>NC_092377.1:144554486-145907486 GCF_030028105.1 Mobula birostris
ATTTTATTAATTCCTATTACTAAAATTAATAGTAAATTTAGTACTATTAAAATTACTTAAATAGTACCATTTAAAGTAAATAGTACTTTATTTACTAAATAGAACTTGTACTATTTGAACGGAATTCCATTTGCCATTGCTTGGCCCACACACTAAGCTGGTCAAGATCCCACTGTAAATACTCAACACAAACTTAACTTTCAACGTCCAGAAGGCCATAAGACGCAGCAGCAGAATTAAGCCATTCAGCCCATCGAGTCTGCTCCACCATGGATCCCGTTCAACCCCATATACTTGCCTTTGTGCCATGTCCTTTTACTTCCTGACCAATCAGGAACTAGAAACTTGCACTTTAAATATACCCATGGACACGGCCTGCACCAGAGACCGTGGAAGAGCATTCCACAGATTCACTGCCTCTGGTCACACAAAAAAAAAAAAAAAAAAAAAAAAAAAAAAAAAATTCTCCTTACCTCTGATCTGAAATGTCACTCCTCAAATTTGGGGGCTGTGCGCTCTCGTTCTCGATACCCCAACTGTAGGAAACTTCATCTCCACATCCACCCCATCGCGTCCTTTCAACATTCAATAGGTCTCCATGAGCTCCCCCCATATTCTTATAAATTTAAATGAGTACAAGTCGCAAGCTGTACAAAGCTTATTATATGTTAACCCCTTCATTCCTGGAACCATCCTCCTGAATCTCCTCTGGATTCTCTCCAATGGCAATATATCCTTTCTGAGATGCAGGGCCCAAAGCTATTGACAATACTTCAAGTGTGGCTTAGCTAGTGTCTTATAAAGCTTCAGCATTATTTCATTGTTTTTATATTCAATTCCCCTTGAATTAAATATCAATATTACATTTAACTTCTTTATCACAGACACAGTCTGAAAATTAACCTTCTGGGAGTTTTCTACAAGCACTATAAGTCCCTCTGCACTTCTGATGCTTCAACCTTCTCCCCATTTAGATCATACTCCGCAATACTGTTCCTCTTACCAAAATGAATGATCATGCATTTCCCAACATTGTATTCCATATACCAAATTTTTGCCCATTCCTCCAATTTGTCTAAGTCCTGGTCTAAGTGCTTCCACAGCACTACCCATCGCTCCACCTGTCTTCATATTATCTGCAAACTTTGCTACAAATCTATCAATTATTTTATCCAAATTATTTACAAACAATGTGAAAAGCTGCAGTCCCATTCTGGACCCCTGTGAAAAGCCACTAGTTATTGGTAGCCAACCAGAAAAGCGCCCCGCTTTATTCCTACTCGCTGCCTCCTGTCTGTCAGCCAGTTCTCTATCTATGTCAATATCTTTAAAGTAATGTCATAGCATTTTATCTTGTTAAACAACCTCATATCTGGCACGTTATCAAATGCCGTCTAAAAAGCCAAGTAAATGACATCCACTGCCTCTCCTTTGTCCACCCGGCTTGTTACCACCTCAATGAATACTAAAATATGTGTCAGGCCAAATTTCCCTTCAGAGAATCCATGCTGACTTTGACTTCTCTTTATCATCAGTCTCCAAGTATCCCAAAACATCATCCTTTATTATAGTCTCCAACTCCTTTCCAACCACTCAGTTTAGGCTATCTGGCCAATAATTTCCTTTCTTATGTCTTTCTCCCTTCTGAAATAGTGGAGAAAAAATGCAATCTTCCAATCCTCCTAGACCATCCCAGAATCAAGTGATTATTGAAAGATCATGACCAATGCATCCATTATCACTTCAGCAACTTCCCTCAGGACTCTGGGATGTAGTTCGTTTGATCCAAGTCACTTATCCACCTTATCTAGTACCTTTTCCTTTCTAATAGCAATGGCACTCGCTCCGGCTTTCTCACACTCACGGACCTCTGTCGCACTGCTTCTGTCTTCCACAGTGAAGACTGGTGCAAAATACCCATTAGGTCCACTTCCGTCATTTTCCAGTGATCCAATATCAACTCTCACCTCTCGTTTACGCATTATATATGTGAAAAAAATCTTTCAGTGCCCTGATTTATATTACTGGCTCAAATTACATCTTCTCCGTTCTTATGGATTCTGTAGTTGTGTTTTGTTGGATTTTAAAAGCTTCCCAGACATGCAACTTCCCATTCACTTCTGCTACTTTATATGCCCTTTGCTTGGCTTTTATGCAGTCCTTAACTTCCCTTGTTCGCTACGGTTGTCTACTCCTGCAGTCTAAGAACTTCTTCTGTGGGACTTAACTATCCTGCGCCTTGTGAACAATTGCCAGAAAATTCAGCGATCGCTGTTCTGCCATCATCCCCGCCAGCTTCCTCCCCCAGTTCACCTGGGCAAGCCCCCCTCTCATGCCTCTGTAATTCCCTTTATTCTATTGTGATAGTGATGCATATTACTTTTGCTTTTCCCTGTGAAATTGCAGTATAAATTCAATCATATTATATCACTGCCTCCTAAGGTTTTATTTACGCATCTGGGTTATTACACAACACCCAATCTGCGATAGCCTTTCCCCTAGTAGGCTCAAGCACAGGCTCATCTAACGAGCCATCTCATAGGCATTCAATAAATTTCATCCCTTACGATCCATCATCAAAGTGGTTTTTCCAATTCCATTGCATATTGAAGACCCATTACGATATAGACATTACCCTTATTACATGCTTTTTCCAGCTCCTTTGCAATGTCACCCTACTTCTTGGTTAGTATTTGGAGGCAATATATGATTCCCAGAATGTTTTTCTTTTTTAACCATTGCAGTTTTTTTTTTTTTTTTAATTCCACCCACAAAGATTCAACATTCTCTGACCCGATGTCACCTCTTACAAAAACTGTAATTCCATCCCTTCCCGACAGAGCCACACCACCGGCTATGACCTCTTGCCTGTCGTTTTGAAACAAAGTATATCCTTTGATGTTAAGCTCCACACTATGGCTTTCTTTCAGCCCAAAACCTCATACTGACAAATCTCTAATTGTGCAACGAGTTTGTCCACCTTATTCCGCAAGGTATATGCACTTAAGTACAACGCCTTCATTCCTGCATTCTTCGTCTCTTTGAATTTTGCCTCTGTGGTACATATTACCTCTTTGCTCGGTCTGCATTTGTACCTAATCAGTGGCTTACCATCAACCATTTTAGTGTCATCTGCAGACTTACAAAAAATGCTTTGTACATTCTCACTCAAATCATTGATATAGATGACAAACAGCAATAAATCCAGCACCGACCTCTAGTGAACAACAGTTAACATGGAATTTCAGTCTAAAATGCAAACTTCCAAAAACATCCTTTGCTTCGTACCATCAAACTAATCCTCTATCCGATCAGCTTGCTCTTCTTGATTCCATGCGATCTACCTTCCAAAAGCAGTCTACCATGTGAAAGCATATCTACTGTCCTGTCTTCATCAATGTTCTTCGCTACTACTTCAAGAAAAAATAAACTCGGCCAACGTCATGAGACGTGATCCTCCACAGAAAAAGTCATGCTACCTATTTCTAATTAGCATCTCTCTTGTGAAATGCTTCCATATATTTTCTTAAGAGCTCCTTCTGGTAACTTACCTGCCAATCATAATAGGCATACTGGTGTATAATTCTCAAGTTTTACTTTTTTAGATGTTTGATTTGAAGGCAAGGCTTTAGCCATGCCGCAGTCTTCCAATACTTTACCCAGCATAATGATGAGTTATATCTCTTATCCAGAACTCCTTCAATTTTTCTCTAACTTCCAATAATGTTCTTGAATTTAGCTGATTGGACTCTGAATTATCTAACTTTGTATATTTTAAGACATGTCATACCTCCTATCCCTTAATATGGACAATCTTCAAAACCACCCATTAACTTTTTTTTTGTTTTTTTCTGGATACAGGAATAATTCAGAGATAAGACAGGTTGTTCTGGTAAGAGTGCAGGAAGGAATGGGGAGATTACTAGTTATATTTCATGGGATAAGTAAAGACAATGACTTCCACTGCAACAAGGTGAGTAACCAGAGGACAGAGACTAAAGATTAGTGTCTGCAAATTAATAACAGAATGAGAAATATATTACCCTTGGGATTGCAGGTGATTGGGTATGTCCAATCAAATTATCAAATTGTTTCAGCTCCACAATTAAATACTTCTTCAGTTTCTAAAAAAAATATATAAATTCTGACTCACCGTTAATGTAGTGTTCATGAAGAATGTAAAGGGAAGTGATTTACACACACTCTAGAACTCACAAAATGTTCTTGCTGTGACAAATTGAAGCATCTCAATCTATGTAAATAGTGGTACGCATTTTACTTTTTTCTAACTTTTACAGGCGTTTAGAGTTTTTTTTTTTTTTTAAATCACTATTCCAATCTGCTTAGTTGGGAAATTGATAGTAATTTCTCGCAAATCGTGTTGCTGGTCTCTGCTCTAACTGCTACTCCAATGCTGACAACTGGAGGGCAGATGTGGGCAGTGAATACAGTGCTGATAACATGATGTGAAGCAAAGATTTCTTCTTCTGGAAGATGTTCTATTAAACCATAATACGTGTTGTGATGGCACAATCTCCCCAGCCCACCCTGAGCTAGTTCAATCCATACCTTCCAGATGATAAAATTGTTCCTCAGGGCTCATCATATTAACCATAAGCTCCCTGGTTCCAGACACTTAAGAAACTCTGGTTGCCATGGAAAGAAGACCTCATCAATGAGAATAATACTAATGATAATTCCATCACTTCCCCTCTGATACAGCTGTGCTCCAAGAAAAAATAAGTACCGCTTGTATACCCTCCCTTACAACAGAAATAGTAACCCATGTAACATCATGGTGAAGATAATCTTCAGCCCCTCCAGTGCAATCAAATTCTTCCCATTGCGTTGTACCAGACTGCAAAGAAATTTTCAGCTCTGCTGCCACTTTCAGGATATTGGAACTTCAACAACAAGGTCATTTTGTTCCTTCACACTTCCTATTGCCTGACAATTAATGTGAGGCAGTGCTGAGGGACCTCATAAAATTTGTCATTTATTCCTATCAAGTGCTATGCCAATATTACCAGGTGATTTACACCTTTCCATGAGCAAAGATTAGGTCTTCAATTTCAACAACAACTAGAATTTCGGAATATCCTCAAAATATTTTAACAATGTATCTTTCCCTACCATCTTACACAAGCTGCATGGGCATGTTCGGAGTAGGATGAGAGGAAATGGAGATATGTGGGATTAACTTCGTGTTGTGTATCTATTTAATACTGCTGTGGAAGTTGTGACAGGGCTTGAATGCTATTACTTCCTGTAAAGTGAAAGCAAGTGTCATATTTTGGGTGACAGAGAGGCTACGCTCCTGGATAAACACAATGCCTCCTATGCTTGCCTTAATATTCAGATAATGAAGGAAGTTTCATGAACTCACAGAGCCGCAAATGACACAGTGAATTCAGTATCTGAGGCAAACATTAGAGCAAGCTTGAAGTCCTATGCACCAATATCTGCTGCAACTGGATTCTTGATTTCCTCACATGCCGGCACTAGGCAGTCAGATTATCAATAAAGTTTCCTCTCCAATCTCCCTCAACACAGATGCACCACAAGGCTGTGTGCTTAGATCATTCCTAGCTGCTTTATGCTTTTGACAATGAGGCTAAACATAGTTCCAATCCCACAGTTAAGTTTGCCTATGACTCTTCTGTTGTTGGCCGAATCAAAGGTGGAGACGAATCAGTATGTAGGAAGGAGATTGTAAATCTCACTACGAGGTACCACAGCAACCGATGCTTCCTCAACGTCAACAAGACTGAGCTTGAGAGGGTCAAAAAAAAAGAAGCAAGGAATCATCAACGGTTTTTGATTCGAAGCAACAAGGCTGCGAGTGAACGGCTGATTTTTTCGGAGCGAAGGGAGTTTTTAACAACTCTGGGGAAAAGAGAGGCGAGAATGTGCAGGAGCGTGACAGCAGCCAGTTGAGCGTGACAGTCTTAAAAAGAAGACCGCCATATCCAGCGGCTAGCGTTCGGGGCTGGCTGCGGAGTGAGAGGGCATTGGCCCAAAAGACTTAGGCGATAATGGGAAGAGGCGAGTTAGGTTTACCTGCGCTATTTGCGGAAAGAAGGAAGTATGTATGTGAGGCCATTTTCTGTGCTCGGTGTCAGATGTGGGAGGTCGTGGAGTCTCCCACCCTCCCGGACGGTCATATCTGAACCAGGCGTGTTGAGCTGTAGCTTCTAAAGGACCGAGTTAGTGAACTAGAGATGCAGCTCGATGACCTTCGCTTGGTCAGGCAGAGCGAGGAACTGATAGAAAGGAGTTATAGGCAGGTGGTCACACAGTTGCCACGGGAGACAGACAATGCGTCACAGTAGGTGGGGGAAGATGAAGAGTCAGGTACTAGAGACCACCCCTGTGGCTGTACCCCTTTACAATAAGTAATCCTGTTTGAGTACTATTGGGGAGGGCGGGGGGACAGTATGGCCCTGTGGCTTAGAAGGGCAGGGAAAAGAAGAGGATGGCAGCAGTGATAGGGGGCTGTATAGTTAGGTGGTCACACAGGCGATTCTGTGGACGCAGTAAAGAAATTCGGATGGTAGCTTGCCTCCCAGGTCCCGGGGTCCAGGATGTTTCAGATCGCATCCAAGATATTCCACAGTGGGAGAGAGAACAGCCAGAGGTCGTGATATATATTGGTATCAATGACATAGGTAGGAAAAGGGAAGACGTCCTGATAAAAGATTACAGTGAGTTAGGAAGTAAGTTGAGAAGCAGGACCCTAAAGGTAGTAATCTCAGGATTACTGCCTGTGCCACGCGACAGTGAGAATAGGAATCGAATGAAGTGGAGGATAAATGAATGGCAGGGCGATTGGAACAGGGGGGCAGGGATTCAGGTTTCTGGATCATTGAGACCGCTTTAGGGGGACGGTGTGACCTGTAGGAAAAGGACGGGTTGCACTTAAATTCCAGCGGACTAATATCCTGGCTCGGAGATTTGCTAAGGCTACTGGGGAGAGTTTAATCTAGAATTGTTGAAGGGGTGGGAACCGAATTTAAAAGACTAGGGAAGAGGAGGTTGGCTCACAAATAGAGAAAGTTTGTAGCCGGTAATAGAGAGCGAGGATAGGCAAGTGATAGACAAGGGAGACGCTCAGACCGAAGGTTTGAGATGTGTTTATTTTAATGCAAGGAGTGTTGTGAACAAAGTGGATAAGCTTAGAGCGTAGATGAGTAGATAGAAACATAGAAGCATAGAAAATAGGTGCAGGAGTAGGCCATTCGGCCTTTCGAGCCTGCGTGATATGATGTGTTAGCCATTTCAGAGACTTGGATGGCTCAAGGACAGGAATGGTTACTTCAAGAATCGGGTTTTAACTGATTCAGAAAGGTCAGGGAGGGAGGCTAAAGATGTGGGGGAGTGGAACTGTTGATCACAGATTGTGTCCTGTTCATAAAAGACCATTCGAGTGTACATAATATTTCCTGATTTGTCGTTTCAGTCCTTATTTTTCATGGTAAATATTTCAAATCAGTTTCAGACCAAGACATTATGCTAAAAGAATGTGATAATATAGAGTAGGTATTGGGAAAATGTTTACTGCCTTTGTTATATTGTTACTGTTGAGCTCTGCTTCAATTAAGAGGGATGATCAAATACAACACCCAATCAGCCTTTAGATTTTACATGGAAGGCATCAACATTTTCCATACAGCTGTCCGGACAGTTGAATTGCTCCAGTGTTATACAGATAATGAATGCTCTGCTCCCTCATATCCTTCTGAGTTATGGGGCTCCTAATGGGCCACAAATCTATGCAGATATGAAACAACGTCGAACAGCAGAGTGTACGTCAATTACAATGGAGCAAATATCGTTGCAATCCACCAAACATTTGTTACCTTCTTACCTCTCAGTTTAATTAATGCTGCCTGCTCTGCTGAGTTCCCCAGAATTGTTATGTATTGCCCAATAATTGACGTGGTTCTTTCCATTACAGTTAAATTGATGCTAAGCAAAATCCTGTATTGGTAAAAGTGTGATGATTGTAAAATTTCCACTAGTTTTGTGGTGGTTGCCAATCTACTAGAAATGATCAATATGATTCAACACTTAATTTTTCGACACTTATTCAACATTATGAATGAATATACTTTATCTACGCTCCATCTGCCAGAAAAAGTGAGATCTCCCAGTGGCCACCCACTTTAATTCCACTTCCCATTCCTGCTCCAATATGCTCACCCAAGACCTTCTCCCCTGCCGTGATGAGGCCACACTTAAGTCGGAGGAACTACACCTCAGCTATTTCTCTCCAGTCCAGACAAAAATGTTGACTGTACTTTTTTTTTTTTCATTGATGCCGCCTGTTCTGCTGAGTTCCTCCAGTATATTGTGTGGTTGCTAAGATTTCCAGTATCTGCAGATTTTCTCTTCCTGGTGTTTCTGACTTGTTCAGTCTTGTTTAAACTTAAGTAGCTGTATTGATGTTTGTTCTCAGATATGAAAACGTGTAAAACGTACTGACAAAACAGTAATTAGACCTCATACAAAAGTAACTGTGCTGTCGTTCCTTCAAGTGCATAAATAATATTTCATGGTAACGAGTGGTAATATGTTTCAGAAAATTCTATGTCTTGCTTTTATGAGGGAGTTTGCCATCAACTCACTAGCATTAGAAGCAATTAAACTCTGTATTTATTTTCAGAAGCAGTAGCACCATTTATTGCAATGGTTTATTTCTTGGACTTAAGGTGGCAAAACAAGTGGATTTTGTGACAATGTTTCAGTCAGGTAGTAAACAAGGAAAACGGCAAGATTTCCAGCAACACACGCTGCAGTGAGTATAACAATGCGAATTCATGTTTTTACTGTATACATAAGTAGGCCACATTTGGAATACTCTGTGCGTTTACACTTGTTGCATCACAATATGTATAGGGAGGCACTGAATGGGGTGTGAGAAGCGGTACACCAGGATGTTGCCTTTATTATTCAGTACAACTTCTGGTGAGAAGTAGGGGAAATGTAAATTGTTTTCACTGTAGCCTGTGAGGCTGAGGGGTGAGCTTATGGAACATTATGAGGGACTTAGACAGAGTAGATGCTCAAAGGTTCAAACACTGCAAAGTTCAAAGTACAAAGTAAAATTTATTATCAGAGTACATAAATGCCAACACATATAACCCTTTTTTGCAGGCATATTTAGAAAATCTATAGAACAATAACTGCAAACTGAAAACATCAGGAACTGTAAACACGCAGCGCAAATGCAGATATAAATAAAGAGCAATACATAACGAGCATGAAATAACAATATAAATAAGTCCTTAAATGAGTGTAGCTAACCCCTTGGTTCAAAAGCCTAATAATTGAGAAGTAGTACCTGCTCTTGAACCGGCGGTGCGAGTTCTAAGACAGTTGTACCTTCTATCTGATGGCAACAGTGAGAAAAGAGCATGTCGTGAAAGACAGGTTATTGCATTGAACGTCACATTCCTCTGTGAGGAAGGAATTCTTTATTAGATTTGGACAAGAACAGATAAGCGTGTTGTACTTTGTACATTAGAAAATCAAATGAGTTTGCACAGCAGGCTTGTACATTCAAAACCCCTACTGCTGTGTATAGGATTTCAGGGATAGGATATAAAACAGCATTCTAGACCTGTGGACAGCAGTCAAACAATTTAACTGATTAAAAAATAAGACGGGGATGATTTACTTCCCAAGGATAGAATCATTTCACAGTCCGGACTATCCATATCTACTATGAAGTAGCAATATCATCACAGTAAGTTCTGCACAGGATGCCTTTGCAAGGTGGCGCTGAAGGCGGACCCAAATGCAAGACACAGACACTGAGGTACAAGGAACTGGTCTAGGATTATCGAGATAGCAAGGTGAGGCAGGAAGAAACGACACTGG
This sequence comes from Mobula birostris, assembly GCF_030028105.1. Taxonomy (NCBI): domain Eukaryota; kingdom Metazoa; phylum Chordata; class Chondrichthyes; order Myliobatiformes; family Myliobatidae; genus Mobula; species Mobula birostris. The sequence continues at coordinate 144,564,369 of NC_092377.1, forward strand.
ACAGGCACACGCGCCCTGGGCGAGAGAAGGATAACAGGCATGGGCTAGGACTAAGACGAGAAAAGCGGGAACTGGACGAGGAACTTGGAACTAGGAGCCTGAACTACGACTCAGAGCCAGAGACAGGACTGGGACCCGGAGTATGAGTCTTGACTTGGCTCGGAACACGGATCCAGGCGAGGACTCGGAACTAGGAACAGACAAGGTACTACATATTAATGGAAATACAAAGCCTGGAATGGGAATGGACGAGGTTCTAGGGTTGGGCTTGGACATGACGAGGTACTAGGACGTGGGCTGAACTGGACAAGGTACTCGAGAGCAGGACGAATAACTCCAGAGCAGGACGAGAAACTCCAGGGCAGGACGTGGCTCCTGGACTAGTTTTGAGTCTGCTTGGTTAAGCTCTTCGGTAGGGGGCCGGGACCGATCCTTGGAGCGCAGGGCCGGGACCCATTCTAGGACGCAAGACCGGAATACTTTAACAGCGCTGGGATAATTTCTTGGACGCTGGGCCGGGATACTTCCTAGGACGCAGAGCCAGGATGACTGCCGAGTAAACTTGCCGAGGGAAGCTGCCGAGGTAAGCTGCTGGAGATTCGGATGGGGACGATCTAGCGCAGGCCGAGGGATCTCCAGCACAGGCCAAGGAATCTGCAGCACTGCGGAAGCCGAGGAATCACCACCACCGGGCTGGGCGACGAACTCCTGGGCTGGGCGAGCCAGCAGAACTGGATGAGAACACGAAGCTCAGACTTGGACAGGGCTGGAACATGGCTCCTGGACTTGGTCTTGGAACACAGGAACACAGAGCCTTGGACTTGAGTACAGAAAGGCAGAGCCTTGGACCTGAGCACAGAACACAGAGCCTTGAACTTGAGCACAGGAACACGGAACACCGAGTCAGGACCCCTCCTTGGGAAGAGGACGTAGGACCGGGTCTCGTACACAGAACACAGACACTGAACACGGGGACACAAGGAGACAGTTCCAAACTCAACGATAGGTAGTTCTTTAACTTGGCGTGGCAAGGCTCCAGTCTCACTCAGGCGGTTGAATTTAACGGGGATACTGACGAGTTTTCAGGCGGAAGTGGAAGGGAACAGTGCAGCAGCAACTCCTTGGTTTGAGAGGTATTTCTGTGCCAGCAAACATGAGAATCAGTTGCCTAAGTTAAGGCACCCAATGGAAGAAGGGAAAACAGGAAAATCTGGAATAAGGAATAACGGACCGGACCGCCAGCTCAACATATAAACAATTTTTTGCAGAGATCTTCATGTATCAATGCAAAATGTGGCAAGAGCTTTATTTATATATATACAAGGAAAATAATATTAAACAGCATTTCATGGTCACTGTTTCAAAATCTCCGTTCTAACTGTTTATAAGGAAAAAAAAAGATGCAGCTCACTTACTTTCAAAAGCTACAATACAAAAGTATGAGTGATCATATTCTCTAAAGTCTCTGACAAGTTGCCACGAATAATCAAAAAAAACATATTTGATTTGTTGCTGTGAAACAATTCCAGGAATTGACATCTTGACAAAAGCAATTACAATGGCAAATTGTAGAATCCAGATAATATCAGTAAACAGTACACCGTACACTCGAATATAAAATCTGACCATAAAGGAACAGCTCACACCCATTGAATAAATGCAGCTAACTGTCAAAATTGTTATATTTCATTGACAGAAAAAAAACTATTTTCCCTTAAAGTATCATTAATACCATAGAGACTTGTGGCATTGTTTGAATTTTGAGCAACACACACAAAATGCTAGAACAACTCAGCAGATCAGGCAACATGGATGGAAAGAAATAGACAGTTCATGTTTTGTGCTGGTACTTTTGTCGTTTGTTGTTGCGTGAATTATACAGATGTTTGAATTATGTGCAAATTAACTGGCATATGTTGTAGAAAAATGCTATGATATTCAGAAACCGATGAATATAATTCCACCAGGTGTTACAGAAATGGAGTGGTGTGTCAATTTTCATTATTAACAGTGTTAATGTGGAAAGTGTAGATCAGAGCATGTTGAAATCTGGGACATGAGATGGGGAAGTATCCAATAAAAGAAAAGTCTCTTTTGTAAAATGGGTGGAAGTGGTCTAGACATCTGAAAACTTTGTGTGCACATAACTCTCAGTTGATTTTTTTATATAATATGGTCCAATCAAGGACACTTATATGTCAGTTGGCTTAACATGTTTCTGTTGATGAATGGAGAATGATGGCCGAATCATTATCAAGTGACTCTGTGCAGAGAAATCTTTGGCTGTTGCCAGAAATTAAACTTGCATTCTGGCCACATTTACATATCCCCCTCATTTTCTTGATCTCCCTGGTTTTATTATGCCAAAAGTATAATACTGCATTTCAGAGTATACAATTTCCAAACATCGATGTTGCCTGATCTGCTGAGTTCCTCCAGCATTTTGTGTGTGTTGCTCAAAATTCAAACAATGCCACACCCCTTTATGGTATTAATGAAACTTTAAGGTAACACTGGTCTTTTCTGTTAATGAAATATAACAATTGAGGCAATTTAGCTGCATTTATTCAATGGGAGTGAGCTGTTCCTTTATAGTCAGATTTTATACTTGAGTGTACGGTGTAAGGTTCACTGATATTATTTGGATCATGCAATTTGTCTTTGTAATTGCTTTTGTCCAGATGTCATTTCCTGGAATTGTTTCACAGCAACAAAACCAAATATGTACTTTTTAAGTATTCATGGCAATCTCCTTTCATTCAAAATATATCTGTGTAAATCAGTATTGAGGCCCAAGTCTTGGAATTTGCTGATTCGTTTAAAAGGAACGATGCTATTACGTGCTGAGCTTTAGTTGCTCAAAATATGTATGCATCTTTGCTGTCTAGATGTTCCTGGATCGTGTAAAGAGCTAATGAGATAGCATTTGCTGTCAACCTGCTGCTTTGGCAGGCAAAATGGAGCGGATCCACGCCGCCACTCAGAGAGGAACTGAGATGCTTCAACACCACCCTCTCAAAACACTTAATCTCTGTTGATGAGTGTATAGCATGTGCGTAGAAGGTGTCATGAGAAATGTAGTGCTGCACCTCAAAACCCTTCCTATATGAATAGAGAATGATAATATTTATTGTTATGTCTAAATAAACAAACACATTGCCTGAGAATATAGAGATATTTTCACAGGAGTATCTCCTGTGATGTGTGGTATGTTTGCAAGTCTGTACATGTGTTCATAACACCACAAGACCATGAGATATAAAAACAGAATTAGGCCATTTGGCCCATTGACTCTGCTCCTCCATTTCATGGTATAAACACCACTAATATTACTGTCAGCGTATCCCCGGCACTTATCACACTGTGTAAACAACTTGTTCGTTAAATTTCCTTTAAACGTTCCCTCCCCGCACCTTCAAACTGTGATTTCTACCATTTGACATTTATTCCACAGAATAACTGTTCTGGGTGTCGACCTCATCTATGCCTCCTACAGATGTATATATTCTGATCAGGTCTCCCTACCGTCTCTGACACACTAACCCAAATATTTCTCATTTATCTAATCTCCCATTTAGAGCTAATAGAATCTAACATAGACCGTAACCTGGTAAAACTTTTCTGCACCCTGTAAAAGATCTCCCTATCTGCATAATTGAACATGGTGCTCAAGGTACCAACCAAATGTTTGCTACAACTGCATCATTATTTCCGGAATCATGAAAGGCATGGATGCCGTGTGCTACTTTTCGATACCCTTCTCAACTTTCCTCAGTATCTGTGACATGCACAAATTCACAAAAAAGCTCCCAGCACCAATCACTGTGGAACACCACAGGATACTGTCTTCCTGTGAGACTATTATACTTCAGTCGCAACCATGCGTCATTTATGGGCAAGTCAATTCTGAATCCAAACGATAAAATTACTGTATATTTTTTCATCTCAATCTTCCTGATCAACACACCGGAGGGACATTTTAAACATGTTACTATATCTATGTAGACAACACCGACTCTTCTACTGTCATCAACAACTTTAGTCACATTCTGAAAAGCTATGTGCAGTTGATAAAAGATGACTTGCCGGATAGAAAACCATTTAGTCTCTCACTATTATAGTATTATTTTGATTTTAATTACATTACAGCAATCCAATCCGTTAGAACTTTTAAAGCAATCTATTCTACAGATGTGGGGCTCACCAGTCTCGAGTTTCTTGGATTAATCTATTTGCACTTTTAAAAAAGGGAAGACATTAACTTATCTCCCATTCCACTGGCAGCTTGTTTGTGGGTAGACAACATCTTCATCAAAACCCCAATAATCTTCCCCTTTCCCTCTCTCCCTAAGCTGGTAAAAACACACCAGGCTCTGGGGATTTATTAGTATTAGTGTTCTTTAAGATACTCAATACTATCCTCTTGTTGAACAAAAAATGTCCTTGTGTACTGGAGTATCTCATTAATCCTATCTTCTTCTATGATATTCTCATTAGTGAATAGACAAGAAAAAATACTCATATTGTACTTTTACAGTAGTCTCTGTCTCGAAACATAAATTATCTTTTTTTTTTCTTGTGCAATTGTAACCTTACCATTGTCACCCTCTTGATTTGAATTGATAATATAAAACAGATTTAGGTCATGTTTCACCTATTTTACCAAGTTCATATCATGTCCACTTTACACCCCAACCCTACCCCCACCAATAAAATGTCCAGTATGACTTCTCGCCAGCCAAGATTATCCACATTTTCTTTCAAGAAATAGTCTTGGAGAGACATTATAAATTCTGCCCGAGGTAAGCATCTTCGCCGACTGATCGTACATCAATATCGGTATGTTAAAGGCATCAACTGTAGACATATTGGGTCCTATAGAGCTTTTCAATCTCTACCTCCATATCAGTTCGCAAGTCCCAGTGATTATTGGGAGGCCAATTCTTCAATCCCCCAGAGCGACTGCAGTTTTTGTAGTTCTTAGGCCTACCCATACGACCTCAGTGGATAGGTCCTCCAGTATGTTCCCTGTGAAGGCTGCTGTGGCATTCTTCCTCATTATTAATGCATGTCCTCCATCTTTTTTTACTCCTTGTTCTATCACTATTGCAATATTGAAATCCCAGAAATTTGATCTGTTAGTCCAGTCCCTCTCGCAACCATTTTCTACCATGGAGACAATATCACAGATAGTAAACTGTTCTGGAATGAACACACTTCAACCTATCAGTTCCACAATGCTTCTTAACATTTTTCTTCCTGCCTTTTCTTTCAGATGTTACTTGCCTCAAAGAGATTTGAGATTTTTTTTTTTGTGAGAGTGACGTAATGGTCTTTTGGAGGTCACTTAATGTAATTTTCCCGCCGATGTGAGGTCACGTGATGATATGTTCAACACGGGTATGAAAAGAAGAGCCCCGATGACGCAAACTACAGGAATTCTGCAGATGCTGGAAATTGAAGCAACAAACATCAAAGTTGCTGGCGAAAGCAGCAGACCAGGCAGCATCTCTAGGAAGAGGTACAGTCGACGTTTCAGGCCGAGAAACGTAGACGGTACCTATACCTAGAGATGCTGCCTGGCCTGCTGCGTTCACCAGCAACTTTCATGTGTAAGCCCTGATGATGCAGTTAGTTTTCCAGCTATAACGTTCGTCAGTGTCTCCGTTCCGTTGCATATTTGCTTTATGACGCAGTTTCATTTTTAAAACGGAGTGTTACGTTCTATTGTAAGGTAAAAGAGTTCTAGGCTGGCAATTTCTGCCAGGTTTGTTGATGTACCTTTTCAGTAGTATTGGAGAGTGAAGACTATCGAAGTACAGGACCTGAAGGATTAAGAGAAGTTGGTATCGTTCGGCAGTTTAACAAAGGATCGACCTTATTGAGTCTTCGTTGAAGAAGTAGCGACCTGCATCGGGATAACTCCTGCCAAAAGACGAAGGTAGTTCATGCAGGATTTGCTCGCCAGAAGAAAGGTCAGTTGTTTTAAGCTGTTTATTTCCTTCATCGTGAATCCTTTTGGACAGAACAAGCAGGAAAGTCGCTTCCATGAAGAAATCCCTCCAGAGAAGTCTCTCCCAATTGAATGTATAATTGTGTTGGACTTTCCAATTTACCATTTTAAGAAGGGTTTTTTGACTTTACCGCTTTAAGAACTGTTTCCGCATTTATTGCTTTAAGAACCAGTACCCAGTGGCGATTTCTTGAATAGCCGCATAGTGGTTATCTTCCAGTTAAAGTGTTCTTTTTTTTTTTTTTGTATTGTTTATCCATGTTTAATAAATGTTTGGCTGTTTTTTTATAAAACCTGACTCGATTGATAATCATTGTTGCCAGTTATGTAACACAGATTAAATTTTGTACTCCACATCATAAGATATTAGCTACTTCCGCTATGACCTCCAGAGGTTCACTCTCCCTATCATAATGTCACGTGCCCACCCAGAGACACTTTGTTGACCTTGGCACCATGAGCCACATTAACATTCGGGAATTAATTTTGAGCCTCAGAAACACCTCCCTGTATCTCTGCTTGTAGAAACCCGTATCATTTTCCCTCATCTGAAAGATAAATATTCTGCCAGCAGTTGTTTTACTGTTCCGGCAAGTTCTAAAATTTCCTTCTGGAGTGAATCCCACATCTCAACAACACGCTGGTTGTACTTTTTGAGAGCTTCATCCGCACAAGTGTTTGGTGTGACCATCACACTGAAACTACTATTTTGAACCATCTCTGCCCTCTGTGTGCATGTTAGCGTGTGCAACTGACTGCTGTTTCAACTGATTCATGATGTCAAAGATGAGGTGGAACAGGAAACACTTCATGAAACGTTGTCTACAGCGACTCATGACTCCTGATCTCCAGCATCTGACAGCAGGTCTACGTCACTCCACTATGGCATTACCACCCGTCTAATAAACAAATGCAGTGGACTATACAAAGCGTGCAGAGGAGATTTACAAGGATGTTTCCTGGATTGGGGAGCATGCCTTAAGAGTAGCTGGAGTAAACTCGGGCTTTTCAGCTTGGATTGATGGAGGATGAGAGGTGACCAGATAGATGTGTACAAGTTAATGAGAGGCATTGATCATGTGGATAGTCAGATGCTTTTCTCCAGGGCTGAAATAGCTAGCACGAGAGGGCATAGTTTTAATATGCTTGGAAGTAGGTACAGAAGAGATGTAAGGAAGAAGTTTTTGACGCAGAGTGGTGAGTGCATCGAATGGGCTGCCGGCGGTGGCGGTGGAGGCGGAAACGATAGTGTCTTTTAAGAGACTCCTGAATGGCTTCATGGAGCTCAGAAAAATAGAAGGCTATGGGTAAATCCTAGGTAGTTGCAAGGTAGAGACATGTTCGGAACAGCTTTGTGGGCCGAAAGGCCTGTATTCTGCTGTAGGTTTTCTATGTTTCCATGTTTCTTCCTATGAATTAAGGAGGAACACACTTAATTTTGGCTTACATTGCTGTTGGTTGCCTTCATAGAAGACTGGTAGTCAATAAGAAACCTATAGTACACCGGCACTTTCACCATAACATCACTACCTTTTGTTCTCTCCAGACAAGTACTTACCTGCAAACCTTCTAAGGTCTCCGGCTCTTCCCCTCAGCTGCAGATTATTCTGTCACTCATCGTTCCACATCGCTTTGGAGCAGCTGGTTTTCTATCCATGAACATTCGGATATTTTGACAAGAAAATCTGACTGTAGTAGAATTTTGTCACCCACGTAAAAAACAATAAGAAGGCAGGTAATCGTGAAGTGGAGCATATGAGTATCTTTAACGCAGGATATGCGACAGTGTGAGGGAGAAATCATTTCAGTGAAAGAAATACATTACGCATACCAGGAGATGATGATTTAGTGCAATATATGGGGAGGTGCTGAACGTTCAAAATAATAGACTGAACGTATATTTAAGGCACATTAAAATGATCATGGGTGTTGGAGAATATTACTCCCTTCTAGGGGATTCAGAAATTTCTTCAAAGTGATTTTAATTGTCCGGAAAATGACCTCAATTTTTCTTTAGTCATTTTGTATGGGAATAACAGAGAATATTTGGTGTGACCTGGAGAGATGGAGATGAATAAAGCTGGATGATAAGATATAATATTTTTGTTCTTTGGTATCATGAATGTTGGTCATCCAAGAAAAAAAATAATTAAAGGGCATTCAGTACGGAGAGGCGTTTTCAAGCGTCAGGGGATAGTGTGCGTCCGGACTGAATCACGGAATTATTTGATAAAGTGGTAAGCTATGCCGTGGGAAGGTGAGAAATGAGAAATATGATCACAAACAACGACCACTTACATTATAACACAGTCTTTGCAATGGACTGAACAACCCTCTCGGGGGCGATAAATGTATGTGTCAAAGTGCTTTTAGTGTGCAAATATCGGGCCAATGACTTTACTCAGTTCATTGATTTCTTAGGAGGAGGTGAAAGTGGATCCGACAAGTCCATGCAAGGACATGTCCTTCCTCAGTGGCGCGTTTCAGTAAACTGTCGTTCATGCCTACATATTTTCTGCCATAACAAAGTAGTTGTCAGAGAGTTAGCTTTCAGATCAGATGGGCTGTTAGAAGGTTTTGGAAGTTTTAAACTCAGAATCCACCTCTATCACTGACTACAAGGAGAATGTTGTCGTCCTTTTTGGCACTGCTTATGTTGCAGATCTGGAACTGTGAGTTTATTGAGAATATCAGTTTATCAATGTGTTGTTTATTATTAATGTCATATAATATTATTGTTGTTACCAATAGCTGGGGAGTATGGAATACGCAAACAAGTATGTTTCTTTCTCAAGTTTGACATTGTGATGAAATAATGTGGTTATGTTAAAACAGTGGAAAAAACTATTTCTCCTGCAAATTACTCGCCTATCCAAATCAGATCTTAATGTAATCGCATAATTCGAGAAAAATGGCAAAAGATACCAGAAAATGAACTGATTTATCTATTTCGTAATAAAAGAAATAGAGCACTGAAATTTCGTATTAACTATATAGTTAAATTGAATATATATTTTGAAAGATTTCCCCTCTCTTTCTCTTTTGTTTGCACGGTTTCATATCTTTTCGACCTATTGTAAGTGTTTCCATAACATTGTTGACGTCAGATTTTGAACTTCCCATTGAGATTTCTATCAAAATGTAAACAGTGAAATTGCACCGAAACAACGTCGTAGTGTATCTTAATGTCATATGCACTTATTGAAGCCCACTGTGCCGCCGACAGCTGCTCGTTGGAGTCCTGGAGCCCCAAATGAGGTTTTTAGAGATTTTGTTGTTGCTTCTGTAGTACTGAGTTTCTTTGGGTTTTGGCTGCCAACCCCATACCCAACTGTCCACATTTCGCTGCCCGGTTTGGCACCGTCCTCGGGGAGTGTTTCTCATAAAAACCGGACCCGCAGCATCTGCAAATTAAAATGCTAAATGGATCATTTATCTGAGTTTATCAGACCAGGCGAGCAAGCACTGTTGGGACGCAACGTACCAGAGTCTGGTGTATGTAACTCACTGAGTTTGATCTCCAACCGAAACTGTAGCCGTTACAGCCTGAACGCACGCACACGTTCCTATCACTGGAAATTATAAATTACACCACTCTCTACTAAGATGTGAACCCGGGAAGAGAAAGACTGTCAGATTTTGAAAAGGCTTTTTATATTTATCCAATTAAACAGCGAAAACGGTTAAAATTGATACTTTTCGTATTAATCCTAAATACAACATTTCAAAGATGGTGCAAAGGAATTCCCAGACAGTACTAGAGATTAATTAGTCTTCAAGTAACTTATCTTCAAATATGCGATATTATTGAATTCTGCATTTTAATTTAGCACCGTTTTACGCCCCGAACGAAACAATCACACTATTTTCTTAATGCATTTTCTTCGGTATTAATCTATACGTGAAGAATCGCAGATGTTACGAATTGGAATTTTCCGCCACACTCGTGTTCCCTCCGTCCGGATTAAATTTAACGTGCAGAATTTTGTGAAAATCGCGACTGTATTCTTTTTCTCCTTTCAGTACAGTATTTCTGAAGTCTCATTAGACCGCCATCCGCAAACTGACGGGTGATCTGAACCGGTATTGCAAACAGAATATCATCAGAGTTTTTTTTTTTCAGAACTGAAGAGTAGTTACTGTGCTGAAACAGCACACTGGAATACAGTCTGTTTAACTCAGCGAATTTGAGCAGGCAGCTAACGCTAAAACTGTTCCTGGTTGAACTCTCGCACCCATTCCCATCACTGGTAATTATCAGTTACTGATGTTTCTAGTAGCACGCGGCACAGTGAAGAGAGCGAGTTTGAACGATGTATTAAGGTTCATGTTTTGCACACGCTTTTCATCACTAAAATCATTCAGGTATGCATAGAACACTTAATATTAAAACAAGAGAAAACCTGCATTTGCTGCATCTAAGGGAAAATACACAAATATGCCCTGATGAAGAGACTCGGCCCGAAACTTTGACTGTTTACGTTTTTCCATAGACCCTACGTATTCTGCATGTTCCTCTAGCATTTTCTGTGTAGGCTGCATATTAATTCTGTTATTGTTATTAAATAATTCGAAGGATTGTAACACTGAAACTTCTGTAGCAGGCCATAATGGTGATGGACTTTAGTTAGTTTTCAATTATCTCCATTTAGGCGTTATTATATATCAATCTGATTTTAAAATATAAATGTTGTACTTTTATGTGTCCAAACTTTTACACTATGCACTTTCCCATGTTCCATTATATGCACGCGAGGAATCGCAATTCATGAGATGTTGAACTTCATTCCACATTCCGCTTTCCTCTGTCAAAGTTAAAGTTATGGTGCAGATTTTAGTAAAAGAAACACGCGACTGTATTCTTTATTTCCTTCCCAGTTCTTTACTGAAAAAGTTTATTGCTTGACTGTCAAATAGCAGCCACCCTTCAGAGGGGAGCACCATCAAAGAAACGAGAAACTGAGTTAACATTATATTATCTGCTCAACATTTATGGAAAGAAAGCGGTATAAAATGCCTCTCTTATTCCACAGATACAGCCTCATTTTTGAGTGCTATTTTATTTGTTTTACTTCGAGCTCCTCTGTTGCATATTTCTGTTGTTAGCTCCTGCTTTCAAAATAGAATATGGCATCTGAAAGATTTTAATCGCAGATGTATTTCAGAAATCTTTCATTACGACGAGAAGGGGCAGATATAAAGTTTTTGAACATGAAAGTTTTCTTCCTTGGGATTGTGATATCTGAGGGTTTACTAATTCCTCGTATTTATGATAACTGAAGCAAGTCAGAATACAAAGAAACATGGTTATTTCATCCGTAAATCATTAGTAGAAACTGGACCCTGCCTCACACTATTTCACGCTGCAATTATTGTTCAGACGTTCTCATTAGCATCTAAGAAACTTCAAAGTTAATAGATTTTGCATAATTTGCAATATACGTTAGCATTTAAACATACGAATACCTGCGTAACATTAAATGGCAGCATTTTGTAGCGTCATATTTCCCGTTACAAATAAGGATAACTTAAATTCACCGCCTGAAAACAGAATTACATTGTCAAAAAAACAAGCAGCATGCAAAGATGCGCGTCCACTCACCGGGTCTGCGCAGATCAGCAACATACCCTTGATAAGTTATTCCTTTTTCAATTTCCTTCTTTCTCAATCTATAGCCGTAGATTGTACCATTCACCCATATGAAAGAGTTAACTTACAGTGGTCATTCAACTTATCATAAAGTCTGCCCGTGCTTATATTTAAGGCAGAAGTGGATCGTTTCCTGATCGGTCAGGGCATCAAAGGATATCGTGAGAAGGCAGATGTATGGGGTTGAGTAGTAACAAGAGACAATCTGCAGATGGTGGAAATCCAAGCAACACGCAGAGAATGCTGGAGGAAGAGGCAGGCCGGGCAGCATCTATGAACAAGTGTACAGTAGTTTTCCTTCTAAAGGGCCTCTGCCCGAAACCGTGACTGTTCCTCTTCCATAGATGCTCACTGGTCATCGGAGATCCTCCAGCATTTTGTGTGTGTTCATTGGGTTGAGTAGGATCACAGAACAGCAGTGATGCAATGGCGGAGGGGACTTGATGTACTGAATAGCCGAATTCTGCTCCTATGATTTATGATCCAAAACAGCACAGAATATTCCAATTTAAGCCGTGCCGACGTTTTATATAATGTACACATCACAACCCAACCCTTGTGATCAATATGCTCTTTTATGAAGGTCAAGTGTTGTAAAGACTTTCATCACGACCCTATCTACCTGTGACGCCACTTTTACGAAACGATGAATATGTATTACCAGATACCTCTCATCTACAGCAATCTTTTGTACGCCATCGCTCACCATGTAATACCTACCAATCGCTGTGTCATGCCATAAATTACAGATCTCCAGTGTGAGAGGCTATAATATGCAACCTCACGCTGGCTCCTTCTGCAAATCCAATGGCTAATCCAATTTACTATCTCATCGTGAATGCCAAGTGACTGAACTGTTCGACCAATCTTCCATGTCGGGCCTTGTCAATGGCCCTGCTAAAGCCAATGTGGACGACATCCACTGCTTTGCCTTCATCGTCTTTCTTCGGAACATAATCGAAAATTTCTGTAAGATTGGTTAGACACGACGTACCACGGGCAAACTCATGTTGACATCCCTATCTATCGCTGTCTAAACGAATACTTATATACTCGTAGTATTCCTTGCATTAGCTTTCCCACTACTGATGTCAGTCTCACTGGCCTATGATATTCTGGCGTATCCTGCAGCATTTCTTGAACAACGGAACAGCACTAACTGTCCTCATTTCGTATGGCACCTCATCCGTGGCTAAAAATTATTTTAAATATCTCTGCCAGGGTCTCTGCACTCTGCACTAACCTCGCACAGGTTTCGAATGAATACCTTCACAGGACCCGGGGAATTATCTGATCTAATTTGCCTCAAGAGAGAAAACACTGCCAGTTCTCCACATTGTATAGGATCCATGACCTCGCCGCTGCATTGTCAAAAATCTGTAAAATCTGTTATTGTCCGCCGAATAAATACAGATGCGAAAAAAAAAAACATCCCCCACCCATCTCTTTTCGCTCCTCGCATAGAATCGTGCTCTTCTTTTCCAGGCGACAAATTTTGTCCATTGCTATCCATTGGCTCTTAATATATCTTTAGAAACTCTTAAGATTCTCCCTCACCTTCTCTGCAAGAAGAAAAAAAAAACTCAAGCCTTCTTTTAGCCTTCCTGATTTCCTTCTCCTGCATTTCTTATACTCCTCAAGTACCACATTTGATCCAGTCAGCCTATACCTGCTGGGCAACTCCTTTGTTTCCTTAACTTGGGGCTTAATATCTCTCGAAATCTAAGATATATTAAACATGTTATCCTTGCCTTTTACTCCTGCAGAAAGATTCAAACAGCATTTTCAAATTTTCACTTTTGAATACCTCATTTTCAACATTGCCAGAAATAAAAAAAACAACGTGTCGCAGTCCACAATTGCCAGAACCTTTATGATACGATAGAAGTTGGCCATTCTTCACGTTAAGATCGCACCTCAAGGACGAGACATAATCTTTTTTTTCAGAATTACCTTGAATCCAATTGCAATTTGATAATTACATGCAAATTTTTGCGCCACACTAACAGCTGTCACCTGTCCTGTCTCCTTTCCTAACATGAGGATCCAGTGTTGCAGTCTCTCTCGTTGGGACTTGCATGTACTGATTTCGGAAACTTCCCTGAACACATTTGGCAACCTCATTCTCTTCCAGCCATTGACAATATGGGACGATAAATCAATAAGAGGCAAGTTAAAATCACTTTCGATCGCAATCTTATGCCTCCTCGGTGACTCATTTTATATTTACTCCACTAAATAACATGCACCGTTGGGTAATATATTCCCATTAAGATGGTATTACTTTCATAGTCCTCAATTCTACCCATGAAACCACAGTAGACGATATATCCAAACTCTTCTAACTGATCACACCGGTGACATTTTCCTAACTAGTAATGACATCACTCCCCCTTTAATCCCTCCTGCCCGACGACGTCTAAAACAACGGAATATTGAGCTGCCAGCCCTCCTGCAAACAAGCGTGACTACTGGGTATGATGTCATAATTCTGCGTGCACGTCCATGCCCGAAACTTCTCAGCATTTCCTACAACACTCCTTGATTGAAGTATACTGTACGCAGCTCAGATCATTAGTCCCACCCTTCTGAAATTATTAATTCTTACCTTTTCTATAGGCAGCAATCATTCTCCAGAACCACTGTATTATCTCTTCTGGCGCCACGATTCTCATCTTATTTCAAATCTAGTTTAAATTCCACCAATCACTACGCCGTCTATCCTATGCAGCACTAGCCAACCGTCCCACGATGATATGAATCCCTCTCCAATTCAGGTGGAAACCATCCCTCCTGTATAGATCCCGGCTTCCCTGGAAGACAGCCCAATTATCCAAAAATGCTGAAGCTCTCCCTCCAGCACCAATTCCTTTACCAGGTGTTATATTTTACGATCTCCCTGTTTATGGCCTCACTAACCCATGGGATATGTAGCAATCCTGAGATCACTTAACTTGTGTCTCTGTCATGTACTTAGCACTTAACTCCCTGAACTCACTTTGCAGGACCTGGTCACCCTTCCCACTCATGTTATTATTATTGACGTGAACCAAGAACTCTGGCTAGTCACTCTGCCAAATAAGAATGCTGTGTCACGACAAGAGATATCTCTGACCCTGGCAGACGGCAGGCAAGAAAACATCCTGGAATCTCGTTTTTGACTATAGAAACTCATTTCCGTTCCTCTCACTATTGAATCACATATCACCGCAGCTAGCCTCTGCTCCCCCTTCCTTTTTGAGCCGCAGAGCCAGAGTCAGCGTCAGAGACGTGTCTGTTCTGGATTTCTTTTGTTAAGTCATTATTCACCACAGTATGCTAAGCTTTATACCTGTTGGTGGGTAGACCTGTCAAGGTGTACTCTGCACTTGTTGCCTATCCTCTGTTCCCCTCTTGACGGCCAGCCAGATACCTGTGTCCTGTACCGTGGGTACTACAACCTCTCTGCATTTCCTGTCTAACAACGACTCACATTCTCAAATAATCTGCAGTTCGTCCAGTTTCAACAACTCTTAAACATTGTCTCTTAGAAGCTGTAGCTGGATGAACTTCATGCAGGTGTAGTTGTCAGGGACACTGGAGTTATCTACGCCTTTCCACATCCGTCCGGCAAGGGGCCCACACTGCTCCACATATACAACAAGAGATAAATAATACATTAGAAACATGGCCTCTCCTCGAAGAAGCCTTAATAATCCGAAGCCTCAGCACTTCATTCGAACACTGGCCCAGTCACACAATGGCGACTTAAACTTAGCTTTTTTTTTTGGTCTTTGCCAAATGTAATCCAATGTTTCCTCTGGAACTGCCCAGGGCATAACATGCCGATTACCGACTACCCCTTCAACTTGTGTTAAACTCTGCCCCCACGCCCACCCTCACACACACACCCACCCACCACCTTAACCCAATTCGATAACCTTCTGGACTTTGGCGCACAAAACATGAAATTTCTACGTTTACTTTGTCATATCTCAGTGTGTCTTTCTGGTGCTCGGAGACGAATGACTTTTCGAGAGGTAGATTAATTTTCTTAGTGCTATAATAACTGCAGCCAAAGGACAGTTGACTCGGGAGATATAAAGTCTGCAGGCTTAAGGGAAATAGAGTAATGAGAATAATGATCTTGGTATACTGGACTGAATAATGACCTGAGGGATTCAATTAATCCCTTTTTATCGTTAGATAAGACAAGAATTAAAAGTTTGATTTTCCAGTAGACGGATCGCAGAGTTAAACAACAGTGGGAGTGGCGGTAATACTGCTACAACTTTTACTAAAGAACTGAAGGATCTTTATCAAACACTAACAAAGGAAAAAAACATTCCCCATAATTTACCGCCCACCGGAGAACTTGATCTATAAATATTCCATTTGGTGAGATATCAGGTTAAAATATTTATTATGTTGTTTCTTACTTCCTTGTCTACATTTAGCAAATATGAAACAAAAGCATTAACATGGTTCTCGCAGATTATCAGTCCCCTTGAAATTTGTGAACATAACCAAACATTTCCCTGTTTATCGATAAAAAAAAAGGTACAAGCAAATGGCAATGTGTGGGATGGTTCCTGTCACGGTAGCAAGTTGTTCCGAGCACTCAGCCGTGGGGGCAAGTCAATATATATTGTTGCCTTATTACTCAAAATATGGATGAAACAACCTCTAAACGTCGCAATATCATCTCGCATTATAGAAATAAAATCTGAATATGTAGGGTAAGTGTGCAATGCCTATGTGGAGATAATGGAAAGAATGTTATTTTGTCGCAGGGACTTGGAACGGATCAATTGCGTTTTATGCAGTAACTATTGCTGGGAAGGAGAAGTGTTATGCTGATATAGCGTGCGCAGTATCATCTGGATATTTCAAATAACCATACATATATATATATATTTTTCCAGGGATTGGGGTATTAAGCTAAGCGAATGCGGTAAACGCATCGTGTAATTTTGTTCCTGGCTTTGAAGAGAAACTTATGAAAATCGGTGTTTGCGATTTTCATCACTAAGCACCACAAACACAAGCAATGCATGGGTACTATGAACGGTGGACTGGTCTGATGCATCAGCATCGCTTGCACACAGCTCCTTTCATCTGGAATAAATAATTACCGTACCATCTCAACTAATATCCAGGGCTCGAACTCTGTCGCTCGAACCTTGCAACGAGTGGTGTGTCGCTGGGTCCACTGTTAATAATAAGGCAAAATGAATTGGCAAATGTGTTGATAACATCAATATTGGGGGCATAGGGGACAGCAAAGAAGTCTGTAAAATCTTGCGGAGTGATCTGGATCAGCTAGGAGAATAGGCTGAGAAATGACAGTTGGAATAATGCAAACAAACGTGATGTGTTGCACTTCAGAAGAAGAAACTGGGGTAATGAACGGTGGGACCGTGGTGTGCAGTAAAACAGAGGAATCTGGGAATGCACATTCTTACTTCCACGACTGTGACATCACAGGTAGATAAGATCGTAAAGAAAGCAGTTGGCACGTTGACCATTATAAATAGGAGCTTTGAGTACAGGAGTAGGGATGTTACGTCGAAGTTGTATTAAGAGCTTGGTGATACTGAATTTGAACTATTAGTTGCAGCACCTGTCACTTACATACTGGAACAATATTAATAGGTTTGACGGAATGCAAAGTAAAAGTACAGTGGTGTTACAATGTGTTTGAACCCTGTAGAATATTCTCTATTTCTGCATATATATGGCCTGAAATGTGATGTCAGATCTTCACGTAAGTCTCAAGATGAGATAAAGAGAAATTAATCAAATAAATAGCACAAAACATTTTATATTTTCATTTACTTATTTAGAAAAAAAAATCAATATTGCATGCAACTGTTGGAAAAATTATGCACGCCTCTGGAGTAAGGTCTTTCATAAAAGTTATTCGGAGCCAGGTCTTCCAATCAATGAGAATAGATTGGAGTGTTGGTTGTAGAGGTGCCCCGCCCTGAAAAAAAATAGACAGACAATTTCAGCTCTTCTAGAGAAAGATCTCTTAGTGTGTACCGTGCCTGGATAAAATGTACACAAGTCCTTAGAAGAAGAATTGTAGACATGCATGAAACTGGAGAAGGCTACAAACGCAATTCTGAAGACCCGAGTGTTCATCAGTCCACAGTAAGAGAAATAGTGTAGATATAGATGAAGATCAGTACTTTTGATAGTCTTCCTAGGAGTGTCATCCTGCAAAGATCACACCAAGAGCACAACGTGTAATGCCTAAGGAGATGAAAGACAACCTATGGATAACAGAAAAAGACGTGAAGAAATCTCTGTTCATGTATCCAACATGGAGGAAACAGCTGCTATCCAAAAAAAAAAAGTTGTTCCTTTCTCAAGTTTGCAAAAGACCACACGGATGTTCTACAACACTCCTGGGACAATGTCCTCTGGACAGGTGAGACAAACGTTGAATTTTGTTGGCAGAAATGTGGCTTGCTATGTTTGGAGGAAACGGGGAACTGCACGGCAACACCAAGATCTCACCCAAAATGTGAAGCATAATGGAAGGAACATCGTGGTTTGGGGATGCTCTGCTGCCTGGGGGCCTTGGTAGCTTACAATTGTTGAGGGAACAATGAGTTACAACATGTATCAGGACGTTTTACAGGCGAATGTCAGGGTAACCGTCCCTCACCTGAACCTTGAGAGCAATTGAATAATACCACAAGACAACAAGCCGAAAGACAAGATTAAATCAACACCAGAATGGTTCAAAAAAGGCTAATTACTGTTGTGTAAAGGTCGCGTCAAATTCGTGAACTTAATCCTATCGGAATCTTGTGGAAGTACCTGAAGCAAGCAGTTCATACAAGGAAGCCCAGCAACATCCCAGAGTTGAAGCATTTTTGGAAAGAGGAATAGCCTTAAATTCCTCCAAGCCGATATGCAGGGCTAATGAACAGTTCTTGTAAACGCTTGGCTGAAGTAATTGCTGTACAAGGGGGTCACAGCAATTACTGATAACAAAGCTCCACAAACTTATTTTTGACAAATACATGTAATATTGAATCATACTTCTTAACACGTAAATGAACAAGCATCATATTTGTTATGTTAGTAATCTAATTCTGATCTCTGTAGCTTGTTTTAGGACACGTGAAGGTCTGATAACATTTTAGGTCACATATATTCAGAAATAGAGAATATTCTCTGTAAGGTTCACAGACTTTCCAGCACCACTGCATAAGGATGTTGCGAGAACAGGTGGATTTGTGTTGCAGAGAAACTTTGAATAGATTTTCAGTTCATTTCCTGGATCGTATTTGGGGAAGAGCTTATAGAGCTATACAAAATTATGTAGAGTATAGAAAGAGTGAATATATGCAGGGCTTTCCCCTCAGATTTGGTGAGTCTAGAAACAGAGGTGATGCGTTCGAGTAAAAGATGATATATTTATGGGGATCAGTGGAGACCTCTACACTCAGACGTTGGCGCGAGCGTGCAGAGAACCATAAACTCTAGTGTTGGTTACGGTGTCAACTGCAACATTTAAAAGAAGTTTCAATAGGTATATAGGTCAGAGGGCTACGAAGGGCTATGTTTCGGGTGCTGGTAGATGGGACTAGGCAAAACACTAGATCTTCACGGACTAATGGGCTGAATGGCCCGTTTCTGTGCTATAGTTCTGTATGACTGTTTATTTTTGTTAAAAATATTTAATTTGGGCTAATTTCACATGTCGCGAGTGAGCTAGGGTAGTCACCGTGGTCCTAAACAACTCATTTTCTCTGTCTCATTTTACTTACACTCGTAGAGGCGAACCCATCGTCAGCCATCCACAGGTTTTATAGAGGAGAACTAAACAGATGTGAACTCTAATCTTACAATGACAGGTTGTCTCCAGATGTCAACACAGAAAGTAATTTTCAGTGCGAAAACACAATGTGAAATAACAGTGTCCACTCGTGAGTATAGTGTCATTAAAAACGAGCAGCTGAAAAGTGAAAACACATTTCTGTAACAGTTCGGTGTACGCCGCCACACATTATTGTTAAGACATTTCTCGCTGATAGCTTTGTAGGTTTGAGAACCCGCCTCCCATGAACACCTCCTCTTCTTCGTCCCAACGTTACGGCTCCATAACTAAATCTAATTATGCATTTCTTGTTTTAGGGCGTCCAGGGGATTGTCAGACTGACTGGTCAGGTAATCTTCCTTATTTATCATTACACGAAGGACTGGGTCTGATAATCACTGAAAATCAAGCTGAGAGGTGCCTGCTGATTTCACGTGCAGTGATTCAGCAGAGAAATGGCTTCGAGCAGTCCAACCGCCCTTCACTGAAAAGAGAAGACGAACCACCTGCTCAGCCCTTTTTTTTTCTGCGAGACGCCTTGTTTCCCGGAATAACCGGATGGCTCCTGTTTCTCCGGATGACCACGAGCTTACTGTCTGTTTTTGTGACGTTTACCAGTTCGTCCGCTGCCTGACTCAGCCTGGTTGTTTGTTTGATAATAACATGGCACCTGCGGAATTTAAATGTTTGGGTTGGGTGTGCAGAGGGAGCGATTTGCGGAGCATCGACTGACCGCAATCTCTAACTAACGTAAAGATTGTTCTCTCATTTACTGATATTTTTCAGAAAGCGTGAAGTTGAGGTTGATGAACGGAGGCAGCCGATGCGCCGGAAGACTAGAGGTTCACTACATGGGAGTCTGGGGAACTGTGCATAGTTATAATTGGGACCTACGGGACGCAACTGTGGTGTGCCGGGAGCTGGGTTGCGGCAAAGCGCTGGATGCTCCGGACGGAGCTCACTTTGGAGCAGGTTCCGGACCCATTGTGACCACGAATGTTAAATGCAACGGAAATGAAGCAACTCTGCGGAGGTGTAATTCTAAAACTTGGGCTCTTTATGTGTATTCACACTCCAATGCTGCTGGTGTCATATGCTCAGGTAAAATGAGAATTTCGTCCGTTCGGTCCCGCTGTATTGATGACTCAATGATGTCCAGACTGTAAAATAATGCGGGCCGACCTCTCGCCGCCAGTCGTGTGAAACTAAATCTGGGTTGTGTCGAAATTATTCCCATCATGTTGTGATCATAATTTGTTTACCGAGCGTTTACAACGATATTAATTAAACATGTAAATTTACTACACAGTCCTAGTCACGACACAGCACTTGAAAGGGCTCTGCGGTCAAGCAGCATCTATGGTCCAAGATGAAATGTTGTCTGGACTGACAATGATCTGGATCTGAAACATCAAGAAATTTTATAGCAAAAATATTGCACTTTTCGCTAAGTTCCTCTATAGTATTCCTTGTCTAGAAGACTCGCGGCCCTAAGTCCTGTACCCAATGAGGGGTCCTGACTCTGGGTTCCGTGTACGAGTCCCAGTCCTCCGTCCTGTTCCCAGGGAGGTGTCCTGGCTCTGTGTTCTGTGTTGCTGTGTTCCAAGTTCCAGTCGCGTTCCGGACTGTGTTCCCGTCCTGTCCAAGTCAAGGCTTCGTGTTCTCGCCCAGTCTATATGCCTCGCCCAGTCCAGGAGTTCCTCGCCCAGAATCCAAGCCACGACCAAGAACCTCGTCCAGTCCAAGCCACGACCAAGATCCTCTTCCAGTCCAAACTACGTCCAAGAACCTCGTCCAGTCCAAGCCACGTCCAAGAACCTCGTCCATTCCAAGCCTAGTTCTAGAACCTCGTCCAGTCCCAGTCTAGGCGTCGTATTGCCAGTACTATCTAGTGTCTAGCCTGTTCCTAGCTCCGAGTCTTCGCCTGGATCCGGGTTACGAGCCCTAGTAAAGACCCATGTTCCGGGTCCCTGTCCAGTCTCTTTGGCTCGGAATCCTATTCCAGGCTCCTAGTTCCAAGTTCCTCGTCCAGGTTCCGCTTTCCTAGTCTGAATTCTAGCCCTGGACAGCTGTCCTTGGGTTGTCTAGGGCCTGTGTCAGTGTCCCGCAACACCCCTCCCCGCTTATGTATTGCTCTCTGCTGGATTACCCTCAAATCAATCCTTGCTTCCCGCCTTCCGTTGTATTCTTGATTAACTTTATCCTGTTCCTAGTACATCAGAGTTGGAGTCTTGCATTTGGGAAAGCCCCATGCCACCAACCACCACCGCCCCCCCCCCCCCGCCCCGTAACATCTATTGCGTTTGCGTTTACTTTATGTCGACAAGACGCTCGTTGGCATGACATTATGTGAGTGTTGGGGCAGCGTGACACTCAATGGCAGATCAGCCCATCCCGTGAACACAAACCTCGCCATAACCACGCCACGAGGAACCCAAGCCTCGTCATGTCCTCGCCTCGATGAACCCAAGCCTCGTCATGTCCTCGCCTCCAGGAACACAAGCCCCGTCATGTCCTTGCCACGAAGAAACCAAGCGTCGAGGAACCCAAGCCATGTCCAGACCTGTAGCCACGTCATGTCCTCGCCTAATTCCGGGTTCCGAGACCGAGTCAAGACCCAGGTTCTGTTTCCTTGTCCAGTCTCCGGCTCGGAGTCCAAGCCCAGGCTCCTAGTTCCCAGTTCCTTGAACTGGTCCCGCTTTCCTAGCCAAGTCCTAGTCCAAGTCTGTGTTCCTATCTCAGCTCCTCGACTGCACCCAGTCACGTCCCTAACTCTAGTCTCTAGTCATGTCCTGTTCCTAGTACTTCAGTGTCTGTGTCTTACATTTTGTTCCACCACCAGCGTCCCCCTCTATGACAGAAAATGTCTAGGAAAGAGAAAAAAAAAACAGGCATAATCTAACACATTGCAGGATCCTGTAGCTATTTAACACAGACTGGTTACTTACAGGGGCACAAATGCGTTACAGGTAATGTAATGTACAATCTCAGAATGTCGAGGCGAGATGATGTGCGCCTTACTTGTATTCTGACACTTGTCCAGTACGAATACAAATCACCAGGTATTACGTCATAAATGGTTAATATTTGTGCTTATTTGTCAGTCATGTGTGAAGCATCAGAAGATTGCAAGCTGGCTAATAATATCTGGTTATTCCAACGGGCTCAGGAATAAGATAAGGAGCTAAGTACTGATGATCCTTACTCCAGCGAAATGTACGTTTCTCGGAAAGGAGTCTGAGACGATAACGATCTGCATTTGGGATAACCAGATAGGCTTTGTCTGGGGGAAAACAGTGTGTCATGAATTTTCTTGAGTTTTATTTTCTTCTTGAATAGCTAATCAAGTAATTGACGAGCGCAAGGCAGTAAGCATTTTCTCCAGAGACATAACATAAGTCTTTGAGGAGGACCCGAACGGCAGGTTAGTCCAAGAGGTTAAAGAATGAGATAGTTATTTGTATAAATTCTTATTGGCGATAGGACAGAGAGGGTGGTGATGGAGGGTTGTTCATTCAGTTTTGAGAACGGAGTACAGTATTTTCCTTGTGCCTGTTATTGCAGTATATTAGAGACTTGTATAATATTCCAGGTGGAATGACACAGAAGGTTGTGGATAACATCAAACTTGCTGCACGGTGAATTGTTAAGGAAGTTGGCCATCGATACATCGCGATCTGGTTCAATGGAAAGGTGTGCACGGGACTGGTAGTTCAAACTTAAATCAGATAGGTGCGAAGTGCTATATATTTTTTTAGAATTTAAACCAGTGTAAGACATACATAGTGAATCAGTAGATCTCGAGGGGTGTTAATGAACAGAGAAAGCCAAAGCACAAGTAATAGATTCACTGAAAGTGACAACACAAATGGGATTGTGAAGAGGCCATCTGGTGTACTTCCCTCATGAGCCGGGGATTGGAGCACAACTGTGGGTCATCAGATTACTGATTTGCGCGATGTAGGTCCGAATGCGCTTTTAGTGTTGTGTGCAGTTCTGATCTCTACGCTACTGGAAAGACGGGTTTAGGCTGGAGAGGGTGCATAGAAGAATCAGAGGGATTTTTGATGGGACAGGACAGCTTGAGTTCTAAGAAATATTGGACAAGATGACACTATATTTAGCAAAGATTATGAAGATGTTAGCTTATAGCAGTTTACAAAATTAATAGCCGCAGAAGTGGGATATGGCGTTAGAATGTGAACAAAATTAGTGAAGCAAGTCGGGGAGTATTTTCCTTCTACTACAGAGCGGGGTTCATGGTCGGAAACGGCTTCATTGAACGTTAATCAAGAACACTCATATTTATTCTTGCAGAGACTCCAGTCGTGGGATAGCAGAGGATCTGACGTAACGCAAGCGAACTGATTTATTTAGGATCATTATCTGTCCCCAGTTAATTTGGAAAAGAGAGATCTGGTGGCCGACGGTATACTGATATCGTGATGTGAAAGTCGATAATGTCGACAAGTGCTCAACCCGGCTGAATGCACTTATGATAAAAAGATTGTTCAACTCGGAATCTAGAATAATTCCTATCATGACTGTAGCAATTCATTTGCGAGACTCAGCGTCAGCTTGTAAAATATGAGTAAACTCTGATCGGTATGGTACCAAAATTAATCTACCAGTATCAAATTATTGCCGTGCAGAAGGGAGGAAGAAAAGCATATCATATGCATGAGATGAAATTTAAATCCCGATGAATTCGGAATCTGAAATAATCTGAATTTAATTGGATTTGTCACACGCTGTTATAATTGTCATTATTATGACTGTCCTTTCTATCGTTTTATTTCAGGTCACAGAGTTCCAAGATTGGCGTCCGGGCATGACGAATGTTCGGGAAGACTGGAGATGCAGTTTGGTAAAACCTGGGAAACGGTGTGTGACCTGCACTGGGACATGGAAGATGCCAATGTGGTGTGCCATCAGCTTCAATGCGGAGTCGCTGTCTCTGTGCTCGGTGGAGCCTATTTTGGAGAGGGAAATGGAGCTATACAGAACGGTGTACTTAACTGTCGGGGTAATGAGTCAAGCGTTCTGGACTGTCCATTTTCTTCAAGGAATCATGGTTGCAGCCACATGAATGATGTCAGTCTAATCTGTTCTGGTGAGTACTAAATCAATGTGAAATTATTGATGACACTTGTAAATCAATGGCAAGTTATCATTTTTTTTTCTTATTGAGGACGTCTATATTGTAGTTCCGTTCGATGTGATATCGATGTGAAAATGATCGACAATTTCAGGGTTGAAGGGTGGACTTGAAGAATTTTGCATTGTTTAACATTAATAATTGAGTTCCATGTGCAGTTCTGAAGGAGAAATTTAAGTATATATCTCTTTGGAAACTTAGATGTGATGAAACAGGGATCAGCTGTCAAAGCCTACTGCATACATTTTCATAGCGTACAATAATGGAAGCTGGTATACAGTTCCATAATCATTGGGGATTTACCTGAGGAAAAAAAAAAGTAACACAAGCACGGACGGACGACTGATGAGATACGGGTGACATATGCAAATCAGCAGAAAATGCAGATAATATTATCGTCAGTAAAACGGAAAGACCCGGGGTACAAGTAAATACATGAAATTAAAAAAGCTAAAGGATGCTATGGGTTTGTAGGCTTGCGCGGTACAATGTTAGTCCTGAACACTATTATAAATAACAAAACACAATACTGCAAATAAAAATAAGAGAATTGCAAGATCTTAACCAATGCTTTTACTTTAGAAAATTGTATTGCACTATAGGGGAAACAGATGGCGAACATCTTCAGAAAACATTATTCAGATCAAATCAGAGAAAATATAATGACAAAATGAAGAAAATGTAACAACAGTTGGAAAATCACTTCTGACCCAAAACTGTGATAAATCGCCGACAACAGATGGAAAATGAACTAAATGAAGTATACAACAGACTTCGAAATTCTTCTCAGGAAAGCGGTTAACAAGAAACTCCGTTGCCTTTCATCAGAACTATCGCAATTAAATTCATTTCGTAAGATCATAATGTGGTAAATTGGATCAGCAAATTTGCTGATGATACAGAGATTGGAAGAGTAGTGGACAGTGAGGAATATTTTCAAAGCTTGCAGAGGGATTTGGAGCAGCTGGAAAAATGGGCTGAAAAATGGTAAATGGAGTTTAATACAGCCAAGTGTGAGGTATTCCACTTTGGAAGGACAAACCAAGGTCACTTTTTCTTGAACGAAGATTCAATAAAGTTCGATCCTCTCCAAAACCGCCAAACAATATCAACTTTACTCGACTCGGTGAATTCCTTTATTTTGATAAGGTTTTCACTCTCTAATACTACTTACAATAGAAATTAGAACACCACTTTAAAACAAAACTGCGTCATAATCCGAATACGCAGCAACACGGAGTATCTAACACAGAACTAATGTGAAAACCTAACTGCGTCACCAGGGGTTTCCCTTTTATATACCTGTTGAGAACAGGTCATCATGTGACCTCACTGAAGGAACAATTAAATCATGTGAGCTCCGCAAGACCATTACATCATCCTCATAAGACAGTCAGAATATATCCATGAAGTATGTAACAGGTAGAACATATAAGGTAAATGCTTGGGCACTGAGGAGGGCAGTAGAACAGAGGAATCCAGGAATACAGATAAAAAATTCCCTGAATGTGGCGTCACAGGTAGATAGGGTCATAAAGAGAGCATTTGGTACATTGGTCTTTATAAATCAAAGGATTGAGTTTAAGAGTGGGATGTTATGGTGAGGTTGTATAAGACATTGGCGAGGCCGAATTTGGAGTATTGTGTACAGTTTTTGTCACCATATTACAGGAAGTATATAAGTAAATTTGAAAGAGTACAGAGAAGGTTTACAAGGATGTTGCCAGGACTTGAGAAACTGAGTTATAGAGAAAGGTTGAATAGGTTCGAATTTTATTCCCTGGAGTGTAGAAGAATGAGGGTAGATTTAATAGAAGTATATAGAATTATGACAAGTATAGATACAGTGAATATAAGCAGGCTTTTTCCAGTGAGGCTCAGGGAGAAAAAAAAAAAAACAACAGTGGACATGGGTTAAGGGTGAAAGGGGAAAAGTTTAAAGGGAACATTGGGGGGGGTATTCTTCACACAGGGAGTGGTGGGAGTGTGGAATGAGCTGACAGATGAAGTGGTAAATGCGGGCTCACTTTTAACATTTAAGAAAAACTTGGGCAGGTACATGGATGAGAGGTGTATGGAGGGATATGGTCCAGGTGCAGGTCAGTGGGACTAGGCAGAAAAATGGTTCGGTACAGCCAAGAAGGGCCTGTTTCTGTGCTGTATTGTTCTACGGTTCTGTGGTTCTATGGTTCTACGAATGAATTGCTGCTTGGATAACGCTGAATAAATCTAATCCTTGGGATAGGAACTATACAAGAGAATTTATCAAAAATTGGACAAAAAAGTAGAAAGCCTTGGTTTGGGGGGAAAAAAATCAACTATCTGTCCACTCCAGTGCAGAAAATAATCGCGTCGAAACACACTGTGGTATTGCAATCGCAGTTTCGTACTGCAGACTTAAGCATAATGCCGTCTACATTTATGAAACAAAATGGTTAAGAAAACGAAATCAATGACATCGGCAATACTCAATCAAGACATGGCTTGTGAGTGCCCCGTACATTTCGACCAGGACGGGCACTTTTCTAATGTCACTAGGAAACTTTCTAAGCACTTGAAAGGGGCATGCATATCGAAGAATTGAGTTAGCAGAGAAGAGAATAAACGTATAAATACACCTTAGAAACGATTCATGAAAATAAAAACGTCCTGCAAACCCATATCCATATCAAATTAATTTCCAATAAGGTGGCGAAAGTAAAAGACTAAATCTGAATGTGGGTGTGTCTACCAATGCAGGTTGAATTTAAACCAAGTACAGTTTGTATTATGTCATTTTAGTATACATTGCAATCGCATAATAATTAAACTCTGTAACTATATATTTTAAGTTGATCGACGGAAGGGAAGTAGTGGGAAAACAAGACTGGGTTTTATTATGGCCAATGTGCATTAAAAAGGTCCTAAGAAAGCATTCTGCGCTACGATAAATAAATAAACAGACAGATAGATACACTGATACACATAAGATCTGGTAAATCGATCAAACAATCGGACAATCAATAAATACATACGATCAGGAGAAAAGGATTTATCATTGAAAATTTTAATGAAAATCCATGGTAGGTAATTCAAAAATGTTACAACAAAACAGAATCTAAATAGAATAAACACACGTTATCCGAAAAAGATAACAAGATGAATTTGTTACGTCTGTGGTGCGAAAGCTGTTGGAAAATATTCTTAGAGATAGGATCTATGGGCATTTAGAGAATCGAGGTCTGATCAGGGGCAGTTAGCATGGCTTTGTGAAGGGCAGATCGTGTCTAACAAGCCTGATACAGTACTTCGAGGAGGTGACCAGCCATATACATGAGGGTAGTGCAGTGGATGTGATCTATATGGATTTTAGTAAGGCACTTGACAAGGTAGGCTTATTTAGAAAGACAGAATGCATGGGATCCAGGCAGGTTTGGCCATATGGATTCAGAATTGGCTTGCCTCCAGAAGGCGGAGGGTCGTAGTGGAGCGAGTACATTCTGATTGGAGGATTGTAACTAGTGGTGTCCCACAAGGATCTGTTCTGGGACCTCAACGTTTCGTGATTTTTATTAACGAGCTGGATGTGGGGGTAGAAGGGTGGGGTGGAAAGTTTGCAGACGACACAAAGGTTGGCGGTGTTGTAGATAGTGTAGAGGATTGTCAAATATTGCAGGGAGATATTGACAGGTTGCAGAAGTGGGCTGAGAAGTGGCAGATGGAGTTCAACCCAGAGAAGTGTGATGTAGTACACTTTGGAAGGACAAACACCAAGTCAGAGTACAAAGTAAATGGGACGATAGTTGGTAGTGTGGAGGAGCAGAGGGATCTGGGGTTACATGTCCACAGATCCCTGAAAGAGCCTCACACGTGGGCAGGGTAGTTAAGAAAGCTGATGGGGAGTTAGATTTCATAAGTGGAGAGATAGAGTTTAAGAGTTGCGAGGGAACGATGCAGCTCTATGAAACTCCGGTTCGGTTGCACTTGGAGTACTGTGTCCATTTCTGGTCGCCTCACTATAGGACGGATGTGGAAGCATTGGAAAGGGTACAGAGGAGATTTACCAGGATGTTGCCTAGTTTAGAGAGTATGCATTATGATCAGAGATTCAGGGAGCTAGAGCTTTACTCTTTGAAGAGAAGGAGGATGAGAGGGGACATGACAGAGGTATATAGGATAGTAAGAGGAATAGATAAAGTGGATAGCCAGCGCCTCTTCCCCAGGGCACCAATGCTCAACACAAGGGGGCGTGGTTTTAAGGTAAGGGGTCGGAAGTTCAAGAGCGATATTAGAGGAAGGATCTTTAATAGTAGAGTTGTTGGTGCGTGGAATACACTGCCTGAGTCAGAGGTGGAGGCAAATATACTAGAAAAAAAAGAGACTACTGGACATGTATATGGTGGAATTTAAGGTGGCGGGTTATATACGAGGCAGAGTTTGAGGGTTGGCACAACGATATAGGCCGATGGGCATGTACTGTGCTGTAGTATTCTATGTTCCGTGTTCTATGTAAGAAGTATGAAAAGTATGAACAATATTTCAATGATCTACAAGAACGCACATTTAATTAACATCTGTAAATTAACATCTAAGTGTCTTGCACGAGGATCCCTAAGCTGCACTTCTGCACTTCTGTTCGTTTTACCAAAATTCAAGATCATACTTTGCTCAATACTTTTTCCATCTGCCATTTTTGGTCATTCATCCAATCTGTCTACGTCCTTCTGCAATTGCATTGTTTCCTCAGCACTACCTACCACTCCACCTATGTTTGTATTATCTGCAAATTTTGCTAAAAGCTATCAATCGTACTATCAAAATCATTGGTAGTCGACGTCAAAAGAGGCATTCCCAAACTGGCCCTTGAGGAACATCATGACTCACCGGCAGCCAACCTGAAAAGGTATCCGTTATTCCCACTCGTTCCCTACTGCCTGTGAGCCATTCCTCTATCTGTGCCAGACTCATTCCTGCAATGCCATTGGATTTTATCGTTGTTAAGCAGCCTCATTTGTGACGCTTATCAACTGCCTTCTGAATATTCAAGTCAATGACATGCACTGCTTCTCCTGTGTCCACCATGCTTGTTACTTCCTCAAAGAAATCAAACAGATTTGTCAGGGATCGTTTCCCTTCACCAGAACCCTGGTGACTTTGATGTTTTTTTTTTTTTTTATTAGTCTCCCAGTACCCTGAAAGATTGCCATTAATAATGGACACAAATACTTTTACAACCACTGAGGTTCGGCTAACTGGCCTACAATTTCCTTCCCTTTGCGATCATATCCAGTTAAAGAGTGGAGTGGCACTTGCAGTTCTCCAGTACGCGACAATGATGCTATCTATTCAGATTTTTTTTGTTTTTCACAACACACACAAGATGCTAAAGGAACTCAACAGGCCAGGAAGCATCTATGAGCAAAGTACATTAGATGGTTCGGGCAGAGACCCTTCGGCAGAACTGCAAAAAAGAAGATAAGGAGTGGATTTAACATGGTGAGGGTAGGGAGAGAGAAACACAAGGTGACAGGTGAACCCACGAGGAGGGCGGATGCAGTAAAAAACTGGGAAGTTAATTCGTGGAAGAGACACAGGGCTGGAGAATAGGGAGTCTGATTGGAGAGGGCAGATGCCAATGGAGGAAATAAAAGTCGGGGGATAACAGCAGAGAGAGGCGATGGGCAGGCAAGGAAATATGGTGAGAGAGGGAACACGGGATGGGGAATGGTGAAGGATAGTTTGCCATTACTGGAAGATTGAGAAATAGATTTTCATGCCATCAGATTGGAAGCTTCGCATATTGAATATAAAATGTTTTTCTTCCAACCTGACTGGGCCACTTTGCGGCAGTAGAGGAGCCCATGGATTGACATATCAGAATGGGAATGGGAAGTGGAATTAAAATGGGAGATCCCGCTCTTCTGGCGGATGTAGCAGAGGTGCTCAGTGAAGCAGTCTCCCAGTCTACGTCGGGTCTCACCGATAAACAGGAGGCCACATTGGGAGCAACAAGCACAGTGTATCATCTGAACAGACAGAGGTGAAGTGTCGCCTCTCCTGGGAGAACTGCTCGGTGCAATGAATGTTGGTGAGGGAGCAGATGTACGGGAAGGTTTAACGCTTCTTCCGTTTGCAGGAATAGGTGCCAGAAGGGAGATCAGTGGGGTGGGTCGAATGGAAAATGGATTCGTATTGGGAGCGATCCTTGTGGAAAACAGAAAGTGTGCGGAAGGGAGGAAGTGGAGGGGCAGATGTGCTTGGTGGTGGGATCTTGTTGGAGATGGCAGAAGTTCCGCAGAATAATGTACTAGACTCGGAGGCTGGTGAGGTGGTAGATGAGGGCAAGAAGAACCCTGTCCCTCGTCGGGTGGCGAGACGATTAACGTATGAGCAGAAGTGCGTGCAGTGGAAGAGATGCAGTCCAGGGCAGTGTTGATTGTGGAGGAAGGGAAGCCCATTTCTTTAAAAGAGGAGGGCATCGTCTTCATTCCAGAATGAAAAGTCTAATCCTGAGAGTAGATGTGGCGCAGACGGGGGGATTTGAGAGAAGAAGATGGGGTTTTGATAAGTAACATGGTTAGAAGATGTCTAGTCTAGACAGCTGTGAAAGTTCGTAGGTTTATAATAGACATCAGTAGTTATGCTGTCTCCAGAGACACAAACATTAAAATCGAGAAAGCAGATGGAGGTTTTGGAATTGGACCAAGTAATTTTGAGGGAAGGATGGAAGTTGGAAAACTGATGAAGTCGACGAGCTCCACATGTGTGCAGGAAGCAGCACCAATATAGTCGTCGATGTAGTGCAGGAAAATTTGGGGACCGATTTAAGTGCAGGCTTGGAACATAAACTGTTTGACGTAGCCAAGCACAAGGTAGGTATAGTTGGGACCCATGCGTTTGTCCATGGTTACACACTTCGTTTGAAGGAAGTGGTGTAGGAGGGGAAATGGTTGGGTTTGTTGCCAGAAGAAAAGGGAGAGCTTTGAGGCCTTCTTGGTGGGGAGTAGAGGTGTATAGGGACTGGACAACACTAGTGAAAATAAGATGGTGCGGTACTGGGAACTGATATCACTGAAAATATCCAGAGCGTGTGAAATGTAACAAATATCTGTCAGGAGGGACGGAACTGTCGGTATAAAATAGAGTCGCGGTATGCAGATATGAGTTCAAAGGGACAGAAACAGGCTGAGCAGATATGAGTTGCGTGGACAGGAACAAGCTCTTTCAGAAATTTGGGATGTAGTCCACTGGACCAGGTGGCTTATTTACCTTAAGACCTTTCGATTTACCCAGCACATTTTCCTTTCAAATAGTAATGCCACTCAATCCTGCTCCCTGACTTTCACGGACCTCTGGCACTCTGCTAGTGTATTCCACAGTGAAGACTGCTGCAATGTAATCATTAAGTTTATCCGCCGTTTCGTTGTCCCCCATTACTACCTCACCAGCATAATTAACCAGTGGTCCAATGTCAACATTCACTTCCCAATTTTCCTGCATTTAACTGAAGAAAATAGTATATTGCGTTATATTATTGGCTAGTCGCCCTCATATTTCATCTTTTGTTTTCCCTTCTCGTGGCTTTTATGTTTATTTTTGTTGTATTTTAAATACTTCCCAATCATGCAACTTCCCACTCACTTTAGCAATATTACACCCCATTCCTTGGTTTTTATGCAGTCCTTAAGTTCCCTTGCCAACCACAATTGCATGCCACTGCCATTTGAGAACTTCTTCCTCTGTGGGACATATCCATCCTGCGCCTTCTGAACTATTCCCAGAAACTGCTCTACTCTGCCTTATCCCCGACAGTAACCCTCTCCAATGCATCTGGGAAAACTCCTCTCTTTTGTCCCTCTAATTCTCTTTAGTCCATTGCAATACCGATGCATGTGAGATATGCTTCTACCACTCAAATTGCTGTATTCAGTCAGACATATTATGATCACTGTGTCCTCGTAGCTCCTTTAGCTTAAGCACCCCCCCCCCGCCCCCGCAGTAAATTCTGGATTATTGCATAACACCCAATCTAAGACCGCGTTTCCCTGAGTAGGCCCAAGCACAATATGCTCAAAAGAAAAACAACTCGTAGGCATTCAACATAGTCCCTTTCTTGTGATCTGACACAAACCTGATTTTTCCAATCCCATTTCATATTGAATTTCCACATTACAATTGTGACAATGCACTTATTACATGCACATCCCTGCTCCCATTGAAATCTCACCCCATCCCAAAATGCCTTACTTTTACCCTTGCAGTTTCTAAAGTCCACCCACAAAAACTCAACATTTATTTGAACCTATGTCACATCTTTCTGAAAATGTATTTACATCTTCCAAAGCTGCTTATGCATTCCTATAGTCTTTTCAATATAAAGTATTTCGTTTGATATTAAACTTCCAACTTCGACCTTCTTTCATCTATGGCTCAGTGATACCCACAATGCCATACCAACAAATATCTACTTGCGGCAGAAATCCATCCAACTTACTGCAAATACTGCATGCATTTAAACACAGCGCATTCAGTCCTGCATTCTTTACCCTTTTTGAATTTTGCATCTGTTGTACAATTTAACTCTTTTCATGATCAGTTGATGATCTTTGTGCATATATCTACCACAGGAGAAGAGGGTTGTGGATAATACAGTGAATTAAATACTTAGACCAATAGTTTTGGCCCACAGAGGAGCTTTCTGACATATCAGAACGAAGGTAACACAAGATAATATTACAGAAATATGTATCGAATAGATTTCCTACAAATAAACGGAACGCCAAACATCTGATTCATTCTGATATTAACACAGTCATTCCTGAGAAGCAAATTCACAGACATCATCAACAAAAAATGCTTCACAGAGGGAATCAAAGCAGGGGATTGTTGGGAAGTTCTTGTACATTGAAGTTTCAATTTAAAGTTTAAAGAGGATTTATTACCAATGTACGTATACACAACAATTATAAACCTGAATTTTGTATTTACATGCAAATAATTCTACACGGTAAATAATTCTATCTCCACTACTACTACCGAGACATTTTCTAAGGCGTCTCTCTGAGTCCACTGTGATTCTGTCTATTTGCAAACTTGCTCTCTAATTTTCTGAATCAGACAAAGATTGTGTATGAAAACAGAAACAATGAAATAAGTTATACCACTAACCACTAACACTAACTTTGTACATGGATGATTTGACATTACATGTTCCTTCATCAGTTGAGCTAAGGTAATTACTTAAAAAATAGTAGATCTATTTTGAAAAGATATAAACGTTAAGTTTGGACTGAATAAATACTTAACATCATACATAAAGAATGTGCAATGGAGCTAATGGAATACAAAACAGAACAGCAGGATACAATACAATTGATCGAAGAATATTAAACCTATAAGTACGTGGGATATCAACAAGGAAAGAACAAAGATCATAAAATGTAAAGGCAAAAAGAAAAGACATAATTTACTTCAAGGCTAAAAAAAATTCTGCCAAACTGAGATCAACTGTAAATTATAACAAAGGCAATATAGACTCTCGCTATACCAATATTAATGGCGTAATATTTTTGTCTGAAACCGATCTGGGATATTAATAAAGAAAAATCAGAAATGAAATAATAAATTTCAGAAAACATCCTGTATATTCGAATGCACTTAGATTAATACCACCTACGGCAGAAAGCAGGACGAGTGAAATACTTTCATTAAAGAAAACAACAATCAACACTCCACGCAAGCATATGCCATTCCGAAAAGAAATATATTCCAATAAACGTAAATAAGAGCACAAGCCAAAAAATGAAGATATTATCATTACTGAAGAAAACGTTAGCCAATGGAAGAGCATGACCCTCCATGGAAGACACCCCCACAAATTGACCAAATTGGATGTTGAAAGCCTGGCTCAGAATTTGAGACCTCCTTGCAGAAACAGAAAGCTTTCTTGTGGCAAGACAGGATGGGGTGTTAATAAAAAAAAATACAAAACATCATAATAGACCAACAGATACAACAGGGGAAATGCAGAGAATGGCATGGTCCGGTCCGCAAAATCCGTATTCCGGTTCACGGTCTGGTCCATCGATCCGTATTCCAGATTTTAAGTTTTTTCTTGCTTCTGTTGGGTGCTCTAATTGAGGTACATGATTCTCGTTTAGGCAGACACATCAATACCTCCGGACACCATGGCTTTTCTGCTAGATTGTTCCTGTCAAAACCGCCCTGTTTGAATCCCTTCGCTGCCCTTTCCTCCTATAGCCGTACCCTGCAACCTGTGTCTGAAAGCTTGCCCCGCAACCAGTGTCTGAAACCTTGTCATGCACCCAGTGTCTGAAGCTTTGCCCTACAACCAGTGTCTGAAGCCTTGCCCTGCAACTTCGCCTATTCTCACCGTCAAGTTCAACCACCGGAGAGAGACCGGAAACCTGCTGAATCAAGATAAGGAACTGCCTATCGTTGAGTTGGAACTCTTTCTGCGTCCATGCCTTCGCTAGGTAGGTTTGGCAGCTTGCCGCTACCTTCTGTTGTGAACCGTCTCTCTCTGCTCTGTGTATGAGTCCCGACCCTACGTCCTCGTCCCTAGGAGGGGTCCTGACTCTGTTCAGAGCCCCGACCCCAAGTTCTGTTTACAAAGAGGGGTCCTGGCTCTGTGTTCCATGTTCCTGTCGCTCATCACCAAGCCTCTGTGTTCTGTGTTCCTGTCTCAGTCGACCAAAGCTCTGCGTTCCTGTCTCCCTCGACGAAGACTCTGTGTTCCTATCTCCATTGACCAAGGCTCTGCGTTCCTATTCCCCTCGACCAAGACAAGGCTTAGTGTTCTCGCCCAGCCCACAAGTACCTCGTCCTTCCCAGGAGAACCTCGAGGAACCCAAACCTCGCCATAACCACGCCACGAGGAACCCAAGCCTCGTCATGTCCTCGCCTCGATGAACCCAACCCTTGTCATGTCCTCGCCTCCAGGAACCCAAGCCCTGTCATGTCCTCGCCACGAAGAAACCAAGCTTCGAGGAACCCAAGCCATGTCCAGACCTGTAGCCACGTCATGTCCTCGCCTAATTCCGGGGTCCAAGACCGAGTCAAGACCCAGGTTCTGGGTCCTTGTCCAGTCTCCGGCTCGGAGTCCAAGCCCAGGCTCCTAGTTCCCAGTTCCTTGAACAGGTCCCGCTTTCCCGGCCAAGTCCTAGTCCAAGTCTGTGTTCCTATCTCAGCTCCTCGACTGCACCCAGTCACGTCCCTAACTCTAGTCTCTAGTCCTGTCCTGTTCCTAGTACTTCAGTGTCTGTGTCTTACATTTTGTTCCACCACCAGCGTCCCCAACTATGACAGAAAATGTCTAGGAAAGAGAAAAAAAAACAGGCATAATCTAACACATTGCAGGATCCTGTAGCTACTTAACACAGACTGGTTACTTACAGGGGCACAATTGAGTGGAAATATCATTTATCAATATCTTGTTTAAACTACAAATTTATAGATACCATCACACCCTTGTACATAGCTCAGCCATTTCCAGTTTTTGAGTCGGAGTACCACAAAGTACATTATGACCGATGAGCTGTTATCGATAGTACAATGCATAATAACATTCAGGATATCATAATACACGATAAACAAGCAAGAACAACATACTTTGTAGTTATAACCATTCCAAACACACAAAGCGTACAGATATAATAAAAAAAAGAAAAGAAAAACACCAGAAATATGCTGCATTCAAAGAGGCAACTGAATGACTTTGGACCTTCAGCAAAGTATACATTGCCCTGATGGGGATATCTCCCACTGGTGTCATCCGAAAGACACTGCACAACAGAACTAAGCAATTCGGGCTACAGAGGAAAATCTATGTAAGTATTCAGAAAGCCACATGACTAAACTCCACTGGAATAGTCCGGAATTTCCAAACAAATGACAAATGAGCGTGATTGGTTATGCCCATACCTCAAGTTTACCTGATTCAGCTGAGGAGGATAAGTATAATTATTATTAATAATATTTTAGCGATGCAGGAACAGGTGGCGACACAAAATATTATCAACAAATATAACACATTTCTTGAGAAAACCCCAACAAATTCGAGACGATAAACGGAGAAAATAACAAGAGAAACCAAAGGTATTCCAACATGTAACAGGATACTGCAACAGTGTAACTCCATCTGATTACTCATACAGGCACGATCAAGTTGCAAATATCATTCACCCTTTGAGAAAAAAAAATGAATGATATCAATACGAACTTAGATTAACACTGCACAGGACAAGGAGCAACAGAGATAACAGACATAAAAATGAACAACAGTCAGATAAACTTTCAGGGAATATATGTGTATCAAGGAAACGATTTCGCAATTCATGCTAGCATATGCGATTTGAATACGATGTACACACTACTCCACTTAAATGAACAGCAATCCTGAAATATGAAGAACTGATCACTGTCACAAATATAGTTTAGCAATTGAAGACCGTGATCCCCAATGGAAGATATTTCTACGATATGAGCAGAGTAGATGTCGACAAGGACGTTTTGGATGTCTGGCTCAGGGTTGGCGTCCTCTTCCCATACGCAGGGTGGTTCTTTGTGGCAATACAGTACCAGGTGCTTTAAAAAATATAATCAAAATGCATAACAGATCAACAAATTCTTAACGATAAATGCAGAAATTGCCAAGGGAAAGCGGAAACAATCCAACACTTTAAGGGATTCGTCAGCAATTTATCGCAATCTCATGACATACACAGGCACATTCAAGTGGAAAATAGCATTCATTAAATTCTTGCTTTAAAATACAAACTCAGAAAAGTCATCATACCTTATTATAAATACAAGGTTGATCCAGTTTTGGATCAGCAAATAATATTGCAGGATAAACAAGCATTGACCGCTTAATTTGAAACACATAATATGCAGAAATCAATAGTCGATGAAACATTAACAAGGTATTTGTTCCGCCAATAATAATATCTATATCTGGTATTACCGGAAAGTTACTACACAGTAGCATTATACAATTGGATTCACAGAACAATATGTGTAAAACTTCAGAAATCAATAGTATTAAACACCACTAGAACAATACGAAAGCTCTCGTAATTAAGAAATGATTGTACTTTGCTATGCCTGTAGCTCAGCTTGACCGACGAGAAAAAAAAATGAGCTTCGTGCATCCATACATGGGCAACTTGAAGTTATGCGCTCCTTCATCAGGAAAGCTAGAGCATTTAATGCAAATAGTAGTACAATTTTCTAAAGATACAAACATAATCTTTCAGCTTGGTATATTCAGAACAGGAAACATAAAGAAAAATGCAATGGAATTAATGGAATACAAAGCAGGAAAGCAGGCTACAATAGAACCGACATCTGAATATGATACGTATAACTGTCTGGGTTATCAGTCAGCGAAGAAAATAAATCATAGTGTGATAATGGCATTTACATCAAAGCTTAAGAAAATCATCTAGTTACGTTGAGCAGTGTAAACATAAAGAAGGCATTGCACGCTTTTGCAATGACTATATTAACTACTCTGTTGACATAATATCTTGATCAGAAACCAATCTGGAAAACTTACAAAGAAAGATAAGAACTGAAATATCAGATTTTAGATAACGCTGTACATGCAAATGAAGATTACTTATCAATACGTAGGATAGAAACAATAAGAACAATAACAGGTATAAAATACTACATAGCAGTCAGATAAAACTTCTAAGGAAAGCAGGATTTAGCACTCCACTCGATTATATGTAATTCTGACACGAAGCATACACCACTGAACTTAAATGAATGAACAACACAGAACAATGAAAACATTATTTCAATTGAAGAAAGTAAGCCAATCGAAGATCATGAACTTTCATGGAAGACATCACCACAATCTGAGCAGACTATACTTCGACAAGGATATGTCAAATGCCTGCAACAGATTTGGAGATCTCTTCTTGTGGCAATAGAGGACAAGTTGTTCAACAATGGATAATATCAAAATACATAATAAAGGCCATCGAACTGTAGATGGTAAATGCAGAAACATCTGGTAAATTACAGGATTGTGCAGCCGTTTAACCCAATCTGGTTACTTACACAGGCATAATTAAGTGGCAGACGTCAGTCGCCAATTTTCTTTACTATAAATACGAATCCATTAAAAAAATACTTTACTATAAATACAATACTGAACCCGCTTTAGAGGCAGAGTCGTGTGAATGATATTACGGCAGGTCCATTATTACAAATAGAACAATGTATAATAACGGACTGTATATAATATTACAGGATAAATATGCAAGAACTACTGACTTAATAGATATAACCTGTCACAACGGGGGCGCTGGGAACGAACCCAAATGCAAGACACAGACTCTGAAGTACGAGGAACAGGACTTGATTAGAGTAGGGACGTGACAGGATACAGACAAGGAGCAGGGACAAGAACGCAGACTAGGGCTTGAACCCCGAGCCAGAGACTGGACAAGGACCCAGAACCTGGGTCTTGCTTCGGGCTCGGGCGGCAGAACTAGGCATGGACATAACATAACTACAGGACTGGAGGCTGGGATTTTGAGGCTTGAGGCTTGGTAACCGGCTTGGGGTCTTGGTCTTGAGCCTTGAGGTTGAGGTCTTGGTCATGAGGCTTGAGCTTGGAGACAGGCCGGGGTCTTGGTCTTGAGGCTTGAGCTTGGAGACAGGCTGGGTTCCAGAGGCTTTGGTTCAAGGGACTTCCCTTGCGATCCTCGAGGCCTGGGTTTTTGAAGCTTGGCTAAGGATCCTCGAGGCCTGGGTTCTTGGAGCTTGTCTTGGGATCCTCAAGACTTGGGTTCGAGGAGCCTGGCTTGGGATCCTCGAGGTGTGGGGTCTTGGAAATTGGCTTTGGATCCTCGACGCTCGGGTTCTTGTAGCTTGGCTTGGAATCTTGAATTTGGCTGCCGGATGGGGTCTGGGATCTTAAGCGTGCATGCCGGCTGGTGTCTTGGATCTAGGGTCTAGGATACTTCGAGGCTTGGGTATGGACTCCGAGCCTGAGACTGGGCAAGGACCCTGAACCTAGGACTTGACTCGGGCTTGGACTCCAGAACTGTGCGAGGACAAGACGGCGCTATAGGACTGGGCATGGCTTGGGTGAGGAACTCCTGGGTAAGGCGAGACACAAGGACAGGTAAAGGCACATGGACAGGACTCGTATAGGACTGGACTAGACTATCACGATCTGGACGAGGGAGTTCAGGAGCACGGAGCCTTGGACCAGAAGAGACAGGAGCAAGGGACACAGAGCCGGGACTCCTCTTGGTGTAGATGACGTAGGGTCGGCACTCACACGCATAACACAGAGACTGGACCTGGCGTTGGGAACAAGACATAGGGCCGGGACTCATACACAAAACACTGAACATGAGTTGACGGACTCCAACACAAGGTGGCGGCAAACGGCCGGACCCACTTAGTGAGGTGTGGATACAGAGACAGATCCAAACACTTGGAGGCGGCAAACGGCCGGACCCACCCAGCGAAAGCGTGGACACAGAGAGACAATTCCACATAACACAAGACACTTCCTTATCTTGATCTAACAAGTCTCCAGTCTTGCTCTGGGAGTAACACTTCAGTGGTACAGACAGAGTATACAGGCGCTGTATCCAGGCCAGATGAGCAGGCAGAGAGTCAGGCGAGTTATCCAGGCAAGGAGTCAGGCGAGGGGGGAAAAGGCAGGGAGGGGAACAGAACAGTCCAGCAGGGAATCCCTGGTTTGCAGACGTACTTATGTGTCAGCCCCATAACGAGAAATGTATGCCCACTACTGAAACAGGGGAAAACCAGAAACCCTGGAACAAGGAACCATTTACCGGACCGTGAACCGGAACACAAACCAGATTATGACATAACCATTCCGTACAGAATTCAATATGTGTAAAACACCAGATATGTACTGAATTAAAAGAGGAATTTGGAGACATGAATAGGGCATGCACTGGCCCACTATTGCAGCTGTTATCACGCCGAAGTCACAACGGAATAACAATAAAGAATTGTTCCGTCACATCAACATTTATGTATATCTCTAGAAAGGCACAATACTAAACAGCACTGGAATAGCCCCAAGGTTCCTCGGAATTGTGAAATGACTGTACTTGGGGATGCCCGGACATCAGAATTTACCATATGAGCTGAGGAAGTAAAGTAAGAATAAAGAAGCAATGTATATCGAGAAGATGAGACGAAGGGCCTTTGAAAGTGAGTTCATAGGTTGCAGGAACAGTTTATCCTTTCGGGTAAGTGAAGTTCGTTCAGGTCCTTGATCATTGAGGCGTAATAACTGTTCCTGAACCTTTTGCTGTGGCGTCTGAGCCTCTTGTACCGCTTTGTTGATGGCAGCACTGAGAAGAGAAAATGGCATAAATGGCGGAGTTTTTGATGGTGAATATTGCTTTCCTGCAGCAGACTCGTGTAGATGTGCTCAGTAGGGTGGAGGTGAGGGGTGGGAGGGGTGGAGGAATTTACCCATGACAGACTGGGATCCATCCAGTTTTTG
The DNA here is from genome assembly GCF_030028105.1 of Mobula birostris. NCBI lineage: Eukaryota > Metazoa > Chordata > Chondrichthyes > Myliobatiformes > Myliobatidae > Mobula > Mobula birostris. The sequence continues at coordinate 144,605,519 of NC_092377.1, forward strand.
TAATGTGCAAATGTGAAAAGTGTGGACACGCAGAGTGGTTAGTTAACACTACATACCGGCAATTGATTGGTCAACAACATTACTCATGGAATGTGGTGTTGCTCAGCGAGAGCTTCAACCGCGATAGAAAATAATATACATAGACATCAACGATCATGAAGTTCGGGACCATTAATTAAAGGAAATATGCTGTATAAAATGCATATAAGCAGCCGTTCTTGTTACGGTTTCAGCCTAATGTTTGCAGTAATGATTTTTATTGCATTCAAACCTTCAAAACGACCAGATGCCGACTGGAACCTCAGCAGATTTTTAGAACAATTAAAATTCATGCATTGTGAATAGATGATCTAGAGTCAACGAGGTGAAAAGCACAGCTGCATTCAGTGCATTACCTTTCATTCACATATACTGGACAGTCACATTTGGACGGCGGTTCAGTCATGTAGAAGGTGAATCAAAAAGCACTTTCTTCGTTGTCTTAGTTTCCCCCGCTTTGTTATTGAAAATAATTAACTGTTTTCAATTATTTCCCAAACAGGGAAGGATGGACCACGACTGGTTGGCGGGGAGAACAGATGCTCTGGCCGTGTGGAAGTTCTGCATGGAGACCAGTGGGGGACACTTTGTGATGAGTACTTCAGCCTGGAAGATGCAAGCGTGGTCTGCGAACAGCTACAGTGCGGTGCAGTAAACGCAACTGCCAAGAGTGCTTACTTTGGCGAAGGAAAAGGGCCGGTGTGGAAGGATAACTACCGTTGTCTGGGAAACGAGTCCCGATTAGCCGAATGTCCAGTCTCATCTTGGGGTCAGATTACATGTTCACATGGGAATGATGCCAGTCTCATCTGCACTGGTGAGTCACAGTAAATGTATGTCTAAAATAAACTGTTCTTTGGTGGAGAGATAGTCACAACGGTGAGCTTTTCAGCAATTGAACATATCTGCCGTTTAGTAGCAACCATGCATAATTATGACTTGAAGCAGTTGGTAGACGTTCCTTTGTTTCCCAATGATAGTCTACGAGGCTATTTCCGTTATATTACGAAAAGACCAAACTTTAGTATAGAGTGAATATTTTTGTGATGTTTAATGAATAATTGCACAAAAGAAAGAAGGATGATGACATTTGATGTAGCAGGATAGTAGCTTTGGCATGATGTAAAAATACGCAAATGTAGAGAAGTAATATTTGCACAGAGACTGCTTCTGTGATAGATTTTATTGAAACGGTGATGAGAAACAATGTGAAAGGAAGGACCGCATTTAAACTGACTGAGTAAGAAGAAAATCCGACATTGTTTCGTAGATAATAGAACACTGCGGCACGGCACTCCCCCTTCGGCCCACGATATTTCCCGACTTTTTTAACCTGCTCTAAAATCAGTTAAATCGTTCCTTGCTGAACAGACGTCCATTTTTTTCTATCATCCATGTGCTTATTTCAGAATTTCTTATATGTGCCCGATGTATCAAACTCTATCAACAGCAGCAGCGGCCATTTCACGCACACGCCACTCTCTGTTTCAAGGATTTAACTCTGACAGCCCCTCTATGCTTCCCTCCAACCACATTAAAATTAGGTCTGCTTGTATTCGCCATTTCGTAGATTGTGAAAATTCTCTATCTATCGACTCTACAGAATGTTCATTTCATCCTGTATACCTCTATCGAATCGCATCATATTCCGTTTCGTTTCAAAGAGAAAATCTGTGGCATATTTTTATCTGTGTGATTTTTCCTTACGCCCTCTCCCCCACCACCCGAATCCAACTCAGGAAGAAGTAACAAGTCCCCTCTGGGATGCTTGGCTTTGCTGTAAGGTAACAAAGTAAAGAAACTTCCGAAAGACCCGCCCACGTCAACAGAGAAGAGTCGGCGAGGAATTAGAATCCGTAATACATTCAGAATTTATCAGTACACTCAAAATTTAACCAGTCAGCCACATGTCTTCAGTCCATTTTTCCGCCGTGAACGACAGAAATAGTTCTCATAGCTCTAATTTTGACCGATGACGTTCAGTGATATTATTCACATTCCAGGTAACATGTAGGAAATTCTTGTATGAAACATACTATGCAGGCAACAGCTGAAAATCTGTAGAATACATTGGATTGATATTAACTTGTTTACCCATTTTATTTCAATATCGTAGATGAAAGTTGGTCCTTGAGATTGAACGATGAAGGAAGCCGCTGCGATGGCCGAGTGGAGGTATATGATAATGGTACCTGGCGTAGACTACATGATAAATTTTGGACCATTAGTGAAGCAAATGTTGTCTGCAGACAACTACATTGCGGCTCGGCGATATCTGCCTATAACATCTCGAAGTATAGAGAGAATGAACGGCCCGTGTTGGTGACGGAAGTTCAATGTGAAGGAAACGAGTCGCACCTCCGAAACTGCAAGAGTTCCGTGTCGAAACGGTCTTCCTCGGACACCACGGGCGTTGGTGTCCTGTGTTCAGGTGAATATTTTTAAAAAGTGGCAATGGAAATATTTAAAATGGTGTCGCGATTAATAGTAAATCGAGAAATGCAGATTTATTGAATCGTATAAATATATATATTTGGCTGACTGGCCATGCGGTCAGTGACAATCAACTCCGCTTTTGCAGGATTTTCATTTTATGCTACACCTACACCCCACTACACAGACACAAATCCATCTGGAGCACCATCCCGCAGGCTCTACAATTTATTTGGATATCATAGGGAATTTACGATACACATCTTTGGGAAGTTAATGAAAACCTAAATACAGATGAAAGCCACATACTTCGGGAAAGAAAATACAAAATTCGCACAGATTTGGCATTTAATCTGCGTCACTGTATTTGTGAGTATCAGCTTCAGATGCTGGGTGCACGATTTTAGCACATTCAATCACCACTGGACTGTGTGCCCAATGAGTGTGCCCTGCAGTGCGACATAATGAGTGAAACTGGATTAATCCGTTATCATGGATGTAATCAGCTATTGCTACGAGATTTATCTGATCTATCGCAGAACTTTCAGGCAAGGTCTTATTATGTGATGTCGAAATGATAGGAAATTCACCTTGAAATTGAAAGCGGAAACAAAACATTTAATTGAGCACAGGAAGAATTCAAATATGTGAGCTTACAAAGTGGTGGTGAGAGGAGGAAGGTATTGTGAACATAATAGAACTGTTGATTATTCACTATTACGACTGCTGAAATATCAGTGGCAGGCGAATGCATGTTGGTGTTCGCTGGAATATGTCAAAATATGACAAATTTTCAATTCACTGAAGCATAATAAATCTCTGATGAGTTGTCTATATCAGTGAGTCGGCCAAATTTCAGAATAATGCAGGGGAAATGTTGAGTGAAGGAGTTGCACAACTGGAAGGGAAGGGAAAGAAAACTCAGGTATTGAAATTAGACAAGAAAATAAAGCAAATACGTTTCAAAATCAGATGATCCGAATAAGGAGCAACAGAATGCGATGCTACTGAGGGACAGGGTTATTTGTGATCTGATACAAAATGGATCAGATAATTAAATAAAGGGGCAAATGCGATGCTAAGCGTTATCACAACTTATCCAATAATCCTTCCTGGATCTGCAGGCTAAGTACTTCAGTGAGTTTAGATTATCTGTGTCCGTGTGCACTAATGTTTTCAAATGGTTTTTTTTTTTTTTTTTTTAATTTGTGCATCACTGTGTATCACAGGCAGTGTCGGAACGCATTCGCATTATCGTATTAATCCTGAACCAAAATGAGTTGTTTGATACATTCTGAAGGTTTGTCTCGACATACAGTCTTGCTGTAGTGCTGGGAAATTCATTGCCGACTTGCATGCAAACGAAATTGTTGTTATTTTTTTAAAATATATAGTTGGGTGCGTAAATATGTTGAATGCAAAAGTATCTTTTAAGAGAATGTGAACCATGCCCAAATGTTAAAGTGACAGGGAAAATCAGCGGCAAATGTCTTGCCAAATGCCTAGTCTCACAACTACTTAAGCTATTTGAGTGTGGGAGGTGTAGAAATAACAAGCCAAAGTTAAATACAATTGGATACTAACAACTTCATTTTAAGTCAGCAGCTGATGTCTGTCTGGTCTGTTCCGTCAGTCCAGGCTTCTTACTGAATGCAGCTGCCTTATTGATATTTCCCTTGCCTTCACATATAGTATGTTACCCCTTGAGGAATTAAAATGAAAACCGCCGATTGAGCAATGAAGTTGAAAACAGCATTGATACACGACCGGAGTAAAGACATGCTAAATGATTAATAGTTAATTTTGCTCCATTATCTGATAAAGACTATGAGAATAAGCCGGCAATTTATAAACCGTTCAGTCTGACAGCAGTACTGTCTACATTATTGAAAGGTGCTCTAAGGGATCAGATATATAAATAATTGAATAGACTGGGCATGATTGAGTGGTCAACATCTCTGTCTGCGGGGCAGGTCTTGTGTAACCAATGTTATAGACTTTTTTTTTTCTCTACACGGCTACCCGGAAAGTTAATGAATGGAAAACAGCGAATGTTACAATTTCAATGCAAGGTGTATAATAAGCAGGGCAGATGAACTTAGAGTGTGGATCATCATGTGGAATTAGGATGTTGTGGACATGCGAGAGACGTGGATGGTCCAGGTGCAGAAATGGCTGCTGAGTGTGCCAGGCTTTAGATATTTCAGAGAAAGTCAGGGAGGGAGCAAACGAGTTAGGGGAGAGGCACTGCTGATCAAGGATAGTATCACGACTGCATAAAAGGATAAGTCATGGAGGGATGCCTATTAAGTCGTTGTGGGTGACAGACAGAAACAGGAAAGGGGTAATAACTCCACTGCATGTTTCTTTTTTTTTATATAGAACCCCGCTCCAGTAGTAACAGAGATATTGAGGAGCAGATAGGGAGGTAGTTTATAGCATGGAGCAGTAATAATAGGGTTGTTGCGAATGGTGATTTTAACTCTCCAATTATTAAATCGCATCTCCTGAGAACATGGGGTTTTGACAGGGTGGAGTTTGTTGGCCGTGTTCAGAAAGGTTTTCTGACGAAATATATAGATAGTCCAACTGGAGGAGAGGCTCTACCCGATCTGATACTGGTAAATGAACATGGTCAGGTGTCAGATCTCTCGGTTAGAGAGTATTTTGGAGGTAGTGATCAAAACTCGATTTCCTTTACCATTGCACTGGAGAAGGATAGAAATAGACAATTGGGATAAACATTTAATAGGGGTAGGAAGAAATATGATGTTTTTAAGCAAGAACTTGGTAAAATAAATTGGGAGGAGATGTTCTCAGGAAAATGCACGGGAGACATGTAACAAATGTTCAGCGAACTCTTGCATGGCCTTCTGTATAGGTATGTTCCATTGGGACATGGAAAGGATGATAGTGTTAACGAGTTATGGTCTATAAAGGATGTAGAAAATCTTGTTAACAAGAAAAGAAAAGCTTGCGAATGTTTCAAGAAACTTGGACTGTTGGAACTGTAGAAAATTGCAAGGGTGCCAGGAAGGATTTCAAGAATTAAATTATGAGAGCTCGAAGGGGAATGAGAAGATCTTGCCGAGCAGGAGTAAGGAAAATGCTAAGGAATTCTACAAGAATGTGGAAAGCAAGAGGACGAGCCGTGTAAAAATAGGACCAATCAAAAGCGACATTGAAAGATGTACACAGAGCTGGAGGAGGTAGTGCCGATACTTACTGAATACTTTGCTTCAGTATTCACCATTGAAAGGACTTTCGCAATCATGGAGTTGACTTGCAGCGGAGGGAAACGCTTAATTGTACAGATATTAAGAATGAGGCTGTACCGGAGCTTTTGGAACGTTTTAAGATAGATAAGTCACACAGTACTCAGGGTGTTTTTTTTTTTTTTTTTTCTAAACGCGCAAAGTATAAGAAATAAGGTGGAAGATCTTGTTGCAATACCACAGAATGTCAGGTATAATGTTGTGGCCATCACTAGATCGTGGATGGTTGTAGTTGGGAGGAATGTCCAGTGCTACACGTTAGGTCGGAGACATGGAAAGGTAGGCAGATGTGTTGGTGTGGCTCAACTCGTAAAGCATGGCAACAGATCAGTAAAAAGACATAGGATTTGACGACGTTGTATCCTTGTGGGTTGAGTTAAAAAAAAAAAACCTGTAAGTGTAAAAGGATGTTGATGGCAATTATATACAGCTCTCCCAACAGTGGCTTGGAGGTGGACTACAGGTTACAACAGGAAATAGTAAAGGCGAGTTAAAAGGACAGTATTGTGGTAGTCATGGGAGATTTTAACATGCTGTTCGATTGGGGAAATCTGATTGGTAATGAATCTCAAGAGAGTGTGTCTGTTGAATGCCTAAGAGATAGCTTTTTGGAGGAGTTTGTCATTGAGCCTACTAGGGGATCAGCTGTACTGGATTCGGTGTTATGTAATGAACCAGAGGCGATTAGGAAGCTTAAGGCAAAAGAACCATTTGGAACCAATAATCACAATATGATTAACTTCAGCTTCAAATTTGTTAGGGAGAAAGTAAATCCGAAGTAGCAATATTTCAGTGGAGTAAGGTAAAGTACAGAGGTATGAGAGAGGATTTGGCCAGAGTAAACTGGAAGTAGCTGCTGGCAGGGATGCCAGAGGTGCCGCAATGTTAAGCGTTTCTGGGCAAATGAGAAGGTGCAGGACACATGTATTCCAAAAAATGAAGAAGTACTCATATGAAAGAGTACAACCATGGTTAACAAGGGAATTCAAAGCTATTGTAAGGCAAAAAGAAAGGGCATACAACAAAGCACAAATTAGTGGGAAGATAGAGGATTGAGGCGTTTTTCAAAACTTACAAAGAGCAGCTAAAATTATCGGAAGGGAAAAGATGAAATATGAAATCAAGCTCGTAAATAATATCAAAGTGGATAGTAAGCGGTTTTTCAAGTATTTTGAAAATAAAAGAAATTAGAGTGCATATAGGACCACTAAAATGAGGCAGGGAAAATAGTAACGTGGGACAAGGTGATGGTTGATGACCTAATGACGATTTTGCAACAGTCTTCATTGTGGAGGACACTAGCAGTATGCTTGACGTTGTGGTGTGTGAAGGAAGAAAAGTGGATGCAATTACTATTACAAGACAGAAGGTGCTCAAAAAGCTAAAAGACCCAAACGTGTATAGTCACCCGGAGCAGATGAGCTGCATACAAATGTTCTGAAGGAGGTAGCGTTAGATATTGTGGTGGTAGTAGAAATTATCTTTCAGAAATCATTGCGCTCTGGCATGCTGCCAGAGGACAGGAAATCTGCAAATGACACTCCACTCTTTATGAAAGGAGGAAGTCAGCAGAAAGGAAATTATAGACCAGTTAGCCTGACCTCAGTGGTTGGGAAGATGTCAGAGACATTTGTTAAGGATGAGGCGATGGAGTACTTGGTGACACAGAACAAGATAGTACAAAGTCAACATGGTTTCCCTCAGGAACAATACTGCCTGACGAATCTGTTGGAATTCTTTCAGGAGATTACAAGTAGGATAGATAAAGCGAAGGAGTGGATGTCGTATATTCGGACTTTCTGAAGGCCTTTGACAATGTGCCACAGATGAGGCTGCTTACAAAGTTAAGAACCCATAGTATTACAGAAAAGATACTAACACGGTTAGAGTATTGGCTGATTGGTAAGAGGCAGCGAATGGGAATAAAATTATCCTTTTATGGTTGGCTGCCAGTCACTAGTGGTGTTCTGCATGGCTCAGCGCTGGGATCACTTATTTTTTTATGCTCTTTATAAATAATATAGATGGGGGAATAGATGGCTTGGTTGCCAAGTTTGCAGATGATACAAAGATTGGTGGAGGGGCAGGTAATGTTGAGGAAACAGATAAGATGCAGAAGGATTTAGATGGATTAAGAGAATGGTAAAGGAAGGGGCAAATGAAATACAATGTTAGAAAATGCATAATTCAGATCATTGTTAGTAGAAATAAATGTCTGGAATATTTTCTAAATGGGGAGAAAATACAGGAAAATAAGACGCAGGGGGACTTGGGAGACATTGTGTAGAACACCCTAAAGGTTACTTTGCAGGTTGAGTCGGTGATGAGGAAGGCAAAAGCCATGTTATCATTCATTTCAAGCTATCTAGAATACAAGAGCAAGGATGTTTTGCTGAGGCTTCTTAAAACACTGTGAAGGCCTAACCTTGAGTATTGTGAAAGGTTTTGAGCCCTTCATCTTAGGAAAATGTGCTGGCATTGTGGAGGGTCCTGACGAAGTTCACGGCGGGAGGAGAAGATGGCGGCGCGACGCAGCTTACAGCGGCCACTCTGGTGGTGATGTCTGTTATTTGTCAAGTAGGGTGCCGTGCACATTCCTGATTTGATGCAGACGGACGTGACAGAACGGAGGATCATCTGGTGAAACTTCTGAAATGCCTGTTTCGCTGCTGCTGCTACTCTGTGGTCCGGAATCTCCAGAGGGGAAGGCCCTGAGTCCTGGTCTTTGTTTGTTGCTCGGCTGCCGGAGCGAGGTCGAAGCGCTCGGCAGAGGATGGTTCTCGGAGAGTCTGTGTCGGAGGGGCTGGTCGGAGACTCGACGTTTCCCCACTGACTCAGAGTCCGCTGCTGTCGGGTGCTTCCAATGCTGTTGCACCGGCAAGTTTGCGGCGCTTCCATGATCATGGCAGGGAGAGTTTCTCCCTTCTGCCGCCTCCGTGAGATGATAAGGCTATTGAGACTATGAGACTTTTTAAAGGTGCCCATGGAATGCTGTTAATCAAATTCTGGTATTGCTTTGCATTGTTTTAACTACAAACGATTTCATATGTTATATTTATGTGGTTTTGTCAGTTTTAGTCTTGGTTTGTGCTGTGTTTTTTGTGATATCATTCTGGATGAATGTTGTATCTTTTTTTTAATACATGCATTTATAAATGATAATAAACGAGGACTGAGTGTCCACATGATCTAATCAAATCTAATCTAATTATGATTCCAGGAATGAAAGGTTTATTCAACGAAGAGCGTTTGATGGCTCTCTCTCTCTGTACCCGCTTGAATTCAGAAGGATGAGGGGGGAATCTCATTGAAACCTTTCGAATGCTAAAAGGTCTAGACGGAGTAGATGTGGAAACGATGTTTCCCATAGTGGGAGAGTCTAGGACGGGAGGGCACAGCTTGAGGATAAACTGGAGCTCTTTCAAAACAAAGATGTGGAGAAGTTTCTTTAGCCAAAGGGTGCTGAATTTGTGGAATTTGTTGCCACATGTTGCTGTGAAGGCCAGGTCGTTTATTGTATTTAAGGCAGAGACTGATAGATTCTTGACTGGACATGGAATCAACGGCTGCGGGAGGAAGGCCAGGAACTGCAGTTGAGGAGGAGAAAAAAGAAAAGATCAGCCAGGATTCTGCTCCTATGTCTTATGGTCTTATGCACCGAACGAGATAAAACCTAGGCTGCTTTGTGCAGCAGTGACGGAGACTCTGGTGATGATCATTGCATCATCAATAGGGACCGGAGAAAAACCAGATGATTGGAAGATTACAAACGTTGTTCCCTTGTTCAATAAAGGTAGCAGAGATAACCCAGGAAATTATAGACCAGTGAGTCTAACGTCAGTGTGGGCAAGTTATCGGAGAATATCCTGAGAGGCAAGTTTACGAGCATTTGGACAGAGATAATCTGATTAAGGATAGACAGCGTGGCTTTATCAAGAACAGGTCATGTGTTACGAACGAGAGTGAATGTGGATGCAACAATACACATTGATGAAGGTAGAGCAATGAGTGTTGTTTATATGGATTTAATAAGACATTTGATAAGGTTCCCCATTAGAGACTCATTCAGAATGTAATGCGACATGGGATCCAAGGGGATATTGCTTTGTGGATCAAGAAATGCTTGTCCAGAGAAGGCAAGGGTGGTAGTAGATGGTTTGTGTTCTGCATGGAGGACGGTACCAGTGGTGTCACGCAGTAATCTATTCTGGGACCCCTCCCCTTTATGATTTGTATAAATGACTAATTTGAGAAAGTAGAAAGGTGGGTTAGTAGAATTGATGATGACACACAAGTTGGGAGTGTTGTGGATGGTCTGGAGGGTTGTCAGAGGTTACAGCGTGACAGAGATAGGATGCAGAACAGGGCTGAGAAACAAAAGATGGACTTCAACCCAGATAAGTGTGAAGTGTTTCATTTCGGTTGGTCAAATTTGAAGACAGAATATAGTACTAATGAGAAGACTATTGGCAGTGTGGAAGATTGGAGAGATCTTGGGGTCGGTGCCCATAGGACACTCAAAGCTGCTGCGCAGGTGGACAGTGTTGTTTAGACAGCCTATGGTGTGCTGCCTTCAGTAACCGTGGGATTGAGTTCAAAAGCCATGAGATAATGCTACAGGTATGTAAGAACTTAGAGTACTGTGTTCAGTTCTCGTCACCTCATTACAGGAAGGATATGGATACTAAAGGCAGTGTGCAGCGGAGATTTACAAGGATTTTGCCTGGATTGGAGAGCTTCCCTTATGAGAATAAAGTGAATGACGGAGCCGTTTTACCCTTGGATCGACGGAGCATTAGAGATGACCTCATTGAGATGTATGAGATAATGAGAAGCTTTGATCATCTGGACAGTCACAGCCTTTTTCCCAGGGCTGAAATGGCTACATGAGGGGGTATAGTTTTACGGTGCTTGGAAGTAGGTAAAAAGGGAATGTTAGAGGTAAGTTTTTCACACAGAAAGTGGTGGATGCGTGGAATGCACTGCCAGTGACGGTGGTAGAGGTGGATATAATAGAGTCTTTTAAGAGACTCTTAGAGAAATTCTGGGCTATGAGTTAAGAAATTCTTGGCAGTTTCTAGAGTCCGATACATGGTCGGAACAACATCGTGGGCCGAAGAGCTTGCAATATGCTGTCGATTTCCATGCTTCCATGTATCTATTACACTCTTCTGTTTAATCTCTGAACAACTAGTTCTTCAAAGTCCCAATTAGTCCAAGTTTCTGTGTCACCGTAATTGCCATTGGAATCGGTCTGCATGGCACAGGCATCGGCATCGCCGGGCGGCCGTTTCTCTGCCTGCTCCTCCTTCTTGGACAGTCGGATAAAGTACCAGATAACGAACTGGACCAGGTCTGTATGCCGATGCCCGAGCATCTCCACGCTGAAGGCTGCAACAGGTCGGTGAGTCCGGAGAGGGTCTCGATATTCATCATAGCTCATTAGCCTGGATGGTGATCAGGTGATTAGAACGTTGATGAAATAAGACATTTATGAGTAATGATTTGCAGTATTATGTCCATTTCTGTTCACCTGATTACATGAAACATTAACAAGACTATAAGAGTTCAGAGAAAATTTACAATTATGTTTCCAGAACTTGAAGAGTTATAGGGAAAAGCTGAATATGTGAGAACTTCAAGACCTGGAGCTCTGGACAATGGCAAGAGATTTTGTAACATAAAAGAAATTTATGAGGATTATAGAACAGCCTAAGTAAGCTGTAGGTTCCCACTGAAGTGTGTGAGACTAAAACTATTTGCGAGAGATTAACGGTAAAACGGTGAAATATTTAAGCAGACTCGGAGGGGTACCTTCGCGGAAGGGACCAAAACTGTCGAAAGAACTGCCCATGGTGGACTAGGGTTCGATTTTAGCATTTAAGAAAAAAATGAATACATCTGTGGATGGAAGGAGAATGGAGGGCAATAGACCTATTACAAATAGATGTGACCTCAGAAAATAATAGTCGGGCTACTATTAGATGGGCCGAAAAGCATCTTTCTATGTTATGGATCTCCATGAGACTTTGACTCCATAATAGATCGGACCAAGTATGCAAATTGAGTCAGAACTGAAAACGTAGACTATATTGTTTCTCTGGGGAAAATGAGAAGACCTACATGAAAGTGCAGATGTGTACAATGCTCACTCTGTAAAGTTTGTTTATTTGAACTAGTGACTAGAAAAGGTTATAGTTTAAAATCTGTATTTCAATAAATTCTGCATAACAGTGGAATAAGCTGTACAATTCCTCTTTTCCAGAGTAGTCCGATAACAATCTGTACCAACTGGCTGTACTGATTGAAATTTTCTTGGGGATGTGAAATGCCGTGACTTATTCAAACATAGAATATCCAGTGTGAATCAACCACTGTTATTGTAGTTTATTTTCACCGATAAGAATCATACATCAATGCACATGGCTCAAAGGCCTGGGGAAGTGAACTATTGCTCGGCTCAGATAAGTTATTTTATAATAAGGTAGTAATGCCTGGATTTCACTGATACAAAGGGTAGAAGAGTCAGTGTGATCAGAAATATTTATCGAGAAGTACATAAATATTACATGTGGAGGTAAATAGATGTTTTAAATGAGGGTTAAAGGGAAGAGGAACAGAAGAAATCTTGTGGCTTGTATAGATTACCCATCATGGTGTTTTGTGGAGGAACAGTCTTGCGGTGATAGGTGGAATAAGTTTACACCGCTTTAATTGTGCGTTGTGTTCTTAACAGATTTATTTAATGATATCAGAATAGAGAAAATGTGGGCATCTTAAATCAGTGCATTTTACATTTGTTTTGCATAAACATGGAAGCTGATGGCAATTAAAGTAAAGGACTTACACTGAAAGGGATTTCGGTTGGTAGAATTTCCATGTATTCACTACAGGGAGGTAGTCACACCTAGACTGTCAGAAGCAGGTAGTTAGGTGAAAGTCAAGGGGAGAAAGCGAAGGTGAGCAGACAGGTAGTGCAGAACACCCCCGTAGCCATTCCCCTGAATAATAAGTTTACCCTCCTGAATACTGTTAGCGGGGACGACCGACCAGGTGTGAGCCACGGTGGCAGTGCCTCCGGCACCGATTCTGACCCTGTGGTGAAGAAGGGTGGGACGGAGAAGAGCAGAGCTGCTGTTATTGGAGACTCTACAGTCAGGGGAGCAGACAGGAGATTTTGTGGACGTGGGAAGGACACCCGCATGGTTTGTTGCCTCCCGGGTGCCAGGGTCCGGGATGTCTCTAACCGGGTGCATGACATCCTGGTACGAGAGGGAAAGCAACCAGAAGTCGTAATACATGTTGGGACCAATGACATAGGCAGGAAGAGGGATGAGGTCCTGAAGTATGAATTTCGGAAACTAGGCAGAAGGCTGAAGAACAGGACCTCAAGGGTGGCATTCTCAGGATTTCTGCCAGTGCTACGTGACAGTGACGGTAAGAATTGGAGGAGATGACAGTTGAATGCGTGGCTGAGGAGTTGGTGCAGGGAGCAGGGTTTTGGATTTTGGATCATTCGGATCTCTTTTGGGGAAGGTGGGACCTGTACAGTTTGGATGGGTTGCACCTGAACTCGAGGAGGAGCAATATCCTTGCAGGTAGGTTTGCTGGCATGGTTTGGGAGGGTTTAAACTAATTTGCAAGGGGGATGGGACCCAGAGCGATAGAGCAGTGAAAGAAGTGCATGGAGTAAAGCCAGATCTAACATATAGAGAGGATTTGGGGAAAGAGAAGCAGAATAAACGGTGTAAAGACAGCAAGGTAGAAGGGCTGGAATGTGTGCACCTCAATGCAAGAAGCATCAGGAACAAAGGTGATGGACTGAGAGCTTGGATACATACATGGAATTATGATGTAGTGGCTATTACAGAGACTTGGCTGGCACCAGAGCAGGATGGATTCTCAATATTCCTGGATTTCTGTGCTTTAAAAGGGATAGAGAGGGGGGAAAGGGGGAGGAGGGGTAACATTACTGGTCAGGAATACTATTACAGCTACAGAAAGGGTGGGTAATGTAGCAGGATCCTCTTTTGAGTCAGTATGGGTGGAAGTCAGGAACAGGAAGGGTACCGTTACACTATTGGGAGTATTCTATAGTACCCCTGGTAGCAGCAGAGATACAGAGGAGCAGATTGGGAGGCAGATTTCGGAAAGGTGCAGAAATAACAAGGTTGTTTTCATGGGTGACTTTAACTTCCCTAATATAGGTTGGTGACCGATTAGTTCCAAGGGTTTAGATGGGGCAGAGTTTGTTAAGTGTGTCCAGGACGGATTCCTGTCACAGTATGTGGACAGGCCGACTAGGGGGCATGCCATACTAGATCTAGTACAAGGTAATGAACCGGGTCGGGACAGAGATCTCTCAGTGGGTGAGCATCTGGGGGACAGTGACCCCCGCTCCCTGGCCTTCAGCATTATCAAGGAAAAGGATAGAATCAGAGAGGACAGGAAAAAAATATAATTGGGGAAGGGCAAATTATAAGGCAATAAGGCTAGAACTTGTGGGTGTGAATTGGGATGACGTTTTTGCAGGGAAATGTACTATGTACATGTGGCTAATGTTTACAGACCTCTTGTAGGATGTTAGGGATAAATTTGTCCCGGTGAGGAAGATAAAGAATGGTAGGGTGAAGGAACCATGGGTGACAAGTGAGGTGGAAAATCTAGTGAAGTGGAAGAAGGCGGCATACGTGAGGTTCAGGAAGCAGGGATCAGATGGGTCTATTGAGGAATATAGGAAAGCAAGAAAGCAGCTTAAGAGGAAGCTGAGAAGAGCAAGAAATGGGCATGTGAAGGCCTTGGCGAGTAGGGTAAAGGAAAACCCCAAGGCATTCTTCAATTATGCGAAGAATTAAAGGATGACAGGAGTGAAGGTAGGACCGATTAGAGATAAAGGTGGGAAGATGTGCCTGGAGGCTGTGGAAGTGAGCGAGGTTCTCAATGAATACTTCTCTTCGGTATTCACCAATGAGAGGGAACTTGATGATGGTGAGGACGATATGAGTGAGGTTGATGTTCTGGAGCATGTTGATATTAAGGGAGAGGAGGTGTTGGAGTTGTTAAAATACACTAGGACGGATATGTCCCCGGGGCCTGACGGAATTTTCCCAGGCTGCTCCACTAATCGAGGGAAGAGATTGCTGAACCTCTGGCTAGGATCTTTATGCCTTCGTTGTCTACGGGAATGGTACCGGAGGATTGGAAGGGGACGAAATTTGTCCTCTTGTTCAAAAAAGGTTGTAGGGATAGTCCGGGAAATTATAGACCAGTGAGCCTCACATCTGTTGTGGGAAAGCTGTTGGAAAAGATTCTTAGAGATAGGATCTCTGGGCACTTAGCGAATCATGGTCTGATCAGGGACAGTCCGCATGGCTTTGTGAAGATCAGATCGTGTCTAACAAGCCTGATAGAGTTGTTTGAGTAGGTGACCAGGTATATAGATGAGGGTAGTGCAGTAGATGTGATCTATATGGATTTCAGTAAGTCATTTGACAAGGTTCCACATGGTAGGCTTATTCAGAAAGTCAGAAGGCATGGGATCCAGGGAAGTTTGGCCAGGTGAATTCAGAATTGGCTTGCCTGCAGAAGGCAGAGGGTCGTGGTGGAGGGAGTACATTCAGGTTGGAGGATTGTGACTAGTGGTGCCCCACAATGATCTGTTCTGGAACCTCTACTTTCGTGATTTTGATCAACGACCTGGATGTGCGGGTAGAAGGGTGGGTTGGCAAGTGTGCAGACGACACAAAGGTTGCTGATGCTGTAGATAGTGTAGAGGTTTGTCAAAGATTGAAGAGAGACATTGATAGGATGCAGAAGTGGGCTGAGAAGTGGCAGATGGAGTTCAACCCGGAGAAATTTGAGGTGGTACTCCAAGGCAGAGTACAAAGTAAATGGCAGGATACTTGGTAGTGTGGAGGAGCAGAGGGATCTAGGGGTACATGCACACGGATTACTGAAAGTTGCCTCACAGGTGGATAGGGTAGTTAAGAAATCTTATGGGGTGTTAGCTTTCATAAGTCGAGGTATAGAGTTTAAGAGTCGCAATGTAATAATGCAGCTCTATAAAACTCCAGTTTGGCCACACTTGGAGTACTGTGTCCAGTTCTTGTCGCCTCACTATAGAAAGGATGTGAAAACACTGGAAAGGGTACAGAGGAGATTTACCAGGATGCTGCCTGGTTTAGAGAGTATGCATTATGATCAGAGATTAAGGGAGCTAGGGCTTTACTCTTTGGAGAGAAGGAGGATGAGAGGAGACATGATAGAGGTGTACAAGATAATAAGAGGAATAGATAGAGTGGATAGCGAGTGCCTCTTCCCCGGGGCACCACTGCTCAATACAAGAGGACATGGCTTTAAGGTAAGGGGTGGGAAGTTCAAGGGGGATATTAGAGGAAGGCATTTTATTCAAAGAGTGGTTGGTGCGTGGAATGCACTGCCTGAGTCAGTGGTGGAAGCAGATACACTCGTGAAGTTTAAGAGACTACTAGACAGGTATATGGGGGAATTTAAGGTGGGGGCTTATATGGGAGGTAGGGTTTGAGGGTCGGCACAACATGTTCCATGTTCTATTTCCATGCAGTCATTACAGGGCACTGTTGTTGCTTTTCTGCGCAATGCATATCTGCAGCATCCAGATAGACGAATTAATTCACTATTTCTAATCTTCCCTTCGTGAAAAGCAGCAAGAGTAGAATGGAGGCATGGTCAAGTTATTGGCAATGTGAGACGGAAAATGGAGTGAGAGTCTGGGTGAGTACAGGTGGATTCGTTTCTGTGAGCACAGTATACCAGGGTGAATGCCAATTTTGTATGTCGTATCATCACAGTGTTTAACACCCCATGATGAAGAAACAAACAAAAAAAAAGACATCCATATATCTGAACATATCATGTTGAATTCAGAATTTCTGGTCTTCAATGAGAATGATGTACGATGCTTTCCGTGCTAATGAAACATTCCCGTACTGTAGAACTGTAGATCTGTTTTGAATGTATTCCTGTTACAGCATTTAAACCAGAATCTTTGGACATTCTTTAACACATGACAGTACAATAATTTGACATTTTCCAGTCTAGAATATGAACAGAAGTGACGATGGAAGAGATGAGGGGGTGGGGGGGGGGTGATATTTAAACTTGGAACTGTTCCTGACACCATTTTGCAGACAAAAAATAATTCTGCACAATATTTACAACTTCAGCTTGGTGAGATCTAAGTGTAACTGCTGGAGATATTGCGATTTCCATAGAAGGTGAAGACAATTGTGTGCACGAGTCGTTGGGATAGAAATTTATGTCTAACCGTTGTTCCCATTATAAATAAATAGTGCATCAGAGGAAGAGTCAGGTGAAGCAGCTTGTGATGATTTCGTCATTCAAAGATGACATTCATGACCCAGTCCGTTTCTCCAGAAATGTGATCAACTTCTTAACTTCTGACAATCAATCATGCCTTTTGTAACATCCAATATCCATATGTTACTGTTGTTCTGTTGTTTGATGTGAATTCTCTTCATTGGTAATGTCACATATTCGACTTTAGGAATCAGTATATTTTAAACAAATACCCGACCAGTACAATCAATGAGACAGGCCGGTAGAAAATTGCAAACAGCACAGATGCATCACCATCCACAAAATAATATCGTCCCATTTTAAATTTGGACGAAATTCTTCTGACTGTGAGGATCACATAAATAGGAAGGCACAGCAACATTTTCATTAGTTCCTTATCAGCTGCTGGAAAAAGGGCCAATTGGATCATCTCACAATCTCACATTGTCCCGAAGTCATTGTAATTGGGCTGCCGGAGATTTTAGACTCGAACGACAGTGTAAGAAAATCGCTTCCATACGCTCTGATCCACTGATCTTCCCACTGCCCAGGAAGGGGACCGCATCCTTCAAGCTGCAAGGAATCCCAGAGGGAGGTGAATATGCGAAAGACAATGAAAGTGTCCGGAGAAAAGATATGAAACCCCAGAGTAGAATGGCCAATGTTTGACACTATGATTGATATGTAGTCCTGAATACAGTTCCGTTGCCAAAGAAAACCGCACCTGGCAAATTCAATGTCTGCCTTTTTTCTACAAAGGTAGCCTGTGATTACCTGATTCAGATTTAAATCGGTGTCTTGATTCCCGCCTCTGTGGAAAACTCCGAACCGCGCTCGATGACTACCAGATTCATCCAACCTTTTTGTTGCTGTTTTGCCTTTAAAACTGATACTTGCGTATCGGCAGCATTGAATATTCGGTGATATCATTGTACAATTCTTTTCAAAATATAATTTCTGAGAAAGTTGTAGATATGCGTACGAAGTGATTAAATCAATTTGCTGTGGAAATAAAAATCTCATACATTTCTGTTCAACAGGCCACTTGCAATTAAGGCTGTCCGGAAGTGATGATGCATGTGCTGGAAGACTGGAGATCTATTACAACGGATCCTGGGGAACAGTTTGTGATGACTCCTGGGATCAGGTTGACGCTAATGTGGTCTGCAAGCAACTGGGTTGTGGATATGTTTTGGAGGAAAAAATAATTCTTGATTGCTGTGGTCAAGGTACTGGAATAATTTGGTTGGATGAAGTGAATTGCTCTGGTAATGAATCGCATCTCTGGAAATGTCCCTCAGCTCCATGGGGCCAACATGACTGCACCCATAAAAAAGATGTGACAGTTTCGTGTTCTGGTAAGGCTACTTCCATTGTGCTCATTACCTGCCGTGCGGTATGGGAATGTTCAATTTGAAGATGTGGGAAACAATTTACAGCACCCAGATGAAGCATTGGCAAAGGATTGTCTGTGTAATGTTTCCCACTGCATTTAGGTGATAAAACAATTAACATTTTGCGTCCAAGTACCTTCATCAGGGCTGCAAAAAGGAACGGACATACATTTTTGAGCAGCAAAGAAGACGAAGGGGCTGGTGACTAGAACAATGGCAACCCACTGATTGCATGAAGACGTATAAGTTAATATAACAGTTCGAGTAACCAGATCGGATTATGCCATGTTCTTTTACCTGACGTGTTGCTTATGGTAAGATCGTGATGTATAGACGTCCTTCCCTGTAATGCGGATAAAGATTGGGGCAGCCAGAACAAACCAGGTGGTCACGAGGAGAACGTACAAAATCTTTACAGATAGCGGCGGTATCGATCACGGTTGGCTGGTTCTGAAACAGCGTTACGCTAATAGCTCCGGTACTGAACTAAAAAAAAATGAAGCAACAATAGGAAACAAAGGATCAGGTCTTATACAGTTAGATGCCAACATGTAAATACCCAACTCTGGGCAATACGATGTTGAATCTCGAGCAATAAATGAAAGAGGAGGAGAAGATGGCGGCGCGGCGGCAGCGCGCGCGGCCTCTCCGGTGAATGTTATCTGTAATCTGTCAAGTAGGGGACCGTGCACAATTCTGATTTGATGGAGACGGACATGAGGCTGCAGAGGAACATCTGGAAATCTTCTGAAATGCCCGCTTCGCAGACGCTGCTACTGTGTGGTAACCGGAATCTCGGGAGCAGAAGGCCCAGAATCCTTGG
Source organism: Mobula birostris (assembly GCF_030028105.1). Classification (NCBI taxonomy): domain Eukaryota; kingdom Metazoa; phylum Chordata; class Chondrichthyes; order Myliobatiformes; family Myliobatidae; genus Mobula; species Mobula birostris. The sequence goes on from NC_092377.1 coordinate 144,624,820, forward strand.
CTTTGTTTGTTTCAGCGGCCGGGGTTAGGTCGAAGGCGTTCGGCAGAGGATGGCGCTTGGGAGAATGTATCGGAGGGGTTGGTCGGAGGCTCGAAGTTTTCGGACGGACGGACTCAGTGTCGGCTGTGGTCGGCTGCTTCCAAGGCTTCGGCAAGTTTTGACGGTGCCTGGAAGTTTATTGCAGGAAGCTTCTCTCTTTTTGTGCGCTTGCTATTGTGGACTCGGGAGTCGATCGAATCGGGGACTTCGAGACTTTTTTACATTGCCCATGGTTTGTTCATTATCAAATTATGGTATTGCTTTGCACTGCTGTAACTATATGTTATAATTATGTGGTTCTGTCAGTGTTAGTCTTTGGTTTGTCCTGTTTTCTGTGATAAAACTCCGGAGAACCATTGTATCATTTCTTAATGCACGTACGCATTTCCAAATGACAATAAAAGAGGACTGAGTGTTCTCATAACCTAATAATTTCGAAAAAAAATGTTAAAGCATTGTTTCAACAGCTTCTGTTGCATTTGATAATTCAACTAAAGTGTGGAATGGTGTTGAAAAAAAGAAGAGTAGGAGCTATCGGTGATGTTAATAAGGAACCAAAAGCGCACCTAAGCGAAACTTTTGCGAATTGAATGCAGGTGCTGATCAGAGCGATCAAGCTGCCAAGGAGAGACCAAATAGTGAACACAGACAATAATAACTGCAAGATATACAGAATTGAATAAGTGTAGAAGAATCTTTGCTGAAAATTTGAAGACTGTTTGAGTCCTGGAAGGAAGGAAGTTATCTGCAATTTAATAGATGGGGTCTGCGGAATGGACAGATGATACACTGAGGGGTGATTCGATGAAAAGCTGTACCGGTGATAGTTATTTGTAAACTTTTCAATGGACCTTTATTGTTTCGTTCCGTCCATTTATTTCTAGATCTCTCTTCACTTCTCTCATCATGTTCAGACAATAATAAAACAAAATCTTTTTCTTCATCTTCCACCAAACCAGTACCCAGATTCACTGCATGATCGTTCACAATTCCCAGAAAACCTAACACAATTTCACCAACAGAACTCTTTCCCTTCTCCACATTCAGCAACATTGTTGGAATAATCCTCTGTCTTATTCTTGATTTGATTATCCTTCAATATGTTCAACTCCCTTATGTGTGTTTCGGGAGAGGGATTTATATTTTTTATGTATTCCTGATATATATCACATGTAATTTTCTGTTCTACAAAAGCAATTGCAGTTTATTGCTGTATGAGAACATTGCGATGACCTTTGCATTAACTGCCTTGTTCTCAGAACACAAAGAAATACGCCTGATGAATGGAGATCGGCGATGTGAAGGAAGAGTGGAAGTGCGGTACAATGGGACGTGGGGAACAGTTTGTTCCGAAACACTGGATAAAAATGCTGCGAACTTGATCTGTAAACAGATGAAATGCGGACCCCTGATATCCATTATATATGACGCCTTTCAATATGGAAAGGGAAATGGTCCAATATGGCTGGATGAGTTAAAATGTTCTTCGTACGAGAGGACCTTTTGGCAGTGTCGTGCTGACCCATGGGGAAAACACAACTGTGACCACAGGGAGGATGCAGGAGTTGTATGTGAAGGTAACAGAGGAAATCCATTACCTGATGATTTTCATTTTAAACGCAGATGATAAAAAATAAACAATAATTATTTTCTCTCTTGTCATCAGAGGCCAGAATACTGGAGAGTTGCAGCGTAAAATCCTGCGATTCACGAAATGTACCTGGTACTCAAGGTTAGCAGCTGTTCATTGCTACAAGTTACAATATCAGTGTAAGGTTCGTTTCAAAGTTGTGATTGATACATTATAATTGTTTCCCTATTTCACTGAGAATTGCAGTTGCATCTTTTTGGCAGCAATGCCAATTGTTCAGAAGGTTGGAGATACTGTTCAATAATACCTGGGGCACTGAATGTGATGATTCCTGGGATATGGCAAATGTCAATGTTGTCTGTAGGCAATTGGGCTGTGGCTCTGCCCTATGGACACAAGTGCCGGATGAAATGATTCATAGCATCGGTGATAACTGGCTGGATGAAGCGAAATGTAAAGGGAGTGAATCTCCTTTGTCCAGTTGTCCTTCCTTTGCACTCGGTCAACATGACTGTGGTCACAAGGAAGATGTCTTTGTTGTTTGTTCCGGTCGGTATATTTGTGCAAATTTTATGTTCTATTCAACTGATTTCTTGAATACGGAATTAGGAACCACTGAAAAATAAAATCATAAAAAAATAAGAAGTGGCTGAAATTTGTCCAATAATTGTTTTCACAGCAACGCCCAGACGTCCCGCTATTTCCACCGATTCAGGTATTTGATTTTAAGGCTTTTCTTTTATTATTGCGGTTTTAATGTTGAATACTAGCAGTGATATTCCTTTATTACTATTTCTCAATTACAAAGTTCGCACTGAGTGTTTAAAATATTGGCTGTAATCCTTAATACTTCATTAATTATTTGAACGAGGATGTTACAAAGTTCTTAAAAAAAATAATATATCCAACTCTGGTCATATGTTTCGTTGAGATTAACAGATGTGGTCATTGGGGTCATTGTCCCATTATTAACCATTCAGAAATGACTGTGAAAAGGTGTTCTTATTGAACCTTTGAAGAATTACCATTACACATTTGATGAAGGATTGCTGATCTTTGACCGAGTAGTAATAATTGATTCATATGATGTGCTGCAAACTAATATTATCTTTGACTTGAAGAAAAATTGCAAGCTGTTAGTTCATTGATATGTCAACGTGGAAACATTTTCAGCTTTGGAAGTAAGTATCGAAGTCACATAGTTTTTTCTTTTTTTTTCGTTAATCACTATTGTAATTCCATGCAAACCCATCACCATATTCCGAAACTGTCGGATAATCCCTCCCTCTGCGGCTAGATCATTGACCTGCCGATCAAAAGACTGCAATCTAACCACTGATACTCCACAAGATTGGGTCCTCTGCCCCTGTCCTGTTCCTTCAACATTCAACGTCTGCATGGCCAGATTCCGCTCTCACTCCATCCACAAATCTGTGGATTATATTACCTTAGTTGGCCATATCATGATAACAATGATCAATATACAGGAAAGAGAAATGCAAGTTAAGTGCCATGGTGTAAATACAACAAACTTTTTCACCAGTGCGCATCTTCCTGTTTGCAGCATCAGTACTGAGCAAGAGGGGGTGAAAGCTTTGAGTTCGAAGGAGCAAACATCACCAGCTGTTTATCCCGGTCCAATCATGTAGACACGACGTCTCAGAAAGCTCAACAACGCCTCTATTTCCTCAGGAGATTGTTACAGACTATTTCAAAAGGATCCCCAGAAGAACACGATGTACTCTTGACCCTACATTTTACTTCGTTATGACCTTGCCTTCTATTGTTTACACTCGCATTTTCTCTGTAGCTGTTGCAGTTTATTCTGCATTCTATTCTTGTGTTCGTTTGTTCTCCCTCGCCATCTAATGATGTGAGCTGTATGCGCAATATGAAAAACACACATTTCAATGACTATATGTCGGTACATGTGACAACAATAAAATAATTCCAATTTAAGTTCCATAATGTTTTTTTTTTTCATTTTTATCCGTGGAGGAAGAATTGAATAATTGTTGTAATCTTTCCATCTCCCAATAGTTACTCTGATTTAATTTTCGTGGTAAGTATGATGTGCAGTGTGACTGTGTTGCAAGCATATTACCCAAAAGTGTTGTTTTGTGCTGCTTTTTGTCGGTTGTCATTGGTAGTGAATCTAGATGTTGCAGGTATCTTCTTATTTCACCCCATTCCATCCAAAACGGTGAAGAATGTCATTGTTTTCACAATGTATCTTTGCCCACAATACTGCAGTGCAGTGCTTATGTGGCAGCAGAGAACATAAGGACATAAGAACATAAGAAGTAGGAGCAGGAGTAGGTCATCTGGCCCACCGAGCCTGCTCCGCCGTTTAATATGTTTATGGTTGAGTTGGCCATGGACTCACCTCCACCTACCTGCATTTTCCCCATAACCCTTAATTTCCCTAATATGCAAAATGCTATGAAACCTTGTTTTAAATATATTTACTGCGGTAGCCTTCACTGCTTCATTTGCAGACAATTCCGCAGATTCGCCACTCTCTGGTTGCAGCGTAACCGCTCTGTTGTAAATTCAATCCCTGTAGCGATGAAGGTTCACATTCCATTTGCCTTCTTGATAGTCTGCCGCACCTGCAAATGAACTTTTTATGATTCATGCACAAGCACTCCCAAGTCGCTCTGCACAGCAGCATGCCGCATTTTTTTTCCATTTAAATAATAATCTGCCTTTTCATTTTCCTTTCCAAAGTGGATGGCTTTGCTTTTATCAAAATTGTATTCCCTCTGCCAGAAAATACCTACTCGCTTAACCTAGCTATATCTCTCTGCAGACTCTCTGTGTCTTCTGCACAATTTGCTTTTTTGCTCAATTTAGTATCAGCAGCAAACAGGACACTCAGTCCCCTCTTCCAGTTCGTAATGTATATCGTGAACATTTGCAAGCCCAACCCCGACCCTTGCAACACGGCGCTTATTACTTTTTCCCATTCAGAGTCACACCGAAGCATTCTAACACTCTGCTTTTTATTGGTTAACCAATCCTTTATCCATGCAAAAACCATCGCCCCCACTCTAGGGAACTTACAGAACGCCTTCTGGAAATCCAAGTAAGTAATGTCCATCTGTTCCAGTCTATCCACTGCAGCCATTATATCCTCAAAGAACTACAGTAAGTTTGTCAAGCAAGACATGCCTTTGATGAAACTATTCTGTGCCTGCCTGACAGATCCATTTGTTTCCAGATGCCTCACTGTTTCTTCTTCAATGGTTGCTTCATGCATTTTTCGAACTACAGCTGTTTAACTAACTGGCCTATAATTGCCTGCCTTTTGCCTACATCCTTCATTGAACAGTGGTGTTACATTTGCTATCTTCCAATCCGCTGGGACAAGCCGAGATTCCAGATATATATATATATATATATTAGACTATGAGGACACGCAGTCCTCTTTTATTGTCATTTAGTAATGCAGGCATTAAGAAATGATACAATGTTCCTCCAGTATGATATCACAGAAACACACGAAAACCAAGACTAAAAAACGTGAGAAAAAAAGAACATAATTATAACATATAGTTGCGACAGTGCAAAGCTATACCGTAGGTTGATAAAGAACAGACCATGGGCACGGTAAAAAACGAAGTCTCAAAGTCTCTCGAAAGTCCATCATCTCACGCAGACGGTTGAAGGGAGAAACTCTAACTGCCATGAAACTCCAGCGCAGCAAACTTGCCGATGCAGCACCCTGGAAGCACCCGACCACAGCCGAAACTTGGGACCGTCAGAAAACTTCGAGCCTCCGATCAGCCCTCCGACATCGAGCACCGAGCACAATCTCTGCCTAGCGCTTCGATCCCGGCACCGGCAACAGGCAGTAGGCAAAGCCGAGGATTTGGGGGCTTCCCCTACAGAGATTCTCGATCGCACAGTGGCAGAGGCAGTAAAGCAGGCATTTCAGAAGTTTCTCCAAATGTTCCTCTGTGTTTCTCACGTCTGTCCCCAACAAATTAGGATTCTGTTCGGCCCCTACTTAACAAATACGATATCATTTCGGAGCGGCCGTGCGCGTTGACATCTTCTCCTACCCTCTTTTGTAAATTATCGCCAAAGCTTCTACTATAACTTCTGCCATTTACTTTGCAACTCCAGGATGTTTCCCATCAGGAAAGGGGTCTTGTCTATCTTCAGGCCCACAAGTTTGCTCAGCACTATACTAGATTTCAATCTGATGCCTTCTGTTTTAGTTATCCAAGGCAGGCTCTGACTACCCGTACTCTCCTTGCTTTTAACTGGAACATACTTTGTTAAGCACCGTGAGAAATCTCTTTCAAAGTTTCCCACTGTTTCTAAACCGTCCCACCATATAGACGGTGGCCCCAACCTACACTTGCTAAAACCTCCCTTATCCCATTGTAGAAAAAGCACCAGCAGAATTTAAGTATGAATGCTATTCCGAGCAATACGTTATTTCCAACTTTTTTTTTCCCTGTGAATAACACGGAGATCTTACACATATGTGTATTTCAGACCCAGTGGTACATTGCTGAGAGGGTCGGTGGTGATCCTTGAAGTCATCAAGCCCATTTGCAAAACTTGCTTGGCTCGGTGATATTTCAAAAATTTGAAATCCAGGATTGTACAGCAATGCATCGTGGAATGCACCTTGAGTTTGCTTCAACCATGTTTATCCTGAATGGCTGCGATTTAATTTTGCACACATCTTTAAGAGATAATTATGAAATTGGACGACTGATCAAGGACATCTTTTTGCTGCTTAATATAATTTGGAGACAAATAAGATGCAGCCTTATAACGCAGATAGTGATGGCTAGAACAACTTTAGACCAGCTTTCAACATAGTTTGGAAGATCAAGTTGCCGTAACCACAAGCTTAGAAACAGCATACCAACCATCCGATATCTTGCATTAGGGGCAGCCGACAGTCGATCAGATGAGGATAAATTGGAAATTCTTCTGGCCTATATGGTGTGTTTTGAATTGAAGCTTACTTTTGCAAGTCCATTATGTTGCTCTCTATACTTACAGTTGCAACAAAGGATGTTTGTTGTGGGTGGAGGGGGATTGGGATAGTTATGAAAAATAGAATGTCACGGAAAACTTGGATCGGTGCACATTCTTTAGAGGATAAATTCCTCCTTTACAAAAAAAGAGTATTTTTCTCTCAAAATATCCTTGAATGTTTTATTTGCGTTTATTTCTTATTACAATAGAAATGTCGGCAGTGCAGCAGATTCGGCAATGGCGCTGGTGAATGTGCACGTGCCAGCTAAATATTTCATTGTGATAGTATTGAACTCCATTCGTCCCGTCGTAGTTTTTGTCAAGACTGAACCTAGAACATAGCTATGCTACATTATCTGCATTCCCCCTAGCCTGAGAAATTGTACTGTCGATTCAACTGACTCTGAAGACTCGTGGTATTCATTTTATTCTTAGTTGTTCTTTTCAGCCGCAGCGTAGGCTTCATTTTCTATTTGAGTGTTTAGTTAACGGCCCTGTTTGGCTTATCATTTATCATATTCTTTTCCCTTGAAACTTTGTTCGCATTTAAGTCGGTGAACTATCGACTTGGTTTAGTGTCTCTCACTCCGCACCAGATGACAGGAAATTTCAGCCACTTTTGTTGTTTCTAACTTCATAACAACCCATAGTATTCATCTCTGGTGCTATCCACGAAACATTTATCATCTCTCTGCACTTCATATTCTACGGGTGATTTGGAACTATGCAGACTTTTCTCAGAGCTTAAATTTAACTATTACGCTTTGGAAATATGAGGACCTAGAAACTGTAGGACCAGTTTTAAATTTATCTGCAAAATTTACATTTAAGTGTTCGTTGCAGTCTGCATTACCCTTGGGATTATCCCAGTTGTTGTTTTATTTATACGTACCGTGGGTTACTAATAATGAATTATCTTCTTAAAGAATAGAACTTTTATTTAACAACAACCACACGTGTCTTACAATACCATGTTTTCTCGATATTGCTATCATTCTTGCGCATGCTCAGAACTCTCTGCGATCACGTTCTTACACGTCATATCACCACATCTTCTTTTCCTTAAAAAAAGAAAACAAAACAATTAGCAACATTGACCTCAGCAAATACATGATTTAACATGCTTCTATCACTTTTTCTAGGGGTTTATGACTCGAGAAGACCTTCTAAGTTGTTCACACAGTTCTTGTGTTTCATTATTATTTCCATGTTTTGTTTCGTCTGCATCAGTTAACTGAAACTTTGAAGTTGGCGCTTTCTGCAGGTCTTTGCGACCTCTTCGTAGCACTGCTCCTTCTTCTGTTTGGACCATGTATGATCAGCGTTGCACTTCTTCAAGTATGTAGCTTTCTGTGTCCATGTGTTCATTTTGTCTTGTATCCTAACTTCATCACTTTGGTGTAGTTCAGGTAATGGACGAGAACATCTGTCAAAGTATGTGTTCTGATTTGCTTTATGTTCATCTTTCCATCTTTTCACTTGTTCACCTCCATCTGTTTTCAGACGGCTGTCATCTATTGGCAGATTGGATCTCAAGCGGCATCCCATCAAGAGCTGAGCAGGTGAAAATCCACATGCAAGTAGAGTACTGCGATAGGCTAACAAAGCTTTATAAAATCATCTCCACTCTCTTTAGCTTTGTGCATCCTTTTCTTGATAATTCCTACACATGTCTCAACTAATCCATTGGACTGAGGGAAAATGGATTAGTTGTTGTATGAACAATGCCCCATTAATGTGAAAAATGGCTCGTGCATTCACCATTGAATTGTGCACCATTGTCTGTGAAAACGTCATTAGGTACATCATGTCTGGGAAAAAAAAATGATTACATTCCTGTAATTACATTCTCTGCAGTTGATCCGCTCAGACAACACATTTCAGGATACAACGAGTAGTAATCTCTTATTAATAGATAATCTTTGTTGTCAGTTACAAAAACATCGACACCTACCTTCTGATAAGGTTCCGAGGAATATTATGTGGATGCAGCGGCTCTTTAGGATTGCTAGGTTGGTATTTAAGGCATATTTAACAAAAGGGCACCAATTCTGAAATTTCATGATCCATCCTGGGCCAAAATATCACCTCCTGCGTCCTTCTCTGACATTTTGCGGTACCTAGGTGCTCTTCATGAATTTTCTCAAGCATTTATTTTCGGAGACTTTTAGGAATCGCAATTCTGCTACCTTTGTACAACTTCCCATCCACAACAGAAAGTTGTGATCTGTGGGTCCAATATTCTTGTATTTCTGAGGTACAGTCATGGTTCTTATCTGGCCATCCATCCATCACCACTTGTATCACCTGACTGAGAATTTTGTCTTTCTCTGTCTCGAGACGCAGTAGTTCCAACTTTTCGGGAGCAAAAGGTACAGTCTCTATGATCATATCAACAAATGGCTGAACATCAACAGCGTCCCTGTGACTGTGTTTTGTTGTTGGATTCACAGCTCTGGAAAGTGTGTCAGCCGTGTTCATGAATTGTCCAGGTCTATATGACACATTCAATACATATCTTTGCAATTTGATTGTGATTCGCTGAATTCGCAAAGGACAGTCACTTAAAGGTTTGCGAAACAATGCAGTGTAAGGGCGAAACAACTCGTACTTAAACAGGTGCAGTGTTAAAAGGCGGAGACTCGCCCGATATCTCTTACATTGCAATTTATGAAGAGATTGAGACTATTCCTCACATCAAAAGAAGTTGGATAATACCTGAGATTCAGGTGTGTTTTACAAATTGACAATGACTTCTTAAGTGATATACACTTCATCCATCTACAAGGTATTAGAGGTCAACAAATACCACTAAAACTGAACAAAACATACCTCCACGATGAAATTAAAATTCAGAGATAGCTAGTTATGGAATGTCCCATGATAACAAGTGTGAGTGGGACTAGAGTGAGGAGTTCAACTATATCGCCTGGAGTTTTTGGCGAAGAGATGTGGAGGGTGTGCGTAGATATTTTTTTTTCTCTTTTTTTTTTTGGAAACGTTCTGCCTTTGTTTATTGCACAGTTAGAACAGTGATTAGGCTAGACAGGATAGTGCAAGTCTCCTGTCGCGGGATGGGGGAAGGCAGAGAGGCATCCATTCTCCCCGATAACTGCACCTGTAAGAGGTACAGCTTACTACAGAGCGTGTTAAGAAATTAGCGATCGAATCAGATAATTATTCAGAAGGCTGAAGGGTTGATCGATCGGACTATCATGGAGGTAATTACAACTAAAGTGTAGGACACAATCAATAAGCCTCGGGAGAAGAGTAGTGCAGGGTACCCCTTTTGCCGTCCCCACGAACAAAAGGTGTACCGCTTCGGGTACTGTCGGGGGATGTCCTTGCACAAGAAATCCAAAATGGTCAGGTCTGTTTCACCGAGCCTAGCTTGTCACTCAGAATGGAAAGGAAGAGAAGAAGCGAGCTGCAGCGATAGGCGACTCATTGTCGAGGGAAAAAGAAATTATGGTGTGTCTACGAGAATGAAATTAAGGGGAAGTATGTGCGTCAGAGCTGCCAGGGTCAAGGACATCAAGGATCATGTCCATAGCACTCTTAAGTGGGAGAGTCAACAGACAGACATCATGTTGTACTACAGAACCAAACATATTGGTAGAAAGGGCAATGTGCTCCAACAAAGTGAGCTCAGGGAGCTGCATGCTAGGTTGAAGGATACGATCTCCATGATTTTAATCACAGGATTGCTGCCCGTGGAGCATTCTAGGAACTTTTACTTTTGCTGCACGAAGGGGCGGGGGCAGCTGTTGGTGGTTGTGGTTTATACCGTAGTTGCAGGGGAATAGGAACAGGGGCACACGTATAGGTCGTGGAGGGGTTGCACGCAGAAGATGTGAAGCTGGCATGCAAAGTCAGTTAATTAAAAGTTTGAGCTTGTTGTGACTAATATTCTCAGTTGCATATACTTAAATGCAAGGATCATTGCAGGAAAGGCGTAAGAGCTTTGATCATGGGTAAGCATGTGGAACGGTGACATTTTAGCCATCAGTGAGATGTGGCTGTAGCATTCATGGTCATAGAATTGTACAGCGGAGTATCAGCCGATCGGCCCAGCTAGTTCGTGCCGAACCGTTTAAACTGTCTTTTCCCATCTATCTGCACTGAGCCATATCCCTCTATAACCCTACTAGTCACGTACATATCCAATCTTACCTTAAACGCTGAAATCCAGCACTTGCCCAGACAGATCACTCCACGCTTTCAGGATCCTCTGAGTGAAGAGTTTTCCCTTCATATTCGCCTTGTATATTTTACCTTTCACATTTAACCCATGCCCTCCAGTTGAAGTCTCAACCTATGTGGAAAGGCCTGCTTACATTTACTCTCTCTATACCCCCATAATATTGTACAAGTTTATTAAAAGTCAACTCAATATTCCATATTCCAAGGAACAACGTCCTCACCTAGCTAAGTTTTCCTTGCAACGCAGGGCCCGCGGTCCCACCAATATCCTTGTAAATCTTCTCATTACCCATTCAGTCTTATATACATATTTCCTGCAGTGTGATCACAACTGCACATAATGCTTCAATATAGGTCTCATCAAAGTCGTATGCTCCGTCTACATATCTGCCCAGTACTGTACGCAATACATTGATTTATGACGGCCAATGTAGCAAAAGCTATATTTCCGACCGTATCCACCGACGCCACTTTCAATAAATGCTGTACCTATATTCCAGAATGTCTTTATTCTACAACAGTCTATTATGCTCCACCGTTCACTGTGTAAGATATGCTCTAGTTGTTCCTACCGAAGTTCAACACCTCCCACGTCTGCATTTGAATTCATATAACCATATAAGAGTTACAGCAAGGAAACAGGCCACTTCGGCCCATCTAGTCCGTGACTAACTCATACCCTCACCTAGTCCCAGCGACCTGCACTAGGCTCACAACCCTCCATTCCTTTCTTGTCCATATAATTGTCCAACTTAACTTTAAACGTCAACATCGAACCTGCCTCAACCACTTCTGCTGTAAGTTCGTTCCACACAGCTCCCACTTTCTGAGTAAAGAAGTTCCTCCTCATGTTACCACTAAACTTTTGCCCTCTGACTTTATCTCTCAACTGATGTCCTCTTGTTTGAATCTCCTACACTCTCAATGGAAAAAGCCTATCCACGTTAACTCTATCTATCCCCCTCATAATTTTAAATACCTCTATCAAGTCCCCCCTCAACCTTCTACGTTCCAAAGAATAAAGACCCAACTTGTTCAACCTTCTCTGTAACATAGATGATGAAACCCAGGTAACATTCTAGTAAATATTCCATGTACTCTCTCTAATTTGTTGACATTTTCCTATAATTCGGTGACCAAAATTGTACACAATACTCCAAATTTGGCCTCACCAATGCCTTGTACAATTTCAACAATTCATCCCAACTCCCATACTCAATGCTCTGCTTTATAACGGCCAGCATACCAAAAGCTTTCTTCACCACCCTATCCACATGAGATTCCACCTTCAGGAAATTATGCACCAATATTCCTAGATCCCTCTGTTCTACTGCACTCTTCAATGCCCTACCATTTACCATGTATGTCCTATTTTATTCAGCCCTACCAAAATGTAGCACCTCACATTTATCAGCATTTAACTCCATCTGCCATCTTTCAGCCCACCCTTCTAAGTGGCCTAAATCTCTCTGCAAGCTTTGAAAACCTACTTCATTATCTACAACACCTAACTTAGTGTCATCTGCATACTTACTCATCCAATTTACCACCTCATCATCCACATCATTAATGTATATGATAAATAACATTGGACCCAGTACAGATCCCGGAGGCACACCAGTAGTCACTGGCCCCAAATCTGACAAACAGTTATCCACCATCACTGTATAGCGTCTCCCATCCAGCCACTGCTGAATCCATTTTACTACTTTAATATTAATATCTAACTATTGAACCTTCCTAACTAACCTTCCATGTGGGACCTCGTCAAAGGCCTTACTGAATTCCATAAAGACAATATCCACCGCTTTACCCTCGTCAAATTTCCTACCAAACTCTTCAAAAAGTTCAATAAGATTTGTCAAACATGACTTGCCACGTGCAAATCCATGTTGACCGTTCCTAAAAAAGACCCTGTCTATCCAGGTGATTATATATACCAACCCTAACAATACTTTCCATCAATTTACCCACCAGTGACGTCAAACGCATAGGCCGATAATTGCTAGGTTTAGTCTTAGAACCCCTTTTAAACAATGGAACAACATGAGTAATACGCCAGTCCTCCGGCACTATCCCCGTTTCTAATGACATTTGAAATATTTCTGTCAGAGCCGCTGCTATTTCCACACTAACTTCCCTCAAGGTCCTAGGGAATATCCTGTCAGGACCCGGAGACTTATCCACCTTTATGTTCCTTAAAAGCTCTGGTACTTCCTCTTCTTTAATCATCAGAGTTTTCATAACTTCCCTACCTGTTTTCCTTATCTTACACAATTCAATATCCTTCTCTTTAGTTAATACCGAAGAAAAGATATTGTTCATAATCTCCCCCATCTCTTTTGGCTCCACACATACCGATCCACTCTGATTCTCCAAGGAACCAATTATATCCCTCACTATACTTTCACAGTTAATATAACTGTAGAAGACCTTGGGATTTATTTTCACCTTACTTGCCAAAGCAACCTTATAACTACTTTTAATTTTTTTTTTCTAATTTCTTTCTTAAGATTCATTTACATTCTTTGTATTCCTCGAGCACCTCATTTGAACCTCATTGGAACCCTAATGCGAGCCAAGATTCCAATATCCCTCGAAAAACATGGTTCTCTCAAACTTTGAACCTTTCCTTCCAACCTAACAGGAATGTAAAGATTCTGTACTCTCAAAATTTCACCTTTAAATGACCTCCATTTCTGTTTTACATTCTTCCCATAAAACAAATTGTCCCAGTCAATTCTTTCTAAATCCTTTCGCGTCTCCTCAAAGATAGCCTTTCTCCGATCAAAAATCTCAACCCTGGTTCCAGTCCTATCCTTCTCCATAATTACAATGAAACTAATGGCATTGTAGCACTGGACCCGAAGTGCTCCCCAAAACAAACCTCCGTTACCTGACGTATTTCATTATATAACAGGAGATCCAAAACTGCCCCTTCTCTAGTTGATACCTCTATGTATTGCTGCAAAAAGCTATCCTGCACACATTTTACAAACTCCAAACCATCCATCCCTTTTACAGTATTGGCTTCCCAGTCTATGCGTGGAAAATTAAAATCTCCCACAATCACAGCCTTGTGCTTACTACAAATATCTGCTATCTCCTTACAAATTTGCTCCTCCAATTCTCGCTCCCGATCTGGTGGTCTATAATACACTCCGATACGAGTTACCACACCTTTCCCATTCCTCAATTCCACCCAAATAGCCTCCCTAGACGAGCCCTCTCATCTATCCGGCCAGAGCACCTGAATATTATTTTCTCTGACAAGCAATGCAACACCTCCTCCCCCTCTTGTCCATTACACCTGAAGCAATTAAATGCAGGAATATTTAGTTGCCAATCACACCCCTCCTGTAACCATGTTTCACTAATAGCTACCACGTCATACTTCCACGTATCAATCCATGCTTTAAGCTCATCCACCTTTCTTGTAATTCTCCCATTATTAAAAGGAATGCATTTAAGAAAATTTCCAACACTTACTCTCTGTTTATCACTATCGGTGCAAACAACTTACTATTTTCTTTTTCTTCGATCTTCCCTACATCTGTTCCTACACTCTGGCTCCCCTCCTCCCTCGTATTAGTTAAATTCCACCGGAACCTCCTTAGAAAACCTACCTGCAAGAATATGTGTCCCCCTATCCGAGCCACGTCCGATCCTGTCCATTTTTTCCTTACAAAGCAGGGCCTCCAATCCCGCCAATATCCTTGTAAATCTTCTCTGTACCATTCAATCTTATTTAAATGTTTCCTGCAGGTAGGTGAGCACAACTGCACACAGTATTTCAATTTAGGTCTCATCGAACTCTTCTGCACCTTCTTCATATCTGCTCCTATACTGTACACAATACTTTGATTTATGACGACCAAAGTGCCAAAAGCTCTCTTTGCGACTTCACCACCTGCGACACCACTTTAAATGAAATTCGTACCTGTATTCCCAGCTGTCGTTGTTCTACAGCATTCCTTTATGTTCTACTGATAACTGTGTAAGATATGCCCTGGTTGTTCCTACCGAATTTCAACACCTCGCTCGTCTGCATTTGAATTCAATATGTGATTTTGCATCCTATTTGTCCAGCTTTGCCAGATCCCGCTGGAATTTCTGATAGCTTTCCGCGCTGCTGCTGCACTCCAGACTTAATGTCATCCGCAAATTTGCTGATGAAGTTAGCCACATTTTCATCCAGGTAACAGAAAGAGATGACAAATAAGAACAGGTCAAGCACCGATCCCTGAGTCATTCTACTCGTAACGGACCTCCAGTCAGACAGCCAAAAAACTTCGGCCACACTGACTTCTCCCACAAAACCAATGTCAAAATCAGTTTACCACCTTCTCTTAAATGCCGTGCGGCTGAACCATCTTGATCAAACTCCCATGCGGGACATTGCCAAATACCTTTATAATTTATTTACTGTCTTGTCTTCATTGAATTTCCTGGGCAATTCTTCGAATTCTCTTTAAGGCAGGTTAGACGTGACTTACCACTAACAAAGCCATAAAGCCTATCTCTAATCTGTCCATGCCTATGCTCATATATCAGGTCCCTTAGAATACCTTCCAATAACTTTCTCACTACGTATGTGAAGCTCACTGGTCTGTTATGTCCTCGTTTATTTTCAGAGTATTTCTTAGCAGTGGATCAGCAGTAGCTATCTTCCAAGCTGGTACCTCACCTGTCTGTTTAAATATCTCTCCTGGGGCTCCTGCCATTTCTTAACTTGTCTCCCATAGAGTCTGCGGGAACACCTTTTCAGGCTCTAGGGTGAATCCACACTAATATGCCACAACATAGTAAATGACCCGTCCTTTGTAATCTGTATATGTTCCACGAAATCTATTCTGATTTTCTTCACTTCTATAGACTCTGTGTTCGTCTTCTTTGTCAATACAGATGATAAAACTCAATTGACAGCTCCACGATCTCTTTTGGTGCTATGCATGGATTGCGAATGTTATCTTCCAGAGGGCCAATTATGCCCCTTGCAATCTTTTTTATTTCTCTTAACATATCGGTTAAATCCCTTAAGATAATCTTCCAACTTGTCTACTTGGGGAAACTGCATGCCTTCTTTTAGCACTTTTTTTTAATTATTCAGTGTTTTCTGCCATTTATTACACACCATAAGTACTTTGTTCGTATCTCCCTTTCCCTGTGAAACACCTCTTTTATTTCTTAATATCCCTCAAAAATGGTCTAAATATTCCTTGAAAGGGTAGGTTCCCTAGTCCGTTTATTCTGCCATGCAGATACGAACTTTGTATTCTCAAAACTTCACTTTTGAAGTCTTTCTAGTGACCAAGTACATCTTTGCCAGAAAATAGCCTTGCCCAGTCCATACTGGCCAGGTCCTTTCTGATAAACAATCTTTCATCGCTACCCTGCTTCTTTCTCTAATCAAAGATCATGGATCTCACACTCTATCACTGGGACTTCTAAGTACTGATGAAGGAAACTTTTCTGAACACAATTGGCAATCTCTGTCTCTTCTAGTCCTTTAAAGTATTGGAATCCTGGTCAATCGGTGGAGAGTTAATATCACCTACTCAAACAAGCTGATGTTTTTGGCGGCATTCTCCAATGTCTGTACAATTTCGTTCCTCTACGTCCAGTCGGGTAGACTATAACATAGTCTCATTAACGTCGTCATACATGACATGATTTTCAGTTCCATCAATAACGCCTCACAAGACTAGTTGTCCAATCTATCATGGCAGCACTACCGTGACATTTTCTCTGACTAGTAAAGCCAACCCTCCACTTCTAATCATTCCCGCTCTGACCCATTTGAAGATATGGAACCAGCATTGCCCCCTTCAACTGAGTCTTACGAATGGCTACAATACCATAACACGATGTGCAAATCTATGGCTTGAGCTAATCTGCCTTCCCTACGATATTACTTACATTAAAATACGTGCAATGCAGAGCAATAGTCACACTATGCTCACCCTTTTGTTCCCTGACATTGTTGAAGGCTTAACCATATCTGCCTTATTTTAATTATGTCTGCCGATCAATCCCAACCGCTGTTCGAAAAACTAAATTGCGCGAGTCGATAACTGAGGCCAACCAGAGTGAACATTGTCTTCTCACGCTTCCGATGCACAATTTGCCACTGTTCTTAAAAAAAAAAAAAAAAGTAGGGACAGGACTGGCAGCTGAAGTTCCAGGGTTCCGTTGCCTTGAACGTTAATAAGCGTGAGCGAGAACTCTCAGGGACAATGTTGAGACTGCAGAGGACGTCTACCGACGTGTTATGGGTGGAACAGTGGAATAAGAAAGGAATGACGACTTGAAGGACAATTTTACAGACTCCCAACAGTCTACAGGATTTAGAGGGGCACATTTCTGAGAAATCACAGGCTGTTGCATGAAACATAAGGATGATGACAGGTGATCTATAGTTTCCACATATTGACTGGGATTCCCGTACTGGAGAGGGGGGATGGGATAGAGTTTATTAAATATATTCATGGCAGCTTCCCTAACCAGTACGTTGAAGTCCAGCTAGAAATAGCATGATACTAAATCTCCTGTTAAGGAATGAGGCAGGGCAAGCAGCAGAATTTTGTGCCAGGAAAAACCTTGAAATTTTGCATCTAGTGCTCATTTGCCGCTAGTTTCAAGACCTTTATGGAGAAGGATTGATCTGGTCCTCCAGATAAGATTCTAAATTGAAGAATGACCAAATTTGATGGTATCAGAAAGGATCCGGCAAGTGTGGACTGCGACAAGTTGTTTTCTGGCAAAGGTGCATTTGGTAAGAGAAAAGCCTTCAGAAGTTAAATGCTGACGAGTATAGCGTTTGTATATTGCTGTCAGAATAAAAGGCGGAAATAACAAGTTCAGGAAACTTTGTTTTCGAGAGGAATTAAGGCCCTGGTTACATAGAATGATGCATAACGTGAATAATCAGGATGGAGCCAGTGAGTTACTCAAAATATTTTAGAAATATGAAAGAGCACACAAGAATGAAATCAGGAGGGCTGAAAGCAGGCTCGAGGTTGCTCAGGTAGAAAACTTGAAAGTGAATCCAAAGACTTCTACAGGTATGCTAAGGGCAAAGGCATAGCAAGGGACAAAATATATCCTCTGAAAGATCAGAGTGTTCACATGGAGCCGAGAGAGATGGTGGAGGTCTTAAATGATGTTGTTTTGCAGCAGTATTTACTCCCGACATAGGACGATTCTGTAGATGTTAAGCTAAGCCGACTTGAGGTCTTATATTACATAACAGCACGCGTTTTGTGCCTTGAGTCAACTGAGAGACAATAAATTCCTCAGCCCTGACACATCTTGGCATTCAAAATGAGGTGGAAATTTTGAACAAACATTGACTTCACGGAAGATTCATGGACTGGTCAACGATAGTTACTTCTCTGACCAGTAGTTTGCCACATAGGTCGTTGCCAGGTGTATTGTTGTTGTCACCGTATTGACGATCTCGAAGATAGTTTGGTGAAATGGGTTAGCAAACCTGCGGATTTCAGCTAATTTAGGGTGTAGTGAACAGCGAGGAAAACTTTCAAAGCTTTTAGTCGTCCCTGGACCAGATGGAAAAATGGGCTATTAATTTTATATGGAATTTAATACAGACATATGTAAGGTGTTGCACTTTTATAGGACTTACACAGTGAGTGGTGGATGATTGAGCAGTGCAGTAGGGCAGAGTGATCCGAGAAAACAGATGAATTATTCTCTGAATGAGGCGTCACATGTAGATTAGCTCGAAAAGAAAGCTTATGGCACTCTGAGCTTCATAAGTCAAAGTACCATGTACAGGCGATGAGATAATGTGTTGAATTTATGTAAGTAGTTATTGAGGCCTAATTTGGGGAATTATGTGCAGCTTTCTTCACCTACCTTCACGAAACATTTCAAAGAGATTGAAAGAATACAAAAATACTAAAATGTTGTAGGACTTGATATATAGGAAATGGTTAAACAAGTTAGCTCTTCATTTCTTGGAGGGTTTAAGAATTAGGAGAGATTTGACAGAGATAAGAAAGTATGGAGATGTGTCACTAGCAAGGAAGGTGTAAAGAATTCCCTCCCTCCGCTGGCGTGCAAGTCCCCCTTTGGCAATGTGCAGCACTTACCTAGCGGACTGCACCCACTACCACTCCCTTGCACACTGATAGGAGTAACGAGAAGCTATGGGAACAGGTGGTGGATGGTCGTATGAACAGCCATTGCATATCACAACCCCTGATTATATTCTGCCACTGATGCCAGGCAGAAAATCCCTGAATAGCATTGATAATAGTTCGAGTGAACCTTTTGTATAAAGACACAGTGCAGAAAAAGGCAAAGGCGAAAAACATAAGAAGGAGGAAAATTACCAAGAACAATCGTGGTAATGGATAAGACCATGATCGCCAATGTCACAAGACACGGTAGCAAATGATGATAATGATGATGAGGAGAATGATGAAACTAAATTAAGGCCAGTGTGTAGGGTAAATGCAACCAGGCTGTTTCAATTGAGGCTGTTTAAGACGAGAACTAGAGTAATTGTGCCAGGAGTGAAAGGTGAAATGTTTAAGGAAAACATTAAAATAATTTCTTCACTCATAATTTGGTGAGTGTGCGGTATAAGCTGACAAGGAAAGTGGTAGACGCGGATTCGTTTTCATCCTCTAGCAGACATTTCTTTTGCTATACTGAGGGCTATTATCCATTCAAAGAAATTAAAACGATGCACAGAAAACAGATGCTAACTTCCAGATTCTGGTTCAATCGATTCCATCAATCAAATCGACTATTACACCAGCGACCCGTTTAACGGCTCCGTTTATGGACGAGATTGTAGTGAAGGAAACACCTGTGTTCCCGGTTGGTACATGTTTTGTTTCGGTTTTTATTTTCTACCTCTACCTCATGTTGGTGGCAAATATAAACTTACAAAGGAAGTTGTACAGGCATGCACGACGTAAATTGATCTGAGATCTGATACTTTTCTGAGCGATTTGCGTTAATTGATGTGTGTGGCAAAAAAAAAAAAATACTCTTCTGTAGCCAGGTGTGTAATTGAACGAAACGTTATTTCATTGTTCGTTGCATTTTTGCTCATTTTCATGTGGAGATTTTGAGGAATAATTAGTACATCGTGTTCGTGCGCAGTACATTGCTCATAGTCAGAGAACAAATAAACATCCATCCTTCATCGAAATGCGCATCACACAAAGAACAAAAACAATATCTGTCATTCAGCAGGGTGTGCTGTGCAACATGTTGTTTCGGAGATAGCGATTTCATTTATTCTTCCTTCTAATTCTGGTTCCCGGCGCTGAAAGTAAAACCATTGGCTCTCCTGATGCTCCGGTCCTGATGGCCGGCAGTACCGACAATCTGCTGATGCTCAGAGTTTCCCAAGATGATCACAAAAATTAAGGTAAATTAATTTCAACAAGGACGGTCACCACCTGAACTCGAAGGGGCCAGTATACTGGTGGGAAGGTAGAGTTGTTAGGGACGGTTTAATCTAATTTAGTAGGGGGATGGGATCCGGAATGATAGAGCCGTGGTGGGGGAAACAGAAATAAATCTAAGATAGTGAAGTGTAAAGATGTCAGGAAAGACAGGCAGGTGATGGGGCAAATTTGTTGTCATTGGGATGAGTTGAAGTGCAATAAATTTGCAGTGCAATCAAAGCAAAACATAGCAAATACTGGTCTTAAGGTGTTATAATTAAATGCACGCAACATAAGGATAAGGTGGACAATCTTGTCGTACAGCTACAGATTGGCAGGTATGAGATTGTGACCATCACTGAGACGTCGCTAAAGGATGGATGACTCTGGGAGCTGAACGTCCAAGGATACACGGTGTATCGGAAAGATAGACAGGTAGGCAGACGGGGTGGTGGTGGCTTTATTGGTAAGGAATGATATTAAATCATTAGAAAGAGGTGACATAGGATCGGAAGGTTCAGAAACTTTATGGGTTGAGCTAAGAAATCGCAGGGGTAAAAGGACCCTGATGGCAATTATATACAGGCCTCCTAAAGGGGTCCTTTGACATCTGCCGGACAATGTTGAGGATGTTCTACGAGTCTGTGGTGGCCAGTGCGATCATGTTTGCTGTTGTGTGCTGGGGCAGCAGGCCGAGGGTAGCAGATACCAACAGAATCAACAAACCTATTCGTAAGGCCAGTGATGTTGTGGGGATGGAACTGGACTCTCTGACGGTGGTGTCTGAAAAGAGGATGCTGTCCAAGTTGCATGCCATCTTGGACAATGTCTCCCATCCACTACATAATGTACTGGTTGGGCACAGGAGTACATTCAGCCAGAGACTCATTCCACCAAGATGCAACACAGAGCGTCATAGGAAGTTATTCCTGCCTGTGGCCATCCAACTTTACAACCCCTTCCTTGGCGGGACAGATACCCTGAGCCAATAGGCTGGTCCAGGACTTATTTCCTTGCATAATTTACATATTACTATTTAACTATTTATGGTTTTATTACTATTTAATTATTTATGGCGCAACTGTAACGAAAACCAATTCCCCCGGGATCAATAAAGTACGACGAAATTTGAGAAAGAGAAGCAGGAATCTGATGCGTCGGTATGTCAGTGGAGTAAAGGAAATTACAGTGGCATGAGAAAGGAACTGGCCAAAGTTGACTGGAAAGGGACAGTAGCGGGAAGGACGGCAGAGCAGCAGTCGCTGGAGTTTTTGCAAGAAGTGAGGAAGGTACAAGGCAGATATATTCCAAAGAAAGTAGAAATATTCGAATGTAAAAAGGATGCAACCGTGGCTGACAAGAGAAATCAAAGCCAAAGTTAAAGCAAAGGAGAGGGCATACAAGGAAGATAAAATTAGTGGGAGACAGAGGATTGTTCTGTTTTTAAATGCTTATAAATGGAAACTAAGATGGTCATTAAGAGGGAAAAGATGAACTATGAAAGGAAGCTAGCAAATAATATCAAAGAGGATACTGAAAGCTTTTTCAAGTATATAAAGAGTAAAAGACAGGTGACAGAAGATATAGGACCGATAGAAAATGATGCTGGAGGAATTGTAATGGGAGAAAAGGAAATGGCGGCAGAACTGAATGAGCATTTTGCATCAGTCTTCACTGAGGAAAACATCAGCAGTATACCGGACACTCAAGGGTGGCAGGGAAGAGAAGTGTGCGCAGTTACAATTCTGACAGAGAAACTGTTCAGGAAGCTGAATATTCTAAGGGTAGATAAATTTCCCGGACCAGATGGAATGCACCCTCGCGTTCTGAAGGAAGTAGCTGTCAAGATTGCGGAGGTACTAGCAATGATCTTTCAAAGTCAATAGATTCTGGCATGGTTCCGGAGGACTGGACGATTGCAAATTTCGCTCCGCTGTTTAAGAAATGGGTAAGGAGGCAAAAAAGAAAATTATAAACCTGTTAGCAGGACATCGGTGGTTGGGAAGTTGTTCGAGTCGATTGTTAAGGATGACTTTACGGAGTACCTGGAGGCATATGACAGGATAGGCAAAATACAACATGGTTTTCTTAGAGGAAAATCCGACCTCACCAACCTTTTGCAATTTTTTGAGGAAATTACACGTAGGCTAGACGGGAAATGCAGTGGATGTTGTATATTTGGATTTTCAGAAGGCCTTTGACAAGGTGCCACACATGACGCTGCTTAACAAGATAAAAGCCCATGGAATTACGGAAAGTTACATACGTGGGTAGAGCGGTGGCTGATTGGCAGGAAACAGAGAGTGGGAACAAAGGGATCCTATTTTGGTTAGCTGCCGGTTACCAGTCGTGTTCCGCAGGGGTCCGTGTTGGGGCCGCTTCTTTTTACATTCTACATCAACGATTTGGATTATGGACTAGATGGCTTTGTGGCTAAGTTTGCTGATGACACAAAGATAGGTTGAGGGGCTGGTAGTGCTGAGGAAATGGAGAGTCAGCAGAGAGACTTGGATAGATTGGAAGAATGGGCAAAGAAGTGGCAAATAAAATAGAGTGCTGGAAAGTGTATGGTTATGCACTTTGGCAGAAGAAATAAACGGGCAGACTATTACTTAAATGGGGAGAGAGTTCAAAGTTCTGAGATGCAACGGGACTTGGGAGTTCTCGTACAGGATACACTTAAGATTAACCTCCAGGCCGAGTGGGTGGTGAAGAAGGCGAATGAAATGTTGGCATTCATTTCTAGAGGAATCGAGTATAGGAGCAGGGATGTGATGTTGAGTCTATATAAGGCACTGGTAATATCTCACTTGGAGTACTGTGGCTAGTTTTGGTCTCCTTATTTAAGAAAGGATGTGCTTACGTTAGGGAGAGTTCAGAGAAGATTCACCAGAATGATTCCGGGAATGAGAAGGTTAACATATGAGGAACGTTTCTCTGCTCTTGGACTGTATTCCTTGGAACTTAGAAGAACGAGCGGGTACCTCATAGAAATATTTAGAATGTTGAAAAGGATGGACAGAGTGCATGCGGCAAAATTGTTTCCCATAGTGGGGGAGTCCAGTACCCAAGGGCAGGATTTAAGGATTGAAGGGCACCCATTCAGAGGCGAACATTTCTTTTTTCTTTTTTTTTTTTTTTAGCCAGAGTGTGATGAATTTATGGAATTTGTTGTCACTGGCGGCAGTGGAGGCCAAGTGTTTGAGGATATTTAAGTCAGAGATTGGTAGGTATCTGAGTAGCCAGAGCATCAAATGTTATGTTGAGAAGGCGGGAGAGTGGGTCTAAATGGGAGAATGGATCAGCAGATGATAAAATGGCGGAGCAGACTCGACGGGCCGAATGGCCGACATCTGCTCCTTTATCTTATTTTCTTGTGGTCTAAATACAGTCTCTTTCATATCCGTAGGAACCAAAATTCTGGGTAACGGATTATTGACCGACCTATGATTTCGACAGCGCAATCTTTATTGGTATTTCTTAAAAATACATGTCCTGGGAAAGTGGTTCAGGAGCAGTTCTGTTTTCAAGCAGACAAAGTTGTCATCCTGGAGTCTTATCCGAAACACGTGACTCTACAATTTTGTATCGTCCACGCCGGTTTCTCTGTATACACTATATTTCCGGTGACTGAAACTATTTCCAACCATTTCTCCCTAGCATCTGGTCCTCCTACGCAAATGAGATGCTTAAATCCGTGCCGCTGATTAAATCACTGCCGTTGATTTTCAATAGTTTGCCCTCGCGGTGCAAATTTCTCACTCGCGTATTGAACTTAATGTTTTTTTTTTTTGTTTTAAATGTCATGTCTATTTAGTTTGAGAAGACTAATGCTTTCAATGAGAACCTTACAATTTCGTCAATAAAATAAAAAGGCCGAGTAATATTCCAAATGTTATTTAGTTTCAATCCGCTTTTAGTTGGCATAATATATCAACTTTGTTTTCATTCTCAGGTAGATTAACATAAAGTCCAAGATCCCATATTCGATTGCCAGTCTTGAAGACAATGGAAATGTTCTGACTTAGATCGAGAAGCCACCCTTTCTTCTGTCAAGAAAGAGGCGCATGCAGATCTTCATCTTGCTGTCATCTCTTGCACAATTACCAAATGCAGAAATATTGACTTATTTTGAGTTTATTTGGTTTGACTCCTGTCCTGTTACTTACAAGAAAACACCTTTGTTTTGTTCAATGTAAATAAGTTTGAAGAAATGAAAAAAATGGAAAATCTCTCGAAAAGAAAGATCATGGCTATTTCTATCGATTAAATATTAAAAACAATTACTCTGTATTACCCTTTTCCAGTATTCCTAACACTTGTTAGAGATATACCGGGTGTTCAGATGAATGGATTAACGGTTATATTGCGCTTTATTTTGTTATGGATGTTGGCAGTTGGTCTTTTATTTTTGCATTGCTCTGCGACATTCCAAGCAAATTAAATAAATATATCATCTTATGCATGTGTTCACATTTTGTCCGAAAAGCAAGCCATATCAGGGACAATGAAATACTACTGTGCTGTTTCCTCAGGAATTCTAATGTGAACAAGAGATATATACTATTATCATAGACGTTCTTATGATTCTCGAAATGATCCAGTAAGTTGACATCTGGCACAATAGATTAAAAACAAAAAAAAAAAAAAAATAAAAAGTAGCCATCAACAGATTAAGGGAATTCAAAAAGCCTGAGAACACTCTTCAGAGACATGAGAGAAGCGGGTGGTGGGGGGTGGAGTCATAGACGTTCTTATGATTCTCCAAATGTTCCGGCAAGTTGGCATCTGGCACAGTAGATTTAAAACGTAAAATAAAGTTGCCAGCAACAGATTAAGGGAAAAATAGGGGAATTCAAAGAGTCTGAGAATGCTCTTCAGTGTCATGAGAGAGAGGGGGTAAGATGAGAGAGGGAGGAGGAGAGAGAAAGAAGGTGAGGAATGGGGGAAGGAGAGGGAGCGGGAGAAGGAGGGAGAGAGAGGGGAAGGGGAGGGAGAGAGGTGGAAGGAGGGAGGGAAAGAGGGAATGAGAGGGGAGGGCGAGAAGAGGGAGAGAGAGGAATTGAGAGGGCTAGGGGGAAAGGAGACGGAGGGGAACGAGAGAGAGGGGAGGGGGAGGAGGGGATGGAAGGAGAGGAGGGAAGGAGAGGAGGGGGTGAGAGAGAAAAACAGAGAGGGGGCAAGAGGGGAGAGAGAGAAGGAAAGAGAGAAACAAAAAGGAAGGAGACGGTGGGAATGAGAGTGAGAAAGAGAAGGAAGTAGAGAGAGTGGATAGGAGTGAGAGAGAAAGAAAACGGGGAGAGAGAGAAAAGGGCGAGGTGAAAGAAGGGGAAAGGAGAGGGAGGGTGGAAGAGAGAGAGGGATGGAGAAAGGGGGTGGGAGAAAAAGAGGGAAGGAGAGAGAGGGGGAAGGAATGAGAGAGAAAGAATCTCTCTCCAGGAAATCCAGAAAATCTCTTCAATTTCGAATGCAGTTTGGGAGTACAGGTGAAATTAAAATATAAACTCCTAAGATAATTGATATGCAATTGCATGGGGAATTAACGTCATATTTTCTCTTATTTTGTTGTGCAGGTTGTTTATATCGTGTCTCGTGTAATTGATGGCGATAACATCTAAATCGCTGATGAGTGATCCGACAAATATAAACACAATACTTCAAAATATTCTAACCCTGTTTGTCACTGACTTTTCCCATTTCTACGTCTTTTAAGTAGGATAAAAAATCTACACTATGTTTCTTCATCTGCAAACATTTTGTGGACTTTATGTTTCATAATTGTAAAAGCAAAGTTTATAATCGTGTATAACAACGGATGATTTAACTAAAATTTCAAGATATAAACCATCTTCAAGCTCATAAAGACGAGAACGTCGTGTTATATCTTAACGAAGCTGTAATCATTTTATGCGGTCATGTAGTACAGAACGCTGACACCTCTTTGGATTTCTGTTTTCAAGGGAATAGCATGTGAAATTATTCATATTTGCAAATTCTCCCACCGTGTTGGTAATGAAATGCCTATAAAAGTGTCACTGTGGGATTCATTACATTCCAACTATTTTAATGTTTAGATTATGCTTAGATAATGTGTCATCTAGCACTACTTATCAGAATCTAATCAGCCAATATAGTATCAAATAGCAAATCATTTCAATTCCTGATCAGAAAATAGAAATTCAGACGCAGGAAACCTCTGGTGAGAAATCGATGGCATTCTGCATGTTCATCTTAGAGATAGAAAATGTTATTGCCTCTTCAACAATCGTCAGTATACTTCATCTAACAACATTTGATTCGAGAGTTTACTTCCACAACCAGTCGCTTAATTCCACGCTGTAAACTCCAAAACTGAGGATTTATTTGTTTGATATTTAAGTGTAGTTTTTATATGCGTAAATCTTGAAGTGTATTATTTGCTCCATTCTCTGAAACATTTCGGCTTCAGCTGGACGTGCAGCTGTTGTTGTTTTGTGGCAAGCTTAATAGCAAAAGCACAGAATGGGGATCAAGGGACAGGTGATCAAATTCACTGCTGCCGCTGCAGTACTGCATTTATTTAATAAACCTGCAAGTGGAAAGCCAGCGTACAATAACAATCGTCTTTTGTCCTATAAATTCACATTATTGCATCATGGAATTTAGGGGAGAATTCTTCTCAGCTGATCACTATGTCAGATCACTATGTCAGATCTATCATGTTGCTGCATGTCTTGTGGTCTTATGCCTTATACATTAACTGTATATACAATTCGTAACGGTTTACACAATTCAAAGGCATTTGCGGATCGGTAATACAGGTGTATCTTTACAATGACATCAAGATTTGTTGAAATTATGAATGAAATAAAAATGGAAGAAAATAAATGTCAGTTTCACTCATGCTAGCAGAGTGCAAATTAGATGATGCAGTTGAAATAGGTTTTCTGTATTTTTTCTTCTGTAGGAAGATTTTCAGATCATTGAATATCAGAATAGATTTATTTCACCATTTTGCTGTTGATTTATTGAAGGAGCAATTTATCCAAAATCGATGCTCTATTTCCCAAAGCCATTATATTCCTTTAGAAAGAGCATTTTTTTTTAATCCAATGTATCTTCAGACAATGAAGTGCAGATCAGAACATCAGCTATTTGTGCAGAAACAAAAACCCGCCTCCTTACTGGTTCTTTCACCATAAGGTCAGAAGTCCATAATACATCGCAGGATTAGGTAATTTGATCCATCGAGTCTCTCCGCCATTTCATAAAGTAAGATCAGATTCTTATTCAGCCCCAATCTGCTGTCTTCACGTCTTCACTCAATTTCACTTTATTCTCTGATTAATAAAGGCTCTATAACCTTCGCCTTAAATATTTCCAATGACTTTGCCTCCACAGCCGCCTCTGGCAAATAATTACACGGACTCACCACTCTCCGGCGAAAGAAATTCCTCTTCACCGACATTCCAAATAAACGTCCATTTTTTTTTTTTGAGGTTGCGTTCTCTGGTCTTTGACTCCCGCAGAACATGAAATATCCTCTATACGTTGAATTTTCCCGGTCCTTACAGCATTAGGTAGATTTCAATGAGATTCCCACCTCATTCTTCTGAATTCCAATGAGCACAAGCCATCAAACACTTGCAATAAGAAGAGTCTTTCAATCCAAGAATGAATTTTGTGACTCACCATTGAAACTCCTCCAATGTCAGTACGTTCTTTCTCAGAAGGGGTGCCCAAAAATCTTCACAGCGTTCGAAGAGAGGCCTCATCAACGCCTTCTAAAGCCTAATACTTGTTCCCTGTTTTTTTTTATATATTCTAGCCCTATGTCAATGAATGATAACATTGCAGTTGCAGTTGTCTTTCTCATCACCGACTCACCCTGAACATTGACCTTTCTGGAATCCCGCATGAGGACTCAAAAGTTGCTGTGTGCCTCAGATATTTGTTTTATTTCCATTTAGCAAATATTCTTTGCACTTTTCTTTTCCTCGATCGAAGTGATTGACCATACCTTTTCTGACACCGTATTCTATCGGCCACTTACTTGCCCATTCTTCTAGTCTGTTCAAATCCTTCTGTAGTGTCTCTGTATGCTCAACTCTACCGCCTCTTCCACCCATCTTCATATCGTACTGAATGTTGGCAGTAGAATCATCAATTCCTTCTTGCAATTGACGTACAATCTACAAAGGCAATGATCCTATACAGACCCCTGCGGAACGCCTGTAGGCACCGGTAGCCAAAGGTGCTTTTTATTCTACCACTTCATTTCCTGCCAATTAGTCAATGCTCTGTCCATGCTAGTATCTTTCTTAAAATAACATGGTCACTTAACTTTTCAAACAGTATACGAATTCTATCACATATGATTACTATCTCCGCGTTGTTTTACCTTATGTCCTCTAATAATCTCCGGTTCGGTGTATAACAACCAATCCAAAATAGCTGACCCCCAGTGGACTCATCCACGGACTGTCCTAATAAGCCACCTAAGAGGCATTCGACAATGTTTTATCTCTTGGGATTTTGCCAAACTACCTGCATATTGAAATACCCCATAGCTGTCATAATATTGCTCTTTTGACGTGCTTTCCATCTCCTATTGTAATTCCATAACACAGCTTTCTTACTTTTCGGAGGTCTGTATACATCTCCCATCAGCGGGGTTCTGCACTTACAGTTTCTTATCTCAATCCGCAATGACTCTATACCTTTCGATACTATGCAACATCTTTCCAGTGATTTGATTTCATGTGTTTTTTTTTTTTTTTTTTTACCAGTTGAGACACCCATCTCCATCAGTCTACTTACCTGTCCTTTGATACAATGTGCATCTTTGGAAGTTAATCTCCCAGCAGTATTCTTCTTTCAGCCACGATTCAGTGATGCCCAGAGCGTCATAATGCCCATCGGTAACTGTAAAGTAAAGGCATCTGTTAGTCTTGCGAGATCATGGATCTGCACCTGGAAAGTCTTCACTCTCCAGGGCGCAGGCCTGGGCAAGGTTGTATGGAAGACCAGCAGTTGCCTATGCTGCAATTCTCCCCTCTCCACGACACCAATATTGTCCAAGGGAAGGGCATTAGGGCCCACACAGCTTAGCACCAATCTCATCGCAGAGCAATGTGTGATTAAGTTCCTTGCTCAAGGACGCAACACGTTCCTTCGACTGGGGCTCAAACTCACGACCTTCAGGATGCTAGTCCAATGCCTTAACCACTTGGCCACGTGCCCACGCCGTAACTGTAATATAAGTTCATTTATCTTATTCTGTATACTACGTTCGTTGAAGTACTACATATTCAGTCCTGTATTCCTTGTCCTTTTGTTTTTGTACCCTATCCACATTGAAACTCTTCCAGTTGAATGCTGTTGGGTTCTATCATCAGATTTGTGCTGTTGGTGGTGTCACTACACTCGGCGTCGGTTTGGAAAACAATGACTCAGTCCTTAGCCCTATCACTCAAGTCCCTATTCCCCAACAAGTTATTTTTATCGTCTCAAACAGCTCTATAAAACCTCTCCGCAAGGGTATTTAATTGAGATGTTACTCGTTATTTTGTACAAGTCATCCCTTCCCCTGAAGAGATCCCATTTATCCAGAAACCTGAACTTCTACCCACCGCTCTCCCCTGTGCCAGTTCCTCATCCAGGGATTCATTTCCGAAATCATCATATTTTCAACCTCACTAGCGCATGCTCCACATACCCCCCCCCCCCCCCGTTAGTTCGCTCCCTCCATCAAAGTTATCCAAATTTGTATACTTATTGTTGAAGGGAACAGCTACAGAGTTTACTCTGCATGTATGCCCACTTCCCTTCCTTCTCCTGAAGTCACCCAACTGTCTACATCCTGCATACTTGAGATGACTACCGCCCTGTAGCTTTGATCTCTCCATTGGTCAGTCTTCTGTATGAGCCGAGCTGCAGTTCCAGTTTATTAAAATGTTCTCATAGCAGCTTCAGCCCAGTGCACCTGGTACAGATGTATTTTGCGGGAGACGAATACATCTGAGATCTCACGCACAGAACTGGCAAATGACAGAACTATGTGAAAGGTAAAACATTGAAAGATCACAAATACACAAATTTTGAAGGATTGATGCAAAAATATAGAAGTGGTCCACTCCATGGTTTCTAAATTTGTGAAAGACATTTTTATGGCATCAGGAATGGTCGTACAAATTTGGACAGACAATGGATGCTTTGTCGCAAAATAATGCTTGGTAGGAAATTGCAGGGACTGTGCAGCTGTATTCAAAACTTAAATAGTCCAGGAAAAAAATAGGCCAGTGACACAAGAAGTCACAGTCGCTCTACACTCCCTCTGTAGGCTGATTCGTCTTTGCTGCTGTTGTTCCAGCAGCGAACTTAGTACTTCTGAAATCTGGAAGTATAAGTACAGTCTTGCTTCAGCACGCTGAACAGGAACGGGCTGAACGTTGACATCACGGCAGCTCAGGTGCTCAGTGTGATGGAGCTAGAGTTGGACGGACTGTCTGAGGTCTTCCAGTTAAAACGTTCAAAGTTCAGCTGCACCTTAAGCCAGTAATTCTCAGTGTTGATCCAAACGTTTCTTGTAGTAAGTGACCATGTAAGGGTGATGCTTTGAAACGATGACAACTCCAATCATAACATCACTGTGTAATCAGCTTACCATCAAGCTGACAGAAGGTGTAATTAACTCATGAACATATTAAGAACAGTTAATTTTTAGTTGTGCATGAATTAACGCAAAACACATTTATATAATCTCGTCATGTCAGACTGACCGATAGATCTGAAAAAAATATATATATTTGTGAGCAGAGATCCAGGCAAGAATAGTTAGGGCCCAAGTTCTGTAGTATCCGAGAAGGAATCGAGACGCGACACGAGACTGAAACGAAGCACAACCGCTAAACTAGATGTTAGACGAGAATCCAAAGTTGAGATGACAATTGAGCACCAGCCCTCACTTCAGATTGTTAAAGTTCTGTCACTATATCATGGCCGCCAGTTAGCGGTATGGCCCTGAATCTTTAGAGGGGATGTGGCAGCTTTCCATATTCAAGGAGTCAGAGCGTGTAAACCCCGGAGGCCGGCGCGGTCCGTTGAGTATCGGTCCAGGAACCCTTCCCTTCCGGCCGACTACTGAAGGCCCTGGTTACACTGAGAGTCGATGATGATAGTCATAGATGATAGTCGGATTCAAGATGTCTCTTTCAGCAGCGTTACTTTGATTCTAATCCTTCCCTATCCACGAAGGACAGAGAAACACCCCGAACAGTTCGTGAATACAGAAGTCTTTTACGGCGAACAGCTGTGTAAAGGACCAGTGTTTACAGGTTTTAATTCAGAAATTTGGAAGGTGGGACTGGTCGTTGTTGTCCTGGGGAGCTATGCGGTGGTCCAATGGCCTTGGCAGCAAACTTTCTAGATTCCAACCAGCGAGATAAAATCTTGATATGACAAACAACCTGCTGCGCAGGCTGCAAATCTGGACCCTATCTTCTCTTGTGGCGAGCCTTTGTGTCAGCCTTCCGGGTAGAGGCTAGCAAAACCTCCCTGGCTTCAGTCCATTTTTCTTTGTAATGTCAGTTGCCCATCTTCCTCAACGAATTGCCGGGATCACCATAACTTAGGGCAAAATGATGTTTACCTGCCCCCTTTTTGGGATTCATCAAACTAAAGAGACAAGGCATTCGTTTTTTGATTCTTTAACCCTACAAGATCGGTCAGGATGAAATTGAAACGGTTAAAGAAAATATACCACCAGAACTGTTCAGAATTCTTCATTTTAGCCTCCTGAATACAAGCCAGGTTCTTGTGCACTGAACACACCATAAAAGGGTTCTTGGCCTCCTTAAACCAGTGACGCTGTTCCTCCAAAATGAACTTCAACGCAAGAAACTCACTGTTTTCGATGTTGTAGTTCACCTTGCCGGGGATAGTCGCCTGAAGAATAACACACAGGGGTGCAGTTTGTTCTTTGAAGGTGTCCGTTGAGACACCACTGCACACGGTCCGATTACCGAGGCATACACGTCCACAATGAATTGGGGGCTGGTTTAGGTGAAACCAAAATGGAAGCTGTCGTGAACCACTCGTGCTCCGCAAAAGCGGTCCCCGCTTCAGTCATCCAAACAAAATAGACAGTGGATTTTCCGTTAATAATGTCAGCGGGGCCGTCCATGGGCTAAAGTTCCCAATAAATTTTCTGGAAAAGTTGGCATATCTCCAGAATCGTCGGACTTGCTTCATGTTGGAAGCTTGTGCTCAATCTCTTACTGTCTGTTTCCTAACAGGGTCCAGCTTGAGATTGTCATTAGAAAAGATAAAACCAAAAAAAGGAAATGTTGGTTACGTAACATTCGGATTACTCCAGCATCACATTAAGTCCATGGTCTGCAAGCTTCTAGAGCATCCCCGAAGTGAGCACCGTGCTGCTTGTGGACCAAGAAGTATAGGATTTCGTCTGGGAAACTGCTGGAGCGTTCGCAAGGCTGAAGGGCATGACCAGACCCTCGTGAGCCCTGTCAGTGTGCTGAATACAGTTTTCCACACGTCACCCTTTTTTTTGTGGACCACATTGTACGAAGGACTAGATTCAGGAAGACACTTGCCCCTTGAAGAAACTCAAATGTGGTGTTCATGAGTGGAAGTGGGTAACGAATTCTGTCCATTATGCAAATCAGCCTTCTACAATTAATGCACGGCAGCAGGCTCCCATCCTTTATCTGTACGAGATTGCGCCGGTTCCTAAGGTAGTGGACCGTATGAATCCCATGGTAAGAGCTTCCTTTATATACTCGTCCATATAACTTCTCTCTGGGCCCGTGAGCGCGTTAATTGTCCCTGCAGAGGACAAGTAACAGTTTAGCACAATCATGGTTTGGTGTGGTGGAAAAATTAAGACATTTCTCTTCTTAAAGCCTTCTTCCAAATCTTCGTGGATGGAAAGGATTCGACTGGCTTGAGTGTTGCAACTACACCTGACCTTCCGCTGAGGATGACTCCTCGGGCTCCTTCCGTCGTGGGGGTGTTTCGGCACACCTCGGAGTCTCCCCTATCGGTTCAACCGAGTCTTTAATTGAAACAGAAGCCAAATCGATTCTAAATCTTAATCCGTCACATCAAATATCGGATTCAGCTTGTCTTGCGTCGGAGGCAGGATGCATTATTCGAAGGTTTTGTGTTGCACACAAACAAACAAGCTGTCTCCTCATCGGCTGCTGGTCTCGGGAAAGTCTGGCGTTGGAGCACCAAATGAAAACATCGCCTCTTGCAAAAACATGAACATGCAATGATCCTTCCTTCCTTCTAGTTCACAGAAAGGTAATGCTCGGTCAGCTAAGTGTGCCCAAGTATCCGTGTTATATCAGGAGATTTGATGATTTTGAAACAGATGTCCTCCGCATATTCTCAATCGTAATTCACAAAACCGATGTCTGCTGCAGAATTTGTCCGGAACCAAGAGGGCTATCGGATAGAGCTACTGGGCGCAGTGGCTGGCTCAGTTCTGCTGAGGTATGTTGAGTCGCCAGGCAGTTCCCATGTCCAGAAAATTCCCTACTGTCTCAAAGTGTGTATTCACGTCTCGTCAGTTCTAATCTTTGGAAATCTACGCCTACAACGTGACACCAGAATTAATGGTGTTGGAAGTAGTGGCAGCTACGGTCACCGTCTCTTGACTCTTGCCAGTCTTTGCGCTTTGCCGACGACTGCAGCATCGGACATTCGACATTTCCTCATTAAATATCGAAGTAAACTACTCATTATTGCCCTCACACACATTCACCAACATCCAATCCAATTATCCCCTCTTCATAGAATTGTTTTACCCCCTCCAATGTTACGCACTTGCTCTTGATAACACACAAAATAATTGATTGCATAAGTGTTCACCATCTACCCCACCCCCGACCCGATCTTTAAAATGACACACCAAATCATCACTGGTGCAGTCAATTGTTTTTAGAAGTCAAATAATTAGTTAAATGGTGATCTGCTTTTGGAGACATGTGCAGTTAAGGTGTTTCAATTGATTATCGTAAAAATGCACGCTTATCTGGAAAGCCCAACTGCTGGTCAGTCAGTATCCTTGCAAAAGTTACACCATGGAAACGAAAGAACATTTCAAGGAACACAGTGAAAAGGTTATTAAAAGGCTTAAGCACGAGATGGATACAAGTACATTTCCAAGTCAGTGAATATCCCGTGGAGAACATTTATGTCAATCACCAAGAAATGGAAAGAATATGGCACAGCTATAAAACAGCATGAAGCAGGCCATCCTGAAAACCCGAGTGACCGCGCAAAAAGAGGTCCAGTCAGGGAGGCCACCAAGAGACCTACGACAACTCAGAATGAGTTACAAGCTTCATTGGCTGCTCATCCAACAACTGTTGTCTGTGTTCTTCACCAGTGGGGAAATTTATGAGGAGATTGTCAAAGAGAAAGCCACTATTAGAAAAAGGGATAGTGTTTGCCAGAAGTTTGAAGTCAACAGGAAGAAGGTGCTATGGTCTGATGAAAGCAAAAGTGAGCATTTTGCTCTCAGACCAAAGCTACGTTTGATATATGTCAAATACCGCACATAATCAAAAACACACAATTCCTACCATGAAGCATGGGCGTGGCTGCGTCATATTGTGGGGATGCTTCACTGCAGCAGGCCCTGGAAGATTTGTGACGATAGGCAGTAAAATAACTGCAGCAAAATACGGGAATTCATGGAGGAAAACCTGATGCAGTCTGCAGAAAAACTGTGACGCGAGAGAGGATTTGTTTTCCAGCAAGATAATGACCCTAGGCATAAAGCCAAAACTACCCAGGAATGGTTTAAAAACAACAAAGTTGATTACCTGCACTGGCCAACTCAAAGTCCAGACCTCAATCCAATTTAGAATTTGCATCTGGACTTGAAATGACCTATTCGCTCACGGCCTCCATACGACCTGACAGTCTGAGCAGTTTTATAAAGAAGAAAGGGAGAAATGCAGTATCCAGAAGTACAAAGCTGATAGAGACCCATCCACAAAGATTCAAGGCTATAATTGTTGTTAAAAGTGCTTTCTTCTAAATTCTGACTTGACAGGGGTGAACATTTATGCAATCTATTATTTATGTTTTCTATTTGTAATTATTTTAGATCACTTTGTAGAGATCTGCTTTCACTCTGACACGATGCTGTTGATCCATGTGAAAAAAGCCAAATGAAATCCACTGTAATTCAATGTTGTAAAACAACAGAACCTGAAAACTTTCATGGTGGGGGGAATATTTTTTTATTGGCACTGCATGTGTTCCTCAATTTTTTGTAACTCTTGGAGGTTTGTGATATATTCTCATCAGTGTGATTTCACCCTTCCTATTCTTTAATTATACCCAAATGGATTCTTGTGTCCGCAGCCTCCATTATGTCTCCCCTGAGTGCAGCTATGATGTTGTCGCTGATTATTAATGCAACCGCCCCTTCCCCTTTTTAATTTCTTCTACCTTGTCGAAACCTTTAAGAACCTATAACATTCATCACGCATTTTTCCCTTCTCTGAAACAAGACTCTGTAATGGACATAATATCGTAATTTCACGTATTGATCCATAATCTAAGTTCATAACCTTTACCACAGTACTAGAGCACTAAATTATAGAGCTGCTTGCCCCACTATACACGTTATATTGATTTATATCCCTGACATCTACATTTCTCTCCATTCCTTCCAGATCCACGCCGTTTGCAGAATTAGTTCTAACCCTGTCCAGTAGCATGATCAAACATACAGGCCAGGATACTCGTTCCTGTTCAGCTCAGTTGCAAACCGTCCTCCGTGTACAGGTCACTACTTCCCTAAAACAGGTTCTAGTTATCCAAGAATTTAAACCCTGAGCCCCCCCCCCCCCCCGCCAGCTCCATCTCCTCAGCCACTCATGCATCTGTTCTATCATCCCATTCCAACCTTTACTTTCCCTTAGCGCCTGGAGTAATCCGGAGAGTACTACCATGAAGGCCCCTCTCTTTAGTCTGTTTCTGAACTCCAAAAACTCACTGCGCAGGACTTCTTCCCCTTTTCCGTCTGTGTCATTGGCGCTAGTTTGCACCACAACTTTTGGCTATTCACTCTCCTGCTTGAAAACATTCTGCAAGTGCTCCGAAACACCTGGGGCTATTTCAAAAGGGAGGCGACACATCATCCGAGTTTCTCCTTTGCAGCCACTGAATCTCCTGTCTATTCTCAAAACGATCGTGTCTACTAAGACTACTGAATTTACTCTTCCTTGCTGAGCACCGCAGCTGGCCGCAGTGTCACTTGCCTGGCTGCTGCTGCTGCTCTGCCCTGATTGGTCATTCCACATCGGCAACATGCAAAGAGTTGCACTTGAATCTGAGGGGAATGGTCACAGGGGAAGCTTGCAATGACTGTTTTATCCATTTACCTCTCCTGATGAACATACGACTGCTGCCTGAAGCCTGTCGTCTGGGTGTAGAACTATTTTCGAAAGACATAAGCACAATGTTTGGACTAGATAAGTGCAGAATATTAAACATAAAAGAAAATGCGCAAGAGCTAATAGAATCCACAACGGAGCAGCAGGTTACAATATAACCGATAGATGATCATGAAGCATGTCTTTGATATCTTTGATATCAGCAAGCAAAGTAAATATATCATAGTGCAAAAAAGGAAAAACAAAATGACAGAATATACTTCAAAGTTAAAGAAAATCTGCCAAAGAGATATCAATAGTAAAAAATAACAAAGATAGTAACACTTGCACTGTACTTACATTATTTTATTTTGCCATAATATCTTGTTCAGAATCCGATCTGGAAAGTGTACAAAGGAAAATAAAAATTGAAATGTCACTTTTTTTTAGAAAGTACCATCTGCATTTGAACACACTTAAATTAACACTACTTAGGGAAGAATGAGGAAGAGGAGTAACAGACGTAAAAATACATAATAGTTACATACATTTTCTGTGGATATGTTTTCATCAACGAAAACAGTATTTAGCACTCTACCTGAGCATATGCAAATCTGATAAGAATTTTACACCACTAAACTTAACTGAAAGCATTACTCAGCAAACTGAAGAAATTATAACTAGCGAAGGAGTTAACCAGTGAAACAGAATGATCCTTCATGGACTTGCCCACGATCTAAGCGCACTAGATGATGACACGTAAGTATTGAATGCCTGGCTTAGATTTGGAAACCTTTTCCAAAAAGGAACGATTCCTTGTGGTGATACAGGTCAACACACAAAATAGAAATTGAAAATACATACTAAAAGACCAACAAATTCCAGACAATAAATACAGAAAATGTCAAGAGGATCCAGAAACAATCCAGCATATTATAGGATCCTGCAACAGTTTAACTCATTCTGATTATTACACAGACAAAAATAGGTGGAAAGCATCTTTCATCAAAATACTGTTTTAATGTACAAACTCATACCGAAGCCAGACATTACTATAAATGAAAACCTGGTATTGTTTTCCAGCAAGAGTCCAACAAATTATATTACAACTGATCTGTCATGACAGAGAGGACAATCTTCGATAGTTTTTGAAAGTCTTTGAGCAAAGTTCACACAGTCTCTTCGGTCTTTGAAGTGAATGGGTCAGACTGTTATTGCAATATCAAAGGAGCAATGTCTCCTGTTGCTTTCTGTGGAATGGGGAAAATTGACATCAGCGGAATTTCCTATTATGTCTTTATATTCAAATCACATTTGTTATCAAAGAGTGTATCAATTCTATACCTTGAAATGTGTCTGCTTACAGTTATCCACAATGTAAGAAACCCGAATAACCAAATTTAAAAAAAAGACCAAAAACATTTGCACTGAGAAAGAGAGAAAGGGATAGAGAGGAGGAAAAAAAAGACACCATGAAAAAAATAGAAGTAAATGAATAGCATCCCGAGCCAGACTGAGTTCCAGATCCGCTCCAGGAGCAGCTGGAGCAGGCAGGAGCTTCGATCCCCTGTCATCAGAGCTTCTTCTTCTTCATGTGCCTTGCGCGTTTTTCGCTTGGATGATCCTGGCTTTCCACATCGAACGAGCCCACGCAGCGTCAATGATATCTCGCACACTTAGATCTGTTAGTTCTTTCACAATGTCCATATATTTTCTTCCTTGCCTTCCTCTTCCACGTTTTCCAGGCTTACGGCCTTGTATGTTAGGCATTCTATTTCACCCTTTCTGATGACATGGCCGAGGAATTTAAGTTTCCTCTCATTTAATGTTCTCATTAGAGATCTTTTTGTATGGGCATGTTGAAGTACTGCCTCATTAGATACCCTATCTCTATATGATATTTTCAGCATTCTTCTAAGAAACCATATTTCAGTTGCTTTTAAGTTTCTTTGGAGTTCTGGTGTAAAACTCCATGTTTCAGAAACATAGAGCAAGATTGACCAGATGTAACATTTTAGATGCTTAAGCCTTGTTGTCTTAGAAATGTGTCTGTTGGTAAAAATGGGTTTCTTTTTTTTTTTTGTAGTGGGTTCTGGTAATGGCAATTCTTCTTTTTATTCCTACTTTACTTCCAGCATCTTGTGATATTAAGCGTCCAAGATAATTAAAGCTGGTCTTTTGTTCAATTTCTTGGCTACCGATGTACAATTGGCAGTTGGGACTATCCTGCTGTTTTGATATTACCATACATTTGTTTTTTTTTTGAAGTTGATGGTTAGAATAAAATCTGCTCTTGATTGCACTACCTTGTCTAGGCAGATTTGCTATTAGGGCGGTATCGTCTGCATATCGTATATTAAGATGTTAACACCTCCAATGTTTATCCCATCGGAGCAGCGGGACAAAAACGCACAGGAGACTGAGCAGCTCACCACAATGAACAGATGCAGGACAGCGAACGAAATCCACCCTGCCGTCGCCACCGTACCCGACAGTCGGGCTTCCAGTCTATCTAGGCCGGCTTTAAAATTGTCCAAACCCCAAGAAGTGGCAAGTTGGAGGAGATGGATCGCGGCTCCCCGATATGTTCATTCCCCGCAGCCGGGAGACATTCTCTGCCTCACCAAATCAGCTCTGCGCTTGGAGCGATCCAACCTCCCACCCGGGTTAGGTGTACGGGTATCGAAACTCTCCCGCATCGACTCCTTTCCTTATCGCTCAATCCATCTCCGGCGTGATAGGAACTCCTTCTGCCATCCCGGCGGCTCGAACACGTTCCTCGAACTAGCAATGCTCGAGCACAGTTCATGCCCCGAATCAGCCTTGCTTCCGCCTGCCTCCCAGCCATTTTCGATGATAGTTCACCATAGTGTGCTTCTGAAATGATGTTATGAGTAATGTTTTAATTGAATCTTTTACATTATGTTTTACCGGCCACCTGTCACACATCTTCGGAAGCGCTATTTTAACATATATAAACTTATATACTGTATTCATTACTGTTCAGTTTTACAAGGAGTTTCACACCTGGCACCTTCACTGAGATCAAGATTATGGTGAGGAATAACTTAATTTTCACTAAACAACAGCCTTTTGAGGTACGTGTTGAAAGTCTACATCTATCCTTATGTTGCAAACACTTGAATTGCATTTGTGTTCTTCTGGGTCAAGATCAGCTGCTGGTCTTTAACACTGATTACCATCGATTTCCCAGATTACGCAGTTTGGATAAGGAATCGGAATCTCCAGGACCACCGAATAGACGAAATGAAACATGAGCCGAATATGTAACTAAAAACATTGATGGAGGTAAAGCCGTAGATGTAGTGTATATGGATTCCAACAAGACAATTGATAAGATACCCCATGAAAGGCTTATTGAGAGATTAAGGAGGCATGAGATCCAAGCAGACATTGCTTTGTGGATCCAGAACTGGCTTGCCCACAGAAGGCAATGTAGATGGGTCATATTTTGCATGACGGTCCATGACCAGTGGTGTGCCTCAGGGATCTGTTCTGGGACCCCTACTCTTCGTGATTTTTGTAAATGACCTGGATAGGGAGGTGAAGGGGTGGGTTAGCTGATGACACAAAGGTTGGGTGTGTTAAGGATAGTATAGAGGGTTGTAAGAGGTTACAGCGTGATACTCCTAGGATGCAAAACTGGGCTGAGAAGAGGCAGATGTAGTTCAACCCAGTTAAGAGTGAGGAGGTTCATTTTGCTAGGTCAAATATGACGGCAGAATACAGTATTAATGGTAAGCCTCATGGCAGTGCGGAGAATCAGAGGGATCCTGGGCTCCGAATACATAGGACACTCGAAGATGCTGCGCACTTTTGACGCTGTGGTTAAGAAGTCATACGGTGCATTGCCCTTCATCAATTGTGGGAATGAGTTTAAGAGCCGAGAGGTAATGTTGCAGCTATATAGGACTCTGGTCAGACCCCATTTGTGGTACTGTTCTCAGTTCTGGTTACCTCACTACAGGAAAGATGTGGAAACCAT
This sequence comes from Mobula birostris, assembly GCF_030028105.1. NCBI lineage: Eukaryota > Metazoa > Chordata > Chondrichthyes > Myliobatiformes > Myliobatidae > Mobula > Mobula birostris. Next base: position 144,665,488 of record NC_092377.1, read on the forward strand.
AGAAAGGGTGCAGAGGAGATTGGCTCGATTGGGGAGCAGGTTGAGTGAGCTCGGGCTTTTCTTCTTGAGGCGATGGAGGATGAGAAGTGACTTAATAGAGATGTATAAAATGATGAGAAGCAGTGATGACGTGAACAGTTAGAGGCTTTTTTCCCAGATCTAAAATGGCTAGCACGAGAGGGCACAGTTTTAATGTGCTTGGAAGTAGGTACTGTACAAGGGAGATGTCAGGGGTAAGCTTTTTTTTTAATATAAACACAGTGAATGGTGAGTGCGTGGAATGGGCTGCCGGCAACGATGGTGGAGGCGGATACGATAGTGTATTTTAAAAGACTCCTGGATAGGCACATGGAGCTCAGAAAAATAGAGGGCTATGAGTAACCCTAGATGATTTCTCAGGTAAGGGCATATGCGGCATAACGTTTTGGCCGAAGGACCTGTATTGTGCTGTAGGTTTTCTATATTTCCATTTATATTGGGCACAAATGCCTGGATTTATGACTTCAAGAAATTCAGCATATTTTATGGATTGTGGAGGGCAAGTGCTTAATTTCACTTACAGTCTTCATGTGCATAACATAGGGCATGAATAGCATCTTGGTTCACAAACAGAAGACGTGTTCACTAAGAAGCGCACATGATGCTGAAGACACATAGCAGCTCAGGAGGCTTCAGTCTGTCCAATATTAATATGATTGGTTAACGGTACGAAATACACATGTAAAATCACCGCATCTTTCAAAGTGCACCTATAATCTCATCCCTCTTTGATTTTCTGCTAATTATTTTTAGTCTCTATCCGATAGTAATTGATCTGCTGCATTTTCACTCCATGAATGATCTTGAAAGGTTAATTACACCTTGGATTATGGTACTGAAAACAGAAAAGTTCCCATTTAGACATATCGATTGAGGGGACTCTCTACTGTTGCGATGAGGTCATACTCAGGTTTGAGGAGCAACACCCTTGTCACAATGGGGCCCTGTGAACGGACCCAACTGCAAGACACAGACACTGAAGTGCAAGGAACAGGACTTGACTAGAGTAGGGACGTGACAGGATTCAGTCAAGGAGCAGGGACAAGGACGCAGACTTGGGCTAGGAAAAGCTGGACCAGGACTAGGAAACATGGACAAGGAGAAAAGGCTTGTTCCTCGAGCCCGAGATTAGACAAGGACCCAGGACCGGTGTCTTTCTTCGGGCTCGGACGCCGGAACAAGGTAAGTGCATGACATGGCTTCAGGACAGGACGTGGCTGGGGTCTAGAAGCCTGAGTATGGAGACAGGCTGGGGACTTAGCTTTTGAGGCTTGAGGCTGGGGTCTTGGGTCTTGAGCTTGGGTTGGGATTCTCGAGGCTTGGGGTCTTGGGTCTCGAGCTTGACTGGGGATAATAGAGGCTTGGGGTCTTGGGTCTTGAGCTTGGCTTGGGATCTACGAGGCTTGGGGTCTTGAGTCGTGGAGCTTGGCTGCGGGATCCTCGAGGCTGGGCTTCTTCGCGCTTGGTTGCGGGATCCTCGAGGCTTGGGGTCTTGCAGCTTGGCTGCGGGATCCTCGAGGCTTGGGTCTTGGGTCTTGGAGCTTGGCTGCAGGATCCTCGACGCTTGGGGTCTTGGGTCTTGGAGCTTGGCTGCGGGATCCTCGACGCTTGGGGACTTGGGTCTTCGAGCTTGGCTGCAGGATCCTCGAGACTTGGGGTCCTGGGTCTTGGCCGCGGGATCCTCGAGGCTGGGCTTCTTGGAGCTTGGCTGCGGGATCCTCGAGGCTGGGCTTCTTCGAGCTTGGCTGCGGGAACCTCGAGGCTGGGTTTCTTCGAGCTTGGCTGCGGGATCCTCGAGGCTGGGCTTCTTCGACCTTGGCTGCGGGATCCTCGAGGCTGGGCTTCTTCGAGCTTGGCTGCGGGATCCTCGAGGCTGGGCTTCTTCGAACTTGGCTCCGGGATTCTCGAGGCTGGGCTTCTTCGAGCTTGGCTGCGGGATCCTCGAGGCAGGGCTTCTTCGAGCTTGGCTGCGGGATCCTCGAGGCAGGGCTTCTTCGAGCTTGGCTGCGGGATCCTCGGGGCTGGGCATCCTCGAGCTTGGCTGCGGGATCCTCGAGACTGGGCTTCTTCGTGCTTGGCTGCGGGATCCTCGGGGCTGGGCTTCCTCGAGCTTGGCTGCGGGATCCTCGAGACTGGGCTTCTTCGAGCTTGGCTGCGGGATCCTCGAGGCTGGGCTTCTTCGAGCTTGTCTGCGGGATCCTCGGGGCTGGGTGTCCTCGAGCTTAGCTGCGGGATCCTCGGGGCTGGGTTTCTTCGAGCTTGGCTGCGGGATCCTCGGGGCTGGTCTTCTTCGAGCTTGGCTGCGGGATCCCCGAGGCTGGGCTTCTTCGAGCTTGGCTGCGGGATCCCCGAGGCTGGGTTTCTTGGAGCTTGGTTGCGGGATCCCGGAGGCTGGGCTTCTTGGAGCTTGGCTGCGGGATCCTCGAGGCTTGGGATCTTGGGACTTGGAGCTGGGCCGCGGGATCCTCGAGGCTTGGGGTCTTGGGACTTGGCCGCGGGATCCACGAGGCTGGACTTCTTGGAGCTTGGCCGCGGGATCCTCGAGGCTTGTTGCTTGGAGCTTGGCCGCGGGATCCTCGAGGCTGGGCTTCTTGAAGCTTGGCTGCGGGATCCTCGAGGCTTGGGATCTTGGGTCTTGGAGCTTGGCTGCGGGATCCTCGAGGCTTGGTTCTGGTGTCTTTGAGCTTGGGTACGGTAATCGTCGAGGCTTGGGGTCTTGGGTCTTGGAGCTTGGGTGCGGTAATCGTCGAGGCTTGGGGTCTTGGACCTTGGAGGTTGGCCGTGGGATCCTCGAGGCTTGGGGTCTTGGGTCTTGGCCGCGGGATCCTCGAGGCTGGGCTTCTTGGAGCTTGGCCGCGGGATCCTCGAGGCTTGGGTCTTCGAGGTTGGCTGCGGGATCCTCGAGGCTTGGGGTCTTGGGTCTTTGAACTTGGCTGTGGGATCTTCGAGGGTTGGGTCTGGGATCTTGGAGTTTGGCTGCGGTAATCGTCGAGGCTTGGGTTCTTGGGTCTTGAGCTTCGCTGCGGGATCCTCGAAGCTTTAGGGTCTTGGGTCTTGGAGCATGGCTGCGGGATCCTCGAGTCTTCGGGTCATGGGTCTTGGAGCTTGGCTGCGGGATACTCGAGGCTTCGGGTCTTGCGTCTTGGAGCTTTACTGTGGGATCCTCTAGGCTTCAGGTCTTGGAGCTTGGCTGCCGGATCCTCGAGTCTTGGGGTTTTGGATCTTGGAGCCTGGCTGCGGGATCCTCGAGGCTGGGCTTCTTCGAGCTTGGCTGCGGGATCCCCGAGGCTGGGCTTCTTCGAGCTTGGCTGCGGGATCCCCGAGGCTGGGTTTCTTGGAGCTTGGCTGCGGGAACCCCGAGGCCGGGCTTTTTGGAGCTTGGCTGAGGTGTCCCTGAGGCTGGGCTTCTTGGAGCTTGGCTGCGGGATCCTCGAGGCTTGGGGTCTTGGGTCTTGGAGCTTGACTGCGGGAACCTCGAGGCTGGGCTTGTTGAAGCTTGGTTGCGGGATCCTCGAGGCTGGGCTTCTTGAAGCTTGGCTGGGGTATCCTCCAGGCTTGGGGTCTTGGGTCTTGGAGCTTGGCTGCCGGATCCTGGAGGTTTGGGTCTTGGTGCTTGGCTGCTGCGTCTTGAGCTTCGCTGCCGGATCCACGACGCTTGGGGTCTTTGGTCTTGAGCTTGGTACGGGATCCTCGAGGCTCTGGGTCTTGGGACTTGGCCCCGGGTTCCTCGAGGCTGGACTTCTTGGAGCTTGGCCGCGGGATACTCGAGGCTTGTGTCTTGGAGCTTGGCCGCGGGATCCTCGAGGCTGGGCTTCATGAAGCTTGGCTGCGGGATACTCGAAGCTTGGGGTCTTGGGTCTTGGAGCTTGGCTGCGGGATTCTCGAGGTTTCGGGTCTTGGGTCTTGGAGCCTGGCTGCGGTATCCTCGAGGTTGGGCTTCTTCGAGATTCGCTGCGGGAACCTCGAGGCTGGGCTTCTTCGAGCTTGGCTGCAGGATCCTCGAGGCTTGGGGTCTTGGGTCTTGGAGCTTGGCTGCGGGATCCTCGAGGCTTCGGGTCTTGGGCCTTGGAGCTTGGCTGCGGAATCCACGACGCTTCGGGTCTTGGGTCTGGGAGCTTGGCTGCGGGATCCTCGAGGCTTCGGATCTTGGGTCTTGGAGCTTTCCTGTGGGATCCTCTAGGCTTCAGGTCTTGGAGCTTGGCTGCCGGATCCTCGAGGCTTGGGGTCTTGGGTCTTGGAGCCTGGTTGCGGGATCCTCCAGGCTGGGCTTCTTCGAGCTTGGCTGCTGGATCCTCCAGGCTGGGCTTCCTCGAGCTTGGCTGCGGGATTCTCGAGGCTGGGCTTCTTCGAGCTTGGCTGCGGGATCCTCGAGGCTCGGCTTCTTCGAGCTTGGCTGCGGGATCCTCGAGGCTCGGCTTCTTCGAGCTTGGCTGCGGGATCCTCGAGGCTGGGCTTCTTCGAGCTTGGCTGCGGGATCCTCGAGGCTGGGCTTCTTCGAGCTTGGCTGCAGGATCCTCGAGGCTGGGCTTCTTCGAGCTTGGCTGCGGGATCCCCGAGGCTGGGCTTCTTCGAGCTTGGCTGCGGGATCCTCGAGGCTGGGCTTCTTCGAACTTGGCTCCGGGATTCACGGGGCCAGGCTTCCTCGAGCTTGGCTGCGGGATCCTCGAGACTGGGCTTCTTCGAGCTTGGCTGCGGGATCCTCGGGGCTGGGCTTCCTCGAGCTTGGCTGCGGGATCCTCGAGACTGGGCTTCTTCGTGCTTGGCTGCGGGATCCTCGAGGCTGGGCTTTTTCGAGCTTGGCTGCGGGATCCTCGAGACTGGGCTTCTGCGAGCTTGGCTGCGGGATCCTCGAGGCTGGGCTTCTTCGAGCTTGTCTGCGGGATCCTCGGGGCTGGGTGTCCTCGAGCTTAGCTGCGGGATCCTCGGGGCTGGGTTTCTTCGAGCTTGGCTGCGGGATCCTCGGGGCTGGTCTTCTTCGAGCTTGGCTGCGGGATCCCCGAGGCTGGGTTTCTTGGAGCTTGGTTGTGGGATCCCGGAGGCTGGTCTTCTTGCAGCCTGGCTGCGGGATCCTCGAGGCTTGGGGTCCTGGGACTTGGAGCTTGGCTGCTAGTTCTTGAGCTTCGCTGCCGGATCCTCGAGGCTTGGGGTCTTGGGACTTGGCCGCGGTTTCCTCGAGGCTGGGCTTCTTGAAGCTTGGCTGCGGGATCCTCGAGGCTTGGGATCTTGGGTCCTGGAGCTTGGCTGCGGGATCCTCGAGGCTTGTTTCTGGTGTTTTGGAGCTTGGGTACGGTAATCGTCGAGGCTTGGTGTCTTGGGTCTTGGAGCTTGGGTGCGGTAATCGTCGAGGCTTGGGGTCTTGGACCTTGGAGGTTGGCCGTGGGATCCTCGAGGCTTGGGGTCTTGGGTCTTGGAGCTTGGCTGCGGGATCCTCGAGGCTTGGTTCTGGTGTTTTGGAGCTTGGGTACGGTAATCGTCGAGGCTTGGGGTCTTGGGTCTTGGAGCTTGGGTGCGGTAATCGTCGAGGCTTGGGGTCTTGGACCTTGGAGGTTGGCCGTGGGATCCTCGAGGCTTGGGGTCTTGGGTCTTGGCCGCGGGATCCTCGAGGCTGGGCTTCTTGGAGCTTGGCCGCGGGATCCTCGAGGCTTGGGTCTTCGAGATTGGCTGCGGGATCCTCGAGGTTTGGGGTTTTGCGTCTTGGATCTTGGCTGCGGGATCCTCGAGGCTTGGGGTCTTGCGTCTTGGAGCTTGGCTGCGGAATCCTCGAGGCTTGGGTTCTTGGGTCTTGAGCTTCCATGCGGGATCCTGGAAGCTTAGGGTCTTGGGTCTTGGAGCATGGCTGCGGGATCCTCGAGTCTTCGGGTCTTGGGTCTTGGAGCTTTACTGTCGGATCCTCTAGGCTTCAGGTCTTGGAGCTTGGCTGCCGGATCCTCGAGTCTTGGGGTCTTGGATCTTGGAGCCTGGCTGCGGGATCCTCGAGGCTGGGCTTCTTCGAGCTTGGCTGCAGGATCCTCGAGTCTGGGCTTCTTCGAGCTTGGCTGCGGGATCCTCGATGCTGGGCTTCTTCGAGCTTGGCTGCGGGATCCTCGAGGCTGGGCTTCTTCGAGCTTGGCTGCTGGATCCTCGAGGCTGGGCTTCTTCGAGCTTGGCTGCGGGATCCTCGAGGCTGGGCTTCTTCGAGCTTGGCTGCGGGATCCTCGAGGCTGGGCTTCTTCGAGCTTGGCTGCTGGATGCTCGAGGCTGGGCTCCTTCGAGCTTAGCTGCGGGATCCTCGGGGCTGGGCTTCCTCGAGCTTGGCTGCGGGATCCTCGAGACTGGGCTTCTTCGAGCTTGGCTGCGGGATCCTTGAGGCTGGGCTTCTTCGAGCTTGGCTGCGGGATTCTCGAGGCTGGGCTTCTTCGAGCTTGGCTGCGGGATCCTCGAGGCTGGCCTTCTTCGAGCTTGGCTGCGGGATCCTCGAGGCAGGGCTTCTTCGAGCTTGGCTGCGGGATCCCCGAGGTTGGGCTTCTTCGAGCTTGGCTGTGGGATCCCCGAGGCTGGATTTCTTGGAGCTTGGCTGCGGGAACCCCGAGGCTGGGCTTTTTGGAGCTTGGCTGATGTATCCCCGAGGCTGGGCTTCTTGGAGCTTGGCTGCGGGATCCTCGAGGCTTGGGGTCTTGGGTCTTGGAGCTTGACTGCGGGAACCTCGAGGCTGGGCTTGTTGAAGCTTGGCTGCGGGATCCTCGAGGCTGGGCTTCTTGAAGCTTGGCTGGGGTATCCTCCAGGCTTGGGGTCTTGGGTCTTGGAGCTTGGCTGCCGGATCCTGGAGGTTTGGGTCTTGGAGCTTGGCTGCTGCGTCTTGAGCTTCGCTGCCGGATCCACGACGCTTGGGGTCTTTGGTCTTGAGCTTGGTCGCGGGATCCTCGAGGCTTTGGGTCTTGGGACTTGGCCGCGGGTTCCTCGAGGCTGGACTTCTTGGAGCTTGGCCGCGGGATACTCGAGGCTTGTGTCTTGGAGCTTGGCCGCGGGTTCCTCGAGGCTGGGCTTCTTGAAGGTTGGTTGCGGGATTCTCGAAGCTTGGGGTCTTGGGTCTTGGAGCTTGGCTGCGGGATTCTCGAGGCTTGGGTTCTTGATTCTTGGAGCTTGGCTGCGGGATCCTCGAGGCTTGGGGTCTTGGGTCTTGGAGCTTGGCTGCCGGATCCTCGAGGTTTGGGTCTGGAGTCTTGGAGCTTGGCTGCGGTAATCGTCGAGGCTTGGGGTCTTGGGTCTTGAGCTTCACTGCGGGATCCTCGACGCTTGGGGTCTTGGGTCTTGGAACTTGGCCGCGGGATCCTCGAGGCTTGGGGTCTTGGGTCTTGGCCGCGGGATCCTCGAGGCTGGGCTTCTTCGAGCGTGGCCGCGGTATCCTCGATGCTTGGGTCTTCGAGCTTGGCTGCGGGATCCTCGAGACTTGGGGTTTTGTGTCTTGGAGCTTGGCTGCGGGATCCTCGAGGCTTGGGGTCTTGGGTCTTGGAACTTGGCTGCGGGATCGTCGAGGGTAGGGTCTGGGGTCTTGGAACTTGGCTGCGGGATCTTCGAGGGTTGGGTCTGGGGTCTTGGAGCTTGGCTGCGGTAATCGTCGAGGCTTGGGTTCTTGGGTCTTGAGCTTCGCTGCGGGATCCTCGACGCTTAGGGTCTTGAGTCTTGGAGCGTGGCTGCAGGATCCTCGAGTCTTTGGGTGTTGGGTCTTGCAGCTTGGCTGCGGGATCCTCGAAGCTTGGAATCTTGGGTCTTGGAGCTTGGCTGCAGGATCTCGAGGCTTCGGGTCATGGGTCTTGGAGCTTGGGTGCGGTAAACGTCGAGGCTTGGGGTCTTGGGTCTTGGAGCTTGGCTGCAGCATCCTCGACGCTTGGGGTCTTGGACCTTGGAGGTTGGCCGCGGGATCCTCGAGGCTTGGGGTCTTGGGTCTTGGCCGCGGGATCCTCGAGGCTGGGCTTCTTGGAGCTTGGCCGCGGGATCCTCGAGGCTTGGGTCTTCGAGGTTGGCCGCGGGATCCTCGAGGCTTGGGTCTTCGAGATTCGCTGCGGGAACCTCGAGGCTGGGCTTCTTCGAGCTTTTTCTGCAGGATCCTCGAGGCTTGGGGTCTTGGGTCTTGGAGCTTGGCTGCGGTATCCTCGAGGCTTCGGGTCTTGGGCCTTGGAGCTTGGCTGTGGAATCCACGAGGCTTCGGGTCTTGGGTCTTCGAGCTTGGCTGCGGGATCCTCGAGGCTTCGGATCTTGGGTCTTGCAGCTTTGCTGTGGGATCCTCTAGGCTTCAGGTCTTGGAGCTTGGCTGCCGGATCCTCGAGGCTTGGGGTCTTGGGTCTTGGAGGCTGGCTGCGGGATCCTCGAGGCTGGGCTTCTTCGAGTTTGGCTGCGGGATCCTGGAGGCTGGGCTTCTTCGAGCGTGGCTGCTGGATCCTCCAGGCTGGGCTTCCTCGAGCTTGGTTGCGGGATCCTCGAGGCTGGTCTTCTTCGAACTTGGCTGCGGGATTCTCGAGGCTGGGCTTCTTCGAGTTTGGCTGCGGGATCCTCGAGGCTGGGCTTCTTCGAGCTTGGCTGCGGGATCCTCGAGGCTGGGCTTCTTCGAGCTTGGCTGCGGGATCCTCGAGGCTGGGCCTCTTCGAGCTTGGCTGCGGGATCCTCGAGGCTGGGCTTCTTCGACCTTGGCTGCGGGATCCTCGAGGCTGGGCTTCTTCGAGCTTGGCTGCGGGATCCTCGAGGCTGGGCTTCTTCGAACTTGGCTCCGGGATTCTCGAGGCCGGGCTTCTTCGAGCTTGGCTGCGGGATCCTCGAGGCAGGGCTTCTTCGAGCTAAGCTGCGGGATCCTCGGGGCTGGGCATCCTCGAGCTTGGCTGCGTGATCCTCGAGACTGGGCTTCTTCGTGCTTGGCTGCGGGATCCTCGGGGCTGGGCTTCCTCGAGCTTGGCTGCGGGATCCTCGAGACTGGGCTTCTTCGAGCTTGGCTGCGGGATCCTCGAGGCTGGGCTTCTTCGAGCTTGTCTGCGGGATCCTCGGGGCTGGGTGTCCTCGAGCTTAGCTGCGGGATCCTCGGGGCTGGGTTTCTTCGAGCTTGGCTGCGGGATCCTCGGGGCTGGTCTTCTTCGAGCTTGGCTGCGGGATCCCCGAGGCTGGGCTTCTTTGAGCTTGGCTGCGGGATCCCCGAGGCTGGGTTTCTTGGAGCTTGGTTGCGGGATCCCGGAGGCTGGGCTTCTTGGAGCTTGGCTGCGGGATCCTCGAGGCTTGGGGTCTTGGGACTTGGAGCTGGGCCGCGGGATCCTCGAGGCTTGGGGTCTTGGGACTTGGCCGCGGGATCCTCGAGGCTTGTTGCTTGGAGCTTGGCCGCGGGATCCTCGAGGCTGGGCTTCTTGAAGCTTGGCTGCGGGATCCTCGAGGCTTGGGATCTTGGGTCTTGGAGCTTGGCTGCGGGATCCTCGAGGCTTGGTTCTGGTGTCTTTGAGCTTGGGTACGGTAATCGTCGAGGCTTGGGGTCTTGGGTCTTGGAGCTTGGGTGCGGTAATCGTCGAGGCTTGGGGTCTTGGACCTTGGAGGTTGGCCGTGGGATCCTCGAGGCTTGGGGTCTTGGGTCTTGGCCGCGGGATCCTCGAAGCTGGGCTTCTTGGAGCTTGGCCGCGGGATCCTCGAGGCTTGGGTCTTCGAGGTTGGCTGCGGGATCCTCGAGGCTTGGGGTCTTGCGTCTTGGAGCTTGGCTGCGGAATCCTCGAGGCTTGGGGTCTTGGGTCTTTGAACTTGGCTGTGGGATCTTCGAGGGTTGGGTCTGGGATCTTGGAGTTTGGCTGCGGTAATCGTCGAGGCTTGGGTTCTTGGGTCTTGAGCTTCGCTGCGGGATCCTCGAAGCTTTAGGGTCTTGGGTCTTGGAGCATGGCTACGGGATCCTCGAGTCTTCGGGTCATGGGTCTTGGAGCTTGGCTGCGGGATACTCGAGGCTTCGGGTCTTGCGTCTTGGAGCTTTACTGTGGGATCCTCTAGGCTTCAGGTCTTGGAGCTTGGCTGCCGGATCCTCGAGTCTTGGGGTTTTGGATCTTGGAGCCTGGCTGCGGGATCCTCGAGGCTGGGCTTCTTCGAGCTTGGCTGCGGGATCCCCGAGGCTGGGCTTCTTCGAGCTTGGCTGCGGGATCCCCGAGGCTGGGCTTCTTCGAGCTTGGCTGCGGGATCCCCGAGGCTGGGTTTCTTGGAGCTTGGCTGCGGGAACCCCGAGGCTGGGCTTTTTGGAGCTTGGCTGAGGTATCCCCGAGGCTGGGCTTCTTGGAGCTTGGCTGCGGGATCCTCGAGGCTTGGGGTCTTGGGTCTTGGAGCTTGACTGCGGGAACCTCGAGGCTGGGCTTGTTGAAGCTTGGCTGCGGGATCCTCGAGGCTGGGCTTCTTGAAGCTTGGCTGGGGTATCCTCCAGGCTTGGGGTCTTGGGTCTTGGAGCTTGGCTGCCGGATCCTGGAGGTTTGGGTCTTGGTGCTTGGCTGCTGCGTCTTGAGCTTCGCTGCCGGATCCACGACGCTTGGGGTCTTTGGTCTTGAGCTTGGTACGGGATCCACGACGCTTGGGGTCTTTGGTCTTGAGCTTGGTACGGGATCCCGAAGGCTCTGGGTCTTGGGACTTGGCCCCGGGATCTTCGAGGCTTGGGTCTTCGAGATTCGCTGCGGGAACCTCGAGGCTGGGCTTCTTCGAGCTTGGCTGCAGGATCCTCGAGGCTTGGGGTCTTGGGTCTTGGAGCTTGGCTGCGGTATCCTCGAGGCTTCGGGTCTTGGGCCTTGGAGCTTGGCTGTGGAATCCACGAGGCTTCGGGTCTTGGGTCTTCGAGCTTGGCTGCAGGATCCTCGAGGCTTCGGATCTTGGGTCTTGCAGCTTTGCTGTGGGATCCTCTAGGCTTCAGGTCTTGGAGCTTGGCTGCCGGATCCTCGAGGCTTGGGGTCTTGGGTCTTGGAGGCTGGCTGCGGGATCCTCGAGGCTGGGCTTCTTCGAGTTTGGCTGCGGGATCCTGGAGGCTGGGCTTCTTCGAGCGTGGCTGCTGGATCCTCCAGGCTGGGCTTCCTCGAGCTTGGTTGCGGGATCCTCGAGGCTGGTCTTCTTCGAACTTGGCTGCGGGATTCTCGAGGCTGGGCTTCTTCGAGTTTGGCTGCGGGATCCTCGAGGCTGGGCTTCTTCGAGCTTGGCTGCGGGATCCTCGAGGCTGGGCTTCTTCGAGCTTGGCTGCGGGATCCTCGAGGCTGGGCCTCTTCGAGCTTGGCTGCAGAATCCTCGAGGCTGGGCTTCTTCGACCTTGGCTGCGGGATCCTCGAGGCTGGGCTTCTTCGAGCTTGGCTGCGGGATCCTCGAGGCTGGGCTTCTTCGAACTTGGCTCCGGGATTCTCGAGGCCGGGCTTCTTCGAGCTTGGCTGCGGGATCCTCGAGGCAGGGCTTCTTCGAGCTTGGCTGCGGGATCCTCGGGGCTGGGCATCCTCGAGCTTGGCTGCGGGATCCTCGAGACTGGGCTTCTTCGTGCTTGGCTGCGGGATCCTCGGGGCTGGGCTTCCTCGAGCTTGGCTGCGGGATCCTCGAGACTGGGCTTCTTCGAGCTTGGCTGCGGGATCCTCGAGGCTGGGCTTCTTCGAGCTTGTCTGCGGGATCCTCGGGGCTGGGTGTCCTCGAGCTTAGCTGCGGGATCCTCGGGGCTGGGTTTCTTCGAGCTTGGCTGCGGGATCCTCGGGGCTGGTCTTCTTCGAGCTTGGCTGCGGGATCCCCGAGGCTGGGCTTCTTCGAGCTTGGCTGCGGGATCCCCGAGGCTGGGTTTCTTGGAGCTTGGTTGCGGGATCCCGGAGGCTGGGCTTCTTGGAGCTTGGCTGCGGGATCCTCGAGGCTTGGGGTCTTGGGACTTGGAGCTGGGCCGCGGGATCCTCGAGGCTTGGGGTCTTGGGACTTGGCCGCGGGATCCACGAGGCTGGACTTCTTGGAGCTTGGCCGCGGGATCCTCGAGGCTTGTTGCTTGGAGCTTGGCCGCGGGATCCTCGAGGCTGGGCTTCTTGAAGCTTGGCTGCGGGATCCTCGAGGCTTGGGATCTTGGGTCTTGGAGCTTGGCTGCGGGATCCTCGAGGCTTGGTTCTGGTGTCTTTGAGCTTGGGTACGGTAATCGTCGAGGCTTGGGGTCTTGGGTCTTGGAGCTTGGGTGCGGTAATCGTCGAGGCTTGGGGTCTTGGACCTTGGAGGTTGGCCGTGGGATCCTCGAGGCTTGGGGTCTTGGGTCTTGGCCGCGGGATCCTCGAGGCTGGGCTTCTTGGAGCTTGGCCGCGGGATCCTCGAGGCTTGGGTCTTCGAGGTTGGCTGCGGGATCCTCGAGGCTTGGGGTCTTGCGTCTTGGAGCTTGGCTGCGGAATCCTCGAGGCTTGGGGTCTTGGGTCTTTGAACTTGGCTGTGGGATCTTCGAGGGTTGGGTCTGGGATCTTGGAGTTTGGCTGCGGTAATCGTCGAGGCTTGGGTTCTTGGGTCTTGAGCTTCGCTGCGGGATCCTCGAAGCTTTAGGGTCTTGGGTCTTGGAGCATGGCTGCGGGATCCTCGAGTCTTCGGGTCATGGGTCTTGGAGCTTGGCTGCGGGATACTCGAGGCTTCGGGTCTTGCGTCTTGGAGCTTTACTGTGGGATCCTCTAGGCTTCAGGTCTTGGAGCTTGGCTGCCGGATCCTCGAGTCTTGGGGTTTTGGATCTTGGAGCCTGGCTGCGGGATCCTCGAGGCTGGGCTTCTTCGAGCTTGGCTGCGGGATCCCCGAGGCTGGGCTTCTTCGAGCTTGGCTGCGGGATCCCCGAGGCTGGGTTTCTTGGAGCTTGGCTGCGGGAACCCCGAGGCTGGGCTTTTTGGAGCTTGGCTGAGGTATCCCCGAGGCTGGGCTTCTTGGAGCTTGGCTGCGGGATCCTCGAGGCTTGGGGTCTTGGGTCTTGGAGCTTGACTGCGGGAACCTCGAGGCTGGGCTTGTTGAAGCTTGGTTGCGGGATCCTCGAGGCTGGGCTTCTTGAAGCTTGGCTGGGGTATCCTCCAGGCTTGGGGTTTTGGGTCTTGGAGCTTGGCTGCCGGATCCTGGAGGTTTGGGTCTTGGTGCTTGGCTGCTGCGTCTTGAGCTTCGCTGCCGGATCCACGACGCTTGGGGTCTTTGGTCTTGAGCTTGGTACGGGATCCTCGAGGCTCTGGGTCTTGGGACTTGGCCCCGGGTTCCTCGAGGCTGGACTTCTTGGAGCTTGGCCGCGGGATACTCGAGTCTTGTGTCTTGGAGCTTGGCCGCGGGATCCTCGAGGCTGGGCTTCATGAAGCTTGGCTGCGGGATACTCGAAGCTTGGGGTCTTGGGTCTTGGAGCTTGGCTGCGGGATTCTCGAGGTTTCGGGTCTTGGGTCTTGGAGCCTGGCTGCGGTATCCTCGAGGTTGGGCTTCTTCGAGATTCGCTGCGGGAACCTCGAGGCTGGGCTTCTTCGAGCTTGGCTGCAGGATCCTCGAGGCTTGGGGTCTTGGGTCTTAGAGCTTGGCTGCGGGATCCTCGAGGCTTCGGGTCTTGGGCCTTGGAGCTTGGCTGCGGAATCCACGACGCTTCGGGTCTTGGGTCTTGGAGCTTGGCTGCGGGATCCTCGAGGCTTCGGATCTTGGGTCTTGGAGCTTTGCTGTGGGATCCTCTAGGCTTCAGGTCTTGGAGCTTGGCTGCCGGATCCTCGAGGCTTGGGGTCTTGGGTCTTGGAGCCTGGCTGCGGGATCCTCCAGACTGGGCTTCTTCGAGCGTGGCTGCTGGATCCTCCAGGCTGGGCTTCCTCGAGCTTGGCTGCGGGATCCTCGAGGCTGGTCTTCTTCGAACTTGGCTGCGGGATTCTCGAGGCTGGGCTTCTTCGAGCTTGGCTGCGGGATCCTCGAGGCTCGGCTTCTTCGAGCTTGGCTGCGGGATCCTCGAGGCTCGGCTTCTTCGAGCTTGGCTGCGGGATCCTCGAGGCTGGGCTTCTTCGAGCTTGGCTGCGGGATCCTCGAGGCTGGGCTTCTTCGAGCTTGGCTGCAGGATCCTCGAGGCTGGGCTTCTTCGAGCTTGGCTGCGGGATCCCCGAGGCTGGGCTTCTTCGAGCTTGGCTGCGGGATCCTCGAGGCTGGGCTTCTTCGAACTTGGCTCCGGGATTCACGGGGCCGGGCTTCCTCGAGCTTGGCTGCGGGATCCTCGAGACTGGGCTTCTTCGAGCTTGGCTGCGGGATCCTCGGGGCTGGGCTTCCTCGAGCTTGGCTGCGGGATCCTCGAGACTGGGCTTCTTCGTGCTTGGCTGCGGGATCCTCGAGGCTGGGCTTTTTCGAGCTTGGCTGCGGGATCCTCGAGACTGGGCTTCTGCGAGCTTGGCTGCGGGATCCTCGAGGCTGGGCTTCTTCGAGCTTGTCTGCGGGATCCTCGGGGCTGGGTGTCCTCGAGCTTAGCTGCGGGATCCTCGGGGCTGGGTTTCTTCGAGCTTGGCTGCGGGATCCTCGGGGCTGGTCTTCTTCGAGCTTGGCTGCGGGATCCCCGAGGCTGGGTTTCTTGGAGCTTGGTTGTGGGATCCCGGAGGCTGGTCTTCTTGCAGCCTGGCTGCGGGATCCTCGAGGCTTGGGGTCTTGGGACTTGGAGCTTGGCTGCTAGTTCTTGAGCTTCGCTGCCGGATCCTCGACGCTTGGGGTCTTTGGTCTTGGAGCTGGGCCGCGGGATCCTCGAGGCTTGGGGTCCTGGGACTTGGCTGCGGTTTCCTCGAGGCTGGGCTTCTTGAAGCTTGGCTGCGGGATCCTCGAGGCTTGGGATCTTGGGTCTTGGAGCTTGGCTGCGGGATCCTCGAGGCTTGGTTCTGGTGTTTTGGAGCTTGGGTACGGTAATCGTCGAGGCTTGGGGTCTTGGGTCTTGGAGCTTGGGTGCGGTAATCGTCGAGGCTTGGGGTCTTGGACCTTGGAGGTTGGCCGTGGGATCCTCGAGGCTTGGGGTCTTGGGTCTTGGCCGCGGGATCCTCGAGGCTTGGGTCTTCGAGATTGGCTGCGGGATCCTCGAGGTTTGGGGTCTTGCGTCTTGGAGCTTGGCTGCGGAATCCTCGAGGCTTGGGATCTTGGGTCTTGGATCTTGGCTGCGGGATCCTCGAGGCTTGGGGTGTTGCGTCTTGGAGCTTGGCTGCGGAATCCTCGAGGCTTGGGGTCTTGGGTCTTTGAACTTGGCTGTGTGATTTTCGAGGGTTGGGTCTGGGATCTTGCAATTTGGCTGCGGTAATCGTCGAGGCTTGAGTTCTTGGGTCTTGGAGCATGGCTGCGGGATCCTCGAGTCTTCGGGTCTTGGGTCTTGGAGCTTTACTGTCGGATCCTCTAGGCTTCAGGTCTTGGAGCTTGGCTGCCGGATCCTCGAGTCTTGGGGTCTTGGATCTTGGAGCCTGGCTGCGGGATCCTCGAGGCTGGGCTTCTTCGAGCTTGGCTGCGGGATCCTCGAGGCTGGGCTTCTTCGAGCTTGGCTGCAGGATCCTCGAGTCTGGGCTTCTTCGAGCTTGGCTGCGGGATCCTCGATGCTGGGCTTCTTCGAGCTTGGCTGCGGGATCCTCGAGGCTGGGCTTCTTCGAGCTTGGCTGCTGGATCCTCGAGGCTGGGCTTCTTCGAGCTTGGCTGCGGGATCCTCGAGGCTGGGCTTCTTCGAGCTTGGCTGCGGGATCCTCGAGGCTGGGCTTCTTCGAGCTTGGCTGCTGGATGCTCGAGGCTGGGCTTCTTCGAGCTTGGCTGCGGGAACCTGGAGGCTGGGCTCCTTCGAGCTTAGCTGCGGGATCCTCGGGGCTGGGCTTCCTCGAGCTTGGCTGCGGGATCCTCGAGACTGGGCTTCTTCGAGCTTGGCTGCGGGATCCTTGAGGCTGGGCTTCTTCGAGCTTGGCTGCGGGATTCTCGAGGCTGGGCTTCTTCGAGCTTGGCTGCGGGATCCTCGAGGCTGGCCTTCTTCGAGCTTGGCTGCGGGATCCTCGAGGCAGGGCTTCTTCGAGCTTGGCTGCGGGATCCCCGAGGCTGGGCTTCTTCGAGCTTGGCTGTGGGATCCCCGAGGCTGGATTTCTTGGAGCTTGGCTGCGGGAACCCCGAGGCTGGGCTTTTTGGAGCTTGGCTGATGTATCCCCGAGGCTGGGCTTCTTGGAGCTTGGCTGCGGGATCCTCGAGGCTTGGGGTCTTGGGTCTTGGAGCTTGACTGCGGGAACCTCGAGGCTGGGCTTGTTGAAGCTTGGCTGCGGGATCCTCGAGGCTGGGCTTCTTGAAGCTTGGCTGGGGTATCCTCCAGGCTTGGGGTCTTGGGTCTTGGAGCTTGGCTGCCGGATCCTGGAGGTTTGGGTCTTGGAGCTTGGCTGCTGCGTCTTGAGCTTCGCTGCCGGATCCACGACGCTTGGGGTCTTTGGTCTTGAGCTTGGTACGGGATCCTCGAGGCTTTGGGTCTTGGGACTTGGCCGCGGGTTCCTCGAGGCTGGACTTCTTGGAGCTTGGCCGCGGGATACTCGAGGCTTGTGTCTTGGAGCTTGGCCGCGGGTTCCTCGAGGCTGGGCTTCTTGAAGGTTGGTTGCGGGGTTCTCGAAGCTTGGGGTCTTGGGTCTTGGAGCTTGGCTGCGGGATTCTCGAGGCTTGGGTTCTTGATTCTTGGAGCTTGGCTGCGGGATCCTCGAGGCTTGGGGTCTTGGGTCTTGGAGCTTGGCTGCCGGATCCTCGAGGTTTGGGTCTGGAGTCTTGGAGCTTGGCTGCGGTAATCGTCGAGGCTTGGGGTCTTGGGTCTTGAGCTTCACTGCGGGATCCTCGACGCTTGGGGTCTTGGGTCTTGGAGCTTGGCCGCGGGATCCTCGAGGCTTGGGGTCTTGGGTCTTGGCCGCGGGATCCTCGAGGCTGGGCTTCTTCGAGCGTGGCCGCGGTATCCTCGAGGCTTGGGTCTTCGAGCTTGGCTGCGGGATCCTCGAGACTTGGGGTTTTGTGTCTTGGAGCTTGGCTGCGGGATCCTCGAGGCTTGGGGTCTTGGGTCTTGGAACTTGGCTGCGGGATCGTCGAGGGTAGGGTCTGGGGTCTTGGAACTTGGCTGCGGGATCTTCGAGGGTTGGGTCTGGGGTCTTGGAGCTTGGCTGCGGTAATCGTCGAGGCTTGGGTTCTTGGGTCTTGAGCTTCGCTGCGGGATCCTCGACGCTTAGGGTCTTGAGTCTTGGAGCGTGGCTGCAGGGTCCTCGAGTCTTTGGGTGTTGGGTCTTGCAGCTTGGCTGCGGGATCCTCGAAGCTTGGGATCTTGGGTCTTGGAGCTTGGCTGCAGGATCTCGAGGCTTCGGGTCATGGGTCTTGGAGCTTGGCTGCGGGATCCTCGAGGCTTGGGTCTGGTGTCTTGGAGCTTGGGTGCGGTAAACGTCGAGGCTTGGGGTCTTGGGTCTTGGAGCTTGGCTGCAGCATCCTCGACGCTTGGGGTCTTGGACCTTGGAGGTTGGCCGCGGGATCCTCGAGGCTTGGGGTCTTGGGTCTTGGCCGCGGGATCCTCGAGGCTGGGCTTCTTGGAGCTTGGCCGCGGGATGCTCGAGGCTTGGGTCTTCGAGGTTGGCCGCGGGATCCTCGAGGCTTGGGTCTTCGAGATTCGCTGCGGGAACCTCGAGGCTGGGCTTCTTCCAGCTTGGCTGCAGGATCCTCGAGGCTTGGGGTCTTGGGTCTTGGAGCTTGGCTGCGGTATCCTCGAGGCTTCGGGTCTTGGGTCTTCGAGCTTGGCTGCGGGATCCTCGAGGCTTCGGATCTTGGGTCTTGCAGCTTTGCTGTGGGATCCTCTAGGCTTCAGGTCTTGGAGCTTGGCTGCCGGATCCTCGAGGCTTGGGGTCTTGGGTCTTGGAGGCTGGCTGCGGGATCCTCGAGGCTGAGCTTCTTCGAGTTTGGCTGCGGGATCCTCGAGGCTGGGCTTCTTCGAGCGTGGCTGCTGGATCCTCCAGGCTGGGCTTCCTCGAGCTTGGTTGCGGGATCCTCGAGGCTGGTCTTCTTCGAACTTGGCTGCGGGATTCTCGAGGCTGGGCTTCTTCGAGTTTGGCTGCGGGATCCTCGACGCTGGGCTTCTTCGAGCTTGGCTGCGGGATCCTCGAGGCTGGGCTTCTTCGAGCTTGGCTGCGGGATCCTCGAGGCTGGGCCTCTTCGAGCTTGGCTGCAGAATCCTCGAGGCTGGGCTTCTTCGACCTTGGCTGCGGGATCCTCGAGGCTGGGCTTCTTCGAGCTTGGCTGCGGGATCCTCGAGGCTGGGCTTCTTCGAACTTGGCTCCGGGATTCTCGAGGCCGGGCTTCTTCGAGCTTGGCTGCGGGATCCTCGGGGCTGGGCATCCTCGAGCTTGGCTGCGTGATCCTCGAGACTGGGCTTCTTCGTGCTTGGCTGCGTGATCCTCGAGACTGGGCTTCTTCGTGCTTGGCTGCGGGATCCTCGGGGCTGGGCTTCCTCGAGCTTGGCTGCGGGATCCTCGAGACTGGGCTTCTTCGAGCTTGGCTGCGGGATCCTCGAGGCTGGGCTTCTTCGAGCTTGTCTGCGGGATCCTCGGGGCTGGGTGTCCTCGAGCTTAGCTGCGGGATCCTCGGGGCTGGGTTTCTTCGAGCTTGGCTGCGGGATCCTCGGGGCTGGTCTTCTTCGAGCTTGGCTGCGGGATCCCCGAGGCTGGGCTTCTTCGAGCTTGGCTGCAGGATCCTCGAGGCTTGGGGTCTTGGGTCTTGGAGCTTGGCTGCGGTATCCTCGAGGCTTCGGGTCTTGGGCCTTGGAGCTTGGCTGTGGAATCCACGAGGCTTCGGGTCTTGGGTCTTCGAGCTTGGCTGCGGGATCCTCGAGGCTTCGGATCTTGGGTCTTGCAGCTTTGCTGTGGGATCCTCTGGGCTTCAGGTCTTGGAGCTTGGCTGCCGGATCCTCGAGGCTTGGGGTCTTGGGTCTTGGAGGCTGGCTGCGGGATCCTCGAGGCTGGGCTTCTTCGAGTTTTGCTGCGGGATCCTCGAGGCTGGGCTTCTTCGAGCGTGGCTGCTGGATCCTCCAGGCTGGGCTTCCTCGAGCTTGGTTGCGGGATCCTCGAGGCTGGTCTTCTTCGAACTTGGCTGCGGGATTCTCGAGGCTGGGCTTCTTCGAGTTTGGCTGCGGGATCCTCGAGGCTGGGCTTCTTCGAGCTTGGCTGCGGGATCCTCGAGGCTGGGCTTCTTCGAGCTTGGCTGCGGGATCCTCGAGGCTGGGCCTCTTCGAGCTTGGCTGCAGAATCCTCGAGGCTGGGCTTCTTCGACCTTGGCTGCGGGATCCTCGAGGCTGGGCTTCTTCGAGCTTGGCTGCGGGATCCTCGAGGCTGGGCTTCTTCGAACTTGGCTCCGGGATTCTCGAGGCCGGGCTTCTTCGAGCTTGGCTGCGGGATCCTCGAGGCAGGGCTTCTTCGAGCTTGGCTGCGGGATCCTCGGGGCTGGGCATCCTCGAGCTTGGCTGCGGGATCCTCGAGACTGGGCTTCTTCGTGCTGGGTGCGGGATCCTCGGGGCTGGGCTTCCTCGAGCTTGGCTACGGGATCCTCGAGACTGGGCTTCTTCGAGCTTGGCTGCGGGATCCTCGAGGCTGGGCTTCTTCGAGTTTGGCTGCGGGATCCTCGAGGCTGGGCTTCTTCGAGCGTGGCTGCTGGATCCTCCAGGCTGGGCTTCCTCGAGCTTGGTTGCGGGATCCTCGAGGCTGGTCTTCTTCGAACTTGGCTGCGGGATTCTCGAGGCTGGGCTTCTTCGAGTTTGGCTGCGGGATCCTCGAGGCTGGGCTTCTTCGAGCTTGGCTGCGGGATCCTCGAGGCTGGGCTTCTTCGAGCTTGGCTGCGGGATCCTCGAGGCTGGGCCTCTTCGAACTTGGCTGCGGGATCCTCGAGGCTGGGCCTCTTCGAGCTTGGCTGCGGGATCCTCGAGGCTGGGCTTCTTCGAGCTTGGCTGCGGGATCCTCGAGGCTGGGCTTCTTCGAACTTGGCTCCGGGATTCTGGAGGCTGGGCTTCTTCGAGCTTGGCTGCGGGATCCTCGAGGCAGGGCTTCTTCGAGCTTGGCTGCGGGATCCTCGGGGCTGGGCATCCTCGAGCTTGGCTGCGGGATCCTCGAGACTGGGCTTCTTCGTGCTTGGCTGCGGGATCCTCGGGGCTGGGCTTCCTCGAGCTTGGCTGCGGGATCCTCGACACTGGGCTTCTTCGAGCTTGGCTGCGGGATCCTCGAGGCTGGGCTTCTTCGAGCTTGTCTGCGGGATCCTCGGGGCTGGGTGTCCTCGAGCTTAGCTGCGGGATCCTCGGGGCTGGGTTTCTTCGAGCTTGGCTGCGGGATCCTCGGGGCTGGTCTTCTTCGAGCTTGGCTGCGGGATCCCCGAGGCTGGGCTTCTTCGAGCTTGGCTGCGGGATCCCCGAGGCTGGGTTTCTTGGAGCTTGGTTGCGGGATCCCGGAGGCTGGGCTTCTTGGAGCTTGGCTGCGGGATCCTCGAGGCTTGGGGTCTTGGGACTTGGAGCTGGGCCGCGGGATCCTCGAGGCTTGGGGTCTTGGGACTTGGCCGCGGGATCCACGAGGCTGGACTTCTTGGAGCTTGGCCGCGGGATCCTCGAGGCTTGTTGCTTGGAGCTTGGCCGCGGGATCCTCGAGGCTGGGCTTCTTGAAGCTTGGCTGCGGGATCCTCGAGGCTTGGGATCTTGGGTCTTGGAGCTTGGCTGCGGGATCCTCGAGGCTTGGTTCTGGTGTCTTTGAGCTTGGGTACGGTAATCGTCGAGGCTTGGGGTCTTGGGTCTTGGAGCTTGGGTGCGGTAATCGTCGAGGCTTGGGGTCTTGGACCTTGGAGGTTGGCCGTGGGATCCTCGAGGCTTGGGGTCTTGGGTCTTGGCCGCGGGATCCTCGAGGCTTGGGTCTTCGAGGTTGGCTGCGGGATCCTCGAGGCTTGGGGTCTTGCGTCTTGGAGCTTGGCTGCGGAATCCTCGAGGCTTGGGGTCTTGGGTCTTGGAGCTTGACTGCGGGAACCTCGAGGCTGGGCTTGTTGAAGCTTGGCTGCGGGATCCTCGAGGCTGGGCTTCTTGAAGCTTGGCTGTGGTATCCTCCAGGCTTGGGGTCTTGGGTCTTGGAGCTTGGCTGCCGGATCCTGGAGGTTTGGGTCTTGGAGCTTGGCTGCTGCGTCTTGAGCTTCGCTGCCGGATCCACGACGCTTGGGGTCTTTGGTCTTGAGCTTGGTACGGGATCCTCGAGGCTCTGGGTCTTGGGACTTGGCCCCGGGTTCCTCGAGGCTGGACTTCTTGGAGCTTGGCCGCGGGATACTCGAGGCTTGTGTCTCGGAGCTTGGCCGCGGGATCCTCGAGGCTGGGCTTCATGAAGCTTGGCTGCGGGATACTCGAAGCTTGGGGTCTTGGGTCTTGGAGCTTGGCTGCGGGATTCTCGAGGTTTCGGGTCTTGGGTCTTGGAGCCTGGCTGCGGTATCCTCGAGGTTGGGCTTCTTCGAGATTCGCTGCGGGAACCTCGAGGCTGGGCTTCTTCGAGCTTGGCTGCAGGATCCTCGAGGCTTGGGGTCTTGGGTCTTGGAGCTTGGCTGCGGGATCCTCGAGGCTTCGGGTCTTGGGCCTTGGAGCTTGGCTGTGGAATCCACGAGGCTTCGGGTCTTGGGTCTTCGAGCTTGGCTGCGGGATCCTCGAGGCTTCGGATCTTGGGTCTTGGAGCTTTCCTGTGGGATCCTCTAGGCTTCAGGTCTTGGAGCTTGGCTGCCGGATCCTCGAGGCTTGGGGTCTTCGGTCTTGGAGCCTGGCTGCGGGATCCTCGAGTCTGGGCTTCTTCGAGTTTGGCTGCGGGATCCTCCAGGCTGGGCTTCTTCGAGCGTGGCTGCTGGATCCTCCAGGCTGGGCTTCCTCGAGCTTGGCTGCGGGATCCTCGAGGCTGGTCTTCTTCGAACTTGGCTGCGGGATTCTCGAGGCTGGGCTTCTTCGAGCTTGGCTGCGGGATCCTCGAGGCTCGGCTTCTTCGAGCTTGGCTGCGGGATCCTCGAGGCTCGGCTTCTTCGAGCTTGGCTGCGGGATCCTCGAGGCTCGGCTTCTTCGAGCTTGGCTGCGGGATCCTCGAGGCTGGGCTTCTTCGAGCTTGGCTGCAGGATCCTCGAGGCTGGGCTTCTTCGAGCTTGGCTGCGGGATCCCCGAGGCTGGGCTTCTTCGAGCTTGGCTGCGGAATCCTCGAGGCTGGGCTTCTTCGAACTTGGCTCCGGGATTCACGGGGCCGGGCTTCCTCGAGCTTGGCTGCGGGATCCTCGAGACTGGGCTTCTTCGTGCTTGGCTGCGGGATCCTCGAGGCTGGGCTTTTTCGAGCTTGGCTGCGGGATCCTCGAGACTGGGCTTCTGCGAGCTTGGCTGCGGGATCCTCGAGGCTGGGCTTCTTCGAGCTTGTCTGCGGGATCCTCGGGGCTGGGTGTCCTCGAGCTTAGCTGCGGGATCCTCGGGGCTGGGTTTCTTCGAGCTTGGCTGCGGGATCCTCGGGGCTGGTCTTCTTCGAGCTTGGCTGCGGGATCCCCGAGGCTGGGTTTCTTGGAGCTTGGTTGTGGGATCCCGGAGGCTGGTCTTCTTGCAGCCTGGCTGCGGGATCCTCGAGGCTTGGGGTCTTGGGACTTGGAGCTTGGCTGCTGGTTCTTGAGCTTCGCTGCCGGATCCTCGACGCTTGGGGTCTTTGGTCTTGGAGCTGGGCCGCGGGATCCTCGAGGCTTGGGGTCTTGGGACTTGGCCGCGGTTTCCTCGAGGCTGGGCTTCTTGAAGCTTGGCTGCGGGATCCTCGAGGCTTGGGATCTTGGGTCTTGGAGCTTGGCTGCGGGATCCTCGAGGCTTGGTTCTGGTGTTTTGGAGCTTGGGTACGGTAATCGTCGAGGCTTGGGGTCTTGGGTCTTGGAGCTTGGGTGCGGTAATCGTCGAGGCTTGGGGTCTTGGACCTTGGAGGTTGGCCGTGGGATCTTCGAGGCTTGGGGTCTTGGGTTTTGGCCGCGGGATCCGCGAGGCTGGGCTTCTTGGAGCTTGGCCGCGGGATCCTCGAGGCTTGGGTCTTCGAGGTTGGCTGCAGGATCCTCGAGGCTTGGGGTCTTGCGTCTTTGAACTTGGCTGTGGGATCTTCGAGGGTTGGGTCTGGGATCTTGGAGTTTGGCTGCGGGATACTCGAGGCTTCGGGTCTTGTGTCTTGGAGCTTTACTGTGGGATCCTCTAGGCTTCAGGTCTTGGAGCTTGGCTGCCGGATCCTCGAGTCTTCGGGTGTTGGGTCTTGGAGCTTGGCTGTGGGATCCTCGAAGCTTGGGGTCTTGGGTCTTGGAGCTTGGCTGCGGGATGCTCGAGGCTGGGCTTCTTCGAACTTGGCTCCGGGATTCACGGGGCCGGGCTTCCTCGAGCTTGGCTGCGGGATCCTCGAGTGTGGGCTTCTTCGAGCTTGGCTGCAGGATCCTCGAGGCTGGGCTTCTTCGAGCTTGGCTGCGGGATCCTCGAGGCTGGGCTTCTTCGAGATTGTCTGCGGTATCCTCGAGGCTGGGTTTCTTCGAGCTTGGCTGCGGGATCCTCGAGGCAGGGCTTCTTCGAGCTTGGCCGCGGGATACTCGAGGCTTGTGTCTTGGAGCTTGGCCGCGGGATCCTCGAGGCTGGGCTTCTTGAAGCTTGGCTGCGGGATACTCGAGGCTTGGGGTCTTCGAGGTTGGCTGCGGGATCCTCGAGGCTTGGGGTCTTGCGTCTTGGAGCTTGGCTGCGGGATCCTCGAGGCTTGGGGTCTTGGGTCTTTGAACTTGGCTGTGGGATCTTCGAGGGTTGGGTCTGGGATCTTGGAGTTTGGCTGCGGTAATCGTCGAGGCTTGGGTTCTTGGGTCTTGGAGCTTGGCTGCGGGATCCTCGAGTTTTCGGGTCTTGGGTCTTGGAGCCTGGCTGCGGTATCCTCGAGGCTGGGCTTCTTCGAGATTCGCTGCGGGAACCTCGAGGCTGGGCTTCTTCGAGCTTGGCTGCAGGATCCTCGAGGCTTGGGGTCTTGGGTCTTGGAGCTTGGCTGTGGTATCCTCGAGGCTTCGAGTTTTGGGTCTTGGAGCTTGGCTGCGGAATCCACGAGGCTTCAGGTCTTGGGTCTTGTAGCTTGGCTGCGGGATCCTCGAAGCTTCGGGTCTTGGGTCTTGGAGCTTTGCTGTGGGATCCTCCAGGCTTCAGGTCTTGGAGCTTGGCTGCCGGATCCTCGAGGCTTGGGGTCTTGGGTCTTGGAGCCTGGCTGCGGGATCCTCGAGGCTGGGCTTCTTCGAGTTTGGCTGCGGGATCTTCGAGGCTGGGCTTCTTCGAGCGTGGCTGCTGGATCCTCCAGGCTGGGCTTCCTCGAGCTTGGCTGCGGGATCCTCGAGGCTGGTCTTCTTTGAACTTGGCTGCGGGATTCTCGAGGCTGGGCTTCTTCGAGCTTGGCTGCGGGATCCTCGAGGCTGGGCTTCTTCGAGCTTGGCTGCGGGATCCTCGAGGCTCGGCTTCTTCGAGCTTGGCTGCGGGATCCTCGAGGCTGGGCTTCTGCGAGCTTGGCTGCGGGATCCTCGAAGCTGGGCTTCTTCGAGCTTGGCAGCGGGAACCTGGAGGCTGGGCTCCTTCGAGCTTAGCTGCGGGATCCTCGGGGCTGGGCTTCCTCGAGCTTGGCTGTGGGATCCTCGAGACTGGGCTTCTTCGAGTTTGGCTGCGGGATCCTCGAGGCAGGGCTTCTTCGAGCTTGGCTGAGGTATCCCCGAGGCTGGGCTTCTTGGAGCTTGGCTGCGGGATCCTCGAGGCTTGGGGTCTTGGGTCTTGGAGCTTGACTGCGGGAACCTCGAGGCTGGGCTTGTTGAAGCTTGGCTGCGGGATCCTCGAGGCTGGGCTTCTTGAAGCTTGGCTGGGGTATCCTCCAGGCTTGGGGTCTTGGGTCTTGGAGCTTGGCTGCGGGATCCTGGCGGTTTGCGTCTTGGAGCTTGGCTGCTGCGTCTTGAGCTTCGCTGCCGGATCCTCGACGCTTGGGGCCTTTGGTCTTGGAGCTTGGTCGCGGGATCCTCGAGGCTTTGGGTCTTGGGACTTGGCCGCGGGTTCCTCGAGGCTGGAATTCTTGGAGCTTGGCCGCGGGATACTCGAGGCATGTGTCTTGGAGCTTGGCTGCCGGATCCTCGAGGTTGGGCTTCTTGAAGCTTGGCTGCGGGATACTCGAGGCTTGGGGTCTTGGGTCTTGAAACTTGGCTGCGGGATTCTCGAGGCTTGGGGTCTTGAGTCTAGGAGCTTGGCTGCGGGATCCTCGAGGCTTGGGGTCTTGGGTCTTGGAGCTTTGCTGCGGGATCCTCGAGGCTTGGGTCTGGAGTCTTGGAGCTTGGCTGCGGTAATCGTCGAGGCTTGGGGTCTTGGGTCTTGAGCTTCACTGCGGGATCCTTGACGCTTGGGGTTTTGGGTCTTGGAGTTTGGCTGCGGGATCCTCGAGGCTTCGGGTCTTGGTCTTGGAGCTTGGCAACCGGATCCTCGAGGCTTGGGGTCTTGGGTCTTGGAGCTTGGCTGCGGGATCCTCGACGCTTGTGGTGTTGGAGCTTGGCTGCAGGATCCTCGACGCTTGTGGTCTTGGGTCTTGGAGCTTGGGCGCGGGATCCTCGAGGCTTGGGGTCTTGGGTCTTGGCCGCGGGATCCTCGAGGCTTGGGTCTTCGAGCTTGGCTGCGGGATCCTCGAGGCTTGGGGTTTTGCGTCTTGGAGCTTGGCTGCGGGATCCTCGAGGATTGGGTCTGGGGTCTTGGAGCTTGGCTGCGGTAATCGTCGAGGCTTGGGTTCTTGGGTCTTGAGCATCGCTGCGGGATCCTCGACGTTTAGGGTCTTGGGTCTTGGAGTATGGCTGCGGGATCCTCGAGTCTTCGGGTGTTGGGTCTTGGAGCTTGGCTGTGGGATCCTCGAAGCTTGGGGTCTTGGGTCTTGGAGCTTGGCTGCGGGATCCTCGAGGCTTCGGGTCTTGGGTCTTGGAGCTTGGCTGCGGGATCCTCGAGGCTTCGGGTCTTGGGTATTGGAGCTCGGCTGCGGGATCCACGAGGCTTCGGGTCTTGGGTATTGGAGTCTGGCTGCGGTATCCTCGAGGCTGGGCTTCTTCGAGCTTTGCTGCGGGATCCTCGAGGCTGCGCTTCTTCGAGCTTTGCTGCGGGATCCTCGAGGCTGGGCTTCTTCGAGCTTGGCTGCGGGATCCTCGAGGCTGGGCTCCTTGGAGCTTGGCTGCGGGATCCTTGAGGCTGGGCTTCTTGGAGCTTGGCTCCGGGATCCTCGAGGCTGGGCTTCTTGGAGCTTGGCTCCGGGATCCTCGAGGCTGGGCTTCTTCGAGCTTGGCTCCGGGATCCTCGAGGCTGGGCTTCTTCGAGCTTGGCTCCGGGATCCTTGAGGCTGGGCTTCTTCGAGCTTGGCTGCGGGATCCTCGAGGCTGGTCTTCTTGGAGCTTGGCTGCGGGATCCTCGAGGCTGGGCTTCTTGGAGCTTGGCTGCGGGATCCTCGAGGCTAGGCTTCTTGGAGCTTGGCTGCCGGATCCTCGAAGCTGTGGTTCTGGGAGCTTGGCTGCGTCATTTTCGAGGCTGGGGTTCTTGGACTTTAGTGACAGACTGGGAACTAAACATCAACATAGAGCGGGGACTTATCCTATGATAAGCCGCAACTCAACTTTATCTCCACACCAAGGTGGGACAGGTCTCTCCATCAGGTAACGGCATAGCGACCGGACTTACCCCAGAGGCGAGGACAAGAGAAGTCAGGATTCCCCGCTGGAGAAAGGCAAAACAGCATGACTTACCCCACAGAGGCGAGGACAAGACAAGACAAGACAGGATCCCCTGCAGAGCAACAGCAAAACAGCCTAGCGTACCCCACAGAGTCAAGGACAAGAAGAGACAAACACCAAATAACAACAGACAGTTGCATCTCAACTCCATTGTTGCTCCACGTCTCAGTTCAGCCAGCAACCTCAGCTGGCTACAGAAACAGCCGGATCCCTACCTTGCTCGTAGTGGTTGGCAGTCACTCAGCTGGCCCAGGAAACAGCTGAATCCATACTGCAAAGACTACTCCAACAAGTGGCAACAAGGCGCTATGAAGCAGTAGTCCTCCAACCAGACCTAGAGATCACAAACGTTTTCACGAGCCTTCTATCAGCAGGTTGCTGCAAGGGTGACAGACAAGACAAACCAGCAGCCCACACTCAATCCTAAGGCTACTTATATTGCAAGCCCAAAGATGGAAATCAGCTGCCTATGATTAACTCAAACAATGGACAGTAGCAAGACCCGGAGTCTGAGTCCACTGACCGGACCGTCAAGCGGAATGCAGACTTCACTGACCAGACCATGAGAACACTATATTCTGTCTGTGCAGACTCCAACTTATGACATGAACACTGATTTCTTGAACTTCCCGTAGTTTCATTCTTTTACCATTTCCCATACCCTTTTCCCTCTCGCACTTATCTCCTTGCCTGCCCATCGCCTCCTCTGGGGAGCCTCTCACTTTTCCTTCTTCCTTCTGCCTTCTATTATTATATTCCCCTTCTCCAGCCATATAGTTCTTTCACCGATCAACTTCCGAACTCACTACTTCACGGCTCTCCTCCTGCTGACTTCACATATTATCTTGTGTTTCTTTCTCCCCTCCATCCACCTTCTAACCCTGACTCCTCATTTTTTTTCAGCAGTCCTACTGGACGGTCTGGGCCCCAAACTTCGACTGTATTCTTTTCCATAGATGCTGCTAGCCTGCTGAGGTCCTCTGGCACTTTTTGTGTGTTGCTTGGATTTCCAGCCTCTGCAGATTTCCTCTTTTTTATGTCATTCTGCTTCTTCTCTGCAGCATCTTCCATGTCTTCATACTGGCGCAGAAGGATTTCAACGATGCTTTATCTCAGGTTCTCTGTATTTTTCCATTCTTACTTTATTATTATTGCAATTTATTTTTGTTCTCAGGTCAAGCTGGTGAAATCTGAGGTATGCACATGGCCAAGCACACTCATTTCCTCAACTTCTGGGAATTTGAAGACTATTCCATTGGTGTTTAATATTGGGGTTTTCTAAAAAAAGTTCATAGACATTGTTGTGAAGCTCTAATGTTTAATGATATCGTGCAGTGACTTGGAATGATACCAGTTGTTGATATTAGTTTTGGGAAAATGTATTTCCTGTTCATGTTCTAAAGTCTTTCATTCCCTTTTTTTTTAAAGTAAGCATATTGGTGGTGATTTTCACTTATTGATTCAGTAAGTTTTCTCTGTTTAGAATGGCTAAATTTATTAAGTAAGTTTTTTTTTTGCTTGCTTATCACATGTTATTATCACTGGATGTTTGTTTTAGATTGTCCTATCTGTAATAATGGATTTGAGGAAATATAATCTGTGCGTTTTGACTCTCAAACTGGATCAGGCTTGTATTTATATTTGCAGATGATTTATTTCATGAGTTTGTATTTTGAAGCAATATTTTTGGTGAATGGTGTTTGCAAGTTGAATCTACCTATGTAAGTAACCAGATTGTGTTAAACTACAACAGCAGTATGCGGTAACCGCTATATGCTGGATTGTTTAAGATTTTCCATGACATTTTTTACATTTATCATCTTGAATTTGTTTGGCTTCTATTATGATTTTTGATATTTTTGTGTTAACTACCTGGTCCTGTATTGCCACAAGGAACTCTACTGTCTTTGACAAGAGGTCTCTAACTCTGGCCCAGGCATACGATACTTCCATGTCAAAAGTTAGTCGGCTCAGATCGTGGGGATATCTTTCATGGCGGGTTATTTTATTTTATTATGGATTTTTTTTTTCTCAGCTCAAGCTGATAAAACCTGAGGTACGCACATAACCAAGTAGATTCGTTTGTCGATTGGTAGGAATCTTCGGACTATCCCAGTGGTGTTGAATATTGTGGCATTCTGAGGATTTACAATGATATGAATTTATAGTCCTAATAGTTTAATGCTTAGTTCCTTTGGAATGACAACGCCTGTAGATATTAGTATGTGTACAACATATACGTCGTGCATGTCACAAAGTGTTCCATTTTCCTCCTTTAATTCAGCATAGTTCTGGTGTGTTTTCACTTATTGATTTCTGTAAATTGTGTATGCTTGGAATGGTGATATCCATGAAGTAAGTTGTTCATGTTTTCTTTTTTTATCCTGTGTTATTATTTCAGGTCGTTTATTAAAAGTGTGTATGGAACCGGAGGAGATTGCAGAGGTACTTAATGAGTACTTTGCTTCAGTATTCACTACGGAGAAGGATCTTGGCGATTGCAGGGATGAATAACAGTGGACTGAAAACTTGAGCATGTAGATATTAAGAAGAGGATGTGCAGGAGCTTTTGGAAAGCAGCAAGTTTTCAGGGACTGGATGAGATGTACCCCACACTACTGTTAGAGGCGAGGGAGGAGATTGCTGAGCCTCTGGCAATGATCTTTGCATCATCAATGGGGACGGGAGAGGTTCTGGAGGACCGGAGGTTACGGATATTGTTTCATTATTCAAGAAAGGGAGTAGAGATAGCCCAGGAAATAATAGACCAGTGAGTCTTACTTCAGTGGTTGGAAAGGTAATGCACAAGATCCTGAGAGGAAGGATTTATGAACATTTGGAGATGCATAATATGATTAGGAGTAGTCGCATGCATTTGTGAAAGGCAGGTCATGCCTTACGACCCTATCTGATTTTTTTGAGGATGTAACTAAACACATTGATGACGGTAGAGCAGTAGATATAGTGTATATGGATTTCAGCAAGTCATTAGACATGGTACCCCATGCAAGGCTTATTGAGACAATCCAAGGGGAAATTGCTTTGTGGATCCAGAGCTGGCTTGCTTACAGAAGGCAAAGAGTGGTTGTAGACGGGTTATATTCTTCGTGGAGTTTGGTGACCAGTGGTGTGGTTCAGGAATCTGTTCTGGGACCCCTACTTTTCGTGATTTTTATAAATGACCTGGATGAGGAAGTGGAGGGATGGGTTAGTAAATTTGCTGATGACACAAAGGTATGAGGTATTGGGAATAGTGTGGAGGGCTGTTAGAGGTTACAGCGGGATATTGACAGGATGCAAAAAAGGGCTGAGTAGTGACAGATGGATTTCAACCCAGGTAAGTGTGAGGTCGTTCATTTTGGTAGATCAAATATGATGACAGAATATAGTATTAATGGTAAGACTGTCACAGTCCCGGCCGTTAATTCCCCATTTTCTCCTAACTCCCTTTGATGACGACACACCTGGTTTTCCTCAAGACCTGCAACATAAGAAGCCCAGCTTTGCACCCACTAGTTGCCAAATTTGGTTTTGCCTGTGCGGTAATTAAATCTTGCCGGCCGGTTAGGACTGTGTGTTCCAACTTTTGCTTCAGTACCGAGAATTACTTATGTAACTCCGTCTCTCCGTTCTAAAAAAACAAGTTTTGTCTGCCCCTTCCTTTTCTCCGATCCGTGTCAAGATCAGTTCTGCCTGTTTCCTGCCTTCCTACACTCTCTCCTGTTTGCCGTTCATTACTCACCCCCGCGTCTACATCCTGACGCAACCTCTGTGCCTGTGCCCTGCGCTTAGGTTCGCCTCGTTCATTGCAACAGGACAATCTGGCCACTATGGACCCAGAGGACGCGAATACCTTTCAACAAGCCCTCGCCAGCCAGGTTTCCCTACTGGGTCTGCAGGACCAACTCCTCCGGGAGGTCATGAAGAACCTCCGTTCCCTGTCTGCTGACGTAAAGATGAACAGTGACCTGGTGGACCGTCTATCCACTTATTGTACCCCATCCACTCCTGGAACCATGTAAAACCAGCCAAGGCGGCCTGTCGCGGCAATCCGTGCCAGCAACACTCCCGCCAAGAAAACCTAACGTATCTGAACCGGAGCACTACGCTGGGGACTTGGGGAAATGTCAGGCCTTCCTTCTTCAGTGCACCTTGGTGTTCGAACAGCAGCCATCCATGTACTCCACCGATTAGTCAAAGATTGCTTACATCATGTGGTTGTTTGGAGGAAGTGCCTTAGCGTGGGCCACAGCTGTTTGGGATAACCAACCGGATATCTGCTTTTTTTTTCGCTACCTTTATCGCGGAAGTGAGAAAGATCTTTGACCACCCCGTCCCTGGTAAAAACGCCGCCAAGTATTTACTTCTCACAGTCAGGGCAACGCAGTGTTGCCTAATATTCTGTGGAGCTCCGGACGTTGGCGGCCGACTCGGGGTGGAACGATAAAGCAGCCCAAGGTGTATTTCGGAATGGTCTCAGCGACATGGTAAAACACCAGTTGGCGGCAAGAGATGACACCAACAGCCTGGATTCCTTGATCTCCCTCGCCACCAGGTCGGAAAATCGTCTCTGAGAAAGCCATAGAGAAAGAACAAGTCGTCCACCACCTTTGGCCACTCCACGGCACTCTTTACCGTCTCCCGCAAGAGTAAGCCTCTCTCCTCCTCCTGCTCCTAGAGTAGCTTCCAGCCCGGACATTTCCATGGGAGAGGAACCCCTGCAGCTGGGACAGAACCGCCTTTCCCCCACAGAACGACTACGGAGATTGAGTGCCGGTGAGTGTCTATACTGCAGCCAGTCCGGCCGCTTCGGTTCGACCTGTCCCCTTCGGCCTAAAAGGGAAGACTCACCAGTAGAAAGGGAGACCCTGGTGAGCCAGACAACATTCCCTTCTGTTCTCCGAACCCGGATGCAGCTTCAAGCTACCTTAGGTTACAACCAACACTCCCTGCCTCTGTCAGCACTAGTAGACTCCGTCGCTGAGGAAAAAAAAAAAACTTTTGGATGAAGACTTAGCTTTCCGGGCCGTAATTCCTCGTGAGCCTTTGAGTGCCCCCCTGGAAGCCCGGGCACTGGACGGTAGGCTACTGGCCCGAGTCACACACTGCACACCGCCCCTGCCTCTCCTTCTCTCCGGGAACCATCGGGAACAGGTACGATTCAATTTAATTTCCTCTCCTCAAGCTCCTATAGTTCTTGGAAACCCCTGGTTAAGCCATCATAAACCCCACATTGACTAGTCCACCCGGAGGATAGTCAGCTGGAGTTCGTTCTGTCACTCCACTTGTCTACAATCAGCCCTTTCACCAGTGGGAGTCATCGCGACCTCGTCTGCCTCTGAACCCTCCGACTTATCCAAGGTTCCAGCACAGTATCACGATCTAGGTGAAGTGTTTAGCAGATAATGGGCTCTTTCCCTGCCTCCAAACCGCCCTTACGATTGCACAATTGACCTTCTCCCCAGAGCCCCTCTACCCACCAGTCGGCTGTATAAACTGTTTCGACCAGAAAGGGGAGCAATGGAGGCTTACCTAAATGACTCTCTCGTGGCTCGCATTATCCGACCCTCATCGTCCCCTATAGGCGCAGGTTTCTTGTTTGTTGGGGGGGGGGGGGATGCGGGAGAGGGCTCACTGCGCCCTTGCATTGACTACCGAGTCCTGAATAGCATCACCACAAAGAATAAGTATCCACTGCTCCTTATCAACTCTGCTTTCGAGCCCCTTCACGGAGCCACAATTTTCTCTAAGTTGGACTTGTGGAGTGCCTATCACCTGGTCAGGATAAGGGAGGGAGATGAATGGAAAACATCTTTTAACACCCCTCTTGGTCATTTCGTATATCTGGTCATGCCATACGGTCTCCCCAGTGCTCCTGCCATTTCCAAGCCCTGGTAAACGATGTCCTGAGGGAATGTATTAACCATTTTATTTTCATTTATTTGGACGACATCCTAATTTTCTCTCGCAGTCTTCGGGAACACACTCACCATGTCCGTCAGGTTCTTCAAAGGCTTTTGGAGAACAAGCTATTCGTTAAGGCAGAGAAGTGCGAGTTCCATGTCCGTTCTGCCAGTTTCCTGGGGTACATCATTGAGAGCGGGCAAGATCGAAAAGATCCGGGAGGTGGCGGAGTGGCCAAAACTCACGACGCTCGAGCAACTCCTGCGATTTCTGGGGTTCGCAAACTTCTATCGTCACTTAATCAGGGATTACAGCCAGGTGGCAGCGCCCTTTACTCTGTTCAACTCTCCTGCGACCCCTTGTCACTGGACCCCTGAAGAGGACTCAGCTTTCTCGGAGCTAAACAGGCGTTTCACTTCCGCTCCCATCCTGGCCCAACTTGATCCCTCTCGTCAATTCATTGTGGAAGTCGACGCATCCGATTCTGCGGTGGGAGCTGTCCTCTCCCAACTCTCCGGCCCAGACCAGAAGCTGCATCCCTGCGCCTTCTTCTCTTGTCGTTTATCCCCCGCCGAACGGATGTTGGCAACCGGAAGTTATTGGCCGTCAAGCTCGCTTTGGACGAGTGGAGGCACTA
This sequence comes from Mobula birostris, assembly GCF_030028105.1. Classification (NCBI taxonomy): domain Eukaryota; kingdom Metazoa; phylum Chordata; class Chondrichthyes; order Myliobatiformes; family Myliobatidae; genus Mobula; species Mobula birostris. The sequence goes on from NC_092377.1 coordinate 144,698,771, forward strand.
GCAGGAGGGAGCTGAACATCCATTCCTCGTCCGCACGCACTACAAGAACCTCGCAAACATCCAAACCGGCAAACGCCTAAATTCCATGGAAGCCCGTTGGCATTAGATTTTGGCCGTTTCAGATTCACTCTCACTTATCGTCCTGGCTCCAAGAACGGGAAGCCCGATGCTCTCTCTTGTCAATACGTCTCCGAGGAGAGCCTTCCCAGCCCCAAGACCATCCTGTGTGGTGGCTGCCCTCACCTGGGAGATCAAATCCATAGTCAAAGATGCCCAACGGAGTCAACCTGACCCAGGCGATGGACGCCCCAATCGCCTCTTCGGGTCTGACTCTGTTCGGTTTCAGGCCCTCCAGTTTGGGCATACTTCTCGTTTCGCCTGCTATGCCCGAATCGATCAAACTCTGTCCCTTCTGAAGAGACGTTTCTGGTGGCCCTCCATGGATGCTGACACTCGCTCCTTTGTCTCTGTCTGTTCTGCATGTGCCCGCAGAAAAGCCTCCCATCGACTACCTGCTGGGTTGCTTGGTTCCCTACCTGTCCCTAGCCGCCCATGGTCTGACCTTGCTCTGGAGTTTGTTACTGGACTAACCCCTTCACATGGGAACACTGCTGTACTCACCGTGGTGGACCGCTTCTCCAAAGCCTTGCACTTCGTAGCCCTTCCCAAACTTCCTACAGCCTGTGAAACAGTCAACCTCCTTATACATCACGTCATTCGCCTTCATGAAATTCCCCATGCCGTCATTTCTGAACAGAGCCCCAATTCATCTCTCATGTCGAGATGCTTTTATCAAGCCCTTGAAGCCTCAGTAAGCCTGTCTTCCATCCACAGACTGGTGGTCAAACAGCACGAGCAAACCAGGACTTGGAAGAAGCACTGCGCTGCATAACCGCCAACAACCCGTCATCCTGGAGCACCCATCTCTGTTGGGTAGAGTACGCCCACAACTCCCTCGTCAGCACCGTCACCGGAATGTCTCCCTTCGAATGCTCCCTCGGTTACTAACCCCCTCTGTTTCCTGCACATGAAGATGACATTGCTGTGCCTTCAGTTCAGGCCACCTCCGCTGGTGCCGCAAGATCTGGGAGTATGCACGCGCAGCACTACTCCGCTCAGCTGACCGCAACCGGAAGATGCCGATCGCCATCGAATTATGGGCCTGATCAGCAGGTTTGGCCCTGTTCTAAAGACATCCCCCTCAAGAATGAAGCCAAGAAACTCGCCCTTCTCTACCTTAGGCCATTCGAGATTGAGAGCATTATCAACCCCTCGGTGGTCAGACTCAAACTGCCCAGATCCATGCACAAACACCCCATGTTCCATGTCTCCCAATTGAAACCTGTGTCCGGCAGCCCTTTGTGCCCATCTGCTGAGCCTCTTCCACCCAGCCGGATCATTGACGACTCCGCAGCATACACCACCGGCGAACACTGGATGTGCGCCACGGAGGCAGGGGTCTCCAGTACCTGGTCGATTGGGAGCGTAATGTCCTGTGCAGCGCACCTGGATTCCCTGCTGCTTCATCCTGGACCCTTCCCTCATCCGTGATTTCCATCGAGACAATCCTGACAAGCCTGGTGGTTCACTTGAAGGCTCCCATCGGGTAGTGGTGGGGGTGGGGGGGGCGACTATCACAGTTCTGACCGTTAATTCCACATTTTCTCCTAATTCCCTTTAATGACGGCATACCTACTTTTTATCAAGACCTGCGGCATAGGAAGTCCGGCTTTGCACCCACCAGTTGTCAGATCGTTGGTTTTGCCTCTGTGGTAATTAACGGTTCCCAGCCGCTTAGGACTGTGTGTTCTAAGTTTTCCTTCAGTACCGAGAATTTCCTGTGAATCTCCGTCTCCCCGTGTCAAGATAAGTGTTTTATGTTTTACTTCAACACTGAGGTTTACCTGTGTAACTCCGTCTCTCTGTGCTAAGAAAACCTTTGTCTGTCCCTTCCCTTTCTCTTCTCCATGTCAAATTCAGTTCTGCCTGTCTCCTGCCTTCCTGCACACTCTCCTGTTTGCCGTTCAATGCTCATGCCCGCGTCTACATTCTAACGCAACCTCCGTGCCTGTGTCCTGCCTTGGGATCGCCTCGTTCGTTGCAACAAAGACTCTTGGCAGTGTAGAGGATCAGAGGGATCTTGGGGTCCAAGTCCATAGGATACTCAAGGCTGCTGTGCAGGGTGATCTGTGGTTAAGAACGCATACGGTACATTGGCTTTTATCAATCGTGGGATTGACTTTAGGAACCGAGTAGTAATGTTGCAGCTATATAGGACCCTGGTCAGACCCCACTTGGTGTACTGTGCTCAGTTCTGGTCGCCCCATTATAGGAAGGATGTGGAAACCATTGAAAGGGTGCAGAGGTGATTTACAAGGACGTTGCCTGGATTGGGGAGCATACCTAGTGAGAATAGGTTGAGTGAACTCCGCCTTTTTTCCTTGGAGTGATGGAGGATGAGAGGTGACCTGATAGAGGTATATAAGATGGTGAGAGGCATTGATCATCTGGATAGTCAGAGGCTTTTTCCCAAGGCCGAAATGGATAGCATGAGAGGGCACAGTTTTAAGGTGCTTCAAAGTAGGAACAGAGGAGATATCAGTGGTATCTTTTTTTACGCAGAGAGTGCAGAGTGCATGGAATGGGCTGCTGGTGATGGTGGTGGAGACGGAAATAAGACCACAAGACAAAGGAGCAGGATTAGGCCATCTGGCCCAACAAGTCTGCTCTGCCATTCAATCATGGCTGATCCTTTTTTCACTCCTCCTCAACCCCAAAGTCCGACCTTCTCCTCGTATCCCTTGATGCCAAGAACCTATCAATCTCTTCCTAAATACATCCAATGACCTGGCCTCCACAGCTGAATATGGCAACAAATTCCACAAATTCACCTCCCTCTGGGAAAAGAAGTTTCTCCGCATCTCTGTATTCAAACGCCGCCCCTCCATTCTGAGGCGGTGCCCTCTTGTCCTTGACTCTCCCACCATGGGGGAAAAAAAAATTCCAAATCTACTCTGTCTCAGCCTTTCAACATTCGAAAGGTTTCAATGAAATCCCCCCCTCATCTTTCTGAATTCCAGTGAGTACAGTCCCAGGCCATCAAGCGTTCCTCGTGCGATAACCTTTTAATTCCTGGAATCATCGTTGTGAACATCCTCTGGACCCTCTATAATGCCAGCACATCTTTCTGTAGATTAGAGGCAAACCTGTTCACAATTCTAAAGGTGAGGCCTCACCAGTGCTTTATAAAGCCTCAGCATCACATCCTTGCTCTTGTATTCAAGACGTGTTGAAATGAATGCTAACATGGTATTTGCATTCCTCACCACTGTCTTGACTTGCAAGTTAATCTTTAGGGATTAAGACTCCAAAACTGTGTCATGCTTGCGTTTGTAGTACTCTGTGATTTCATTCATGAAATTTTATTTTAAAGCAAGATTTTGATAAATAATAATTGCCATTTGTTTCCGACCGTGTAGATATCCTATAATAAGTTGTATTGTTTCTGTGTTTTTCTGGCATTTTTTTCTTCCTGCTGACATGACATGATAACTCGTCGCAGCAGCTTCTACGGGGTCAACAGAAGTGCTACCGTAGCACTTAAAATACTATATCGATTGTGTAACGATTCTAAGATCCTGCTATATATGAAGAACACAAAGGACTGCAGGTCTCCACCATCAGTGAGTTGTTCGCTGCCGGAGATAATGAAGGAGCTGCGCAGCCTGTTGCCGCCTCAGTCGATGGAGGCTTACTGTCAAATAGCGAGTGGCCGACTCGTTCGCTTTACTTGTGATCGCAGACCCATTTGAAGATTGTTCACCCGGTCCGCCGCAAGTTCGATTGGCTGATTTATTGGATGCGAGCAGGGGCGGATGGAAGGTCTAGTCCTCGGTCAAGTCAAGGATTAGGCCTGAAGCCACGGTGTCGCCTGTTTGCAGCACCGGGAGTGAGGTGTGAAGCCGCCGCGCTCCCAGGGTTTTGCTCGTCATAGGACCATCTCTGTTGTGGCCGAATGCAGACTATTTTTAGAGGCAGTCAATCGACTTGGGCCTCAAGCTGCGAAGTCGCTTTCTTTCAGCCACCGAAGGTGAGGCGTCAGGGAGCGGCGGAGCACGGTTGTAGCGACTGAAGGGCAAAAATTGACAGAAGGGACGGGGCTATATACATATATATTTGTCTGCTTGTGTTTTTACCAATATTCTATATGTGCTTGTGTATAGGAGGACTGGGCCTCAAGCTACGGTGTCGAGGCCGGGACTGGGCCTCAAAGCTACGGTGTCGCCTGGAGGGCGTCGTGTGCCAGTCCACAGAAAATATTGGTGGGCGGAGGGTGATGGTCTGGACTTCTAATATAAATCCATATTTTTTCGTCTTTTTTTAACATTTTTTGGGGGTTTCTTGACTTGAATGCCTCGTCCGGGGTGGGTGGGCGGGGGGGGGGGGCAAAGTGGGGCTTTGGTACTCTCTTCACGTGATTGTGATCCTAAGTATGCCTGTGGGTAATGTGTCTTTGCGCCTTGACTCTGGAGTAACTTCGTCTCTTTTGGCTGTATTCATATATGGTTAAATGACGATTTACAAATTGCACAATTCAATTGAATTTATCATATATCATTTTGAATTTTTTAGTCTTTTATCATACATTTTGATTTTTTTTTAGTGTTAACCACCTGGCCCTGGATTACCACAAGGAACCTTTCTCATTCTCGGAAGAGGTCGATGACTCTGAGCCATGCGTTGATACTTTTTTGTCGACATCTCGTCAGTTCAGAGAGTGCGGATGACTTCCGTGAAGGGTAACATTTTTATACTGGTTAACCTTTTCTTCAATAATGATGTTTTCATTTTGCTGGATTGTGCTCTCATTTAATAGTGTATAGTTCTTATTAGAATTGCATATTGTTGTGTCGAGTGCTGAAACCTGTTTTTATTGCTGAAAGTATATCTTCAGATGCTTTATCTAACTGATGTGCATATTTTTAATACAGGTATCCGTTAATCCTCTTTCCTCTTTTCTGACCCATGAGGTGTTTGGCTAAGTGCCTTCAAATATACATAATGTTTTCTGAAATTTGTCATTTTATTTCATATTTTTCTTCGTAAATTTTCCTGATCAGTTTCGGATGAGTATATTATGCCAAATTAATACAGTAATAAAGTTATAGTGAATGTGCTTATTGCCTTTGCTACGTTTTTACTGTTGACCTCTGATTGGCAGATTTTCTTATCTTGAAGTGAATTCTGTTGAAAGTTTTCAGTTTATCATGCTATGACCTATTTTCTTTCCTTGTTCATATCCCAGATTTGGATATGTTTCATATTCATTCATCAGTTCTATTGTTCCCTGCTCCTCTGTTTTGCTTTAATTCTATTAGCTTTATTGCATCTTTCTTTACGTTGAATGTTCTGCATTTATCCAGTTCAAAGTTCATCTTTGTCTCTTTTGAAAGTACTTCCTTATTTGAATTAATAAACTGTTTTAGCTTAACTGATGAAGGTGAATATAAGTGCAAATGATCCATGTATAAGAGCTGTGTTTATACCTTTTACAGAGCAGGTTTAAAGCCAGACAAAACCATTGTGGAGAGTCACCTTGGAAAATACCTTGATTTATTTTGATTATGTACTTTTTTGGTAGTTAATAGAGAGGGTGGTTACAGTATGGCAATGTTTCATCAGATGGTGCAGGAATTTCACAAGTGTGGGATAGATTTGAAAGCCTTTTGGTAGTCAATATAAATAACAACATGAAAGCTATCTGCTTTGCTGACAGGCTTGATTTAGAATTACAGAACCCTATTTTCTGTTCTTTACATCCTTTCATATCCTTATGGCATCCTTTCTGCTCTTCTGTAACTATATTGTATTTATGTAAGTGAGTGGTGATTAGTTACAAGATAAAAGATGTCACAATTCTATATATAGTTTGCAAACAAGGAATTGGATGTTTTGGATCTTTTGTCATTTCCGCTTTAGTTAAAATGTAAGGCCATAAGACAGAGGAGCAGAAATAGGCCATTCAATCGATAGGGTCTGCTCCGCCGTTCCATCATGGCTGATCCCAGATCCCACTCAACCCCATACACCTGCCTTCTCACCATATCCTTTGAAGCCCTGACCAATCAGGAAAATATCAACTTCCACCTTAAGTATACCCATGGACTTGGACTTCACCGCAGTGTGTGGCAGAGCATTCCACAGATTTACTTCTCTCTGGCTAAAAAAGAAAATCTTCCTTACCTCTGTTCTGAAAGGTCAACTCTCAATTTGGAGGGTGTGGTCTCAGGTTCTGGATACCCCAATCACTGGAAACATCCTCTCCACTTCTGCCCTACCTTGCCCTTTCAACATTTGGTTGGTTTCATGTTCCAAAGTATTCCAATTTCTTCTTTTAATTCAGCATATTATTTGTTCCTTAGTATACTCTGAATGACCGTAAGAAAATGAATCTCAGCATTGTATATAGTGATATGTTTGTAGTTCTATAATAAATTTACTTTGAAATAAAGGACCAGCTCCCCTATTCAACAAAATCATGATAATTTTATTTCATATTATTTCCTGTACTTCCTCATTATCCATCAATTCCGTTAATATGCACAGATATATCCAACTACTTCTAACACATTATGTTCTTCCTATCATGTCGACTATACAATCCAGCAGAGTAATTTGCATAATGTTTCATAATGGCCACTTAATTATGTTTTCGTTCTTTGCTTCTGCTACACTTCATGGAACAATTAACTTGCATCTGCTAGAAACCTGCATATTTTACACTGTTGCTTAATCCAGATTTCATTTTGCTATATTTTTGGAAAGCTCCTTATTTGGCAAATTATTCATTGTTAATTTTTTGCCATCTTTTGCTCCCAGTTCTCCACGTTTCCATTCATACTTTATTTTTTCTCTGGTAGAAATAATTGTTACATAATATTTTCATCTAAAGTACAACATGGAGGTATATCTATAAGAGCATCTGTGCTGATGGCCGCACTGGTGATCTACTCTGCATTTTACTCAAACTAGTAGAAGAGTTGAATAAATAGTTGACCTGGATGTGGAAGTGGAGGGATGGGTTAGTAAATTTGCTGATGACACAAAGGTTGGGGGTGTTGTGAATGGGGTGGAGGGCTGTCAGATGTTACAGTGGGACATCGGTAGGATGCCAAACTGGGCTGAGTTCAACCCAGATAAGTGTGAGGTGGTTCATTTTGGTAGGTCAAATATGATGGCAGTATATAGAATTAATGGTAAGACTCTTGGCAGTGTAGAGGATCCGGCTTTGCACCCACTAGTTGTCAGATGATTGGTTTTGCCTGTGTGGTAATTAACGGTTCCCAGCTGCTTAGAACTGTGTGTTCTAAGTTTTCCTTCAGTACCGAGAATTTCCTGTGAAACTCAGTCTCCCCGTGTCAAGATAAGTGTTTTAAGTTTTACTTCAACACCGAGGTTTACCTGTGTAACTCCGTCTCTCCGTGCTAAGAAAACCTTTGTCTGTCCCTTCTCTTTCTCCGCTCTGTGTCAAATTCAGTTCTGCCTGTCTCCTGCCTTCCTGCACTCTCTCCTGTTTGCTGTTCAGTGCTCACACCCGTGTCTATATTCTAACGCAACCTCTGTGTGTGTGTGTCCTGCGCTTGGTTTCGCCTCGTACTTTGCAACAAAGACTCTTGGCAGTGTGAAGGATCAGAGAGACCCTGCGGTCAGAGTCCATAGGACACACAAACTGCTACACAGGTTGACTCTGGTTAAGAATGCATATGGTGCATTGGCCTTCATCAATCATGGGATTGAGTTTAGGAGCCGAGAGGTAATGTTGCATCTATATAGGACCCTGGTCAGACCCCACTAGGAGAACTGTGCTTAGTTCTGGTCGCCTCACTATAAGAAGGATGTGGAAACAATAGAGATGGTGCAGAGGAGATTTACAAGAATGTTGCCTGGATTGGGGAGCATGCCTTATAAGAATAGGTTGAGTGAACTCAGCCTTTTCTCCTTGGAGCGACGGAGGATGCAAGATGGCCTGGTAGAGGTGCATAAGATGATGAGAGGCTTTGATCTTGTGGATAGTCAGAGCTTTTTTTCCCAAGGCTGAAATGGACAACAAGAGAGGGAAAAGTTTTAAAGTACTTGGAAGTTGGTACAGGGGAAACGTCAAGGGTAGGCTTTTCATGCAGAGAGTGGTGAATGCGTGGAATGGACTGTTAGTGATGGTGGTGGAGGAGGATACGATAGGGTCTTTCAGAGACTCCTGAATAGGCACATGGATGTTAGGAAAATAGAGGGCTATGGGTAAACCTAGGTAATTTCTCAAGTATGGACATGTTCGGCACAGCTTTGTGGGTCGAAGAGCCTGTATTGTGCTGTAGGCTTTCTATGTTTCTGTTTCCAAGACCTAGGTTTTTTTTTTCCATTAACTGTTCTGCACCACTCCTTTAGAGTCCAAGAAGACTCCAATGCAGTGAGTTGGAGCTGAAATAGAGATGATGAAGTCAACAGTATCAAAAAGCAATCCCCATTTGAAAAGCATATACATCTTTTTCTCTTCCACCTGCTTCTTATTCTGGTATTCTTCCTTTCCTGTCCATTGCAAAGTTTGGAATGTCATCTGTTTATTCCACTGCAGAGATGCTGCCTGACCTGTTGGGTGCCTCCAGTGTGATGTGTGTTTCTATTGCTTTGGATTTCCAGCATCAGCAGAATTTCTTGTGTTTATTAAGTGCAGAATCCATTATGTTACTCATTGAACTGTATGCTTGGCTCAGGTGGTCCACATCAACAGTCGAGATTCTAATTTTCTGCATGACTTCAAGTCGTCTGCAGATCACAAATTAAAAATATACTTTAAAGAAAAGGTTATATACATTTTCCCCTAATGTAAAAAGTGGTTTGGAAAAGTGCAATGAATGGGATTCTCACCAAGTTATCAAATATTATCCAGGATAATAATTCTGAGCTGTGAACCTCTCCTTTTTAATGACTTTCATTCCATTATCATCAGCAATATGAGTAATCGTGTAAGGCAGGGTATGACGACCCTGCCTTACACAAGTCCAGACTCAGCTGGCTCTGGATGACAGTACCCTGTATGGGCCCCTATCCAGGGTCACAGATCCCACTACCTTGTCAGTATCCTTGGGAGAAGAGAAGCCTAAGGAATAAACCGGACAGAAATCCGCAATGGAGCCCCTAAGGCAGCTGGATGATGTATTACGTCGCCTCCCAGCAGCTCCTGCAGCCAAACCGATGCCAAATGTACTGCTTTACATTCATTTGGACAACATCCTCGAGACCGAGAGGGGGATCTTGGCTGGGCAGCCCAGGATCTCCATATTCATCGCTCAGGTGTGCGCCCCGGAACCGGGCACATCCATTGTCTACTTAGAAAGACGGAGCCATTACTTAATATGAGTAATCCACCAATGAGGACGAAACAGACTGCAACCATGATGGAACTGGTCTTTTCCTTCAACTCTTAAATAGGAATTAATTTATAAATCTGAAACAGACTATAGGTCCGAAGTTCAAGTATTTGCAGCAGCACTGATGGACTTTAGCCTCAGGATGTGCATCTTGGTGTGTGACAGTTTTTCCCAATTACAGTTTGATGCACTTCACCAGATGGATTGTGGATTGTGCATTCACGCTAATGGCTGATTTACATTTGTGTGTACGGGCTACGCTGCAGCCTATGCCGTAGGACTGATTTATACTTTTGCATAGCCCTACGCTGTAGCGAGCATGTGTAATTGCACCTGAACCGCTGTGCAATTCACCACCAAAACGCTAGTTGACAGTGGGGTTTCTATGCCATTGTGTTGAGATTCTTCGTGAGAGATATGGACGAGGAAATGCATTTCAGATACTTTCAGATGTCGGCAGGTAGATTTGACAATTTGGTTGATTGTCTCCAATCATTTATCTTGCATCAGTGTACAGACATGGCGGAGAAAAGCAACCGGAAATGCGTAGAAGGAAATGCAATGCTACCAAGCGGACGAATCATAGTTGTTGCAGTCTGCATCACCGCGATACGTGAGTTACATTTTTGGGGAGGTGCACGTCACCCTACGGCGTAGGGTATGTGGTACATATGGCGTACATTTGACGCAGAAGTACAAATTGGGCTTAAGCCACATGATGTCTCATGCTATCAGGAATAACATGGCTGAAGCAACATCTGTTGATTATAACTGCTCCCAGGCAATCTCGGATTTAGAATAATTGCTTGCTTACGACAATTTGGAATTACCCACAAAACCAGTAGACCCTTGTGCTGATTGGGCGACTGGATTAATCATTACAAAGAGCTTTGCCAAAGCACCACACTGACAGAAATGGGCTTGGTTTGATTTTCAGTCAACAACACAAGAAATAACTGACATACTTTAGCACCTAGCCGTTATCCTTCCTTTTATATTTATGTCCCCTCCCACTGCTTATGGAGGAAAAGGAATGCAGTGAAAGCTCCTGAACTCTCTATCATCCCTTGCAGAATTGGAAGAATATGGAAGACAACTGACTGCTCCAGATTCTCCAACAATGATGCCTTCTTTGTAACTAGTCTTTACAAATCTGTATTAGAGCAGAACACAAACCAAACAGTCAAATCCATACTGCACAGGCTAAGAAGGTAAAATTAAAGGGGTAGATGCCGTTCATATATAGATTTGTTTCTGTTTGGTCAGACGACTGCAAAAGGACTCTTGGCATCTACAAAATGTACTGTGTATTTTACTGATTTCCCTTTATACTGAATAATGTTGCCTAGATTGGAGAGCATGCCTTGTGAGGATAGGTTGAGTAAACTTGGTCTTTTCTCCTTTGAGTGATGGAGTTTGATTGGTGACCTGATAGAGGTGTACAAGATGATGATAGGCATTGATTGTGTGGATAGCCAGAGGCTTTTTCCCAGGGCTAAAATGGCGAGTGCAAGGGGGCATGGTTTTAAGATGCCTGGAAGTAGGTGCAAAAGGGATACCACAAGTAAGTTTTTCACATAGTGTGGTGGATGCGTGGATTGCACTGCCAATGACAGTGGTAGAGGTGAATGCAATGGGGTTTTACAAAGACTCTTAAACAGGTCCGTAGAGCCTAGAAAAATAGAGGGGTATGCTATAGGGAAACTCTAGGCAGTTTCAAGAGCAGATTACATGGTAGGCACAACATTGTGGGTTGAAAGTCCTGTAATGTGCTGTAGATTTCTGTGCTCTATGTCAGACGGCCTTAGAAAATGTGGTGAACACCACCTAGTGAAATATGTGATGACACGCCACTTAATGAAATATTGTACAGAATACTAACATAAATTTGAAAGCCTTTTCCATCCTGCTGGGTCTACCCTACTTCGATAATAAATTTACATTGAATTTTGAATTCACCTCATTATGCTGCTGTTTTCCACATTATCATCATCAATACAAATAACTGCCCGATGAGGAGGCTCCAGGAGTTATGCAGGAGAATATCATGTTTGAAAGAGTCTTATTTTCTCGCACTTAAACACATCTACGCAAAAACAAAACAAAAAAATGTAATGGATTTTGTCTTCGAATCATTTGGAGCAAGTGTTAATGATTTTACATCTTGTTCCGAGACGAATCTCTCAATAATTAGGCCACTTGGTCTATCGAGTCTGCTTCCCCATTCAATCATGGCTGATCATTTTTTCCCACTCCTCAGCTTTTTCCACATAACCTTTGATCCTGTGGCCAATCAAGAACCTATCAATTTCCACCTTCAACACACCCAAAGACCTGGCCTCCACAGTTGCCTGTAGTAACAAGTAACACAAATTCACCACCCTCTGGCTAAAGAAACTTCTCTGCATTTCTGTTTTAATTGGAAATCCGCCCATCCTGAAGCTATGCCTTCTTGTCCTAGACTCCTCGCCATGGAAAATGTCCTTTCCACATCTAGCTGTCTAGCCCTTTAAATATTCAAAAGCTTTCCATGAGATTCCCTCCTCATCCTAAATTCCAGCGAGTACAGGCCCAGAGGCATCAAACACTCCTCGTGTGATAAATTTGTCATTCCCGGAATAACCCTTGTGAATCCTCCCTGAAATGTTTTCAATGCCAGCACATCTTTTCTTATGTAAGGAGCCTAAAACTAATCACAATATTCAAGTTGAGGACTCATTAGTGCTTTATAAAGCCTCAGCACTACATCCTTGCTCTTATATTCTTGACCACTTGAAATGAATACTAACATTGCATTTGTCTTCGTAACCACCAACTCATCCTGCAAGCTGAACTTCAGGGTGTCCTGCAGAAGGTCTCCAAAGTTCCATAGCATCTTAGATTTTTTTTTTAGATTTCTCTCCATTTAGAACATAGGCTGCACATTTATTTCTTCTACTAAAGTGCATGACCATGGTTTTTGCTACGTTTTATTTCATTTGCCACTTACTTGCCCCTTCTCCTAATTAGCCTTGGTCTTTTTTTTTCCCCTGTTTCCTCTTAAGTTTTTGAGGATATTGGGGATGCAGGGGTTAAACACCTTCAAGGACTTTGTACACTATTAGCATAAGTTGCATCCTTTGTTTCTACTTCGCCCAGCTGTGAGGTTCTGAAATAGCTAAACTACATTGTTTCAATCAAGGGCAGAACTGTGTAAAGTAACAGATGTGTGCATGTCTCATAACACTGCAAGGCTAATTACTCCCTTTCCTTTAAATTTTCTGTACTAGACTGCACGTACTTTGTAACTAAAAGAAAACAACTCCTTATATGGAATGGACTGTGGCTCTTTATGTGTATTAAAGTGAACTATTGTAACCTTACTGCAGAGGTCCGATGTAAGCCCCCAGGGAGAGAAGGAAAACTGTCCCTCTAGGTTAGTGGTCTCCTACCTTTTTAAGCCCAAGATTCCCTACCTCGGCCTTAGTGAAAGGCAAGATCGCACCTTTAATTTTATCGTTAGATAACTTTCACAAATTCAATAACCATTTATAAATTATAGCTATTAGTCCTTTTTGAAATGGTTTAACCTTAAAAGAGTATCTATCATATTAGGTGGATAAGCAAGGAGAAAATTTGGAAGTAAACTACGTAGAAAAAAAAATCTTTCTTTGTAAATATCTAAAAAAGTGTGCATTAGATAAGTCATATTTGTCCACTAACTGAGTGAAAGACATTAAGCAATCCCCCATAAGCAAATCTAAAAAAATGTTATTATTCCTTTGGTTTTCCAAATTAAAAAGGTCTGTCAGAAATTGATGGTTTAAAAAATAATTATGATGGATTTTACTAGAAAGAACAAAGTTATTAAGCGCAAAATATCTATGAAACTGAAACCAAATTCTTAATGCTTGTTTAATAATGGGATTGAAGTCTCGACTACCAATCTTAGAAAGCAAAAAAGGAAGAGGAGCTCCCGGTAAAGAGGCCAAAGAATACCCCTTCACTAAGTTTTTCTCCAAATCCACCCATAAAGGACAGTCATGTATATCTGAATAATGAATCCAAAACAAAATATATTGAATATTAATTGCTTAAGCAATACATTCTAAAATTTGGCAAAGCCATACCACCATGCTTTTTTTAAATTTCTACAGTCAAGGTTTACTCAATCTAGGATTTTTAGTATTCCAAGTATAAGATAAAATTTTAGAGTCTATTCTATCAAAAAGCAGTTTAGGAACAAATGAAGGGATTGCTTGAAATACATATAAGAACTTTGGTAGCACTATCATTTTAATAACATTAATCTGACAAATTAATGATCATATCATAGGAGACCATTTCAAAAGTATTTGTTGCGTATATTCAATTAATGGAAGAAAGTTATATTTATACAGGTCCTTAAAATTTTTGGTAATTTTAATACCAAAATAAGTAAAGTTATTTTTTGCAATGCTAAAATGAATGTGATCATATTGATCCAAGTAGTTATTGATAGGAAATAACTCACTTTTGTACAAAGTTAATTTATATCAAGAAAAACTACTAAATTCAGAAGATATAGATAAGAAAGAAGGAATAAATTTCTTCGGATCTGAAATATAAACTAACAAGTCATCTGCATAAAACAAAACCTTCTGCACTTTATCTCCTCTGTTAATACCTTGAACGTTGTTGGAGTCTCGAAGAGTAATAGCAAGAGCTTCTAAAGCCAGGTTAATTAACAGCAGACTAACAGAACAACCCTGCCAGGTATCTGTATATCCTAAAATAATAAGATTTTTGATTGTTAATTATAAGTACCGCCATAGGAGCTTGATAGATTAGTTTAATCCAGGAAATAAAACCTGTACCAAAATTAAATCTTTCTAAAGCCTCGAATAAATAAGACCACTGTACCCTCTCAAAGGCTTTCTCTGCATCAAGGGAAACAACACATTCGGATTCTTTAGATGGAGAGGAATGTATAACGTTCAATAGTCTCTGAAGATTGAAATATGAATATGTATTCTTAATAAATCCACTTTGATCCTTAGAAATAACCTTAGGTAAAATATCCTTGAGCCTGTTGGCCAAAATCTTAGAAAGAATTTAGAATCCACATTTAATAAGGGCATTTGTCTGTAAGAAGCACAATCAGATAAATCTTTTTTTTTCTTTTTTGGGAATTAATGATATTGATGCCTCATAAAAAGTTTTCGGAAGAGTCCCAGAGGATATAGAATCAGCAAAAATTTGGCATATATGAAGTGTAAGTATTGTAAGTAAAAGTCTTAAATCCATCCGGTCCCGAAACTTTATCTGATTGAAAAGAGGATATAGACCTTGCTATTTCCTCTCTTTTAACAGGCACATCTAATGTATTCATATCTTGAATAGAAATTTTCGGTATTTTAATTCTTTGCAAGAAACTATTCATGAAGGTAGTATTGTCTGGAAAATCAGATTTATAAAGGATAGAGTAGAAATCCAGAAATACCTCATTAATTTCCTGACAATCTGATGTTTCAGTTCTATCCGTTCTTCGTATTTTCAAAATCTGCCTTCTAGTCAGAGTTGCTCTAAGTTGACTGGCCAACAATTTACCTGACTTATCCCCGTGTATATAAAATTGACTTTCAGGTTTCAAAAGTTGCTGCTCAATGGGAAAAGTCAAAAGCAGATCATGCTGTGTTTGAAGTTCCAGCCTTTCCTTATATAGATCTTCACTTGTGGTTGCTGAATACCATTTTAACTATTTCTTTAATCCTGTTAGTAATCACTCAAAGTTCCACTTTAGTTTTCCTCCTTAAAGCTACTTAATGTGAAATATCTGTCCCCTAAGAAAAGATTTCATCACATCCCAAGTAACCAAATTTGACATACCGTCAGTTGTATTTGATTCAAAAAAATAGAGAAATTTGCTCTTTAATAAAACTTATAAATGCTGAATCATGCAGCAGTGTAGCATTAAATCCCCACTCGGATGCATTCCTTATATTATCAGGGAACTGCAGTATTAGTTTCATGGGCGCATGATCCGACAGCGCAATAGGGTCATACGCACAGTCGGCAAGAAAAGGTACCAATCCCGTATCCAGCAAAAAAAAAATCAATTCTTGAATATTTATAATTCACATGTGAAAAAAAAAAGAAAAATCCTTATCTCTAGAATATAGAAATCTCCAAATATCAACCAAACCGTTTACCAGTATAAAAGAACTAATACAGGTCGTAGCCTTATTAGGAAGCCACGGATTGGTTGATGACCTATCGATCGAAAGATTGAGACAACAGTTAAAGTCACCACCCATAATCAACTGACACTCATTTAAATTTGGTAATGCAGAAAATAACTTTTTTTAAAAATTCAATGCTATCTATATTAAGTGCATACACACACAACAAAGCCACCTTTTGACCACATAACAAACCAGTAACAATTAAAAATCTTACAACTGAATCAGTGACAGTATTAAAATGTATAAAAGGGATATTAAGATCAATAAAAATAGATACCCCTTAATTTTAGTTACTAATGAAGAGTGAAGCTGAGAGCCCCTCCAAAATTATAAAAAAAAGAACAGTTTTCATCCTCCTCCCTACAAATATGCGTCTCTTGCACAAAAATAATATCAGCTTGGAGTTTTCTTAATTTCTGGAAGATCTTTCTACGCTTAATAGATTGGTTCAAGCCATTCAGGTTCCAAGAGATTATATTAATTTTATTAACATTCATAATAACACTTTAATTTAAGATTTTATAAAATAAGTTAATGTGCCAGCACAGACCAAACCCGCAGGACAGAACAAATTAGATTCGATCAGAGAGAAAAAAAAACATGATTGACAGGATAACCTCTCAGGACTGCCCAGTCAAAAAGCCTAAACTAATAGCCCCACCCCCTGTCTCCAAAGCCCAAGAACCATCCAATAGATGGACAGCATGCTAAACTAAGATCCCTTAACCCGTCTCCACTAGGCAGACTCTTCTTAGAAAGTTATATGTTAACTGACTAAAGACACAACAACACATTCATGAAGAAATAAACAGATTCCAAATATTTTAATATTATGTCTAACAAAGGTTAAAACATAGTTAATAGTGGTCATCTTAAATTCATTTGATAAAAAATAATTATTTTTTCAAAAAAGATAGATCCAACCAAGTAATATGTTATGACTAGTGTTATTCTCTTACAAATCAAGGGAAAAATAAGTACATATACATATAATAAATCCAAGACTATTGAGAATTAAAGCAAACAATATTTCTAAATATTTTTATTAAGAAAAAGGAAAAAGAAAAATGAAAAACAATAAGCTAAAGAAAAACAAGAAACAAATTAAGATATAAAAAAAGAAAAGTGAAACCTGAAGGAAAAACTAAAACAGCCAAAATGATATCTGGGCAGACATAAAACATAGATTAAACTTTCTACAATCCAGCTACAAACGACTCCCAGCTAAGGATTAAGTGTTTAAGTTGCTTGCAAAACAGGCTTAAACTCCTTTATCAATTTCCAAGCCTCTTCTGTGGAGTCAATCCCTTTTGTGCGAGCATTAGGCAGAGAAATTCTCAAATGAGCTGGATTACACAGGGAGGGACGACAGTTCCTATAAAGTTCAGCCATCACTTCCCGATATTTAATTCTTTCTGCATAAACCTCTGGGGCAAAATCTTCAACTATACGAATTTCTACTCCGTTATAAATTAGCTTCCCCCTCTTCCGAGAATCTCGAAGGATTGCTTCTTTAGCAGTAAGGTAATGCAAACATAAAATCACAGGGTGAAGTTTCATCTCAACAGAGGGGTTTGGGCAGAGGATTCGGTGAGCTGTATCTATCATCGGAGGAGCTTTGAGTATCTCACTAAAAAGTGAGTATAACATGTTCATAAAAAACTTCAGTGGCTCACCCACTTCCATGTTTTCAGACAAACCCAGTATGCTTAAATTCATCTGACGACTTCTGTTTTCCAGATCAATCATTTCCTTCTCAATTCTAAATAGTTCCGAAGAAACCTCAACAGTTTTTTTTTCCATAGAAAGTATCTTTAATTCTTGTTCTTTAATAACTTGATTCACTGTCTCCTGTTCTCTTCCAATTCATTAGTGCCCTTTTTAAGCGTCTCATATTGAAATTCCAGATTCCCCAAAGATTGCTGGACAGCAGAGACGTTTTTTTTCAAGCTTTTCATTAGCATTCGTCAGTTTATCAATCTTGGTGTCCACTATTCTGATCTTGCATCAAAGAAAACATTCTTTCTGAAGTAGAGATTTCCTCTGACTCCTATGTTTGTTCAGCTTCGGAAACAATTTTGCCACCTCTTAATTCAATTCCAGTTCGGGTTACAGCCATCGTAATTAAATCGTAAATCCTTCACTAAAAGTAATAAATCTGCAAAGTTTAAACAAAACCAGGAATGGAAAACAGTGGAAAGTAAGTTGTAAAAGGAAGGAGTAGTGCTAACACGCATCTTGCTCCATGGGCTGCTGAAAGGAGACTCACAAGGTACTCTTTTAATATTGACCGAACCCAAGGATTTGTACCGCATCTCTGGACAATTTCAGGACATGAAGTTGGCCGCACCAACTGCTCCCTATCTGGATTACCGTGAAAGAAGGACAGACTCTCCCATCCCTTCCGCAATACCCTCTCAAGCCTGAAGCAACGTTTTATGACGATGGAAGTTCTTTTGTGGATCCAGCGAGGGGAACTATGTTCTGGTTATGTGATAATGAGGAACAGTGAAGTAATGGAGCAGGCTTCTTTTGAAACAGCAGTCTCCGCCTAGAAGGCTGAGCTGCTTGCTCTGACTTGTGCCTGTATCCTAGCAACAGACTAAAGTGTGAACTTTTACACAGATTCCCGTTATGCATTTGGATTTACGGGATTCCTGACTTCCTCTGGCCACCCCATTAGTAACGCTATCTTTGTAAACAACTTGCTCACCGCTCTACAGCTACCACAAGTTTTGGCTATTATTAAATGTGCAGCATCTACTGGGGAATCTGATGAGATATCTAAATGGTAATGCTGGGGTCGGTGCAGCACCAAACAGACAGCCTTGAATCCCACTCTTTTAGTTTCCTTGGGAGCCCAGCCAGCTCCTATCAGACAAAGTCTAAGGACGGGTATGCCAGACATAGGGGAAATAGTTAGGTTTCAGGGGGACGCCCCTGACAGCGAACGCAAATGATGGACACAAATAGGCTATAAGGATAGTCCAGTGGCGGGAGCTGGTTCACACTCGCGTTCCCTCTGTGTTCTTACCTATTTTGATAGATTATGTACATAATTGTACACAACTGTGCAACAAAGGAATGGCTAATACATTATTACAATCTTGGTGGCACCCTGACTTGATTTGTGAAAAAAAAACGAATGCTGGAAAAAGAATGCCTTGTGGTTCCAGAGCTATCCTCTTGCCTGGTGGACCTTTTTCTTGTTTGCAACTTGATTTTATAGAATTACCTAGAGTACGGTGTTATAAGTATCACTTAGTGACAGTAGATATATTTTTTGCAGATGGATTGAAGCTGTGCCTACAACTAATAATACTGCTATTGCAAACTTAAAATTGCCAGGTGAATAACCACATCACACAGTTCTTTACGTTATCCTTTTACCAGTTTATTTGTTTGAGCTCAGCCGGCAAGAGGGTCCAGAGCTTAAACACCAAGAGGGATAGATTTCTCTTCTCTCCCTGGGGGCTCGTACCAGATCTCTGCAGTAAGGTTACAATAGTTTACTTTTATACACATAAATATCCACAGTCCATTCCACAAAAGGAGTTGTTTTCTTTTAGTTACAAAGTATTTGCAGACCAGTATAGACAGTTTTAAGGGAATGGAGTAATTAGCCTTGCAGTGTTATCAGACATGCACACATCTGTTAATTTACACGGACAGTTCTGCCCTTGATTGAAACAAAAACGTAGTTTAGCTATTTCACAACCACACAGCTGTGCGAAGGAGAAACAAAGGATAAAACTTAGGCTAACAGAGTACAAAGCCCTTGAAGGTCATTAATCCCTGCATCCCCAATATCCTCAAAAACATCATCATTCCCTCCTTTTTATCATTACATGACAAACTTTCACAACAGGTGGTCACTTCTACAACAAGATACAAAACATGGCCAAAGGCATCTTAAAATGCAGACAATGATGAAAATTGATACAATCAGACTTCCGGAATGCAAAAACAACCCCTATCAACCAACACACATAAAAGTTGCTGGTGAACGCAGCAGGCCAGGCAACATCTCTAGGAAGAGGTGCAGTCGATGTTTCAGGCCGAGACCCTTCGTCAGGACTAACTGAAGGAAGAGTGAGTAAGGAATTTGAAAGTTGGAGGGGGAGGGGGAGATCCAAAATGATAGGAAAAGACAGGAGGGGCACGGATGGAGCCAAGAGCTGGACAGGTGTTAGGCAAAAGGGATACGAGAGGATCGTGGGACAGGAGATCCGGGAAGAAAGAGAAAGGAGGGGTGGGAACCCAGAGGATGGGCAAGGGGTATATTTAGAGGGACAGGGGGAGAGAAAGGAGAGTGAGAGAAGGAATGTGTGTATAAAAATAAGTAATGGATGGGGTACGAAGGGGAAATGGGGCACTAGTGGAAGTTAGAGAAGTCGATGTTCATGCCATCAGGTTGGAGGCTACCCAGACGGAATATAAGGTGTTGTTCCTCCAACCTGAGTGTGGCTTCATCATTACAGTAGAGGAGGCCGTGGATAGACATGTCAGAATGGGAATGGGATGTGGAATTAAAATGTGTGGCCACTGGGAGATCCTGCTTTCTCTGGCGGACAGAGCGTAGATGTTCAGCAAAGCGGTCTCCCAGTCTGCGTCGGGTCTCGCCAATAGATGAAAGGCCACATCAGGAGCACCGGACGCAGTATATCACCCCAGCTGACTCACAGGTGAAATGTTGCCTCACCTGGAAGGACTGTTTGGGGCCCTGAATGGTGGTAAGGCAGAAAGTGTAAGGGCATGTGTAGCACTTGTTCCGCTTACACGGATAAGTGCCAGGAGGGAGATCAGTGGGGAGGAATGGGGGGGGAACGAATGGACAAGGGAGTTGCATAGGGAGCGATCCCTGCAGAATGCGGGGAGGGGGAGGGAAAGATGTGCTTAGTGGTGGGATCCCGTTGGAGGTGGCGCGGAAGTTATGGAGAATAATATGTTGGATCTTGAGGCTGGTGGGGTGGTAGGTGAGGACCAGGGGAACCCTATTCCTAGTGGGGTGGCGGGAGGATGGAGTAAGAGCAGATGTACGTGAAATGGGGGAGATCCATTTAAGAGCAGAGTTGATAGTGGAGGAAGGGAAGCCCCTTTCCTTAAAAAAGGAAGACATCTCCCTCGTCCTAGAATGAAAAGCCTCATCCTGACAGCAGATGCGGCAGAGACGGAGGAATTGCGAGAAGGGGATGACGTTTTTGCAAGAGACAGGGTGAGAAGAGGAATAGTGCAGATAGCTGTGAGAGTCAGTTGGCTTATAGTAGACATCAGTGGATAAGCTGTCTCCAGAGACAGAGACAGAAAGATCTAGAAAGGGGAGGGAAATGTCGGAAATGGACTAGGTAAACTTGAGGGCAGGGTGAAAGTTGGAGGCAAAGTTAATAAAGTCAACGAGCTCTGCATGCGTGCAGGAAGCAGCACCAATGTAGTTGTCGGTCTAGTGAAGGAAAAGTGGGGGACAGATACCAGAATAGGCACGGAACATAGATTGTTCCACAAAACCAACAAAAAGGCAAGGCGTAGCTAGGACCCATACGGGTGCCCATAGCTACACCTTTAGTTTGGAGGAAGTGGGAGGAGCCAAAGGAGAAATTATTAAGAGTAAGGATAAATTCCGCTAGACGGAGCAGAGTGGTGGTAGAGGGGAATTGATTAGGTCTGGATTCCAAAAAGAAGCGTAGAGCTTTGAAACCTTCCTGATGGGTATATAAAAATAAGTAACAGATGGGGTACGAGGGGGAGGTGGGGACCCACCTCCCCCTCGTACCCCATCTGTTACTTAATTTTATAAACACATTCTTTCTCTCACTCTCCTTTTTCTCCCTCTGTCCCTCTGAACCCCACCTCCCCCTAGTACCCTATCTGTTACTTATTTTTATACGCACATTCTTTCTCTCACTCTCCTTTTTCTCCCTCTGTCCCTCTGAACCGCGCCCCCCCACCCCCCCCACCGTCTTTCTTCCCGGACCTCCTGTCCCATGATCCTCTCGTATCCCTTTTGCCTATCACCTGTCCAGCTCTTGGCCCCATCCCTCCCCCTCCTGTCTTCTCCTATCATTTTGGATCTCCCCCTCCCCCTCCCCCTCCAACTTTCAAATCCCTTACTCACTCTTCCTTCAGTTAGTCCTGACGAAGGGTCTCGGCCTGAAACGTCGACTGCACCTCTTCCTAGAGATGCTGCCTGGCCTGCTGCGTTCACCAGCAACTTTTATGTGGGTTGCTTGAATTTCCAGCATCTGCCGAATTCCTGTTGTTTTCCCTATGAACCAATATATTTTCCTTTAGTCCATGAGAGTCCTCCTACTCTGTTCCTTCAAGAACACATTTGCAGTCTGTTCGATTGCCCCTCCACAAATGCACTGTGTGGCTTAGGGTACACAGGGGTCAGTGTTCCAATATGGCAGATTAATTCTTCAAGGAGTATTGGCTCAATTAAATGAGTTTCTTTGAAGTCAGAAGTTCTTTTTTTGGCAAAACAACTTCTTTTGCTGCCACTGGATCTGTACAATGTGGATGCCAGTATATATATATATATATATATATATATATATATATATATATATACACACACACACCCCCCACACACACACACACACACACACACACACACACACACACACACACATACATAGCCACGGTCTTTCAAGTCAGTGTTGTTGGAATCATGTGTCGCCAAGCTTAGAAATTGCTGCACCAGCTCTTGTGTCTCAGTTGTGTTTTTTTTAAAAGAAAAGTTTCATAATAGCAGTCAAAACTTGTAGTTGAAACCGTGTGCTCTCATCATGGAATCCTTCCAGGAAGCTCTCTAATAGCTAATCAGCATTGTCAATACTCTGCATACTCTCCAACTATCCATATCATTACTGCTCTTGTTTCTGGTTCATCCAGTGAGTCCAGATTTACAGAATGTGTTGCAATAACCTTTTCATACTTGTTTGGGTATTTACGGAAAATGTCCTTTATTACTACATAGCTTCTTGGACGAAGTAGTTTACTTTTATCTGAAAAAGATCAAGTAGTGTACTCACGCAGCGTTCCACTGATTGCTGAACTTTAGTTGCACATCGCCGAATTGCACGCACAGCTTTTTGTAAAAACTCAGTATCTACTTCAGCGGCATGTTCCTACAATTCTGCCGAAACCTGTGCAACGTTGGCTTGAGAAGCCAGTCGCATCATAATATCCTGTTTTTTGAATTTCATTTATATTGGATCATTGTTACACGTTAAAGATGGCGCCGGTAACTGACGACTTTGCGCGTGCTCTCCAGAGCAAACTGCCCTCTCCACTATCCTATACCCAAGAAACTCTTGTAAACCTTCAATTTAGCATGATAAAGATCAGCAACACCCTGGCAAAGCTGCTGACCGAACTGGGGACCATCGCGGCAGAACTGCTTCTTAAACTCCGGACCGCACCTGGGCCCGACCAATGAGGTGCACCATGTTCCCGGACACCCGTGGTCTGCTACCGTGCCGGAGCGCTTGGAGTCACGGCCCATTCCGACCAGCAGCTCTCCGGAGCAGACAACCACACAGAAGTGACGGCGGAGACCTCAAGATGCCCCAGACACTTCCCGGAGTGACCACCGTAAAGCCCCGTTGGTGGACATCTACAGTTGCCGGAAGTGAGGCCTCCGCTGCCGACCTCGGAACTCGAGCCCGAGGCTCGGCTGGAACGGAGGCCTCCGTAACCGTGAATTGGTTTAAGGACTTGTTTCAGAAAGGAGCCTGGCCATCCGGGATAAAGTGTCGGCTTCGGGGCCCGATCCAATCGAAAGCCCAGGCCCTCGGCAACTGGTAATGGCAGCGGAGCCTCTCCTGTTACTCGGCCCGACAGGAGCGCACGACGACATGACCCACCAACATCGAAGAGCTGACAACAACACACTGCATCGATGGAGACCGGGAAAGATGCACTACCTACTGAACAAGCGTGGGAAAAGAGCTGGGCTGCTGGTCAGATTGAAGCTGAGAGGTTCAGGGTCCCTATGCCCACCATCCTACTAGCTAATGTGCAAGCCATAGAGAACAAGATGGATCATTTTAAAAGGAGACTCACGTACTGCAGGGAGATGCAGAACTGCTGTGTATTCTGATTCACCGAGACCTAGCTCTCCCCTGCCACCCCCGATTGTGCCATCCGACCGGAGGGATTTTCGATCCATCCGATGGACCGCACGGCGTCTTCGGGCAAGATGAGGGGAGGTGGTGTCT
This sequence comes from Mobula birostris, assembly GCF_030028105.1. Lineage (NCBI taxonomy): Eukaryota > Metazoa > Chordata > Chondrichthyes > Myliobatiformes > Myliobatidae > Mobula > Mobula birostris. The sequence goes on from NC_092377.1 coordinate 144,722,618, forward strand.
GCCTACTGATCAACACTGGGTGGTGCTGGGACACAGTGGCACTGACAAGCTCCTGCAGCCCGGACCTAATACACCTGTCGGTGAAGTATCGTCCCTACTATCTGCCACGGGAATTCACCTCAGTCATACTGACAGTGGTCTACATTCCCCCCCCCCCCCCCTACCAGGCGGACGTGGAATGTGCTCTGAACATACTGTATGCCAACATCACTGAACTTGAGACCAGGCATCCGGAGCCTTTGCTCATTACAGCCGGGGACTTTAACCAGGCCAACCTCAGAAAGGCTCTGCCAAAGTTATACCAACATGTTCGTGCCCCACTAGAGGCCCAAATTTACTTGACCACTGCTGCACAGCAGTCAATGATGCCTACTGTTCCTTCCAACGACCTCACTTCGGAAAATTGGACCATCAGGCCGTACTCCTCCTCCCGGCTTACAAACAGAATCTGAAGCAGGAGGTCACATGTCAAAAGTAGTGTCGCGTTGGGTGGACCTCCATGACTGCCTTGAATCGGTGGACTGGTTAGTATTCAAGGACTCGGCAGCTAACCGTGATGAGTATGCCTCAGCTGTCACGGACTTTATTTGGAAATGCATGGAGGACTGTGTGTCTTGCAAGATGATCGGGGTATTCCCTAACCGGAACCCTTGGATGAATTATGAGGTCAAGTCCCTTTTGAAGGCTAGAACTGCGGCTTTTAGGTCTGGGGATACAGGTCGCTACACAGAATCCAGGTGTGAACTCTGGAAATCCATTAAGGGCACCAAGGCGAAATATCGGGCCAAGTTGGAAGCCCAGGCTAACCAAAGCGATGCTAGTAGACTATGGCAGGGTCTAAATGAGATCACTGGGCGCAAAGAAAAGGCTGGGAATATGAATAACTGGCGCTTCTCTTCCTGACGAACTTAAAGTATTCTACGCAAGATTCAAACAGAAGAGGAGCGTCCCGCTCCCTCCGGATGAACCGGAGCTGGTGGTTCGAGATTCATCGTCACTGAGGAGGATGTTAGAAGGGCCTTCCTGAAGATAAATCGAAGGAAGGCGAAGGGCCCAGATGGCGCCCCAGGATGGGTTCTGCAGGCCTGAGCAAGCTATCTGGCTGGAGTGTTTGCTGACATCTTCAACTGCTCCTTGCTGCAGTCTAAGATCCCCTCGTGTTTTAAGAAGGCAACGATAATCCTAGTGCTGAAATAGAGCAAGGTGGCTCGCCTGAATGACTATCGAACTGTGGCTCTGACATCAATTGCTATGAAGTGCTTTGAGAGACTGGTTTTGGCATACATCAACCACAGCTACAACCTCGACGCTTTGCAATTCGCCTACTGGAGCAACAGGTCAACGGCAGATGCCATCTCTCTGGCCCTACATACCTGCTTAAAACACCTGGAGAGTAAAGATGCTTACGTAAAACTCTTTTTCACTGACTACAGCTCTGCCTTTAATACCATTGTACAAATAAACTGAATCCTGATCCGGAAGCTGGGCCTTAGCACTCAGATCTGCAGCTGGATCTTCAACTTCTTCACAGACAGGGCCCAGGCTGTTAAAATAGGGGACAAGCTCTAATCTACAATCACTCTGAGCACCGGTGCCCCACAAGGCTGTGTACTCGGCCCCCTGCTGTACTCACTGTACACCCATGATTGTGTAGCCAAGTTTCCATCAAACTCAATGTATGAGTTTGCTGATGACACAACAATTGTAGGCCGTATCTCGGGTAATGATCAGTTTGAGTACAGAGAGGAAATTAAGAAGCTGGTGGCATGGTGCAAAGACAAAAACCTATCCCTCAACGTCAGCAAGACGAAGGGATTGGTTGTTGACTTCAGAAGGAGTAGTGGACCACAGGACCCAATTGACATCGGTGGTGCGCAAGTGGAACAGGTCAAAAGCTTTAAGTTCGTCGGGGTCGATATCACAAATGACCTTACTTGGTCCAACCATGCAGAGTTCAGGGCCAAGAAGGCCCACCAGCGCCTTTACTTCCTGAGAAAACTAGAGAAATTTGACCTGTCCCCTGAAACCTTCACTATTTTTTATAGTTGCACCGTAGAGAGCATTCTTCTAGGGTGCATCACAAACTGGTATGGAAGTTGTCCTGTCCAAGACCGAAAGAAGCTGCAGACGATCGTGAACACGGCGCAGCACGTCACACAATCCAATCTTCTGTCCTTTGAAATCATGTCCATGAATATCATTGGAACCTTTACAGCCGACGGGACAACAACTGAGTTGGCGTGAGATAAATGTGTTGTCATATGCTCACAGATGCTTTGAGCTTCTTGGTCATCCTTTGGGCTATAAATGGCCAAACAGTCAAGGATAAATATCTGGCCCCATTCAGTACATTCATTTAAGGCTGTTAAAAACTTGTTTGATTGTCTGAAAATTGAGGTCCAACAAGTTGCTGTTTGGATGATATTCTGCAATCTCTGACAGAGCAGCCACAGCATTTGCAATGACCATTCGATTAGAGTCAGTTATCAGATCCTTTAGAGTGTCCAGAAATCCCTGATCTTCTACCATCTGTGCATTGATGTCATGTAGCTTGGCTGCACAGATAGCAGCAAGTTTTTGAACAGAAGGGTCTTCATCCTTTAGACATTTTCGCAGAGGCCCACACAAATACTTAGTAATTTTATGCACACGGGTGCAGCCTATTGTTCTTACGGCCAGCGCTCGGATAAGTGGATTGAGATCTTCACAGTCCTTAACAAAGGTGTTAACAGCCATAATTACCGTATCTGGTTGGCTCTTTACATAGTTCATTAGACAGAGGTACACCAGTTTCTCCAAATTGTCTGTCTGCATACACTTTACGACGTCAGGAAAGAGGGCACTGACATCTTTGCCAATGGTCGTTGACACAATTGCTTTCTTCACTGCTTCTTTCTTTTTCTCCTTGTCATTGTTGAGTTCTGCTTTGAGTTCAAAGATTTCTCCTTTTTGTTTGTTGTGAAATATTTAGAATCAGTCATGGTGAGTGTGGTCCACTCCACCGAGGTCCGAGTTTCCCTCGATCCCAGTTTTTGATCAGGACAAAATATCCAGGCTCAATCGTGGGGCAGTCAACGTTAGGCTGGGTTTCATCCTCTTGATAGGCCTGGCGTACCTGTGAATGCAAGCTTTGGAGAGTTTTAATTAATTTGTATAAGTATACTCCCATCTCATCCCTCAAGGTATGCATATCTAATTTTGCAGGTAAACTCTCAGGGAGGAGCAGCAAACAAGGTCGGGGTCCCCATGAGGTTCTCAAAGACTTCCCGTTGATAATTTCTGCAAGTGATAATCCGGTCTTACTTAATAGCGTGATTCTCATATGGAATAGGGCTAAGGGTAAAACTTTCATCCAGGTCAATCCAGTTTCCTGTGTAAGTTTGGCCAACTTATTTTACCAGGTGCCATTGGCTCATTCCACTAGGCTGGCTGCTTTCGGATGATGGATGGAGTGAAACTGCTGTTTTACAGCAAGTTCTTTGCAGACTTCCTCATTTATTTTGGCAACAAAATGTGACCCATTGTCTGAGCTTATCATTTCTATAAGTCCACAGTGAAGAATTATTTCTTTTAGGAATATTTTCACAACAGCCATAGCAGTATAATCAGTTATAGAACAGCTTCAATTCATCTGCTAAAGACGTCTACTATCACTAAGCAATCCTTATAACAATGTACTCTAGGTAATTCTATGAAATCAAGTTGGAAACAAGAAAAAGGTCCACCAGGCAAGGGGGTAGTTCTGGAATCACAAAGCATCCCCTTTCCAGCATTCGTTTTTTTTTACAAATTAAAATCAGCGTGCGATGTCACGTTTATCTCACACCAGCTCAGCTGTTGTCCTGTTGGCTGTAAAGGTTCTGATGAAATTCACGGAGCTGATTTCAAAGGACTTGGAATACTATGGCACTTTGTTGAAGTAACTGGCTCCCACACTGCTAATGCTGTTGCCTGCAGAAGCACAATCCCAATATGTTGCCCTCTGGAATATCAGCCACATTATACAGAAAAGGTCTGAGAATCTTAAGCATGAAACAAAGGTTTTTTTTTGTAAAATACAATGATCCAATATGAGCGAAACTGGAAAAACTGGATATTATGATTGGCTTCTCAAGTCAACATTGGACAGGTTTTGGCAGAATTGAAGAAATATATCACCAAAGTAGAGGTTGACTTTGTACAAAAAGCTGTGCGTGTAATTAAAGTTGAGCAATCAGCAGAACGCTGCATGAGTACGCTACTGGACCTCATTCAGAAAAAAAGTAAACTATGTCATCTAAGAAGCTATTGTAGTAACAAAGAATATTTTCCGTAAATACCCAAACAAGTATGAAAGGGTTATTGCAACACTTTGTGAAAATCTGCACTTATTGGATGTACCAGAAGTAAGAGAAACAATAATATGGATAGGTGGAGAGTATGCAGAAAGAATTGACAAAGCTGATGAGGTATTAGAGAGCTTCCTGGAAGGATTCCATAATGAGAGCACACGTTTTCAACTACAACTTTTCACTGCTATTGTGAAACCTTTCTTAACATAAAACCCGACTGAGACACAAGAGCTGGTGCAGCAAGTTCTAAGCTTGATGCCACAGGCTTCTGACAACCCTGACTTGAAAGACCGTGGCTATATATCCTAGGGTCTACTTCCTACAGAGCCCTGGCAGCAAAGGAAGTTGTATTGGCAAAAAAAAAAAAAACTCTGATTTCAGAAGAAACTGATCTTTTTGAGCCAATGCTCCTTGATGTATTAATCTGCCATATTACAGTACTGGCCCCTGTGTACCATAAGCTACCTGCTGCATTTGTGGAGGGGCAATCGAACATGCTGAAAACGTGTTATTGAAGGAACTAATTTGGAGGACTCTCTTGGTCTAAAGGAAAATGTATTGGTTGATAGGGGTTGTTTTTGCATTTCGGAAGTCTGATTGTATTAATTTTGATTGGTATCTGCATTTTATGATGCCTTTGGCCATGTTTTGTATCTTTTAGAAGTAACCACCAATTGTGAAAGTTTATCATATAATGATAAAAAGGAGGGAATGATGAAGTTTTTGAGGATATTGGGGATTCAGGGGTTAATGACCTTCAAGGACATTGTACTCTGTAGAGCGTAAGTTGCATCCCTTGTTTCTACTTTGCGCAGCTGTGAGGTTATGAAATAGGTAAACTACTTCTTTGTTTTAATCAAGGGCAGAACTGTCTCTGTAAAGTAACAGATGTGTGCATGTCTGATAACACTGCAAGGCTAATTACTTCCTTCCCTTAAAACTGTGTACTATTGTACGCGTACTTTGTAACTAAAAGAAAACAGCTCTTTATATGGCTCTTTATGAAGTAAACTATTGTAACCTTACAGCAGAGGTCCAATATGAGCCCCCAGGGAGAGAGGGAAAACTGTCCCAACCTTTTTAAGCCCAAGATCCCCTGCCTCGGCCTTAATGAAAGGCAAGATCGATCTACTAAATCTTCTAGTCACACGCATGCACACCGGGCATAAAAGACCAGAAGTAAAACTCCACAACCCGGAAACAACCTCTCTTTACAAACAGCTTTCCATAGTGGATGTATTGCTTTGTTACTATTATCATAATTAGTATTAGTTATTTTTATAATGCTCACATTACAACACCTTTAATTCTATGCTTAATTATTTAATTTTATTTCAATACGAAAAATAAATGAATAAAAATTGACTGTTGCACTCAGTGTGATGACTGGGGCTAAATACTTTCTGCTAGTTCCTTGAAATTTGGCTCATAACTACAGACACCCAGTTTAAAACAGTCTGTGAGGTGTCTGTCAGTAAGACAGCTCCTGTACTTAGATTTCCTAATTTTCATCTGTGGCAGCACAGCACCCTTGCAAACCTGCTGCAAGCTGAATATTTGAATGGACGGCTTCCTTTGTTAGACTGAATGTTGAATCTGCCACGTTTTTTCATGTGTTTTGTATTCCTAGACTGTTACTGAGACACTAGTATAAGTTTCAGAGGTACGCAAGATAATGACAGCACTGTTTTTTGTTTCCCGGTTATTTACACTTGGAGAATATTGGAATTTAAAGGAGGAGAAGTGTTGTAATGTGAGCATTATAAAGACAAATTAATACGAATTAGGATAATGGTAAAATAGCAATACCCCCACTGCAGAAAGCAGTTTGTAAAGAAAGGTTGCTTCTGGGTTGCAGGCTTTTACTTCTGGTCTTTTCTACTGCGGTGCATAGTGGGGGAGTTACAGACATGCACATTGGGCAGAAAGAAAGGAACTAAAATTCTCTTAACAAACAGCTTTCAGTAGTGGCAGTATTTCTATATTACCATTATCCTAATTAGTATTACTTATTTTCATAATGCTCACGTTACAACAGTATTTGTGCATTTCTTTTTCTTTCTTTTTTTGGGATCTACTGGGATAATTCCTAAAGATGAGCCAGTCGATCACGATTGACCAGTTGGCGACCACTACTCTAGGTGTTTTGGCTCCGGAGCCTCTCGCCGGCTGAGCTCGAACAAATAAACTGGTGAAAGGATGATGTAAAGAACTGTGTGATGTGGTTATTGATCCGGCGAATTTAAGTTTACAGCTCAACACTACTGCTCCTCCTCCAATCTTAGTATCATCTACAAATGTGGCAATAAAGTTTATCTTCCAGCATCTAAGTCACTGAAATACAGCATAAAAAGAAGTGGCCCCAAAATGAACCCCTGTAGAACTTCACTAGTCACTGACAGCCAACCAGGAAAGGATCTTCTTATTCCGACTTGTTGCCTCCTATCAAGCAGCCAATCCTCTAACCAAGCTAGTTACCTTCTTGGAATATCATGGGCTCTTACCTTGATAAGCATCCTCATATATGGTCAAAAGCCTTCTGAAAATCCAAATATACAACATCCACTGCATCTCCTTTATTCATCCTACTTCTAGGCTCCTGAAGGAATTTCAATATATTCGTCAGGCACGATGTTCCTTCAGGAAACCATGCTGTCTTTATCCTACTTAACATCTTAACTTACATCTTACCAACCACTGAGATCAGGCGAACTGATCTTTAAAAATACCCTTTCTGCTGCCTCTTTCCTTTCTTTAAGAGTGGAGTAACATTTGCAGTTTTCCAGTCCTCCGGAACCATGCCAGAATCCAAATATTCTTGAAAGATTATTACCAATGCCTCTTTAATCTCAACCGCTAACTTTTTTAGAACCCTCGTGTGCACGTCATGTGGTTCGGGTGCCTTAGATACCTTTAGGGCTTTCAGCTTTTCAAGCACTGTTTCCCTTGTAATAGTAACTGCACTCATTTCCCTTCCCTCACACACTTCAACACCTGGCACTGCTAGTGTCTTGAACAGTGAAGACTGATGCAAAATACTCATTTAGTTAATCTGCCATCTCCATGTCTTCCGTTATTATCTCTCCAGCCTCATTTCTAGCAGAATTTTATCTACTCGCATCTCTTGTATTTTTAATACTTTGGGGAAAAAAACACCTTTTTCTCTCCACCTTGATGTTGTTTGGTAGCTTGCTTTCATATTTCGTCTTTTCCCTCCAAGTAGTTCTTTCAGGTGCTTTCTGTAGGTTTCCAAAATCTTCCAGATCTTCTTCCTTCCCACTAATTTTTGCTTTGTTGTATGCCCTCTGTTTTGCTTTTACATTGGCTTTGACTTCCTTTGTCAGCCATGGTTGTACTATTTTGCCATTGTGTATTTCTTTGTTTGTGGATAACATCTTACCTGCACCTTCCTCATTTTTCCCAGAATCTCAAGCCATTGCTGCTCTGTTATCATCCCTGCCAGAACCTCCTTCCAATTTACTTTGGCCAAATCTTCTCTCATAACACTCTAATTTCCTTTATTCCACTGAAAGCTGTTATGTTAGACTTCGCTTTCTGCCTATCGACTTTCAAGCTAACCTCAATGATATTGTGATCACTGCCTCCTGAGAGTTCCTTTAACTTAAGTTCCCTAATCACCTCCAGATCATTACATCACACCAATTCCAGTGAGCTGATTCCCTAGTTGGCTAAATGAAAAAAGGTTCTACATGATGTCCTCCTGTAAGGAATGGGGTTTCCCTTCCTCTACTATCGATGCTGCTCTCACCAGCATCTCTTTCATATTCTGCACGTTGCTGTCCCCCATTTCTCTGCTACAATAGTAGTTATAGAGTTGGAAGATCGCTCCATCGTTGTTGTCGATGGATGTTGACACCATTAGTCACTTTGAGACTAGATGCGGTGTGTCCGAAGACGACTGATCAGGCCAATTCGGGCATGAAATGTCCTGGCACATGTTGGGCAGACATGCATAGGCACTGGTGGCTCTGGACTTGCGCAGCTTGCACTTATGGTGTGCTTCAGCAATGTGCTTTATTTCGTAAGTTTGACAGCCCTTGTGGATGAGGCCGAGCCAGGTGGGGTGGTTTTGTGCCAGCGTTTCCCAGGTGGTCGTGTCTATGTCAAGCGACTTCAGGGAGGCCTTTAGTGTGTCTTTGTAACGTTTCTTCTGCCCTCCATGCGAGAGCCTTCCAGCAGAGAGTTCCCCAAAAAGGAGCTGCTTGGGTATGCTCTCGTCCAGCATGAATAATCAAAGCGAAAAGTCTCAACTAGCAGGGCACTGTCTATGCCACCCCAGCAACCTGCCAGCCTAGTCATCATATGGGAGCCCAGGCATGGGAGGATGAACCCTGGGCATCCTCCCAAGACTATGGTCAACAGGCTCCCAGAATACAGTGGCATGGCTAATGCAGGTGAACTGAACACACTGATGAGGGTGAGGAAGAAGTGGAGCGTACGTCATCGTGCCCAACGCCGGCCCCCTTGGCCTGAGTCGACCTGGTAGTAGTAGTAGTAGTAGTAGTAGTAGTAGTAGTAGTAGTAGTAGTGGCATGCAGATGAAGTATAGAATTACCTTTGTCCTTTCCTCCCACCCCACTGTACTCTACATCTTGCACAAAAATCTTGTAATTTCCACCATCTGCAATAGGATTCTACCACCGAACACATGCTTCCCTCCCTTCCACCCCCGCCCCTCACTTTACGCAGGGATAGGTCTCTACGTGACTCCCTTTTCCACTCTTCCCTCCCCACTGCTCTGCCTCACATCCCTCTCATGCCCTTTCTCCTTGCCTTTCACTCATGGTCATGTTACTGCTCTGATCAAATACCTTCTTCTGAAACCCTTTAGCTCTTCCACCTATCTCCTCACACCTCTCACTCAGCCTGCTCCCCACCCACTCATCTTCACCACCTCCTTGTTTCATGCAAGTATCCTGGTGTGGCAAACAGACAGGTTACCCCTCCCAGATACTCGTGGGTGTGTTGTTTGTTAACACAAGCAACATATTTCACTGTATGCGCTGACGTACACGTGGTAAATAAACTTGAGTCTTGAATCTTCACCTATTATTTACCAGCTTGTACTCCTCCCCACGCCCCCTGCCACCACTACCTTCTTATTCTGGCTTCTTCTCTTCCCCTTTGCAGCCCTCATGAAGGGTTTTGGATTGAATTGCTAACTGTTTTCTCGTATCCTCATCTGAAAATCTTATTTTTTATTCTGTTTCTGTGGTGATGTAGAGAGGAGTAAGCCAAGTGAGTGAATAGTTGTAGCCTGTGTATGCCTGGTGAACATATATCTGAAGAGTGGAGGACTCAGTGAATATAAAAAGTACATGATGTGCTGCATATCTCTATCCTGGACGACCAAGGAATGTTCAGGCGAAGAATATCGCTGGAAGAGGTGAGTGTATGAATAGAACTGGCTCTGTTGCTGTGCATCAATGTATAGACAGTGGTATTTGCATCAGTGCAGATATGCAGGGGAACATGGTATGTTGTGCTTCTTTAGTGATTGCACTTCCTCCAAAAGCTGCACAGAAGAGGAATGAAATTAAAGTTCTTGATTCCCTCAGATAAATTCATGGAGGAGATGTTGTTACCAATCAGAACTGACTGGGGTCGACAAGAGAGGAAATCCAGGACACAAATGCTCAAGGTGGTATTGAGGCAGGTCTTGGAGCTTATTGATTAGTTTTGAGGGGATGATGGTATTAAATGCTGAGCTGTAATCGATAAAGAGCATCCTGATATATGCATCTTTGCGGCTGTCAAGATGTTCCACTCTGAGTGAGGAGACAATGAGATGACATCTTTTGTGGACCTGTTGCTCCGGTAGGCAAAGTGGAGAAGAACCAAGTCACCTCTCAGGCAGAAGTTGATATGTTTTTTCACCAGCCTCACAAAACACTTCATCACTTTGGATGTAATTGCTACTGGGCGATGGTCATTGAGGCAGGTCACCATGCCCTTGTTGAGCATGATTATTATTGAAGCCACTTGAAGCAGGTGGGTCACACACTGCTGAAGCAAGAGGATAACGATCTCTGTGAACACAGCAACCACTGAGTACATGGCCAGTTGCCACATCCGGTATGGATGGTTTCCACGGATTCACCATCCTGAAAGCAGCCCACACGTCAGCTTCAGGTACTGAGATCGAGGGATCACTGGGAGATGTGGAGTTATGTGATGGTTCGTCCATGTTCTTATGGTCAGAGCATTGAGCTTATCTGGAAGCGAAGCCCTTCTCTCTCTCACACGTTGTTTGATTTAATTTTGTGGGAGGTGATATCATTCAAGCCCTGCCACAGCTGCCGAACATCCCTCATTGACTCAAGTTTGTTTAGAATCTCCACTTCGCCCGTGAGATGGCATTCTGGAGATCATACCTGCAACTTTTGTCACTTCCTTGGTCTGTAGATTTGAATGGCTTTGATCTGCCCCTTAGCAAATTCTGGATCTCATGTTTTATTCAGGGATTCTGATTGGGGAGCACACTGAGTGAGTTTGTGGTGACTTCCTTTGTAGAGGAGTCTAGGACAAGAGGGCACGACTGCAGGATTGAAGGACGTCCTATTTAGAACAGAGATGCGGAGAAATTTCTTTAGTCAGAAGGTGGTAAATCTCTGGAATTTGTTGCAATGAGCGGCTGTGGAGGTCAAGTCATTGGATGCATTTCAGGCGGAGATAGATAGGCCAGGGCATCAAAGGGTATGGGGAGAAAGATGGTGAGTGGGGATGACTGTAAGAATTAAATCAGTCATGATTGAATGGTGGAGCAGATTCGATATAAAAGTTGAAATAAATCATTCTCTCTACTATTATTCTGTGACATTTTACATTCCCAAGATAAAGTAGTGATCCTAACTGACCTAAGACAGGGAATGTTTTCAAGGATTAAATGTCAGAAATTGTGAAAAAAATAAGTTTAAATGTCTTGGGCTAAGTTGTATGTAAACTTCCGACTTCATCTGTATCTATCTTTGCCTTAAATACACCCAATAACCTGGCATTCATAGCCGATCGTTGCAACAAATTCTGCAATTTCAGCACCCTCTAACTAAAGTAATTTGTCCGCTTCTAAGTTCTAAACAGACGTCCTCCATTCTGAAGTCGTGCCCTCTTGTCCGAGAATCCCCTACCATGGGAATTAACTTTGCCATATCTGATCTGCTCAGGCCTTTTAAAATTCGGAATATTTCTATGAGATTCCCCCTCATTTCCTGACCTCCAGGGAATACAGCCCAGAAGCTGCCAGGCGTTCCTCGTACGATATCCGTTTCATTCCTGGAATCATTCTGGTGAATCTTCGCTGAACCTTCTCTAATGTCACTAAAGCCTTTCTAAAATAAGGACCCCAAAACTGCACACAATACGTAAAGTTTCATCTCGCGAGTGCCTTATAGAATCTCGACATCATATCCTTGCTCTTATAGTCTATACCTCTAGAAACGTATGCCAACATTGCATTCGCCTTCTTCATAACCGACTCAACCAGCAGGTTAACCTATAGTGTATCTTGCACAAGGACTCTCAAGTCTCTTTCCCTCTCAATATTTTAAATTCTCTCTCCATCTAAATAATCAGTTGCCCTTTTATTTCTTCCACCAAAGTGCATGACCATACACTTCCGAACATTGTTTTTCATTTGCCCTTTCTAGTTGTCTATTTCATTCTACCTCTATTGCGATAATCCGCAATGCTCTTTGTGCTCATGGTGTACTCCAAACCCACACGAGAGGAACAGACCTCACATAGCACTTGATCCCACTTTATTTTCGCCTCTTCTAGCTAGTTCGTGCCAGATATATACACAAAACCCTCTTTCAAATAAACCATCTACCATTACCCAGACACCCTTCTCATTGCATACCCATCTCCCTGTTCAAATTGCACACTGTTGTTTTTTAATCAACTGAAGAGCTTCAATATGAATTCCTTTCCCATGATAAATAAGGGATAAATCAAGTATTATATTTTATCAAGAACCATGAAAGTTGATCTACGTATAAGAAATACTCGTTCTTTATTTCTTACTTTCTTTCTTTTCGGTTGTCCATCGAAATCCGATGACGACGTCCACTCCTTTAACGGTGCGACCTTTGATGACTATAAAGTCCTATCCTGGACCCACAAGCTCTGTTGCAGGTGGGATATGTATATGTAGTAGTGCTAGTGCTAGTGATGGCAACCATGGCTGCATTTCTCCTGGCTTTCTTCTGCTGTCTTATGGTTGTTCTTTCCATATCCAGAATACGAACCCCGTCCGCACATAGCTGTCGCCAAGTGGTACGGTCAGCAGCAACCATCTCCAGGTCCTCGGGTCTGATCATACACTTCCTTAAAGCGTTCTTCATTTGATCCTTAAAGCGCTTCTTCGGCCTTCCAGCTCAGAGTCGACCATGATGTATCTGGCCGTATAACTCTCTGTAGGGTAGCCAACATGAGGTTATCCTTATCATGTGGCCCAGCCACTGCAGCTGACGCTGGGTGATCATAGCTTCAATACTTCTGCAGTTGGTCTTTACAAGTATTTCAGTGTGAGGCACCCGTTAACGCCAGGTAGTTCCCAGGATGCGCTGGAGGCAGCTTATGTGGATTCGCTCCAAGGACCTGATATGACGGCTGTAGGTTACCCAACGTCATCTTAATAAAATGAAATAATCCGTAAGCCAATAGCACTGTTATATATTCTATTAGTCAGTGTTCTTATGCATAACAGTGTTCTACTCTACCAGTAAACTGCTGAAGAGATATTTGCATTTGCTGATGATCAGAACATGAATATTAAATCACACTTAGAGCCTACGGCACATATTCTCCATTCCTCGCCGACACTTTATTATGTTAAATTGATCCTAGTGAATTTCAACCTCACCAGTTTTCAGACACATCATGTTGAGTCCAGAAACATATGATCCTCTGTGTGATAAAATCATGGCCTTGTGCATATTAAACATATATATATATATATATATATATATATACAGATTCTAAATTTAGAGTTATGTCCTCCAGTGTTTGTCATTTGTCCTTGACCATCTACCCCATCGTGGATGTGCAAATGGAGCAAGTGCAGGGATTTAGATATGTGCATCGTTGTGACCTCTTGTGGTGCATATGTGCACTGTACAAAAGGGGCAGATTGCCCTTGAATCCGGGGGGCACCAACGTCCTTGCCGGTCGATTTGTTAGAGCTGTTGTCACTGTTTCACACTAATATGGCAAGGCGATGAGAAACAGTAGATATAGTTGAGGATGAGCCAGCATGTTTAAAAATAGATGACGTAATACCTAATATGAATGTAAGGCGGAACAAGCCTTCTGTGTTGAAATTTCCCTGAATAAGATTGATAGATTGATCGGAGTTAACAGTGTGGCTCTATCATAAATCTATTATATATGCAATATAAGGGGTTAAGAATTTATTCCGTGGAATGTAAGAGAATGAGGGCAGATTTAATAGAGGTATACAAAATAATGAAGGGTATCGATAGGGTAAATGCAAACAGGCTTTTTTTCCGTCATATATTGTACACACAATTCATACCAATTGCACTACGCTGTTACATGGCAGCACGTATAAAGCACCTACCACCATCTACGTAATAAAATCATCACCATCTGAAACTACTAAAAACTTATCGATGTCTGTCAGAAATTTGATCAGATCACTCCACAGCATTAAAACTTCATTGAACTTTTCACTGGGAGTATAACTGTCCAATTCAGGAAAAACCTAGTGAACCGCTTCGTTCAGGTCTTTCTGTCTCCATATTCTTCCTCTAATATGGGAACCATAAGTGCAGACATGTCAACAAATGTGGATACTTAATGTTTTATTAAGGTGCACCGTGACATCCCAACAATTATACTCTGTGCCCACTGTTATCCAGGCGAACATGCTCTATTTGTTGTTTAACATCTTCCTCACAATTGTGGCGGGGCCACTTTATTTCCAGGTAACAAAGCACTTAAAACAAAAAAAAAAACAATGAAAGAAATTACTGGTATTTAAATGCAGTGTTGAATTGATCATACTTTAATTATTAAAGCTAGTTGTGGGAATGCTGGAGAGGTTTTGGGGATCTCAAGAATAAATTAGACAAAAGTTTTAGAAAAAGGGAAATAACATCCGATTACATCTGAATAGGCTAATGAAAACATGATTTATGCTGCCATATATGAATGAACGCAGTAAATGGAAAATCGTGAACAATCTTGACCCACAGCGGAAACAATTAGCTATCACCAAGTCGTGAATGAAAGAAAATCATAGCTAGGATTTTAGCACCATATCAAAATGCCAGGCAGTTACGTAAGGGATGGGATAAGGGACGGCAATTTCTGCCCAGTTGCACTCACCCCCATCATTGCAAAGTGCTTTGAGAGACTGGTTCTATCACATCTGAAATCCTGTCTGCCCACTCCCCTGGACCCCCAACAATTTGCGTATCGCATCAACAGGTCAACAGAGAACGCCATCTCCACGGCACTTGTCCCTGCCTTGACTCACCTGGGGAGCCCCAACTCTTACGTCAGAATAACACTCACAACACACTGTAGGAACTCAGCAGGCTGGGCAGCATCTGTGGAAAAGAACAGACAACGTTTTGGGCCGGAGCCCTTCGTCAATACTGAAGAGGGAAGGGTCAGGGGCCCTATCAGAAGCTGGTGGGTGGGGAGGAAGATGAGAAGGAGAAGGCTGGTAGGTGCATGGTGAAAAAACAGTAAGGGGAAAGATAAACGGGTGGGGGAGGGGAAGCAGGTACAGGATAGGCAGGAAAGGTGAAGAAGGAATAGGGGGAAGTACAATGGGTAGTGGATGGAGGCAGAACCATGAGGGAGGTAATAGGCAGTTGGGGGAGGGGGCAGAGTGAAACTGGGATGGGGGAAGTGAGTGGGAGGGAATTACCGGAAGTTGGAGAATTCAATGTACATACCAAGGGGCTGGAGACTACCCAGACAGTATACGAGTTGTTGCTCCTGCAACCTGAGTTTGGCCTCATCATGGCAGCAGAGGAGGCCATGTATGGATATATCCGAATAGGAATGTGAAGCAGAGTTGAAGTGGGTGTCTGTTGTGGCGGACGGAGCGGAGGTGCTCGACGAAGCGGTCCCCCAATCTTGTCAGGTTTCACCGATGTAGAGGAGGATGCACCGGGAATACCGGATGCAATACATGACCCCAGTGGACTCACAAGTAAAGTGTTGCCTCACCTGGAAGGGCTGTTTGGGGCTCTGAATGGCGGTGAGAGAGGATGTGTAGGGACAGTTGTAGCACTTACGCTTACAGGGACCAGTACCATGTGGGAGATCTGTGGGGAGGGACGTGTTGACCAGAGAGTTGCGGAGGGGACGATCCCTGTGGAAAGCAGAGAGGGGTGGAGAGGGAAAGATGTGCTTAGGCAGAATCCTGTTCATTGACTTTAGTTTGGCATTCAATACTGTGATCCCCTCCACTATGGTCGCCAAACCGCCAGCTTGGTATCAGCTCATCCCACCTGAATTGGGCCTTGGACTTTCTGACTAACAGACCCCAATCAGTTTAGACAACCTCTCCTCCTCCACTCTCACCCTGAAAACCGGTGTGCCTCAAGGCTGTGTGCTGAGTTCTCCTCTGTACTCATTTTTCTCCTATGTTCCTTTAGTGGATGGGAGACATTGTCTAATATGGCATGCAACTTGGACAGTATCCTCTTTTCACACACCACAGTCAGAGAGTCCAGTTCCATCCCCACAACATCAATGGCCTTACAAATGAGTTTGTTGATTCTGTTGGTGTCTGCTACCCTCAGCCTGATACCCCAGCACACAACATCAAACATGATAGCACTGGTCACTGCAGACTCGTGGAAAATCCTCAGCATCGTCCGACAGATGTTAAAGGACCTCAGTCTCCTCAGGAAATAGAGACGGCTCTGACCCTTCTTGTAGACAGCCTCAGTGTTCTTTGGCCAGTCCAGTATATATGGAATGTATCAAAACGTAATAATAACAAAATGTTTCTCATAGTGCATTTCAAAGATGGAAGAAAACATGCAATTCGAATGGGCTAAATACAGTGTAAGCAGGCAGTCTTAGTTCCAGCCATGTGCTTGGAGGCTGCAGTTTGTGGGACCACTTCTGAGATGAAGTTGCTTTATTTTCTGTGTTTTTAAGTAAATCAATGTTGCTTCATATAATTTTCTAGATGAGAGATAATATCGAAACTGAAGTTATTTGTGAGATGTTGCTGATAGAATACAACATGCAGGTTTGTAAATGATGGAGTCTGAACCTGCCTGGAGTGATTCGAACTGATTACTGCACAACAAACAGTAATTTCGAAGGGCCAATCAGAGGCAGGGACAGGACACGGCTTTGAAGTTTCTCGCAGGTTGGCGAAGCCTGTTAAAAAGTACAGAACGACTGTACAAAGTGTCTGATGTATGTTGCTCATGCCGGATGTTGTAGGCCTGGGAGTCACAGAAGTCTTGAGGAATTACATCTGCAAAGAAAGCATCCGGATGCAGCTCCCTGACTACCGTGTTTGGGATCTTGAGCAGTACAGTAAAGTTCTCGACTTGTCCGGGAGAGTGAGGTGATCATCGATCAGAGCTACAGAGAAGTATTCACCCCAAAGTTGCAGGAGGCAAGATGACTGACTGTCAGGAGAAATGTCAATGTGAATAGGAAGTAAGCGCAGAAAACCCCTGTGGCCATTCACTTCAATAATAAGTATACCGTTTTGGATACTGTTGAGGGGTAGTCCTCCCAAGGGGATGACACGCCGAATGGGACACTGGCTTGGAACATAGTTCCGTGGTGCTGAAGAGGAAGAGGGAGAAGAAACGAGTGGTAGTGATAGGCGTCTCAATAGTCACGGAAACAGACAGGAGATCTGTGGACTTTAATGGGACATCTAAATAGTATGTTCCACCCCTCAGCCCAATCCCCCATTGCCAGGGTGAGGGATATTTCCGATCTGGATCACAAGCATTTTGTAGAGGGAGCTATAACCCCCAGATGTTGGGACATATTGGTAACAATGAGATAAGAAAGAACAAAAAAGAGAAAGGTTCTAAAGGTAGAATTTAGAGAGCTGGGTAGAAAGCTGAAAAGCCGGACTGCCAAGATAATAATATTTCGATTGCTGATTTTGCCGTGAGCCACAGTGGGTAGAAACATGATGATCTGGCAGCTTAATGCGTGGCTGAGAAGTTGGTTCATTGAGCAGGGTTTTATGATCATGGATCATTCGGATCTCTTCTCAGGGACATATGATCTGTTCAAAATGATTGCACCGGACCCGAGAGGTAACAATATTCTCATGGGTAGGCCTCTTAGAGATTTTTCGGACAGTTTAAACTAATTTGGTAGGGGACTGGGAACCGGAGTGAATAGACTAAGGACAGTGCGGATAGTTAGAAAAAAAAAAACAAGCAAGCCAAAATAGCGTGCATCCAGATTGTCAAAATGGGCAGGCAAATGACTGGACATGATTGCAGCCAGTAAGTTGAGCGTCAGTACATTTGGGAAGTAGAACCAAAAATGCTAGCAATTGAGTACTTATGTCGTATTCCGGAGTGATAGGAAGTAGGCCGAGCGAGGGTGAGATCTGCTGGTAAACAATGGCGTCAGATTTGTAGAAAGTTGTGACATAGAACCAGAATTTGTTTAATCCTTATGGATTGAGTGAAGAAATTTCAAGTGTAAAAGGGTCCTGCTTGCAGCTATATTCTGGGAAAGAAAGGATTATCATTAGAAGAACGTTTGATAGCTTTGAGTCTGCAGTCTTTGTAATGCAGAAGGATGAGGGCAATTACATTAAAATCTTTCTAATGTTGATAGGCTGACACAGACTAGATGAAGATAGTATATTTCTTATGGTGGAGGAGTCTAGAACAGCAGGGCACAACCTCAGTATAGAGGGGTATCCATATTAAACAGAGATGTGGAGAGATTATTATCAGATCCACTATTCCGATCTTAGTATTAATAGCTTGCATCAAAGAAAGCATTCTTTCTGAAATAGAGACTTCCTCTAACTTTTTGTTTGTTCAGTTTCGGAAACAATCTTGCCACCTCTTAAATCGATTCTAGTTAGGGTTCCTGCCATCGTGATTAAATCGTAAATCCTTCAATAAAAGTAATAAATCTGCAAAGATTCAACAAAACGAGGATGGAAAACAGTGGAAATAAGTTGTAAAAGGAAGGAGTAGCGCCAACATGCGTCTTACTCCATGGGCTGCTGAAAGGAGACTCACAAGACACTCTTAATATTGACCGAACCCAAGGATTTGTACCCCATCTCTGGGCAATTTCAGGCCATGAAGTCGGCCGCACCAACTGCCCCCTGTCCGGATTACCATGAAAGAGAGACAGACTCTCCCATCCCTTCTGGAATACCCCTTCAAGCCTGAGGCATAGTTTTATGAGGATGGAAGATTTTTTGTGGATCCAGCTAGAGAAACTATGTTCTCGTTATGTGATAATGAGGAACAGTGAAGTAATGGAGCAGGCTTCTTTTGAAACAGTGGTCTCCACCAAGGAGGCTGAGCTGCTTGCTCTGACTTGTGCCTGTATCCTAGCAATAGACTAAAGTGCAAACTTTTACACAGACTTCCATTAGGCATTTGGATTTATGGGATTCCTACCTTCCTCTGGCCACCCCATTAGTAACGCTATCTTTGTAAACAACTTACTCATCACTCGACAGCTACCTCAAGTTTTGGCTATTATTAAATGTGCAGCCTCTACTGGGGAATCTGATGAGATATCTAATGATAATGCTGGGGCTGATGCAGCAGCCCAACTGACAGCCTTGAACCCCACTCTTTTAGTCTCCTTGGGAACCCAGCAAGCTCCTATCAGACAAAGTCTAAGGACGGATACGCCAGACGTAGGGGAAATAGTTAGGTTTCAGGGGGACGCCCCTGACAGGGAATGCAAATTATGGACACAAATGGGCTGAAAGGTTGGTCCAGTGACGGGCGCTGGTTCACCCCCGCATTCCCTCTGTGTTTTTACCTATTTTAATAGATTATGTACATAATTGTACACACCTGTGCAAGGAGGGAAGGAGGGAATATTAAATACATTATTACAATCTTGGTGGCACCCTGACTTAATTTGTAAAAAAAGCGATTGCTGGAAAAGGGATGGCTTGTGGTTCGAGAACTACCCTCTTTACTGGTGGACCTTTTTTTTTGTTCGTAACTTGATTTTATAGAATTACCTAGAGTACAGTGTTATAAGTATCGCTTAGTGACAGTAGATATATTTAGCAGATGGATTGAAGCTGTCCCTACAACTAATAATACTGCTATTGTAAACGTAAAATCGCTGGATGAATAAGCACATCACACAGTTCTTTACATCATCCTTTCACCAGTTTATTTGTTCGAGCTCAGCCGGCGAGAGGGTCCGGAGCCAAAACACCGAGAGGGATAGATTCCATTCTCTCCCTGGGGGCTCGTGTCAGACCTCTGCAGTAGGGTTACGATACTTTACTTTTATACACGTAAATATCCATAGTCCATTCCATATAAGGAGTTGTTTTCTTTTAGTTACAAAGTTCGTGCATACTGGTACAGACAGTTTTAAGGGAAGGGTATTAACCTTGCACTGTTATCAGACATACACACATCTGTTAATTTACACAGACAGTTCTGCCCTTGATTGAAACAAAGACATAGTTTAGCTATTTCACAATCACACAGCTGTGCGAAGTAAAAACAAAGGATGCAATTTAGGCTAACAGAGTACAAAGCCCTTGAAGGTCATTAATCCCTGCATCCCCAATATCCTCAAAAGCATCATCAACCCCTCCTTTTTATCATTACATGATAAACTTTCACAACAGGTGGTCACTTCTACAAGATGCAAAACATGGCCAAAGGCATCTTAAAATGCAGAAAATGATCAAAATTAATACAATCAGACTTCCGAAATACAAAAACAACCCCTATCAACCAGTACATTTTCCTTTAGTCCAAGAGAGTCCTCCTACTCAGTTCCTTCAATAACACATTTGCAGTCTGTTCGATTGCACCTCCACAAATGCACTGTGTGGCTTAAGGTACACAGGGCCCAGTGTTCCAATATGGCAGATTAATTCTTCAGGGAGTATTGGCTCAATTAAATCAGTTTCTTCTGAAGTCAGAAGTTTTTTTTTTGCCAAAACAACTTATTTTGCTGCCACTGGATCTGTAGAATGTGGATGCCAGTGTATATATATATAGCCACGGTCTTTCAAGTCAGGGTTGCAGCATCCTGGGTCGCCAAGCTTAGAACTTGCTGCACCAGCTCCTGTGTCTCAGTCGTTTTTTAAAAGAAAAGTTTCACAATAGCAGTCGAAACTTGTAGTTGAAACTGTGTGCTGTCATCATGGAATCCTTCTGAGGAGCTCTGTAATAGCTCATCAGCATTGTCAATACTCTGCATACTCTCCAACTATCCATATCATCACTGCTCTTGTTTCTGGTTCATCCAGTGAGTCCAGATTTTAACAAAGTGTTGCAATAACCTTATCATACTTGTTTGGGTATTTACAGAAAATGTCCTTTCTCACTACAATAGCTTCTTGGACGACGTAGTTTACTTTTATTTGAATAAGGTCAAGTAGCGTACTCACGCAGCGTTCTGCTGATTGCTCAACTTTAATTGCACATCGTCCAATTGCACGCACAGCTTTTTGTAAAAAAAAATCAATATATACTTTAGTGGCATACTCCTTCAATTCTGCCGAAACCTGTGCAACGTTGGCTTGAGAAGCCAGTCGCATCATAATATCCTGTTTTCCCAGTTTCACTTATATTGGATCATTGTTATACATTAAAGATGGTGCCGGTTACTGGCGACTTTGCACGTGCTGTCCAGAGCAAACTGCCCTCTCCAGTATCCTATACCCGAGAAACCCTTGTAAACCTTCAGTTTAGCAAGATAAAGATCAACAACACCCTGGAGAAGCTACTGACCGAGCTGGAGACTATCGTGCCAGAACTGCTTCTTAAACTCTGGACCATACCTGGGCCCGACCAACGAGGCGCACCACGTTCCCGGACACCTGCGGTCTGCTACCGTGCCAGAGCGCTTGGAGTCACGGCCCATTCCGACCAGCAGCTCTCCGGAGCAGATGACCACACAGAAGTGACGGCGGAGACCTCAAGATGCCCTAGACACTTCCCTGGAGCGACCACCGTAAAGCCCCGTTGGTGGACATCCACAGTTGCCGGAAGTGAGGCCTCCGCCGCCGACCTCGGAAATCGAGCTCGAGGCTCGGCTGGAACGGAGGCCTCCGTAACCGTGAATTGGTTTAAGGACTTGTTTCAGAAAGGAGCCTGGCCATCTGGGATTAAGTGTCGGCTTCGGGGCCCGATCCAATCGATGGCCCAGGCCCTCGGCAGCTGGAAGTGGCAGCAGAGCCTCTCTTGTTACTCGGCCCGACCAGGAGCGCACGACGACATGACCCACCAACATCGAAGAGCTGACAACAACACACTGCATCGATGGAGACCGGGAAAGATGGACTACTTACCGAAGAAGCGTGGGAAAAGAGCTGGGCTGCTGGTCAGATTGAAGCTGAGGGGTTCAGGGTCCTTATGCCCACTATCCTACTAGCTAATGTGCAAGCCATAGAGAACAAGGTGGATCATCTTGAAAGGAGACTCATGTACTGCAGGGAGATGCAGAACTGCTGTGTATTCTGTTTCACCGTGACCTGGCTCTCCCCTCCCAACCCCAACTGTGTCATCTAACCAGAGGGATTTTCGATCCATTGGATGGACCGCACGGCGTCTTCAGGCAAGATGAGGGTAGGTGGTGTCTGCTTACTGATCAACACTGGGTGGTGCTCGCACTCAGTGGCACTGACAAGTCCTGAAACACCTGTCGGTGAAGTATCGTCCCTACTATCTGCCTCGGGAATTCACCTCAGTCATATTGACAGCGGTCTACGTTGCCCCCCACCCAGGCGGACGTGGAATGTGCTCTGCACATACTGTATGCCAACAGCAGTGAACTTGAGACAAGGCATCTGGAGCCTTTGATCATTACAGCCGGGGACTTTAACCAGACCAACCTCAGAAAGGCGCTGCCAAAGTTATACCAACATGGCTCGTGCCCCACCAGAGACCCGAATATACTTGACCACTGCTACACAGCAGTCAAGGATGCGTACCGTTCCGTCCAACGACCTCACTTCGGAAAATCGGACCATCAGGCCGTACTCCTCCTCGCGGCTTACAAACAGAAACTGAAGCAGGAGGTCACATGTCAATGGTAGTGTCGCATTGGGTGGGTCTCCATGACTGCCGTGAATCAGTGGACTAGTTAGTATTCAAGGACTCGGCAGCTAACCTTGATGAGTATGTCTCAGCTTTTGTGTACTTTATTTGGAAATGCATGGAGGACTGTGTGCCTTGCAAGATGATCCGGGTATTCCCTAACTGGAAACCTTGGATGAATTACGAGATCAAGTCCCTTTTAAAGGCTAGAGCTGTGGCTTTTAGGTCCGGGGATTCAAGTCGCTACACGGAATCCAGGCGTGAACTCTGGAAAGCCATTAAGGGCACCAAGAGGAAATATCGAGCCAAGTTGGAAGCCCAGGCTAACCAAAGCGATGCCAGTAGACTATGGCAGGGTCTAAATGAGATCACTGGGTGTAAAGAAAAGGCTGGGACTATGAATAACTGGCACTTCTCTTCCTGAAGAACTTAACGTATTCTATGCAAGATTCGAACAGAAGAGGAGCATCCTGCTCCCTCTGGATGAACCGGACCTGGTGACATCGAGATTCATCGCCACCAAGGAGGATGTTAGAAGGGCCTTCCTGAAGATAAATCGAAGGAAGGCGACGGGCCCAGATGGCGTCCCAGGACAGGTTCTCCGGGCCTGAGCAAGCGAGCTGGCTGGAGTGTTTGCTGACACCTTTAACTGCTCCTTGCTGCAGTCTAAGATCCCCTCGTGTTTTAAGAAGGCAACGATAACCCCAGTGCCGAAGAAGAGCAAGGTGGCTCGCCTGAATGACTCTCGAACTGTGGCTCTGACATCAGTTGCTATGAAGTGCTTTGAGAGATTGGTTTTGGCACACATAAACCATAGCTTCAACCTCGATGCTTTGCAATTCGCCTACCAGAGCAACAGGTCAACAGCAGATGCCATCTCTTTGGCCCTACATTCCTGCTTAGAACACCTGGAGAATAAAGACGCATACATAAGGCTC
Source organism: Mobula birostris (assembly GCF_030028105.1). Taxonomy (NCBI): domain Eukaryota; kingdom Metazoa; phylum Chordata; class Chondrichthyes; order Myliobatiformes; family Myliobatidae; genus Mobula; species Mobula birostris. The sequence continues at coordinate 144,746,162 of NC_092377.1, forward strand.
CTTTTCATTGACTACAGCTCTGCCTTTAATACCATTGTTCCAAATAAACTGATTCCTGAGCTCCGGAACCCGGGCCTTAGCACTCAGATCTGCAGCTGGATCTTCAACTTCCTCACAGACTGGTACCAGGCTGTAAGAATAGGGGACAAGCTCTCCTCTATGATCACTCTGAGCACTGGTGCCCCACAAGGCTGTGTACTCGGCCCCCTGCTATACTCACTGTACACCCATGATTGTGTAGCCAAGTTTCATCAAACTCAATATATAAGTTTGCTGATGACACAACAATTGTAGGCTGCATCTCGGGTAATTATGAGTTTGAGTACAGAGAGGAAATTAAGAAGCTGGTGGCATGGTGCAAAGATAATAACCAATCCCTCAACGTCTGCAAGACGAAGGAATTGGTTTTTGGCTTCAGAAGGGGTAGCGGACCGCATGACCCAATTTACATCGGTGGTGTGCAAGTGGAACAGGTCAAAAGTTTTAAGTTCCTCGGGGTCAATATCACAAATTACCTGACTTGGTCCAACCAAGCAGAGTTCACTGCCAAGAAGGCCCACCAGCGCCTTTACTTCCTGAGAAAACTAAAGAAATTTGGCCTGTCCCCTGAAACCCTCAGTAATTTTTATAGACGCACCGTAGAAAGCATTCTTCTGGGGTGCATCGCAACTTGGTATGGAAGTTGTCCTGTCCAAGACTGAAAGAAGCTGCAGAAGGCAAACAACAGGAATTCTGCAGATGCTGGAAATTCAAGCAATACACATCAAAGTTGCTGGTGAACGCAGCAGTCCAGGCAGCATCTCTAGGAAGAGGTACAGTCGACGTTTCAGGCCGAGACCCTTCGTCAGGACTAAGCTGCAGAAGATCGTGAACATGGCGCAGCACATCAAACAAGCCAATCTTCCATCCTTTGAAAGCATTTGCATGAATTTCATCAGAACCTTTATAGCCGACAGGACAACAACTGAGTTGGCGTGAGATAAATGTGTTGTCACACGCTCACAGATGCTTTGAGCTTCTTGGTCATCTTTTGGGCTATAACTGGCCGAACAATCAAGGATAAATATCTGGCCCTATACAGTGCATTCATTTAGGTCATCCTTTGGGCTATAATTGACCAAACAATCAAGGATAAATATCTGGCCCTATTCAGTGCATTCATTTAAGGGTGTTAAAAGCTTATTGATTGTCTGAAAATTGAGGTCCCACAAGTTGCTGTTTGGATGAGATTCTGCAATCTTTGACAGAGCAGCCACAGCATTTGCAATGACCATTGGATTAGAGTCAGATATCTGATCCTTTATAGTTTCCAGAAATCCCTGATCTTCTACCAGCTGTGCATTGATATCATGTAGCTTGGCTGCACAGACAGCAGCAGATTTTCGTACAGAAGGGTCTTCATGCTTTCGACATTTTCACAGCTGCGCACACAAATACTTAGTAATTTTATCCACACATGTGCAGCCTATTGTTCTTACGGCCAGCGCTTGGATAAGTGGATTGAGATCTTCACAGTCCTTAACAAAGGTATTGACAGCCATAATTACCGTATCTGGTTGGCTCTTTACAGAGTTCATTAGACAGAAGTACATCAGATTCTCCAAATTGTCTGTCTGCATACACTTTACGACATCAGGAAAGAGGGCACTGACATTTTTTGCCAACAGTCGTTGACACAATTGCTTTTTTCACTGCTTCTTTCTTTTTTCTCCTTGTCACTGTTGAGTTCTGCTTAATTTCAAAGATTTCTCCTTGTTTGTTTGTTGTGAAATATTTAGAATCAGTCATGGTGATTGTGGTCATCGCCACCGAGGTCTGAGTTCCCTCTATCCCAGTTCTTGATCAGGACAAAATATCCAGGCTCAATCGTGGGGCAGTCAACTTTAGGCTGGGTTTCATCCTCTTGATAAGCCTGGCGTACCTGTGAATTCAAGCTTTGGAGAGTTTTAATTAATTTGTATAAGTATTTTCCCATCTCCTCCCCCAAGGTATGCATATCTAATTTTGCAGTTAAGCTCTCAGGGAGGAGCGGCAAACAAGGCCGGGGTCCCCTTGGGGTTCTCAAAGAGTACCCATTGATAATTTCTGCAAGTGATAATCCCGTCTTACTTAATGGCGTGATTCTCATATGGAATAGGGCTAAGGGTAAAACCTTCATCCAGGTCAATCCAGTTTCCTGTGTAAGCTTGGCCAACTTATTTCACAAGGTACCATTGGCTCGTTCCACTAGGCTGGCTGCTTTCGGATGATGGGTGCAGTGAAACTGCTGTTTTACAGCAAGTTCTTTTCAGACTTCCTCATTTATTTTGGCAACAAAATGTGGCCCATTGACTGAGCTTATCATTTCTATAAATCCACAGCGAGGAATTATTTCTTTTAGCAATATTTTCACAACAATCATAGCAGTATAATTAGTTATAGAACAGCTTCAATTCATCTGCTAAATACATCTGCTATCACTAAGCAATCCTTATAACAATGTACTCTAGGTAATTCTATGAAATCAAATTGGAAACAAGAAATAGGTCCACCAGGCAAGAGGGTAGTTCTGGGATCACAAGGGATTCCCTTTCCAGTATTCGTTTTTTCTTTTTTTTTTTGCAAATTAAAATCAGGGTGCCACCAAGATCGTATTAATGTATTAACCGTTCTTGACTGTTGTGAAAATATTTATATAGGAAAAAAACTGCTGCTGTCCGTGTAGCCAAGCTATATAACATCAATGCACAGCTGGTAGGAGATCAGGGATTTCTGGACAGTAAAGGATCTGATATCTGACTAATCCAATGGTCATTGCAAATGCTGTGGCTACTCTGTCAGAGAATGCAGAATCTCATCCAAACAGCAACTTGCTGAACCTGAATTTTCTGACAATCAAACAAGCTTTTAACAGCCTTAATTGAATGTACTGAATAGGACCTGATATTTATCCTTGATTGTTTGGCCAGTTATTGCCAAAAGGATGACCGAGAAGCTCAAAGCATCTGTGAGCCTGTGACATCACGTTTATATCATGCCAACTCAGCTGTTGTCCTATCGGCTGTGAAGGTTCTGATGAAATTCATGGAACTGGTTTCAAAGGACTTGGAATACTATGGCACTTTGTTGAAGTAACTGGCTCCCCCACTGCGAACGCTGTTGCCTGCAGAAGCACAATTCCAATATGTTGCCCTCCGGAATATCAACCTCATTATACAGAAAAGGTCTGAGAATCTTAAGCATGAGACAAAGTTTTTTTTTGTAAAATACAATGATCCAATATGAGTGAAACTGGAAAAACTGGATATTATGATTGGCTTCTCAAATCAACATTGGACAGGTTTTGGCAGAACTGAATAAGTATGCCACCAAAGTAGATGTTGACTTTGTACAAAAAGCTGTGCGTGTAATTAAAGTTGAGCAATCAGTAGAACGCTGCATGAGTACGCTATTGGACCTCATTCAGAAAAAAAATAAACTATGTCATCTAAGAAGCTATTGTAGTAACAAAGAACATTTTCCGTAAATACCCAAACAAGTATGAAAGGGTTATTGCAACACTTTGTGAAAATCCGCCCTTACTGGATGAACCAGAAGTAAGAGAAACAATAATATGGATAGGTGGAGAGTATGCAGAAAGAATTGATAAAGCTGATGAGGTATTAGAGAGCTTCCTGGAAGGATTCCATGATGAGAGCACACGTTTTCAACTACAACTTTTCACTGCTATTGTGAAACCTTTCTTAACATAAAACCCGACTGAGACACAAGAGCTGGTGCAGCAAGTTCTAAGCTTGGCGCCACAGGCTTCTACAACCCTGACTTGAAAGACCGTGGCTATATATCCTAGTGTCTACTTTCTACAGATCCCTGGCAGCAAAGGAAGTTGTATTGGCAAAAAAAAAAACTCTGATTTCAGAAGAAACTGATCTTATTGAGCCAATGCTCCTTGATGTATTAATCTGCCATATTAGAGCACTGGCCCCTGTGTACCATAAGCTATCCGCCTCTTTTGTGGAGGGGCAATCAAACATGCTGAAAACGTGTTATTGAAGGAACTGAGTAGGAGGACTCTCTTGGTCTAAAGGAAAATGTATTGGTTGATAGGGGTTCTTTTTGCATTTCGGAAGTCTGATTGTATTAATTTTGATTGGTGTCTGCATTTTATGATGCCTTTGGCCATGTTTTGTATCTTTCAGAAGTGACCACCAATTGTGAAAGTTTATCATATAATGATAAAAAAAAGAGGGAATGATGAAGTTTTTGAGGATATTGAGGATTCAGGGGTTAATGACCTTCAAGGACTTTGTACTCTGTAGAGCATAAGTTGCATCCTTTGTTTCTACTTTGCGCAGCTGTGAGGTTATGAAATAGTTAAACCACTACTTTGTTTTAATCAAGGGCAGAACTGTCTCTGTAAAGTAACAGATGTGTGCATGTCCGATAACACTGCAAGGCTAATTACTTCCCTTAAAACTGTGCACTATTGTGCGCGTACTTTCTAACTAAAAGAAAACAACTCCTTATATGGAATGGACTGTGGCTCTTTATGAAGTAAACTATTGTAACCTTACAGCAGAGGTCCGATACGAGCCTCCAGGGAGAGAGGGAAAGCTGTCCCAACCTTTTTAAGCCCAAGATCCTCTACCTCGGCCTTAGTGAAAGGCAAGATCGATCTACTAAATCTGTTAGTCACACGCATGCACACCGGGCATAAAAGACCAGAAGTAAAACTCCACAACCCAGAAACAACCTCTTTTTACAAATGGCTTTCCATAGTGGATGTATTGCTTTGTTACCATTATCATAATTAGTATTAGTTATTTTTATTATGCCCACATCACAACACCTTTAATTCTATGCTTCATTATTTAATTTTATTTCAACACGGAAAATAAATGAATAAAATTGACTGTTGCATTCAGTGTGATGACTGGGGCTAAATACTTTCTGCTAGTTCCTTGAAATTTGGCTCATAACTACAGACACCCAGTTTAAGACAGTCTGTGAGGTGTCTGTCAGTAAGACAGCTCCTGTACTTAGATTTCGTAATTTTCATCTGTGGCAGCACAGCACCCTCACAAACTTCCTGACAAACTGAGTATTTGAATGGACAGTTTCCTTTGTTAGACTGAATGTTGAATCTGCCACGTTTTTCATGTGTTTTGTATTCCTAAACTGTCACTGAGACACTAGTATACGTTTCAGAGGTACGCAAGATAATGACAGCACTGTTTTTTGTTTCCCGGTTATTTACATTTGGAGAATGTTGGAATTTAAAGGGGGAGAAGTGTTGTAATGTGAGCATCATAAAAACACGTTAATACAAATTAGGATAATGGTAAAATAGCAATACCCTGCTACGGAAATCTGTTTGTAAATAAAGGTTGCTTCCGGATTGCAGGGTTTTACTTCCGGTCTTTTCTACCGCGGTGCATAGTGGGGGAGCTACAGACATGCATATTGGGCAGAAAGAAAGGAACTAAAATTCTCTTAACAAACAGCTTTCAGTAGTGGCAGTATTTCGATATTACCATTATCCTAATTAGTATTACTTCTTTTTATAATGCTCACATTACAGCAGTATTTGTGCATTTATTTTTCTTTTTTTTTTGGGATCTACTGGGAAAATTCCCAAAGATGAGCCGGTTGATCACTATTAACCAGTTGGCAACCAATACTCTAGGTGTTTTGGCTCTGGAGCCTCTTGCCTGCTGAACTCGAACAAATAAACTGGTGAAAGGATAAAGTAAAGAACTGTGTGATGTGGTTATTGCTCTGGCGAATTTAAGTTTACACCTCAACATTACTGCTCCTCCTCCAATCTTAGTATCATCTACAAACGTAGCAATAAAGTATATCTTCCACCATCTAAGTCACTGAAATACAGCATAAAATGAAGTGGCCCCAAAATGAACCCCTGTGGAACTTCACTAGTCACTGACAGCCAACCAGAAAAGGATCTTCTTATTCCTACTTGTTGTCTCCTACCAACCAGCCAATCCTCATCCATGCTAGTAACCTTCCTGGAATATCATGGGCTCTTAGCTTGATAAGCATCCTCATATGTGGTCAAAAGCCTTCTGAAAATCCAACTATACAACATCCACTGCATCTCCTTTATTCATCCTACTTGTAGGTTCATCAAAGAATTATAATATATTCTTCAGGCATGATGTTCCTTCAGAAAACCATGCTGTCTTTGTCCTACTTACCAACTTAACTTATATCTTCCCAACCACTGAGGTCAGGCCAAGGAAATAGGCAGCAGAAAGGGTCATCTTTAAAAAAATACCCTTTCTGCTGCCTCTTTCGTTTCTTTACGAGTGGAGTAACATTTGCAATGTTCCAGTCCTCCGGAAGCATGCCAGAATCCAAATATTCTTGCAAGATTATTACTAATACCTCTTCAATCTCAACCATTATCTTTTTTACAACCCTAGTGTGCATGTCATGTGGTTCGGGTGCCTTAGATACCTTTCGGGCTTTCAGCTTTTCGAGCACTTTTTCCCCTTGTAATAGTAACTGCAGTCATTTCTCTTCCCTCACACACTTCAACACCTGGCATTGCTAGTGTCTTGAACAGTGAAAACTGATGCAAAATACTTATTCAGTTAATCTGCCATCTCCATGTCCCCCGTTATTCTTTCTCCAGCCTCATTTCCAGCAGACTTTTATCTACTGTCATCTCTTGTATTTTTAATACTTGGGGGAAAAAAACACATTTTTCTCTCCACCTTGATGTTGTTTGCTAGCTTGCTTTCATATTTTCTCTTTTCCCTCGAAACAGTTCTTTCAGGTGCTTTCTGCAGGTTTCCAAAATCTTCCAGATCTTCTTTCTTCCCACGATTTTTTGCTTTGTAGTATGCCCTCTGTTTTGCTTTTACATTAGCTTAGATTTCCTTTGTCAGCCATGGTTGTACTATTTTGCCATTGTGTATTTCTTTGTTTGTGGATAACATTTAACCTGCACCTTCCTCATTTTTCCCAGAATCTCAAGCTAATGCCGCTCTGCTATCATCCCTGCCGGTATCTCCTTTCAATTTACTTTGGCCAAATCCTCTCTCATAACACTCTAATTTCCTTTATTCCACTGAAATACTGTTATGTTAGACTTTGCTTTATTCCTATCGACTTTCAAGCTGACCTCAATGATATTGTGATCACTGCTTCCTGAGAATTCCTTTAACTTTAGTTCCCTAATCACCTCCAGATCATTACATCACACCAATTCCAGTGAGCTGATTCCCTAGTTGGCTAAATGAAAACTGGTTCTAAAGGGCTTCCACCTGTAAGGAATGGGGTTTCCCTTCCTCTACTATCGATGCTGCTCTCACCAGCATCTCTTTCATATTCTGCACGTTGCTGTCCCCCATTTCTCTGCTACAATAGTAGTTATAGAATTGGAAGTGCACTCCATCGTTGTTGTCGATGGATGTTGACACCATTCGTCACTTTGAGACTGGATGTGGTGTGTCCGAAGACGACTGATCAGGCCAATTTGGGCATGAAATGTCCTGGCACATGTTGGGCAGACATGCATAGGCACTGCAGTTGTTGCGCTGGTGGCTCTAGACTTGCGCAGCTTGCACTTATGGTGTGCTTCAGCAATGTGCCTTGCTTCGTATGTTTGACAGCCCTTATGGCTGAGACCGAGCCAGGTAGGGTAGTTTTGTGCCAGCGTTTCCGAGGTAGCCGTGTCTATATCAAGCGACTTCAGGGAGCCCTTTAGTGTGTCTTTGTAACGTTTCTTCTGCCCTCCATGCGAGAGTCTTCCAGCAGAGAGTTCCCCAAAAAGGAGCTGCTTGGGTATGCTCTCGTCTGGCATGCAAAATCGAAGCGAAAAGACTGCAACTAGCGGGACACTGTCTACGCCACCCCAGCTACCTGCCAGCCTTGTCATCATATGGGAGCCCAGGCATGGGAGGATGAACCCTGGGGGTCCTCCCAAGACTATGGTCAACATGCGCCTAGAAGTCAGTGGTGTGGCTAATGCAGATGAACTGAACACACTGATGAGGGTGAGGGAGAAGTAGATAGTCCGTCATTGTGCCCAAAGCCGGCCCCCTAGGCCTGAGTCGACGTACTAGTAGTAGTAGTAGTGGCATGCAGCTGAGTTTTAGAATTACCTTTGTCATTTCCTACCACCCCACTGTAGTCTACATCTTGCACAAAACTCTTGTAATTTCCACCATCTGCAACAAGATTCTACAACCGAACACATCTTTCCCTCCCTTCCACCCCCCCCGCTCCTCACTTTACGCAGGGATAGGCCTCTACGTGACTCCCTTTTCCACTCTTCCCTCCCCTCTGCTCTGCCTCACATCCCTCCGGTGCCCTTCCTCCTTGCCCTTCACTCATAGTCATGTCTCTGCTCTGATCAGATACCTTATTCTGAAACCCTTTAGCTCTTCCACCTATCTCCTCACATCTCTCACTTCAGCCTGCTCCCCACCCACTCATCTTCACCACCTCCTCGTTTCATGCAAGTATCCTGGTGTGGCAAACATACAGGTTGCTCCCAGATACTCGTGGGTGTGTTGTTTGTTAACACAAGCAACATATTTCACTGTATGCGCTGATGTACACGTGATAAATAAACTTCAGTCTTGAATCGTCACCTATTACTTACCAGCTTGTAATCCTCCCCACGCCTCCCGCCACCACTACCTTCTTATGCTGGCTTCTTCTCTTCCCCTTTGCAGCCCTCATGAAGGGCTTTGGATTGAATTGCTAACTGTTTACTCGTATCCTCATCTGAAAATCTTACTTTTTATTGTGTTTCTGTGGTGAGGTAGAGAGGATTAAGCCAAGTGAGTGAATAGTTGTAGCCTGAGTATGCCTGGTGAACTATATCTGAAGAGTGGAGGACTCAGTGAATATAAAAAGTACATGATGTGCTGCATATCTCTATCCTGGACGACCAAGGGATGTTCAGGCGAAGAATATCACTGAAAGAGGTGAGTGTACGAATAGAACTGGCTCTGTTGCTGTGCATCAATGTATAGACAGTGGTATTTGCATCAGTGCAGATATGCAGGGGAACATGGTATGTTGTGCCTCTTTAGTGATTGCGCTTCCTCCAAAAGCTGCACAGAAGAGGAATGAAATTAAAGTTCTTGATTCCCTCAGATAAATTCATGGAGGAGCTGTTGTTACCAATCAGAACTGACTGGGGTCGATAAGAGAGGAAATCCAGGACACAAATGCTCAAGGTGGTATTGAGGCAGGACTTGGAGCTTATTGATCATTTCTAAGGGGATAATGGTATTAAATGCTGAGCTGTAATTCATACAGAGCTTCCTGATGTATGTATATTTGCAGCTGTCAAGATGTTCCAGCTCTGAGTGAAGAGCCAAGGAGATGACATCTTTTGTGGACCTGTTGCTCCGGTAGGCAAAGTGGAGTAGAACCAAGTCACCTGTCAGGCAGAAGTTGATATGTTTTTTCACCAGCCTCACAAAGCACTTCATCACTTTGGAAGTTATCGCTACTGGGCGATGGTCATTGAGGCAGGTCACCATGCCCTTGTTGAGCATGATGATTATTGAAGCCACTTGAAGTAGGTGGGTCACACACTCCTGAAGCAAGAGGATAACGATCTCGGTGAACTCATGAACACAGCAACCAGTGGGTCAGCACGGGTACTGAGTACATGGCCAGCTGCCATGTCCGGTATGGATGGTTTCCATGGATTCACCATCCTGAAAGCAGCCCACATGTCAGCTACAGATACTGAGATTGAGGGACCATTGGGAGATGTGGAGTTATGTGATGGTTCTTCCGTGTTCTTATGGTCAAAGCATTGAGCTATCTGGAAGCAAAGCCCTCCTCTTTCCCATATTGTTTGATTTAGTTTTGTAGGAGGTGATATCATTCAACCCTGCCACACCTGCAGAACATCCCTCATTGACTCAAGTTTGTTTAGAATCTCCACTTCGCCCGTGAGATGGCTACCTGCAACTCATGTCAATTCCTTGCTCTATAGTATTAAATGACATTGATCTGCCCCTTAGCAAATTCTAGATCTCATGTTTTATTCAGGGCATCTGATTGGGGAGCACACTGAGTGAGTTTTTGGTGATTTCCTTTGTAGAGGAGTCTAGGACAAGAGGGCACGACTGCAGGATTGAAAGACGTCGTATTTAGAACAGAGATGCGGAGAATTTTCTTTAGTCAGAGAATGGTAAATCTGTGGAATTTGTTGCAATGAGCGGCTGTAGAGGCCAAGTCATTGGATGCATTTCATGCGGGGATAGATAGGCCAGGGCATCAAAGGGTATGGGGAGAAGGCAGGGGAGTGGGGATGACTGGAAGAATTAAATCATTCATGATTGAATGGTGGAGCAGATTCGATATAAAAGTTGAAATAAATCATTCTCCCTACTATTATTCTGACATTTTACATTCCTAAAATAAAGTAGTGATCCTAACTGACCTAAGACAGGGAATGTTTTCAAGGATTAAATGTCAGAAATTGTAAAAAACTGAGTTTAAATGTATTGGGCTAAGTTGTATGTAAACTTCCGACCTCATTATGCATCTATCTCTGCCTGAAATACACCCAATAACTTTGCATTCATAGCCGATTGTGGCAATTAATTCCGCAATTTCACCACCCTCTAACTAAGTTCTAAAAAGACGTCCTCAATCCTGAAGTCGCGCCCTCTTGTCCTAGAATCCCCTACCATGGGAAATAACGTTGCCATATCTGACCTGCTCAGGCCTTTTAAAATTCGGAATAATTCTATGAGATTCCCCCTCATTTCCTGAACTCCAGGGAATACAGCCCAAGAGCTGCCAGGTGTTTCTCATACGATAACCTTTTCATTCCTGGAATCATTCTGGTGAATCTTCGCTGAACCTTCTCTAATGTCACTAAAGCCTTTCTAAAATAAGGACCCCAAAACTGCACACAATACTTAAAGTATGGTCTCAGGAGTGCCTTATAGAATCTCGACATCATATCCCTGCACTTATGGTCTGTACCTCTAGAAACGTATGCCAACATTGCATTTGCCTTCTTCATAAACGACTCAACCAACAGGTTAACCTTTAGTGTATCTTGCACAAGGACTCTCAAGTCTCCTTGCCTCTCAATATTTTAAATTCTCTCTCCACCTAAATAATTACTTGCCCTTTTATTTCTTTCACCAAAGTGCATGACCACACACCTTCGAACATTGTATTTCATTTGCCCTTTCCAGTTGTCTATTTCATTCTACCTCTCTTGCGATAATCAGCAATGCTCTTTGTGCTCATGGACTGCATCACTGCAGTCTAATAATAAGTTGTCAACAAAGCAAGGGCGAAAGTCCATCAATGGATGAAACACACTGGAATAGATAAAACACGCTGCTGTTTAACATTTATTCCTGTTGGAATAATGGCCATAGTCTCAGTTGAAGGTTGCATATAGAAAGAATGAATTTCAGAAGATCTGAGGTGGAATTTCATAAAAGGCACAAGTCTTATGTCTGTTGATATGCGGGTGAATAACGGTAATATTGGGAAATATGGGAGTACTAAGACGTGTGGGCATCATTTCTTATAGTGAATGTAGTGGTACTGTTCATGGGAACACAAATAAGAAATAACATCATATATATATATAAAATCAATAAAACCGCTGAGGGCTTTCTTAGATATGTATTTACTGATCTTCAAACTATATTTAATTTCACAGCAGAATGGGGACAGAGTTGTTTATCATAAATAAGCTATTATTAAACAATGGGATGAGTTATCCGAGATCATCAAATACTGTACCTTAGGGATTTAGCTAATATTGCTTTCCAGCATCCGCTTTTGTGAGTGAAGTTTGGGTTTGGAACTGTGATTTAAACGTTAATATGCAGTATGTGTATTGGTTCATATTGTTATTACTTTTCTCTTGTTTCTAATGGATATCAGAAGTATTTTCTCCCCCTGAGTGTTTGCATGTCACATGCCTTTCGAATTTTCTTTTTCAGTGTGATTTTCTTTGATCTCCCTCTCTGATGTTGTGTTTATATATTATTGATTGCCATTAAATCCATTGATATACGGTATGAAATTGAGCACATTTCTTCATACTTCTGTTCTGATAATACAATTATATCTTGATCTTTATTATTTGTCGTAGTAGTGATTGCTGGTTTTCTTTTTGAGCTGTATTCATCTTGGCTCACGGTCAATATAGTTACGTTGTTGATTGTGCAGAGTCAATGACGTGAGAGCTTCGATTAATTAGGAGTTTCGTAGTGAGTTTCCAAACCACGTTCCGGTGCCGGACAGTCAACAGATAGATGCACTATTTCCAAATATTGAGGTGCACTGTGCAGAAATGCAGAAAACATGCAGCAGCACTGGCTTAGAGATATATGTTATCATCTACCACGAGTGAAAGTGGGGCCGAAGGGAGGGGGGAAGCCATAGGTGTGCTTCCATTTTCAAAGGATAACAAAGAAACAAAATATGAGAGTTATCAGAAAAACGACCATTAATCATGCATGAGTTCAAAGGACAATTACAAGATTGTTGCCGGGATTTAGGGAATCTGGAATAGAGAGAAACTTGAGAAGATTAGAACATTATATTAAAACAGAAGAATTTCAGGGACAATCAAAAAGACGTCTATAATGGTACGAGAAACATATGTAAGGCAATTATTTCATATCATTTTTCCCACAAATAAGGAATCAAGAAGAAGAAGGCAAAGGGTTAAGGAATGGAACTACAAATAGATGAACGTTTAAGGTGAAAATGGGTGGAGGTTACTTGACAAAGTTTCGCGAGAGTGTGGAACGAGCTGCTGGTACAAGATGTGCATGCAAGCTCGATTTCAATGTTTAAGAAACTTGGATGGTTAGATTGGTGATAGTGTTATATTGCACTATGGTCCAGAAGCAACTAGATGGGAGAAGCCTGTTTTAATGATTTGGCATGACTAGATGGTCCTTTGTAGAAACTAGCCTTGTTTCTGTGCTTGCGGTTTTCTATGACTCTATAACTGTATGATATATACTTGGATTAGAAGGGATTTGAGGGATATGACGTAAACGTGAGTTTGTGGGACTGTCTTAACGATAATATTGCCCAAAAGATTTGTTATGAAGGAAAGGTCCGATATAGATGAAACTGTTATTCATGGGTGGGGAGGGAGGGGGTGCACGTGGCGAAGTGGTTAAGGCATTGGACTAGCGACCTCAAGGTCGTGAGTTCGAGCCCCAGCCGAGGCAACATGTTGAGTCCTTGAACAAGGCATTTAATCACACATTGCTCTGCGACGACACTGAAGAGGGGAGACTTGCAGCATGGGCAAATGCTGGTCTTCTATACAACCTTGCCCAGGCCTGCACCCTGGAGGGTGAAGACTTTCCAGGCGCAGATCCATGGTCTCGCAAGACTAACGAATGCCTTACTTATTCGTGGGGGCATTGAGGGCGGACCCAAGTGCAAGACACAGACACTGACATACCAGGAACAGGACAAGATTTATCAAAAAAGCAAGGGGAGTCAGGAAGAAACGACGCTGGACATGGACACAGCCCTGGACGAGACAAGGACACAGGGCCTGGGCTATGACTTGGACTAGGAAAACGGAACCCGGACGTAGAACTAGGAACATGGGACCTGGACGTAGAACTTATGTCCCGTAGAACAAGGAACTCCAGAACCAGAGCCTGGAAAAGGACCCGGAACCTGGGTCTTGTTTGCGACTCAGAACCTGGGTCTTGACTCGGAACCGGAACCCAGGTGTAGGCTGGGACTCGGGTCAAGGATCTTGGCAAGGACATACGTGGCTACAGGACAGGACGAGGAAATCCAACACAGGATGAGGTTCCCCAGCACAGGACGAAGAACCCCAACTCGGTGCTTGGCGAGGAACCCCTGGGCTGGGCGATGCACCAGAACCGAATGAGGACACGAAGCTCAGACTTGGACGGGGCTGGAACACGGCACCTGGCCTTGGTCTTGGAGCACAGGAACACAGAGCCCTGGACTTGAGCACAGGAAATCAGAGCCCCGGACTTGAGCATAGGAACACAGAGCCCTGGACTTGAGCACAGGAACACAGAGCAATGGACAAGAGCACAGGAACACAAAGACACAGAGCCGGGAGCCCTCCTTGGGAACGGGAGGTAGAGTCGGGACTCGTGCACAGAACACAGAGTCAATATCCCTCTGTGGAACAGGACTTAGGTCGGGGGCTCTACAAATATGGTCTCCTCTACTGCCATGATGAGGCTAAACTCAGGTTGGAGGAACAACACCTCATATACCGTCTACGTAGTCTCCAGCCCCTTGGTATGAACATAGAATGCTCCAACTTCCAGTGATCCCCTCCCCCTCCCTTCCTCTATCCCTATTTCGCATCACCTCCCTCATAGTTCCGCCTCCTTCTACTATTGTTCTCCCGCCAATCACCTCCCTGCCTCCCCTCCCCCACCCCTTTGTCTTAAAAATTACTGTATTTTTTTCAACTACCAGCATTCTTGAAACCCTCCCCAGAGTTCTTCCTTCAGTCCTGACGAAGGGTTTCGGCCCGAAACGTCGACTAATCTTTTCAACTGATGCTGACTGTCCTGCCGAGTTCCTCCAGCGCATTGTGAGTGTTCCTTTGACAACAGCATCTGCAGATTATTTTGTGTTTACGCTCTACAAAGAGTCAGGACCCCTCTTTGGGAACAGGACATAGGGCTGGGACTCTTCTTTGGCATGGCACTAAACACGGGGACACAAAGAGACATTTCCATTCTCAACGATAGATAATTCCTTATCATGGCGTGCTAAGGCTCCGGTCTCACTCCGGCGGTTGAACTGGACGGCGATACAGGCGAGGATGCAGGCAAGTTTGCAGGCAAGGTAGCAGGCAAAGGTAACAGACTAAGATTACAGACGAGTTTAGTGCCAAAGTAAGTGTTGCGATAAATTGCTGAAGTAACTGCCGGGGATTCAGAAGGGATGAGAGAGCGAGAACAGTCCAGCACCCAGGCCTGGTTTGCTGAGGTATTTCTGTCCAGCCCTGAACGAGAATCAGGTGTCTCAACTGAACCGGGGAAAATAACAAAACTTGGAATAAGGATCGATGGATCGGGCCGTGGACCGGAATCTGGGTTTCATGAACCGGACCATGACAGAAACCAAAACTGGGTCTGTCGTGAACCGTTGTTTAGTCTCTACAAAATCAGACTCCGCTAGGTATTCCATACAATAGACCCCGTAGATCTTTTATCAGATCAGCCACTGAGATGAAGTTCCTGATGAGTTATACTTCAATGTCGACAATCCCTAGGAATCCTTGGATTTGTTTCCTATTGGGCGACTGCGGCTAATCTCTGACTCTTTGTGTCTTAGTAGGGTTTATTTTCACATCGCCAGTGGAAAGGATAAAATAACACAAAAAAAAAAAAAAAAACTCAAGCGGTAGGAATTTGGCTTGCGGATATCCCCAGCTTCATAAAATGTCTACGATCTACAAGCCTCTTTAGCGCCAGACCAATCGATTTGCAGAGAGGCAGATATAGAGCTTTGCATAGGTCGGGAAGCAGAGTTGAAAGGAAGAGATCGTTTCGCGAGGCTTGGAGCATTAGCGGAAGACTGATTGACTCACAAAGAGAGAAAGAGCTTCGCACAGGTCGGGGCAGAACAGTTTAAAAAAAAAAAAAAAAAGAACGTTTCGCTGGGTTCTGCACTTAGCGACCGACCAATCGATTTGCGCTTCATTAACAGCAGAAAATAAAAGAAAATCCGGATGAAACCGGAGTGGCCATTGTGTGACTTCGCCAGCGTAGGAGTGGGATGTGAGACTTTGATTCAAGAGGTTCTGACAAGCTGACACATAGGAGTAGCAGGTAAGGCTTTTGTAATGGTTGAGGAGAAAGTCAATAAAGTACAGCTAATTAAATAAAGTAGGTCTGATCCGTCATCAGGGGATGTGCTGTAGGTGCATGACGTGGGAGCTGCTAGACCCCATTGCAGTTCCTGGTGACCACATCTTCAGCAAGTTTTGGCTGATCGAGGAACCCAAGCTCAAATTTCATGAGATGAAATCTGAATGAAGAACACTGATGCACATCAAAGGGTTGGAGAGAGTTACGTGGACGCTCTCTTTCAGGAGGCAGTCACACCCATTGTATTAACTGCCTCAAATGTTGTGTGTGGTCTGCAAGAAGAGGGTAAGATGCGAGTGAGGCGGGTAGTTGGATCAAAGAGACAGAGCTGGAGGAACTTCAGCTCTTGTGATTCTCCAACAGGTCTGAGATTTTTTTTTTTTCCCTGCGTTGATGAAAGTGGGACTGTGGGAACAATGAACAAATTAACTGGGGCATCGTAGTTCAGGGAGCCATTCAAGAGGAGGGAGCGAAGAGAAATGTCGTGGTAACTGGAGAACAGACAGAGATCGCTGTCGAGAGGATAGAGCGTCCCGAAAGCCGTGTTGAAGGGGAAAGGTCCAGATGCTTAGTCTGTGTGACATAAGTAGAATGAAGAAAGAGGTTCTGCAGAGGGAATTTCAGCAGCTGGGGACTAAGTTAAAAGGCAGACCTAAAAATGTGGTAATCTCTGTATTTCTAGTGTCTGGTACGTCCAAGATCCCAAAGGGAGATGTTGTGGATGGGATGGGTGGTGACGTCATCGATATAATAACTATCACGTAAGATGTCGTGTTGCGAAAACTTGTGGTCTGAAGGTAGGTATTTCCCTTTGTTCTGATGGAATGCATCCCACAGTACTGAAATAATTTCCAGAATTTACTGCTGAGACTTTAATGAGAGTGTACCAACATACTGCAGACTCTAGGAAGATTCTGCCGGATAAGAAGCAGGTGAATGTAACGCCACTGATCAAGGTAGGATGTCAACAGAAGGCAGGTACTATAGGCCAGTTGGTTTAACATTTGTAGTTGGAAAACTATTATGAAAGAATAAATAGCATGACATCCGAAAAAAAATGGATGCAGCAGGCAGCAGCAGCATGGATTCAGCAAAGGCAGGTCCTGTTTCACAAACGTATTGGAGTCCTTTGAGGAAATAACAAGCGTAGTGGACAGAGGGGGACAGCTGGATGTTACTTACTTGGCTTTCCTAAAGGTGGTTCAATAAAGTGCCACATGAAAGACTCCTGCATTATATAAGGATGCATAGAGTTGAGGAATGCATGAGGTGTTAGCGTCGATAAAGGACTGTTTAATCAACAGAATACAGGGGGTCTGGATACATGGATGTTACTCTGGTTGGCAAACAGTGGTAAGCGGTGCCCTGGGCCACAACTCTTCACCATACGAGGGGTGATTGATAAGTTCGTGGCCCAAGGTAGAAGGCAATGAGTAGTCCAGCTCTCGTTACAAGCACATGCAGTTCCACTGTATGATTGATTATGTAGAAACGTTGAAGTTAATAACTCCTCAGTTAATAACCGATCACGGGTGATTGATAAGTTAGTGGCCTAAGGTAGAAAGAGATGAGGTATCTTGAATGTAGTCTTCCACTAGTGGCCCACTTTTACTGGACCAGATTTTACGAACTCCAGAAATTCAGCTTCGAGAATGCTACTGTCCTGGGACAACCTCTAGCAAGTTAAATCTACTCCGACATATTGTCCGATTGAAGTCTCGTCAGGAAGACACTTTGGGATACGTCATCTCAGTTTTATTTGTTATACACGTGCTATGGAAATGGTTAGCTCAGCTCCATACATAAAGTTCTTATTTGGGGCAAAGCGAACTTCAATGGCATTAGGCAAGAACTTGAAAAGTTGAGAAAAGTAGGATGATTTTCGCAAAGTAAGGTCTACAAGTCTTTCAGAGGTGCGTATCAATAGTTTCTTGTCAGCATGTTACTGTTGGAATGAAGAGCAAGGCCACCAGGAGAAAAGAAGCTGGATGGCAAAGGATAGTGACACTCTGGTCAGAGACAAATGAAATAAGTCTTCAGCAGCTGGATCAAGTGAATCCAGTGAAGAGGATAGAAATTGCCAGAGGATATTCGATAAAGAAGAACAAAGACGAGCATTTGGCACAAAAGTATCGAGGCAAGTAAGTAAAATTGAGGTAGACTCGGTTAGCAACATACGAGAAGCAGCACTTCTTAATTTCCAGAATGTTTGTATTTGTTTGTTTGTTGTTTTTTTTATTGTGGAGACTTGGATAATACGGAAATTTCACAATAAGTGAAGCTTCTGTGTTTCACTATGTTAAAATTAATAAAAAAGAAAAGTTGAATAAATCTCAGGACTCAATAATGATTATCCTCTAAAACTGTGAACACTTAGGGTCAATTTGAAAGTGCCGCGTTGAGATGTATGCGTTGTCGCTGATGAACAATAAAATGCCGGAAACTGGAGGTTGGCAAGGGAAGAACTCGCAACTACAGACATTTAGATGGCTGTCTATGGTGGGTAAGTTACTGGAGAGAATACTGAGGGATAAGATGTCAATGTTTCAAAATTGCAAAGTTCATTTATTATAAAATAATGTATAAATTATAAAACCTTGAGACTTATTTCCTAACAGGCGAGTACAAAGTAAGAAACACGAATAAAAACAATTTAATAAAGAGCAACCCAGATGCGCAGGGAAAGGGGAAAAAACAGGCAAAGTATAGTCGCGAGCAAAGGCATTCCAATCTTAAATGAGCCCTTAGATAAAAAAAAAATCCCGGGCAAGTTCACTATAAGCGCAAACTCTCATTCTGTAAAGTGAGTCGTTCAATAACGTAACAGACAAATCGTTGTGGTTGTGAGTTCATGTCTTACTAGATGATGAATAAATAGACTCGAATATATCGCTTTAATAACTTTATAACTGTCAGCCGCTCTGGAAGGTTAACTCGCAAGGAAGCCAGGGAGTGTTGATTAATTGGATATATATATATTTTTTTTTCTTGATGGCAGTAATTCGGTATTCCAGATTATGGAATGTTGTTTCTTGGTCTGGATGGTCTGCTGATTTTCTGCTGATGAACCTTAGGGGTCTAAATTGAAACATGTTTCCCCATTAAAATCTACATTTTTTTATAACAAGTTGAAGTGCCATTCAGTAAGTTTTCAGATAACTCATTTTTTTTAATAGAGTGCGAAGGAGATTATGAATATTAGAGGAGGGCCCTAATGACTCGACAAAAAATTGCGGAAGTTTATAAACTCTGCGAACTCCTTCATGGGCTCATGTGCTACTCCACCCACGAGGACATCTACAAAGCGCAGTGTTCTTGAAGGCAGCATCTGTGATTAAAGACATGCATTTCACTCATTACTATCACCAGGGAGAAAGTACAGGAAGTTGAAGACACACAGTCAACGTTATCGTAGCAGCTATTGTCTCCCCGATATCTGATTTCCAATCAGATTAGTTTAACCTTAAACACGACCTCACGTTGTTGCTCTATTTTTTCATTACTTGTTTATTTTAGTATATATTTATAACAGTTTTCAAGACATGTGTAAACCTGTATCCAATACTGAGAATTTTATGTTTCACGATGTAAGCAAAGAAAGAATTGTGTCGACGGTTTATTCTGTCCCTTTAATCCTCTTAGTGTAGCGTGATTTCCCCGCTTACGATGTTTGTCTGCATCTTGCAATACAAATAACGTTTTGTTTCAAGTACTCATACGAAGTAACGAGCAATCGTAACATCTTGTCCGCAAATGGAAACGTATTAATTGACATGATAATGAAAATCTGTAATCTTCTTGACAGTCAAAGTTCGAATCGGAGCATGGCCACGAATTTCCACTTTATATATCTTGTTTAAACTCTGAAATTGTCAACAAACGCTTCGGCAGTGTTTCTTTTTTTTGTTGTTGTTCAGCCACAAATGGAAATAAAGCACCTTGATACAGAATCCCATCGAAAATATTTATTGTTTTATTGATATGTATTCAATGATGCAAGAATGAAACAGTTCACGCCCCTACCAAAGCAAAGCAAATCGTAGTGATATCACTGTTTAACCACTTAAAAAGAATTCCACACTGCGCCCCTGCCCAGGGGTAGTTTGAGCATCAGCGAAAGTATTAAAACAAAACGAACATGCGCTCAGATAAAATATTAATCAATTAAAACTTCTTCATGACATCACTTCCATATGTACTCTATGTATTCTATACTCACTGACTACTAAGCAGCATAACAATTATATTCCTCAAGTTATAGAAATAAAATTAATATGCAGTTTCTATACACATCAATATGTCTTTCAGAAACAATACAGCGCATAAAACAAAACAAACATGCAAAACTTTCTTTCCAGACAGATTAAATGAAAATGCGACAATGTGTGATACAATATATTTCTCATAATTCAATACATTCATTTGAAGAAGTGATTGTGCACTTCTCGTTAATTGTACTTGAGTGACAAGTTTTTTTTGCTGGATAATAGGGACTAGAATTCAATATCAAAATTGCTGAGAATATTATTGAATTAATAAATTTATGTTTCATAGTTTATTGTGTGTAATATGATACTATATTACACCCTTAATGTTAAGTATAATATCACAGAATGCATTGTGTTAGTCTCTCTGAAAAAAATTACAATCACCACGAAGGAATGCAAATCAAGAAAAAAAAACCTAAATTTAACTTCAACACAAATATATGGAAATTTATCTCTCGATAATGTTAGTTCCATTCATTGTCGCTGATATCTGAACACAGTACACTTGTCCGGAATTTAAAATAATTCTCCAAACCTCACATCACAGCTGATGGGATAGAGACAGTGGAGGCAAATGAAGGAACAGCTTTCTTACTGTCTTCATGGCCACGGTGTATATTATGGGAATAAACCGTATACAGATTCAAGTGCAGAAAGACTTGGAACTCTGCATGTGTTGTAGTTCCGTTTGTCATTGGCATCAGTTGAATAGAGATCTGAGAAAGTAGGGTGCATGTGAATCTGCTGCCTCGATTCTGAGAGTGTAAAAACGAATGATTCAATTTGAAAGAAAAAATTACAGATTCGCGCTGACAAAGAAAAACTATTTAGTGATGAACATCCTCCTTTGAATAATAATCAATACGGCTCTAATGCAGTTCGTTTCGATGAAAACGTCCGTTGTTGTCGACAGGTGATCTGAAGTGTATTCGACATTCTCGCAGTTGGCAACTACTCATTGGACGCCCACCCGGACACGATGTCATTTTGGAAACGCTGTTCTAAGCATACAAGAAAAAATGCGTAGTAAAACAGAATACGATATTTTTGTTTTATCTGAATATATTTCTGGTAATTGCGGGTATTGATGCAACTGAATGTTCAGATCAATGTCGGCAACTTTGGGTATTAGAATATCACCGGATTTACGTTATTCACGTTCGCAGAGCGCAAGGAATTCGTAGTTTTTTTTTTCACAATGCCATTGGAGTCGCCAGGAACCTTATATAGGAACAAGTATAAATACAAACGATATTCCCGACAATAGCGATGTGCAGCAAACGTCATGAAACTCTGAAATACCCAGTTACTCTTGAAGCCTTCGAATTCATATGACATTAAGGCCTGCTATTCAAAGTGAACAGAAGCTTTATACAATGAAAGATTTATCTGCAGAAGATAGACCTATTTCAATTTGATCACAGGCTTCTGGTAACGCAAATCATGAAAAAGAAAACAAGAAATTACATTGTCACATCATGACGAGAATGGCAAGCATATTTTTTGTCAGGTCATGATGACAGATAGAAAGAAGTTTGCATATTGGTTTTCTTCTGGAGCCGTATGTCGTTGATTCTCACTTTGATAAACCCAGTGATTCTCACAGCTACCTGCACAATTCGTCTCAGTCCCTGTCACTTGTGAAAATGCTACTCCTCCCATTTCCTCCGCTCTTGCCGCATCTGTCCTCGGGATGAGAGTTTTCAATACAGAAGTACTCAGATATCCTCCTTCTTGAAAAAAAGGGGCTTGGCTTCCTCTACCACTAACACTGCCCTCAACTGTATATAGCTCAGGTCTGCCCTCACTCCGTCATCTCACCGCCACGCCAGGTACAGATCATCTTGCCCCAACTCTGAGTTGCACCTACCACCTACCACTAGACACATATTCCTCCAATACCCCCACCTTCCTAATCGAACATCATATTTCTTTCCAGTCCCAATGAAGGTTCGGCCCCAAAGGTTTAGTGTTTATTCATTACCAACAAGCTAGGCGATCTTCAGAGATCCATCAGCATTTTGGGTGTCGTTTTTGGTTTCCAGCATGTGCACATTTTCTTCTGTTTCGTGTTTCTATATCAATTTCTGTATTAACTATGCATGACCGCAAGTAAATAGATCGCAGGTTGTATATGTTGACATATATGTATGCTGAGTTAAGAATACTCTGAGCTTTGAACTAAAGATAGAAAAAAAATGAATGGGTACCAACCACAAATACTGGAAGAATTTTCTTCAGGACCTTCTGCTGCTTGACACGACCCCTTAAGATTATCGCTAGTGTAATATTCAATTTGATGGATGGAATCGATGGATCCAGTGTCTGAAGGTTAATTGAAAAAAATAGCTGTTGGAGCTATTTGTTTGTTTGTTTTTATTTTTGTAAAGGAATTTATCAAACCATCATCATCCTACTGATAGTTATATATGTACAGCATAAGTCATCATGGCTAAACACATTTCAATGAAACGATAGACTCACTCAAGAGGAATATATGGCACAGTGAACTGCACGTCAACAATGTATACGTGTACGACAAATTAGTTATATTCTTATTCTTATTTCTGGTGTTTTGGACAGATGAGAATTACACGGGGTAGGGAAGTAGTGGTCCGCTTTCATGTCACCACATTGTTTTTTTCACGAGGACACCGTTACTGATAATTCTTGGAATTAAGTCGATGCATTAAGCAATAAATAAATTAATTAAATTGCTTGAAAATATCATATGGCCAGATAGAAAATATGGAGAAGATGAACGATTTATTGAGAATATTAAGACATTTTCATAGGGAAGAAGGACACTATCGTGGCTGACAAATGAAGTCAGAGCCAAAGTAAAAGCAAAAGAGATAACATGCAAGAAAGACAAAGCTCATGGGGAGATAGAGGATTGGAGAACTTTTTAAAAAACTTGCAGATGGAAACTAAGAATGTCATTCGGAAGGAGAAGATAAATTATGAGAGGAAGCTGGCGACTAATATCAAATAAGACACTAAAAACTTTGTTTTTAAGTAAATAAAGGTAAAAGAGAGTCGAGGGTAGATGTAGGACCAACACAACATGACACTGGAGATATTGTAATGACAGATTCAGAGATGGCAGAGGAACTGAGTGCGTATTTTGCACGAGTCTTCACAGTGGAAGACGTCTGCAGTATGGTGTCAGGGAAATGAAGTTTGTGAAGTGAAAATTACGACTGAGAGTTGTTCAGGAAGCTCAACGGTCTGGAGTGAATAAAGCTCCTATAACTGATGGAATTCACCCTCGGGTTCTGAAGGAAGTAGCTGGAGAAATTGCCGAGGCAGGAGAAAGGACACTATAGACCAGTCAGTTTGAGGAAACTAGAAGCAGGATAGAGAAATGAGATGCAGTAGACGTGGTGTACTTAGATTTTCAGTAGGCCTTTGACAAGGTGACGCACATGCGGCTGCTTAGCAAGATAAGGGCTCATGGAGTTACAGGGAAGTTACTAGCGTTGGTGGATTATGGGCTCGTCGTCAGAAAACAGTCCGAGTGAAGAAGGCATCCTATTCTGCCTGGCTCCCAGTTACCAGTAGATTTCCACAGGGCTGGGACTGCTTTTTTTTTACGATGTATGTCGGTGATTTGGACTACGGTATTAATGGATTTGTGGCTAAATTTGCCGATGATACAAAGATAGGTGGAGGAGCCGGTAGTGCTGAGGAAACGGAGAGCTTGTAGAAAGACTTAGACAATTTAGTAGAATGGGCAAAGAAGTGGCAAATGAAATACAATGTTGGAAAGTGTATGGTCATGCACTTTGGTGGAAGAAATAAACGGGAAGATTATTATTTAGATGGGGAAAATTCAAAATGCAGAGAGGCAAAGGGACTGGGCAGTCCTTGTGCAAGATACCCCAAAGGGTCACGTCCTGATTCAGTCGGTTGTGAAGAAGGCGAATGCAATGTTCGCAGTCATTTCTAGAGGTATACAATATAAGGGCATGGATGTGATGCTGAGGCTGTATAAGGCACTTTTGAAATCATGCTTGGAGTATTACGCACTGATTTAGGGTCCTTATTTTATAAAGGCTATAGGGACATTGGAGAGGTTTGAGAGAAGATTTATGAGAATGATTCCAGAAATGAAAGGGTTACCGTATGTGGAACGTCCGGCAGGGCATAGGCTGTATATTCGGTGGAGTTCAAGGGAATGAGGAGGGATCTCACAGAAACATTCCGAACGTTAAAAAGGCCTGATCAGATTAGATATGGCAAAGTTATTTCCCATGCTAGAGGATTCTACGAGAAGAGGGCACCACTTCAGTTTTGAAGGACGTCCTTTTAGAACAGAGATGCGAATACATTAATTTAGTCAGTGGGTGGTAAATCTGTGGAATGTGTTGCCACGAGTGATTATGGAGGCCAAGTCATTGGGTGTCTTTAAGGCAGAGATAGATAGGTACTTGATTAGTGTGGGGTGAAAGCATGGTATAGGGTGATAAAGGGCTGTGGGGATTACTGGAACAATTGGATTAGCCCATGATTGAATGGCGAAGGAGACTCGATGAGCCGGATGGCCTACTGCTGCTCCTATATCTTATGGTCTTTTGACTTAAATTTGCACGTCTAGTTTCCATATGTAACCATATAACCATTACAGCACAGAAATAATCCATCTCGGCCCTTCTAGTCTGTGCCGAAGTCTTACTCACACCTAGTCCCACCGACCTGCACTCAGCCCATAACCGTCCATTCCTTTCCTGTCCATATAGCTGTCCAATTTAACTTTAAATGACAACATCAAACCTACCTCAATCACTTCTGCTGGAAGCTCATTCCACGCAGCTACCACTCTCTGAGTAAAGAAGTCCCCCCTCATGTTACACCTCAACTTTTGCCCTTTAACTCTCAACTAATGTCCTCTTTTTTGAATCCCCCACTCTTAATGGATACAGCCTATCCACGTCAACTCCACCTATCCCCCTCATAATTTTAAATACCTCTCTCAAGTCCGCCCCCAACCTTCTACATTCCAGAGAGTAAAGGCCCAACTTGTTCAACATTTCTCTTTAACTCAGGTGAGGAAACCCAGGTAACATTCTAGTAAATCTTCTGTGTACTCTCTCTAATTTGTTGACATTTTTCCTATAATTTGGTGACCAAAACTGTACACAATACTCCAAATTTGGCAGCACCAATGCCTTGTACAATTTCATCATTACATCCCAACTCCCATATTCAGTGCTCTGATTCATAAAGGCCAGCATACCAAAAGCTTTCTTAACCACCCTATCCACATGAGATTCCACCTTCAGGAAACTATGCACCATTATTCCTAGATCCCTCTATTCTACTGCATTCGTCAATGCCCTACCATTTACCATTCATGCCTTATTTTGATTATTCCTACGAAAATGAGCCACTTCACATTTATTAACATTAGACTTCATCTGCCATATTTCAGCCCACTCTTCTAACTGGCCTAAATCTCTCTGCAAGCTTTGAAAACCTACTTCATTATCCACAACTCCACCTATCTTAGTATCATCTGCATACTTACTCATCCAGTTAATCACCCCATCATCCACATCATTAATGTATATGACCAAAAAAAAACATTGGACCCAGTACAGACCCTTGAGGCACACCACCAGTCTCACCGGCCTCCAATCTGCAAACAGTTATCCACCACTACTCTCTGGCGTCTCCCATCCAGCCACTGCTGAATCCATTTCACTACTTCAATATTAATACCTAACGATTGACCTTCCTAACCAACCTTCCGCTTGAGACCTTGTCAAAGGCCTGACTGAAGTCCATATAGACAACATCGACCGCTTTACCCTTGTGAACTTTCCTAGTAATCTCTTCAAAAACTTCAATAAGATTTGTCAAACATGACCTTGCACGCACAGATCCATGTTGACACTTCCTAACAAGACACTGTCTATCCAAATAATTATATGTACCATCTCTAAGAATACTTTCCACTAATTTACCCACCACTGACTTCAAACTTACAGGCCGATAATTGCTAGGTTTTCTCTTAGAACCATTTTTAAACAATGGAAAAATATGAGCAATATGCCAATCCTCTGGCACCATACCTATTTCTAATGACATTTGAAATATTTCTGTCAGCGCCCCTGCTATTTCCGCACTAACTTCCCTCAGAGTCCTAAGGCATATCCTGTCAGGACCCGGAGACTTACCCACTTTTATATTCCTTAAAAGCTCCAGTACTTCCTCTTCTTTAATCATTATAATTTCCATAACTCCGCTACCTGTTTCACTTATCTGGCACAATTCAATATCCTTCTCCTTAGTGAATACAGAAGAAAATAAATATTTCAGAACCTCCCCCATCTATTTTTTTTTTTGCTACTCACATAGTCGTCCACACTGATTCTCTAAGGGACCAATTTTATCCCTCAGTATCATTTTGATATTAATACAACGGTAGAAACCCTTGGGATTTATTTTCACGTTACTTGCCAAAGCAACCTCTTATCTTCTTTTAGCTTTTCTAATTTATTTCTTAAGATTCATTTTACATTCTTTATATTCCTCCAGCACCTCATTTACTCTTTGCTGCTTATATTTATTGTAGATATCTCTCTTTTTTTCTGAACCGTGTCCAATATCCCTTGAAAACCATGGCACTCTCGAATTTTTAACCTTGCCTTTCATCCTACCAGGAACGTAAAGATTCTGTACTCTCAAAATTTCACCTTTAAATGACATCCATTACTCTATTACATTCTTCCCATAAAACAAATTATCCCAATCCACTCCTCCTAAATCCTTTCGCATCTCCTCAAAGTTAGCCTTTCTCCAATCAAAAATCACAACCCTGGGTCCAGTCCTATCCTTCTGCATAATTATACTGAAACTAATAGCACTGTGATCACTGGACAAAGTATGCTCCGCAACAAAAACCTCCGTGATCTGTCCTATCTCATTTCCTAATAGGAGATCCAACACTGCCCCTTCTCTGGTTGGTACCTCTATGTATTTCTGCAAAAACCTCTCCTGCACACATTTTACAAGTTCCAAACTATCCAGCCCTTTTACAAGTATGGACTTCCCAGTCTATGTGTGGGAAATTATCATCTCCCACAATCACAACTTTGTGCTTACCACAAGTATCTGATATCTGCTTACATATTTGCTCCTCCATTTCTCCCTCCCCATTCGTTGGTCTATAATACACCCCAATAAGAGTTACTACATGCTTCCCATTCCTCATTTCCACCCAAATAGCCTCCCTAGACGAGCCCTATAATCTATCCTTCTGTAATATTTTCTCCGACAAGCAATGCAACACCACCCCCCTCCCCCCGTCCCTCCGTTTCTATCACAACTGAAGCAATTAAATCAAGGAATATTTATTTGCCAATTAAATCAGGGAATTTAGTTGCCAACCTGTAACCACGTATCACTAATAGGTACCACATCATACTGCCAGGTATTAATCCATGCTTTAAGCTCATCCACCTTTCTTATAATGCTCCTAGCATTAAAATAAATGCATTTATGGAAATTGCCACCTCTTACACTCTGTTTATAGCTAACGGCGCAAACAACTTCAATTACTATATTTTTCTTCCTTCTTCCCTACATCTGTTCCTATACTCTGGTTACCATTCCCCCGTATCTAGTTTAAATCTATCAGCGCCTCTCTAGCAAACCTACCTGTAAGAATATTTGTCACCCGCCAGTTCAGGTGTAGACCGTCCCGCGGGATCAGTTCCCACCTTCCCTGGAAAAAAAGCCCAATTATCTATAAAGCTGAATCCATCCCTCATGCACCATGTCTTCAGCCACGTGTTGATCTATGCTCTCTTACTATTTCATAGCCCTCTCGCACCTGACACAGGTAGCAATCCTCAGATCCTACATGGACCACGATATCCGGCTGCTCACCCTCCTTCGTGAGAATTCCGAGAACTTGATCCGAGATATCGCGGACCTTGGCACGAGGGAGGTGACAGACTATCCGGAGTCTAACTATCGAAACCCCTATCACTGCTGCTCTCCTCTTTTCCCTCCTTCCCCTGTGAGTTCAGGGTCCTATCTTGGTACCAGAGACGCAATCACTGGAACTTGTCCCTGGTAGGTCGTCCCCATCATCAGTGTCCAAAACGATGTACTTATTATTGTGGTGAACGGCCACGGGGGTGCTCCGCTCATTCTGTCTATTCCCCATCCCATTCCTGACAGTCAACCAGCTAACTGTCTCCTGTTTCATAGGTGTGGCTATCTCCCTGTAACTCCTCTCTATTTCTGCCTCTGCCTCCCGAATGATCAGAAGTTGATCCAGCTCCAGCTCCAGTTCCCTAACTCGGTTCGTCAGGAGATGTAGCTGGATACACCTTTCGCAGCTGTGGTTATTAGAGACGATCGTGCTCGCCTGACTGCCCACATCCTGCAAACGGAACACTCAACTGCCCTAACTGCTGCCCCCATTACCTACTCTTAAGGCAATTAGATTTATTAAAGGAACTTACCCAGACTTACCTCTCTTGGAGTGAAGCTCTTCCTCAGCCTCTTGTCGCCGAAGCCACAGGAGCCAAACCTTCCTACTCTGTCTCCTTCTGTTCAGGAGCCAAAGCCTTCCTACTCTGTCTCCCTCTACTCAGGAGCCAAAACCTTCCCATTCTGTCTCCCTGTACTCCGTCACCCGCTCCGTTAATCTGCTGTTTTTTAAGTACTCCCGCTGCATCACGGTCCGATTTACACGCGCTTGCGCAGTCGTGCCTCGTTCAACTGCCGAAGAAATTGTTCAACAATTATAGAAGACCGTGTCGTGCGCATTTGTGGGCTAAATAAAGGAATGGATTTTGAAAAAGTGTATTTACCTTGCAGACCGCACTATAACTATTGCGTTTATTTCTGGTCTCCTCAAGAAAGGAAGGATGTGGAAATTTTGATGGGGTGCAGAGGAGATTTGCGAGGCTACTGTCTGGACTATAGGATGTGACATGGAGATATGCAGATTATTTTCCCGTAGTTAAATGGGGAATAATTTTAATGCCATGAGAGGAACATGTCACAAAGTAGGAGGCGGGGATGTCAGAAATAATTTATTTCCCAGGAGAAAGAGGTGAGTGTGTGAAACACCCTCTCATGGGTAACACAGACAATTAAGTTAAGGCCATTTAACAATCTTTTCGATAGGAACATTGATGATAGACAAACTCCCGGCTGTTTTGGAGTAGAATTTTACATTGACATTGGAGTAGATTAAAAGATTCGCATAACATAATGGATATAAGAGACTGCATTTTTCAATAATATTCAGCGCATTCTATGTTCTAATTTCTTTCGTTTGCCGCAGAATAGTTGAGAGAGAATGGTGCTTGAAACATTGAAAATGGTTCCTGAGAAACTTTGCGATTGAATGAGAGAAGAGAATGTCTGAAATGTATTAGGCAAATGGAGATTGTAACTACTGTGGTATTTCCACCCCTTTTAGGAGAGATAACGTCTGATATCTCCATCCTTCTCAATGCACAGCAATTTTGAACATATCGGAGTCTTATACCTTCAAGCATTGATTGATGAATATCACAAGAAAACTTTGTTTTACTGTCGAATTACAATAATACATCCTTTTCAGCTTTCTACCTCATTCACATATCACCACCCGGCTTCTTACTTCATTCTCTTTTGCCACTAAGCTTCCTTCCTCATCACCTCGTTTCCGTGTGTCTTACTTTCCCATGTCCCCACCTCCTGCCTGCTTCTTTGGAATCCTGTGGAAGAGTTTGAGTGCAAAAGATCGAGTGATTATTCATGTCCATGAGTGCTGCCTAACCTGTTGTTTTCCTTCAGCATTTTGCTTGTATTGCTCAAGATTTTCAGCATCCGCAGAAGATCCTCAGCTTATTACTTACATTCCTATTTCTTTTGTTTTCATTTCAATTTGGAAATATCTATTATCTATAATGTCTTTATTTTATCGCCATATTGGATTGACGAGGACAATATCAATCAGTAACACAAGTCGATTCAAATCCAAAAAAACACACCTGAGTCCTTTGCTTTAGAGAAACTCTTACCCTGTGAAATATTCTCAATCTCTTCATAAATTGCTTGATGAAAGCCAAAAGGTGCATCCCTGCCACTCACCAGCGGAACTGCTGAAGAGAGAGTTGATATTAACATCTTAACCCTGTGAATTTTAATGAAACATTTAATCCATTGATATTAAATTTGAATATGAAATGGGATGATAATCAAAGCAATGAGTTGGTGAACGTGGTTGCTGAGTGGTCCCCTGCAAATACGAGCGAATTTCTCTCGCCTCATAACGATTAAATATAGGCTACATCAGGTTGAATATATTCCCAGTTTTCATTCCGTCATGGATACACAACTCAATTCAATTGATGGGAAGCTGACTATCATTACTAGATAGGCGCTGATGCCCTAAGTTATGACGGTAGATGAAGACAGGATGAAAATTCCAGTTCCTTTCACCTACGAACATGCAATAGAAAGGTTTAATTTCGTTGAACAATTATAAAGCAACTGAAAATAATTATTCCTTGATGGAGAAATGTGAAAAAAAATTCCTCGACTGAATATTATAGGCGATATCAAATCAAAATGTTTGAGTGATGTAGCAGAACCTAGAAAATAATACGCAACAGATATTCAAAGAATTGCGATATAATGTCAAGAAAAACAGTAAAGCAGCACTTCCAAAACTGTAGTGCAAATATAAAGTATTCACCCCCGACACAGCGGATGATTTCATTGTTATTATTCTACAACATTGAATTGCATTAGATTTAATTTGACTTTTGTCAATGATTAACAGAAAATTTATCTTTCTCACAAAGTGAAAAATGATCTCCACAAAGCATTCCACCGTAATAACATATAAAATAATTCACATGTATTCACCCGCCCCCCCCCCGTCTTTAATATGACTCCCCCAATCATCACTGGAATAACCAATTGTTCTGAAAAGTCACATAAGTACTCAAATGGAGATCTGTTTTTGGAAAATTCTGTGCAGTCAGGTGTTTCAATTGATTGCAGTAAATATACACAATCATTTGTAAGGTCCAACTGCTGGTGTGTCAGTATCCAGGCAAAAGCTACTGCATGAATACAAAATAACCCTCCAAGCAACTCCCCGACAATGTTATTGAATAGCTCAATTCAGGAGATGGCTACAAGGATATTTCCAAGTCACTCAATATCCCTTAAGATACAGTAATGTGAATCATCAAGAAATCGAAAAAAAAAAACATGGCACAGCTGTAAATCTGCCCAGAGCAGGCCTACCCCAAAAACTGAGTGACAGCGCAAAAAACGGACTAGTGAGGAAGGCTACCAAGGGACCAATGACAACACTAGAAGAGCTCAAAGCCTCAGCGGCTGAGATGGAGAGACAGCGCATACAACAATTGTTGCCCGTGTGCTTCACCAGTTGGACTTTTATTGGAGAGTGGTAAAGAGAAAGCCACTGGTGAAAAACAACAACAACAACAACTTACACAAAATCTCTGCTAGAGTTTGCCGTTATGCTTGTGGGGGATTATAAATGCAGATGATTCAGTTCGATGGTTTGCTGAGATCAAATTTAGGATGTTTCTAAACACAGAACTTCATCAAAAATTCACCACCCCTTATGTGAAGCAGGTTTGTAGCTGAATCATGGTCTGGGGTGCTTCACTGAAGCCAGCCATGAAGATAGAGAGTAAAATGAACGTAGCGAAATAGAGAGGGCATCTTTCAGGGAAACCTGATGCATTCTGCAATAGCACTACGACCTGGGAGAACATGTGTTTTCCAACAAGACCATAACCCTAGGCATAAAACTAAAGCTCCACAGGAATGCCGAAAAAACAACAATGCCCTGCGGTGTCAAGTCAGTGTCCAGACCTCAATGAAATTTGGGGTTTGTAGCTCCTTTTGAGAAGGGCTATTCACAAACGAACTCGATGTACTGTGACAGAGTTTGAGCAGTTTTGTAAAGAGGAATGGGGTAAATTGTAGAGCCAGAAGTTTAAAGCTGATAGAGACATACCCAGAAAGCTTAACGCTGTAGTTGCTGCCAAAAATACTGAGTTGAAAGAGGTGAGCGCTTATGCAATCAATTATTTTGTGTTTTATATCTATATTTATATTTATTATAAATTTAAATCTCTTTTCAGATATCTGTTTTCACTTTGACACAGAATTTGTTATCTCACCCATCAACAGAACCAAATTAAATCCACTGTGAGGCCACGTTCAAATACAATGGGACATTAAAAAGTCTGGGGTGAATTATTTTTATTTGCACTGTAGCTGCATATTTTGCCTCTGCTGCATTCGAAAAAAATATCATGGAACCTTGTGCTTTAATGGGCAATGTAATTCGCTATTTAAAGTAGCCTACTGAATTCAGCTCAACATCCCAACGTCAGGGGTGAAACATTATATAATTTTACATATATTTACACAAAACCGAACTTCGGGAAGTGCAGCAAAGGAAATCATTTGGAGTAATAATTCAGTGTAAATTTTGATCCTAACCGGTTCTTGCTGACTGTCTCCGTACAATTGCCATCAGAACGAATAACTCAGCGACGAAGATGATCCCAAGGGTTATGCAGACAATAGCCATAGTGGAGGGAGTCCCATTTCTAAGTCCTTTAAATAATTATTATTGGAGAGAGAAAAAAACAAAAACAACAACAACAAGCATTTTAGAGGCAAAGTTAACGTATTTGCAGCTAGCTTTAATGATTTTTAATTAGAGATTGTGTTTCATGAATTTTCCTGAGTTTTCTCTAATATCTCTTTTTTGTACTTGAAAAGAGGAACGTCTCAGTTAACCGTTCTGAAAATCATCGGCGTTGACTTCAGGTCACATAATATCACAGCAGGATAAACCCACTCGAATCAACTTTCTAATTTACGTAAAATTCTGGAATTGGATCCGGGTGGCTTGTGGGGGTAGGTGTGGGGGCGTGGCCTTCTTGGGGGTGGATGTTGGATGCCAGTGTGGTATGGAATTAGTTTGACGAAAATAACTCCCGGAGTAAAATATGGTAAGATATCTGTCATTTCATGTTTCACTCCGAATTTGATCATCGAAGAGATGTTTTATCTAGGAATGGCTCAAGTTTACAGCACCCTATTCAATGAACCCATAAATTGTCACGAAGATGCCGGTTAATATCCATAACTTCCTGCATATAACCAGCAGCTGCAAAATTGTATTCATGCAGAGGATGCATCTGCAGCCCAGGCCCACATAAAGCTTTTAGTTAATATGAAACCAGATGAAGACTCAGGAAGCAAAACACTATATTCTAATTATATCTTTCTGATCTGAACACATTTGCAATCTTACTTCTCCAAATCCCAAATGCTACATTGATTTCACAGGTTATATGACTTCATCAATATTATGGATGATCCCCAAAGAGCAGGAAATCCACAGCCTTTATCAAGGGCCCTCGCCATCCAGGCCTCGATTGCTCTAGCTACTGCAGTCAGAACTGAGGCACACTACCCTTAAGTCCAACACCAGAAATTTCGGGAACAGTTGTGACTCGTCAATCATCAGGCTACAAGACAATGAAGAATAGCTTCACTCACCACAACACAGAACTAATCCATCAATACATGAACTCACTCTTAAGGACTCTGACACTGATGTACACAATATTAATGCATGCATTTATTATTCATTCATTCATTCATTATTTTTTCATTTATGTTTTCATTTATGTACGCATTTATTTATTTATTTACTTGTTTATGCCTGTTTATTTATTTTTTCCTTTTTTTTGCATTTGCACATTCTTGTCTTTCGCTTTGGCTGCTCGTCTGTATTTGTGGATAAAGTCTTCATTAGTTCCATTGTGCTATCTCTATTTTCTATGAATACCAGCAAGAAAATCAGTCTCAGGTTTATGGTAAGTAAAACATATTTCCTTTAAAAACAAAGTTAATTTGGACTTTCATTAATCTTAGGATGCCAGCACTTTCTCAATAGTATTGGGACAGTAACGCCACAGAAAACTCTGTCTGGAGTTGCAGGTCATGCTTTTACTGGAAGTCCTGCTTAAAACGCTTGCCAAGGGAATTACTATGACAGATAATTTGTAAACTGTTTATCATATCCTTATCATTTAGGATATTACGATAATCATATATCAGTATCTACATCAGAGATTCGAACGCTAATCGTTAAAAAGTCATTAATTGTACATACCTGGGATATTGTTGTCAGTGGGATTCAATCCCGAATCTGTGGACATATTACAAAGAATTTACAGCAAACCTACAAAAACCTCTTCAGTTTGTTGTATAGTTGTGAGACAAACAAATCAATTTGAAAAGAAGGAGGAATATATAAAACAATGCATACCAGAACAAACAACGATGACATCTTCCTTGTGATCACAATCGTGATGGCCGGGTGGTAAGGAAGGACAGCTGAACAAAGAAGATTCACTTCCCGTACATTTTACTTCATCCAACCAAATATCTCCGTATCCCTGGGCAATTACAGGGATATTTGGAGACCAGCGAGCAAGGCCACAGCCCAGCTGCCTGCACACTACATGGGCATCGGCCAGATCCCAGGAGTCATCGCATACCGTGCCCCAGGTGTTATTGAACAACACCTCCAATCGGCCGGCACAGCTGTGACTTCCAGCGAAGAGACGCAATTGAACACCTAGATACAGTGCAATAAAATAGATATTTTAACACTAGAAGACCATAAGACATACGAGCAGAATTAGGTCATTTGCATCATTGAATCTTCTCCTCATTCAATTATGGCTTATCTTTTTTTCCTCCAACGCATACCCACTACCCGGCTGCTCCCCTTAACCTTTGACGCCCTGTCCAATCATAAACATATCGATCACTACAGTAAATACACCCAACGATCTGGACGCCACAGCTGTCTGTGGTAACAAGCTCATCAAATTTACCAATCCCTGGCTAAAGATGTTTTTATGAGTCTCTGTTTTAAAAGAGGACCCTTTATCCCAAGGCTCTGCCGACTTGTCCTTCAATTCTACACCATGGGATACATCCTTTCCACATCTATTCCGTAAAGGCCTTTCAAAATGCAGAAGGTTTTCGTGAGATCCCTGTTCATTTTTTCTTAATCCTAATGTGTACATACCCAGAGCCATCAAACCTTCCTCGTATTATAACTTTTTTTTTCTTATTCCCCGAATCATCCTTCTGAACGTCTTTCTAATGTTAACAGATCTTTTCTCAGATGTGGAACGCAAAACAGTTCACAATGCTCAAGCTGAATACTCGCCAGTAATTATGAAGCCTCCACATGCAGTTTCCAACATTTGAATTCCATTTGCCACTTTAATCCCTATGCTCCTAATCTGTCTAAGGCCTTCTGCACTCTAACTGTATCTTCAACACCACCTGCTCCTCCACCAATCTTCATTGTGTAACGTTGGCAACAGATCCATCTGTTCTATTATCTAAATAATTATATTACAGCGTAATGAGAAGTGGACCTAATACCGCCCACTGCGGTCATCTTCTCCCAAATTACTTTGGACAACTCCTCTCTGATACTACCGTACTATCCTTTACACCACTGAAACAATGCAACGTCAGATTTTATTTTCTCCCCATCAAATTCAATTTGAACTGAATCATATTGTGACCACGGCCTCCTAATTGTTCTTTTAACTTCAGACCCTAATCGACACCGACCCATTAAAGAAGCGCCCAATCAAATATGGCTGATCCCCGTGTATGCTCAACTACAAACTCCAAGAAAACAAAACCGCTCGTCGGCATACAACAAACTCACTCTCTTGAGACCCATTACCAACCTAATTTTCTCAATGGGCCTGCTTGCTAAAATCTCTCATGACAATCATAAAATTGCCCTTTCTTCTCATCTTTTCTATTTCCCATTGTAATTAGTGATCAACATCCCACCTCGTCTTTTCGAGCCTGTATATAACTTACATCAGAGTCCTTTTACTCTTGCAGTTTCTTAACTCAACCCACAAGGATTCGACATGTTCCTATCCTATTTCATAACTTTCTACGGATTTGCTGCCATTATTTACGTTCAGAGACACGCCACTCATTTGCGAACCTTTCTATCAACCCAATGAATCTTGGCCATTTTGATGCCCAACTACAAACATGCTTCAGTCTTGATTCATTGGTGACCATACCTGACAATCTGTAATTCTGCAACAATATCAACCACATTATTTCTTATTGTACTGAGATATAACAGAATGAGTTATGTATATGCTACTCTTTTTTGATCATAAATCCCTAATGCACTGATACTCGCCCTACTGTCTGCAATGTTGTCCTACATCTCATAATTCCTTATAATTCCTTATCATTTCTTATAAGCACGTTCTCTTACTAATTTTAAACATACCTCCTATCCTGAATCATATTACTAATGTTTCCACCCCCTGCCTTATCAGTTTAAACACACATCAGCAGATTAAACGAGCCTTCGCACCAGAATATTGTTCTCCGGCGGTTCAGGTTGCAACCCGTCCCTTTTGTACAGGTCATACCTTCCCCCAAAACACATACTAATTATTCAAGAACCTGAAGCGCTGCCCACTGCCTAGCTTCTGAGCCACACATTTATCTGCTAATTACCCTGGTTTTGCACTTACTGGATCGTGACACAGTTAGTAATCCATGGATTACTACACCAGAGATCCTACATTTCAGCGTTCTGCCAAGCTCCATAAGTCCTGTCTCCAGGACCTCTTTGATTTGTCTCACTATGGCATTGGTATCAATAAGCATCAGGATATCTGGCTGCCCTCCCTTTCCCGAAATAATGCTGCGGCCGTGTCCGCAATGTTCCTGACACTGGCACTTGGGTGGCAACATACCATCCAGGTGTCCCGTTCAGGTCCACCGAAACTTCGATCTGTTCCTCTAGATATTGTGTTCCCCATTACTACTGGCTCCCCTTTCTGTCTCTTTCCTCTCAGCACTATGACCCATGTTCATTGACAGTAACCTTCTCTCCATGGAATTCCCTTGGAGTGCCATACGCCACAACACTATCCGAAGCGTTTTACTTATTGTTGAAGGCAATGACCACTATTGTTTTCTGCGCTAACTGCTTACTGACAGTTGCATTCCTAGCCTCAATTATCTACTCACTCTACCGCACAAGCCGAAGGACATCCAGCTACTGCTCCAGATCCCTAACACCCTCTTCAAGGAGCTACACTTCACGTAGATTTTTACCGCCGGGAGACTCTGAATCCCTCAGGTCTCCTACATCCAGGATAAAGAAAACACAATGGACATTTATTAGTCTAGGTACAGTAATTGATAAAAAAAAACATAAAGTTATCCTGTACCAGCATCTCCTCCAAACCGAAACCACTTGTGAGCCAAAGACTGACATTCTGCCTCTCACAACTGGCCTACTCCCAACAGTGGCTGCCCCGCTTGCTCCTTCTGCATTTTAGTTAATTCTGCGTTCTCTGCACCCGCCGCTGACTGGGCCTTCGAAATACAACAGAAGGCTTGCGCCCTCTCAATATATAACAATCATTCCTTGAAAGATAATGCAATTTTGTCCAAGAAAACATAAGTATAGACAGGAAGTACGGGCACTTTGTTTAATGATGTCTGTCTCAAACATACTGCCAAGTATACTACCTCTCCTCTGTAATATATGATCCCTATCTCTCAATTGTTACTCTTTTTCTTCCCTGTAGGAAAGCCATTTAAGTGCTATGATATTATATAGCGTTCTTCCACCATTACACCTGGCGGTGTGTTCCAAAAAACTACGTTATTCTGTTTATTTAAGAAATTAACTTGACCCTGAAGACAACTTTATGTGGCTTGTCTGACCTGGTATATTCCTCGAGTATTTTATATTTCATTTTGACTATTGAATCCGACTCTGTATCGTACTTATGCTTCTCATACATTCATAAGGACTCATTGCAAGTTCACAGCATACATCCCAGAATCTTCCAACCCTTCCAGCAAGCATGAATCTTCTCATCCAGCGAGATTCCGTATAAGTTTCCTCTTTAGTCTCCAAATTATTCTTGAAACACGACAACAAAACTTGTAAAATTTGTCATGCCGTTGTTTTGCATGTCCGTAACATATAACAACATATCTAAACACACCAGCAAGACCAACACTGATTTCGCAATCAATCATCCATGCCCTAATCGCAGCTAAAGCCAGTATATAATTATTTTCGAACTAATGCATATTGCCAACTCCAAGTTTAAATTCCAGTCCTTCTCCTTAAGGGATCCTATGCTCTCTATGTATATCTATTTGTTTTTGCCTTTATTGTGTACATGAAATAGCTTGGTAGTTTCCTCTTATTTCCAAAATAATATATTTCCTAGATTCTTTTTGTCTCCCTAAAGCTTTTGCTCAGAGCTTTTCTTGATTTCTTTACATTTACCAGCAGCTCCGTGGGACTTAGGTCTTATACGACAAATGTATGGTTTCTTCATTTTTTTTTACACTCAACCAACAAAGACCACCTTCATTCAAGATTTACATACGTCCCATTTTGTATTTTCTGTATTTTCAACTGACTCCAACGTGTCGGTTTGAACCTCTGTTCAGCTACTCTTCAGACAACTGTCACAGTTGTGTTCTGAACTTGTGCGGTAACAGCTGATCTCAATTCATTCCAATTAACTACCCGCACCTTATGCCAAACAATGGAATGTTCTTGACAATCTGCATCTCCTTAGCATTCTCCTTAAGTGAGGTAAACTC
The DNA here is from genome assembly GCF_030028105.1 of Mobula birostris. Taxonomy (NCBI): domain Eukaryota; kingdom Metazoa; phylum Chordata; class Chondrichthyes; order Myliobatiformes; family Myliobatidae; genus Mobula; species Mobula birostris. Next base: position 144,785,019 of record NC_092377.1, read on the forward strand.
GACTCTAATTCTTGCTGCTACAATGCAGTAGTGGGTTAAACCACAAAATTTAAACTTTCATGTCACTTCAAAACCGCAAAATTAATCTGTCTCCTCACTATTTACAGACATTGCAATATGTTGCACTAGTCACCTGTTAATGATCCAAAGAGTGAATCATTCACTTGCTCGCAGATCTCATGATTGCTTCTTGAAGCAATATTGGCCTCTGTGGACAAAAATAAATATGTTGACGATTTTACAAATGGCATATTATAATGTGAATAAAAATAAAAATACGGTCGTATTTTCATTGGTACCTGGCATTATTTCGGTTTCTGTTAACAAAAGAAATATATCGACAATTATGTATAACAATATATATATTATGTACCTTGACATGCAACAGCTGCATCATAAAAACGGTCACAGTTGTGTTTCCCCCACGGTTGTGACTGACACTGCCAAAGGGTCGACTCGTGCGAAGTACATTTAATATCATCTAACCATATGGGACCAAGTTCTTTTCCGTATTCATAGGGGAGAGGATAAATGTTTTTCATGGGTCCACATTTCATTTGTTTACAGATCACTTCCGCTGAGGTAGCATCAAGATTCGTGGAGCACACTGTTCCCCAAGTTCTATTGTACCAGACCTCCACTCTCCCCTCACATGGATTCTTGCCGTTCGCTAAGCGCATTTGCTTATACTCTGAGAAAGAAACATGCGAATCAAAAGTCATTGGAACATTTCCTTGCAACAACAAGCGACTCTTTTTTAAAACACAAAATGTCCGGCGATAGAGAACGTAAAAAAGAAATACATATAATGGTACAGCACCTCGTTGGGGGGCTGTAGTGAACAGGCAAACGCAAAGTGAGATATTCTACTGAAATTCTGAAAACAGGGGGAAAGGTTGTAGCAGTAGATTGTGCTGTCGTAAAAGATAGACATAATAGTGCACTCTTCTTTCGGAGAAGGAAAATGCAGTGCTAAATTACTGAATGCGAGGTTTGGTGGGGTGGAAGTTGCTAGCAAGGAAACACTGTTATTTCTCTAATCTTGAGGAGTAGTGTAAACATTGCTGCAGATTAAAAATAGACTGATGTAAATGGTGATCTCTTCTGCATTCGATCAGTAAGAAGCAATTGTCTTTCAACGTTTTGATAGGGATCACTTGTCCATGGTCACTGGTCTATTATAGAGACCCAGCCGAATACATTTGAGCTGATGGCATTTTATGACGGAAGGAAATGAGAGACACGCTATTATTTTCAACTGCTGTATCCCCATAATCGTAACACATTATTTCCAGTTGGCTTACGTAATTGTTCGCTTTCTTCTAACAAATATATCCCAAGAATCATTGTCGGACATTCAATGCTGAGACCCATTAACTGGTTAACCGCATACAGAATATCTGTATATTGAACTTGCCAAAGTGGATATCAAACGAAGTTCCTGCTTCACTAAATTTAATTCAACATACTATGCCTAGTCTGCCTTTCGTTATATGACGTTAGGTTTCTGTGCACATCAAATCGGAGACCCAATATTGAATATTCGACGGTTAGCGGTTTTTATTACTATGTCTGCCTGTATCAGAGCTTAACATTTATGTCTCTTAATATGTTCAGAATTTGGCTGCCTTTTTAGTTTGTTTTTATTCGTTTAATGCAGCTGTTTTCCCATGACCCTCGGATCCGCAATGAACAGCATATTTTGTAAGCATAACAGTTAAACCTGATCATCGATAATACTCGTTAAATGGCTGGCACGAGAGGGCACAGTTTTAAGGTGCTTGGAAGTAGGTGCAGAGATATCAGGGGTAACTTTTTTTTTTGTACGCAGGCAGTGGTAAGGGCGTGGAATGTCTGCCGGCGGCAGTGGCGGAGGCCGAAACATTAGGGTCTTTTAAGAGACTGCTGGATGGGTACATGGAGCTTAGAAAATAAAGGACTATGGGTAAGCCGAGGTAGTTGGAAGGAAAGGACATGTTCGGCACAGCTTTGTCTGCCGAAGGGCCTTACTGTGCTGTAGTTTTTTCTATGTTCCTATGTTTCTAACAATCTGTGTATGCCCTTTCAAAATTATTCACCTTGTTCAGCATATCCCACAGCCGTTTGAGTTGTCAATGAAATCCTTGTAATTTTCAGTTTTTCGAGTCTTTTCGAATGGTTAGACGATTTTGCTTTGGAAAAGTAATTGTCCTGATTTTTTTTACAAAGCACCTTGCTCAATCAGCTGGAGAGTTGCGGAGACATTTCGCCAAAATAAAAAAAATAATAATAATAATAATAAAATAAAATAAAATAATGATGGAAAGGAAAACAGAATTCAAAATAGTTTAAAAAAGAAACAAGTTTGGAATAAAACTGATTTTATTTTTTGACGGACCATCGATCTTTCAGGTTTGTTATGTAACATTGTGTAGAGCTGGGACAAAAATCAAGGCACTCAACGTGAGAAAATTAGTAACAGGAAACATTGAGGAACTGTTTCAAATGTTAATGATGGAAGTCAGATATAGAAAATTTCAGTAAGTGCTTCTTTTAACACGAAATATAAAGATGACCAGTAGCTATCTTGAAATCTCCAATGCAGGTTTATACAAAAACGGTGGCCATTACAGGTACTCGCATGGCTCAGGGACAGCAATGGATTCTTCAAGTGCCAGGTTTAGATATTTCAGAAAGGACAGGAAGGGAGACAAAAGAGGTGAGGGCAAGGCACTTTTGATCAGACATAGTGTCACGGCTGCAGAAAAGGTGGAAGTCATGGTGGGATTGTCTACAGAGCCTCTGTGGATGGAGGTTAGGAACAGGAATGGGTCAGTAACTTCACTTGGTGTTTTATTATAGGCCGCCCAATAGTAAAAGGGATATCGAGGAGCAGATAGTGTGACGACAAACTAAGATATCAGAAGATTGACGCTGATGAAAGAGATAAGGGAGCCAAATGGAGAAACGTTCAAAATGTTAATGAGATTGGAGAGAGATAACGGAAAGAGTTACGGGGTACGTAACAATAGGGAAACAGATCCTGGAAAGGTTTAATAATAACAGAGCTGTCGCGATAGGAGAATTTAGTTTTCCAAATATCGATTAGCATCTCCTTAGAGAAAGGGGTTTAGATGGGGTGCAGTTTGTTATGTTTGTTCAGGAATGTTTCTTGACACAATATGAAGGTACGTCTACGAGATGAGCGACTATAATTGATTTGGTACTGTGAAATGAACTCGGTCAGGTGTCAGATCTCTCAGTGGGAGATCATTTAGGAAGATAGTGATCATAATTCTATCTCCTTTGCAATAGCATTGTAGAAAGATAAGAACAGACAAGTTGGAAAAGCTTTTAATTGGAGTAAGGGGAAATATAAAGCTATCAGGCAGGAAATTGGAAGCTTAAATTGGGAACAGATGTTTACAAGGAAAAGTACGGAAGAAATGTAGCAAATATTCAGGGGATATGTGTGTGGAATCCTGTGCGGGTAAGCTCCAATGAGACAGGGAAGTTATGGTAGGGTACAGTAACGGTGGTGTACAAAGGCTGAAATAAATCTAGTCCAGAAGAAAATAAAAGCTTACGAAAGGTTCAGAGAGCTAGGTAATGCTAATGATCGAGAAGATTATAAGGCTAACACGAAGGATCTTAAGAAGGAAATTAGGAGAGCCAGAAGGGTTCATGAGAATTCCTTGGCGGGCATGATTAAGGAAAACCCCAAGGCATTCTACAAGTATGTCAAGAACAAGAGCATAAGACCTGAAAAAATATGACGTATGAAGTGTGACATTAGGAAAGTGTGTATGGAACCGGAGGAAATAGCAGAGGTACTTAACCCTTACATGCTGTTCATATGATATACCTTCACAGTATGGTACAAATCTGACTGTAAAAGCTTTTATAGGTATGTAAAAAGGAAAAGACTGGTAAAGACAAATGTAGGTCCCCTACAGAGAGAAACAGGTGAATTGATTATGGGGAGCAAGGACATGGCAGACCAATTGAATAATTACTTTGGTTTTGTCTTCACTAAGGAGGACATAAATAAAATTCCAGAAGTAGTAGGGGACAGAGGGTCCAGTGAGATGGAGGAACTGAGCGAAATACTTGTTAGTAGGGAAGTGGTGTTAGGTAAATTGAAGGGATTGAAGGCAGATAAATCCCCAGGGCCAAATGGTCTGCATCCTAGAGTGCTTAAGGAAGTAGCCCAAGAAATAGTGGATGCGTTAGTGATAATTTTTCAAAACTCATTAGATTCTGGACTAGTTCCTGAGGATTGGAGGGTGGCTAATGTAACCCCACTTTTTAAAAAAGGAGGGAGAGAGAAACCGGGGAATTATAGACCGGTTAGCCTAACGTCAGTGGTGGGGAAACTGCTGGAGTCAGTTATCAAAGATGTGATAACAGCACATTTGGAAAGCGGTGAAATCATCGGACAAAGTCAGCATGGATTTGTGAAGGGAAAATCATGTCTGACGAATCTCATTAAATTTTTTGAGGATGTAACTAGTAGAGTGGATAGGGGAGAACCAGTGGATGTGGTATATTTGGATTTTCAAAAGGCTTTTGACAAGGTCCCACACAGGAGATTAGTGTGGACACTTAAGGCACATGGTATTGGGGGTAAGGTATTGATGTGGATGGAGAATTGGTTAGCAGACAGGAAGCAAAGAGTGGGAATAAATAGGACCTTTTCAGAATGGCAGGCGGTGACTAGTGGGGTACCGCAAGGCTCAGTGCTGGGACCCCAGTTGTTTACAATATATATTAATGACTTGGATGAGGGAATTAAATGCAGCATCTCAAAGTTTGCGGATGACACGAAGCTGGGTGGCAGTGTTAGCTGTGAGGAGGATGCTAAGAGGATGCAGGGTGACTTGGATAGGTTGGGTGAGTGGGCAAATTCATGGCAGATGCAATTTAATGTGGATAAATGTGAAGTTATCCACTTTGGTAGCAAAAATAGGAAGACAAATTATTATCTGAATGGTGGCCGATTAGGAAAAGGGGATGTGCAACGCGACCTGGGTGTCATTATACACCAGTCATTGAAAGTGGGCATGCAGGTACAGCAGGCGGTGAAAAAGGCGAATGGTATGCTGGCATTTATAGCGAGAGGATTTGAGTACAGGAGCAGGGAGGTACTACTGCAGTTGTACAAGGCCTTGGTGAGACCACAACTGGAGTATTGTGTGCAGTTTTGGTCCCCTAATCTGAGGAAAGACATCCTTACCATAGAGGGAGTACAAAGAAGGTTCACCAGATTGATTCCTGGGATGGCAGGACTTTCATATGAAGAAAGACTGGATGAACTGGGCTTGTACTCGTTAGAATTTAGAAGATTGAGGGGGGATCTGATTGAAACGTATAAAGTCCTAAAGGGATTGGACAGGCTAGATGCAGGAAGATTGTTCCCGATGTTGGGGAAGTCCAGAACAAGGGGTCACAGTTTGAGGATAAAGGGGAAGCCTTTTAGGACCGAGATTAGAAAAAACTTCTTCACTCAGAGAGTGGTGAATCTGTGGAATTCTCTGCCACAGGAAGCAGTTGAGGCCAGTGCATTGGCTATATTTAAGAGGGAGTTAGATATGGCCCTTGTGGCTACGGGGATCAGGGGGTATGGAGGGAAGGTTGGGGCAGGGTTCTGAGTTGGATGATCAGCCATGATCATAATAAATGGCGGTGCAGGCTCGAAGGGCCGAATGGCCTACTCCTGCACCTATTTTCTATGTTTCTATGTTTCTAAATCATTTTTGACCCGGCTCCTGAATCCCCTCATTAATACCAAATTTTGAACCACAGATCTATTTAGAATGTATAAATAGCCTATCTGACATTAATAAATGGGAGATTAATCCTTAATTAATGTTGCAGAGATCTAAAATGCATTTCAATAGATACGGGTCGGTCAAATTTGACCTGGAACACATACAATGTACAACAATTGGTACACCCGCCCGAGAGTCCCCTCGTGACAAGTGAGTATACCAAATTTTGAACCATGTAAAATGTATAAGTAGCCTATCTGACATTAACAAATGGGTGATTCATCCTTAATTAATGTTTCAGAGATTTAAAATCAATTTCGTTAGATTATGGTCAAATTTGACCCGGAGCAGTCTCAATGTACAAAAAGCAGGTATGGGTTAGTGAATACTTTACTTCAGTATTCACTATAGAAAAAAAAAGATCTTGGTGATTGTAGTGATGACTTGCAGTGGACTGAAAAGCTTGAGCATGTAGATATGAAGAAAGAGGAAGTGCTGGCGTTTTTGGAAAGCATCAATCTGCATAAGTCTCCGAAACCGGCTGAGATGTATCCCAGGCTACTGTGGGAGGCGAGGGAGGAGATTGCTGAGCCTCTGGCGATAATCGTTGTATCATCAATAGGGACGGGAGTGGTTCCGGAGGATTGGAGGGTTGCGGATGCTGTACCTTTATTCAAGAAAGGGAGTAGAGATAGCTCAGGAATTTATAGACCAATGAATCTTATTTCGGTGGTTGGTCAGCTGGTGGAGATGTTCCAGAGAGGAAGGACTTATAAATAATTGAAGAGGTATAAAATGATTAGGAATAGTCAGCATGGCTTTGTCAGGGGCAGGTCGTGCCGTATGATCCTGGTTGATTTTTTTTTGGAATGTGACCAAACACATTGATGAAGGAAGAGCAGTAGATGTAGGGCATATGGATTTCGGCAGGCAATTGATAAGGTACCCCATGTAAGGCTTATTGAGAAGGTAAGGAGTCAAGTGATCCAAGGTTTCATTGCTTTGTGAATCTAGAACTGGCTTGCCCACAGATGGCAAACAGTCATTGTAGACAATTGTAGTGATCGTAGATATTATCCATGGATGTCGGTGACTACTGTTGTGTCTCAGGAATATGTTCTGGGATCGGTACTCTTCATGAATTTTATAAATGACCGAGATGAGGAAGTGGAGAGATGGGTTAGTAAGTTTGCTGATGATACAACGTTTGCAGGTGTTGTGGATAGTGTGGAGGGCTGTCAGAAGTTACCGCGGGACATTGATAGGATGCCAAACTAGGCTGAGAAGTAGCAGATGGATTTCAACCCAGATAAGTGTGAAGTGGTTCATTTTGGTAGTCAAATACGATGGCAAATTATAGTATGAATGGTAAGACTCTTGGCAGTATGTTGGATCAGAGGGATCTTGGGATACGAGTCCATAAGGTGTGCAAAACAGCTGCGCAGGTTGACTCTGTGGTTAAGAAGGCATACGATGCATTGGCTTTCATCAAACTTGGATCTGAATTTAGGAGCCAAGAGGTAATCTTGCAGCTATATAGGACCTTGGTCAGACCCCACTTGGAATACTGTGCTCAGTTCTGGTCGCCTCACTACAGGAGGGATGTGGAAACCACATAAATGGTGTGGAGGGAGATTTACAAGGATGGTGCCTGGATTGAGGAGCATGCCCTATGAAAACATCTCGAGTGAACTTTTTTTTTCCCCCCCTTGGAACGACGGAAGATGAGAGGTGACCTGTTAGAGGTGTAAAACGTGATGAGAGCATTGATCGTGTGGATAGTCAGAGGCTTTTTTCGCAGGTCTGAAATGGTTGCCACAAGAGGATACAGGTTTAATGTGCTGGGGAGTAGGTACAGAGGAGATATCAGTAGTAAGTTTCCTTACGCAGAGTGTGTGAAGAATGTGCTGCCGCCAACTGTGTTCGGTCTTTTAAGAGACTTTTGGATAGGTATATGGAGCTTAGAAAATTAGAGGGCTATAGGTAAGCCTAGTAATTTCTAAAGTATGGGTATGTTTGCATAACTCTATGGGCCGAAGTTGTTTAATTTTGCTACAGATTTTCTATGTTTCTAAATCCGGAACAATAAATAAACCGCCGTTGTCGTTCCCTGAAAGAAAACGTTTGAACTTGAGACAACACAATCGTTAAAACATACGAGGATGTTTGGATGATATTGAGTGGAATGTGTTTCTTCTTTTCTCGACGTGTCAACTAAAAGTTACCAATGTAAGCTAATTACTGTGCAGCAAAGCCACGGGTTTTCCAAGATATGCTTTTAGAAATTTGAACAACATTCACAAATTTATAAATCGATTGGGGCGCCAGCAGTAGATATTCACATGGAATGAGTCTATTGTTGCTGGGTTGATGAACACTTAAGCAAATTACACAAATCATTTGTGCCCAATTATCTCTTTCGGTGCTGCAAATGTTTTTATTACATCTCTGCGACCACTGATGGCTACATATAATCAAAAATTGAAATACCTCTTACCGGAACACGTAACTGTAACATCTTCTTTATGACTGCAATCAGTTTTGCCCCATGGAGCTGAGGGACAGTCCCAGAGGTATGACTCGTTACCCAAACATCTCAGTTCATCCAACCAAACTGGGGCATTACTTTCTCCGCAATAAGGACGAGTTTTATCCTCCAAAGCATATCCGCAACCAAGTTGCCTGCAGACCACGTTAGCGTCATCCAGATCCCAGGAGTCATCACAAACCGTGCCCCAAGTACCATTGTAATAAAACTCAAGACGACCCGCACATGCATCTTCACTTCCAGACAGTCGAATTTGCAAATGCCCTGAGGATCAATAATATCGGAAGTTAATCGCTCCGTTCAGACTGAATGAAACACATAATTATTGTTTCTGCTGTTGCCCTTGGAATTATACTTTTAATGGATGATTTGTAGATGATGTTGTCGAAATTCTGAATTTGCTATTGTTTCATGAAACCGAAACTACTGAATGAACACCGCGAGTGTTGAAGCGTGTTTCTAACTGATGAGTCACAATAGTCTCTGGTGGAAGTTTGAACTCTGGTCTGTCATTTCATCTTCATGCCTGTCATGGACAAAAATCACGTTGGGTATCTTCCAAGGTGCGATGCGCTGGCAGCATAATTCTTTGGCTATGGGATGTCCGCCAGGTTCATAAATGGTTCATATTGTAAAATACAGTTTCTCATCTGAGAAGTAGTTTCCTAGGTTTATCTGAGATATTGTCGCCTCATTAGGTAGCACTTCGCCGCGATTAAATACTGGATCGATACATTGCCATGGCAGTAACACAAAAGGCTGTACCAAATGGTACGGAACGTGTAGCTCGCGGCCTATCTTCTACCAATAGGCCAGGTATAGGTTTTGATAGAGATTTGAAATTATTGTGACCCAGATTAACTGATCCCAGCACAGCTGGATTTGCCCATTGGATGCAGGCTCTGCAGTTCTCTTCAGAGTTTAGCACAATTCAAATCGAATAATCTGTGTTAGAAACATAGTTAATAAATGTGTTCTGCGAAATTCGCATATTTACTGAATGCTGCTGTCCGACCGGCCTGATAGCTTTAGTGACATTTTGGGATGTAAGAAAGTACTCAGACCGAATGCCGAATGTTGTTGTTGTTTTTTTTCTTTTTTTTTACTGACTATATTCCCTTCCTCTAATCAGCTCCTCTGAAAATACTCTTCACCGATTACCTTCCTTTATCACTTAAATACTTGTTTTCCTTCTTCCATTCAAATGTGTGTGTGTTTTTTTCCCATTTCCTCATCATATAATGAAAATCATTTGAAAAGTTTGTGATGAAAAATAAGATGTTTAAATTTGATATGCCGCAACGCTGAACGTTTGCAATAAATGAAAATCACTTTGCAATAGTTCCTATGTGAAAGAGAGATGCAAAAACATAGTATTCCTCTGTATTGATCTTTTCAATCACATCCCCTACTTGTCAAAAGTGATAGATGAATTGCGGACTGTAAATTAAATTGGTATCCGAATAAGTTGTAGAGTCTGCAGGACAGAGCTGCGGAAGCCTGGGATGCGTGTAGCTTAGTATGAAAAACCTGCCCAAGGGGCTTTGATTGTGAGATGCCAATTTGCATGTGTCAGTGACTCTAAATTACTCGATACACCGCAAAATAACAATGGTCACGCCAGTGTACAAATGACAATTTCCACCTGTTTAACGTTATTCACCTGAGCACAGGACACCAACGCCGGTGATGTCAGAAAAAGACTGTTTCATCATCGACATTCTGCAATTACGGAGGTGCAACTCGCTTCCTTCACATTGAATGTCAGTCACCTTCACGGGCCATATGCTTGCTCTCAGCTTGGAGGAGTTGTAGGCCAATGTAGCGTTGCCACAACGCAGTTGTCTGCAGACAACATTTGCGTCATTGATGTTCCATACTTTATCTTGCAGTATGTTCCAGGTACCACCATCATAAACCTCCACTCGGCCGTCGCAGCGGCTTAACCCATCGGTTAATCTCAGAGACAATACTTCATCTATAAAATAGAATAAGTTTGGCAAGCGGTTATTAGGAGGTCAACATATAAAATACATTTTCAGCAATTAGCTACAATGGTTGTTTTGTACAGTGATTTCCCACATGCTACTTAGGAGACGAGCAATATAGTATATTTTAGCGTAAATATTACAGTTAAAGGAGCAGTTTCTGTACCTCCTCTCAGTAAAGTAGACGGTAAATATGAGGCGTATAGTTAAAGTTTTATTTTCAGCTATTCAAAGGATTGATCAGTACTGTTTGTATTATACATAGAACATAGAACATAGAACATTGAATAGTACAGCACAGTACAGGCCCTTCGGCCCACAATGTTGCGCCGACCATCAAACCCTGTCTCCCATATAAGCCTCCACCTTAAATTCCTCCATATAACTGTCTAAAATGCACCCTATGCACCCTAACACCTGGCTAGCGCCAATCTGGAAGTCAGAAACAGGAAAGGGGCAGTAAATCTACTGAGTGTTTTTATAGATTCCCCGAGAAGCTGGAATATCGAGGAGAAGCTGTGGAGGCCGATTCTGTAAGGGTGCAATAATAATAGGGTTGTTATGATGGGAGATTTTATCTTCCAAATATTGATAGGCATCTTGATGGCGCAAGGTACTCAGATGGGGAGGAGCTTGTCAGGTATGTTCAGGAAGGTATTTCGGTAGAATATGTAGATAGCAATATTTAAAAGCTGTACTTGATATTGTATTGGGAATTAAACGTGGTCAGGTGTCAGATATCTCGGTGGGAGAGCAATAGTGACCACAATCTATCTCATTCACGGTAGGGCTGGAGAGGGATAGGTGCAGACAATTTGGGGAAGTACTCAATACAGGTAGAGCGAAATGTGAAGCTGTTAGGAAATAACATGGGATGATAAATTAGGAGCAGATGTTCTTAGGGAAATGCACGGCAAAATGTGGCAAATGTTCAGGGAACATTTGCATGGAGTTCTGCATACGTCTACTGCATTCAGTGAGGGAAGGTATGGTAGGATAAAGAATTATGGTATACAAAGGAGGTAGAAATATAGTTAAAACAAAATAAAACAACTTATGAAAGCTTCAGGAAACCAGGTACCCATTGGAGATCAAGACAATTGCAAGGTGGCAAGTAAGGAAATTATGAATAGAATTTGGAGACCCAGAAGGGGACATGAAAGGCCTTTGTGAACGGGATTAAGGAAAACCTCAATGCATACAAGCGTGCGAAGAGCAAGAGTGTGAGGCGTGTGAGAATAGGACCATTAAGATGCGATCATGGAAACGTGTGCATTGAGTCAGAGGAGATAGGGAAGGTACTTAATAAAATCTTTGTTTCAGTATTCATTGGGGTGGGGGGAGAACTGTAGGGATAATTTACAGCAGACTGGAACGCTGGATCATAAAGATATTAAGAAAGACTATGTGCTGGACTTTTGGAAAAAAAAAACATTAAGTTAGATAAGTCAATGGGAGCGGATGGGATATACCCAAGCTACTGTGGGAACAGAGGGAGGAAATTGCTGAACCTCTTTCTGATTATCTTTGCGTCACCAATAGGGATGGGAGAGGTACCGGTTCATTGCAGCTTTTAAAACATTGTTCCCTTGTTCAACAAAGGGAGAAGAGCGAACCCAGGAACTATTGACAAGTGAGTCTTACTTCAATGGTGGAAAAGTTTTGGAGGAGATCATGAGAAGCAGGATTTATGAGCAGGTGGGGGGACATAATCTGATAAAAGATGGTCAGCATGACTTTGTCAAGGGTAGTTCTTACCTTATGAATCTACTGAATTCTTTGAGGATGTAACAGAACATATTTTAAAGGTAGAACAGTGGATGTAATGTCTATGGATTTCAGTAAGGCATTTCAGAAGTTTCCCCATGCAAGGCCCCTTCAGAAATTAAAGAGGCATGTGACCGAAAGAGGCCTTGCTTTGTGAACTCAGAATTGGCCTATCCACAGAGGGCAAAGGGTTGTTGTAGATAGTTCACATTCTAAATGGATTAACGTGACAAGTGGTGGTCGCAGGGATATAATCTGCGATACGCCCTCTTTGTGATTTTTCTGAGTGACCTGGATGAAAAGCAGAAGGGTAGGTTAGTAAGTTTGCTGATGACACAAACGTTGGGGATGTTGTGCATTATCTGGACGGTTGTCAGAGAATACAGGGGACACCGATAGGATGCAGAACAGGGCTGAGAAACAGCACATGGAGTTCAACCGAGATAAGTGTGAAGTGGTTCATTTTGGTCGGTCTAATTTGAAGATAGATTATAATATTAATGGTAATGTGGACCGTTTAAAAGATTTTGAGGTCCGTTTCCATAGGATAGTGAAAGCTGCTGCGGAGTATGACAGTGTGTTAAGAAGGCATATGGTGTGTTGCCATTCATCAACCCTGGGATTAACAGCTGTTACGTAATATTACAACTCTTTCAGAACTTGGTCAGATTTCATCTGACGTAGTATGAACAGTGCAAGTCACCTCTCAACAGGAAGGACTGTAGATACCATAGAGATAGTGCAGATAGATTCACAACGGTGTTGTCTGGATTGCACGACGTACCATATGAGAATAGTTTGAGTGAGCTTGGCCTGTTCACCTTGGAGCGACGGGGGCGAGAGGGGACCTGGCGGAGGTGTATAAGGTGATGAGGGGCATTGATCATATGGATAGACAGAGGCTTTTTCCTGTGTCTCAGATTGCTTATACAAGAGGGCATAGTTTTACGGTACTTGGAAATAGGTACCGAAGGGATATCAGCGGTATTTTCTTTTTCACACCGAGAGTGGTGTGTGTATAGAATTCACTGTCGCCGGCGCAGGTGGTAGCGGAATCAATAGAGTCTTTTAACAGCTTTTTACATTGGTACACAGAGCTTAGGAAAAAAAAATAGAGGGCAATGCGCTAGAGAAATTCTAGGCTGTTTCGAAAGTGGGTTGCATGCCGGCACAATATTGTGGGCTGAGGGTCCTGTAATGTGCTGTAGCTTTCTATTTTCTAAGTTGGCACAAGCGGGGCCATTCGGAAATCTCTCTTTCCTTTCTTCCATGTATCGAAATACGAGGGCTTTTCCATCATGAGGAAAGGATTCGTTACGTCGCTTTCGTCAGTAACAGCAGAAAGGAACACAAAACAATGTATTGATTATCCAATTTAATATGAGACCCTTAATTTTATACCTTTCATTATCTTTTACAATCCATAACACGAGTCATTACTGCCAAATATAATATCACTAACTCGGCCGATTAATGCGTCCTTCCATAACAGCTCTATGATTAAAGATTAGTTTATTTCAATACCACATTGTTTGCGACTCACCAGTGCAGCGGAGACCAGCGTCATTTCCATGTAAACAGCTATTCTGATCCCAAGCTGAGACCGGACACTCAGCTAATCGGGACTCTTTCCCCAGACAGCGGTAGTTGTCCTTCCACATCGGCCCGTTTCCTTTGCCAAAGTGAGCACCTATAGGAGTATCATTTACTCCACCGCAATGTAGTTGTTCACAGACAACGGCTGCGTCTTCCAGGTTGAAGTATTGATCACAAAGTGTACCCCACTGGTCGCCGTGTTGGACTTCCACACGTCCAGAACATCTGTTCTCCCCACCAACCAACCTTGGACCATTTTTCCCTGGTTTAATAATAATTGAAGGCAGTTAATTACTTTCATTAACACCAGAGTAAACTGATATACAGGATAAGTTGTTTGAATATTGAACTTCAAACCGCCTTTCAATTGTATCTGTGCAGTCGCGTTCTGCGAAAGGTAATACGTTGAAAAGTGCATTGCGGCCATGCTATTAGCCTGTAAAGCCACGAACATTTATCTTCAATACATACATTTTAAGCGTTGTTAAAATTTGCTGAGATCCAGATTAGAATCTGGTGATTTAACTAACACAAAATAAAGAAAATAATAATAATAATAATTGTTTTTTTTTCGGCGGCAAATGCGACAGGAGCATGTGTCGTATCCGAGCTCTACGGAAGTCGGGAAAATGGATAACATTCGCAGATTCGTGCAAACAATCTTTTTGCATTTCACTGGGCTGAATATGTTAATTGCAGAGGCCTATCCTCAGCGACAAATAAATGAAAGGTCAGCTCGCACGGTGCGGCCAGTGTGTCAGTCTCTACAGTTTGGAGGCATTGGCTTAAAAGCGTGAATTAGCGGAAGCAGAGATAAGAAGAGGAAAGATTTTTTTCCCTTTTCCTCGTATTTAGAGGTGAGGGTGGATTACTCCTCTTGTCACGTGGGGATTCAGGATGCATGACTTTTTACCTGTTGATTACATTTGGGGAAAGTGCACCCAACTTCAACGCCTGACTGGCCAAGTTAAGCAGTTGGAATTACAGTTCTCTGCACTCAGGCTGAATACATTATGGACAATACTTTTGGAGAGATGCTTTCGCAGAGACTACAGGCGCTACCCAATAGAAGGATGACGAAAAGAAGAGTGAGGGGAATACGAATCAGGGATGGGTCCCTTGTGGTTGTTCCCATCAGGCACGTGTTACCCCTTTTCTATAAAGGTAGCGGATTCTGCCACGGTGGCCGGCTCTGAGATCAATAGCAAAAGGCAGAGTCATGGAGATGTGGTAGTTATATGGTATTCGATAATTAGTGTGACAAAAAATAGATTTTATGGCGGCAAAAGAGACACCAGAATAGTGCATTGTCTCCAAATCACGAGGGCTCCTGATGTATCGGAGCAGCTGAAGTACATTCCCAAGAAGGGGAAGGGGGCTGTCAGAGCTCATGGTGCATATTGTCAGCAATGACATAGACAGAAAAGAGGAAGAGGACCTATGCAGTGAGATTAAAATTTAGGAGGCATACAGAAGTGACTGATCACTAAAGTTCTAATCACTGGATTACTTCCTGTGCCATGGTTAGTGGAGGTACGAATGGGAAAATAAGACGGCTGAAAGATTGACTGCGGAGAAGGTGCAGGGGACAAGGTTTCAATTTCGTGTATATTGAACCTTTCATGGGGAAGATGAGGTCTATACAAGTGAGAAGTTTTGCAGCTGATCTCAATGGCAGGTTTGCCGATGTTACGAGGGAGGATTTAACTAGTTTTGCTGGGAGCAAGGAACCAGAACCCCGTTTCCGTTATTGAAAGTTCTGTAATGAAGGTTAATGTCAGGAGAAGTACTGAAAGGCAAACTCAAAATAACGGGTTTGCTGAGTCAGATAGTTTGAAGTGAGTATATTTCAATGTTGTCATAATCATGGGTAAGGGTGATGAACTTTGATGTGTATATCGAACTGCGATGGTCCATTACACAAAAATATTTATTTAATTCCTAATGAATTAGAAAGTCTCACGTTCAACGCCATATTCCAAGAGAAATTTTGTTGCCTATTCAATAGCGCTAGTGGTGTTCTGGAATTTAATTTGAAGCCCCAGATCGGTTTGGTGAAATAATAAAAATTGGAAAAATTGTCTTTAGTTCATTTTCTGAAGCAATGTTTGCGGAGGGTGCATAATTGGCTTTCGGGCACGACTATTGTGATTGCTTTGTTACACCGGGGCGGCTGGAAGTGAACTGGAAGGCAGGGCACAAGCACGGAGACTTGACACGGTGACGGACTTGGACATGACTTGGATCCGAGACAGGACATAGTCTGGGACTTGATTTGGACTCGGAGCCAGGACTTGGATTGGGACTAGCTTTGAACACGATGCCTTGATTGAACATGAAGCCTTCACTGAATTTGACATTGAACCTTGACTTGGACTGGACACTCGGAGCCTTGTCTTGGATTGGACACACGGACCCTTGTCTTGGACCGGACCCTCGGAGCCTTGTCTTGGACCGGACCCTCGGAGCCTTGTCTTGGACTGGACCCTTGGAGCCTTGTCTTGGACTGGACCCTTGGAGCCTTTTCTTGGACCGGACACTCGGAGCTTTGACTTGGACCGGACACTCGGAGCCTTGACTTGGACTGGACACTCGGCGCCTTGACGTGGACTGGGACTAGGAGCCTTGGACTGGGACTCGGAGCCAACAAAACAAAACAACGACAGACTACTCGAATTCCGGCTCGGAGCAGCGGCAAAACGGCCGGACCCGCTCGGCAGGAAACGAGGCGACGAAAAACAAACAATGGCAGACCACTCGCATCCTGGCTCGGAGCAGCGGCAAAACGGCCGAACCCACTCAGCTGGACACGAGACGACACAAACAAACAGCAACAGACAAAACGTTGCTTTGATACGGATAAGTTCATGAGAACGGTCCCTTATCCTTGCCAGCTCGGAAGACCGCCCCTTATTCTTGGCGGCTCGGGAGGCGGTCCCTTATTTTTGGCGGTTCCGAAGACTGTTCCTTATTCTTTGCGGCTCGGAAGATTCATCGCCGCCCTGGCTACGGTGACATACCAGCCTCTTGACTCGAAGCCGGAACAGCGGATGACTGGCTCTCGACTCGACTCATTCTCGGCAGCCCGGAAAGAGCATAGTCGCCCCGATGAGGTGGCCAACCATCAGCGATTAGATGTAAGTCGGCGCTTTTATGCTGACCCATTCGAATAAGCATCAGGTGCCCTAATCAGGGAACCCAGTGGAACAAGGGGAAAAGGAAATTAATGTAACAAGGAGTCAACGGACTGGACCGTGACAGCTTTATTAGAACACCTGCCAATATAGGCATGAACTAGACGTATATTCATGTATGTGTACACTTTTAATTAATTGCTTTATCCGTGTCCGTCTGTTATTTTCAGATTCATCAATTCTAAAATGTCAGCAATATCGTCCATGCGTCTTTATCAAAACCTTTACAATAGCTTAAGAATACAAATTTCATCTCTCACCATCCTGTCGTTCTACTGACATACACACATCCGCAAATGTGTTATATTGATTTATCAAGTATGCCATTAATCTGAACAATTTAAAGTGACTCAGCTCATTATTCCCCAAGTGTTTCACGTTATAAACTACTATAGATAACATTGTCCGTCCATATTTGCTCTGTTTCGTCTTGCTCCTAGTCCCAAAGAGGTAAACATATTCACGACACCGTATTTTCCAAACTAACAAAGCCATTGCTTTATTTGAATGTGATATTGGCGTATCCACTGCCTTCCACACCAGCTACTGGATCTGCATCGATATCTCCATTGAAAATACGTGTACTTAGGTCCCTGTCTTCTAGAGTGTTACTTTGGAATATATATATATATATATATATATATATATATTTATTTGCACGTTATCAATGTGTGTTGTTATCCGATGTTCTGGAAATTATGTTTTTTTTGTCGCATAACCTAAATTTAAGATAAGACCATCGACCACGAGCTCCCATACTTTCATATGACCCTGATCACCGGGGGTGGTGAGAGTGGTGGCGGATCATCAGGTTCTACGTCATGTCCAACAGTGAAAGGCAAGTTAGCTGAGAGAAAAACCTCCTACACGTCATTTGCTAAAGACATATCTCCACGCCGCCGCCCTGAATTCAGTGCACTTCTATTTTTTCCACTTCGTTTCACATGAATTTGCTATTGAATTGACAAAAATGCGACAATCTGCAGATGCTAGAAATCTAAACAAAGAACCCAAATTTTTGCAACTCAGCAGATCACACAGCATCTATGGGAAAGATTACAGTCGACGTTTCCAGCCGAAACCCTTCAGCAATTTACTGTTGATATTTGTTTTCAAGGCATATTTATATTTTTGCCTCGTTTCTTTAATTTATTGCCACGTTTGATCCCTTTGCTATGCTGCCTTTGCTCTCAGGTCCTTTGTTCTGTCTTAATGCATCGCAAACTAACCATCAACATGTTTAGTCCTTATCCGAATGTGTGGGGAATACACAAGCTCCAATTATTTTGTTTAATATCGATGTCATTGACTCATTATTCTTCGCTTCTGTTGATGCTCAATGTTGGCAGTCATGCTCAGTTATGCAGTGGTAAATTCCGTCCTAATTATAGTCCTCTATGTATTGAAGCTTGGAAATTGTGTGGCATAAACAATGCGTTCAATTTACCAATATACTTCTGGATACATTCTCTTGTATAATTTCATTTTGAAGGAATCCGAAATATATCCAACATTATTCAAACATACATAAATTAATTGACAACTAAAATGAACTATATCTCAAACTATCGTCTCAGTGTTGATGAAACGCAACAGGGTTACTAGCTAAATCAATTTATCCTAAAATAAATATAACGCCTGCTGAACACTTCAGCATTTGGCAACGCTCTCAAAATACTGGCGGAAATCAGCAGGCCAGACAGCAGCTATGGAAAGTAAAAGTAGAGTCGACGTTTTCAGCCGTGATCCTTGGACCAAAGGTCCCGGTCACTCGAGGAGTCTAGGCCGGAAATTCGACTGTATGTTTTTCCATAGATGCTACCTAGCCTACGGAGTTTCTGTAGTATTTAGTGTGTGTTGTCAGGATTTCTGCAATCTGCAGATTCTCTCTCGTTTGTGACGTCAGTATTTAGTCTGTTTTATATCTGAAGTAGGCGATGGAGTATACATTGGGATAATCAGATGTCTTGAAACGTTCACATTGGTTTGCTTTCGTTTCTATTACGATATGGTATCTGACCGCAGTTGACTGATTTTCTCTGAAATCATCAGCTTGTGCTTCCCTGGTATTTTACCGCAACTTCTGAAGCAAATTAACGACTGAATGTCTTCTTAATCCTCTTATTTTCCATTGCTTCAACTTAAAAACAATAATTTCAATAGTGCAACATGACCGACATTCTTTCCCACAAAAATGCAAAGCACACCATGTTTTAGAGTATTTGCCTCCATGTGTTTTACTTTACATTCCGTTAGAAATATTCATCCTGTTGTAGCATATGGTTCTACAATATCGTCTGGCAAAAAATCTATTGGACCATTTGCCTTTGTCTCGCTCATTTGTTCAGTCGCCCAGAATGCATTTCTTGTGCTGCTACATCCCTGGCCATTGATGAAATCGGCGTTTGATGCTAACATGCATTGTTAATATAGGAGTGTTATTTTTTTTTTCTTGACAATCATAATTAAGCAGTATATTAGTCAATTTTAATAGGTAATCCTTTTATCACGGCACAGAAGTTTCCAAATATAGCTATCCTTAATATCGTTCTTCAGAACCCCACGCTGAACTCACTCATTAATACTGAGCAACGGTAAATTCGTCATGTAATTCCACCGCCCCCCCGACCCACCCTTAAACTGCCGGTAAATTTCACAACAGAATAATATCAAAGACACTCTACTGAAGCAACTTGTAGTTCCCTAATAGGAAGAATTATTTCGAATTGACCCCTGCCTTTAAAGTGAAACCAAACTTTAATATTAATTTGTTCCTAAACTCGTAACTCACCAGAACAGTTCAGACTGACGTCATTCTTGTGGGTGCAATCATAAGTCATTGAACCAACTGAGCAGTCGCTTAGGCTCGACTCATTACCTTGACATTTTAGTACATTATTCCATATTGGCCCTGTTCCTTCTCCAAAATACGCTCCGCCCAGCACAGAAACAACGACTCCACATTTAAGCTGATTGCACACTACGTTGCTATTATTCCAATCCCAGTGCAAGTCACACACTGTGGTCCAGGTTTCACCAAACTGCACTTCCAATCTTCCCGAGCATCCGTCAGTTCCGGCCTCCAATTTTACACCTCTGTGATCTAAGAAAAAAATATAAACGCAAAGCATGACAATTTCATCTATAACAATATGCAATCGTAACGTATTGTTTACAGTATGTATGAGGCTCTGAAGTCATTGCCTTTCTAACTCGGATTCTAGCATGGTTTTTGCCCCATCAGCGTGCACCGTATTTATTCAGTTCTGGACGATTAATTTTAACTAAAAAATTTGCATTCCCATGTTGCAAGCCAATTTTCCCTATGAGCCAGCGTACCGGTCCAGTCAGATCGGGAATATTCTAAAGTGAATAACTAACAACTTTTTTTTATCACAAGTGCATACTGAGGTTTCTACTTTTCGCCGGCATTTTCCAATTTCACATTAGGATATCAAAAGTCCACAGAGAGCTCTCTTTCACCATTTACTCATAAATTGAGGTCTGCGAATTATCTTTCACTAAGCTAGATCCATTATCTTTATTAATATGCTTTTCTGGCCCACTGTACCATCAATGGGACTTGATATGCATGATCCCCAATTAACCTTTACTGACTCCCTGTCCCACGTTCACACCCGTTCTGTCGAAATATCACACAACTCATCAGCTCTTGTTGCAGTATTTTTTTCTCAGATTCACCACCTCTCCGATTGATTTTTTTTTCTTGCCCTACATTTCACTCTCTCTGCCACAAAGGCAAATCTTTGATAAGAATACCCCTATGTAAGTCATGTACAATAATACTCTCCCCTCCTCATTAATTTTCTGCTTACAGCCACGAGAACCATAACAATATTTTCCAACTTTGACTCTCACACAATATGTTTTTTTTCCGATTTGACTGAGAGAAAAAAAAGATACCTAATCAATTATTTGACTCTCTGGGACACACGAACACACACGCTCCCCTTTCGGTCAATCTTCTCCTCTTTAAAATATTATTCTCAATATTTGCCACAACAGGGATTTGGAATATTCCAAAAGACAAACAATCTCTCGAGCACAAGCACATTCAATCGGCTCATCCTTTCCGAGACGCCACAATTTTTCACAACAGATTACTAGAGCTATGCAGAATGCCTGTCTTCGCTCTTTTCTCGTCATGTAAGGCCAGATCATAGATAGCTAAATGGAAAAATAATACGTTATTTCTGTTTTCTGTAGTGTTGTTTGTTCTATCACCTTGAATGTCCTTGGCAGATTTTTACAGATGTGGAATATCATTGCCTTCTTCTGGGTATTGTATTGACAGGATGTGTAATAAAATCGTGCTGTTTCTATTGTTTACATTTATGCTGAACTTTCGATTGTATGTCCAACTGCCGCGATCTTTTGACGCCATTGCCAGGTGAAATTCGGCAAAAAGGAAATAGTGGAAGCAAAATTTCAGTAAATACTTTGTGAGATAGCAAATGTAATAAATATTAAATCTAGAGGAAATATACTTCCAAATTGCATTTATAGAGAATGCATTTTATATAGAACACAATGGAAGGAGCTCGGTCGATAATATCCATGCACTGATAATGGAAATAAAAACACTTTTCTTTTTTTTTTTATTTTACAAAGAGAGAATAGATGTTGTAGGAAGGAAATAAAAAAATCGAAAAAAAACACACTGGTTCATCCATCCGACTATGCTGCCATCCAGAGAATAAGCACCGCCCTGCCTATTCCACTAATTATTTTATAAACCACAAGAAGGTAATACGACAGTAATTTTAGTGAGTACAGTCACATATCGTCCAATGTTTCTTTGAATTCAACCTGTATCGTCCAGTCATAGCATTCACACATTTTAAAAAACAAAGATTTAAAATTGGAATATATCAGTGTGGTGGAAAAAAAAAACTTCTTTCCTCGCAACCACGGATAATTAAAGCTAACAATATACACATATTTTTGGATTCTATCTTCAAATTACGAAGTCATCTGGAAGAAACATTAACCTTGGGAGATTTGATCTTAGTTGTCATGCATTCTGCTTCAGGACAACTTGTATTTTCCTGTATCCTGTTTAACTTTAATATTTCTCGCTATGTTCTTGATAGAATTAGAAAATGTCAAGGCTTTTCCTCTTATAATTTATATACAGAAGATGCAAAAGTTTGGGCACCCCTTGTCAAAATTTCTGTACTGTGAAATGCTAAGCGAATAAAAGGTGTACTGATTTCCAAACAGTGTGAAGTTAAATATGACACATTTCTTTAATATTTAAAGCAAGAAATCTTTGTTATTTCTATCTTTTACAGTTTCAAAATAACAAAAAAGGAAAAAGGGCCTGAAGCAAAAGTTTGGGCACCCAGCAAGGCAGTACTTAGTAACACCCCCTTTGGCAAGTATCAAAGCTTGTAAACGCTTTTTGTAGCCAGTTAAGAATCATTCAATTCTTGTTTGGGGGATTTTCACACATTCTTCCTTTCAAAAGGATTCTATTTCTGTGAGATTCTTGGGCATACACTGCTATTTTGAGGTCGATCCACCGATTCTCGATGATGTTTTGGTCAGAGGACTGTGAGGGCCATGGCAAAACCTTCAGCTTGCGCCACTTGAGGTAGTCCATTGTGGATTTGGGGTGTGTTTAGAATAATTATCTTGTTATAGAGCCAGCGTCTATTCATCTTCGGCTTTTTTTTTTACAAACGGTGTGATGCTTGCGTCCAGAATTCACTAGTATTTCATTGAATTCATTCTTCCCTCCACCGGTAAATGTTCCCCGTGCCAGTAGCTGCAACACAAGCCCAAAGCACAATCGATCCATCCGTGCTTCACAGTTGGAGAGGTTTTTTTTCATGAAATTCTGCACCCTTTTTGCTCCAAACATACTTTTGCTCATTGTGGCCAAAAATATCTATTCAAAACGTTCGAACGAGCAAATAAACAAGCATGATGCATTTTGGAAACAAGTACCCTGCACTGATGAAGTTAAAATATAACTTTTATGCCGCAATGAGCAAAAGCATATTTGGAGAAAAAAAGGGTCCAGAATATCATGAAAAGGACCCCTCTCCAACTGTGAAGCACGGGTGGATCGATTGTGCTTTGGGCTTGTGTTGCAGCCAGTGGCTCGAGGAACATTTACTGGTAGAGGGAAGAACTAATTCAATTAAATACCAGCAAATTCTGGAAGCAAACTTCACAGGGTCTGTAACAAAGCCGAAGATGAAAAGAGGATGGCTTCTACAACAGGAAAATGAACCTAAACATACATCAAAATCCAGAAATGGTTACCTCAAGAGGTGCAAGCTGAAGGTTTTGCCATGACCCATACAATCCCCTGACTGAAACATCATCGGGAATCTGTGGATGTGGATCTACCTCAAAAGAGCAGTGTATGCAAGACAGCCCAAGAATCTAACAGAACTAGAAGCCTTTTGCAAGGAAGAATAGGCGAACATCCCCCAAACAAGAACTGAAAGACTCCTAGCTGGCTACAAAAAGCGCTTACAATCTGTGATACTTGCCAAAGGGGGTGTTACTAAGTACTACCATGCAGGATGCCCAAACTTTTGCTTCTGACACTTTTCCTTTTTTCCTTTTTTTTGTTGTTTTGAAACTGTAAAAGACAGAAATAATAAAGAAAACGTTTTGTTGCCTAAAATATTAAAGAAATGTGTCATTATTAACGTTATGCCTTTTGAAAATCGTTTCATCTTTTATTCACTTAGATATTCAAAGTAACGGAAATTTTGACCAGGGGTGTCCAAACTTTTGCATGCCACTGTATAACTATCATGTCATCTTTTATCCTTATTTACATGCAAAAACGATAGACCGTCTGTATATTAAAAAAAAAAAAACACCTGTTCTGTCAAAACTTTTATTCATTTGTTCGGCTCACCTCGAGCAAATTCTCGTGCTTCTTACAAAACACTTAACAGACTTGCAGACAGTATTTCATGTCTAGTCTACCAGTGTTTATACGTACTGTTATCATGGCGACTCAAGTCTTTTTTTCTACATTGTCACCTCTGTAGGAAAACATTGTGTATGCCTTCTTTGTCTCCCTGTACAACTTGATTGCAACTTTCCAGAAACCCTGGACATACGTGCAACATATTTCTATATCCCTAATACTTCAAGTGTATCTGTGTAATTTGGGCTCTTAGAAGTATTCGGGAAACAAACTCATTGTTGTTCAGTGGTATTTCAAAAAGCTTTATTATTTATATTACTTTGAAATATCTCTTTCATACAACAATATCGACGGAACAATGACACCGGGGAGAGTTAAATACAAAGAAGAGTTAAAGTGTTGTAACGGGGTATAAAACATCGTGACATTTCGCTGTAATGCACAATTTTACAACACATTTTTTTTTTATTTCCATACATAAATCCAGACAATTAATACTTTGCACACAACGTGAGTTGTAGTGTTTTCTATTTTGTCTGGTCATTTCCAGGCATGCATACTCAAGGCGAATTCAGCATGGTAGGACTGGTTTCAGAAAGGCTCATAAAAACATAACGTACACGGCGTTTTTTTTTTTTTTTCCTTTGCGTATGTATGTATATCGGTTGCCAATTACGTTATGTATTATTATTATACTGGATAAATTATACTTTCAGGTGTATTTGTGATAGCAAAATACCTCCCCAATGCTGCAACAACGACAAAGCATTCTATTATGTACGTGGCGAGTAAGCGCTTCAATTTCAAAGACAGAACATGACTCCTCATATTAAAAATGCCTTTGAGTTCTACCGTGAGTGAAACATTGGCGAACAGAGCAAATCTCGTCTCCTCGAATTAGTTGCGGAATATTCCCTGCCGAAAGTAGACCTTGGCTCAGAGGTATTCGGGTAAATGGTTTTCGCTTTCCCGTTGATGATATAAAGAGAGCAGAAGGTTCATATAACAGACGGCTACTGCTGTTTGACCAGTGTGTAAGTTTTCTTTCCCTGCTAAAAACGGGAAATCAATTGAACACCCATTTTTTTCCCTTCCGCCTTGAGAACTCTGGTGCATAACGACAGTCTTCCAGTAATGAAGTCAACAGATACATGAATTCTGTGGAGGCAGGCGAAGATGTCATCGTGGACAAGCCAAGGATTTGAAGAAGACACGGATACTTATACAACCTTAAAACACTTATGCCTAGTGAGCCTTATCTGCTCCCCAGAGTCAGGACTAGCTATCATAAATGCTT
Source organism: Mobula birostris (assembly GCF_030028105.1). Classification (NCBI taxonomy): domain Eukaryota; kingdom Metazoa; phylum Chordata; class Chondrichthyes; order Myliobatiformes; family Myliobatidae; genus Mobula; species Mobula birostris. The sequence goes on from NC_092377.1 coordinate 144,810,078, forward strand.
TGGCTACAATTTCTGATTCCCCTTTCGGGAGCACCACGGTCGCGCAGCAGTTAGCGCGAAGCTATTATAGTTTGGGACGGCAGAAAACTATTCAAACCCCTGTGTAAGTAGTATTTTGGTCCTCACTAGAACGGATAGGTTTCCTCCTACATTCCAATAGCATAGTGAATAATATGTTAACTGGACATTGAAAGTTTTCCTTTGATTAGGCTCGGGTCAAAATCGTGGGTTGCATGCGATGGGGCGCTCTGGGCCTGAAAGACCCGTGTCCTTAGACTAAAATAACCAAGTATATAAATAAATAAATCAATAAATATGTTGCATTTGATTCCATGGCGCCATGCTTTCACTGGAGTGTCAAAACGCGTGAATATTTGACAATACTTAAATCGATGCCTCTGATAATATTGAAATAAAACTTTTGATATTTGGATCAAGTTAACTCATCTGTCTGATCCATATCCGACATTTAAACCATTCCTTTCACCATGTTATGAAGCGATTCTCACTATCACCGTTACAGGTGTCAGCAGTAGACAGTCTCGAACAACTGTATAGAAACTTCCTTAGAAAAAAAAAATGAGGGCACCTCCGATTGGTTCACAGGTAAGGAAATACCATGAGGGAAGAACATCAGCTCCGCCCCGAACTCAGGTGCCACCCTGACGTACAAGTATCTGTTTTGTTCACATTATCGTCACTCTTCAGAAATCCTGAAATATATTCGTGAAGGTGACGTTCTAGTTTAGCACTTTGCGAAGGGAAATTGAAGAATACGTCGCATCATGAAAAAATTGCTGAAGGCTTTCACGTGGCGTCTACAAACCAATGACACGCTTCTTGGTCCTGTCCATATATTACCCCAACCCGCAGAAAGTGAATTATTTTATTGAAAATCAATTTGTTGGAAATATTCCACATGTAAGCCGACACTATAGGAGGGGATGCAGAGTGACTGATTGTATATTTTTCAAAATTTTACAGAGTCATTGAGACTTAAACGAGCGAAACAGGCCGTCCGGCTCATCTAATCAACGCTGTACAATTTAAATAGCCTACCCTTATCGACTTCCACCTGGACCGTAGCCTTTCGAAACTGTACCATCCATATTTCTATCCACATTTCCCCCAAACGTTGAATTCGAGCTTGCATGCAACATTTGTTCTCTACGAACATTCCACACTTTCCTGTCCCTTTGAGAGAAGACATTTCTGCTTATGTTACACTAAACTTCACCTCTCACTCTTAACGAATGGCCTCCGGTTGCAGTCCCATATAACCTCAGTGAAAATAAAACCTGCGTGCATTCACATAGTTTAGTATGCTTCTATCAAATCTCAGCTCAGCCTTCTACGTTGCAGAGAATAAACCTATGCAATCTTTCCAGATTACTCAGGGTGTTCAATCCCGGCAAAAAATTTCTGTGCACTCTTTCAAACTTATATACATATATCCTGTAGGACCGTGCCAAGATTTCATGCAACAATCCACATTAGGCATCCGCAACGTCCTAAGCAACTTCTATATTGCTTTTCACCTTCTGCACCCAATATACTGACTTACGATAGCGAATGTGCCAACAGCTTCCTTTAAGAATATATCTATCTGTACTGTACTCTCTATGAATTATGCAATTCCATTTGCTCTACTGCACTCTGCACTGACCTACAGTTTACTGTATAAGACCTTCACTGGTAGGTGCCACCGAAAAGCAACACCTTAACCTTGTGTGCATTAAGTTCCATCTGCCATAGTTCAGACCATCTTGCAGTCTGTCCAGATCCCGCTGCAAACTCTGAGAGATTTGTTTTGCTTTGATTTCCACTTCATCTCCGACCTCCGCCTTATTCGCAAATTTGATGATGCAGTTAGCTACACTATCATCCCGATCATCGATACAGCTGACAGATAATTAAAAGCGAGTACCGATCCCTGCGGTACTGTACTAGTTATAAGGCTTCAGTCAAAGAGGCATCCAACTGCTAGCACTCTCTGGGTTCACTCACAATGCCAGTGTCTAATCCCATTCGCGTCTTTATTTTGAATGCACATCAATCTAACCTTGTTGACCAAACTCCCATGACGGAAGTTGTTTAATGCCTTGCTGAAGTCAATAAAGGCAATCTTTACTGCCTCGGTATAGAAAACTTTCTGGGGCAGTTCCTACTGAAATCTCCATATGATTTAGCAACTTTAACATTACGTCTCAACTTCTGTACCAAATACATTACTTTATGAAGGCCAATGTACCAAAACACGCTTTCTAAACAAACTGTGTACGTGCACTTTACCTTCAGTTAATCATGGAAGTCTACTTTTAGAGCCATTTGTTCTACCGCACTCCTCTGTGTCCACGTACAATGCCATGCTGGCTATCTATAAATGAATTTAAGGCAGCAAACGCCCCCTGCTCTCTAATCTCTACAGAGGCCATGGTCTGTTTGTTGATTTGCCTCACGTCTTTAAACTCAGTACCCATCCCCTGAATAAATACAAAACAAACTAAAATCTATTTCTGAGTACTCATTCTATTTTGGCTCCACGCATAGAACACCATTCTGATCTTCCATAGACCAGTGTTGCCATTTACAATACTCATGCTCTTAACATCTTCGTAAATTCCCTTTAGATACTCTTTCACTTTGTCTGCCAGAGTAACCTAATGACTTGTTTTCACTCGACTGATTTTTGTAGGTGTTCAATTGCTTTTCTTACACTCCATAAGTGCATCAGTTGTTCCTATTAGCATATGCCTGATCAACGTCCCTTTTGTTTTCTTAAATGGGGCCTCAATATCGGCGGAAAACCAAAGATCCTAAACATTATATTTTCCCCTTTTATTTGGACAGTCGTATGCCCACGGACTTCTCTTAGAATTTCACTTTTGAACATCTCCTACTTACAAAGTACACCTTTGCCAGAAGTCAACCTGTCCTATTGCATGTTTTCCAGAACAGTTCTGACAGCATCATCATTGCTCTTTCCTCAGTTACGAATCCCAACTTGGGGATCCGACCTCTTTTATATCTTCCCTTTGAAAGGAATGGGATTATTTCAGCTGTATCCAAAGTTGCCCCTCCAATAATTTCTGTCATCTGTCCTAGCTAATTCCCTTATAACGGATGAAATATCGCGTACTGTCTCATCGGGACCCTTGTGATTAAGGGAAGTTCCAGAAAACATTTGATAATCTCTATTTTATCTAGTCCGCTTACAGTATAGGAGACTCAGTCAATAGGTGGAAAATCTAAATTGCCCATTGTAATGTTGTTATGTTTCCTGTAAAAGTCTCCGATCTCTCTAAACCTCCGCTGCTCCAAATGTCCCGGAATGTTCCATGATCTATATTATCGCCCATTAGCGTGGTCATATCTTGTTTTTTTTTTATTCTTCCATTACGCTATAGAGCCTCAATAAATATGTTCTACTCCGTTCTCACGTAGCACTGCCGTGACATTTTCTTTCACATGTAACAGCACCACTCTCCGTGTAATTCTCTGCGCTCTGTTACCTCAGAACTGCAGAACTGTAGACTTGCCCCTACTGCAGCTACTTTTCTCTAATGGCTACACGATCACAATTCTATGTATTGCACAATGTCTGTGCATCATTTTTCTTTCCCACAACACTTCCTGCATTGAATGTTACACGGCTCAGGATGTTACTTGCACCATGCTCAAATATTCTGGTCTTTTTCTGAGGTCTTAAAAATATTTGCGTCCGCAAATTTTCCACAATCTGTCCTATCCACGGTTCACCTACCTCTGCTACTCTAGTTTGTTATATTAATAGATTGTAATATTATTTCACATTTACAGCCAGCTCTCTTTTTCCCATCGTCATGCCAAAGTCACAACTGCTGCATAACTGGTAGCTGTACTATGATTATAGAAGCACAAGAGACGTTTGTCCTTAGAGAGGTATAAACATTATGACGGCTGTATATCGGTGAGTACACTCATTCCGATTTTTTTTTCAAAGGGTAACATGGAAAACTAAATGTATTGGTTAACGGAAATATGAAATATTTGAAAAGGATTTGCAGGGCAACTTCTTCACACAGAAAATGGTATATAGATGGACGATGCCAGGGGAAGCCGTTGACGCAGGTAAGATAACAATATTTGAAAACCATTTCGCCAGGAAAATGAAAGGAAATATGTTGGAGCTTATAGAAAGCCATTTGGTCAAATTAACGTATATTAAAATGTTCGTCATCGTGCATGAGTTGAGGGTGGAGGGGGTGGGGGAGTAGTATCTGTGTGTTATATTGATTAACAGTTGGAAACGCTGGAATTTGGATCAATGAATACGGAGCTATGGAGGTATGTGGGGGGGGGGTATGCCATTCATCTGCGGTGGAAGAGGAAATCTCGATTTTTTTTTTGTCCATATCAGTGCAGTTTTAACACTCACGTTTCTGCTACCACTGTTTGGTCAGATTAGCTCCTCCAAGAGTTCTTCTGACCGTTGGATGTTCATACACTGATTAACATCACAATAGTGGTATAACAGCACAACCCATAATTCCAACGTGACGGGAAAAAATCCGAAAAAAAAATGGATATAGATTGACAACAGAGGCGAAGGGCGTTCGGGGTCAAATATTTTACATGCGAAACTCGCCCGAAGATATCAAAACAGTGGGATCAGTGACTAAAGCCTGATTCTTACCTTTGCAGATAACACTGGCATCCGAATAGTGGTCGTAGGTAAAGTCTCCCCGTTGATGTGATTTACAATTCTTAAAAGCGGTCTCCTTTCCGTGGCACTGAACATCGGTCATCCAAACGGGTCCGGATCCTCTCCCAAATTTAGAATCTTTCAGGGCTTTCAGCGCAGCGCCGCAGCCCAACTCCCTGCATACCACTGTCGCATCGGGCATGTCCCAATTATAATGATGCACAGTCCCCCATGATCCCTTGTAACGAATCTCCACTCTCCCGGCACAACGACTTCCCCCATTCACCAACCTTAAATACACGCTTTCTGGAAAATAACATTAAAAAAAAAAATGTCGAAGGTCAGCACCATTTCAGCCAAGGAATAGTCGGAGCTTGGAACATCGTACACTCTGCCTAATGCTGACTCAAATAATTCAACTCGACAATCACATTGCGATGATTCACGGGGAAGCTGTGCAAAACCCGAGTAAGCTGCCTAATGAGAAAGAAGAAGCAGGAAAAGAAAAAAAAAACGGGCAATGAGTTGGCGAACGACTGGGCAGCTGGGAGTCAGCCGGTCATTCATGGGAAAGAAAGAAGTGGCTCTCCGGAAGATGAGTTGATGCTGTCCAACGTTTTTTTTTTTCTTTCACATTGTTTCCCGGACCAAGCATCGCTCTGATGAGGAAATTTTACATGGCCTGGAAATTGCATTTTAAAAGGCTAAATGCGCATGTGTTTTTCAGTTACTGATTGGCCGCCCTGTAGCGCAGCTCAAGGGGAATTGGGATTGTCATTCTTCGGAGCGCTCCGGATGGTTTGCTCTGTTATTGTGCCTCTGTACTCAGTTCTCGTCAGTCAGGTCATCGAACCCAACATTTTTGCAGGTGTACAGACATTCCTGGAACTGAGTACCAGATGATAAAGAGCCAGTCTGAGCCTTCACGGTACATCCGACTCAGCAGTGAAATGTTGGAATGGAAAAAAAAAATGGAGTTTATTTGAGTTTAGGGATAATGTCAATGGAAGATCTTTCTCTGCTAACTGTCCAGGCGGAAGCTTACTGGTGGTTGATCCATGAGCAGAGTAGTCACTTCTCAGCTACATCTTCGATAAAAACTTATAATTTCAATCACCCAGCTTTCCGCTCAGTGAATTTTTTCTAAAGTTACCTGACGGCTCGGGCTGACCATCCACCGGGCGACCTGAAATGAAAAATGCAGAAATAAGTATCGTAGTGAAGTTTCGGGTGGACTGTAGAAGCGTGCAAGTTCGTGGTAGGAGGGATATCAAATTATTACATCTACCGAGAAAACGTTTCAACAATAAAATTAAGGTGCAATAGAGTAAACCGTTACAGAGTGTGAATTCAATCTTTCATCTACTTTTATGACTTTTTTTAAATATGTCACACCAGCTGCCAATTCGCTTCGCTCATTCCTGAAACGAAAAACAGAAATATTTTCAGATTGGCTGTTTTGTGGAGACGTACTTTCCTTTTCAGCTCTCTGGTCACAACCGGTGTCTCATCAATTAATGTTATCTGCAAGAAATGTGGGTGGTTGGTGATGGTTCTTCTGTTTTTTAGACGTATGTAATGTTATACCAAAGTTCACTATTCTGATCGAGAAATCTTGTTCTCCTCAGTTTAAGACAACTTGACTTCTTTTTCCACGTAGCCCAGGTTTGTTTGTTTGTTTGTTTTATTTTGCATGGATCTAATTTGTTGAATACATCTGATGATGTATTCCAGTGAACAGGACTATTTTCTTCTCTCGTTGGTGAAGACTTGCGCCACACATCTCCTCTCTGCAACCTCACCTTCAAAGCTCCGACCTCTGTCGCGATTTATTCATTGTGATTGTGGTCTAAAAGTCGCCGACCTCGTTTCTCTTAATACACTTAAATTTGGAAGGTGACACAAAACGACGTCATCACGTTTTCAGACTCGACCAACTTAACTGACTGGTCATGTCTTCCCGGATATTACGAAAGAAGATTTGTTATTCCCTCCACGAGATCTGCATAACAGTCTTCTTGCTCAACCTTACCTTCTGCGTACAATACAAGTTGAATGCAGATTAATTAAGTTACCTTGCCCTAAATGAATTTGCTTTCCAGTCCCTTCACTCAGGCGCGGCAGCGTTATTTTGTGTCTTCATATTGTTGTGGATATTGACAAAATGATATTCTAACGTTTATAGATGGGTTTGCTAGTACACTGGTTTATGCAGCAACAACGGATTATAACGTGCTCTGATCAACTTTGCTACACTGTCAAACTCCACATTCCATCGTTTGCTTCTAACCGCATTCCCCAGATTAATTCAACTGCTGCTAAGAAGACTTATGGTGTGTTGGCTTTCATCAGCCAACACACCAACACACGTGGGATTAAGTTCAGGAGCACTGACGTAATGTCACAGCTATGTAAGGCCTTGGTCGTACCCCACTTGGAGAACTGTGTTCATTTCTGGTCACCTCACCACAGGAAGGATATGGATACTACAGAGCAAGTGCAGAGGACGTTACCTGAATTACAGGGCGTAAATTATGAGAATAGGTTGAGTGCACTTGGCCTTTTCCCCTTGGAGCGACGGAGGATGGAGTGTGGTCAGATAGAGGTGAATAAAATGACGAGGGACATTGATCGTGTGGATAGCCAGAGGATTTTTCTTTCCCAGGGCTGAAATGGCTAACACGAGGGGTTATAGTTTTAAGATGCTTGGAAAAAGATACCGAGGGGATATCAGGGGTAGGTTTTTCACACAGAGAGTGGTGGGTGCGTGGAATGCACTGTCGGCGGCAGTAGTAGAAATGATAAAACAGTGTATTTTAAGATTTTTGATGGCTGCAACGAGGTTAGAGTAATAGAGGGCTATGCACTAGGGAAATTTTAGGCTGTCTCTCGAGTCGTTTACATGGGGGGGCACAACATTGTTGGCCAAGGGACTGTAAGTTTCTATGTTCTATGATTTGTCATATGCATGGGTCAATTAGGTAAAGCTAATCTTTAAAGTTGAACTAATAGCCAGCTAGTTCATATTGTTGTTTAAACCTCTTGAGGAAAAGTAAGTTCCAAGTGTATGCCTTAATAAAACAGTAAAATCAATACAATAATGAGTAAATATATGCACAAAGTATTGAAGAGAGACAGCTATATGAGGAGTCCAGAAAAACATAACACTGCTTCTATCTGTATGGCATATGAAAATGTGAGCACGATACTCGAGGAAATTTAGAATTGCTAAAAGGCAGATTGAGAAGAATATTGCTGATAAAGTCATCATCGTCTCCCAGAGACTTTGCAAAACGTCAGCAGAGAAAGAAAAGAAAAGAGAAGATAGTTAGGCACATTAGGGAAAAAGAGACGGGTGTCTAATTATGCAAAGGAAACATAGCAGATACGCTTAACTCTTTTTTTCTAAAGTATTCACTTGCAAAGACGTAAGCAGGGAGAAAATAATGTCGTTTTAAGTGACTGCGAAATCTTAGAAAGCGTCGACCTATTTCAGCTGAGAAAATCTCAAATTTAATATATCCCCAGGGCCATACAACATATATCCAAGGGTACTACCCCATAAGATGTATTTTTCAAAAGTGTTTGAAGACTGGTGAGATTCATAAGAATTGGAAAAGGCATAATATTGATCGGGTATATTGGAATGGTAACTACGCTGACCCTGGTAACTATGGACTAGTAATTTACACGTACCGTAGATACGTTGATGTAAGCAATTACACAGAGTAAGATGGAAAGGCACATGATAAGCACAGGCATGCTAATAGTAAGAGAATATGGGTTCAGAAGGGGAAATCATGTGAAACTAATATGATGGAACTCTGTGAAGAGTGAACCAAAATTTATGATAACAATGTGCACGTTGATATAATTTGATTGGCCTTTAGGAAGACCTATGAAAAGGTACCCTACGAGTGATTCATAATCGAATAAGACGAGGTAAAGACTCAGAGTAAGGTGTACGAATAGATGCAGAATTGTCTGAAAAGCAGAAAACAACGAGTTATGGTGAGTGGATCATTTTCAGCTCAAAAAGATGTTGAAAATGGGGACCGCAAGGATCATTTTGTGGACACAATTGTTTTTAATTTACCTTCATGATTTGTATTAGCACATACAAATCAACTTGAGAATGACAAAACCTTAGAGGGACGGGCTGATAAAATTCGGCCAACAGAATCAATAGAGTCATATCTAAACAAAATCCAGATGAGAGCAGATCAATGGCAGAGGTAATTTAATGGGAGTAAATGTAAAATATTAAGTGCTGGAAGTAGAAATATTGGATATAATTATAGAATGGGTGGCTTGAGTTAGAAAGTGTACTGTATGAGAAGTATTTGGTAGACTCAGCACTTTCAACATCAGCACAGAAGCGACTAACAATGCTGATGGAATGTTGGGCTATATGTTGCGGTCATTGAAGTTCAAGTCTGAAAACGTTCTCCAGAAGCAGGATAATGCGTTTGTGAGGCCACACGCTGAGTACTTTGTTCAGTTTTAGTTTCCATATAGAAAGAGTACAGGGAAGTGTGACTAGGGTCATTCGAGGTCTGAAGAAATGTTGAAGGAATTAAATATTTTAGTCGAAGTAGCCGCAGAATGACGAGACACTTGATAGAAATGTTCAGAAACAACTTGAAGTGTAGGTAACGTGGATGGATGTGAGCTGATACTGCAATATTAATCCATCATTAAGGAGACGGGACAGAGGTGGTGACTGGTTAAAGGAAATTTTCAGACGAACATGAACAAGTATTTCCTTGCACAACGGAATATGTACACATGGAACAAGGTACCAAATTATGCAGTTCAGAGTAGTACCGTGGAGACTTTCAAATCTAAACTTGACAGTTCTTTAAATGCTTGATGCGAATAGGAATTTTGGAAGATTTATTGGGCGGAATGGGCTGTGCTTGTAAATAATTTTCACATGTTTTAAGATTCTAACGTCTTAGCTACCGACAAGAAAGGCATTCTTCAATACCTGGAAGAAACGTCTGTTTCTGAATAACGAGATCGATTGTTTAATTCTTCACGTCCTTACTTGCCATCATCTGCACTTGTTATAGCTCACAAATGCCGACCAAATGTAATTTGTAACAATTGTCTTGTTCCACCTAGCAATTGATTGTCGCCTGAAATTAACCCACCAACCAGCATTCTATGGTTTGCTGGAAGAAACCAGAGTACTCGGGAGAAATAGGCGAGATCACCGGGACTACGTACACTACTAACTCACAGATGAACCAAGGTTTAAACTCAATATGGGATGTCTGGCATTTAACAGTTGTAGAACTACGCATTATTGTGCTAAAAAGCTACTTCCAGTACGTTTCAATAACAGTGCTACTCTGCACAGACTCGGTGGCGGAAGGGGATCAACGCATGTTGTTTGTATGCGTAACCGACCAGCAGTATTTCGGAGACTGAAATCAAGACATTGTCAATTATATCAAGAATCAAAATGGAATTAAACGTTTAAATTTAAAACCTTATAGAAGAAAGTATACTTTAATTCTAACATATTATGAACGTAAGGACATTTTATCAATATCCCTTTCACATGGATGTTAACTTAATTAGAAATCCTCAGCAATAATGCAGTTTTAATTGGAATCCAGATCCACCAAGGATTCATGAATAAATGTTTTCAGTAGTCAATTATCTGGTTAGAATGACATAATAATAAATAAATAAATCTACGATAAAATCGTTATTAGGATCATAAGGAAGTAGGACCCCAGGGAAAATTACATGCTAAATGCCTTTACAATCCTCAATGCTTATCACCGTTTCCGTGCGATTGAAACATCTGCGAAAAAAATGCTGATGTATTCTGATACTCATTTTGTTTTAAGAAATAGCAAACAAGCATTCAGCAAAGGAGATACAAGTAACTACACGACAGATTAGGCTGCATCTGTGTAAAGGGAAACATAGACTTCTTTTTCACAAATACTGCACATTCTGCCATAATATTAACTCTTCGTTCACGTGATGCTGCAGTTATCTTGGCGTTTCCCGCTGTACGACAATCAAATATTGAACAAAAAACACAACACAAATTCCATGGAATAATATAAATAAAACATTTGCCACTATAATCTGCATTCCAGAAGTTTCACCAAGACAAGTAAAAGGAATGAAGAGTTAAAAAAAAAGAAACGTATATTTGCTTTATTCTGGGCACATCTGCATTACAGCAGGATATCATTGATGTAAAATGCGAAAGCACTTTCTAAAGCCAGAGTCTGAGTAAATTCGTCAATTTGCTTCTCTTAAATGTGCGTGTCGCATGGTAGTGAAAAGACCTGCAACTGCTCATTACCTGTGATATAATGTGTACAAACATACAACCAAAAACATCTGCAGCTTAGGCTGCTGCTTGCATTCACTGGCGTATGCAGCTTGGATTCCGATGCGCTGATTCCCGCATTGATTACTTTCCAGTTCTAAGAAACTCCGATTAGAAATCAGTATGGGATATTAGTGCAGAGCAGAACAGCGGCTAATTTTGTGATGAGAGATTTCCGTCATGAAACAACTCAACTCCCTTTAGGATCAATTTTAAGGTGAAATGTGTGACAGAAAATCATTGGGAAGAGTATGCAATTAAGATAAACACTTATGTTTCCATTAACAGCAAACGGAGCTTACAGACACAAGAGAAACGAGCACATTTAATGAAACTGCAATGTAAATCCGATATATCAACGCCACATTTCCATCATCAACTATTGGAAAGGCGTGCATGCTCCCTGATCGATTCAAACCACTATGCTCTAAATGTAGAAGGACATTACCCACTGATTTCAACATGTAATTCCCAAGAGAAAGATAGCTTACTCCTTTTACTACTTCAACATTGAGTTATCAAAAATTAAAAAAAAAATATACGAGAGAGGCACATTATTTTCCATTCGACTCAACTTTCAATAATAATGCTATCCAGTTATACGAATGTAAACATTAATCATAATAAGCATATCAACTCGTTGTTGGATACTTTCAATATTTTCATAAAACTCACAGTTCCAGTTCTGTAGCACCATCAATGCAAAGTAAAAACGCAGCATTCTCTCGGTAGTGATTGAGAGCGATTGTTCTAGCACGTTATACGAGCAGACACGACAGACAAACAGTAGCATCTCCAAAATATTCTTATGCCTCAATCGATCTGAAGAGAAATTATTTGAAAACGTTGTTACTGAGCACTTAGAGTTTCTCTTTCAGCGTCCAATAGATTATCATTCAATTGACGCTTTAACTGCAATTTGCTGAAACGCACCAATAGGAGATAACTTAACCAGTAATGGACTTGATCGGGCCATGATATTTCATTGGCCTTCTCTTGAGAAGACAATCAGCTACGAGATTCTACAAAGGCAATGAGTCACCACCCGATAATTACAACTTATAATATATTCAGCCATAGAAGCAGACCGTGCTTGGAGAGATTATTTAGATCATTTTAGAGACTGTTTCTGATCTGGTAGGCTTTTCTAAAGCCACATTTCTCACCTTCCTCATTTCCACCATCATGCATTTGATCACTTGGTAGTTTGCTGAGGGTTTCTGTCCCGTCTCCCAACATAAGAAAAACAAAATAACCCAAATAATATTGTTCCGTCCATACCAATCCTTCTGTACTTCACAGTGTCACACCTAATGTTTCAAGCTACTTCCGTCGAAGAATTAAGAGAGAAGAGAAAAAGAGCCGTTATTAAAGTTGGATAAGTTGCCGGGACCGTCAAGTTAGATAAGTTGCCGGGACCGTCAAGTTGGATAAGTCACTGGGACCAGATGAGATGTACCCAGGCTACTGTGGGAGTCGAGGGAGGAGGTTGCTGAGCATCCGGCGATGATCTTTGCATCATCAATGGGGACTGGAGAGGTACCGGAGGATTGGAGGCATGCAGATGTTGTTCCTTTATTCAAGAAAGGAAGTAGAGATAGCCCAGGAAATTATTTACCAGTGAGTCTTACTTCAGTGGTTGTTAAGTTGATGGAGAAAGTCAAGAGAGACAGAATTTATAAACATTTGGAGAGGTATAATATGATTAGGAATAGTCAGCATGGCATGTCGAGGTCAGGTCGTGCCTTACAAGCCTCATTTATTTTGTGAGGATATGACGAAACACATTGATGAAGGAAGAGTAGTAGATGTAGTAGATATAGATTTTAGCAAGGCATTTGATAAGGTACCCCATCAAAGGCTTATTGAGAAAATAAGGAGACATAGGATCTTAGGGAACATTGCTTTGTGGATCTAGAACTAGCTAATCCACAGAAGGCAAAGACTGGTTGCAGACGGGTCATATTCTGCATGTAGATCGGTGAACAGTCATGTGCCTCACGGATCTATTCTGGAACCCTTACTCTTCGTGATTTTTATACACCGTATTGATGAGGAAGTGGAGGGTTGGTGAGTAAGTTTGCTGATGCTACAAAAGTTGGAGGTGTTGTGGTTAGCGTAGAGGGCTGTCAAATGTTACAGCGGGGCAACTTGGCTGAGAAGTGGCAAATAGAGTTCAACCCAGATAAGTGTGAGGTGGCTCATTTTGGTAGGTCAAATATGATGACAGAATATAGTACTAATGGTAAGATTCTTGGCAGTGTGGAGGTTCAGAGGGATCTTGGTTTCCGAGTCCAAAGGACGCTGAAAGCATCTACGCAGGGTGAATCTGTGGTTAAGAAGGTACACAGTGTATTGGTCTTCACCAATCGTGGAATAGAATTTAGGAGCCATAGTCATAGTCATAGTTATACCTTATTGATCCCGGGGGAAATTGGTTGCCGAGAGGTAAGATAGGATCCTGGTCAGCCCCACTTGGGGTACTTTGCTCAGTTCTGGTCGCCTTACTATAGGACTGATGTGGAAGCTAAAGAAAGTGTGAAAAGGATGTTTACAAGGATGTTGCCTGGATTGGGAAGCATGCCTGAAGATAAAGGTTGGAGTGAACTCGGCCTTTACTCCTTGGAGCGCCGGATGATGAGACGTGACCTAATAGAGATGTGTAAGGTAATGAGGGGCAAATGATCGTGTGGATAGTCAGGCGCTTGTTCCCAGCGCTGAAATGGTTGCAAAAGAAGACATAGGTTTCAGGTGCTGAGGAGTAAGAACGGTGGAGATTACAGGGGTAAGTTTTTTTTTTCTCAGAGAGTGGTGAGTGCGTGCAATGGGCTGCCGGCAACGGTGGTAGTGGCGGATAGGATAGGGCCTTTTAAGGGACTTTTGGATACGTACATGGAGCTTAGAAAAACACAGGGCTATGGGTAAGCCTGGTAATTTTTAAGGTAGGGGCATGTTCGGCACAACTTTGTCGGCTGAAGGGCCTGTGTTGTGCTGTAGGTTTTCTATATTTCTATGTTTCTAAATCTTTGTATGTTTTTCAGCACCTGTTTTAATTTATTATTGGCCTTAAAATGCATGTTAGTTCCATTATTATAGCCTCCCAGCATAACACTCTTTTTCTTTCTCTGGATTAGCTATTTCCAGATGCATTTATTTCAATTTTATTCCCTGTCGCTCACTTTGGAACTCAACCTAGTTAAAGTTTCTCATTCACCACTGTTCATTGATTTGGTCCTTGTTGCGAATTTTGTTTGAGATCCGGCAACCAAATGCATGTAAGAAAAGAAAAAAAAAATATCCTACAATTCCGGCAGTGCAGTATAATCCATATAACAGGAGACAAAGACTGACAGAGATAATACATAGAACATGGAACAGTACAGCACAGAAGAGCCCCTCCGTCGTAAAATGTTGTGCCGACACCCTTAAAACACGTCTCCTGTATAAACCCCCACCCAGCTTAAATTCCTCCATATGCCTGTCCATCAGTCTATCAAATTTCACTAGTGTATCTGCCTCCAGCACTGACTCAGGCAGTGCATTCCACGCACCAACCACTCTCTGAGTAAAAAGCCTTCCTCTAATATCCCCTTTGAAATTTCCATCCCTTACCTTAAAGCTATGTCCTCTTGTACTGAGCAGTGGTGCCCATGCAAAGAGGCGCTGGCTGTCCACTCTATCTATTCCTCTTAATATCTGGATACTACTATCATGTCTCTTCTCATCCTCCTTCTCTACAAAGAGTAAAGCCCTAGCTCGCTTAATCTCTAATCATAATGCATACTCCCTAACCAGGCAGCATGCTGGTAAATCTTCTCTGCACCCTTTCCAAGGCTTCCACATCCTTACTATAGTAAGGCGACCAGAACTGGACCCAGTACTCCAAGTGTGGCCTAACCAGAGTTTTATAGAGCTACATCATTAGCTCGCGACTCTTAATACCTATCCCTCGACTTATGAAATCAAGCGCCCCATAAGTTTCCTTAACTACTCTATCTGCCTGTGAGGCAATTTTCAGGGATCTGTGGACATGTACCCCCAGAACCCTCTGCCTCTCCACACTACCAAGTATCTGCCATCGACTTTGTACTCTGCCTTGGAGTTTGTCCTTCCAAAGTGTACTACCTCACAATTCTCCGGGCTAAATTCCTTCTCCCCCTTCTCAGCCCACTTCTGCATCTTATCAATGTCTCTCTGTAATCTTCGACAATCCTCCACACTATCCACAGCTCCACCAACCTTTGTGTCGTCTGCAAACTTGCCAACCCACCCTTCTACCCCCACATCCAGGTCGTTAATAAAAATCACGTAAAGTAGAGGTCCCAGAACAGATCCTTGTGGGACACCAGTACTCACAATCCTCCAATCTGAATGTACTCCCTCCACCACCACCCTCTGCCTTCTGAAGGCAAGCCAATTCTGAACCCACCTGGCCAAACTTCCCTGGATCCATGTCTTCTGACTTTCTGAACAAACCTACCGCGCAAACCTTGTTAAATGTCTTATTAAAACCTATTTTTTATCACATTCACTATTCTACGCTCATCTATATGCCTGGTCACCTCCTCAGAGAATTATATGAGGCTCGTTAGACACTATCTGCCCTTCATAAAGCCATGCGGACTATCCCTGATCATG
This sequence comes from Mobula birostris, assembly GCF_030028105.1. Classification (NCBI taxonomy): domain Eukaryota; kingdom Metazoa; phylum Chordata; class Chondrichthyes; order Myliobatiformes; family Myliobatidae; genus Mobula; species Mobula birostris. The sequence goes on from NC_092377.1 coordinate 144,825,761, forward strand.
CCATGATTATTTAAATGCCTATAGATCTTAGCTCTAAGAATCCTTTCCAACAGCTTTTCCACCACAGACATAAGGCTCACTGGTCTATAATTACTCGGCCTATCCCTGCTAGCTTTTTAGAACGATAGGGCAACATTCGCCTCCCTCCATTCCTCCAGTACCATTCCCGTGGACAACGAGGACATAAAGATCCTAGCCAGAGGCTCAACAATCTATTCCCTCACCTCGTGCAGCAGCCTGGGGAACATTACTTTAGGCCCCAGGGACATATCCATCCTAATATATTTTAACAACTCTAACACCTCCTCTTCCTTAATGTCAACATTTTTCAGAGCATTAACCTCGCTCATATTGTCCTCAGCGTCATCAAGTTCCCTCTCATTGTTGAATACCGAAGAGAGGCATTCACTGAGGACCTCACTCACTTCTACAGCCTCCAGGCGCATCTTCCCACCTTTATCTCTAATCGGCCCTACCTTTACTCCTGTCATTCTTTTGTTATGCAAACAATTGAAGAATGCCTTGGGGTTTTCTTCGACCCTACTCGCCAAGAACTTCTCATGCCACCTTCTTGCTCTCCTCAGCCCCTTCTTCAGCTCCTTTCTTGCTAAACTATATTCCTCAATAGACCCCATCTGATCCTTCTTTCCTAAACCTCATGCATGTTGTCTTCTTCCACCTGACTAGATTTTCCACCTCACTTGTCACCCATGGTTCGTTCGCCCTACCATTCTTTATCTTCCTCACCGGGGCCAATTTATCCCTAACATCCTGCAAGAGATCGCTAAACATCGACCACATGCACATAGTACATTTCCCTGATAACCATCATCCCAATTCACACCCGCAAGTTATAGACTTATAGCCTCATAATTTGTCCTTCCCCCACAAAAAAAAATCCTGTCCATTGTGAGTCTATCTTTTTTCCATGATAACGTTAAAGACCATGGAGCTGTTGTCACTGTCCACCAGATTCTCACCGACTGAAGATCTGTGATGTGACCCAGTCCGTTATCTAATACTAGATCTACTATGGCATTCCCCCTAGTAGGCCCGTCAATATACTGTGACATTAATCCGTCCTGGACACACTTAACAAACTCTGCCCCGTCTAAACCACTGGAACTAATTAATTGCCAATCAATATTAGGGATGTTAAAGTCACCCATGATGACAACGCTGTTAGTTTTGCACCTTTCCAAAATCTACCTCCCAATCTGCTCTTCGGTATCTCCGCTGCTGCCAGGAGGCCTATAGAATAGTCCCTATAGAGTAACTGCTCCCTTGCTCTTCCTGACTTCTACCCATACTGATTTAAAAGAGAATCCTGCTACATTTCCCACCCCTTCTGTAGCTGGAATACTATCCGTGACCATTAATGCCACCCCTCCTCCGCTTTCCCCCTCTCAATCCCTTTCAAAGCACTGATATCCAGGAAGATTGAGAATCCATTCCTGTCCTGGTGCCAGCCAAGTCTCTGTATTGACCACTCTACCAGAATTCCATGTATGTATCCACGCTATTGGTTCATCACCTTTGTTCCTGCTGCTTCTTGCATTGGAGTACACGCTCTTCAGTCCTTCTACCTTACTACCTTTACACGCTTTATTCTGTTTCCCTCTCCTCAAAGCCTCTTTATACGTGAGATCTGGCTTTACTCCATGCACACCACTTGCAGTTCTCACATGACCTTTATCCTACTCCATCTCACTATCTGTTCTAACACTTTGGTTCCCCTTCCCCTGCAAATCTAGTCTGAACCCCCCGGAGCAGCATTAGCAAACCTTCCCGCAAGGATGTTAGTCCCCATCCATTTCAGGTGGGACCCGTCCTCTCTGAACAGGTCCCACCTTCCCTGGAACAAGGCCCAATTGTCCAGGAACATAGAAACATAGAAACATAGAAAATAGGTGCGGGAGTAGGCCATTCGGCCCTTCGAGCCTGCACCGCCATTCATTATGATCATGGCTGATCATCCAACTCAGAACCCTGCCCCAGCCTTCCCTTCATACGCCCTGACCCCCGTAGCCACAAGGGCCATATCTAACTCCCTCTTAAATATAGCCAATGAACTGGCCTCAACTGTTTCCTGTGGCAGAGAATTCCACAGATTCACCACTCTCTGTGTGAAGAAGTTTTTCCTAATCTCGGTCCTAAAAGGCTTCCCCTCTATCCTCAAACTGTGGCCCCTCGTTCTGGACTTTCCCAACATCGGGAATAATCTTCCTGCATCTAGCCTGTCCAATCCCTTTAGGATCCCTTTAGGATCTTATACGTTTCAATCAGATCCCCCCTCAATCTTCTAAATTCCAACGAGTACAAGCCCAGTTCATCCAGTCTTTCTTCATATGAAAGTCCTGCCATCCCAGGAATCAATCTGGTGAACCTTCTTTGTACTCCCTCTATGGCAAGGATGTTTTTTCCTCAGATTAGGGGAACATGAAGCCCTCCCTCTTGCACCAACTCCTTAGCCATGTATTTAGCTGAATACAGCAAATGTGAGGAGTCAGAATCGCTTAGTTGTTTGCTCCTCAGCAAGGACTGCCTGTAGCGAAGACAATGGAAGGTCAGCAGTATTCCTGCAGTCATTTTTATCCTGATGAAATTGTGGTGGATTTACAGCTGGTAGGTTAAACTGCTGGCTTTGAACGAACAGGATTTCAGAAAAGAGGACTAGGAAAGTCAAAGTAACGGCATGTTAAGTTTTATTTTGTCCTTCTCCTTAATTTTCCTACATTTTATCTGAGCGATCGACAATCATGCCAGTCAATGGAGCGCTCTTCTTCTCCTGATAGATGGGGAAAAAGAAAGAACAATCAACGATATGCAGCGAATATTTCAGCAGAGGCATCCGAACCAACTGTGCGGCATGGAGGAGGTAGAGGGGAATGGGAGGAGGTAGTCAGTTATATAGATAGGTAAATGACAAGGGAGGCTTGTATGCATTGTAGTATTCTCTTGATCTAGCTAGTTCTGAAATATATACCCCATTGACGTGTTATTAATTTGGCGTGTTCCCTCCGGAAGATAACAGAAACACACGGCCAGAGGATCCACAAGGTTCATTGTAGAATCATGGGATGCAAAGGCAATAAGAAATTCAAAATATCGAGGAGTACAAAGGTGTTTTCCGTCTTATTAATTAATCAATTAATTAATTAATTGTGTGTTTGTTTGTTTGTTTGTGTATTTATTTATTTCTATGAACACCATACAAAATCAAGAGTGATATTTTGCTTCATTTAACGGAGGCTCAGTGACGCAGGAAACAGGAAATGCTGATGGGGAAGTTGTGCCGCAATAGGTCGCGGTTCATTTTGGCACCAAACTCATAGCCAGCTGTACATCTTCCAAAAAAAAAAAATAGGGAGTTCAGCAGGAGTGAAAAAGTGAAAAGTAAACTATCTCCAAGTTAGTAATTGGAGGCTTACAAACCATGCCACTGACTGGTGAGGTAAATAATTGCAAGAGAAGGCATGAATCAGGAGTTGCCATTGAACGGCGGCTTCAGAAATGTGGGTTTTGGGCGTTCTGCTTTAGCAGCAGGAACCCAGTATAGGACTGATGCCCTGCTGATATGCTGAGAACCAATTTACTTGTAGGGTGGTGTACAAGTTGCATTCAGAGAGGTTAAACCACAATACCAGACGGTTGGAAGCATAGCTGCAGTCCATGTTGGAGGGATTTCTGGAGGTTAAAAAGTGCAAGAATATAAATAAAACTAAGAAAGCCAGGAACAATTTAAGGGATATGCTAGGTATAATGTGGTGTTAATCAGATTTCAAGGCGTATTAGACATAAAGTAGGTTAATTTAGAGCCGTATTCCCCGCATCAAAAAATGGTGTTCTTTCAATGAGAGACTCGAGGCCGCGATTAGGACAGAACTGACGGTTTAACTTTACAGGATTTCAATATGTTTGAAACGATAGAAAATGAAGTGAAAGTGATCGGGGCATTTTGTGACTAATCAAGTGCGGTCTAATCACTGATGGTGGAAGAGTGATATTGAGGCTCGACGTTTGTGTCCATTGGTAGCTTGCTAGGATGTCAGTTGATTTCGGGATAGTAGTACTTTATCAGGGAACTGCCAGGATTATCGCGAATACTTTATACTTTATTATACTTTATACTTTGTACTTTATTGGCGCCATACAATTGATACTAGATCGTCTAATTATCATCGCGATACTTGATTCTGCGCTTCCCGCTCCCCGGATTACAAATCGATAGTAAATATTAAAAAAAATAAATTATAAATCATAAATAGAAAAAAAAGAGAAACATGGAAAGTAAGGTAGTACAAAAAAAAAAAAAAACGAGAGGCTGGTCCGGATATTTGGAGGGTACGGCCCAGATCGGGGTCAGGATCCGCTCAGCAGTCTTATCACAGTTGGAAAGAAGCTGTTCCCGTACGAGTCATCAAGCTCCTGAGCCTTCTCTCGCAGGGAAGAGGGTCGCAAGGTGTGTTGGCTCGGTGGGTCGTGTCCTTGATTATCCTGGCAGCACTGTTCCGACAGCTTGCGGTGTAAAGTGAGTCCAACGACGAAAGATTGTTTTTTGTGATGTGCTGCGCCCTGTTCACGATCTTCTGCAGCTTGTTCCGGTCTTGGACAGGACAACTTCCATACCAGGTTATGATGCACCCGAGAAGAATGCTTTTACGGTGCATCTATAAAAATTAGTGCGGATTTTAGGGGACAGGCCATTTTTTTTTAGTTTTCTAAGGAAGTAAAGGCGCTATCAGGACATGGAGTGGCCTGATAAAATTTATAAACATGTGGGACATAGATCTATCCAATAGCCAGAGACACGTAGACATGTTAGAGAGTTGAAATACGACGCTACATAGTTTTGAGCTGAGGGTAGGGATTGTTTAAACATACTGTGCAGGGTAAGTTGTTTACACAACGAGGATAGCAACCTTCAGCACTTTGCCTTGTCTAACAGTGCAAGTAAATATTCTACATGTCCATGACAGTCTTTCAGATGGGCACATGAACATGAAAGGGTTGGAGTGAATAACGATTGAAGGTCGACGGGATTAACATAATTTATTGTCGTGCTAGGAACTGACATAATGATTGCAAGGATCTGTTCCTCTTATGTATCGTTTGTTGCATTTTCCAATGACTATACATCTGCTAGTCTCATCAAAGTTCAAAGTTCAAAGTTCGAAGAAAATAATTTGCAAGGTGCATGCATTTCACCGGATAGAACTGTGTGATTAGTTTCCTTGTGAACATACACAGTAATCCAAGAAAAAACAAACAAACAAACAAAAGAATCAGTTAAAGACTTCGCCAGCAGGACTTGAAAGACAACAAATTATGAGAATGCAAAAATACTTAATAATAAATAAATAAGCAATAAGTATCAACGCCATGAGGTGATTTTGTGAATTCATAGGTTGTGTTAATAGTTTAGCGATGGGGCAAGTGAAGTTGACGGAGGTTATTCCCTCTAATTAACGAACCGGGACACTGAGGGTTAGCAGCATCATGAAGAGACCACGGCAGGAATGGCGGAGTTCCTTGATAATGGCTTATGTTGGCTTTCAAAGTCGTGGAAAACTTTACGAGTGATGACTGGACAGTATTCATTACTTTTTGAAGGACTTCCCGTTCAACCTCGTCGGTGCTTCCATGCCAGGCCAGAATGTAAATAGTCAATTTATGTTTCACCAAACATCTGTAGAAGATGGTTAAAATGTTAGATGCCACGCCGAATCTCACAAACTTCTCAGGAAGCAGAGACTCCTCCACACTTTAATGGTACTTACATGTTGGGAGAAGGAATGAAATTATAGCACAGCGGAAGTTAAAGTTGCGGGCTCTAATCACCTCTGATTTCCCGAAAGGTCGAGTTCGGTTTCTCTTTCTGAAGTTTATAACAACTTTGTTGATAATGCTGACATTGAGTAATAGGTTGCTTTTATGTTACCTGTGTGTCATGTTGGTGGACTATATGGGAATTATGGGAATCATATACAGGCATCCGAGTAGCAGCCACGATGTGGGATTGAGATTGTAAACAGAGCTTGAGAAGACATCTAATAAGGATGATGTCACAATGGTAATAGGGGAATTAAGTACACAGACGGTTGGAAAAAACAGGTTGTTGTCAAATATACAAGAAAGGGAAGTTGATGAATGTCTACCAGATGGGTGTTTAGAGTAGGCTGTGCTTGAGACTAATAGGGAAAAGCTCTCTTAGATTGGGTGTTGTCTAGTAGCACAAAATTGTGTGTAACAGCAGATCTGTTTAAGGACCAGAACGTTTAAGGAAGCCTGTGATGTTGTAATCATACTATGAATTAAATCACACTACAATATGAGAGGGAGAAGCAAAAGTCACTCGTATCATTATCACAATGGATTAAACGGGATTAGAGAAGCAGGTAGATGGGAAGAGGATACTGGCGGGGATGACGACAGAATGGATGTTGCTGAAGTTTCTATGAACAGATCATGAGGCACGGGGCAGATATGTCCCACAGAAGAAGTGATTCTGAAATGGAAGGGGTAGTCAACTTCCTGGTAATGGATGCTTAAGTATTGATATAAAAAAAAAACAAACAAACATGGAAAGAGCATATAAGGGAGCAAATGTGAGTGGGAATTTGGATAGCTGAGACGCATTTAAAATCCAACAAATAACAACTAAAACACTAAAAGAAGGGACAATATGAAATCTGAGGACAAACTGGTCGATAAAATTAAGCAGGGTACCAAAAGTTACTTTTTTCAGCTATATAAACAGTAAGAATGAAGTGAGTGCTGCTTTTTGATCACTGAAACTGATACTTGTGAGGGAGTTACGAGGGACAAAAAATGATAGATGGACTTAATGAGTTTTACATCTGTATTCACTGTGGAACACACAAAAAGTGAGGCAGAGGACCATAATTTTGAGGGAGACTCATATTGGTTGTCAATGATCTGGATAATGGAATTGATGATTTTGAGGGGGAAAAACTGCAGATGATAAGAAGGTAGAAGGAAATTTGGGTAGTGTGAGGAAGCAATGCGTTTGTAGCAGTACTTCAACAATTTGGAAGAATGGGCAAAAGAAGTAGCCGATGGAATACAATTTTGGAAATATATGATAATGCATTTTAGCAAAAGGAGTAATAGACCAGACTATTATCTAAATGGGGAGAAAATTCAAACATCAGCGATGCGAAGGAACTAGGGAATCCTCCTGAAAGGTTCCGAAAGGAATAAGTTGCAGGTTGAGTCTGTATTATAGAAGACAAATGGAGTATTAGTATTTATCTCAAGGGGAATAGAATATAAAATCAATGACATAATGCTCAAGATTTATAAGACTCCTATTAGGCCGCACTTGGTGCACTGTCAAGAGCCTGGTTCAAATATAACAGAAATGATGTGTTGTCACTGGAACAAGTCCACAGGAGGTTGACGAGGATGAATCTGGAAAAGAAGTGGTTAATATATTCGAAGTGTTTGGCAGATCTTGGGCCCATACTCACTGGAATTTAGAAGAATGCTGGAGGTGGGGGGTGCGGGTGGGGGTGTATCTCACTAGAATCTACTTAATTTTGAAAAGACTGGATTAGGTGGATGTGGAAAGATGGTTTCCTATATTGTTATTATAAAACTAAAATTGAGAGGCGACTATTTAGTTAAGGAGAATTATTATTTGTTTTTAACCAAAGAGCAGTAAATCTGCAGAATGCTCTATGACAAACTGCGGTAGACGCCTAGTTCGTGGGTATATTTAAAGTGGAAGTTTATTGTTTCCTGATTGTTCAGGGCATCAACATATAGGCAGAATGCACGTGTATGGAGTTGAGTGACATCTGGTACCAGCCATGATGGAATGGCAGAACAGACTCGATTGACTTAATGGCCTATTTCTGCTCATCTCTTATGGTATTTTAGTCTTATGGGACATAATAATATACATGTCTCCGAAGAAGGTTTCCTCTGTCGTTTAGTGTGACTTTATCTCACTATACTTTAAAGGATTCTCCAGAATATAGTGGGAATTCCTTCTGTAGCAGTTATGTAACCTTCATCTTCTCTCTGGAAATTAGGACTGGGTAACATGGTCATATTTCTACCAGCAGGCTCATCAGAATGAGTGCAAGATAGAAGTAGAACAATTTCACTGTGAAATATTGTAATCACTGAACAGTTCATGTACAGACTCAGGCGCTGGTCTGCTTCTAAAATGTACCATGTATATAGAAGCCTCTAAGGAATAATTTAAAAAGGAAATGGAAATTGAAGAGCTCTGAGGTGTTTGGAAATATGGAAGACAGTTCTGTAACTACAGTATAATGCCATCATCTTTTATCTGAAAATTTGAGCAGGGCTTACAGCCTAAACCTTCTGAACTCAACTTGAGCGAAAGAAAAAAAAAAACAAACAAAACATGTAATATCAAATGAAATATAGAAAAAGCACAGATTCACACTGAAAGTCGGTGTAGAATGCAGATATTATGGAGAATAGAAATAACGTGTTTTAAATCCAGAAAAATGCTATTCGAAAATAAAATTAGACCAATATAGAAATCAAGAATTTTTGTGATCAGAATGGAAGATTAATTTATAGCCATACCTGGGCACTGCCTCAGCCTGTGTCTCTTCTTTATGCGATTGAACCAGTGATACTACTTCTGCCAAATATACATCATATTGTTCTACTTCCTTCAAAACAAAAACATTAATACAAAATGCAGCTTCCTAACATACCAGATCCCTTCAAAGGTCAGAATAATTAAAATCAACTGAGAACTAAGTCCACACAATATTTGAGAATGCCCCAGGATACTTCCACCCTCTTACAAACTTCGATCTCACCGCTACATGTGCCACCTTGCAACAAACCTCATTAAACTCACAATGATGCTTTGTCGCAGTTTTAGAGCATTCATCTTCACATCACAAACGGTGTTAGGATTTTTCATTCTGTTCATTTAATATTAGCATATGGGCTGTTCTGCAGAATGTACACATTAGGGATAAACTGTTATTTTGTCTGAATTTATACTTGAGTATACTCTGCTTTGCCCAACAGCAGAGATTGTTGTTAAACCATAAATCCCTTTCCACCGCTTTTTTTCCCAAAGGGATGACTTGTGGAGCTGCTTCGGAACACAGACAAATATAATCAGTTTCAGGTTCAATGGCAACTTGCTACGGATTTCAAAAATGTACTCAACCAGATTCCCGTTTTGTAGTAATTAACCGTTTTTTGGCTTGGTGGGCTGCTGCTTCTTTTCTTTACAAACTATTTGCAAGGAACTATTACGCAGTAATAATTGATAATTGTGCCTAAAATGCATGCATTTAATCCACTGCCTATAGAAGCTGCTTGCAAAATTCTGCAGCAGCACATCAAAGTCCCTTCAAAATTGTTTTTCACTAAGTTGGCAGGAAACACCTGGTGTGGTGAAATTTGCTGCACATATCTTTTATCTTCTGCTCTGAAATATTGAAAAGCCTAATCTATGTTTGCAAACATACTGTGTTCTGAATCGAAAAGTTCATGGGTGGAAGATCTAATTCAGAAACTTAACCCAAGAAGACATTATCAAACCTTAAATTTAAGTGTAAACAGTATTATAAAGATCACCCCTTGTAATAATCATAAGTAAGGCACAGAGAAAATCTATATTTACAGGCAAGTAAAATTTATTCTCTCAAGTAAAATCACCTGGGTTCAGAAAATAACTACCTGCGTGCTTACCTGCTAAATTTTCCAGATTGTCCATGAACAGTTAATGACGAGAATAGGTGTCATCCTGGAAAGTAATCCACGCTGCCAGACCTTCCTCGTGATCCTGATCTCCAATTCTCAGTGCTGCTCTCGTCATCCGCGATAGTTGGTCCCTTCCTGCTGGAGAGTCATGTATTTGCAGCTCCTGATTCTTACGGTGTACTTCATCAGTTGAACTGATGGATCTCCATCCCTTTGGCTCAATGTCACATCACCTACTTGGGCCACATTTTGACTGCCTCCAGTGCAGAGCTACAACCAACATAGTTCGATGGCTCTGCCCCCCGAAGCCTTGTGAACTTGTTCCTCCAACACTGCCTGGTTCAATCCAGTTATACTAGGCAGCCCAGAGGCTGCATAGCGAGATTACAGATTGTTTCTTTGGTGGATATCGCTGTTTACATAATAAAAAGGTAAATACATCTGTTAGTCTTGCGAGACCATGGATCTGCGCCTGGAAAGTCTTCAACCTGGATAAGATTGCATGGAAGACCAGCATTTGCCCATGCTGCAAGTCTCCCCTCTCCACGACACCAATGTTGTCCAAGGGAAGGGCATTAGGACCCATACAGCTTGGCACCACTGTCCTCGCAGAGCAATGTGTGATTAAGTGCCTTGCTCAAGGACACAACACGTTCCCTAGGCTTGGGCTCGAACTCAAGACCTTCAGGTCGCTAGTCCAATGCCTTAACTACTTGGCCACTTGTCCACACTAGTAAATAGGTAATCGTCTGAGAATAGACTCAGAATTAGCAGCTCATAACCGGAAACTCTTTGTGTCAAACTTCAATCGCTCTGATAAGATTATCACAGAGCAATAATTAGGTTTTAAGATCATAAATCGGCGAAATTAAAGACCATTGGTTTATCCGCATGACTTGTCAATGATTCATCCTAATTTTGTAATTAGTAGACTGCATTTATTTTTGCCTAATAACGGTGTTACTTATTCATTCAAATCCACTAATATGTGGACCACAGTTCCATCTGGCCAACATCTCCCTCGTCTTAAACGAAGCGTATGCACAGTAGGGTCATTATCGCCCTATCATTCAGTGGGCTGACCATAAGTCTGCTATGCCACGCCAGCAGATGTGCAACACGTACATTCTATAAATAATACTCACATTTACATACTAACCAGACAGACTTTATACCGAAAATCGTCTCCGTTGTTTTATCAGCGCATTATCCTCTATATGTTGCATCATTTCAGCCTTCCACCTTTTCAGTTTTTTGTATATTAAGCGTTACAATTATATATAGCATAGGCATGCGACAACATTCTCATCCACGGATGTATATGATTGCAGTTCCCTTTGCCCAGCAATAGGATGGTATTTTGTAAATACTGACAAACTTCAGATAGACAGTTGAATAATAACCCTCACAATCCCGAATTTGCACTCCTTAATATTAATATATAAATCAGCTGGTATGACTTAACAGAAGAAGGCAATTGCTATTCAAGTGACATGATTTTCATTGAACTTTATCATTATTATAAGAACACATACTGAACACTTCCTGTCTTTACCGTGTAGAAATTGATGAGCAGGCATTGCTACTTCGGAATATAGACAGCCTAGAGCACGCAATGTCACTACACTTTAGAAGCGCTCATTGCAGGCTATGTTGTCTCGGCACTTATATCTCTTGAATGGTGCTTACAGAACTGGAATATGTTATTGTATTCCTATTGGCGTAGCTTGACAACTTCAGGTCAGGTTATGCTATGAAGTTCTGTTAGTAAAATCCATATGAGTCAGTTGTGTCCAAAATCCATCATTAATTGTTCCGTTTTATTGTCTGGAATTGACCAAGGATTCTGTCTTCGAGTTCAAGTATAGTGCTCAATGTATTAACCCAAAAGTTTCGAGCAAATGACTTGATAAAGGGGGTGTTCATTTTCTTTCAATTCAAAATCAAGCACCTATGCAAATTCTGTTTTTTTTCATTAGATACTGTGATAAACACTTTGAGGCTACATGTTAATGTATGAAAATTGCAAGATACAGTGGCATGCAAAAGTCTGGGATCCTAGTCAAAATTTCTGTTACTATGAATAGCTAAGCGAGTAAAAGATGACCTGATTTACAGAAGGCATAAATTTAAAAAAGACACATTTTTTAATATTTTAAACAATATTATTATTATTATTTTTTTTTTAATTTCCTTCTTCTACAGTTTCCAAATAACAAAATAAGTAAAAGGGCCGGTAACAAAATTTTGGGCACCCTGTATGTTCAGTACTTAGTAGCACCCACTTCAGCAAGTATCACAGCTGCTGAACGCCTTCTGTATCTATTGAAGAGTCTTTCAATTCTTGTTTGGGGGATTTTCGCCCAGTTGCCTTGCAAAAGGCGTCTAGTTCTGTGAGATTCTTGGCCCGTCTTGCATGCACTGCTCTTTTGAGGTCTATCCACAGATTTTCGATGATGTTTAGGTTGGGGGACTGTGAGGGTCATGGCAAAACATTCAGATGATGCCGCTTGATGTTGTCCATTGTGGATTTTAAGGTGTGTTTAGGATCATTATTTTGTTGTAGAAGCCATCCTCTTTTCATCTTCAGCCTTTCTTTACAGACAGTGTGATGTTTGCTTCCAGAAGTTATTGGTATTTAATTGAATTCACTCTCCCCTCTAACAGAGAAATGTTCCTCGTGCCACTGACTGCAACAGAAGCCCAAAGAATAATCGATCCAACCCGTGCATAACAGTTGGAGAGGTGTTCTTTTCATGAAATCCTGCACTTTTTTTTCTCCAAACATACCTTTGTTCATTGTGGCCAAGAAGTTGTATTTTGAATTCATCAGTCCACAAGACTTGTTTCCAACATGCATCAGACTTGCTTAGGTGTTCCTTTGCAAACGACTGACGCTGCATTTTGTGGTGAGGACACAGGAAATGGTTTCTTCTGATGACTCTTCCATGAAGGTCATATTTGTGCAGGTATCGTTGCACAGCAGAACAGTGCACCACCACTTCAGAGTCTGCTAAATCTTCCTGAAGGCCTTTTGCAGTCAGACGGGGGTTTTGATTTGCCTTTCTAGTAATCCTACGAGCAGTTCTCTCGGAAATGTTTTTTGGTCTTCCAGATTTCAACTTGACCTCTACCGTTCCTGTTAACAGCCACTTTTTAATTACATTGCGAACTGAGGAAACGTCTACCTGAAAACGCTTTGCTATCTTCTTCGAACCTTCTCCTGCTTTTTGAACATCATTTAGTTTAATTTTCATCTGCTTGCAGGAGCCCATGGCTACTGATTTTTGGAACAAGGTTTAAGGAGTCAGGGTCTTTATAAAGTTTTAAAATTTAAATCAGTTGGGTTTTCATAACCATGACTGTGCACAAGCTATAGCTCTAAAAAGCTAATTAAGGTCTGAGACCTTGGCAAAAGCTAACTAAGAGCTCAATTCTCTTGTGGTGCTCAAACTTTTGCATTGTATTCCTTTCCTTAGCTTTCATTCTAAAATTGGACAAAACAAAATTCAGACACTAATCTGGATTTAAATGTTGAAAATGATTTTTCGTCATTTATTTCATCTTCTACACAATTAATTACTCACAGTAACAGAAAATTTGACCAGGGTGCCCAATCTTTTGTATGCCACTGTAAGTATATATATTTTTTCTCTCTTTCCCTAAGCAGGTAAAACCTAAGGCATGGACATAACCAAACACTCTCATTGGTCAATTGCTAGGATCCTTCGGACTATTCGAGTGGAGTTTAGTGTTGCGTGTTTCTAAAGATCCAAATGGAGTTTACTGTGTAGCCCTAACTTTCAAATTTTTCATTTAATTCAGAATATTGCTGCTGGTTGCATGAGTGGATTTCTATAAGTTCTGTGTTGTTCAAATATATATTAAATAAGCTGTTCTTGATTGTTTATACTATATTCTCGCATCCAGACGGTTATTATGGATTGAACTATCTGTAATAGTTGATCGCTAATAACTTAATTTGTTGTATTCGGTCTCTAAACCTGGATGAGACTTGTATTTATTGAAAACTATGTTATTTTCAATGAGTTTCTATATTAAAATAAGTTTTTAACGGATGATGTTATCCACCTGATTGTCCCGTGCACGTAAACTGCTAGAGGATCTTGAATTCTGTTGGATTGTAGAGTGTTTTTTTTCTTGTTTTTCCAGCCTATATATTATTTTGAATCTGCCGGTCTTTGCTATGTATTTTTGATTTTCATTTTCTGTAAACTTTCTGGTCCTGTATTGTCACAAGGAACTATTCTGTTTCTGGGAAGAGCTCTTCAACTCTGAACCAGTCTTTCGACGACGTATCCATGTCTACATCCGCTCTGCTCAGAACACGGGGAGATCTTACATGGGGGGAGGGGAATTCATGCTTTCATATTGGTTAAATTATTCCAGCATAGTGCCAACAACTTCATTTGTTCTGGGTTATGCTGTTATTTAAGATTAGTGGAATACAGTTCTTATAAGAATTCCATTTGCTCACGTGAAGTGCTGAATATACTGTTTTAGATAAAGGAAGAATATCTGTAGACATTTTATCTGGGAAAAAGTCTCTGACTATCGACAGGATCAACGTCTCTCATCACAGTATACATATCTATCAGGCCACCTCTCATCCTCCGTCGCTCCAAGATGAAAAGGCGAAGTTCACCTAACCTATTCTCATAATTCATGCTCCCCAATCCAGGCAAAATCCTTGTAAATATCGCCTGAATCTTTTCTATAGTTTCCACATCCTTCCTGTAGTGAGGTGACCGGAGCTGAGCATAGTACTCTAAGTGAGGTCTGACCCGTGTCCTGTATAGCTGTAACATTACCTCTCGGGTCATGAACTCAATTCCACGGTTAATAAAGGCCAATAAACTGTATGTCTTCTTAACCACACTGTCAACCTGTGCAGTAGTTTTGAGTGTCCAATGGAAACTGACCCCAATATTGCTATGATCTTCCACACTGCCAAGAGTCTTAACATCAATACTATATTCTGCCATCATACCCCACACTTTTCTGGTTTGAACTCAATCTTCCACTTCTCAGCCCAGTTTTACACCCTATTGATGTCCCGATAGAACCTCTGACAGCCCTCCTCACGTCTTCAACACCCACACCAATTGCGTCATCAGCAAATTTACTAACCCTTCTCTTCATTTCCTCATCCAGGTATTTATAAGAATTACGAAGAGAAATGGGCCCAGAACAGATCCCTGAGGCACACCACTGCTGTGCCAATTTTTAAAGTCTGTTTTTTCCTCTTTCACCCCTTTTTGTTCATTAATCTAACAAAATTTTCTGAAATTTGTCATTTCAGTTTCTTTTTTTTTTATTTGTAAGTTCAGCTGTTCGGATTCCGAAAACGATATTCTGACCAAAGAATAATTAAATATTGGTCTGCAAGCCTTATTATTGCGTCGGTGATATTTTTATGGTTGAGCTCTGTTTGGCAAATATTCTTAATCCTTGAAGAATATTCTTCGATATTTATTTTACTTGTATCGTACAATCATGTATGTTTTCCTTGCTGATATCCCCAATATCGGTATCTCTCCTATTCATCTATGATTTGTACTGTATCTGTTGCAATGTTTTGTACCCTATTAGCTTTATTGGACTTCTCTACATGTTTAATGCCATGCATTTATCCAGTCCAAAGTTCATTTTAATACATTTCGATTTTTTTTTTCCTGCTGTTAGAATCATTATTTTTTAAACTTAACTGATGAAGGAGCACATATTTCCAAAGGGGCGCTGTTAAAGCACACGTGCGGGCATAGCCAATCATGCTCATTTGACAGTTTCTTGTAAAGTTCGGACTACTCTATTGATGTTTAGTATTGTGACTTTTTGTAGATATTAACTTGAAAACCTATTTTTAATGTAATTCTGTAGTAACGTTGGGATGATGCCAGTTCTCTGCACTGGGGCAATATGTAGACTGTTCATGTTCCATGTTCTCTCAACTTACTCTCTACTTCTAGTATATTTATGATATTTTCACTTTTTGTTTCCGAAGGTTGTCGTAGCCGGTGTGCTAGTGCGGAGAAGTCCCCACTACCTATAAAGTATTCCAATGCTCTGACAACCAATCCAATTTTTCGCCGTCACGTCTGGCTTAGCTACTAGGCTTGGCGAAAATGTTTCTACTGAGAAGAAAAGGGGTAAAGGTGGACCACTGATACCTTAAAACCAGTTGCTTCAGGAAGATAGGGCTCGTCAACTTTGGACGGCAGCCGGCCAAGGGAAAGGAAAATTCGGATTTTAAACCTCCGTTGCCATACCGCCATAGCTACCCACTCGATCTTAACCCCGATGAAGAAGTCCGGAGCGGGAGTCCCGAAGGTGGCTTGATATTTACAAATGTTCTCTGGTAACCTTTGCTACGGGACTGGTGTGAAACTATATCGGCTATTGCCCTCCTTTTGAAGTACATCAGTGACCGGGGGGCGGGGGAGGGGGCTACCCACTGTATGGGCAACATTGTTCAAATCGTCCCGCCCTGTTTTGAGCCCTGGAGCGAGCACAGTCCCCTAGAGGCGCAAACCTACGATCCCCTGGGTTGGACAACTGCCTACTGCTAACCTTTCACTTACTGATTGTTGAATATTGTGCTGCATTGAATGGATATATCTATAAGTAACTTGTTGTTGCATGTGTATCCTGTATAGTCGGGCGGTTCTATGGATTGCCGTATTTTTAATAAAGAATTGCTGGTATTATAATTTGTGGGATTTTGACTTCAAGGTCGTTTCGAACATACATTTATAAAGAGGTAAGATTCCTTTTCTGAGTGTTATTCACATAGAACCATAGAACCATTTAAACTACAGCACAGAAACAGGCCTTTTGGCCCTTCTTGGCTGTGCCGAACCATTTTCTGCATAGTCCCACTGACCTGCACACGGACCATATACCACCATACACCTCCGATCCATGTATCTGTCCAATTTATTCTTAAATATTAAAAAAAAGAACCCGCATTTACCACCTCGTCTGGCAGCTCATTCCATACTCCCACCACTCTCTGTGTGAAGAAGCCCCCCGAATGTTCACTTTAAACTTTTCCCCCCTCACCCTTAACCCATGCCCTCTGTTTTTTTTTCTCCCCTTGCCTCAGTGGAAAAAGCCTGCTTGCATTCACTCTATCTATACCCATCGTAATTTTATATACCTCCATCAAATTTCCCCTCATTCTTCTACGCTCCGGGGAATAAAGTCCTAACCTATTCAACCTTTCTCTGTAACTGAGTTTCTCAAGTCCTGACAACATCCTTGTAAACCTTCTCTGCGATCTTTCAACCTTATTTTTATCCTTCCTGTAATTTGGTGACCAAAACTGAACACAATACTCCAGATTCGGCCTCACCAGTGCCTTATACAACCTCATCATAACATTCCAGCTCTTATACTCAATACTTTGATTTATAATGGCCAATGCACCAAAAGCTCTCTTTACGACCCTATAACCTGTGACGCCACTTTTAGGGAATTTTGTATCTGTATTCCCAGATCCCTCTGCTCCACTGCACTCCTCAGTGCCTTACCATTCACCCTGTATGTTCTACCTTGGTTTGTCCTTCCAACGTGCAATACCTCACACTTGTCTGTATTAAACTCCATCTGCCATTCTCGGCCCATTTTTCCAGCTGGTCCAAGTCCCTCTGCAGGCTCTGAAAACCTTCCTCACTGTCTACTACACCTCCAATCTTTGTATCATCAGCAAATATGCTGATCCAATTTACCACGTTATCATCCAGATCATTGAGTAATTGATCCTGAAATCAATTAGACCAATGTCTAATCCAATTACCCACCTCTCCACGTATACCGAGCGACTGAATTTTCCTAACTGACCTCCCATGCGGGACCTTGTCAAGGGCCTTACTGAAGTCCATGTAGACAATATCCACTGCCTTCCCTTCATCCACTTTCCTGGTAACCTCCTCGAAAAACTCCAATAGTTTGGTCAAACATGACCTACTGCGCACAAAGCCATGCTGACTCTCCCTATTAAGTCTCTGTCTATCCAAATGCTTGTACTCCCTCCAATAACTCACCTACTACCGACGTTAAATTTACCGGCCTATAATTTCCCGGATTACTGTTCGATCCTTTTTTAAACAACGGAACAACATGAACCACTCTCCAATCCTCCTGCACCTCACCTGTAGACAGCGGCATTTTAAGTATTTCTGCCAGGGCACCTGCAATTTCGACACTAGTCTCCTTCAAGGTCCGAGGGAACACCCTGTCAGGTCCTGGGGATTTATCCACTTTAATTTTCCTCAAAACAGCAAGCACCTTCTCCTTTTCGATGTGTACAGTTTCCATGATCTCACTACTTGTTTCCCTTAATTCCATATACTTCATGCCAGTTTCGTTAGTAAATACAGACGCAAAAATCCTATTTAAGATCTCCCCCATTTCCTTTGGTTCCGCACATAGCCGTGTATTATTATTTTTGTTGTTGTTGTTATTGCTGTAGGTAGTTGTAATAGTAGTAGTAGTAATATAATTTTATCTGCTCAATCTGGTAGAAATTGAGGGCAGGGCATAGTCAAGCACGCTCATTTGTCAACCTGCAGGAACTTCTGTACTACTGTAATGGTGTTGAGCATCGTGGTTTGATGAATTCTGTGTAGATATTACTGTGCAGATCTAATTGTTTAACACTATGCACTGTCTTTCGGATCATGCTAATTAGAGATATTACTATCACCAAAATGTATACTTTGTTCAGGTTGCAAAGTATTTCACTGTCCTCTTACAAATCAGTGTATATCTGTTGTTTTTCATTTATGATTCAGGTGCGTTTTGTCTCTATGGAAAAGCAAGATCGATTAAATAAGTTGTTCTTGTGCATTTATTATATCAAAACGAATATTATGGTTTGTCCTACCTGTAACAACTGATCGATCATAATATAACTGGTATTGTTTGATTCTAAAAATTGATTGGTAATCTCAGGATTGCTACCTGTGCTAGGTGCCAGTGAGGGTAGGAATAAGATGCTCTGGAGGAAAAACACGTGGCTGAGGAACTTGTGTAGGGGGCAGGGTTTCAGATTTCAGGATCATTGGGACCTCTTCTGGGGCAGGAGGGACCTATACAAGAGAGACGGGTTACACTTGAACCACAGGGGGACCAATATCCTTTCAGGGAGGTTTGTTAGTGCTATTGGGGAGGCTTTAAACTAGATTTTCAGGGGGATGGGAACCAGAGTGCCAGAGCTGACAGTGTGGTTCGGAAATGATATTGAAAGTTTAAGCAAATCCGCTGATAGAAAGGTTGTGAGTGGTGGTAAAAATATTCTGAGGTGTATATATTTCAATGCTAGGAGTATTGCGGGGAAGGCGGATGAGTTGAGGGCGTGGATTGACACGTGGAATTATGACATTATAGAAATTAGTGAAACTTGACTACAGGAGGGGCAGGACTAGCAGTCTAATATTCCAGGGTTCCAATGTTTCAGGTGTGATCGAGGCAGAGGAATGAAAGGTGGGGGAGTAGCATTGCTTGTTAGGGAAAATATTACAGCAGTGCTCAGGCAGGACAGATTAGAGGGCTTGTCTACTGAGTCCTTATGGGTGGAGCTGAGAAACAGGAAAGGTATGGCCACATTAGTGGGATTGTATTACAGACCACCCAATAGTCAACGAGACTTGGAAGAGCAAATCTGCAAAGAGATAGCAGGCAACGGCAGGAAACATAAAGTTGTGGTGGTAGGGGATTATAATTTTCCATACATTGATTGGGACTCCCATACTGTTAGGGGTCTAGATGGCTTAGAGTTTGTAAAATGTGTTCAGGGAAGTTTTCTAAATCAGTATATAGTGGGACTAACTAGAGGGGACGCAATATTAGATCTCCTGTTAGGAAACGAATTAGGGCAAGTGACAGAAGTCTGTGTAGGGGAGCACTTTGGTTCCAGTGATCATAACACCATTAGTTTCAATTTGATCATGGACAAGGATAGATCTGGTCCTCGGGTTGAGGTTCTGAACTGGAAGAAGGCCAAATTTGAAGAAATGAGAAAGGATCTAAAAAGCGTGGGTTGGGACAGGTTGTTCTCTGGCAAAGATGTGATTGGTAGGTGGGAAGCCTTCAAAGGGAAAATTTTGAGAGTGCAGAGTTTGTATGTTCCTGTCAGGATTAAAGGCAAATTGAATAGGAATAAGGAACCTTGGTTCTTAAGGGATATTGCAAATCTGATAAAGAAGAAGAGGGAGTTGTATGAAATGTATAGGAAACAGGGGGTAAATCAGGTGCTTGGGCAGTATAAGAAGTGCAAGAAAATCCTTAAGAAAGAAATCAGGAGGGCAAAAAGAAGACATGAGGTTGCCTTGGCAATCAAAGTGAAGGATAATCCAAAGAGCTTTTACAAGTATATTAAGAGCAAAAGGATTGTAAGGGATAAAATTGGTCCTCTTGAAGATCAGAGTGATAGGCTTTGTTTGGAACCAAAGGAAATGGGGTTGATCTTAAATAGGTTTTTTGCGTCTGCATTTACTAAGGAAGCTGGCATGAAATCTATGGAATTGAGGGAATCAAGTAGTGAGACCATGGAAACTGTACAGATTGAAAAGGAGGAGGTGCTTGCTGTCTTCAGGAAAATTAAAGTGGATAAATCCCCGGGACCCGACAGAGTGTTCCTTCGGACCTTGAAGGAGACTAGTGTTGAAATTGCGGGGGCCCTGGCAGAAATATTTAAAATGTCACTGTCTATGGGTGAAGTGCCGGAGGATTGCAGAGTGGCTCATGTTGTTCCGTTGTTTAAAAAAGGATTGAAAGGTAATCCGGGAAATTTTAGGCCGGTGAGTTTAAAGTCAGTAGTAGGTAAGTTATTGGAGGGAGTACTAAGAGACAGAACCTACAAGCATTTGGATAGGCAGGGGCTTACTAGGGAGAGTCAACATGGCTTTGTGCGTGGTAGGTCATGTTTGACCAATCTGTTGGAGTTTTTCGAGGAGGTTACCAGGAAAGAGGATGAAGGGAAGGCAGTGGGTATTGTCTACATAGACTTCAGTAAGGCCTTTGACAGGGTCCCACATGGGAGGTTAGTTAGGAAAATTCAGTCGCTAGGTATACGTGGAGAGGTGGTAAATTTGATTAGACATTGGCTGGATGGAAGAAGCCACAGAATGGTGGTAGAGAATTGCTTCTCTGAGTGGAGTCCTGTGACTAGTGGTGTGCCACAGGGATCAGTGCGGGGTCCATTGTTATTTGTCATCTATATCAATGATCTGGATGATAATGTGGTAAATTGGATCAGTAAGTTTGCTGATGATACAAAGTTTGCAGGTGTAGTAGACAGTGAGGAAGGTTTTCAGAGCCTGCAGAGGGACTTGGACCAGCTGGGAAAATGGGCTGAAAAATGGCAGATGGAGTTTAATACTGACAAGTGTGAGGTATTGCACGTTGGAAGGACAAACCAACGTAGAACATACAGGGTTAATGGCAAGGCACTGAGGAGTGCAGTAGAACAGAGGGATCTGGGAATACAGATACAAAATTCCCTAAAAGTGCCGTCACAGGTAGATAGAGTCGTAAAGTGAACTTTTGGTACATTGGCCTTTAGTAATCGAAGTTTTGAGTATAAGAGCTAGAATATTATGATGAGGTTGTATAAGGCATTGGTGAGGCCGAAACTGGAGTATTGTGTTCAGTTTTGGTCACCAAATTACACGAAGGATATAAATAAGGTTGAAAGAGTGCAGAGAAGGTTTATAAGGATGTTGCCGGGACTTGAGAAACTCAGTTACAGAGAAAGGATGAATACGTTAGGACTTTATTCCCTGGAGCGTAGAAGAATGTGGGGATATTTGATAGAGGTATATAAAATTATAATGGGTATAGATAGAGTGAATGCAAGCAGGCTTTTTCCACTGAGGCAAGGGGAGAAAAAAAACAGACGACATGGGTTAAGGGTGAGAGGGGAAAAGTTTAAAGGGAACATGGGAGGGGGGCTTCTTCACACAGAGAGTGGTGGGAGTATGGAATGAGCTGCCAGACGAGGTGGTAAATGCGGGTTCTTTATTAGCATTTAAGAATAAATTGGACAGATACATGGATGGGAGGTGTATGTAGGGATATGGTCCCTGTGCACGTCAGTGGGACTATGCAGAAAATGGTTTGGCACAGCCAAGAAGGGCCAAAGGACCTGTTTCTGTGCTGTAGTTTCTATGGTTCTATGGTTTCTATGATCAGGTTCGTATTCATAGTATGGCGTGATTCAGTTCATGATCTTGTATTTTAAAGCAAGTATTTGATGAATAATTATTTCCAGTTGATCAAGAATTTGTAAATCAATAGTTGCTTTTAAACTGCTGCAAGATCTTGTAATATCTCGATTGCTACTTATTGTTTTTTGGCACCGTCTCCATTTATCATCCTATGACGACTATCCGAGAGGAGTGTAATTTGTCCAAACACCTTCAAATCTTTCCCCCGTGAGGTAGGCTGGATCTCAGAGGGTCAATCATTTTACTTCTCCACCTATTGTTCATAATGACCTTTGTGCACATCGTCTATTCCTAACACACACTCGAGCAACAGGCCTCACATAGCCTTTCGTTGTCTACAACCCAACGGAGACTGTAATACCATCATTTCATATCATACTATAATATTGTAATATATTCTATTACCATTATGTATAATATTTTGATGGAATTTAATGCAGATAAATCCAAATGGCTGCAAATCGCAAGGAGCAACCGTGGCGTGCCTTACAGAGTGAAGAGTACTATTCTGTGGAGTTTTATAGACCGAAGGGATCTGTGAATACAGGGCCATACTTCATTGAAAGTGGCTACACGGATAGATTGATTCATAAAGAAATAATTTCCTTCATTGGTCTTCATATATCTCAGTATTGAGTACCGGAGGTATGATGTTTTGTTGATGTCACGATCCCGACCGTTAATTCCCCATATTCTCCTAATTCCCTTTGATAGTGGCACACCTGATAGTCATCTAAACCTGCAGCGTAAATATCCCGGCTTTGCATCAACTCATCGCCAGATCGTTGTTTCAGTCAGTGTGGTAATCCAAGTTCCTGGCTGCTTAGGATTGTGTATATAAGTTTTACTTCAGTACGGAGGTTTACCTGTGTATCACTGTCTCTCCGTGTCAAGGTAAGTATCGCCTGCCGCTTGTCTTTCCATTTGCCATTCAGTTCCAGCAACGCTCCGTGTCAAGATAAGTATTGCTTGCCGCCTGCCTTTCCATATCTCTTTCAGATAAGTTTGGTCTGCCTCCTGCTTTTCCGTTCACCCTACTGTTTAACATTCAGCTCCCGTACGCTCAAGCCCTCGTCTGCATCGTAACTCTATCTCCGTTCCAGTATCCTGCGTTTGGGATCACCCGTACGTTGAAACAGTTGAAGCTGTAAAATAATTTGGAATAGATTATTTTGGAGAATTGTATGAAGTTTTGGTCATCTTCCTATAGGAAAGATGTAAATAAGTTCAAAATAGTACAGAGAAAATTTTCAAAAATGTTTTTTTTTCGGGACTGGAGGACATAAGTTATAAGAACAGATTGAATAGGTTAGGAATTTGCTCCATGGAAAGTGGGAAACAATATGATGTGTATAAACAGGGCACCTGTAAGCAGTCTTTTTTTTTCTACTGCTTTTGGGTATTACAACACCCAGAACTCAAGCTTTAAGGGTAAAATGTGACAACTCTAAGGGGGACATGATGGGAAAATTTTTCACTAAGAGTATCGAGGGAGTGTGGCACTAGCTACTAGCACATTTGGGCAGGGGATCGCGATTTCAATGCTTAAATGACGTTCGGACAGGTGTCACTTCCGTTTTTATGATATCCTTACGAACTTGATACAAACGCAATACGCCGAATTCTGTGAATGACCACAGTTCCCTATTCAAGCGAGTACAAGCTTTTGGAGGAACTTTAACATACTTCACTCTGTTTGCGGAGCCCTGTCAAGCGATACCCGCCGAATAAGTCAGTCGCGTATGTAAGATACAATTTTTAGCTACCCACACTGTCACATGCCTAGCAAAAGTGAAAGAATGAGACAAAGATAACTTAATCACCCAAAAGCAGAGGGAAAGGTAAGCCACCTGACAACAATGTGTGCGATTAGATAGTTCCTTATTTTTCAACCGTATTTTCTTATCTTTTGCCTTCGTGCAGCATTTTCAGAGAACAGAGTATAATTAGACTGTGACATCCTGCATGTGGCGTAGATTAGCATATAATTTCTTACATGTCATCAGGACATATTAATCCAAATAACATATCATTCCCTCCTTTTATCATTCCAAGATAACCAACTAAATGTGGGCTGTGAAGGGCGCTGCCAGCTTATTCATAGGAATCTTACAGCCAGAATTTAAGCAAGTTATTAATACACAAATGCAATGATTATAACAATAACAATAACTAGCCTATGCAGTAGAGAGGATCCCCAGGATCCTCTCAGTAGCTACCCTAGCCAGCCATTTCCTTTCATAGGACCCTGCCTAAAATTATATAATTGTTTCCTAATAGATTGGATGGTGTGGGCTATGTTGTATGATTCGTCCTTAACATGAGTGATATATTTATCTCCTACCATAGTGCACACACCCTCCACCACCACCCCCCCTCCCACCACTCCCACTTTCTGGGCCAAATGATAGTTGACTGCACAACTAGCCTGTTGTACGTAGAACCTTAATTCTGCCAATTCTTTGTTAACAGCCTTCAGTCCTTCTACCGTACTGTTTCCCAGGATTGTTATAGCACAGATAATGTAGTTCCCATTATTTGAGGCCCAGGAACCCGTAGCCAAGAGAGAATTCCAGAGTGACTGAGTGCTTCCAGTCTGCACAGAATTCTTTACTAACTGTTCGGCGGGCATGTGCCCTCTGTGGACATGGGACAGTAAGTGGTCCTATTGTCAAGACAGCAAACAGGACGGGGAGAGTCGGGGTGGCTGTAGTAAAGATCCCATTAAGGAGAAACACAAATCTTTTCTTCGCTATGACTGCCTTGTGGTTGGAACTCGCAAACTGCTTTGAATTCCAATTCCTGATGAGGATGGATTTATCACCTGATTCAGACCCCTTGGATTTCAAAGAGTTAAAAGGGTAGGTCCAGGAATCGGAACTAACATGAGTTCCTTTGCAATATCCGCACATGACTGTACTCCAGCAGTAACATTTAAACATCTTTCTACGTCTTATTTGCAATATCTACGAGCACATTGTTTCTGGACGCAAGAGAAAATTGCGGGGACCAATGTACATGCGCAACCCTATTCATTTTCTGTAAAACAGAAAGGGTAGCTCCTTGGATCAGGGGTACTTAGAACATGGAACACAGAACATAGAACATAGAATAGTACAGCACCATACAGGCCCTTCGGCCCATAATGTTGTGCCGACCCTCAAACCCTGCCTTCCATATAAGCCCCCACCTTAGATTCCTCCATATTCCTGTCTAGTAGTCTCTTAAACTTCACTAGTGTATCTGCCTCCACCACTGACTCAAGCAGTGCATTCCACGCACCAACCACTCTCTGAGTAAAAAACCTTCCTCTAATATCCTCCTTGAACTTCCCACCCCTTACCTTAAAGCCATGCCCTCTTGTATTGAGCAGTGGTGCCCTGCGGAAGAGGCGCTGGCTATCCACTCTATCTATTCCTCTTATTATCTTGTACACCTCTATCATGTCTCCTCTCATCCTTCTTCTCTCCAAAGAGTAAAGCCCTAGCTCCATTAATCTCTGATCATAATGCATACTTTCTAAACCAGGCAGCATCCTGGTAAATCTCCTCTGTACCCTTTCCAATGCTTCCACATCCTTCCTCTAGTGAGGTGCCCAGAACTGGACACAGTACTTCAAGTGTGGCCTAACCAGAGTTTTATAGAGCTGCATCATTACATCGCGACTCTTAAACTCTGTCCCTAGACTTATGAAAGGTAACACCCCATAAGCTTTCTTAACTACACTATCCACCTGTGAGGCAACTTGCAGGGATTTGTGGACATGTACCGTAAGATCCCTCTGCTCTTCCACAGTACCAAGTATCCTGCCATTTACTTTGTAATCTGCCTTGGAGTTTCTCCTTCCAAAGTGTACCACCTCACACTTAGCACCATAGAAACTACAGCACAGAAACAGGCCTTTTGGCCCTTCTTGGCTGTCCCGAGCCATTTTCTGCCTAGTCCCACTGACCTGCACACGGACCATATCCCTCCATACACCTCCCATCCATGTATCTGTCCAATTTATTCTTAAATGTTAAAAAATAACCCGCATTTACCACCTCGTCTGGCAGCTCATTCCATACTCCCACAACTCTCTGTGTGAAGAAGCCCCCCTCCCAGGTTCCCTTTAAACTTTTTCCCCTTCACTCTTAACCCATGTCCTCTGTTTTTTTTTTTCTCCCATTGCCTCTGTGGAAAAAGCCTGCTTGCATTCACTCTATCTATACCCATCATAATTTTATATACCTCTATCAAATCTCCCCTCATTCTTCTAAGCTCCAGGGAATAAAGTCCTAACCTATTCAACATTTCTCTGTAACTGAGTTTCTCAAGTCCCGGCAACATCCTTCTAAACCTTCTCTGCACTCTTTCAACCTTATTTATATCCTTCCTGTAATTTAGTGACCAAAACTGAACACAATACTCCAGATTCGGCCTCACCAATGCCTTATACAACCTCATCATAACATTCCAGCTCTTATACTCAATACTTCGATTAATAAAGGCCAATGTACCAAAATCTCTCTTTACAACCCTATTTACCTGTGACGACACTTTTAGGGAATTTTGTATCTGTATTCCCAGATCCCTCTGTTCCACTGCACTCCTCAGTGCCTTACCATTAACTCTGTATGTTCTACGTTGTTTTGTCCTTCCAACGTGCGATACCTCACACTTGCGAGTATTAAACTCCATCTTCCATTTTTCAGCCCATTTTTCCAGATGGTCCAAGTTCCTCTGCAGGCTCTGAAAACCTTCCTCACTGTCTGCTACACCTGCAATCTTTGTATCATCAGCAAACTTGCTGATCCAATTTACCATGAATGTTGGCATTCATTTCTAGAGGAATAGAGTATAGGAGCAGGGATGTGATGTTGAGGCTCTATACGGCGCTGGTGAGACCTCACTTGGAGTACTGTGGGCAGTTTTGGTCTCCTTATTTAAGAAAGTATGTGCTGATGTTGGAGAGGATACAGAGAAGATTCACTAGAATGATTCCGGGAATGAGAGGGTTAACACATGAGGAACGTTTGTCCGCTCTTGGACTGTATTTCTTGGAGTTTAGAAGAATGAGGGGAAACCTCATAGAAACATTTCGAATGTTAAAAGGCATGGACAGAGTGGATGTGGCAAAGTTGTTTCCCATGATGGGGGAGTCTAGTACGAGAGGGCATGACTTCAGGATTGAAGGGCGCCCTTTCAGAACAAAATGCGAATTTTTTTTTTTTTTTTTTTTTTTTGTCAGAGGGTGGCGAATCTATGGAATTTGTTGCCAAGGGCAGCAGTGGAGGCCAAGTCATTGGGTGTCTTTAAGGTCGAGATTGATACGTATCTGAGTAGCCAGGGCATCAAAGGTTATGGTGAGAAGGCGGGGCAGTGGGACTAAATTGGATAAAATGGATCAGCTCATGACAAAATGGCGGAGAAGACTCGATGGGCCGAATGGCCTACTTCTGCTCCTTTGTCTTATGGTCTTATGGTCTTTTCAATCTGTACAGTTTTCATGGTCCCACTACTTGATTCACTCAATTCCATAGATTTCATGCCAGCTTCCTTAGTAAATACAGACGCAAAACAAACTATTTAAGATCTCCCCATTTCTTTTGGTTCCGCACAAAGCCGACCACTTTGATCTTCAAGAGGACCAATTTTATCCCTTACAATCCTTTTGCTCTAAATATACTTGTAAAAGCTCTTTGGATTATCCTTCACTTTGACTGCCAAGGCAACCTCATGTCTTCTTTTAGCCCTCCTGATTTCTTTCTTAAGTATTTTCTTGCACTACTTATACTCCTCAAGCACCTGATTTACCCCCTGTTTCCTATACATTTCATACAAACTCCCTCTTCTTCTTTATCAGAGTTGCAATATCCCTTGAGAACGAGGGTTCCTTATTCCTATTCAATTTGCCTTTAATCCTGACAGGAACATACAAACTCTGCACTCTCAAAAATTCCCCTTTGAAAGCTTCCCACCTACCAATCATATCTTTGCCAGAGAACAACCTGTCCCAACCCACGCTTTTTAGATCCTTTCTCATTTCTTCAAATTTGGCCTTCTTCCAGTTCAGAACCTCAACCCGAGGACCAGATCTATCCTTGTCCATGATCAAATTGAAACCAATGGTGTTATGATCACTGGAACCAAAGTGCTCCCCTACACAGACTTCTGTCACTTGCCCTAATTCGTTACCTAACAGGAGATCCAATATTGCATCCCCTCTAGTTGGTCCCTCTATATATTGATTTAGAAAACTTTCCTGAACACATTTTACAAACTCTAAACCATCTAGACCCCTAACAGTATGGGAGTCCCAATCAATGTATGAAAAATTAAAATCCCCTACCACCACAACTTTATGTTTCCTGCCGTTGCCTGCTATCTCTCTGCAGATTTGTTCTTCCAAGTCTCGTTGACTATTGGGTGGTCTGTAATACAATCCCACTAATGTGGCCATACCTTTCCTGTTCTCAGCTCCACCCATAAGGACTCAATAGACAAGCCCTCTAATCTGTCCTGCCTGAGCACTGCTGTGACATTTTCCCTAACAAGCAATGCTACTCCCCCACCTTTCATTTCTCTGCCTCGATCACATCTGAAACATCGGAACCCTGGAATATTAAGCTGCCAGTCCTGCCCCTCCTGTTGCCAAGTTTCACTAATTGCTGCAACATCATAATTCCACGTGTCAATCCACGCCCTCAACTCATCCTCCTTCCCCACAATACCCCTAGCATTCAAATATATACACCTCAGAAGATTTTTACCACCACTCAGAACCTTTCAATCAGCGGATTTGCTTAAACTTTCAAATTCATTTATTTTCACCCCAGTCACCCTGACAGCTTTGGCACTCTGGTTCCCATCTCCCTGCAAATCTAGTTTAAAGCCTCCCGAATAGCACTAACAAACCTCCCTGAAAGGATATTGGTTCCCCTGTGGTTCAAGTGTAACCCGTCTCTCTTGTACAGGTCCCACCTGCCCCAGAAGAGGTCCCAATGATCCTGAAATCTGAAACACTGCCCCCTACACCAGTTCCTCAGCCACTTCTTCCTCCTCCAGAGCATCCTATTCCTACCCTCACTGGCACCTCGCGCAGATAGCAATCCTGAGATTACCACACTCGAGGTCCTGCTTTTCAACTTCCTACCATGCTCTCTATACTCACTGTCCAGGACCTCCTCACTTTTCCTTGCTATTTCATTGGTACCGATGTGCACCACGACATCTGGCTGATCACCCTCCCACTTCAGAATGCCATGCAATCGATCAGAGACATCCATGACCCTGGCATCTGGGATGCAACAAACCATCCTGGATTCTCTGTCACGAACACAGAACCTTCTATCTGCACCTCTAACTATCGAATCCCCTATCACTACTGCTCTCCTCTTTCTTCCCCTCCCTTCTGCACTGCAGAGCCAGACTCAGTGCCAGAGATCCGGCTACTGCAGCTAGTCCCAGGTAAGTCATCCCCCCAACAGTATCCAATGCGGTATACTTGTTGTTGAGGTGAATGACCACAGGGGAACCCTGCTCTGCCTGTCCTTTCCTCTTCCCTCGCCTGACAGTGACCCAATTTCCTGTCCTCTGATCCTTTGGCGTAACTACCTCCCTGTAGCTATGATCTATAATCTCCTCATTCTCCCGAATGATCAGCAGGCCATCCAGCTCCTGCTCCAGTTCCCTAACGCGGTTTGTCAGGAGCTGCAGCTGGATGCACTTCTTGCAGGAGTCGTTGTCAGGGACACTGGGGGGCTCCCTGACTTCCCACAGCCTGCAAGAGGAGCATTCTTGCGGGTTGAACTCCATCTGCCACTTCTCAGCCCACTTCTGCATCATATCAATTTCTCTCTGCAATCTTTGGCAATCCTCTATACTATCTACAACACCACCAACCTTTGTGTTGTCTACTAACTTGCCAACCCACCCTTCTACCCCAACATTCAGGTCATTAATAACAATCACGAGAAGTAGGGGTCCCAGAACAGATCCTTATGGGACACCACCAGTCACAATCCTCCAATCTGAATGTACTCCCTCCACCATGAACTTCTCCCTTCTGCAGGCAAGCCAATTCTGAATCCACCTGGCCAAACCTCCCTGGATCCCATGCCTTCTAACTCTCTGAATAAGCCTACCGTGTGGAACCTTGTCAAATGCCTTTCTAAAATCCATATAGATGACATCCACTGCACTACCTTCATCTATATGCCTGGTCACTTCCTCAAAGAACTCTATCAGGCTTGTTAGACATGATCTGCCCTTCACAAAGCCATGCTGACTGCCCCTGATCAGACCATGATTCTCTAAATGCCTATAGATCCTGTCTCTAAGAATCTTAGTACCATCTTTTTCCCTTGGGTTCCTGTACAGTAGTACCATTTTGTTCCCTTGGTTTCCTGTACAGTTAAGGGATTGACACCGATATGCATTTATCAGCTCTACGCACCTTCCTGTCGTTCCACTCCTAACATTCCCTGTTATACCCTCGCAAGGGACATTTGAGGTATCTGCGGTATACAAGGGATGTGGCTGCCACCGAAGGGTGGCCACAAATAACGCCTCTACTGACTAAGCAAGCGGATAGCATACAGTTGTATTTCCATGCAAGTGTAAATTAGTATTATAAAACAAATTGTCCTACAGTCTTAATACCATAAATGCGGCCGTAACAATGGAGACTCCAATCGTAGTCTTTAGTCCATCTGCGGGGCCCATCGTTTACAATCACTCAGATGGATCCGGCGATTTGTTCCTTGGACCTTGGCTGCCGTTGGCGTCTGCAGGAGTATCTGGAATGACCGTTTCCACCTCGGTCCAAGCTTGGGGCGATCAGTCCCTGTCCCAGTCCGTGTTTGCAGTTTGGAGGGTCGCTCTGATGATCTGAATCTTGATCCGTCGCTTTTCGTGGCCCGAAGGCTGTTTACCTGTGAATGGAGAAGCTTTAGAGAAGAGATTAGCTGCTGACAGTATTTTTGCATTTCCTCTCCCATAATATTTAAGTCTATTTGGGCAGCTGGGTCTGTGTCGGCGTCCCAGGGTGTCCTCCTGGGTCGGCCATAAATTATTTCTGCGGCCGACAATCCGGTGGACGCGTGTGGGGTAAATTTCATGTGATACAGGGCTGACGGCAAGACTTTCAATCAGTTGAGCACTGTTTCGAGCATTAACCTAATTAATTTAGTGTTAAGGATCCCGTTCGCCCCTTCTACAATTCCTGCTTCCTGATAGTGGTAAGCACAATGGAATTGCTGCTGGATATTCAGCACCTCACATAGCTCTCTGTTGATCTTCCCTACAAAGTGGGAGCCATTGTGTGATCTAATCTGTCGAGGCACACCAAACCTCGGTATGAATCCTGTTAGTGGTAATTTTACCACCGTCAAGGCTTTATTATTAGTGGTGGAAAGGCTTCGATCCATCTGCTGAATACATCAATAATGACAAGACAATACTTATAGCAATGTACACGGGGCACTTCAGTAAAATCAAGCATAATACATTCAAATGGACCACCTGACAGGGGTGTTCTCCCTGTTACGCATCGCACTCCAGGACCAGCATTATTTTGCTGCCATGATAGACATGATCTGTCATGCATTTAGGCTGCCTCAGCCTGCCGGGGGTGCTAGGTAACATGATATTACTGATTCGCTCCTTGCCAAGGTACGTATCAGTATGAAGACAGTCAATAAGCATTGGTAACAAAGCATCAGGTATATACAGCTGTTCAACTGAAGTAAACCAGAAGCCTTTTGACGCAAAGTGCGAATTCCGATGCGACTTCCATATTTGTTTTTCTGAGTCAGGAGTGTCCGTCCGTAAACGCTGCACAGTGACAATATCTGGTATGCCCGTTTCTTTCGAGGCAGGTGAACGACTTACTGCCTGCCGGATCATAACGGACACAATAGGAATTATGAGCTATGGCAGCGTTTTTGGTAGCTTCATCATCTCTTCATTGCCATTACTGACGTCCGTATTGTCCATTACATGGGCAGCACATTTGATTATGGCCAACAGCTTGGGGAAGAGAATGACTTTGAAGAGATTTTGAACTTTTTATGGATTCTTCAGGGAGCGCTGATGGAGTGAGGTCGCTTTTGGCTTCGCTCCATTTCCGTTATCTTTTTTTTTTTAACCAATGATCTCCCTTACTTAACCAATTTTTTACCTACACCAGAAGATTTATTTTATCTTACTGATTCTTTCTTGAACTGCAACTGCGAATTCTAAAGAAATGAGTACAAGATCCAAAACCAAAGACGGGAGAGATTCCGATGGGAACGGAGGAAAAAAAGAAAAGGTGACTCTAAACAAACGGAGCTACCCTGTGACGCTATGATGAAGTTTTTAGAGGAAAAACAATCGATGAACAACATCAAAATCTATCTGAAAGCTTATCTCATAAATTTGAACAACAATCTCAAAGTCTTAATGAAGACTTAAAATCAATCACGGAAACTCTCTAATCCCTGGATTGTGAAGTCAAAAAACATCGAGGTAAAATCTTTGAACTGGATATTAAATCTCGGAAGACTGATTCAAAAGTCGAGAACTTGGAGCACAGTTTAGCTTCGATCATTAAACAACTGCAATATTTTAAATCCAAAGTTATTGATCTTGAAATTCGATCGAGAAGACAGAACTTACGTAAAATTGATCTAACCGAGGATGTTGAGGATATAGACCCTTCAATATTCTTTGCTCAACTTTTAAATGCTACGCTTAGTTCGGTATTTTCCAACGATCCTCCATTGCTCGTCCGTGCCCATCGTATACCGCGACCAATATCTGCATCCGCCGAATCAAAACCGAGGCCAAGTATTCTTCGTTTCCATTATGTTAATGTTAAAGAACAAATTTTCCAGGCTCCCCGTCGGCAAGGGATGATTAAATATCGGCAGCAGTCCTTCAGAATAGTTCAAGGTAACAGTCCCGAAGTGATGAAAGAGTGATTGCTTTTTAAACCTCTGATGTCGGAATGTTATCAAAGAAATCTTAAACCGGCATTATTGTACCCTGCACGCCTAAGAATTTCTCTTTCTGATGGATCTCGTCTTCTCTTCCATTCCACAACCGCTGCTCGAAGATTTTTAGATGACAACGACCCATCTGATACGGGCACCGTCCTTTAATTAATGTTCTGTGCTTCGAGCATCAGCTCTTTTTTTTTTTTTTTCCTGGAGTTTAAAACAAAAAAAACAATAAACCTTCTAATACCGTACGAAGTTTTTTTTTATATAAGTTCAAGATTTTTTGTTTTGTGGTTAGTAGTGTAGGTAATGTTTCACAGCTTATCTAAAAAAGTTTTTTTTTTCTCTCGCGAGTAACTTTACTTTTCCTTAGCTAGTCAATTTCTTTAACTATTTGATTTCAGACATTGTCGTTAACGATTTGATTTGATGATCAATTTTAACTATATGTTAAATTTTAGTATATTTTAACACATTTTCACATCAATTTTAACTATGGAGGAATACTTTCTTTATTTTTGCATTTGAATTATTAAAATGTCTGTTTGTTTTCCTTCTTGCATAATTTCCTTTGTTATCTTTGCGCATGCCGTGTTTTTACGTTTCTTCTTCCCATAATCTTTTTTTCCTTTTTTTTAGATGCAATATTTTATTCACTTGTATTTATAATTAACTAATCATACGTACTGGTACTAACCTTTGTTTTTATCATGTATTTTAGAAATTACAATATGTAGATTATTATAGTACAGTGTTTTTTATATCGGTTTTCGAGGGGGGTGTCTTATTTATAACATATATCTTTGGAGTTGCCTCCTGCAGAAATGGGGTTAGACTTAGAGTTAGTTCTTTCTTCAGCCTTCTCTGGCTTAGTTCGGGGTTCTTAGGGGTGGAAGGTGGGGGAGTTAATTTTTTTCTTTACTATTTTTTTTCTTTTGGGCTGATTTAGTACAGCAAAGATGTCTGCAGTGTCGGGATTTTCGGTTCCTCTCTGATCACGTATTTCTCTTCCGATCTCATGAGTTCACATTATGGTCAACCTTTTACATACCAAAGGGTTAACATTAAATTATGGCTCACATTATTAATTTTGTCTCTTGGAATACAAATGGTCTAAACCATCCAATAAAACGGAAAAAAAAAATCAAAGTATTCCAAAGACTGAATGCCCACATTATTTTTGCACAAGCATCTCATGTAAGGAAAAAGGATAATCAACGCTTCTTTAAGTTCCAGAAAGAATAACAATGTCACTCGAACTCCCAAGCCAAAGTACAAGGTGTTTCAATATTTATAGGTCCTTCAATTAAATTTATTCGTCAAGACGTTATCTCAGATCCTAATGTTAGATTCTGGTTAGTTACTGGGATACTTTTTTAATAACAAGGTTGTTATGGATAATGTTTATGCTCCGAATGAAGATTATCCTGAATTTTAAAGCACCTATTCACTTCCTTTCCTAACTTAAACGTGTATACATTGATAATGGGCGGTGACTTTAATTTATGTTTGAATCCTATGTTGAACAGATCCATAGGTAGTCCGGCTCTACCGAATAAGTCGGCTGCTCTTATCAACTCTTTTACGATTCATTCTGGGATTTCAGAAATTCCGAGATTTCTACACCAAAAGGACAAAGAATTCTCATTCTTTTCACATGTTTATCATTGTCATCCTCGAATTGATTTTCTTTATTGACTCTCGATTAATCCCATCTGTAATTGGTTGTAATTATGGCATTATCGCCATTTAGGATCATGCTCCAATGAACTTTCTATTAAGTTAATGGATACGTTTACTAACAGACAATGGCGATTTAACCCTATTTTGCTTCAAGACTTCGACTTTGTTAAGTTTATGAAGGGACAGATTGATTTCTTCTCTTCAACTAATATTACGAAAGAAGTTTCCAACGGAACAGTATGGGATGCTTTTAAAACTTATATCCGTGGTCAGATTATTTCCTATCCGCTTGGTTGAAAACAACGTACTAAGAATGAAATTCTCTTGTTGGTTGATAAAATTAAAGACATTGATAAAAAAATGTTAAAATAAATTAAGGTGCTGTATAAACAGAGAGTTGAACTTCAAATGGAGCATAGTTTACTATTAACATCCTCGATCGAAAGTCAATTAATGAGAACTAAAAGTGAGTTTTATATTCATAGTTATTACTTCGGTAAATTATTAGCTAATCAATTGAAATTGACTTCGGTTAAACGTCAAATTACTAAGATTCGTAAACACAATGATACTTAGACAGTTGATCATGTCGAGATAAACAAAACCTTTCAAGAATTTTATACCTCTTTATACCGTTCTGAATTTCCTCATGAATTTAACATCATGCATGATTTTTTTAAAGAAAATTGCATTTTCTTAAATTATCACCCGAAGACTGCTTATCATTAGAAACTCCTAATACAGCTGCAATCTCATCAATGAATTCTGGTAAAGCACCTGGTCTGGATGGTTTTACAGTGGATTTTTTTTTTAATCCTCTTCCTCTATTCTCTCACCTTGGTTGTCTTGAATATTCAAAAAACAATCAGTTTAGGTAAATTTCCACAATTGTTTTATGAAGACTCTATTTCTTAATTATTAAAAAAAAAGAATACAGATCCTACTGATTGTGCATCATATAGACCGATATCTCCTTTGAATGTAGATTCATTTTTTTTTCAAAAATGTTAGCAACTAGGTTATAGAAGGTATTACCTCAAATTATATCTGTGGACCAAGCAGGATTTATTAAAAACCTAATTCAGCTTTTAATATTAGGAGGCTAATGAATATTGATTATACTCCCTCATATAACACTCGGGAATGTATTATATTATTAGATGCTGAGAAAGCCTTTGACAGAGTTGAATGGCCTATTTATTTAATGTGTTCGAGAAATTTAATTTTAATCCGATATTTATATTTTTGATTAAATTGTTATATCATATCCCTGTAGCTTCGGTTTGTACTAATAATCAAAGATCTCCCTTTGTTCGTCTATCTCGCGGTACTAGGCAAGGATGCTGTTTTAGTCCTTTATAATTTTACATTGTCCTTGAACCTTTAGCAATTGCTATCAGTGACTCACCCAACATTGTTGGTGTTACCCGCGGAAATGAAATACATAAATTATCTCTATATGCAGATGATTTGTTATTATATATTGCTAATCCGCAGAAGTCAATTCCTGTTATTCTAGCTTTGTTGGCTCAATTTAGTAATTGTTCTGGTTACATATTAAACCTTAATAAAAGTGAATTATATCCCCTAAATAAGAAGTTTCTTATTTATGGATGTTTACCATTTAAAGTGTTTACTGTCTTTTTTATATATTTTAGTATTTAATATGAAAAATTATAAAGATTTATTTAAAGCTTTTTTTTTACCTTTAATTGATCAGATTAAACTTTTGTTTACTATATGGCAACCAATGTCTTTGTCTTTGATCGCTCGGATCAATGCTATTAAGACGACTTTTGCCTAAATTCTATATGTATTTCAATCAGTTCCAATTTTCATTCCAAAATCATTTTTTGATAATGTTGACTCAAAAATTTCTTCATATATATGGCAGAACAAAAACCCTAGGCTAGGTAAAAGGATTTACAGAAATCTAAAAAAAAGAGGGGGGCGGTGGATAGCACTCTCGAATTTTAGATTTTATTATTGGGCAATTAATATTCGATACTTAAAGTTTTGGTTACAAGACTTGGATGCAATTTCAAGAACACATTGCGAAATCTTGAACGTAATTCATGACAAGCGTTTTCTTTGGGTTCGGTTTTAGGGACTTTGCTTGATGTCATTCTTTCTAAACTGTACAGACAAATGAATAATCCAATAGTTAAGCATGCTTTACGTATATGGTTTTAATTTCGAAAATTTTTTGGTTTGAACTAATGTATTTTAGTAAGTCCTATGATATCTAATTTCTATTTTCAACCTTCCACTATGGATCAAGCCTGTTTAGATTGGAAAATCAAAGTTATAGTACGATTTTGTGATTTATTTTTGGATAATTGTTTTATGCCCTTTGGTCAAATATCTAATAAATATAATTTACCTAGATCTCGCTTTTTTAGATATCTACAGGTTAGAAACTTTTTAATTACTGTTTCTCCTAATTTTGCACACTTATATCCAATGGATATTTTGGGGAAAAATCGATTTAAATCTCTCTCAGAAAGGTGTTGTAGAAAATATTTATAATATAATTATGACTTTATGTCCTGATGTGTCTAATAAAATTAAAACTGATTAGGAAAGAGAACTTAAGATTACTATACCGATTGAAAAATTGAAAACAAAATCGTCAAGTAGTTAATTCATCTTCTATATGTGCTAAATGTGCGTTGATATAGTTTAAAGTAGTGCACAGGGCACACATGTCCAAAGATAAATGATCTCGCTATTACTCTTATATAAATCCTACATGTGATAGATGTCACTGCGAGATAGCTTCTTTAACTCACATGTTTTGGTCATATCCTTTGTTGAAAAAATATTGGAAAGATTTGTTTTGATATTATTTCAACGGTTTTGAATATAGACTTACAACCTCACACAGTTACTGCCATTTTTGGGTTACCACTGATAGAATCAAATCATTTAACCTCTTCAGCTCGTCGGATGACTGCATTTCTTACTTTAATGGCTAGAAGATCCATTTTGCTGAATTGGAAAGAGATAAATCCTCCTACTATACTTCATTCTTCTTCACAAACTATGTTATGTTTAAATTTGAAAAAAAAATTGAAGTGTTGTTTATGACCCTTCCAGTAAATTCGAAAAGACTTGGAGGCCATTTATTCAGCATTTTCATATGACGTAATTTGACCATTTCCAAACTGATTTTACTTCTCTGTAATTTTGGTTGAGAGGAACGGAATCGTCGATACTAAGTTTTTCTTTTCTCCCATTTTCTATGATGTTAAAACAGCCCAGGGATTTTTTTATTTTATTTTATTTTATTTTGGTTGATTAATTCTGATTAGATTAGTTTATTTTTGGGAGGGGGCGGATTATTATTTTTTCTGCTTTTTCATGATTTTTGTCTACATAGTATTTTACTTTGTTCTATATTATTCATTGGTATCCTATATGATTCGGAGTTTTATCATTTAAGTATTGTGTGGCTTTATAATCACTCATGTTAATTATAACAATGCATTCCCAATACCTTTGTACTACTACTATGTCATGTTTATATATATTTTTATGAAACTAATAAAATGATTGAAACCAAAGGAAGAAAAGACTTCTTGTGAGTTCTGAATGGCTGTCCCTGAGGAAGTCAGAGATCCGCGTTGTGACCATAGTTGGGCCAAGTCATGAGTTACGCCAAAGGCGTATCGTGAGACCGTGTATATATTTACCGATTTTCCTGCAGCCAGGTTGCAGGCTCGTGTTAAAGAAAAGAACTCTGCTTTTTGAGCAGATACTGGAGAGTCGAAAGAGGCTAAATAGAAGGTGGTTGTGTGGTTCACAATTGCGTATCCTGAAAGGCGAACTCCTAAATGTGATACCGAACAGCTAAAATCCACAAAGAGGTTAAGATCCGGTGTGGGTAATGGGCCGTCTGAAACATCCGGTCGAAGGGAGATTAAGAAGTTATTGCGCAAAAGGCAAACATGCGGGGCGGGTGGGGGGGGGGGGTTGCCGATACTGGGAGCCCTTCTAGTGGGCTACTCAGGAAGGTCGCCGGATTCACAGGTGCTGGTTCTGATGGAAAGTCAAGAGGGCTATAATAGCGTGTGACGAATAGACAGTCAGGGGTTGTTGGAGAGTGATACTGAAAGCGGCAGTTAAAGGAAGTAGATAGCGGGGAGTATTTCTGAGCAGGGTGGGAGGCCCATGGCTACAGGTTCAAGGCGAGTCGAGTAGTAGGCACTTATGTCTTGCGATCCCATGGGCTTGTATCTAAACAGCCGTTGCGCAGTCCTCTAGCATGCTGGCATACACTGGAAAGACTTGTCATACAGAAGTCTTCCGAGTGCTGCGGC
The DNA here is from genome assembly GCF_030028105.1 of Mobula birostris. Classification (NCBI taxonomy): domain Eukaryota; kingdom Metazoa; phylum Chordata; class Chondrichthyes; order Myliobatiformes; family Myliobatidae; genus Mobula; species Mobula birostris. Next base: position 144,864,713 of record NC_092377.1, read on the forward strand.
ATTGACAACGGCCGTCTGTAATTCAGTGAAGGCTGACTGTTGCTCATCTGATAGGGCGAAGGTCATTGTGGCCTTGCTTGAGGCCGAAGGGGTTAATTTTTTGGTGAATAACTTTACGTTAGGGAGCCACTGTCAGCAGTAGTTACGTAAGCCTCAGAAGGCACGCATTTGCTTCTGGCTTGTGTGCAAAGGGGTCGCTAGAAAGTGTGCGATACGTTCCGGGATCAATTGTCTATCCGATGCACTGAGCAAACTTCAGACGAATTTCACTTGAGTGTGCTTGACCTTGGAGACCGGTATGACATACCCCCAGATGTGGAGAGTGTTCAGAAGTCGGTTGGTATCTGCAATGTTAGCAGGTTCCGGAGGGCTAGCCAGGAGCAAGTCGTCACATATTGCACAATGGTAGAGCCGTCCAGGAACCGAAGCTCCTGAAGCTGTTGGTGCAAACGCTGGGAGAATATAGTGAGCGAATGGACAATTCCCTGAGGGAGGTGTGTCCAAGTGCATTGCTGGCCCTTGAAGGTAAAGGCAAACACATATTGGGAATCTTCTGCCAGGAGGATAGCACAGAAAACATGCTGTAAGTCAACCAGGGTGAAGACACATGTGTCAGTGGGGATGCTGTTGAGAATCGTCGATGGGTTCGGCACAACCGGGTGTAAAGTTTGGACTATTTTGTTGACCTGCCTGAGATCCTGCACTAATCTCCATTTTGGGCGTCCTTGTTTGGGGACAGGTAGAATTGGGCTGCTGCAGGGTGATTGGCAGTGAATGCCTTGTTGGAGGAACGACCCTGTCATGGTTGATATCGCTTCTATCGCCTCAGGTCTTAGGGAGAGCTCGGGTATTGATGGCAGTTTGGCCCCTGCTATAATCTGGAACTTTATAGGCTCTACAGTTGTGCTTCCTACTTCATGCTTAGAAGTCGAACAGAGATTCGGCTGTGCTGGGGTTGATGTTGGCAGAGTGGGCCTGCTGCGTTGTAAGTGTAAGAGAAATAGGTCAGACTCCCATCGGTCAGTTATTGGGGCATGCCAGTGATACTGGATTCTGATTGCTGCTGTAGGCGGTGTGTTGAGAATCCCAGGTCCCTTGCTTCATATCTCTAGTTCACCGGCAGGGTGATATGGGGGGATATCAATCCTGATTGATGCCAGAGGTGGTCGGGAACGTCCATCAGGAGGGCTGATCCTCCTTACCTGCAATACGTCTTATAACGGTAACAGTGACAGTCGACCCTCGGAAAGCAGCAAAGGTGGCTCACAGTTCAACAGAAGTTCCTCTAGAATCATAACAAAGGGTTAACATGGGGATAAGGAGCCTTCAGGGGAGGAGTAAAATCCTCCGGTTTCAAATCAACCGCCCACCATTGGGGGGAAAGATGCATCTAAAATTGTCTCCTGCTGATGTTATTATTATTGGTGATGCCCTCACTAAGACAAAGAATTTCGACCCGGAGGGAACACAACAAATCTCACCCTGCTAGGTTAATACTTAAATCAGGGGTTTAGGCGAACTGGACACTACAGATCTGAGGGCAAAATTGGACAGTTCGTGATGCTGTCAGGGGATATTGTCTCGTCTGCCTAGTTAGCCCGCTAAGGTTCATAGAGGCGGAGGAGAGACTAAGCCAGTGCTGATGCACACAGGAGGTGTCAAGTGTTGAAGCTCTGTGTCCGGCATCAATCATAAAGGTGATTTATTTATCTATCTATCTATCTATCTATCTATCTATCTATTTATTTATTTGCCATCAACAGTCAAACATTCTATCGGGTCATCCTCAGGGTCCTTAGTCAGTATGGGGAAGTTCGGAAGGGAGTATAGTCAGAACGAGAAACGGTTATTGGTGGAAAGAAAGGTTGTCTCCTGCCCTTGCTTCTATTTTGCTGCTGAATCTGCGGGCAGTCCCGTTGCCAATGATCCCTGCCACCACAGTTAAAACAGCCCTGTGTTGATCTTGGTTTTGCCGAACGGGGCCGACCACCAGGGGGCGGGAAGTTGTTTTGATTGCAGAAAGGGGGAGAAAGAACGTAGGGTGGTCTTTAAAGAGGTGCATTAGGGGCATTCTCGTGAGTGATATATCCATGGCCATATCTGTCGACCCACCCCAGGACACCATACTGGGGTTCCATCTGATATCCCCGAAGTAAGTCAGGGTTTACCCTGGGGTGAGAGGGGTGGGGCTGTTGGATCTCCAGGAGGAAGGTGGCGAGGGGGACGCTGCACCATTTCTTACTTAACCTTAGTGGGCTTGGACTCCTTAATGCAGTTCCAGTTATAAGTCAGGCTCTTCTCATTTGCGGACGAGTGTTATCCGGCCAGTCCATATTGTTAGTTCGGATAGCGGTGGCTACGGTTTCCGGCACACATTGTAATAACCGGGCGTTGAACTTAGGTGAAGGGTTCTCTGCATTGAAAACAGCGTCAGCAGCATAGGTTGAATACGTGTAGCAAAAGCAGTCCCAGAATTCGGAGTCCTCTTCCTTTGGTTTTGATCTTCACTCTTATACCTTGCTGACATCTACCGGTTGTTGTAGAGTTTGCTGAGAGTCTTCCTAATTTCCTGGATTTAGCTCCCTGACTGGGGAACTGCAAGGGCAAAGGCCTCGCAGTCATTATGCCCTTCCAAATGGGTCTTCCATTTAGAAACTTCACTTGGGCTTAATGCCATACAGCACAGACTAAAACGATCTTGAGGCGAGGCCTGATACATTTAGATCGTCCCTATAATGTAATCAATACAATCTTCCGGGCTTGTTTTCCGGTTTGGGGCTTGGACATAATAAACATATCTCTTGGGGTTTCCAATGAGTGTAAACCTGTGTACTGGCCTGGCCTGCTTGTCCAGGGTTTGTGTTAGGGACTGTCCGATTAGGGAACTGTCTCGATCTGCGTTTATGGGAACCCTGTCCCCTTCCTCTTTGGTAAGGATTACTGGAATCGACCGGTCCTTCTGTGAACTCCCGAACCCATTCTTTGTTTTCAGGGTGGTAATGTTGAGGATCGTTATTTTCACTACAATGTCTGTGTCAGTATTATTGGATAAATCGTTATGACCCCTGCATCTCTCGAAATAGTTAGTCTTTTTTTTTTTCTGCGTCTTTGATCAGGTTCTGAAGACGACCGGATCATTGAGACTTTCCGAAATCTGGTTTGGACCAGCGGGGTGGGTAACTTTTCCAGGGGGATTGGCTGTGTAGGTGGAGTCGGAACTGGATCAGACTGTGGGTGGGTGGACGGAGGTAGAGAATAGGGTGGGGATAATGATTGTTAGTCATCGGACTGAGGCTGAGGTGGCGGAGCACTAGCAGGGTGATTTGGGTATATAGGTTGAGATGTTTGGGCGGGTGGGGCACTAAGCGGATATTGCCAATCCTCCTCCTGATCATCGGTGTCATTATTTTCGAACAGCATTGGTAGACCAGGCATAACAGGAGGTACCTCCATTTTATACCCGTACGGTAGTACGGCTTGGCATTTAAACCCTGATGCCTTATTTTGTCTCTCCTTTCTCAAATTTTCTGTTTATCTCTATTCATATCGAAATCCTCACACTGCTGCTTCAACTCCTCCCAAGACTTCAGGTTTCCCTCATGATCACACGCACTAATTCCTCTCCGACGCGCGTTATTTTCCCAGCTGGCCTGCTTATATTTATTCGTCACTTCCTAAGCAGTCTTAGAAACATAGAAACATAGAAAATAGGTGCAGGAGTAGGCCATTCGGTCCTTCGAGCCTGCACCACCATTTATTATGATCATGGCTGATCATCCAACTTAGAAACCTGCACCAGCTTTCCCTACATACCCCCTGATCCCCGTAGCCACGAGGGCCATATCTAACTCCCTCTTAAATATAGCCAATGAACTGGCCTCAACTGTTTCCTGTGGCAGAGAATTCCACAGATTCACCACTCTCTGTTTGAAGAATTTTTTCCTAATCTCTGTCCTAAACGTCTTCCCCCTTATCCTCAAACTGTACCCATCGTTTTGGACTTCCCCAACATCGGGAACAATCTTCCTGCATCTAGCCTGTCCAATCCCTTTAGGATTTTATACGTTTCAATCAGATCCCCCCTCAATCTTCTAAATTCCAACGAGTACAAGCCTAGTTCATCCAGTCTTTCTTCATATGGAAGTCCTGCCATCCCAGGAATCAATCTGGTGAACCTTCTTTGTACTCCCTCTATGGCAAGGATGTCTTTCCTCAGATTAGGGGACCAAAACTGCACACAATACTCCAGTTGTGGTCTCACCAAGCTTGTACAACTGCAATAGTACCTCCCTGCTCCTGTACTCGAATCCTCTCGCTATAAATGCCAGCATACCATTCGCCTTTTTCACCGCCTGCTGTACCTGCATGCCCACTTTCAATGATTGGTGTATAATGACACCCAGGTCTCGTTGCACCTCCCCTTTTCCTAATGGGCCACCATTCAGATAATAATCTGTTTTCCTATTTTTGCCACCAAAGTAGATAACTTCATATTTATCCACATTAAATTGCATCTACCATGAATTTGTCCACTCACCCAACCTATCCAAGTCACCCTGCATCCTCTTAGCATCCTCCTCACAGCTAACACTGCCGCCCAGCTTCGTGTCATCCGCAAACTTGGAGATGCTGCATTTAATTCCCTCATCCAAGTAATTTAATATATATTGTAAACAACTGGGGTCCCAGCACTGAGCCTTGCGGTACCCCACTAGACATTGCCTGTCATTCTGAAAAGGTCCCGTTTATTTCCACTCTTTGCTTCCTGTATGCTAACCCATTCTCTATCCACATCAATACCTTACCCCCAATACCGAGTGCTTTAAGTTTGCACACTAATCTCCTGTGTGGGACCTTGTCAAAAGCCTTTTGAAAATCCAAATATACCACATCCACAGGTTCTCCCCTATCCACTCTACTAGTTACATCCTCAAAAAATTCTGTGGGATTCGTCAGACATGATTTTCCTTTCACAAATCCATGATTACTTTGTCCGATGATTTCACACTTTTCCAAATGTGCTGTTATCACAACTTTGATAACTGAGTCCAGCAGTTTCCCCACCACCGGCGTTAGGCTAACCGGTCTATAACTCCCTGGTTTCTCTCTCCCTCCTTTTTTAAAAAGTGGAGTTACATTAGCCACCCTCCAATCCTCAGGAACTAGTCCAGAATCTAACGAGTTTTGAAAAATTATCACTAATGCATCCAGTATTTCTCGAGCTACTTCCTTAAGCACTCTGGAATGCAGACCATCTGGCCCTGGGGATTTATCTGCCTTTAATCCCTTCAATTTACCTAACACCACTTCCCTACTAACATGTATTTCGCTCAGTTCCTCCATCTCACTAGACCCTCTGTCCCCTACTATTTCTGGAAGATTATTTATGTCCTCCTTAGTGAAGACAGAACCAAAGTAATTATTCAATTGATCTGCCATGTCCTTGCTCCCCATAATCAATTCACCTGTTTCTGTCTCTAGGGGACCTACATTTGTCTTTACCAGTCTTTTTCTTTTTACATATCTATAAAAGCTTTTGCAGTCAGTTTTTATGTTCCCTGCCAATTTTCTCTCAGAATCTTTTTCCCCTTCCTAATTAAGCCCTTTGTCCTCCTCTGCTGAACTCTGAATTTCTCCCAGTCCTCAGGTGAGCCACTTTTTCTGGCTCATTTGTATGCTTCCTCTTTGGAATTTATACTATCCCTAATTTCTCTTGTCAGCCACAGGTGCACTACCTTCCTTGATTTATTCTTTTGCCAAACTGGGATGAACAATTGTTGTAGTTCATCCATGCAATCTTTAAATTCTTGCCATTGCATATCCACCGTCAATCCTTTAAGTGTCATTTGCCAGTCTATCTTAGCTAATTCACGTCTCATACCTTCAAAGTTACCCCTTTTTAAGTTCAGAACCTTCGTTTCTGAATTAACTATGTCACTCTCCATCTTAATGAAGAATTCCACCATATTATGGTCACTCTTACCCAAGGGGCCTCTCACGACGAGATTGATAATTAACCCTTCCTCATTGCTCAAAACCCAGTCTAGAATAGCCTGCTCTCTAGTTGGTTCCTCATCATTTTGGTTCAACCTCGTGGATATTAAAGTTCTCAATTTAGTCCCCGCACTATGTTTCCAAATTGCCTCTTCCTTTTTTATACATTCCTCTACGTCCCGAGTTCCTCCTATTGCCCGAATTTTATTTCCCAGCTTTTTTATTTAGCCATGCCGGCAGGCGTCTGAACCGTTCCTCTTCTTAGGGGTTATCCCGACATAACCGGTGCAAAGGGCTTCCGACACACGACTTTTCCAACGTCCGTCCCATTCTTAAATACTTAAATTCTTAATTTATCTCTAAACAGTAGTCCAGTGTCCTTAGTCTCCACACCCACTTCAGGGTCCTTTCATGGCTTGGGGCAATTGCCTTCTTAACAACCATTCTAAGGCAGGGTGGTTCAGACACTGTAATTAGCCATATATTGTTTACCTTATTTCGGAGGACTCGAACCCCACTATCGGAGGACTGTAACCTACTTCTCCGAAAACTTACAGTTCTGTGGACTCTAACCTCCGAAAACTTAGAGTTCTAAATACTCTGATCTCCGAACTCTGATCTGCGTAAGTTATCTCTGGGGTTCCGTCAATACGGAGACTTCGGGGGCGAGCGGTCGACTGGATGATAGGTAAAGCTCGTGGGCCCATCCGTCTCACGTCACCGTCACACAGGCGATCACTTATTCTGTCCGCCTAGGAGCTCCGCGTATTTTGGAGTCCCATCCTCGTGGCCAATTGTCGTTTTCGTTTTTATGAGATCCTTACGCACTTGATACGAACGCAATATGCCGACGTCTGTGAATAACTGCAATTCTTTATTCAAGCGAGTACAAGTTTTTTGGAGGATCACCTAAAAACTTCGCTGTGCTTGCGGAGCCCTGTCAAGCGATACTCCCCGTATAAGGGACAGTCCTCCCTTCTATAGGATTTTACAGCACAGTCAGTCACGTATGTATGATACAATTTTTAGCTACCTCCAAAGTCGCATGCCTAGCAACAGTGATAGCACGAGACAAACTTTAGGGTGGTCTGCATAGGGAATCCCAGGTCACTCTTCTACTCCAATTTCCCGGTTAGAACATTGAATGCACGTTTATTTTTCTACTATAGTGCATGATCATGCATTTTTTTTAACATTGTATTCAGTTTGCCACATTCTTGTATATTCTCCAGGAAATGCCTACGTCGTTCTGTAGCCTTGCTCTTTCCTTAACACTACCTGACTCTCCACCAACCGTTGTTTCATCTGCAAACGTGGCAAGAAAGTCACCTCTTCCAGCATCTATATCATTGATTCTAGTAACTTTCCTCTAATACCCCAGGCTCTTAACTTGATAGGCAACCTCATATGTGGCACCTTGCTGAGCGCCTTCTGAAAATCCAAATGTACAACATCTATTGCATCCTCTTTGTTTAATCTACTTGTAATTTCCTCAGATAATTCCAATAGATTGCTCAGGCAATATTTTCCATCAAGAAATCGAAGCTGATTTGCACTATATTTGCAATTGCTTCCAAAATCTTCACAACCACTAAGGTCAGGATAACAGGTCTATAATTCCTTTTCTGTTGCTTCCTTCCTTTCTTAAATAGTGGAGTCATATTTGCAATTTTCTAGTCCTTCATATCCATGCCAGAGTCCTGTTATTCTTGCAAGAACATTACTAATGCCCCCTGATTCTCTACCGCTACCTCACTCAGAACTCTGTTTTGTAGTGCATCTAGTCCGGATGAATTATGCACTGTTAGGTCTTCCTGCTTTTTGAGAAACTTCTCCCTTGTAATAATCTGCTCTCACTTCTCTTACATCGCACCCTTAAACACCAAGCACCCTAGCACAGAGACGGCTGATGGAAAGAACGTTTTTTTTTTCTCGATATTGTTTCTCAGGCTTCATTTTCTAGCGATCCTACATCCACTGTCACCTCTGTTCTTTTAATTATATATAATCGTGAACATTGTTTCTATTGAGAATGATATTGATTACTAGTTTGTTTTCATACTTCATTTTACCCTCCTAAATGTTCTTATTTCTTTGATTTCTGTAGTTGGTAAAAAACAACTTTCCAGTCCTCCATATTCCAGCTTTTTTAAAAATTTTGTAATATGGTATCTCTTTTACTTCTACATTAGCTTTGAATATTCTTGTCAGCCACGGTTGCACTACTTTGCCAAAGATTATTTCTTTGTTTTTGGAATACATCCATCCGGCGATTTCCTCATTTTCCCCCAGAACTCCAAGCCACGGCAGCTGCGTTGTCATCCCTGCCAGCATCTCTTTTTAATTTAATTTGGATACTCCTTTCTCATTCCACCGTAATTTTCTTTACCACATTGACATACTGCTACGTCAGGTTTTAGTTTGTCACAATCAAATATTAATTTGAACTCTTGGCTCATTTACCTAGAGCGCCCTAATCGCCGACGGTTCATTGCATAACACCCAATGAAGCTATAGCCAATCCCCTAGTTTGCTCAACGACCAACTGCTCCAAAAAGCAGGCATTCAACGAATTTGCTGTCTGGAAATCCATTACCAATCTGATTTTACCTAACGACCTACATGTTAAAATGTTCCGTAACTATCATTACATTGCTCTTTTGACACAACTTTTCTATTTCCCGTTGTAATTTGTAGTCCGCATTCCAACTACTGCTCGCAGGTCTGTATGCAACTGCCCTCAGTGTCATTTACCATTTGAAGTTTCTTCACTAAACCACAATGATTCTGCATCTTCCGAACCTATGTCACATACTGCTTATGATTTGATGCCGTTCGTTCCCAGTAGAACGACGGCACCTCCTTTTCCATGCTTCCGGACCCTCCGATATAATGTGTAATCTTGGACATTCACCTCCCAAGTACATGCGTCCTTCTGCCACGATTTAGTGATGGACAACAATTCACACCAGATAGTATGATAAAGTGCAACAAGATCATCCACGTTTTTTCGTATGCACCGTGCTTTGAGATATAAAACTTTGAATACATTATTTGCTATTATTTTTGATTCTGCATGTCTAATGCACTGATAGTTACCCTGCTGGCTGTATTTTTTTTTTTTTACCTATCATCTGCTTGTCCTTCCTGACAGTCTGAATGCACGCCGTTTCATTTTATTTATTTAATTATTTTTTTTGTTTAACATCCGTCCCATACAAATTCCCTTGAGTCCAGTTCTCATTCCCCTGCCAAATTTACAAAACCTCTCGAACAGCTCTAACAAACACTTCCACAAGAATATTGATTCCTTTTCTTCAGTTAATCCATCAGTCCTTAAAAACACACATTGACAATTGCTCCTAGAGCACACTTGCTCTCTTGTACAGCGCCGCTTAAGCTTTGTTTTGCACAACAATTGCATTAACATATATGACGCTTACTAGTGTAAGGCACCTACTACACAACACACGTTATAAGATTTACTTGAAACATACTGCGACTTATTTTAACTTATGAGCTACGCTGTTTGAAATTTTCTTTCGAAAATGTAGGCTCCTTATCAATGTCTGTCAAAATTTAGTACATGTCACTCTGAAGTCTCCAATAATCTAACAAATAAAAGGTATTTATTTTCATCCAACGTTTCACTGTGAGTAGAATGTTCCAATTTAAGCAAAACATTCGTGAATCCCTTCGCATAGAAAATTGTCTTCATATGTTTTCGATAATATGGGGAACATATGTGAAAACATTTTATCCAAATGAGGCGTATTTAGTGTTTTATTCAGTTCCAATGTAACTTTCCAACAGTTATACTCAACGCCCAGTATGATGTATGTAAGCAAGCCATATTCCTCGTTGAACAGCTTCCTCGCATTTTTGCGAAGCCACTTTCTTTCCAAGATTCTCAGCAATGAAAAAGAACAAAACAAAGAATAGAATAAATGAAAGTACAGGCGCTTCAACTAAATATGACAGTGAACTGATAACAAATTGCTTCACGACGTATTAACTGCATGATAAGAAAATGGTAGGGGGTCTACTGGAGAAGATGAGAAGGCTTCCTGAATAAATTAAATGATGGAAGTTTCAAACAGGAAGGATAGCTTAACATCCGGTAATATTGGAACAAATCCGAAATAGTTAATGAATGCAATATTGCAGGTTATATTGAATATTGTTATATTTGAATACACGCAGCATGCGGAATCAGGTGGAGGATCTTGTAATACAGTAGAAGAAATTTAGGTATATCATTGCGGGCGTCACTGTGTCGGGAAAAAGGAAAAGTCAGTTTACTTAAACTGTGTTATTATATCCGGACGATTAATATGGATTGTTCTACATGAAACAATGCACCGCAAGTAATATCATTTGTTTAATTACTTGATTGTGCAACTTGAATGTGCCTGTGTCAAATCGAGTATGTCTGTTAGAGCAGCCTGCAATGTGATGGATTGTTATCGATTTCTCTTGGGATTTGTGCATTTATCGTCTTGAATTTGTTGATCTTTTATCATGTACTTTTGATACTTGGTTGTGTTAACCACCTGGTCCTCCAATACTACAAGGATCCCTTCTGGTTCTAGGAAGAATGCTCACAACTTTCAGCTAGACATTGTAAATTTTTTGCCGACATCTAGTCTCCTCAGATCCTGGGGATGTCTTCCACAGAGGGTCATGCCCTTCTATGGGTTCACCTTGTCTTCAATAACGATAAAGTCTTCAATTTTGGATTGAACAGTCTTTTCAGTTTAATAGAGTTTCTATTGTGTGATAATTGAATATGCCCGCGTAAGGTGCTGAAATCTTTTTTCGTTGATGAAGATATATCCTAAGATGTTCTTTCTGACGGTTGAGTATAATTTAATTTCTGTTATTCCTCTTCCTATTCTGCCGATATAATGACAAGCTATGCGAGTTTAAGGGGTCAACTGTACCAATGTTTTCTAAAATTTATCATTTTATTTCTAACATTATCTATAATTTTTTCAAAACAGTTTCAGATGAATGTATTATTCCAGAATACTACATTAATTTGGGTAAAGTAAAGTGTCTATTGCCTTCACTTTGTTTTTTTTTTATTTTTGAACTCTGTATATTATTATTATCATCATCATCATCATCATCATCATTATTATTATTATTGTGATTCTGTCGTATATATTTTATTTGTTTTCTTATTTTTTTTCTCAGCTCAAGCTGGTAAAACCTATGGTTCGGGCATAGAAAGGCAGGCTTATTTGTGAAATGCTCGGACTATTCTGGTGGCCTTCAGAATTGTAGCTTTCCAAAGACTTAAAAAGATATTACTGTGTAAGCATGAATGTTTATTGATTTTATTTAGTGCGATTGGGATGTCCAACGTTGTAAATGTATGCCTTGTTCAAATGCAAAGCCATTCAATTTCCTGTTTTATAACAGCGTATTTCTGGTGATTTTTCACTGACTGATTTCTGATTTCCGTAAGTTATTTGTGTTAGGATAGCTATATCTATCAAATAAGATGCACTTGCTTATGTATCGTGCATAATGATATCCGGACCATAATGATTGTCCTATCTGTAATAACTTATCTGTCATAGCTTAGAAGGACGATAGCGGCTAACGGCGGCTCCTTCGCTTGTATCTTCGAAACAGCTCTATTTCCAATTTAAATATCTATATTTTCCCTCTCAGGGTTCTTTTGTAGACCTGGCCTGGAGTAACACGCTGATTTCGATGGTTCGCGGAAAATGGGACGGGTTCTCGGGGTCTCGAGACGGGCCGTTGTCGATATTGGACGAGGCCTAGAAGGCTAGCACGTCATTAGAGTGTCGGTTTTTAAGGGCTTTGGAGGCGGGTGGATTGTAGGTCGGCGCCGCCGCAGAAAACTTGTGTGTCTTGGGAGACGGAAGCTCGAAAGCACCTACAGACCAGAGTTCTTTGGGGATTGAGTTCGGAAGAAGCGAAGCAACAGAATTTTAACATCATAAATCAGCCAGTTTTTTTTCTGTTATTTCTCCCCTCTCGCTGTAAAATGGGGACATCTCTTTGTCTAATTACCGGGAAAACGAGTAGTCTTTGAACTACTGCAAGGCTGTGTCTTTAATTATGCTTTGCTGCATGCTTTAGTGCTTGGTGTGGGGCGTCGGTGTTTTTTGCTGATGCGGGTGAGGAATTACATACATGATTGTATGGACTAAAACCTGACTGGCTTGTTTCGCAGCTTGGCTATAGGTGTTGTGAGAATAATGTTGCAAGATAACTAAGGAACAAAGGACTGTTTGTGCATGAGAAAGCTGCTTTGTGTAACAACTAATCAAGGATCCCTGGCAATAATCAGAGTATTATGTGATAACGAGTGTTTTAATAAGCATCCCGCGAGGGTGCTCGGGGCGCATTTGATTGCAGATTTTCCAAGTTCTATGAGCGGAGGCCCTGTTGTATTAGCTCAGATGCAGGCTTGTTAATAAACATTTACGTAATCTTAATAAATTGTATTTGACAATTTTTTCCTTGATCTGAACCAAACATACCCTGGTAGAGAGGCAGATTCACATCTTGCCGTGGGTACGAGCACGGTCCCAATAAGTGGTAGTTCCCTCCCAGAAGTGGAAGAAGTAGACAGACGAACGGGCGCAGAAGGCAAGCTTTAACCTTGGTTCCTCTCTGCTGTCTGACGACTCTGTCTGTTCCCTCATTTTGGCGGGGATAATCCACCGAAGAGACACAATGTTAATTCAGAGGGAATAATAGAGATACTCCAGTCTTCCTGTCAGTCAATATGATGGGTCCGCACTTATACAAAGAGGGGTGTTAAGTCTGTTGCAGAAAATACTAGACAAATATCCAGAGAATGAAAAGAAACTGAGACGAATATCGTTGCAATTGTCTATGTATTTGGAAAAGACAATTGGCCTGCAGGAGGTACATTTGAGTTAAATTTAATAAGCAGGCGGAACAGGGAAAGTGTGTGATCGCCTGATTGGCCTATGGCGACAAGGGGCAGAAATACAAACAAAACACAGAAACACATCAATTGAATTGTTGGACCGATAACGCTAAGCGAAAAAGGATAAATGTACGTAGATAACGAGGCAATCCGAGGAGTTGGCAATAGTTGAGAACAATTTCTGAAGAATCGAAAAAGGTACAGAGACAGAAAAAGAAGACTGGAAAAAGTCGTATAAGAAACAAAACATACTGACCATGGAAGAACCAATAAAGGTAAAAGGGAAACGAATACTAAAACATAATATTTCGGGTACCCCGCCTTTTTTGCCTGACATAATGACCGATTCCCCAAACGATACTGATGATGACTTAGGAATGGGTAAGGCGACCTAATAATCCCGCCATACTTTCCACAGGTGCCTCGGCGCCTGTTTTACAACGTTCAGGTTCCCCAACCCCATAAGTGTCTCGCCCTGTTTCCTCAATTGCTAACACGACAGTCATTGCATCGCCACCGGCCGATGTAGCTCTTCTAGAACGGTTGGGAAACGCAATACCTGTTTCTGCCCGCACACAGAGTCACAGTTAACTTAGTCTGGACTGGACACCGGAAATAGGGCCGCTGGTTTTCCCGGGACCGATACAGTCCCAGTATCCATTGCCCTTCAGGACTGTTCCTAACCCACAATTAAGAGAGCCGCAACACGAACCTATCAGGCAAATCCACAAGAGCTGGACGGCTTCCGCACTCTGCGGTATACTGAACGCAGCCCCTATCAAAAAGGGTGACGCCCAAGGGCTTTCATTAAATATTGTTGTTTTTTTTTTTTTTGTTTTTTTTTATCATCCAGATTGTAGAGTAGAAGAATTACGATTTCACGTGTGCCTTCAATGCAATACCGAAGCAACTGAACTTGTATATATTTCAGGAGTTCGCCGTCATCATTGATGTTAATAACCCTAACATGCATGCTGATGAGGTCTTCCAGTGCCTATTGCATAGTTCCGATTTCACACGGCTCTAATGAAATTGAATGCACCTTCCGGACGTTCTATATTCAAAGGTCTGTAAAAAAAAAGAAAAAGAAAAAAAAAACTTTGGACTATTTCGAAACCAGCATAAAACCCAGGTCCAAATCTTGCAACATCATGGCTGCTTAAGTTCAACGCAGAAAGGTAAATGTGATGCAAGTGCTTACTCCTCTCCTATTTCTTTCTTGTAATCCTCTGCAAAAAATTACTTTGAAGTCAACAGGGCAAGGCCCACGAAGCTTTCATCGTAGATATTTGAAACTTTAGGATTGCATTTTGCATGTTTAACTGATGAAATATAGTTATTCTAATGCCGAAATGTTACACAGATTGTTGCTCCGGACATTTGCACATCCTTTTCCGTAACAATCATTCCCGATATTTTTTTTTTTAATATTGCATTTACAGTACCCTGTTTACATCTCTGCAGGTTTCCAAATACCTCTCTGCAGAAGGAGACGTATAAACAGGCACCAGTGTGGATTGTGCGTATTTGCATTTGTGTATTAGCAACTCTAATTGCTCCACAGTGGTTTCGTTTACTAAAAGGATTGACAGGCTCTGCAGCCCATTGCTATTGCTATTTTATCTCATGAAATTCGCCAAGAATAACTATCCTTCATTTTACATTGACAAATGGAACTTCATCGTGTATACTTAAAGATGGCCACTGTTAAGACAACCGCAAGTTTATTTACTGTGAGTTTCGCTTTAAGAACCTGAGTGAGGCGGGACTATGACATCAGTCACAAGCTGCCTGGGGGTGATCATCGCCACGCAGTGCACAACGGATATGTGTCTGTCACTTCGTATAATCTATATGCATGGATTTGTTGGAGTATCCTGTGGGATCAAATTTGTTGGTCCTTATCTGGAATCACAGTGTTCTGCGGTAACCACTTGAAGCCGATAGTCCTGTGACTCTCACCTGGTGGTATTACTAAGTGGAATTTGGAACGACTCGACGCATAGGATTTTCGGCGACTGTTATTTCGTTTACCCACCGTGGATTCCGTGGAATTCTTCGTAATTTCCTTCTCTATACCTATTAACGTGGATTTTCAAATTTCTGTCCTCACTCATTTCTTTCGTGGATTACTGGACCCTTTTCTACTTTACTCTCTGAATTTTAAGACTTTAAGAACTGTTTCTAAACTTGACAGTTTGGGTGCCACACACACTTACAGATGCATAACACTTAACTTCTGTTTATTTCGTTTTAGTCTCTCTATTTTGAGTAAATACTGATAAAGTTTGTGGTTTTAACTTTAAAACCTGTCTCAGTTCGTGATCTATTGCCGCTGGTACATAACAGAATGTGTGGTCTCGTCCAGTATATGAACACAATTGGAGCTTACTGATTGATTAATTATCGCTCTGATTGGTTATTTCCCTTCTGATTGACTTGTGTGTGGGTACCAGCAGCAATGGATATTAATGCATTTCTGGCATCGCCAATCCCAGAAGCGTCAGCTGGAGCCAAAATGGTCGACTTGTTGGCTATTACTAGAAGGCTGGGATTTATTACGGTAAAACGGGACATAAAAATAATACAGATTCAGAGGAGAATAGCTGAGCGTTATATTTCTTTGAGGAAGTATGAAGAGGGAGTTTTAGAATTGTTTCCTGAAAGTAAACCAGTTACCCCTGAGCATCAACTACGGCTGGAACAATTAGAGTTTTAGCGAGAGAAACTTAAATTTGAGGAAGCAGAAAAACAGAGGCATGAAACAGAGAGAAAAAGGCGGTTTGAAGCTGAGAAAAAGGAAAAAAAAACAAATACAGTTTGAGGGTGAACAAGAAGAAAGATTACCAGAGGCTGCCGGGATAGAAAAAAACAAAGGCAGTTTGAGCTAGAAAAGGTAAGGCTCGAGGGGCAACCTGCTGAATCTGATGGTGCGTTCGTTGCAAGTCGGGAAGTTAAATTGGTCCCTCCATTTGATGAAACGGAAGTTCATAATTACCTTCAGCACTTTGAGGAAGTGGCTCAGAGTCTATAGTGGCCGGAAGGAAGCTGGCCTCTCTTGTTACAGAGTGAAATTAAAGGCAAGGTTCAGGAGGCGTATTCTGCCCTATCAATTGAAGATGCAGCTAATTATGAGGCCGTGAAACAGGCTGTGCTTTACCCGACGAACTGGTTCCAGAAGCCTATAGGTAAAGGTTTAGGAATTTGAGGAAGTCTGTGAACCAGATTCATTTGGAATTTGCCTACTAGAAGTCTATGTGTTTGGAACGATGGCGCACATCTAAAATGTGGATGATAATTCTGACAGACTAAAAGAGTTGATTTTATTTGAAGAGTTCAAAAGATGCGTCCATAATGATATAAAGGCGTAATTAGATGAAAAAAAAGATGTTGCCACTTTGCAAGAGTCTGCTAAATTAGCGGATGAGTTTGCCTTAACCCACAAGGTTAAGTTTACACGGAGTAACACCTTCCAAAAGGGTTGCATGAATTGTCAGGGTAAACTAGAAATTAAATCATGGACTAATGACAAAGGTAGGTTAAAGGCAAGGAGTTGAAGGAGAAATATTCTGGTCTTACTTGTCAGTATTGCAAGAAACCTGATTATGTTATGGCTAATTGTTTCCCCCTGAAGAAGAAGAAGGAAAAGGAGGCAGTCCCAGATGCTTGTATTCATCGCTGTGAAACATACATAAACCCTAAGGATTATTATGAAGCTCCATTTGGGGCTGAGATCTCTGACTGAGTTAGGAAAGAATTTGATCCTTTTATGTTGGAAGGGTTTGTTACAGTACAGGAATGGTCAGCCCCGCTACCAGTAAAAATTCTTCGAGATACTGGGGCTTCTCAGTCGCTCTTGTTAGACAATGTACAAAAGTTTCGTGATGAAACTGCCACTTGTAAGTAAATCTCATTACGGCATTGGGAACGTCATTGTTTCTGTAACTCTGCACAGCGTAATTTTGAGGTCAGGGTTAGATACAGGACCTGTTAAAATAGGACTACGCCCCAGTTTACCGGTATATGTGTCTCTTTGTTGTTAGGGAACGACCTAGCAGGTGGCAGCGCTGTTTCTGCAGTGCATCTGACGACTAAGGCAATCACTGATGATATAAAGACGGATTCTGACATTATCCATCCTGCGCAGTAACTCGAGCTGCGGTCAAGAACCTTGCCAATGCCGATGGCTCTGTGTGGCATGTCGCTGCTACCCATGATGGCCCAAGCCAGGATTTAGGTTTCGATGATTTGTCAGGGACTTTTCCTGGCTGCACTGTTTGAGCAGGATCCTTGTAGTAGGTCTGATTCCAAAGATTTGTTTTTGCCCAGAAAGGAGTTTATAGCGGAACAGGACTAAGACCCTGAGATTGCAGATTGAAAGACAAAGCTCCCCCAGGTGATGAGACTGAGAAAGTGCCAGTCAGGTATTATATTAAGAATGGAGTGTTAATGTGGAAAGGGAGACCATCTGATATTCCTGCAAGTGAGGTTGTAGTTACTAAAGTCTGTAAAGTCTATAGGAAAGAGATTTTATCTTTGGCCCATCGGAAGCCCTTAGGTGGCCATCTTGTGAATAAAACTGCGAGCAATACTTTGAAACATTTCTTCTGTCTTGGTTTGAGGACAGATGTTATGAAATTTTGCAGAACATTTCACACTTGTCAGGTTGTGGATAAAACTAATAGGTCACCCCAGTGGCCCCACTGCAACCTATTCCTGCATTCGATTAAACTTTTTCTAAGGTTATTATGGATTGTGTTGGCCCATTGCCAAAGACTAAAGCTGACAATCATGTGTATTTGCTGACCATCATGTGTAACGCATCCAGATTTCCAGAAGCTATACCTCTCAGGAATATAAATGCTAACACTAAGTCGATGACTCTGATAAAGTTCTTCTCGTCGTTTGGGTTGCCTAAAGAAATCCTCTCTGATCAAGGAAGTAATTTTATGTCAGGATTATTCCAGTAGGTAGTATACGAACTGAGAGCCAAACAAATTACTTCGTCTGCTTACCAGCCAGAATGCCAAGGGGCCTTAGAAAGATTTCAGTCTGCCCTCAAGTCCGTGATTAGGACATTCTGTATTTTAAATGATAAAGACTGGGATGAGGGAGTTTATTTGCTTTTATTTGCAGTGAAACAGTCAGCGCAAGACTCCGTAGGCCTTAGCCTCTTTGAGTTTGTGTTTGGACACCAGGTCAGAGCACCTATGGCATTACTAAAGGAACATGAGGTTAACAAAGACCTGCATATTAATTTGCTAGACTATGTTTTGAAATAAAAGGACGGATTGAAAAGAGCTTGCAATTTAGCAAGGAAAATAAAATTCAGCCCAGGAAAAAAAAAGAAAATTTGGTTTGATAAACAAGCTCGAATGACGTCATTCCAGGTGTGGTATAAGGTTTTTGTGTTATTTTCTACGCAAAGGGACCCTTTGCAAGCTAGGTTACATGGTCCTTATGAGGTTGAAATTAAACTTAATAATGTGGATTATATGGTCAAAATACAAGACAGACAAAAATCAACAGCGCTCTGTCATACAAACATCTCAAAAACCATATTTTCAAAAGCAAACAACAGCTGTGCCTGGAAGGAGTCTGTGTTTGGAAGAATAACACGGAGCCTGATCTCATTGGGAACGCCTTCGCTGATTCAATTGAAGCCTTTATAAGAGCACACATTGTTGCAGCTAGATTAACAAATTAGACTGTTTTGGGAAAACAAGATTAAAAATTGGCGCATATACAGCCACGGCAGAGGCAACAAATGAAATAGTTAATCCACAGATTTAAAAGTTTATTTCCTGATGTCCCAAAAAGAACCACAGTGGCATTACATGATGTTGATGTAGAGCCCTGATTTTTGGTGAATCTAATATTGATGTGTGTTGTCCCGTTAAGCCTCTCTTAAGTGATTTTATGCTTCCGGTTGCTTCCTTTAATCTTGCTCTGCTTATCACCGGGCCCACGCACAAGCTAGGCCATACACCTAACCTAGTCTTAACGTCTGGTTTTCTGATCTGCAATGCCTTAACAATTGATGCTTGTCTGTCGGATCATGGAGCTGTTATTTTTAAGGTATCTCTTCATTTTTCCTCTATTAACTGTCATCTTCCTGTAGGTTATTCTCGCTATATTAACTCTTCGACAACAAATAAGTCCTATGAGGCTCTCATAGCTGCTCCCAACACTTGAAACATTGAGGCTTCTCCTCCCCATCAAGCACTGAGCAACTTTCTTCCTTATTTAATACCACCTGGTCTTCTATTCTGAATACTGTTGTTCCCCTTAAATTGAAAATGTCTTAGCCTAAAAGTTTTGCTTGGCTTAAAGACACCACCAGAACCCTAAGGAGGGAGCGTCGACTGTCCGAACGAAAATGAAAGTGTGATAAGCTTCATATTTTTTTGAAATTTTGAGAAACAATCTTCACAAAAGCAGGAAGTAGTTAAAGCTGCGAGAGGAAAACACTTTTCTGGCCTAATTTCTAACAACTCTCATAATCCCAAGGTCTTATTCAGTACCATACATTCTGTCAGTTTTCCCGCCCCTAGTAGCAGCTTAGATGTGTCCCCTGCTAAGTGCGAAGATTTTTTTTTAAAAATTCTTCATTATCAAAGTTGAGGACATTAGAATGAACATCCTCCCCCGCCCCACCTCCACCCGTGTCCTAGCTGTCTCAGTGGTTTGTTCATCAAAGCTGGACTGCTTCCATATCATCATGTCTCCTTTCCTTGTCATCAGCATTATATACTTCCGCTCGGCCAAATCATTCCAAAATACGACATTTCCTTCCACTGTTATGCTGATGGCACACAGTTTTATCTCCCTATAAAAATAAATGATCAGTCAAATCTAGTCAGCCTCATGAACTGCCTTGAGGATATAAAGTGTTGGATGGCACAAAACATCTTACAGCTGAATGAAGGCAAGTCTGAAGTTGTCCTATTTGTCCGCCCTTGACTCCATGAAGGTGATTACCAAGAGTCTTGATAATCTGTCCACCCTTGTCAAATCCCATGTTAAATCCCTTGGTGTGATATTTGATTCCACCTTTAACTTTGTCAGGCAAGTTAATGCAGTAGTAAAAGCCATTTTTCCAGCTTCATATTATTGCCAAAATGAAGCAGTTTCTCTCCTTAGAAGATGTCGAGAAAGTCATCCAGATCCTTATATCTTTCCGCTTTGACTATTCCAATTCCCTGTATACTGGGATTAGTTAGCCGTCCCCGTCCCGTCTGCAAATGGTCCAACATACCGCAGCTAGGCTCCTGACAGGTGCCCGGAAGAGGGACGATATTAATCCTACTCTAGTCTCCCTTCACTGGCTTCCAGCACGATTTAGAATTGATTTTTATGATCCTCCTATTTGTTTATAAAGCCCTAAATGGGCTGGCTCCCATTTATATCACAGACATATTAACCCCTTATTCTACTTCCATGTCCCTCAGCTCGGCTGACTTGGGGCTCTTGGCTGTCCCGCAATCTAAACTTAACCTTAGGGGAGAGCGCGCTTTTGCTACTGCAGCCCTAGACCGTGGAACTGCATTCCACTCCCTATAAGATCTGCCTCCTCCATCGACTGTTTTAAATCCAGGCTCCATTCATACTTCTATTCACTAGCGTTTGGATCTTCCTGATGTGACTGATTTTTGGCTTGTGCCTAGGCCCTTGTGTTGTTTCTTTGATGCCTATAAGCTGTTTGCCTTATTGGTTATGCCTGTGTTTCTCGTATTGGTAGTTTTAGCTATTTTGCTCTGATCTGTACCTCACTTTGGTCAACGTGGTTTGTTTTTATATGTGCTATATAAATGACTTTGACTTGACTTGTTTCGACAATAAAACAGCATCCATATCGCATGAACATAGAAAATGTAAACTTGCTGAACAAGAAATTGAGTACGTATGTGTTAGAACATTGTATTATTAGGCACTCCAATTGAGATTGTATTCACCTTGTGTTATGATACCTAAATCAGATGGTAGTTTCAGGTTTTGCACTGATTACAGAAAGGTGACTGCTATAACAAAGACAGATGCGTATCCCATCTCCAGGGTGGATGGTTGTGTAGACAAAGTTGGAAAGGCTAAGTTTCTAACAAAGATTGATTTGCTGAAAGGGTATTGGTGTATTCCATTAACGGATAGAGGTAGAGAAGCTTCTGCATTTATAGGACTTTCTGGGTTGTAAGAATACAATGTTCTACTATTTGGGATCAAATATACTCCAGGAACATGCCAGAGAAAGATTAATTCTGTAATTAAAGGGTAAAAAACACAGATGGCTATACTGATGATTTAGTCACAGGAAATTACACCTGGGAAACCCATATGTCTGCAGTGAGAAAAAAATAAAGAAAAAAAAATGTTTGACACGCTTCCAAAGGCCAATCTTACAGTTAACTTCGCTAAGAGTGACTTTGGTCATGCCACTGCGACCTATCTCGGTAATGTTGTAGGGTAGGGCAAGTTGGCCCCTGTTCCCTCAAATGTTCAGGAAATTTCTGAGGTTCCCCGTCCAACTGGCAAAAAGGCTCTCAGAAGATTTCTCGGAATGGTCGGATATTATCGCAAGTTCTGTAAGAACTTTGCTGATATTGCCCTCCCATTGACTAACGTCCTGAAGAATGGTGAAAAGTTTGTTTGGACAGAGCCTTGTCAGAACCCATTTGATCAATTCAAAGCCATATTTTCTTTGCCTTGGCTTCCAGCCTATTATCTCAATCAGAAAATAATCTCCTGAACGGCTATCACTCGTGAATCTTGGACTACTATAAAGTGAAGAGAATATATTACCACGAGTTCAGGGAGATTCGTACAACTACTTCTTGCAGGATATTAGAATACGCCTGATAGTTAATGCTGAACATTCAGGAAGAAAAATGAACATAGTAGAGGGTCACATTAGCGCACGTAACGACTCTGCCTGCGTTTGACCGGCCTCTCTGCTGTTCATGCATGCTGTTCGCAGGCGAAGGAGCTTGCATTTGACCAGTCGCATTCTCTCTTTTGCTTGATGTTTCCGGCGGATGGTGCACGAGTCACGGGAACGAGGGTTGTGGATTAAAATCAGCAGTACATTTCACGATGTATTTCTGGTTACGGGTTGCTCTTATACTTATTAACATTCTCTGCGTTTTTGATCAGAGAGATCTGCCTCTCCGGCCTCCGGTATAACGATAAGTTTAATGATATTGAACTGAAATGAACCAGATTGATATTCTTAAACTGTTTCAATGTCTCATTGTAGTTTGGTGTTTTATGTCCCGTGTTTTGGACCGTTTTGTCGTTTGAGCAATTCGATCTTTCTTTGTGTTTTGATGTTTTCTTTGAACGGTTTCCATTGTGTTCCTTTGTTTCATGGCGGCCATGAGTGCTGCGCTCTCTGCAGTTTGCCGTGGAGTGTTGAGCTTCTCTGGTTGATGAGCACCTTCATTTATTAATCGTTTCCGAACTACAGCCTTTAAGCCTTTCTGCTTTTGTTTTAATATTGTCAAGACAATTGAGGCTGGCACGTATTTCCAGATTTGGTGTCGAGTCGTGGACCCACTGGTCGCAATTCCCGCGTTGAGTTTGTGGCAGTGACCACCGTGACAGAGAAAGCCGTATATTCCTCCGCAGTTGAGTCTAGTCCTTTGTTTCCGAGTTATTCATTATCCTATGTTTCCGAGTTACAGTATATGCTATTTTCCCGACGTATGTGCTACTCTCCCGAGATTCCAACTACGCTCCTGAGTTTCACACTACGCTTCCGAACCCCAGGGTGGCCTCCATCATTCAGACTTGCTTCGGATTTCCAGAACAGCCTCTAGAGCGACAGGTTTACCATGGATTTTTAGTATGCCTCGAGGGCATCATGAATGGCTTAGGAATTTCAGATCTATCTAGAGTGAGTCACAGTTGTCCCAATTTTACAATGCTGCATCGAGCGTCATGTCTGCTTCATGTTTGGCAGGTCTGTTCTGAGAGCTCCCTGGGCCATCAGGAGCTCGCCTTGTGAGAGGGGGCGACAACTTAATGAGCCCTGCAGCCTCTGCGGCTTGCTTAGAGCATTGCTCTTCGAGGGTACATGAAAATATCTAATAACAACTTGTTATCGGGACAGAATTGAAGCAGTTGTGCTTTCCGTTTAAACTTCTAAAGTTACTTGAGGTTGGCACCTGGTATGCGTTGCTGAGTCGAGTCCTGAGCCTACCGTCCGCAACCACTTGAATGAGTTGGTGCCAGCAACTAACGTGACAGCGAAAGCCTGCCATTCCATCACGCTTGGGTCCAGTGGACTGGGAGCACACAGTGACGCTAGCTGCCTGTGAGAATATGAATCTTGGAATATCGTCCATATAACAGAAGACAAAACGGTTACGCCCCTCCCACAGTACATCGTTTACTGAAGTTGTGAAACACTGCTGAAACATCAACTAAACCGCGTGGTTATCCAAGGTAACTATAATGTCCGGTGAAGACTGTCATCCATTGATCTCATTGTTGGATCTGAACCACGTTGTTGGCATTCCGGTGGCCATCTGCACTTGAAGACGGAGACTGCTTGTAACAACATCGATGCCATATTACTGCTATGAACTGGGTAACAGGTGCTAATTGTTAATTCATTTCGACCTCTGTCATGGACACATGATATCAGTCCGACGTCCTGCCAAAAAGGACAGCACTCTAGCAGATGAAGTAGGCGGCTGAATAATTCCAGATGTCAAAACCTCCATAGCTGTCCTCTCGCGTGAGAAGAAGGCGTATAACCTTCCCGATTGAAACATGTCCATGTAATAAACCGACGGGGCAATCGTCGTCACTCTGTTGGTATTGCGCAGTAGTTGTCCTCTCCTCTAGATCCCGAACAAATCAAAATATTCTGATGACACTGAAGAATTAAGTATCCGACTAGAGCTGTTAAGCCTTTCTGCTTTCGTTTTAATATTATCAAGTCAATTGCGGCTGGCGTGTGTTTCCAACTCCTGTGTCAGGTCAGATTAGTTCATATCCGACCTTAAGGAGTCAGTAATAAACTCGACCGATCACTCTATATACTTCCCTGCAAGTCACCCGGACACGCGGGTGGCATCTTGAAAACTCGGAAAGGACTCTCGGAGCCCTGCTCTGGTCTATTGGAAACTGTAGGAAGGCTCATATCTCGGCATACATTCGTGCCGTGACCAACTGTGAATCGTGACAAAAGAGCAATTATTTACCGGATTATGAAGATGTCGCACGGATAATCAATGATTAATAGAATGATGGAGAAGGAAGAAAGTGGAAAATCTTCTTAAAGCTGAAAGGACCGGAAAAATAAGGTACGTAACCGGAATCCATACTGGACGTCCGAGAAGTACGCTGGTCGAGCTATTATTTACGAAATTGGATTTTCTCTGCCAGAACAACAACAACAACAAAAAAAAAATCCAATTGAACCAAGTTATACCAAGTCTCTCAAATAATGTTGTTGTCTACCACAAAGTGAGAGCAATGGTAATAACTTTTCTTTCAGAAATGGGTTGACAATTCTCAGGATATTTTCCTGCAAATCCTCCATCTGGTCACTGGTCGCAAAACGTGCGTTAAGATGGTAATTTAATCCCCGTCCTAATGCTGCAATATATATATATCGAACTCCCAGACAGAGCAGCATGAGTTTTTTCGGCTGCCTCTGAGTCGCCTGCAGGGTGAACAAAAATCCTCCAAATGATTCTTAGGAATGAGTTTATTGGAGAACACACGGGAGCACCCTTTTGCCATTCCGCTGTTGCGTATGAAAGGGCACTCCAAGAGAGGAAAGTAATTATACTTCTTTCGCTGTAGTTTTATTCATTCATTCATTCATCCATTCATTTCCGAAGGGAACTTTGCGGATGCAATTCAATGTCCAAGAGCATTGCTTTAAGAATCAGTGGCAATATTCATGGTCCCCAGGGTGGGTGATGTGTAGGTTAATTAGCCCAACATGGCGGTTCTGGGAACACGTAACAGGCCACAGAACTAAATGTTCGGAACAAGAGTCCATCTCTGAAGAACGTGAATCCCGCTTGCTAGTCTCGGGGTCCTTCTACAATAATATATGTATCTCCTGTTGAAACTGCCCATGCCGTCCAGCTGCTTGCCTTTGGCAGGCTAATGCCGTGAAAAGTTGATAAATCTCCACTTGATCACACATTGTTTGAGCCCTGTTGTAACAATGCTCTGTCGAGCGGACCCGGTAGCAGAATAAACTCAGGACGCGATATAGAATTTAACGATGACTTTAAGATTGCAAGAAATAATCAAACGAGGAGTTCTTTAACTCGGGACCTCCACACAATAAAATGGTCATTCATACAGCATTTAATCCAGGACGCATCGATGAGCGCTGAAGCAGAATAACCTGAAAACTCGAAAAAAGTTTTCCCCATACGAAGCGCCACGAAAGAATCACAGTGACTGCTTAATTACAAAAGTAGCTGCCGCTACACGGCGCCTCTCGATGGCCAGAATGACCTATGGCAGGATCTTCAGTGTGTTAACCTCCATCCACTAATCGAGAGCAGACACCTGCCGATCCAATGCGAGCAAGATACGAGTTTTGTAGGCCAATGATTATTTGCGGATGCAGAAAGCCAGAAGTGAGTGGCTAGCATATTTCATCCGTACCATAACCTTCCCAGCCTACGAGGTAATGTACGTCGCCATGCACTTCGAGAGTCCAGTGGTAGTGGTTAAGCAGGCAAATGCCATATTAGCATTCTTTTCAACATGTGTAGAATATATGAGCATATAAGTGAACCTAGCGCTTCAAATGGTACTAGTGAGGACGCACCTTCAGTATTGTTAACAGTTTTAGGCCCCTCGCCTTAGAAATGATATGCTGGCATTGGTGAGGAACCAGAAGAGGTTCACAAGAATGATTCCAGGAATGAAAGGGCTATCACCCGAAGAATGTTAGATGGCTCTGTGTTTGTAATCGCTGGAGCTCAAAGGATGAGGAAAGATGTCATTGATTCCTTTCGAAAGCTGAATGGCCGAGACAGAATTGATGTGGAAGTGATGTTTCCCACAGAGGGAGAGTCTAGGACAAGAGGGTACAACCTCAGGATGTAGGCGATGAAAGGGTACTCTTTCAAAACAGAGATGGGGAGAAATTTCTTTCGCCAAAGGGTGGTGAATTTGTGGAATTTGTTGCCACGTGCAGCTGTGGAGGCCAGGTCGTTGGGTGTATTTCAGGCAGAGATTGATTGGTGCTTGATTGGACATGGCAACAAAAGTTCCCATGAACGCCGGGAACTGGGGTTAAGGAGGATATAAAGAAGAAAAGATTGTCTATGAATGAATGGCGGAGAAGACTCGGTGAAGCAGATGGCCTAATTCTGCCCCTGTGTCTTCTGGTCTTAATGACTTATGGTAGTCTAACTGTGTAATACTTTGTCCGTCGACACAGGTCATTGGTGGGAAACCTAGGCAGCAGTAGCCAGATGACTGGAAATTAGAAGTTTAAGGCAAGTAACAAGAATGGTGGGATGTCTATTCATATTTCTCTTGAATTTCAAGTGACAGTTCACTGGTGTGGAGTTTCAGAGCATCTTAAAGAGTCCTTTGTATTTAATAGCCAGGTTCCGAGATTACTACCGCTTCTAAATTCCTGGGAGGGAGGGGGGAAGAACACCATTGTGGCCTGGACAGAAGGAAGGTTGTGTTCGTTAACGGCGGTTCTTCTCAATAGGCAATTGAAGTCTACATTGCCTTAGGCACTGCTCTGCTGCAACTTAGAACCAATCTATCAGAAGCAGGGCTACCAATGCGGAACCCTGCTCCTGGATTAGCGGTACATTGTAGCCAAGCAGACAACTGGAAGGACACTTCCCAATGGAGGACTAAACAGGATTGTTCTGAGCTCATTCTGTCCGAATAAAACGGTTTTTCAATGTAGTCGAATTTGTTGATAACAGACTGTTTCGAGATCACTCTAAAACCTGACTCAATTTCAGGACTACTCATCAATTGGCTGGTGAGATTCTGAGGATAAATTAAAAAATGCCCTGATGAGAAAACAAAATCCTGCAAAATTTAGATATCGATTGCGGACCACCTTCATCGACAACATCACGGGGAAAGATGTTTACATCATCAGCATGGTTGTCTTAGCCTCCGTGGTTATTTACGGAGATGAACAAAGTAACAAGCCTTTGACACCCGCTCTGCCGAAACTATATGACAGTGTTTCCTCAGGACGGAGGAAGTCCAGTGATAACATCCATAAAACATGATCGCAGAAAGGAGTAAATTGGTAGAGTCTGTAAAATCCTTTGAAACGGTGTTCCAGCTTCTTTATTCCGGGCATACAGATCGAATGCCGAAATGCTGTCTTTGACAACATTGACCATGCCAGGCCACCCGAACAGCCTCTGCAAATCTCAGGTGACCGAACATGATGGAGGCATACCCCAAATGAATACTTTAGTGTTAACCACCTCAGGGATCAAGATACGACCATATTGTTCCTAAGCCTTCAGTATCTGTTTAAGATGGCGTTACTAAAGACGGGAGGCAGCTAATGCCGGTGCTTCAACCAGTAATTACAACTAAATGCTTTATTAATAACCTTTTTTTCAGTGCAAAATTGCGGTAAACGATCATTAATGATAATGCGAGCGAAGGTGAGGCTATCTTGTGTATCGAGACGAGTCGAGCGTGTGTAGTTTATAAAAGTAGGAACAGTGGAATTTTAGAGCCCGTTCACCTCAACAGAGACAGAGGTCTAATCAATCCATGATCCACGCAGATCTGGAGAGGTCATGTATGTGCCAGAAAATGGCGAAGGGGTTCAGCCGCAGAACACATGGAAGCGATGGTGCCGGGAACGAGTGAGAGAGAGGACTCGTTGGTTGGGCAATCTAAACACCGAGGTTAATAGAATTCGGGACCATAGTCGAGGTTCCAACAGTAATGATCGTTCCTCCGCAACATACTATGTACATCGCTCACCGTGGTGTTAAGACTGCGCCTGAGTCTATAGTCTGTTCCGACTACTCAAAGCCTCGTGTCTATGAGCTTGGCTCTGTTTCGCTGTGTAATGAACTGCGACGGAGACTGTGGGCCTGCTTCATATGCTCCGGACCTCATGACCATGGACTCAATTTAGCACTGAACACGTCCTTTTTCTTGTTTACACGAGTTGTGCTTAGTTTAAACTGTCTGCAAACTGGGGTCTGTCAATATTTTGAGTGGGTTCTTTATGGTGCATTATTTGCGGCTGTGTGCACGTAGACGAATCAGAAGGTTATAAGCACACAAATCTCAGTGTTTTATAATTAATGTATATTTTGATCATAAAAGCATTCAAAACTTTGAACTTTGAACATAAGCAGATTCAGAATCAGGTTTATTATCACCGGCATGTGACCTGACGTTTGTTAATTTAGCAGTATCAGTTCAATGCAATACATAAGATAGAAGAAAAAATAAAGAAAATAATAATAATATTGATAATAATAAATAAGTAAATCAAACACAATATACCTATATTAACTAGATATTAACTAGATTTTTTAAAAAAATGTTAGGAACAAAAAAAAACACACACACACAGAAATACTGTATATTAAGAAGGTGAGGTTGTCATGGTCCGGATCGGGGACCCTTTAAATTTACTTTGTTTAGGTTACGATCCGGACTGTTGTTTGCCTGTTTACCTTTGGTTCCCTGTTTTCTCGTGTCCCTCGGGCTTGGTGATTGAAGGCAATTTACTTACGGCTGAACCGGCAGTTCATCGTCTCCGGCTTTCCGCCGTTCCGTGTGAGAGTATTTGCAAAGTCAGCAAAGGTACTGGGAGCCAATGTTATCTGGCCGGAGCAAGTCTAGTCTCCCCGCGAAGCGAGTGCCAGTAAGTCGCCTTTCCTCACCAGAGCAACCCTGTCAAGTTACTTCGCCAAAGCGAACCTACAAAATTTCCTCGCCGAGGCGGTTCCGTCCGTTAACCAGCCGGAGGGAATCAAGAGTCGCTGTCTACTGTTCCCGGGCCGAGTCTAGAGCTAGCCACTCCCCGGTGGCTCCAAATACCACTTCCAGGCCCTGGCGGCTCCAGGAACCTCGTCCTGACCCTGGCGGCATCCAAGTACCAAATGAAGTCGGATGCATCAGCAAGGGAGATAAGGTTAGTATAGAACTATGGTGGGAAACTGCGTCACATGGTGTAAGCAGAATTATCTGCAGCTTAATATGAAAAAGTCTAAGGACCTGGTGGTGGACCTAAAGAGGGCTAAGGCACCAGTGACCCCTGTTTTCATCCAGGGTGTCAGTGTGGACATGGTGGTCGATTACAAATACCTGAGGATACGAATTGACAATAAAATGGACTGGTCAAAGAACACTGAGGCTGTCTACAAGAAGGGTCAGTGCTGTCTCTATTTCCTGAAGAGACTGAGGTCCTTTAACATCTGGCGGACGATGCTGAGGATGTTCTACGAGCCTGTTGTGGCCAGTGCTATCATGTTTGCTGTTGTGTGCTGGGGCCGTAGGCTGAGGGTAGCAGACACCAACAGAATCAGCAAACTCATTCGTAAGTGACGTTGTGGGGATGGAACTAGACTCTCTGACGGTGGTGCCTGAAAAGAGGATGTTCTCCAAGTTGCATGCCATCTTGGACAATGTCTCCCATCCACTATATAATGTACTGGTTGGGCACAAGAGTACATTCAGCCAGAGACTCATTCCACCGAGATGCAACACTGAGCGTCATAGGAAGTAATTCCTGCCTGTGGCTTTCAAACTTTACAACTCTTACCTTGGAGGGTCAGACACCCTGAGCCAATAGGCTGGTCCTTGAGATATTTCGATTGGCATAATTTACATATTATTATTTAATAATTTATGGTTTTATATTGCTATATTTATACTCTGTTTTTGGTTGGTGCAACTGTAACGAAACCCTATTTCCGTCGGGATCAATAAAGTATGTTTATCTATCTATGTCCTGGCCCTGGCGGCATCCAAGTACCAAGTCGAGTCTGGACCTGGCGGTCCATGATTCCGAGTCCTAGTCCAAACCCTTAGTCCCAGCCTGCTAGCCTCAAGAGCCAAGACCCCAGCCTGCTAACCTCTCAAGATGCGTCTTGGATTTGGGTCCACCCTTGCTCCCAACAGCCCCCATTGTGACAGAGGTAGTGCCTAATTGTTCAATGTCCATTGAGGATTCGAATGATAGAGGCGAAGAAGCTCTTCTTGTAACACTGAGTGTGAGCCTTCAGGCTTCCCTACCTCCTACCTGATGGTATCAGGGAGAAAAGTGTATGTCCTGGATGCTGGGGTTCCTTATCAACGGACGATGCCTTTCTGAGACACCGCTCCAAGAAGGTGCCCTGGGTACTTTGTAGGCAAGTAACCAAAATGAAGCTGACTTGATATACAATGTTCTGCAGCTTCTTTCTGTCCTGTGCAGTAGCAACCATCCCGCCCCCCCCACACACACACATTACACACACACACACACACACACACACACACACACACACACACACACACACACACACACCAGACAATGATGCAGCCTGTCAGAATGCTCTCCACTGTCAGAATGCTCTCCACATATATAGAAGTTTGAGAACCTTGGATTGGTAACCCAATCTACTGGAAGACAAAGGTTTTGATTTGTTTAAGATGGTCTCTAGGACTTCCTCCATATCTGCGGCTTCTAACTGCTCAGAAAAAACGTTCAATTTCTGACTTTTAGAAACATGTCTGAACGTAATAATAAATTGTAACCTATTGAAGATAAATTATCAGCCTGCATTCCAAGGCTCCAATCTTTTGCTGTGCAACGAAGACTCCGCTTTTCTCTCCGCTTATTAGGGAGAGGGCGAGAGAGAGCCTGTGATATGTCGAATTAATGGTTGAACGAAAAGGCTCTGTGTCTTTACTGAGAGCTCAGTGGAGGGTGCCGATGTTTTTGTTTTTGCTGTAGGGAATGGAGCGAGGTCGCTACCATCCTGCTGCTTATGCGTGGGAAAGGGGATCTGCAAGATGGTGGGTGTCTTTTGCGCTCTAACATTAAGCTGTCATTGTCACAGTGGGGTGCTGGGAGCACACACCCAAATGTGAGACACAGACACTGAAGTACAAGGAACAGAATCAGACTAGAGTAGGGACGTGACAGGATTCAGGCAAGGAGTAGGAACAAGAACGCAGAGTTGGGCTATGGAAAGCGGGACCAGAACTAGAAACCACGGACTAGGAGACAAGGCTGGGACATGACATGGCTTCGGGACAGGCCGTGGCTGACGTCTAGAGGCCTGAGCTTGGAGACAAGACAAAGCTCAGACGCCGAGCCTGAGGCTGGACAAGGACCCAGAACCTAGGTCTTCCCTCGGGCTCGGACCCCAGAACCAGGCAAGGACATGGCATGGCTTGAGGCTAGGGTCTTGTGTCTTGGGCTTGGCTTGGGATCCTCGAGGCTTGGGGTGTTGGGTCCTGAGCTTGGCTGCAGGCTGAGGCCTTGGGACATGAGCTTGGCTTGGGATGCTCAAGCCTTGGGTTCTTGGACCTTGGCTTGGGATCCTCGAGGCTAGGGTTTTGGAGCTTGGCTGCGGGATCGTCGAGGCTAGGGTTCCTGGAGCTTGACTGCGGGATTCTCGAGGCTTGCGTTCTTGGAGCTTGGCTGCGGGACTCTCGAGGCTTGCGTTCTTGGAGCTTGGCTGCGGGATTCTCGAGGCTTGCGTTCTTGGAGCTTGGCTGCGGGATTCTCGAGGCTTTCGTTCTTGGAGCTTGGCTGCGGGAGTCTCGAGGCTTGCGTTCTTGGAGTTTAAGCTTGGCTTGGGATCTTGGTCTTCAAATGCGGAGGCTGATAACTCGGGCACTGGAGCTGAGAGACAGACTGGGAACTGAACATCAAGATAGAGCCGGGACTTATCCTTCGACAAGCCAGGACTCATCTTTAACACAACACAAGCATGAGACAGGACAGAACATAGTCATAGAGCCGGGACTTATCCTACGACAAGCCGGGACTCAACTTCATCTATACGCCAAGGTGGGACAGGTCTCTCCGTCAGGTAACGGCAGCAACGGCCGGACTTACCCAACAGAGGCAAGGACAAGATAAGCCAGGTCCTCCCCGCAGGGCAACGGAAAAAAGGCCTGGCTTACCTCACAGAGGCGAGGACAGGACAAGACAGATCCCACTGCAGGGTAACGGATAAACGGTCTGGCTTACCCCACAGTGGCAAGGCCATGAAGAGACAAAC
Source organism: Mobula birostris (assembly GCF_030028105.1). Classification (NCBI taxonomy): domain Eukaryota; kingdom Metazoa; phylum Chordata; class Chondrichthyes; order Myliobatiformes; family Myliobatidae; genus Mobula; species Mobula birostris. The sequence continues at coordinate 144,896,861 of NC_092377.1, forward strand.
ACCAAAGAACGACATACAGTTCCATCTCTGCTCCGGGGAAGCTCCGAGTCTCAGGTCGGCCAGTAATCTCATCTGGCTGCGGAAACAGCCAGATTCTTACCTAGCTTGGAGTGGCTGGCAGCCACACAGCTGGCCCGGGAAACAGCCGAATACACACCGCAAAGACCACTCCAACGAGTGGCAACCAGGGTCCATGAAGCAGTGGTCCTCCACCCAGGTCTAGAGATCATACATTGTTTCACTAGCCTTCCATCAGTAGGTTGCTCCAAAGGGGACTGACGAGACAAACCAGCAGCCCACACTCAATCCCAAGGCTACATATATTGCAAGCCCAAAGATGGGAATCAGGTGCCTTTGATTTAGCCAAACAAGGACAGCTGAAGACCCGGAGTCCTGAGTCCATGCACCGGACCATGAATCAGAATGCGGACTTCACGGACCGGACCAAGACAGTCATTCATTCTTTGGGACGCTCGTTTTCGTGGATATTTGCGAAGAAAAAACAGATAGGATGCATATTGTATACATTCCTCTGACAGAACATACTGGATTCCCCTGTTTTAGTTATATGTTGCTTTTCCTCCATATTATTTTATAGCTATTTCAGAAAGTAAGTTAAGTCTGAACCCGGAAACCACATTCCGAAATTCATTTTCAGAAAACATTCACTGCAACACCCTCACTGAGAATGTCTCGGCTGAATAAATTGACATTTTATGCAATACATTCAAGTTGATTTAAAAAAAAACGAAAAATTAGTACAAATTAACTCGAAGTCTTATCAATGGAACAAAACCAAAGAAAACCTAAACTGATCTAATAGATACTTAAGAGGTAACGGAAACTGATTGATTGAAAAGCAAATATTCATTTTTTCACCCTCTGACGTTTTGTCTGCACGCAAAAAAATATCTTCAATATGAAAGGAACCAAGCAACTGATACGATGAAAATTGCAACGGTAGGTAGCAGAGCCGATACGTGCTAAGACTGATGAAAGATTAGGTAACACGTAATACACATTGTTTCGTTCCTATGAATATGGAAAACTTGTGCTGTCGTCATTAAATGAAACCTATGAAGTGAAATTTGAGTCAACTAAATGGCTGAATAATAAATGATAAGGCGGTGATCCTAAAACCTTTTTAAAAATGGAAAAGTATGGGTTTTCAGATGACAAAGAGGACGAGACATGTGGATCCACATTTAATTTTATGCAGTTAAATTACGCGCTTTAGAAGAAACTGAACCGAAGCTGCAACATCTATTGTCTTTATTTATCAATCTGTTGCTCCAGCTGCATGGTTCACTTTATATACCTTTCAGCCATCTATTCCGCACTTAACTGGTGTTTGATCTGACTATGCATTATGACCGCACGCATGTTGATCACACTTAAGCTAGAATTGTCTTGCTGTATTTTGTACACCATTGCTCTATACATTTGAGGTAAGCTCTTTGTCACACTTTATGCATGGTTTTAGTCTGTGTGTTGCTGTTATGGGAGTGATTGCAAACCGTCTCACGGTAATGCATTTCTCCTGGCTGTTAACATTTAGTACTGTATCCGAGCATTAAACTGCAAAGATTCTTTCCGTGTGTGCGTGTAAGTTTGCCACGGAGTTGAAAAACGGTGTTGCAATTATGTATACTCTTGCAGCTGCATCCATGAGTCCCTCACTTGCATGGAGTACTGTCTCGTAAATCAGCATCTATAACCACCACTTAAGCCATGCTTCTTTCCCGTTGAAGCAATTATGAAGAAAAGTAAAGAAGCCTCGCACCTCACATCACTAGGTTCCGGAAAGTTTATGTTCACGCAGCTTATGATGGTAAAGCCTGAAGCACGGGCAAAGTCAATCACACTAGTTTCACCATGCAACTACATATGAATCTGTCGGCTCTCCGCACTTGGATTCTGATATTGCATCTGAACGCCATAAAAATATCTTGAGCACGATTTTGGTGAATGGTGTTTCCCACTTGATTGTACTGGTGTAATCATCAGGATGAGCTAAACTGCCGCAATATCCTTTGATGTGTTGTTTCCAATGAGAAGAAACTGCGATATGACTTAGCACGTTGAGCGAGTGACAAAATATATCGCAGATGCAGACTAAGAGCGCATTTTATAATTATTTTCTATTATCTCTGTCTCCATAAATGAATTATCTCTTATTAATCAAGTGCGTCCAAGATTACTTCCATTTTCATTAAATGTGGTTTACCCTCCATATTAATTAACAGCGCTGTCGGAGCGTAAGAAGCCGAAAGACCATAACATCTTTCCCAAATGCATTGTTAGAAAAGATTCATTGAAATATTGCTGATTATCACCCTCTCCAGGACAGTTTGGACTCGATAATAAGTTTCCTGTAACATACTAAAGCTGATATTAAAGAAAATCAAAAAGCATTTGGAATAATAGTCGATATAATTTAACTGGAACTCTCACCAGGATAAACAGATATACTTTCAAATAATATCTAAACAGGGCTGATGGAAAAATTGCAGGTCAGGTGACAGTGACGAATAAAGAAGCCAATATTCTTTTGGCTCTGTGACATTTCCCTGCACAAAAATGCATGTTTTCCGTGAAAGGAACCTTACCACTGCAGAAGTAGAGAAAGGGCGGAAACATGCTAAGGCAAATGAACATGTAGAGTACTGGGATTCGTACCAAGGAATTAAAAGAAAATAAATCTGCTCTGTTTATGAAATAACAGCTATGAATTGAATATTGAATGAAACTTAATGAAATCAATCTAATTATAAAATATGAGGCTATTATGCTCAAACTTTGTAAAGTTTTTGAAAAGTCAGTCTTCCTCAACAAATGAACATCCAGAAAGGGGAATGGACATGAGAATGGAAATTGTATTTTATGCAGTTCAAAGATGTGCTTTAAGAGAAAAAGAACTGATATCGTTATGTCTACAGTCTTTATTTATCAGATCAAGTTCTCCGCGCTACACATTTTTATATAAATATCAGCGTTCTATTCATCACTTGACTAATGTTTTCTCTGAATATGAATTACAATCACTCATACGTTGTGTAGTATATTTTGTACAACATTGCAAAATGCAGTATATTCATTTGAAATTAGCTCTTTGTCAGATTTTATACATTTTTTTTTTTACTCCAGTTTGTGAATTGCTTGTTATTGAAGTGATTGTAAACAATCTCACATTGAAGTGTAACGCCTGGCTTTTAACATTTCGCACTGTCTCAGAACATCAGCCAGTCAATAGATTTTACGTGTTTTCATGTGACTTTTCTACAGAATACACAGCACCATTTGCAATCAATCATACTCTTGTAGTTGCATTCTCAGTTGAAAAAAAAAACAGTCATGTCTGAGTGACATCGACATCTCTTACATATTCTCTACCAGCAGTGGTCTACATGCTTGGCCTCCTGTTCTGGGTGAAGTTGAAGTTCAAGTTGAAATACATTCAACCATATAGGTTTTCTCACGAATAAAACACACAACGCAACGTTACTCCGTAGCCAAAGTGCAAGACACAATTCTAACGGTCACACAAAGCACAGACAGCATATACAAGAAACACATACAAGAAACACATATAAGGCATCATTAAAACACAGTCACTTTGCACGGTTTACATGAATTACGTTGTGGCTAACCACAGCTACAATATCATATTTAATTTCTGTCGCAGCCGATCCAAAGGTGCTGACGGATTAGCATAAAGAACAGAAATTGTAACTCTTACTCAGAGTTTTCACAACATACACTTATTGGATGTTAGCGAGACAAAAGAGCTAATTGTCGTTGTCAGAGGCTGAAAGGCCTGTGCACGTTGGGGAATCAGAGGCAGTGTGGTTGAGCAGTTTTAAATTACTTGATGTTATCATTTCAGAGCAACTTTTCTGCGCGCTGGATGTATATGCACTTACGGACGGAGCACATCAGCGCTTTTACTTACTTAAAGGTTTGCGACGATTCCGCATGACACCTACAACTTTGACAATAACCCATATGTGCGATGAAAAATATATTGACTGGTTGGATCATTCTATTGTAAAGAGACGCCAAAGCCGTTGAACGGAAAGACTATTAAAAGTACTCGATACGGCTGAGTCCGGCACGGTAAAGTTCTCCACACCAGTAAGCACATCTACACGGAGCGTTACCGAGGGAAACAGCACATTGGAACATCGATAGGTTGCAGCATTGGGCTGAGAAGTGGCAGATGGACCTCAACCCAGATAAGTGTGAAGTGGTTCATTTTGGTAGGTCACATTTGAATACAGAATATATTACTAATGATGAGACTCTTGGCAGTGTGGAGGATCTGCGAGATCTTAGGGCCCGTATCGATAGAACACTCAAAGCAGCTGCTCAGGTTGGCAGAGTTGTTAGGGAGGCGTATAGTGTGCTGGCCTTCACCAAACATGGGATTGAGTTCAAGAGCCATGAGGTAATATTGCAGCTATAAAGGACCTTAACCAGACCCCGCTTAGACTACCATGTTCAGTTCTGGTCACCTCACTAGAGAAAGGATGTGGACACTATAGAGAGAATGAAGAGGATATTTAATTGGATAATGCCTGGATTGAAGGGCGGACCTTATGAGAATATGAAAAGTGAACTTGGCCTTTTCGACTTGGAGCACTGGGCGAAGAGAGGTGACCTGCTAGAGGTGTATAAGATAATAAGATGCATTGGTCTTATGGCTAACCAGTGGATTTAGCCCACAGCTGAAATTGCTAACACGAGGGGGCATAGTTTTAAGGTGCTTGTAGATAGGTACCTAGTGGATGTCAGGGACATGTTTTTCATACAGGGACAGGTGGTTGTGGAAGCGAATACAATACAGTCCTTTAAAAGCCCCTTAGGTAGGTATATCGAGCCTAGAAAAAATGTAGGGCTATGCGCTAGGGAAATTCTAGACAGTTTCTCGATTACGTTACATGGTAGGCATAATATTGGGGCTGAAGTGTCTGTAAAGCACTGCAAGTGTCTATGTTCTATACTCACGGAGTATAACACCCTATGTGATACGGTCATCTCTTTGCTGGCATTATGAAGTCGAGGATCTCGAATCACACAGTACCATGCTCAGCACATGTTATTACCTTACAAAAATCGGGCATTGAACTAAATGGGATAACTGCATTTGCCCCACAATGAAATATTCAGGCAATTGATGCACTCGCATTCAAGGAAGTGTCATACCTTGTTCCCGGTATTTATCACATATCTATTCTTTTGATCATTGTTGTATTAGAATTTTGTTTTCAATTTAAGCTCCGAACACTTGAGGTACTGGTGTAGCCAAATGCCGTCATTTGTCAACTACATGGAAATTTTGGACCGTTACTTCTCACGGTACCGGACTGCCGCGCCATCCAGGTTATGATTTTGATAATATTATCAATTAAATTTTATCACCGTCTCTGCATCCAAGTATTTCGTTTTTCTGCCCTTTGGTGCAGACATTAGCTCTGCACACTGAGATTCATATTTTAAAGCAGCCTTTTACTTAATGATGTATGCCACTTGTTTCTGCCTGTGCAGGTGATTTGACTGCGTGAAGCTGCTGTAGGATTGTGCAATGTCTTTGATTGTTTCTAGTTTCTCTTGCTATTTTCTGGAAGATCGGCTTGAAATTCTAGCTGTTTTGTTTTGTATTTCTGACATAACTGCCTTGGACACATGTTCTTGTAATGCCTTCTAGAAACCATCAGGAAATATTTGTACTTTTCCTTGGCTTTAGAAATATAGAACCGTTATCAGTTACTCTTTATATCCTTGTGTGCCCTTGCAATAACCTTTTGTGTTTTTCTGTAAATATATTGTGGTTATTAAAATAAGCCACCATTAGTTGCGAGAAATTACAATTTAATACATAGTTTATATACAAGTCATAGAACGATATTTTCATAGGTCATTTGTTGCCTTTTCCTTGTGGTAAGAGAACTGCTTTAGTTTATGTCAAAGAAAACGTCATTTTTTCCAGGATTTTTAAGAAAATTGATGATATTGATTAATAGATACGATTGAGGGCAAGCCATTTCTGAGCAGATAATTAGGGATTTTATCACTGCTGATATGTCTCCATTTGTGCATATCTGTATAACCACTTCTCTCATATCAATTGTGACTTATAGGTTATTACATCTCTAGTCTAACATTCAAGTTATGGAGTAGTTTGTGAAATAGCCCTGTTTTCATCAGTGCTTCGGGGCAGGATAACAGTTTAATTATTTCCTTCGAAATAATTGTTTAGGTCTTCAGGTTGTTTTCTTTCTAGCTAATGTGCAACTTCATACGTTGTTTGGTTTACCACGTCCATAGGATATACGTTATTTTGAATATAAGTCGACATTGATTAGCTGTTTGTTGTGCATTTACTTTTAAGAAGTGATAGTTTGCTCTAATCGGTCGATGAAGTTTTTTTTTTCTGTGGCTGCTCTTATGTTAGTTTGATTTTCCGTTATCGAGAATGTGCAAAAATGTTGCATGTGTTTACAACTAATGGCCATTTACTGCATGCATTTATTCTCTTTGCTGCTTGGGAGTGCTCAGTTGTAAATGGAATACTCCCATTATTTTTGATTTAAAAAAATCAGCTCAAGCAAGTTTTCGACATATCCAGGCACACGACCAATCCTCATGCAGCGGCGTATCAGTATCCGTCCGCATCTCTCCATTTCTAAAGCGGTGAGCTATGGTTTTCGCTCTATCTACAGCCAAGTTTGGGTTGCAGTTTCATTAATACAGAAAAGCGATGCTGAGCAGATCACCACCTAGTCTGTGTTCATCCGTGCCGGCTTTTTTTTTATCTGCAGAGCTTTTCTCAGTTCTGCAGGTGGGGATGCGCTGAAAGGGAGAGAGTAAAAGCTTCGGATTATTATTATTGTTGTACTTTTTTTTTAGTTCAAATAGTTAAAAACATTTTTGACTGCGGACAAAGGCATTATGCCAAATGATTGCGTTAATATGGGTAACGCAAAAGTGTTTACTGCTTTTGTTATGTGTTTACCGTTGAGCTCCAGTTGAAGCATTAAAATAAATTATGTCGGAAGTTTACGTTTTATCGTTCTATAAACGTTTTTTTCTGCCTGATGATATCACAGATATTTATATATTTCACATTCATCTAGCCGTTATATTGTATCTTTCTGATTTGTTAAATATTCATTAACTCTAATGCACCATTGCTCAGATTCACTGTTGTGCGTTTATCTAATGCAAAGTTCATGTTCTTGTTTCTCAAAAATACCTCTATATTAAGAAGTAATTAATTTATCATTGCCATGAAGGTAAGAAAATGTTCAAATCGTCCATGAATAGAAAGTTTTGGCAAGTTATAATTCGGTTGGCTGCTGTTGCTTTCATGAACATTTTTCCTCAAATTCAGTAAACTAGAATCAAGTTTTAAAGCAAGATAAAACCATTGCAGGATTAGAGTGTCGCAATGGAATATACATCGGTTAGTTTTGATAACGCTGGTAGTTGTTTTGTTGGTTATTAACAGAGTGCGTGATTACTGATGTCAATGCTGCAACACATGTTGAAGGAATTTCACAGCAATTAGATGCAGTTAGTGTCCTGGTCCGGTCCGTGATGTCCGTATTCCGGTTCACGGTCCGGTCCATCGACCCTTGCTCCAGGTTTTCCTGTCTAACCTGTTTTTGTTCTTGTTGAGCTAATTGAGGCAGCTGATGCTCGTTGGGGCTGGCTACATAAATACCTTCGGAGACCAGGGAGTGGCTGCTGGACTATTCTTGTCCTTGTTCCTTGTATCCCTTCCTCTGTCTTCTGTTTCATCGCCTGAAGCCCTGCCTCGTCTTGCCGGTAACTCTCCCCTCACCTGAAATTGTCGTCTCGTCTTGCATTGCCTGAAGCCTTACCTTGTCTTGCTGGTAACTCTCGCCTTGTCTCGCCTGCAGTCTTGTCCTGGAGCCACCCTGTACCGAGCACGCTTCCTGTCCCTTGCCTCCGCAGGGTAAACCAGGCCGTCTTGCCGTTACCTGCGGTTGGTTCTGTCCGTTCCTGTTCCGCGCCTCTGTCGGGTGGTGATCCTCGCCCTGCCAAGGAGTACTGCGCCCTGCTCAGGAGTACCACGCCCTGTTCCGGAGAAACGCGCCCTGCCCAAGAGAACCGCGCCCAGTCCAGGTGAGCAGCACCCTGCCCAGGAGAGTCCTTCCTAGCCTCAAGCCTGCAGAATCCATCCTCCTGCCTAGCCTCAAGACAGAAGACCCCAGCCTCCTGCCTAGCCTCAAAACTGAAGACTGCAGATTCCTGCCTAGCCTCAAGCCTGAAGAATCCAGCCTCCTGCCTAGCCTCAAGCATGAATACTTCAGCCTCCTGCCTAGCCTCAGGCGTGAAGACTCCATCCTCCTGCCTAGCCTCAGGCCTGAAGACTCCAGCCTGCTGCCTAGTCTCAAGCCTGAATACTCCAGCCTCCTGCCTAGCCTGAAGCCTCAACACTCCAGCCTCCTGCCTAGCCTCAAGCCTGAAGACTCCTGCCTCCTGCCTAACCTCTGGCCTGAAGACTCCATCCTCCTGCCTAGCCACAACGCTGACTCCAGCCTCCAGCCTAGCCTCAAGCCTGAAGAATCCATCATTCTGCCAAGGCTCAAGACAGAAGGCTCCAGCCTCCTGCCTAGCCTCAAGCCTGAATAGAAAACATAGAAAACATAGAAAATAGGTGCAGGAGTAGGCCATTCGGCCCTTCGAGCCTGCACCGCCATTTATTGTGATCATGGCTGATCATCCAACTCAGAACCCCGCCCCAGCCTTCCACCCATACCCCCTGACCCCCGTAGCCACAAGGGCCATATCTAACTCCCTCTTAAATATAGCCAGTAAACTGGCCTCAACTGTTTCCTGTGGCAGAGAATTCCACAGATTCACCACTCTCTGTGTGAAGAAGTTTTTCCTAATCTCGGTCCTAAAAGGCTTCCCCTCTATCCTCAAACTGTGGCCCCTCGTTCTGCCTCCTGCCTAGCCCCAAGCCTGAAGACTCCAGCCTCCTGCCTAGCCTCAACGCTGAAGACTCCATCCGCCTGCCTAGCCTCAACGCTGAAGACTCCAGCTTCCTGCCTAGCCACAAGCCTGAAGACTCCAGCCTCCTGCCTAGCCTCCAGCCTGAAGACTCCAGCCACCTGCCTAGCCTCCAGCCTGAAGACTCCAGCCTGCTGCCTAGCCTCAAGCCTGAATACTCCAGCCTCCTGCCTAGCCTGAAGCCTGAACACTCCAGCCTCCTGCCTAGCCACAAGCCTGAAGACTCCTGCCTCCTGCCTAGCCTCTGGCCTGAAGGCTCCATCCTCCTGCCTAGCCACAACGCTGACTCCAGCCTCCTGCCTAGCCTCCAGCCTCTTGCATAGCCTCCAGCCTGAAGACACCAGCCTCTTGCCTAGCCTCCAGCCTGAATACTCCAGCCTCCTGCCTAGCCTCAAACCTGAAGACTGCAGTTTCCTGCCTAGCCTCAACGCTGAAGACTCCATCCGCCTGCCTAGCCTCAACGCTGAAGACTCCATCCGCCTGCCTAGCCTCAACGCTAAAGACTCCAGCCTCCTGCCTAGCCACAAGCCTGAAGAATCCAGCCTCCTGCCTAGCCTCCAGCCTGAATACTCCAACCTCCTGCCTAGCCTCAAACATGAAGACTGCAGTTTCCTGCCTAGCCTCAAGCCTGAAGATTCCAGCCTCCTGCCTAGCCTCAAGCATGAAGACTCCAGCCTCCTGCCTAGCCCCAAGCCTGAAGACTCCAGCCTCCTGCCTAGCCTCAACGCTGAAGACTCCATCCGCCTGCCTAGCCTCAACGCTGAAGACTCCAGCCTCCTGTCTAGCCACAAGCCTGAAGAATCCAGCCTCCTGCCTAGCCTCAAGCCAGAAGACTCCATCCTCCTGCCTAGCCTCAAGTGTGAAGACTCCATCCTCCTGCCTAGTCTCAAACCTGAAGACTGCAGCCTCCTGCCTGGCCTCAAGCCTGAAGACTCCATCCTCCTGCTTAGCCTCAAGCACGAATTCTCCAGCTTCCTGCCTGGCCACAAGCCTGAAGAATCCAGCCTCCTGCTTAGCCTCAAGCCAGAAGACTCCAGCCTCCTGCCTAGTCTCAAGCCTGAAGACTCCAGCCTCCTGCCTAGTCTCAAGCCTGAAGACTCCAGCCTCCTGCCTAACCTCAAGCCTGAAGACTCCAGCCTCCTGCCTAGTCTCAACGCTGAAGACTCCAGCCTCCTGCCTAGCCTCCAGCCTGAAGACTCCAGCCACCTGCCTAGCCTCCAGCCTGAAGACTCCACCCTGCTGCCTAGCCTCAAACCTGAATACTCCAGCCTCCTGCCTAGCCTCAAGTGTGAAGACTCCATCCTCCTGCCTAGTCTCAAACCTGAAGACTGCAGCCTCCTGCCTGGCCTCAAGCCTGAAGACTCCATCCTCCTGCTTAGCCTCAAGCACGAATTCTCCAGCCTCCTGCCTAGCCTCAAGCATGAATACTCCAGCCTCCTGCCTAGCCTCAAGCCTGAAGACTCCAGCCTTCTGCCTACCCTCAAGCCTGAGGACTCCTGCCTCCTGCTTAGCCTCTATCCTGAAGATTCCTCCCTCCTGCCTAGCCTCTAGCCTGAAGACTCCATCCTCCTGCCTAGCCTCTAGCCTTAATACTCCAGCCTCCTGCCTAGCCTCTAGCCTGAAGACTCCAGCTTCCTGCCTAGCCTCAAGCCTGAAGACCCCAGTCTCCTGCCTCCTGCCAATCCTCGCCTCAAGTCTCTAGCCTCTAGCATTCAGCCTGAGGACCCCAGCTTCCTGTCTCAAGCCATGCCACGACTCAATTCTCTAGCCTCTAGCCTCAAGCCTGTAGCCCCCAGACTCGTGCCTCCTGCCAAGTCTCGCCTCAAGTCTCTAGCTTCCAGCCTCAAGCCTGCAGACTCCAGCCTCCTGCCTAGCCTCAACGCTGAATTCTCCATACCGCTGCCTAGGCTCAGCCTGAAGATTCCAGTATCCTGCCTAGCCTCAAGCCTGAAGTCTCCAGCCTCCTGCCTACCCTCAAACCAGACGACTCCATTCTCCTGTCTAGCCTCAAGCTTGAGGACTCCATCCTCCTGCCTAGACTCAAGCCTGAAGACTCCTGACTCCTGCCTAGCCTCACCTCAGGTCTCTAGCCTCTAGCCTCAAGTCTGAAGCCCCCAGACTCCTGCCTCCTGCCAAGTCTCGCATCAATTCTCTAGATTCTAGCCTTAAGCTTGCAGACTTCAGCCTCCTGCCTCCTGCCAGGCCTCGCCTCTAGCCTCAAGCCTCAAGCCTGAAGACTCCAGCCTCCTGCCTAGCCTGAACGCTGAATACTCCATGCTCCTGCCTAGGCTCAAGCCTGAAGACTCCTGCCTCCTGCCCAGCCTCAGGCCTGTAGAATCCAGCCTTCTGTCTAGCCTCAAGCCTGAAGACTCCAGCCTCCTGCCTACCCTCAAACCTGAAGACTCCAGCCTCCTGCCTACCCTCAAACCAGAATTATCCAACCTCCTGCCTAGCCTCTAGCCTGAAGACTCCAGCCTCCTGCCTAGCCTCAAGCCTGAAGACCCCAATCTCCTGCCTCCTGCCAAGCCACGTCTCAAGTCGCTAGCCTCTAGCCTCAAGCCTGAGGACCCCAGCCTCCTGCCTCACGCCATGCCTCGACTCAGGTCTGTAGCCTCTAGCCTCAAGCCTGCAGACTCCAGACTTCTGCCTCCTGCCAGGCCTCACCTCTAGCCTCAAGCCTGAAGCCTGAAGACTCCAGCCTCCTGCCTAGCCTCAACGCTGAATACTCCATACTCCTGCCCAGGCTCAGGCCTGAATAATCCAGTCTCCTGCCTAGCCTCAAGCTTGGAGACTCCAGCCTTGTGCCTAGCCTCAAGCCTAAAGACTCCATTCTCCTGCCTAGCCTCAAGCCTGAAGACTCCATCTCCTGCCTAGCCTCAAGCCTGTAGACACCAGTCTCCTGCTGCTGCCAAGCCTCGCCTCAAGTCTCTAGCCTCTAGCCTCAAGCCTGAGGACCCCAGGCTCCTGTCTCACGCCAAGCCTCGACGCAAGTCTCTACACTCTAACCTCAAGCCTGAAGGCCCAGACTCCTGCCTCCTGCCAAGTCTCGCCTCATGTCTCTAGCTTCTAGCCTCAAGCCTGAAGACTCCAGCCTCCTGCCTCCTGCCAAACCTCGCCTCTAGCTTCAAGTCTGAAGACTCCAGCGTCGTCCTCCCTGCCCGCCAAGCCTCGCCCTTGCCTAGTTCTGGGGTCCGAGCCAGAGGTAAGACCCAGGTACTGGGTCCTTGTCCAGTCTCTGGCTCGAAGTCCAAGCCCGGGGCCCTAGCTCTCTTGTTCCGTCCTGTCCCAGGTTCCTGGTTTTCCAGTCCATGTCCTTCCCATCGCCTGTATCCTAGTCCTGTCCCTAGTACTTCAGTGTCTGTGTTCTGCACTTTGGTTCCGTTCCCAGTCACCGCCTTATGACAGTTAGTACAGTTTAAATACAGATTCCCCACCAGTTTGGCCAGAATCAAAAACGTTCATATAGTTAATATAACAGCATGCAATGTTTCATTATTAAGGATGTTTGTTTCCCACTTCTCCAGCTGGTAAGCTGATGTATGGCAATGGACAATCGCACTCATTTCTCCATTTCTTGGAACTTTCGGACTGTTGGAGTGCAGTTTATACTGCAGCTTTTCGAAGACTTCTATTAATATTGTTCTGCAGGATTAATTGTTTAATACCATTGTGTAGTGACTTTTGGATGATACCAGTGTATATCTTAATATTGGGGTAGCGTATAACCTGCACATGTTCCATAATCGTCGAAGGTCCTCTTTAATTCCGCATCAGTCCGATGTTTTTTTCACTTATTGATTTATGCATTTGTGCGCGGTTAGAATGACTGTGGGAATGATTATTATGCACGTTCTTCTTGCTTGCTTAACCCAGGCAACCTGTTCATAGTCTATACCTTCACAAGATGGTCCGGGTCAATTTTCACCCGGCCCAAAAATCCCCTCATAACAAGTGTCTATACCAAATTTTGAACCACAGATCTATTTAGAATATATAAATAGCCTATCTTACATTAATAAATGGGTGATTAATCCTTAGTTGTTTTTTTTTTTGAAAACTAAAATCTATTTCAATAGCTACGGATCAAATTTGACACGGAGAAGCCTCAATGTACAAAAATTTACAGCAACTGTACAAAAGTATAACATTTTAAAATATTTTCATTGTTTTGCATTTTGAGTCAATTTAGAAAATGTCATCAAATTTCGGCAAAAGAATTACGTTTAGGGTGTTTGTACAGCTGTCAAATGTCAAAACGGGTCAAATTTCTAAGGGTTAACCTGTAATATGATATCCGGTCGCTTACTATGGATGGTGGCATCTGTAATATTGGATCTGTCACCATATAATTTGAAGGAATTTGGTTATTATTCTGCGTCAACAGCAGGCACCTTGCTTAGATTTTTTGTAACAATCAGTTTGGACGTTCCAGACTTTCGCAGAGTGATTGCTAAGCAAGGTAAAAAAAAAACTCGATATAATCTTGATATTTTTTTAAGACACTGTTGAAACAATACCTGTAGATGTTGCGAACTATTTTGGGACTCATGTCTAAAAAAGTTTGCGCTGATAAATACGTTCCATATACGTTCTAACATGAAGCTGGGAATGGAAGGCTTAACATATGAGGAAGGTGTGTTGGCTCTGTGCATGACGCACTGGAATTCAGAAGAATGGTGGGGGGGGGGGAGGGCTGATTCATTGCAACATATAGAATGCTGAAAGGCATCGATACAGTGGATGTAAAGTGGTTGATTCCGAATGTGAGGGAGCCTGAAACCCGAGTGCATAGCCTCAGAATATACGGACGTCCATACTAAACGGAAAAGAGCAGGAATTTATTTCGCTGCAAATTGATTTTCTATGCATTTCGTTGCCACCTGCGACTGTGGAGGCCAATACCTACTTCGATAACAAGATTTTCTTAGAGCCTGAGATGTATGTTGGTGGGTGCATTTTCTGATTGTGTGCTGTATACGAGTTAAAAAAAAAAAGAAAAACGACAGGTGGGATCCACTGATTTTCTCGAGAGAAATGAGATTGTAAAGTCTCAGTTATATGTTGGTGAAAAGCAATTTTGACATGTTACCTTCTTTGGTAGTGGCTTCGGCTTTAACAAGTAAGATATTGCTGACATCTGATTCACTTACCTTAGGACGGGATACAGTAAAATTTATCCCATCATTCCTAACCTATTAAAAATCGCAAATCTTAAAGGAGTGTCTATAATTAATCTTAGTTTGTACCTCATGCTTTACATTGTGTTCTAAACTGAACGGATTATGCAAATGTTTAGCTGCAATTTATCTGCCCTCAAGATAACGTCGGTGGCGGGTGTTGTTTTTTTTTTTCCTTCGGCAATGGAAAGTGCGGTCGTTAGCAGTACCTAAGGCAGCCTGGAGTTTATTATTTCAAGCTCAGCGTTCAAAACAATCATCTTCTCAGTAGTAATGCATAAACTTCAAAACCGGGGTTTTTGTGCCAACCTCTGCAATAAAATTGTTGTCCTAGTTAGCGCGAGCGGACCAGTCCTTAGCTATCAATCATTACAGGCGCACCTCGATGATGCGCGTTTAGCCCCCTGTTCTGCTCCCGTTAAATACCTAACTGGGAGGTTAGACACAGCGCAAAAACCTTTTTATGAATTCGCCTTTTCGTTGTCAGAATATCTGTAGATGGTGTACTGGAGAGAGATAGATCGGCTGGATAAAAGTGTCACAGAACAACCATGCACTGACATACGAAGTAGAAAGGAATTGATTGTGGACTTCAGAAAGAGAAAGTCCAGTGAACACGGACCAATCCTCAGTGATGGGTCAGCAGTGTGAAATGCAGGCATTTAACGTTTGCTGGTTGTCAACATATTTGAAAATCCATCCTGAACACCACATATTAATGTAAATTCGAGGAAGTTACTCCAGTGGCTTATTTTTCATTCAAATGGTTAGTATCAAGGATGTTAGCAAATTTCAACAGATATACTGTGGGGATAATTCTGACATAGCATCACGGTCTGCTATAGATGGACACAGGATCAGGGAAAGACGTACAAAATGTTGTAATCAAGGCAGCTTCAACACAGACAGAAGCCTCCCCAGCTTGAAGGGTTTCTACAAAACGGGTTGCCTGAAGAAGGCGGCAGCTTTCATTAAAGATATGCCATCATCGTATTATTACCATCAGGGAGCACGTCCAGGAATTAAAAAAAAAACAGTGAAAGTTCTAGTAACAGGTACATCCTCTCCGTCCTCAGACTTCCGAAAGGATTATTAACAATTAAAGATACCACACTATTTTCTCTCTTTTTGCTCTACGTTTTTCTTTCACTGCACATATATTACCGGATTTCATTGTATTGTATTGCCCTGCACTTTCTCGACATATGTCAATCACAATGATCCTTATTATAATACTGTCATTTCAATTGTTCATGCTTTGAAAAGAAAGAGATATCAACTGACGGTTTATTCTATCTCTCTCATCCCCTTAGCGGGACCATGCTGGGGTTGTTTATCTTCTAACTAATAAATGACACTTTTTTTTTTCAAAGATATTTGCGAAATGACGAGCAAGCATACTACCTACCGCATGAATAAAAGGGTATTTATAAACACAATAATGGGAAGTTATCACTTTCGACGCAGTAGCAGTTGCAACAGTTAATTTGAACACGAAATCTACTCAGCCTCTTATTTAAACATTGAATTTATCAGCAGCTATCAGATATCTTGTTGGTATCTCTGCAGTTATATTTCCCAATAAAAGTTACAACATGTTGACATCAAATTGCAAATATATACACACACAGAGCAATATTAATCAATAACGAAATTTATATATATATTCTCTCCACACGCCACTACTAAGTAGAATAAGGATTATATTTTGCATTTTTCGGAAGGAAAAGAAAACATGCAGTTTCCAACCGTATTAATACATCCCTCACTGATAATACAGAAAGAAAAAAAAGACAGTGTAGTTGCAAAGAGGTAAACTGATCTCGAATTCTACTCAGTATCTTATTTAAACTTTGAATTTATCTGCATGTTAGGTTTTTTTTTTCGGACAAATGAAAGAAATATGCTATAACGCGTAATACGCAGCATTCCTCATTAACTGAACAATCTCGCTGGAGGAAGAGGTTGTGAACGTTTTGTTAAGTTGATTTGGGAAAGGAATAAAAGATAAAAAAATGTGCTAGAGAATGGGAATGGAATTAAATATCAAAATAGCTGGTAATGTTATCTTGTTAATAAATTTCATATCTAAATTTTGTTCCTGTATTGCAAATTTCCATTAATACATAAAATTGAATATAATGTTATGGAATATACAGTATCAATCTTTTCAATATGCATTACAGACATTGGAAAAGAATTGCAAACTAATGTCCCCCACCCCACCTCGGTAAGCCCTAGGGTCGCTCCACTCGCTTTCGTCCACGGGAAACAGCCCTCGGCCTCGCCAAACTGGGTAATTAAGTTTGTGTGGATGCTGTGTGATGTACCCCGCCCCACCAAATAACAGAAAATACAACATATACGATGAAATCAATTACAGTTTATAGATGCAGTATTACTGGAACTATGTAACTAATAGAGATAAAATATAAAATAAAAGTAAAAGGCGTCAAACTTATCAGAGTTCAATCACTTCGTGCACACAGTTGGAGCTGTAGTAGCGATCCTCTCTTCACCATTCGATCCCCTCTGATCACTTCGTCCCGCCACCTAGGACCACCCACAGTGGTCGACCAGACGCTGGACACGAGTCTGTGTTCCTCTCCTACTCGCTGAAGACCCTGGACCTCGGACTCCGGCTCGAGTCCTCTCCGTCAGGCCGCTCACAGCATCCTGTCCGCGCTCTCTGGCTCCATCGCGCCTTCTGCCCAAAAACCCGCGCTTCACAATAGTTTATAGACACAAAAGAAAGAATAACATGGACACCCACTGTTTCATTCGCTCTCTTATCAATAATATAACCTAAACAAGCTGCTAGCGAAAGAACTTTCTCAGCATTTAACATAACAAAGAAGCCATTTAAACTATAGCATTGCAAAGAAGATATGTCAATTAGCCAACGCAGTAACACAAAAAAAACTTACACTAATATACAAGTAAATGGGACATGAACACAAATATATGAAATTGCTATCCACTAATATGTGAATTCGATTTCCTGTCGCTGATAATTGATAACAGTTCTCTTGTTCTGCAAATTGAACAATACTCAAGAATTAGAAAATGGCAGCAAACGACAGAAGAACTCTTGCAATAATCATGTGACGATGCAGAATTGTGGAAAGGAACTGTCCACGCGTTCAGTTGCACAAAGATTTGGAACTCTGCGTGTACTATTGTTCAGGTTTTTTTTATCAGTTGGTCGGAGAGCTGGCTATAGCAGGATGCACGAAAATCTGCGATCTTGGTTCCGTGCGAATAAAAAAAAATGAACTATATCAAATTGAAAGCAAAAATGACAGCTCCCCACTGCCAAATAAAAAAGTAATTACTGGTGAACAACCTTGCTGAAATGATATTAGATACGATTTTCATGCATTCCTTTTCGGTGAAGAAGTCCTTGCTCGTGGCGCGTATTCAAAACAGCATGTTAAAACAAGACGTGGAACATGCAATATGAAATGGAGGCATAGTTCGCATTGCACTTAGAAATGACGCCTTGCATGCTTCATAAACATCTACTCCTAAGTGCACTTACCGAATGTGTATTGTATAATTATTACTATGTTTGTTTTTGGTTGGGAAATGTGTTTTAAACATAAAGGAAAGGAACACGCAATAACTCACTGATTAATAATTCAGCTTCTGCATCGATTTCAGGTTACTGCGGGTGTTGAATTGATTGCACTCCCTGCGATTGTTCAGAGCAATATCGGCGGCAATGGTTATGAGAAAATCTCCAGCGCGATAGCCCGTCACCTTTGCGGATTCATATAAATCACTGTTGTCTTTAACAACGCCATTAGTGTCGCCATCATCCGGATCTATGAATAACCATGAATCAAAACTAAATTCCTGACAACAATGGTAGTTCAGTAAACTACTAGAACAATGAAGTACCTGCGTACTCTTCAAACCTGCGCAAACATATGGTATTTAAAGGCTTGCAATTCAAACTGAGCTTAAGGGGTTGGGGAAGGGGTAGATTAAAAGAAAAAAAAATGAAATGTTGACTCAAGACGACAGAGCGTTGTATTTAAATTTTATCTCACGATTCTTGTACTGCAAAATCTACACAAAATCATTAAACTATTTTAACAAGTCAGAGCGTAAATGATAAGACACTTTGTCAGTTCAGTGGCTATACATCTTTTGGTCTTTCATTGACTCTCTTGTGATTGTTGGATCTACATTCTATACCCGGAATGAATGGATTGTGGTGTTCTACATAATAAAATAAATGTACTTCGATTAAAAATCACTTTGAACTTCGAGCTGAGGTTGGACATATTTTTGTAAATGTCTACCAACCGCGAACATTCGAAGGGTTTCTTTACACACATTCAGGTAACTGACTCGCTCTATACAATTGATTGCTAGTGCAATATTCTATTTGATTTATTGAATCAAGGGGTCCAATAACTGAAGGTTATATGAGTGAAATGGCTGTTCCAGCTACTTGTTTGGTTATTTTGCAACATAATTCGCCAATGAAGCATTATCTCAAGTTTTGTATCATAATTATCTTAGCATGTTTCATAGCTGAATATTTACAAGTAAAAAGATAATCTCATTTTATAGGAAGATTTCACTTAATGATCAGCAGAAATTCAAGCGGTATTCGTTCAAGAAATCAGTTATCTTATTAACCGAGAGAGGCAGCGGGTGGGGAGGGGTGGGAGGGGGTAGTGGGAATTGACTTAAAGATTGGGGGAGGAAATGCAGTGATAAGCATTTGATCCCTGCAATTCCTCAAGTGGTGACAGTTATTGATATTTGTTACTATTGAGGCGATACATTTTGCAGACATGTATTAAAAATAATCTTAAACAACAGGAATTTTGCAGATGCTGGAAATTCAAGCAGCACACATCAAAGTTGCTGGTGAACGCAGCAGGCCAGGCAGCTTCTGTAGGAAGAGGTGAAGTCGACGTTTCAGGCCGAGACCCTTCGTCAGGACTAACTGAAGGAAAAGTGAAAATAATCTTGTTTATTTCTTTGCTTAAGGAAAGCTACCAGCCTTATACCTGGTAATTATAGACCAGCTGATCTTATTCCATACGTCGGTAAAATATTGGAGAGGGTTTTAGACAATGTATTTACGTGACCAGACTACACTCAGAATATTGTTAATTTCTGGTCGCCTCTCCATGGGAAGGACATGGGAAGATAACAGGTGGTGTAGAGAATATTTGCCTTGACTAGAGAGCATGAGTTTTGAATATAGGCAGAGACTTTTGCCATGCCGTAAATGCTGATTACTAGCGGCAGTAATTTGACGGGCAAACGTAGAACATATCCCAGCGAAGGAGGCGGGACTGCCAGGGATAATTACGTTTTATTGAGAGTAGCCATCGCGTAAAATGCCCTGCCACGGGAAGCGCAGGAAGATACAATAAAACCATTTAAGAACATTTTAGGTAGACACATATATGAGGGAAACAATGATGGTTGTGTTGGAATAAAAGGCTAGATCGATCTCTGAGTAGATTAAATGACCAGAACAACATCGTTCAATGCGTTGTCTGCACTCTGCTGTTATATCCAGTGGTCGATACTTCTGATATATTTCGACGGTCACAGAATAGTTGGATGTAAAGTCCGGTTGAAATTATCCGGAAACCTTGCAAATGCCTGTAATACGGTGGGGCATTAGAAACTATAACAATGCAATTTGACAGAGTGTGTTTTATTTTTCTCCGCAGCATTACATCAGACGTCACGATTTCTGCATTCTTCACAGCGTTTCCAAACATGTCGAAACCGTAAAACATTCACGATCTGTTTACTTCGTTTTACTGTCCAATTATTGCATCCTTCTTAACTCTATTGCCTCACCCACTTGTGCACTCCTTCCTTCGTTTTTGTTCACCCACTGCCAACTAGCTTCCATCCCTATCACTTGCTTTCGCCTATCACCTCAAAGATTGTCCTATTTTCCCAGGCCCACTCCGCTTTATTTTAGATTCTGCCTGTTCCTTTGCAATTGTGAAAAAAAGGTTTCATTCCGAAATGTCCAATGTTTGTTCACTTCTATGAGTGTCGCTTGCCCTGTTGAATTCCTCTAGAAATGTGTATGCATTGCTCAAGATTTACAGCATTTTTCAAATTCTCTTGCATTTATTATCTGACGTTTGATTTGTTTTATTTCGATTTCAGTTTGTAACTAGTTCTTCTTTCTTATTTCTTGATTCCTTTAAAATAATATGGTACGGATGAAGACAACATCAATCCGATAAAAAATGGATCTTAAATTCAAATATACACCTGCAACGTGGACCTCAGTGAAACTGTTGTCTTGTGGAATATACTCAATCTCTTCATAAATTGCTTGGTAAAAACCAGAAGCTGAGTACATGCCACTCTTCAGTATATCTGCTGAAGAGAAAGGCTGGATTAACGTCTTGAACGATAATTTAGACTTGAACAGTTAAAATATTTTAAGCAAATTGGAAAGAGAACACATTAATGATAATAGATGTAATGAGTCGCTGAGTGTGATTTTTGAATAAGCCCATTACGGTATTACTGCACATGGAAAATTAGAGCGAACTATTTTCGCATCTGAAAGATCAAGTTAAAGTGCAGCAGTATGAATACATACCCAGTTGTGGTTCCTTCATGGATACATAATGCATTTCAAACGATGGGAAGATGAATGCCATTTCCACATGAATGTACTGTAAATATGATCAGTCATGACACTACGTGAAGAGGGAAGAAAGTTCCATAGGCTTGTCACCCCAGCACATGACAATGGAAGGGTTGGTTGTGTTGAACAATTGCAAAGGCAATAAAACTAAATGATTCTATACTGGCATAATGTGCGGTCACTGACTTGTCTTAATAGGATTGGGATAATTGAATGAGAACATTTTAGCTTGTGTCGCAGATCGTTTAAAATAACTTGTGACCGGTATTCAATGAATATTGATATAAAGATCAGAAGAATAGTAAAACAGATAGTTATAAAACCACATGTAATCTTCTCTCTCCATTTCTGCACTCCGCACTAAAGAGATGACACATTATTTAAATTTAAGCTTACTTCCGCAAACTGTATGTGGAAAAGTACCGAGAACGAAAACCTTCAGAATAATAATTCAGTACAAAGTTTGAACTTAACCACTTCATGCTGTCCGTCTCCACACAATCATCACCAGGACGAAAAATTCGACAATGAAGAGGATCCCAAGGGTTATGCAGACAGTAGCCATAATCAAGGGGGGCCAGATTCTCAAACCTTTCAAAATATATTTATGTATAAATTTCAAAAAGGAACTATAGATCCAATGTTAAAAATATTGCGGGTAGCTTCAATGAGTTTAGCCTCAACTTGCGTTACCCGTTTTGCAGTTATGTTCCTCTATAATTTTCAAAGATTCAAGCGCTTGTTTATTATCAAAGTTTAGAAATCAGAAATTATTATTGTCCAGATAGTCATGAACCCAAGAAAGAAAAGTAAGGCAGCACGATTATCTATCCACAAAACCCCTCCACTCACAGAAAAAAAAAACGAACAAAAATGGAAAAGGCACGAGGATCCCCATATCCCCAATCTCGCTTCAGAAAAAGAGAAGGATCGGGCGAAGAACACAGAATATTACCAAAAAAAAAAAAAAAACAACAACAAACTATAACACTGAAAAAGGTCGAGAGTCCAAGTCCAGACCGAAAACGCAAATATGCAGGACAACACTCGCCCCGTGTTAGACATTTCCCTCTAACTAGCAGTGAGTTCAGAAGTCAGGCCGCCAACACTCTCCATCTGGTCCTGATGATTCGGACTTTATCGTTACATTAATCGACGCAAAACCGAAGGTGTACTTGGCGAGATGGAGTCAAACATTGCCTTGCGCAAGCCGCCATGATGGCCGCGCGCACAGCCTCTGCGACCCAGAATCCCCAATATGTAATTAGAGGAGTAAAACGGAAACAGAATCGCATACACTTTCTGAACTGCTGCATACTGGCTGTAACAACAAAAATAAAACTGGACATTTGCATTCTCAGATGACTTCTCCAAATCCACACGGATTCAGCAATAATACCATTGACCTACAAGGAGTGCTGTAGCGGTGGAGCAACGTCCATCATCAGCGACCAGCACCATCCAGGTGAATGCACTCTTGTCAGCAAGAACGTGGTAGAGAATTCCTTGGTCCAACACCACAATGCTTAGTAACAAATACCACAACTTAAGCAGCAGGGTAATGATTGAAGGTGGATGAATTTACAATTCCACAGCACCCAGCTGCTTCCACAGTCTATGGCACCATTTTCAAGGACTCAACAGCTGATATTAATGTTTATGCATTTATTCGTCAGTCTATCATATCTATACATCTGTAGAGCATAGAATATAGAATAGTACAGAACATTGCAGGCCCTCCGGCCCACAATGTTGTGCTTACCCTCAATCCCTGCCTCCCATATAAGCCCACACCTTAAATTCCTCCATATACCTATGTAGTAGTCTCTTAAACTTCACTTGTGTATCACCCCCTACCACTGACTCAGGCAGTGCATTCTACGCACCAACCACTCTCTGAGTAAAATACCTTCATCTAATATCCCCATTGAACTTCCCAACCCTTACCTTAAAGACATGTCCTCTTGTATTGAGTAGTGGTGCTCTGGGGAAGAGACGATGGCTATCCACTCTATCTATTCCTCTTATTATCTTGTACACCTCTATCATGTCTCCTCTCATCCTCCTTCTTTCCAAAGAGTAAAGCCCTAGCTCCCTTAATCTCTGATCATAATCCATACTCTATAAACCAGGCAAAATTCCGGTAAATCTCCTCAGTACCCTTTCCAATGCTTCCACATCCTTCCTATAGTGAGGTGACCAGAAATGGACACAGTACTTCAAGTGTGGCCTAACCAGAGTTTTCTAGAACTGCATCATTAGATCGCGACTCTTAAACTCTATCCCTCGACTTATGAAAGCAAACACCCCATAAGCTTTCTTAACTACCCTATCCACCTGTGAGGTAACCTTCAGGAATCTGTGAACATGTACCCCCAGATTACTCTGCTCCTCCACACTACCAAGTATCCTGCCATTTACTTTGTAGTGAGTTTGTCCTTCCAAAGTGTACCACTTCACACTTCTCCGGGTTGAACACTATTTGCCACTTCTCAGCCCACTTCTGCATCCTATCAATATCTCTCTTCAATCTTTGTCAATCCTCTACACTATCTACAACACCACCAACCTTTGTGTCGACTGCAAACCTGCCAACCCACCCTTCTACCCCCACATCCAGGTCGTTAATAAATATGACGAAAAGTACAGGTCCCAGAACAGCTCCTTGTGGGACGCCACCAGTCACGATCCTCTAATCTGGATGCAGTTCCTCCAGCACGACCCTTTGCCTTCCGCAGGCAAGCCAATTCTGAACCTCCTGGCCAAACGTCCCTGGATCCCATGCCTTCTGACATGCTGAATAAGCCTACCGTGTGGAACCTTGTCAAATGCCTTACTAAAATCTATGTCCCCGATCAGACCATGATTCTCTAAATGCCCATAGATCCTATCTCTAAGAGACTTTTCCAACAACTTTCCCACCAGAGACGTAAGACTCACTGGTCTATAATTAACCGGACACTCCCTACTAACTTTTTTGAACAAAAGGACAGCATTCGCCTCACTCCAATCATCCGGTACCGTTCCTGTGGTCAACGAGGACATAAAGATCCTAGTCAGAGGCTCAGCAATCTCTTCCCTCTCCTCGTGGAGCAGCCTGGGGAATATTCTGTCAGCCCCTGGGGACTTATCCGTCCTAAAGTATCTTAACAACTCCAACACCTTCTCTCCCTTAATATCAACATGCTCCAGAACATCAACCTCACTCATATTGTTTTCGCCATCATCAAGTTCCCTGTCATTGGTGAATACCGAAGAGAAGTATTCACTGAAGGCCTCGCTCACTTCTACAGCCTGCAGGCACATCTTCCCACCTTTATCTCTAATCGGTCCTACTTCACTCCTGGCAACCTTTTTTTCTTCACATAATTGAAGAATGCCTTGGGGTTTTCCTTTACCCTACTCGCCAAGGCCTTGTGATGCCCCCTTCTTGCTCTTCTCAGCCCCTTCTGAAGCTCCTTTCTTGCTTCCCTATATTCCTCAATAGACCCACTTGATCCTTGTTTCCTAAACCTCATGTTTGCTGCCTTCTTCCACATGACTAGAATTTCCTCCTCACTTGTCACCCATGGTTCCTTCACCCTACCATTCTTTATCTTCCTCACCTGGACAAATTTATCCCTAACATCCTGCAAGAGATCTCTAAACATCGACCACATGTCCATATTACATTTCCCTGCAAAAACATCATCCCAGTTCACACCCGCAAGTTCTAGATTTATTGCCTCATAATTTGCCCTTCCCCAATTAAAAATTGTCCTCTCTGATTCTATCCTATTCCATGATAATGCTAAAGACCAGGGAGCGGTGGTCACTGTCCCCCAGATGCTGACCCATTGAGGGATCTGTGACATGACCCGGTTCATTACCTAGTACTACACATAGTATGGCATTCGCCCTAGTCCGCCTGTCCAAATACTGTGACAGGATTCCGTCCTGGACACACCTAGCAAACTCTGCCCCATCTAAACCCTTGGAACTAATCAGGTGCCAATTAACATTCGGGAAGTTGAAGTCACCCATGATAACAACTCTGTTGTTTTTGCACCTTTCCAAAATCTGCCTCCCAATCTGCTCCTCTGTATCTCTGCTGCTACCAGGGGGGCTATAGAATACACCCATAGAGTAACTGCTCCCTTCCTGTTCCAGACTTCCACCCATACTAACTCAAAAGAGGATCCTGCTACAGTATCCGCACTTTCTGTAGCTGTAATTGCATCCCTGACCAGTAATGCACCCTTCTTCTCCTTTTTCCGTCCTCGCTATCCCTTTTAAAGCACTGAAATCCGGGAATATTGAGAATCAATTCCTGCCCTGGTGTCGCCCAAGTCTCTGTAATGGCCACCACCTCATAAGTCCATTTATAAATCCAAGCTCTCAGTTCATTACTTTTGTTCCTGATCGGTTTATCTGTCTATCTGTCTATTTATCTATCTATCTGTCTGTCTGTCTGTCTGTCTGTCTATCTATCTATCTATCTATCTATCTATCTATCTATCTACCTAACAACACTCACAGCATGCTGGAGCATCTCAGCAGGTCGGGCAGCAGCCGGTGAAACGATGAGTCGACGTTTCGGGCCGGAACCCTTCGTCAGGGCTGTAGGGGGAAGGAAGGGGCAGATGCCCTATAAAGAAGGTAGGGGGAGGGTGGGAAAGAGAAGGCTTGTAGGTTCCAGGTGAAAAACCAGTAAGGGGAAAGATAAAGGGGTGGGGGAAGGGAAGCAGGGAGGGGATAGGCAGGAAAGGTGAAGAAAGAATAGCGGGAAACACAATGGGTAGTAGAAGGAGGAGGAAACATGAGGGAGGTGGTAGGCAGCTATGGCGAGGGAGAGCAGAGTGATATAGGGATAGGGCAGGGACATACATGGCCTCCCCTACTGCTATGATGAGGCAAAACTCATGTTGGAGGAGCAACACCTCATATTCCCTCTAGGTAGTCTCCAGCCCCTTGGTATGAACATAGAATTCTCCAACTTCCAGTAATTCCCTCCCGCTCCCTTCTCCTATCCCTATTTCACTCTGCCTGGCCCGCCATGCAGCAGCCGCGCCGTCTAAACATGCCCAAGCATTGCTGGACGAGGTAGGAAACTTCCCAGCTGACATTTTAGGCAACATTTTAATTTACTTGAATTACGAATTGAAATAATAAACGTAAGTTTATTAAAAAATGGTGCATGATAGGAAAATTTCATGGTGATTTTCATGACCAGTAGCTTAAAATTCATAAGATACATCTAAAAGTATTCAGAAAGCCAAAGCTTCATTGAGCAAAAATTAGTTTGTAGTTGGATAATTGGGAAGTTCTGGAACACCAGCAACAGAAACCCAAAAAGTCACAAAGACGTAACATATGCCATACAAAGATTCGCTTGCCTATTATATTATAGATGATATCAAACGTTTCTTCAGAAATATAACGTGCAAATCAATGACGTGAGTAAATATGGAAAGTTATGTAAAAATGCCAGAGAGATAATAATGGGGAATCAAAAAATGACTGACCATCTGAATAGATACTTTCCATCAGTCCTTACTGTGGAAACGATTAGCAGTAAGCCAGAGTTTCGAGAGTTTGAGGGGGCAGAAGTGAGTCACTTTGCCATTACTAGGGAGAAGTTTTTTGATCAGCTGAAAGGTCTGAAGGTAAATATATCACCTGTACAAGATGCTCTAATGCCTGGATTCGGAAAATGATGGCTCAGGACATTGTAGAGGCATTAGTAATTATCTTTAAAGAATCAATGGATTCTGCCATGAATCCTGAGGACTGGCAATTTGTAAAAAAAAAAAAAAAAAAAGTCACTTGACTCTTCAGGAAGGAATAGAGGCAGAACAGAAGAAATTGTAGAAGAGTTGATCTGACCTACACATTGTTAACAATCTGGTTCCGGGTAACTGGAAGCACAGGGTAAAATAGACCAGAGTCAGCGTGGTTTCATTAAAGGAACACCATGCCTCACCGATCTGTTGGGCTTCTTTGCAGAGATGACAAGCAGGATTGTCAGAATATTGTTTCTACGTGTGTGTACTTGGATTTTCAGAAGGCCATTCATAAGGTGCCGCACACGAGGCACTTCGTCAAAGGTAAGTGACCATGGTATTTCAGGAGAGCTATGAGCATGGACAAGATAAAGTGTTAGAATAACGCGAGCCTTTTCTGATTGGCTCCCAGTGACTAAGCGTTCCACAGCGGTCGGTTTGCGACTGTTGCTTTCTAACATTTTATGCCAATCGCAAGAGGTTATTGATGGTTTTGTAAGATGTTTCTTAAGCTGCGGGAGTGGCAGAACAGAGAACACAACATCAAAAATGGATGTTCAACTAGAATGCGGGTGAGGAGGAATTCCCGTAGGCGGAGAGTAGTGAGTCCGTATAATTATTTGCCACAGGCGGCTGTGGAGGCGAAATCATTGGGTATATTCAAGGCAGATGTTACAGAGCCTTATGAGTCCGAGAATAAAGGGAAATATAGTGAAGGCTGAAGATTGGGGCTGAGAGGGAAACAGATCTTACACTATAAAATAGCGGAGAGACTCCATGGATCAAATTACCTAATTCTGATATATATTGTGGACTTCTGACCTTAAAGTGAAAGAACTAGAGAGGAAGTACGAATTCTTTTTAGCACAAATAGCTAATGTTCTGATCTGCACTTCATTGTCTGAAGCTACATTCGATTAAAAAAAAAACTCTATGAAGGAATATAAATGCTTCCGGATATAGAACACCGATTTTGGATAAATTGCTACTTCAATCAATCAACAGCTAAAATATGAATTTATTTTGATATTCAAAGATCTAAAAGACTTCCCGCACAAGAAACATCACAAAAAACGCATTTCAACTGCATCATACAATTTCTTATCAGCTAACGTGAGTCACACTGACATTTACTTTCTTCCATTTTTATTTTATTCATGATTTGAAAAATCTCGATGTCATTGTCCGAACACACGAATATTACTGATCTACGAATGCTCTTGAATTGTGTAATAATCAATATATAAGGCATTAGACCACAAGACATTCATCAAACTGACAGATCTGATGCAACATCAGTGCTCAGTTGATAAGACTTCTCCACTAAAGTTTATGACGCAACGATGTGAACTTATAGGGCAGGAGACGAATGTTGATATAGTCTGGAGTTACACTTCACATGATCACAAGACAAAGGAGCAGAAGTAGGCCATTCGGCCCATCGAGTCTACTCCTCAGCTCCACGATGAGCTAAACTATTCACCCATCTAGTTCCAATTTCCGGCTTTTTCCCCACATCCCTTGATACCCTGACTAATTAGATACCTGTCAATCTCCTCCTTAAACACCCTCAATGATCGGGCCTCCACAGCCATATGTGGCAACGAATTCCACAAATCCACCACCCTCTGGCTAAAAAAAAAAAATCTCCTCATCTCTGTTTTAACTGGGTACCCTCTAATTCTAAGACTATGGCCTCTTGCACTGGACTCACCCACCAACGGAAACAGCCTTTCCACATCTACTCTGTCCAACCCTTTCAACATTCGAAACATTTCTATGAGACACCCTGTCATTCTTCTATACTGTGATGAATACAATCCAAGAGCCGACAGACGCTTCTCATATGTTAGCCCCTGCATTCCAGGAATCATCCTCGTAAATCTTCTCTGAACTCTCTCCAACATCAGTATATCCTTTCTAAGATAGGGGGCGCAAAACTGCACACAACATTCCAAATGAGGTCTCACTAATGCCCCATAGAGCCTCATCAACACCTCTTTACTCTTATACACTATTCCTCTTGAAATGAGTGCCAACATAGCATTCGCTTTCCTTACCGCCAATCCAACCTGGTGGTTAACCTTTAGGGTATCCTGCACGAGGACCCCCAAATCCCTTTGCACTTCCGATTTTTGATTTTTCTCCCCATCTAAATAATAATCTGCCCGATTGTTTCTTCTTCCGAAATGTACAACCGTACATTTGTCAACGTTGTATCTCATCTGCCATTTCTTTGCCCACTCTCCTAAACTGACTAAGTCTCTGTGCAACCTTTCCGTTTCTTCAACATTTCCTGCTCCTCCACCTATTTTGCTGTCATCCGCAAACTTGGCCAAAACACCATTTAATCCATAATCCAAATCATCGATATACATCGTAAAAAGAAGCGGCCCCACCACCGACCCCTGCGGAACACCACTAGTAACCGGCAAACATCAGAATAGGATCCCTTTATTCCCACCCTTTGCTTCCTGCCTATCAGCCAATACTCCACACATTTCAATATCTTTCCTATGATTCCATGGGCTTTCATCTTATTAAGCAGACTCATATGCGGCACCTTATTGAAGGCCTTTTGAAAATCCAAATAGACAACATCCACAGCCTCTCCCTTGTCAATCTTATTCGAGATTACCTCAACAAATTCCAATAAGTTGGTGAGACAGGAACTTCCCTTCATGAACCCATGCTGGCTTCGTCCTATCTTGTCATGCACATCGAGGTATTGCATAACCTCATCCTTGAGGATTGACTCCATTATCTTTCCAATTACCGATGTCAGACTAAAAGGTCTGTAATTTTCTTTTTGCTGCCTCCTTTCTTTCTTAAATAGCGGAACTATATTTGCGTCCTTCCAGTCCTCCGGAACCATGCCAGAGTCTATTGATTCCTGGAAGATCATTTCCAACGCTTCCACAATCTCCAAAACCACCTCCTTCAGAACCCTTGGGTGCACCTCATCCGGGCCGGGAGACTTACCTATTCTTAGTCCTCTTAGCTTCCCAAGCACTTTCTCTCTAGTTGTCTTGACTGTACCTAATTCTATTCCCTGATACCTCTGGCTATCAGGTATATTGCTCATGTCTTCCACTGTGAAGGCTGATGCAAAATACTCATTCAGGTCCTCCGCCATCTCTTTGTTACCCATTATACTTACTCCAGCATCATTTTCAATCGGTCCCATATCTACTCTTGTCACTCTTTTACTCTTCATATATTTAAAAAAACTTAGTATCTTTTTTTTATGTTAATCGCCAACTTCCTTTCATAATTCATCTTTTCTTTCCTAATGACTTTCTTAGATTCTTTCAGTAAGTTTTTAAAGGTCTTCCAGTCCTCATTTTCCGCACTAATTTTTGCTTCCTTGTACGCAGTTTCTTTTGCTTTTATTTTTGCTTTAACCTCTCTCGTTAGCCACATTTGTGCCATTTTGTTTCTTCTTGGAATATATTTTTCCTGCATTTTCCTTATTTCTTGTAGGAATTGCATCCAATTCTGCTCTTCCGTCCCTCCATTTAGTTTACTTTTCCAACTGACTTGGGCCAGTTCCTCTCTCATACCACTGTAATTTCCCCTGTTCCACTGAAATATTGATACACCTGATACCAGCTTCTCCTTTTCAAATTTGAAACTGAACTCAGTCATATTATGATCACTACTTCCAAGAGGTTCCTTTACCTCCAGCTCCCTAATCGCCTCAGGTTCGTTACACAGCACACAACCCAAAACAGCCGGTCCCCTGGTGGGCTTCTGAACAAGTTGCTCCAAAAAACCATCCTGTAGGCATTCTACATTCTACTTGTTGGTTTATTAAATACATGCAGTACTGTAGCAGCAATAGTGAATTGAACCATCTGTCATTCGATTCTCATGCCGTGATTTTGCTGCTAAACTCGTCACAAAGCAGCAACTGAAGCTGAAGCTACACTGCATTCTGAGAATGGAGTGAATAATGTATTTCAAAGTTTACGCTTATAACGTTCAGCTTCACTTAAATTTCATCCAAACGAATCCTCAATTTTGGAGTATATCAGAGTGGGAGTACATCTGAGTGGAATTAAGTGACTGGTTGTGGAAGTAATCTGTAATCGAATGTCCGTAGATGAAATATACTGTCGAAATAGAAGAGAATTCATGGATTTGTAATAACTTTTAGCTCATCGAATTGAACTGATAGTTTATTCTCTCCCTCCTCTCTTTCTCTCCACTTTCTCCTTCTCTCTCTCTCTCTCTGTCTCTCTCTCTCTCACACACACACACACACACACACACACGTTCTCTCTGTCTGTCTGTCTCTCTCTCTCTCTCTCTCTCTCTGTTTCAGTATATTTTTTTCTTTCTGTCTCTCTTCTTTTTCTAATGATCATGAAAAGCATTCCCGGACTTTTTATTTTTTTTTTTAATTTCACTTATATTTCCTTTGATCAGTTTATGGCAACATTACTTTGCATTTTCAAACTTCTATGCCAGATGCCAACTCTTTGCAGTCATTGGCGAATCATGAGATCGTCTATGGTAATGGTATGTATCTCTTGGTCATATTAGAATTCATGAGCATACGGCGTGGTGGTGTTTCAGTGTTCCTGATTTGGCTTACGTCTTGAGCAAAATATGAACATATTAATACGATGATATATTTATTTAATTTGCCTGAACGTTTGCAGATCAATGAAAAAAAATGAAACACCGATTGCCAACAACAATAATAAAACGATAAAGCCATAAATCCATTTATCTTTAAAAAAAACTTTATGGGATATTGGAAAGAATAATGCAGGCAAATTTCTTTCAATAATTTATCGATAGAAATAGTATGATCTTTCTTGTTGAAGTATATTCTGTTGCTTATTTTTCATTTTTTCGGACTTATTTGCATACAAGTAACCAACGATTTTTTCATGCAACTTACAGGAAAAGTGTCAAACTAAAGATACCAAAGTATGTCAATATTTCTGCCACTGGTAATTTTGCGACAAAAGACGGATAGATGAAGATCTGCAGGCTCATTTTTCTTAACAGGTGAAAGGATAGCTTCTCGATCTAAGTCAGAACATTTCCATTTTCTTGAAAACTGGCATTAGAATATAGGATCGTGGAGTTTATGCTAATCTACCTGAGAAGGAAAACGAAGTTGACATATTATTCCGGCTAGCAGCAGACTGGAAATAAATAGTATTTGATTTATTACTCGGCCTTATTACTTCAGTGACGAAATTGTAAGGAATTGTTTATTCTTAGTGAAAGTATAAGTCTTTTTTTTAAACTAAATAGACTTGATTATGTAACATTTAATACAAAAACACCAAATTCAATACGCAAGTGAGAGATTCGCACGGCGAACAGAAACTATTGAAGATCACCGGCAGTGATTTAATCAGCAGCACGAATTTAATACATCTCATCTGTGCAGTAGGACCAGTTGCTGGGGAGAGAAGGTCGGAAGTAATTTCAATCCCTGGAAATACAAAAATCATCAAATCAGATCAAGAGGGTGACTGAAGACAGGACTGGTATTTTGCATCCCTATTCACATATGAGGAATTCATAGAGGAACATAAGATTAGTATGAGCTACTGTAATACACAAGGACATTATAAGTTCGAGAAGTGGATAATATTGAATATTTTTGAAGAGCATTCGTATGAATAAAGCTCCAGAGATTGAAGTGATTTATCCCAGTTTAGGGAACGAGGCAAAGGTGAAGATTGCTGGGACTTTGATGAAGATCTTGCCTACCCACAAGCAAGCAAATAGGTTAATCCAAGAAACTCGAGGCTGGTGAGCCTTGCATCTGCGGTAGAGATTTTTTTTTCCACTTTCGAAGGGACAGGATTAGTATGATGGAATTCAAAATCAAGATAATATGGTAAGAGGGACAGACTACATTGTTTTCTGCAGGACAAGTTATCTTTCACCAACGGCACATAGCTTTTCAGAATGTGTCCAAAGATGTTGATGACAGTAGAACAGTGGATGTTGTATACGCAGACTTTAGTAACTTGTTTAAAAGTGTCCCTCTGGTGGATTGGTCGGGATTGGATTCAGAATTGACTTGCCCTTAAATGACAGAGGGTTGTGATTGAAAGATAATAGTCTCGCAGGAACAGAGTATTCTGTGGTGTTCCACAGTGATTGGTGCTGAGAGATCAGTTGTATGTGATATAACAAATACGTTCTCTTGTAAGTTTGTTCATGTCACAGATACTGAGGAAGCATGAAGAGTGGAGAAGGACATCAAAGAATAGGGCTGCGCACCCACGCCTTTCATGATTCAGGAGTTAATGATGCAGTTGTACAAAACATTTGTTTGGTATCTGGAGCACGAGGTTCCATTATGAAGATGTGGGTATTTTAAACAAGGTACAGAGTAGTTTTACAAGTTTACTGTCTGTGTTAGATGACATTATCACTAAAGGGAATTTAGATATATGAGAATTATTTTGTTTGGTGTGTCAGAGTCTGCAGGGAGACCTGATCAGGATATATAAAAGTGTACAAGGCGTAGATGAGGTCAGCACCCAGAATATTTATTCTATGTTATAAATGTCAAATACTAGAAGTTGTAGTTGAAGATGAGGGGAGGGAAATTATAAAGGCAATTTACCGGGCAAGTTGTTTACATATAGAGTGTTAGGTGCCTGGGATGAGCTGACAGAGATAGTAGTGGTGCTTATGCCAGGAAATGGCGGAGCACACTCGATGGGCCCAGTGGCCTAATTCTGCTATTATATCTATGGTCTTGTGGTGTTACGAACACACGTGCTCACAACCGTCTCGCTGGTGCCAAGCTAAGATGAGACGCTTCCTGTGAAAAATCACAATCCTCTCAGGTGATGTATTTTCTTATTTAGCCATAAAGATAAACATTATTTACCTTTATTTGTAGAGTTATGTTTTTTTTTAATAGAGTGCAACGCTACATTTTGTATGACATATTGGTCACGCATTCTATACACACATCCACAGCGATGAAGTTGTTTGAGATACTGGTGTTGAAGCATCTCAGTTCCTGTCTGAGTGGCGACTTAGATCCACTCCAATTTGCCTACCGAAGCAACCACAGATGCCATGTGGCTCTTTGCACAACCCAGAAACATCTGGACAGCAAAGATGCATACATATCTTTATCGATTAAATCTCAGCATGTAATACAATCATCCACTGAAAACTATACAGTAAATTGCAATACTTGTGCCTCAATGCCCACTGATGCAATTGGATCTTAGACTTCCACACTTGCAGATCCCAGTCAGTTCCGAAAGGAAAAAAAAAAAACATCTACTGCCCAATCTCCAACTGCACAGAAGCTTCACAGGGACGTGTGTTTAGGTCCCTGCTCTATTTACTTTAAACCAATGACTCTGTGACTATGTACAGATCTAACACTATACACAAGTTTGCTGATGACACCACCGTAGTGGGCTGTATAAAAAAATGGTGATGAATCGGCATACGGGGCGGAGCGTGAAAATTTGGCTGAGTCGTTTAATAGCAACAAAGTCTAGCTAAATTTCAATAAGTCCGCTACTTCAGAAGACCTCTCCTGGACAAATCATGTAAATATAATTGCAAAGAAAGCATGGCAGTAACTCTCTTCTCAGGAGCCTGCGGAGATTCGCCAAGGCGTCAAATCTCTGGAAAACTTGTGTAGGTTTGTGTTGGTAAGGCTTCAATATGGCCTGTATGAGAATACCAATGTGTTTGCGTGGAAAAGCCGACAAAAAGGTAATGGTACATTACGGGCAAATACCTTCAAACCATTGAGCACATTGACATGAAAATCAGAATCATAATCAGGTTTATTATCTCCAGCATGTGACGTGGAATTCCTTAACTGAGCAGTAGCAGTTCAAAGCAATACAGAATCTAGTAGAGTGAAAAATAGAATAAAATAAAAATTAATAAATAAGTAAATCAATTACAGTATAAGTATATTGAGAATTTTTTTTTTAAACGTGCAAAAACAGAAATACTGTACATGTAAAAAAAGTGAGGCGGTGTCCAAAGATTCAATATTCATTTAGGAATCAGATGCCAGAGGGAATGAAGCCGTTCCTGAATCGCTGAGTGTGTGCCTTCAGGCTTCTGTACCTCCTATCTGACGAGAAAATGAGAAAAGTGAGAAAATGGCATGACCTGGGTGCTGGAGATCCTTAATAATGGACACTGCCTTTCTGAGAGACCGATCCCTGAAGATGTCCTGGGTACTTTTTACGCAAGTGTTCAAAGTGGAGCTGACTGGATTTACAACCTTCTGCAGCTTCTTTCGGTCCTGTGCAGTAGCCCTTCCATACCAAACAGTGATGCAGCCGATCAGAATGCTCGCCACTGTACAACTGTAGAAGTTTTTGAGTGCACTTGTTGACATGACAAATCCCTTCAAACACCTAATAAAGTAGAGCTGCTGTCTTGCTTTCTTTATAACTGTTGGGAGCAGGTTAGATTCTCAGAGATCGAGACACCAAGGAACCTGAAACTGTACATTCTCTCCAATTCTGATCTCTCTGTGAGTATTGGTATATGTTCTTTCGTCTTTCCCTTCACTGGTTGGCATATATCACTCCTGTAAGTCCTCGAGTCACAACCAGAGATTCTACCAGCAATGGTTGTATCGTCAGCAAATTTACAGATGTTATTTGTTCTATGCCTAGCCACACAGTCATGTGTATAAAGAGAGTAGAGCAGTGGACTAAGCATACACCCCTGAGTGCGACAGTGTTGATCGTCAGTGGGGAGGACATGTTATCACCGATCCGCAGATTGTGGTCTTCCTTTTAGGAAGTTAAGGAACCAATTGCAGAGGGAGGTACAGAGGGCCAGGTTCTGAACTTTTCAATCAGGATAGTGGGAATTATGGTATTTAATGCTGAGCTATAATCGATGAACAGCATCCTTATGTAAGTGTTTGTGTTGTCCAGGTGTTGTAAAGCCGTGTGGAGAGTCATTGAGGTTGCATCTGCCGTTGACCTATTGTGGCGATAGGCAAGTTGCGATAGGTCCAGGTCCTTGCTGAGGTAGGAGTTCAGTCTGGTCATGACCAACGTCTCAAAGCATTTCATCACTGTCGATGTGAATGCCACCAGGCAATAGTCATTAAGGTTGCCCACATTATTCTTCTCAGGCACTGGCATCATCAAAAATCCTTACCAACCAGGCTAGACTCTTTTCTCACTGTTGCCATCAGGTAGAAGCTGTAGGTGCCTCAGGACTCGCTCCACCAGGTTCTTGAACAAAGCATTCTGTTTCTGGTGATCTCACAAACAATGATCTCACCTGAAGGACTCTTCATCTTATTAACTCCGGCTGTAGGGATGGGGTATAAAACAATATTAGAGACATTACCACTTCTCTGGAAATTAGAATTGGGTAACATAGAGTCACATTGCTAGCAGCAGAGCCAAATCCAAAATTTGAAAGGTGAGATATGTGGAGCCTAACTGAAAGTCATTCCAATGTAAAAGGAAACCGCATCACGTGACAAGTACTAGAAGCACTCAATAGGTCATATAGCGGTTGTTGGCTCAGATCTAATGTTGCATTTGTCTGATGACTTTCTGTTTGCACCATAAAAAGGTGATCAATGTGAAAAGGTTCTAAATAAGTGCTAACATAAGGAAAATGGAAAATGAAAAGGGAAGAGTAAACATAAGTTCAGGAATGTGCAAACGAAGACAGATCAGAACCTATAGAATTAATAAGATCGTTTTTTATCTAAAAATTTGAGCTGCATTTGCAAACTGACATTTGCAAATTTGATTTGGATTTACATATTAAACTGCAATGAGCCGATGAAATAGATCAGGCGCTGATCCTGATGTTTCTTTTTTTGGAGACTTCCCCACCTCCTGTCCCAGATTTCAGCACGCCTCTTAAACACACTTTCCACATCACCGCTGTTCATAATGAAAATTATCACACAACTCCGTTTCTGAATCACCTGCTATAATTATATTTACAATTTCTGGATATCATAGCTTTTCTTTTCTACACTCGTTCACTTGCACATAAATGAAACGTCTGGATATATTTCACACAGCAACAGATGACAAGGGTATCAGCACAAAACATCAGCTGTCTGTTTATTTCCATCCATGTTGCCTGATCTGCTGAGTACCTCGAGCATTGTGTGTGTATTGCTCAAAATTCAAATAATGCTACCAGCTATCATGGTATTAATGACACTCGAAGATGAAACAGATTTTTTGTTTCTGTTGATGAAATGTAAAAATTGAGACAGTTGAGATGCAATTATTCATTTGGAGCGAACTCTTTGTTTATTGTCGGATTTTATACTCGAAAACTCACGGGAGGGGGAGCTGGGGGCACTTTGGGGTCCTCATGTTTAACTGTCGTTCATTCTTTGGGGCTGTTTTCATAGGTGTTTGTAAAAAAAAAAAAAAAGAAAATCAGGATGTATATTGCTTACAATTCTCTGACATTAAATTTGACCGTAAGACCTTTGAAACTTAGAGTGCAGTGTGCTCTGAATTTTTGCCAATATTGTATGAATTACAAGATTTGCCATTGCAATTGATTTTACCCAGTTGTCAACACGTTGAACTGTTACAAAGCAACAAACCAATTATGTTCTTCTTGCGTATTCATGGTGACTTGCCCAGATTTTAGAGATATAAACTCACACTCAATGTAAGTGAGCTGCATCTTGTTTTTTCTTACAAACAGTTATAAAGAGGATTTTGAGACAGTGGCCATTAAATGCTTTTACTATTTCATTCCTTG
Organism: Mobula birostris; assembly: GCF_030028105.1. Classification (NCBI taxonomy): domain Eukaryota; kingdom Metazoa; phylum Chordata; class Chondrichthyes; order Myliobatiformes; family Myliobatidae; genus Mobula; species Mobula birostris. The sequence continues at coordinate 144,934,240 of NC_092377.1, forward strand.
TATATAAAAATCTCTTGCCACGTTCTGCATTGATACAAGAAGGTCTCTGCAAAAATGGTTTATCTGTTGAGCTGGCAGGAAACACCTGCTATCATGGCGTATGCTGAAAAAGTATCATCCATTTTATCATTTCCTCTGCAGTATTGATATGCCACCTCTGTACTTCGCAGCTGGCTGTGTTCTCACTAAGAAATTTATGAATCCAATTTCCTCGTGTTTGCGTGCTTAAACATAACATTGTAGACAGATTTCCTAGAGCTGATCCAGAGGATAAAAAAGAAAAAAAAACTGTTGGGTAAATGAGGACCTGAATGATAGGGCTATGGACTGAGTCGTTGTTTTTCAAACCGAAGCAGAGTGTAGAGAGACAACTAGCAACGCGAAGCTGAGGATAGGGCCAAACAGCCGTCAACTAGTAAAGTTGTAATGTGGATAGGGGCCAAAGGGAAAAGGCCAACAAATACAGGACTGAATGTGTACTATTTGACTGGACGTAATGCAAATAAATAAGATAATTCAATTATAGTAAGGTTACAGTTTGGAATATATGACGCCATGGGCATCACAATCGTACTGAAAGACGAATACTGGCGAGGAGAGCTTAACTTTGGAAGACAATGTGAAAGGACAGACAAGTAGACAGATGGGGTCGGGTAGCTGCACTGGTTAAAATAAAAGTGCAATCAAATCATTGGAAAGAGTTGGCAGAGAATCCGAAGGTATAGAGTCGTTGTGGATTGAGCTAAAAAAAAAGAAGAAAAAAAAACTGCAAGTGATAAAAGACGCTGACGCGAAATGTAAAAAACCTCCGAAAGGTACCAAAGGTATGGTATAGAATTACAACGGGGGATGGAAAGCATATCAAAAATGAAATGTTATGCTATAATGGTGGATTTCAGTACGCAGCTAGTTTGGAAAATTCCCGAGAGAAAAAGAAAATGTAGTATGTCTCCTCGATGGTTTTATAACAGCCCGTGTATGAGCCCACAGGGGGTTAGTTAATTTGGATTTAATGCTGTGCAAGCAACCGGAGATGATTAGTGATCAATAGATACAACATCAGCAATGAGACAGTGGTCGTATATGATAGAATATATATGACTGAATATATATGACTACCGTTTGAAAAGTACATGTTAAGTTCAGATGAATCGGTATTACAGTGGAATTAATGGAATTACAGAGGTATGAGTTAGGAGCCAGCCAAAATGTATTATAAGGGAACACTAGCACGGGTGGCGGAGCAGCAATTGTTGGATTTTCTGGCAGCAATTAGGAATGTGCAGGATATATACATCCTAAATGCAGGATGAGACAACCATAACTGAAAAGAGAGTCAAAGTCAACATCAAAGCTAAAGAGAGGGCACATTATTGAGCAAAAATGAATTTACAGTTGGATAATTGGGAAGCTCTGAAAAACCAGAAAAGGCTCCTAAAATGTCACAAAGAAGGAACATAGCAAAACGGATGTTAGCTTGCCCATTATATTAAAGTTGATACCGAACGTTTCTTCAGAAATATAAAGTGCAATTGAGAAGCACGAGTAGATACAGAATGTTATGAAATAATGCCGGAGAGATAATAATGGGGAAACAATAAAATGGCTGACGAACTGAGTAAGTACTTTCCATCAGACCTTAATTTGGAATCCATTAGCAGTAAGCCAACATTTCAAGAGTTTGAGGGGGCAGAAGTGAGTAACTTTGCCACTACTAGGGAGAAGTTTTTTTTTTAATCGGCTGAAAGGTCTGAAGGTAGATATGTCACCTGTCCAAGATGCTCTAACGCCAGGATTAGGAAGGTGATGGTTCAGGTGATTGCAGAAGATTTGTAATGATCTTCCACAATCACTGAATTCTGTCATGGATCTTGAGGACTGGCAAATTGAGAAATCCACTCCACTCTTCAGGAAGGAAGAGATGCAGAACAGAGGAAATGATAGGCCAGTTAGTCTGACCTATACATTGATAGTAATATGGTTCCGGGTTATTAGAAGCACAGGGTAAATTAGGCCAAAGTCAGCGCGGCTTCCATAAAAAAGAAAACAATGCCTCATAGACCTGTTGGCATTCTTTGAAGAAATAACAAGCAGGATAATCAGCTAATAATTATTGGGTTTTGTGTACTTGGATTTTCAGAAGGCCATTCACAAGGTTCCACACACAAGGCACTTTTCAAAGTTAAGTGACCATTGTATTTCAGGAAAGATACGAACATGGACAGGCCATTGGCTGATTGATAAAGTGTTAAAATAAAGAGAACATTTTCTGATTTGCTACCAGTGACTGCAGGCGTTCCACAGTGGTCAGTTTGTGACCGTTACCTTTTTACATTATACGTCATTTGCAGGAAGGATTAGATGGTTCTGTATGACATTTCATATGCTGCAGGAGTCGAAGACTAGAGAACACAACCTCAAAAAAATGGGTGTTCACTTAGAATGTCGGTGAGGAGGAATTTCCGTAGTCGGAAAGTGATGAGCCCCTGTAATTACTTTCTACAGGCGGCTGTGGAGGCGAAGTCCTTCGGTATATTTAAGGCGTACGTTATAGAGCCTTTATTAGTCAGAGAATAAAGGGAAATGTAGTGAAGGCAGCAGATTGGGGCTGAGACGGAAACAGATTCTACATTATTAAATGGCGGAGATACTGTGTGGATCACATTGCCTAATTCTTCTATATATTATGGACTTCTGGCCTGAGAGTGAAAGAACCAGAAAGAGGGGCGATTTCTTTCTGCATTAGTAGCTAATGTTCTGATCTGCACTTCATTGCCTGAAGCTACATTGGATTAAAAAATGTTCTGTCTAAAGGAATATAAAGGTTTTGGAATATAGAACACCAATTTTGGATAAATTACCTCTTCAATCAATCAACAGCTAAAAGATGAAATTATTCTGATATTCAAAGATCTAAATAAAATCTTTCCACACAAGAAAGATCACAGAAAGTCCTTTTCAACTGCATCATATAATTTCTACTCATAACATGAGTGACAGTGACATTTATTTTATTCCATTTTTATTTCTTTCATAATTTCAAAAAATCTCGATATGATTTTCCGGACACACATATATTACTTATCTACGAATGCCCTTGAATTGTGCAAACCGTTAAGAATTGTATGAACAATTAATGTATAAGGCATTAGACCACACAAAAAAAAAAAAAATCAAAGGGATAGACCTGAAGCGACATCAGTGCTCAGTTGATAAGACTTCTCTACTAAAGTTTAAGACGCAATGATGTGAATTTATAGGACAGGAGACGAATGGTGTTATCGACTGGAGTTCCGCTTGCAGGTTTATTAAATAAATGCAGTACTGTAGCAGCAATAGTGAATTATATTTTCTGTCCTTCGATTCTCATTCCATGATTTTGCTGCTAAACTCGTCACAAAGCAATAACGATATCCACGTCCTGCTGAATCTGGACTGTATTCTGAGAATGGTGTAAATAAAGTACTTCGAAGTTTATGCTTATAACAACTCCACTTAAATTTCATTCAAACAAATCATCAGTTTTGGAGTACATCAGGGTGGAATTAAGTGACTGGTTGTGGAAGTAATCTTTAATCGAATGTCTGTAGATGAAGTACACTGACGAAATAGAAGAGATTCCCTGCATAACATTCAGCTCATCAGGTTGAACTGACAGTTTATTCTGTCCCCTTATCTTTCTCTCCTCTCTCTCTCTCTCTCTCTCTCTGTCTCTCTCTCTCTCTCTCTCTCTCTCTCTCTCTCTAACAACTTCTCTTTCTGTCTCTCCCTCTTTCTATCTCTTTCTAATGACCATGACGAGCATTCCCAGAGTTTTGAAATTCACTTATTTTTTCCCTTAAACACTTGATGGCAGCATTATTTTTCGTTTTCAAACTTCTATACCAGATGCCACTCATTGCAACATTTGGCGAATCATGCGATCGTCCATTCTAATAGTATGTATCTCTGGTTCATACTAGAATTCATGTGGAAACGGCGTGGTGGTCTTTCAGTGCCCCTGATTTGGCTTGCGTTTTGGGAAAAATATGAACACATTAATACGATGATATATTTATTTAATTTTCCTGGAACTTTGCAGAACAATGCAAAAATGAATCACCGACTGCCAACAACAATAACAAAATAAAGCGCGATAAAGCCGTAAATCCATTTACCTTAAAAAAAAACTTTATGGGATATTGGTAAGGCTAATACAGGCAAATTACATTTAATAATTAATCGATAGAAATGGTATGATCTTTCTTTTCGAAACATATTCTATTTTTCTCATTTCTCCAGACATTTGCGTACAAATAAACAAAGAATATTTTTTCTTGCAACTAATAGGACAAGAGTCGAACCAAGTATCCTCCACATAAGCCAATGTTTCTCTCACTGGCAATTTTGCGATAAAAGTCAAAAAAGATGAAGATCTCCATGCTTATTTTTCTTGACAGATGAAAGGATAGCTTTTCGAATTTAAGTCAGAGCTTTTCCATTCTCTTCAAGACTGGCATTGGAATATGGGATCGTCGAGTGGGTGCTAATCTACCTGAGAGCGAAAACAAAGTTGACATGTTATGCCGGCTAAGAGTAGACTGGAAATAAATAACACTTGAAATATTGCTCGGTCTTTTTATTGCACTGACGGAATTGTAATTATTGTTTATTCTCAGTGAAAGTTTTCTTGTTTTCAAACTAAGTAGTCTTCATTGTGTGACATTTAATAGAAAAGCACCAAATTCAATAGGCGAGTGAGAAATTGGCACACAAGCATACATTATTGAAGCGGATGGCAGTGATATAATCAGCAGCACAGATTTAGTGCACCTCTTCTGTGTAGGCGGACCAGTTGCTGGGGAGAGAAGGTCGGAAATAATTTCATTCCCTGGAAATACAGTGTAGAAAGAGAAACCGGCGTGGGGTATGCACAATCGTAGAGTCACGTGTTTCGGATAAGGGTACGGGATGACAATTTTGTCTTCGTGAGAACAGAACTACTCGTGAATCACTTTCCCAGGACAAGTATTTTAAAGAAAATCCAATAAAGATTGCACTTGTCCAAATCATAAGCCGGTCACCATTTAGTTACCCAGAGTTTCGGCTACTGCGCATGTGAAAGAGACTGCATTTACCTTCATTTACGTGATCATCTTGGGCAACTGAGAGCATCAGCATATCGTCGGCTTTGTCGCCAATCAGGACCGGATCATCAGGAGAATCAACAGTTTCACTTTCCGGGCCACCATATTTTCTTGGAAGCAGATCTAGGATGAAGAATAAATGAAACTGATATTCCCAAAACCACATGTTTTACAGCGCACTCTGCTGAATGAGAGATATTCGTTTTGTTCTTTGTGCGATGGACATTTCTTTGAAAGACGCACGTTTATCTATGCTCTGGCTATTAACAACGTATTGCACACCAACACCGGCCACAAGTTATTCCTCAAAGCCTCCACATGTAAATGAGTAAAACGCAATGAACAATGAAATAACGCTTCGGTCAATTACTCGCTTAGCTACAGAGGATTTCTTTTTTGTCACGCACATTAAATAACCCAAATCTATCACAAAAGTGTTAGATCTCAGATCAGTTTATATAGTGCATGCCTGTACAACTTCCTTTGTCAGTTCATATTCGCGGCCAGCATGAGGTAGAGGTAGAAAATAAAAGCAGAAACAAAACATGCACCAACCGGGAACAGATGGGTTTTCTTCATTACATTCTAGTCCATGAAAGGTGACATTCAATGGGTCACTGGTGTAATAGTCGATTTGATTGAAGGAATCAATGGAACCAGAGTCTGGGAGACAGTGAAAAAGACAAGTGATGAAAAGACTTATTTTACCTTTGGCACAGAAGTCATAAACTGTTCGTCATCTCGGTGACCATCCCATAGTGTACGGTGGATGTTTAAAACCGGATGCGGGCACAACCACCATTCTCTATTGTAGCAAAACCAACATCTGCTTTCTCTCTATTACACTCATTTATTTGCTCAGTTCGTATTCCACCACTTCAGCTTTCATTCGACAACCTCAACAACTTCCGAGTGAAAGAAAGAATTCTTTGTGTTCTCCTTAAACATTTGACCATTCACACTTAGCACATTAACTTTAGCTCTCGTCTCAACCAACCTCAATGGAAACAATCTGACTGCATTACGCTACACACTGGTCTTAATTTAAAATCATCAGCCCCCTAATCCTCAATACTGTCATTTTGTGCTGTGTCGTATGACATGTGCGATCATGGTCTTATCCATCACCCCGATTGTTCTCGGCATTTTTTTCTTCAGACGTTGTTTGCCTTTGCCTTTTTCTGCACTGTGTCTTTATAAGAAGGTTCACCCGAGCCGTTATCAATACTCTTCAGGGATTTCCTGCCTTTCTTTGCTAGATAAATATTTCCACCATTCGATATCGCTGACAAATCTCCCTCATTCTTAAATACTTTTTGAAACGAAGAGGTATTTATTTAACCTTTTCCAATATCTCAAGTCCTGCAGCATCCTTGTATTTTGCTTCTGCACTCTTTCATTCTCCTTGACATCTTTCGTGAAGATAGGTGAAAATAGCTGCTGATAACACTTTAAATTAGGCTTCAATAACGTCTTACAGAACTTCAACGCATCATCCCATCTCCTGTAATTAGTACTTTGATTTATGAAGTCCAATGTGCCACAAGCTTCCTTTACGACCAAATCTACCTGTGACACCCCTTCCAAAGTATAATGCATCTGTTTTCCGGGATCACTCTGCCCTACTACAATGCTTGATGATCCACCGCTCAAGGTGTAAGTTCTACCAAACTGTAACACCTTACATTTGTCTGTATTACATTCCATGTATCATTTACAGCCAGCTTTTCCATCTGGTCCAGGAAATTCTGCAAGTTTTGACAGTGTTCCTCGTTGTTCACGACACCTCAGTCTTGACGTAATCCTCAGATTCCCTAATCCATTTGACCAAACTATCATCGAGATCGTCGATAATGATGACAAACAGCAAGACATCCAGCAACGACATCTGTGGTACCATGGTGATAGGCGTACAATCAGAAAAGTAATAATCTAGGACCAGTTTATGACTTCCCCCGTGAAGCCAAGGTCTATTGAAAATTACCACCTCATTTTGAATGCCGGGATATCTCAAGGAAGACCCTGTCAGGCCTTGAAAATTTATTGACTCAGGGCAGCATCGCGTGCTCCTATGTAATGTAGACTTCAAGCCTGCTTGGCTGAATATCTACAAAATCTTTCCATGTCCGGAGTAAATACTGAGGCAAAAAATCATTAAAGACTTCCATCATCCTTCTCAGCTCCATGCAAACACTCTGATTTTCCAGAGAATAACGATTGTGCATTCCTATACCTTTGCTCTTAGCATACCTGTAACAGTGCTTAGATCGCGTTTAACTTTTTTTTTTTACCTGAGCAACCTCGTGCCGTCTTTTAGCTCTCCTGATTTCCATCTTGTGTGCTCCCTCATATTTATCATACAAACACCATTTCCAGAAAAGTTGGCATATTTTCCAAAATGCAATAAAAACAAAAATCTGTGATATGTTAATTCACGTGAACCTTTATTTAACTGTCAAAAGTACAAAGAAAACAAAAATCAACAGTTCTACCGACCAACTTAATCGCATTTTGTGAATAAACACAAATTTAGAATTTGATGGCTACAACACACTCAACAAAAGTTGGAACAGAATTAAAATAAGATTGAAATGTGCACAGAATATTCAAGTACGACCGGTTTGGAAGACTGTTCATTAAGCAGGCTAATTGGTAGCAGGTGAGGGATCATGACTGGGCATAAAAGAAGTGTCCATCAAAGACTCAGTCTTTGCAACCAAAGGTGGGTTGTGGCTCACCGCTTTGTGCCAAAATTCGTGAGAGAATTGTTAGGCATTTCAAAGGAACATCTCTCAACGCAAGACCGCAAAGAATTTAGGTAGTTCAACATCTGCAGTACATAATGTTGTGAAAAGATTCAGAGAACTCAGAGACATCTCAGTGCGTAAGCGGCAATGTCGGAAACCACGGTTGAATGTGCGTGGTCTTGGAGCCCTCAGGCGGGACTGCCTTAGAAACCGTCATGCTACTGTGACAATTATAGCCACCTGGGCTCGGGAGTATTTCGGAAAACCATTGTCACTCAACACAGTCCGTCGCTGCATCCAGACATTCAACTTGAAATTGCATTACGCAAGGAGGAAGACATACACCAACTTTATGCAGGAACGCCGGCGAGTTCTCTGGGCCCGAGCTCATCTCCGATGGACCGAACAACTGTGGAAACGTGTGTTCTGGTCAGATGAGTCCACAATTCAGCTAGTTTTCGGAAAAAATAAAAACGGGCGTCGAGTTCACCGTGTCAAAGATGAAAATCGACCATCCAGATTGTTATCAGCGGAAGGTGCAAAAGCCAGCATCTGTGATGGTACGGGGGCGCATCAGTGCCCACGGCATGGGTGGGTTGCATGTATGTGAAGGTACCATTGACTCTGAGGCGTATATTTGGATTTTGGAGAGACATATGTTGCCATCAAGGCGACGTCTCTTCCCGGGACGTCCATGCTTATTTCAGCAGGACAATGCCAGACCACATTCTGCACGGGCTACAACAGCGTGGTTTCGTAGACACAGACTGCGTGTGCTTGACTGGTCTGCTGCCAGTCCAGATCTGTCTCCTATTGAAAATGTATGGCGCATCATGAAGAAGAGAATCAGACAACGGAGACCACGGACTGTTGAGCATCTGAAATCTTACATGAAGCAAGACTCGACAAAATTTCCAATTGCAAATCTTCTACAATTAGTATCCTCAGTTCCAAAACGATTAGCAAGTGTTATTAAAAGGAAAGGTGATGTAACACAATGGTAAACATGCCTCTGTCCCAACTTTTGTTGAAAGTGTTGCAGCCATCATATTCTAAATTTTTGTATGTTTACAAAATGCAATTAAGATGGTCAGTAAAACCATTGAACGTCTTTTCTTTGTACTTTTGTCAGTTAACTAAAGGTTCACGTGAATTAACATATCGCAGATTTTTGTTTTTATTGCAATTTGGAAAATATCCCAACTTTTCTGGAAATGGAGTTAGTATATCTCGAGTACCTGACTTGCTCCATCTTGATTATTCCTATTATGCATCTCTTTCTTTTCAACCAGGGTCTCAATTCCTTTCGAAAACAAAGTTTCCTAAATTTATTATTTCCACTTTTAATTCTGACTACAAAATGCAAATGTTATACTGCTCAACATTTCACCTTTGAACGCTTTTTACTTAACAAGTGCATCTTTGCCAGAAAACAGCTTGTCCCAGTCTACTCTTGCCCGATCCCTTCTGATACCATCAAATGTGTCCTTTCTCCAATTAAGAATATTAATCGCATGACCAGATATATCCTTCTCCACTATTACCTTGAAACTGGAAGCACAAGGATCACTGGATGAAAAACTGCAAAGTGTTCCCTTGTAACACTTCTGCCGAACGCCTTGTTTCATTCCGTGATAGGAGATTTAGTATCGTGCTCTTTCTCGCTGGGTCTTCTATGTACTGAGTAGGGAACCTCTCATAAAGTCAATAGATAAGCTCTGCCCCAAACACAAATGTATGGGAATCTCAGTCAATGTGTGGAAGGTAAAAAAAAAAAAACACTTGTCATCACTGCCTGTGTTTCATGTAACAGTCTTTGTTTTCTTCAAATGCGTGCACCTCTAAATACAGCGGACTTTGGGATAATGTGAAAGATATCCTTAGTGTCGTCTTTCCTTTCTTATTCCAGAATGCCACACATAACGCCTCAGTAGATATATACTGCAGTCCGAACATTGTTCCTGAGCGTAATCCTTCGTGCTCATTGAGCTCCAAGAAAACGGAAGTCAGGAATTAAGCTTCCTGTCCTGTCCTACTTTTTTTTTTCCTTTAGAACAGTAGCAAATTGCAGATCGTAGGCCTGAGAATACAAAGTTCACTCAGGTTGGCCTCAAGCAGCGACTCGTGTTTACTGTTTAGAATACCGGACAATCAGCGGTTGGGATTCATTGGCAGAAATAATTAAAATAAGGCAGATATGGTTAAGCCTTCGACAAAGTCAGGAAACAAAAGCTTGAGCGTAATATGACTAATGCTCTGAATTGCGCATATTTCAATACAAGAAGTAGCGTAGGAAAGGCAGATTAGCTCACGACACGGATTAGCACATTTTAGGTACTTGTGAGACTTAGTTGAGGGGGCACGACTGTGGTTCCATAGCTTCAAATGGGTTAGAGCGGGTGCGATTGAAAGAGGAAAGCCGGCTTTACACGTCAGAGAAAATGTCATGGTAGTGCCAGTGAATTCGAAGAAGGAAGTCTGAGAATCGGACCGGGAGTGCGGAGGAAGCCATATTTGAATTGTTCGTGTTTTTTCCCATCGGCGTTCAGAGAGGCAGGACTGTGCAAGCGTGTGACGTCGGGCAGCGAAGCGCGGAAGATTTAAAACGAACAGAGCCTTAGACAGCGGGCAGCGTCGTTTTCGGGCTGCGGAGTGAGTCGGGAACAAAGTGAAGGCTTAAGGGCTTCTGCTCAATAGGCTTAGGCAGAAATGGGCGAGGCGAGGAAGGTTTGGTATTCATTGTTTGTTGTTATTTGAGGAGAGGGGCAGTATGAGTGCGAGGGCAGCTTGTTCTCGGTGCCGGATGTGGGAGGTCCTGGAGTCTCCAAACCTCCCGGACGACCACATCCACACCAGGTGTGCCGAGATGCAGCTCCTAAGGGACCGTGTTAGGGAACTGGAGCTGCAGCTCGATGGCCTTCGTCTGGTCAGGGAGAGTGAGGAGTTGATAGAGAGGAGTTACAGGCAGGTGGTCACACGGGGGCTACGGGAGGCAGACAAGTGTGTCACGGTTAGGAAAGGGAAGGGGAAGGGTCAGGTACTAGAGAGAACCCCAGTGGCTGTGCCCTTTGACAATAAGTACTCCTGTTTGAGTACTGTTTGAGACTAGGAGAGAGGAGGTTAGTTCACAACAGGGGGATGGGAGCCAGTGCAGACAGACAGAGGAGTGTAAAATGAGAGTAGAAGCAAAAAGTAGTAAGGTGAAAAGTAAAAGTGGCAGGCCGGCAAATCCAGGGCAATAATCAAAAAGGGCCACTTTTCAATACAATTGTATAAGGGCTAAGTGTGTTGTAAAAGCAAGCCCGAAGACCTTGTGTGTCAAAGCAAGGAGCATTCGTAACAAGGTGGTGAATTAAAAGTGCAGATTGTTATTAAGGAATATGATATAGTTGGGACCACAGAGACATGACTCCAGGGCGACCAAGGATGGGAGCTCAACAATTTGGGATATTCAATATTCAGGAGGGATAGACGTGAAATTAAAGGAGGTGGGGTAGCATCGCATTTAGAGAGGAGATTAACGCAATAGAAATGAAGGACATTAGCCAGGAGGATGTGGAATCGATATGCGTAGAGCTGCATTGCACTAAGGGGCAGAAAACGCTGGTGGGAGTTGTGTACTGGCCACCTAACAGTAGTAGTGAGGTTGGGGTAGACATTAAACAGGAAATTTGAAATGCGTGCAATAAAGGAACGGCAGTTATAATAGGTGACTTCAATCTACATATAGATTGGGTGAACCAAATTGGTAAAGGGCGCTGAGGAAGAGGATTTATTGGAATGTTTACAGGATGGTTTTTTGAACCAACATGTAGAGGAACCAACTAGAGAGCAGGCTATTCTAGACTGGGTATTGAGCAATGAGGAAGGGTTAATTAACAATCTTGTCGTGAGAGGCTCCTTGGGTAACAATGACCATAATATGGTAGAATTATTCATTCGGATAGAGAGTGACACAGTTAATTCAGAAACAAAGGTTGTCAACTTAAAGAAGGCTATATTTGAAGGTATGAGACGTGTATTAACTAAGATAGACTGACAAATGATACTTAAAGGGTTCACGGTGGTTATGCAATGACAAGAATTTAAAGATTGCATGGATGAACTACAACAAATGTTCATCCCAGTTTGGCAAAAGAATAAATCAGGGAATGTAGTGCACCCGTGGCTGACAAGGGAAATTAGGGATAGTGTCAATTCCAAAGAAGAAGCATACAAATTAGCCAGAAAAAGCGGCTCACCTGAGGACTGCGAGAAATTCATAGTCCAGCAGAGGAGGACAAAGGGCTTAATTAGGAAGGGGAAAGGAGATTATGAGAGAAAACTGGCAGGGAAAATAAAAACTGACTGTAAAAGCTTTTATACATATGTGAAAAGAAAAAAAAATGGTTAAGACAAATGTAGGTCCCCAACAGACAGAAACAGGTGAATTGATTATGGGGAACTAGGACATGGCAGAACAATTGAATATCTACTTTGGTTCAGTCTTCACTAAGGAGGACATAAATAATCTTCCGGAAATAATAGGGGACAGAAGGTCCAGTAAGATGGAGGAAGTGATGTAAATGCATTTTAGTAGGGAAGTGGTGTTCGGTAAATTGAAGGGATTAAAGGCAGATAAATCCCCAGGGCCAGATGGTCTGCATCCCAGAGTGCTTAAGGAAGTAGCCCAATAAATAGTGGATGCATTAGTGGTAATTTTTCAAAGCTCATTAGATTCTGGACTAGTTCCTGATGATTGGAGGCTGGCTAATGTGACCCCGTTTTTTTTAAAAAGGAGGGAGAGAGAAACTGTGCAATTATAGACTCGTTAGCCTAACATCGGTGGAGGGGAAAATGCTAGAGTCAGTTATCAAAGATGTGATAACAGCACATTTGGAAAGCGGTGAAATTATTGGACAAAGTCAGCATGGATTTGTGAAAGGTAAATCATGTCTGACGAATCTCATAGAAGTTTTTGAGGATGTAACCAGTAGAGTTGATAGGGGAAAACCAGTGGATGTGGTATATTTGGACTTTCAAAAGGCTTTTAACAAGGTCCCACACAGGAGATTAATGTGCAAACTTAAAGCACACGGTACTGGGGGTAAGGTATTCATGTGGTTAGAGAATTGGTTGGCAGACAGGAAGCAAACAGTGGGAATAAATGGAACCTTTTCAGAATGGCAGGCGATGACTGGTGGGGTACCGCAAGGCTCAGTGCCGGGACCCCAATTGTTTACAATATATATTAATAACTTAGATGAGGGAATTAAATGCAGTATATCCAAGTTTGTGGATGACACGAAGCTGGGCGGCAGTGTTAGCTGTGAGAAGGATGCTAACAGGATGCTTGGATTGGTTAGGTGAGTGGGCAAATTCATGGCAGATACAATTTAATGTGGATACATGTGAGGCTATCCGCTTTGGTGGCAGAAACAGGAAAAGAGGTAATTATCTGAATGGTGGCCGATTAGGAAAAGGGGAGATGTGACGAGACCTGGGTGCCATTATGCAATAGTCATTGAAAGTGGGCATGCAGGTACAGCAGGCGGTGAAAAAAGCGAATGTTATACTGCCATTCATAGCAAGAGGATTCGAGTACAGGGGCAGGGAGGTACTACTGCAGTTGTAGAAGGCCTTGGTGAGACCACAGCTGGAGTATTGTGTTCAGTTTTGGTCCCCTAATCTGAGGAAAGACATCCTTGCCATAGAGGGAGTACAAAGAAGGTTCACCAGATTGATTTCTGGGATGGCAGGACTTTCATATGGTGAAACATTGGATCGACTAGGCTTATACTCGTTGGAATTTGGAAGATTGAGAGGGGATTTTTTTGAAACATATAAAATCCTAAAGGGATTGGGCAGGCTAGACGCAGAAAGATTGTTACCTATGTTGGGGAAGTCCAGAACGAGGGTTCACAGTTTCAGGATAAAGGGGAAGCCTTTTAGGACCGATATTAGGAAAAACTTCTTCACACAGAGAGTGGCGAATCTGTGGAATTCTCGGCCACAGGAAATAGTGGGGGCCAGTTCATTGGCTATATTTAAGAGGCAGTTCGATATTGCCCTTGTGGCTAAGCGAATCAGGGGGTATGGAGGGAAGGCTGGACAGGCTTCTGAGTTGGATGATCAGCCATGATCATACTGAATGACGGTGCAGGCTCGAGGGGCCGAATGGCCTACTCCTGCACCTATTTTCTATGTTTCTTTGTTTTCTATGACTGATTGGAGCATCTCGTGAGGCGTTATTGGTGGAACTGAGAAAGAGGAAAGGTATGACCTCGTTACTGGGATTACGTTACAAATTACCCGGCAGTCCATTGGACTTCGAGGAACACAATTGTACAGTCATTAAAGACTTCAGCCAGAATCATCAGGTCGTTATAGCATGTGATTTTAACTCTCCAGAAATTGATGTTAAAAGTTCAAGCAAAGCAGCAAATAGAAATGTTGTGAATGCTGGCAAAAAAATTCTTCTGAGGTGTATATATTTCAATGCTAGGAGTATTGCGAGGAACGTGGATGAGTTGAGGGCATGGATTGACGCGTGGAATTATGACGTTATAGCAATTAGTGAAACTTGGCTACAAGAGAGGCAGGACTGGCAGCTTAATATTCCAGGGTTCCGATGTTTCAGATGTGATAGAGGCAGCGGAATGAAAGGTGTGTGTGGGGGTGGGGGGTGGGGGGAGGTTGCATTTCTTGTCAGAGAAAATGTTACTGCAGTGCTCAGGCAGGACAGATTAGAGGGCTTGTCTACTGAGTCCATATGGGTGGGGCTGAGAAATAGGAAAGGTATGGCCACATTAGTGGGATTGTACTACAGACCACCCAATAGTCAACGAGAATTGGAAGAGCACATCTGCAGAGAGATAGCAGGCAACTGCAGGAAACATAAAGTTGTGGTGGTAGGGGATTTTAATTTTCCACATATTGATTGGGACTCCAATACTGCTAGGAGTTTAGGTGGGTTAGAACCTGTAAAATGTGTTCAGGAAAGTTTTCTAAAGCTGGTCCTAGACTTGAGGTTCTAAAGTGGAAGAAGGCCAAATTTGAGGAAATGAGAAAGGATTTAAAATGCGTAGATTGGGACAGGTTGTTCTCTGGCAAGGATTTGATCGGTGAGTGGGAAGCCTTTAAAGGAGGAATTTCGAGATGCCAGGGCTTGTATGTTCCTGTCAAGATTAAAGCAAAGTGAATAGGAATAAGTAACATTGATTCTCAAGGGATATTGCAACTCTGATAAAGAAGAAGAGAGAGTTGTATGACATGTAGAGGAAACAGGGAGTAAATAAGGTGCCTGAGGAGTATAAAACGTGCAAGAAAATACTTAAGAAAGAAATCAAGAGGGCTAAAAGAAGACATGAGGTTGCCTTGGCAGTCAAAGTGAAGGATATTCCAAACAGTTTTTACAGGTGTATTAAGAGTAAAAGGATTGTAAGAGATAAAATTGGTACACTTGAAGATCAGAGTGGTCGGCTATGTGCGGAACGCAACAAATGGGGGAGATCTTAAATATGTTTTTTTTTTTTGTTTTTTTTTTAGTCTGTATTTACCAAGGAAACTGGCATGAAGTCTATGGAATTCAGGGAAAAAAAGTAGTGAGATCATGAAACAGTACAGATTGAAAAGGAGGTGGTGCTTGCTATCTTGAGACAAATTAAAGTGGATAGATCCCCAGGACCTGACAGAGTATTCCCTCGGACCTTGAAGGAGACTAGTGTTGAAATTGCAGGGGCCCTGGCGGATATATGTATAAAATGTCAGTGTCTACGGCTGAAGTGCCGGAGGATTGAAGAATGGCTCATGTTGTTCCATTGTTTTAAAAAAAAAGGATCAGAAAGTAATCCAGGAAATTATAGGCCGGTAAACTTGATGTCGGTAATGAGTAAGTTATTGGAGGAAGTACTAAGAGACAGAATCTACAAGCATTTGGATAGTCAGGGACTTATTAGGGAGAGTCAGCATGGCTTTGTGCGTGGTAGGACATGTTTTAACAATCTGTTGGAGTTTTCCGAGCAGGTTCCCAGGATAGTGGATGTAGGGAAGGCAGTGGATATTGTCTACATGGACTTCAGTAAGGTCTTTGACAAGGTCTAGCATGCGAGGTTAGTTAGGAAAATTCAGTCGCTAGATATACATGGAGAGGTGGTAAAATGGATTACACATCGGCTCAATGGACTAAACCAAAGAGTGGTCGCAGAGGACTGCTTCTCCGAGTGGAGGCCTGTGACTAGTGGTATGCCACAGGGATCTGTGCTTGGCCCATTGTTATTTGTTATCTATATCAATGATCTGAATGATAATGTGGTAAACTGGTACAGCAAATTTGCTGATGATACAAAGATTAAAGGTGTAGTGGACAGTGAGGAAGGTTTTCAAAACTTGTAGATGGATTTGGACCAGCTGAATAAATGGGCTGAAAAATGGCAGGTGGAGTTTAATGCAGACAAGTGTGAGGTATTGCAGTTTGGAAGGACAAAGCAAGGTAGAACATACAGGGTAAATGGTAAAGCACTGAGGAGTGCAGTAGAACAGAGGGGTCTGGGAATACAGATACAAAATTCCCGAAAAGTGGCTTCACAGGTAGATAGGGTTGTAAAGAGATTTTCTGGTACATTGGCCTTTATTAATTAAAGTATTGAGTATAAAAGCTGGAATGTTATGATGAGGTTGTATAAGACATTGGTGAGGCCCAATCTGGAGTACTGTGTTCGGTTTTGGTCACTAAATTACAGGAAGGATATTAATAAGGTTGAAAGAGTGCAGAAAACGTTTACAAGCATGTTGCCGGGACTTGAGAAACTCAGTTACAGAGAAAGGTTGAAAAGGTTAGGACTTTATTCCCTGCAGCATAGAAGAATGACAGGAGATTTGATAAAGGTATGTGAAATTATGATGCGTATAGATAGAGTGAATGGAAGCAGGCTTTTTCCACTGAAGGAAAAAGGGAGGGAAAAAAAAAAAAAACAGAGGACATGGGTTAAAGGTGAAGGGGGAAATTTTAAAGGGATCATTAGAGGGTGGGGGGCTTTTTCACACAGAGAGTGTTGGGAGTGTGGAATGAGCTGCCAGATGCGGTGGTAAATGCGGGTTCTTTTTTGATATTTACGAATAAATTGGACAGATACATAGATGGGATGTATATGGATCGATATGGTCCATGTGCAGGTCAGTGGAACTAGACAAAAAATGGTTCGGCACAACCAAGAAGGGCCAAAAGGCCTGTTTCCGTGCTGTAGTTTTTCTACGGTTTCTACGGATAGGGAGTGGGTTACATGATCTTTTATTAGAGAAAGAGACAGGACAGCTGACAGAAGTTCGTATATCAGAAAGGACCTGGCCAGTATATATTGAGAAAGGCTGTTTTCCGGCATAGGTGTACTTGGTCAGTAGACATCCTTCCAGAGTCAACTTTTGAGACACAACGTTTGTTTGTGGATGCTGAATAAAACAAGGGAACCTATCCGTTCCAGGGATATTGAGCCCTTGTAAAGAAAAAAGAAAATGTATTTCACAGGTGAAGGGAAATACGAATAAACTGAGTATTTATGGCGTGTACGGATCCAAGAGAACACTGAATATTGAAAAAAGAAGTGCTGAAAGAAGGCATGAACTTGCTCAAGCAGGCAAGGTGAAAGAGAATCCCAAGCGATTTAACGGATGTGTAAAGAGAATGCAATGGACAAAATTGGCCCTCTGCAAGTTAAAATTAGTAATCCCTGTGCAGATCCGAAAGAGATCCTGCAGCGGTTATCTGAGTTGTATGCTCCACATTTACAAACGAGACGATCGCATGATTCTATAGAAATGAGTAAAAGCAGCGTCGATTTCGTGGAAAGTATACAGATTGCAGAGGAGGGGTCGTTTGCTCTCTTGAGGCAAATTACGGTGGATTTACCGTAGAGTCTAATAAGCCGTTCCCTTAGATCCGATGAGAGGCAAGTACAGAAATTGCAGGAGCCCGAGAAGAGATGTTTAAATACGCAGGTGAGGTACCGGCTTGGAAAATAACTACTGTTATTCCTGCTTAAGAAAGACTCCAAATAGAAACCTGAAAATTACAGGCCAGTGAGCCTGCTATCAGTCGTGGGGAAGTTATTGGAAGGTATTATAACCAACCCGGTATATGAGTATTTGCACAGGCATTAACGGAATAAGGATAGTCTTCATGGTTACGTGAATGGTAAGACAAGTCCAAACTACCTTAAAGAGATTTTCGAAGAAATTACATGGAAAATAAATTAAGGCACGTCAATAAATGAATTAGAAAAGCATTTCGCAAGGTCCCGCATGGAAGTTTGGACAAGATGGTTCAGTCTCACGGCATTCAAGATAAGGTAGTAAACGGAATTAGACTTCTTTGTGAAAGAAAGCTGAGAATGGCGAAAGATGGTTAGCTGTCTGACTGGAAGCCTGTGGCGAGTAGAGTGCCTCAGGGATCAGTGCTGAGCCTGTCCTTGTTTGTCAGCTTTATCAAATATCCAGATGGAAGTGTGGTGAACTGCATCAGCAAATTAGCAGATGACAGAAAGTTTGGGGTGTACCAGCAGCAAGGAAGGCTATTAGAAATTGCAGCGGAATCTGGCCCAGTTCGACAAATGGGCTACAAAATAGTAGAGGGAATTCAATGTAGACGTGTGAGTTACTGAACTTTGGTAGGAACACCCAGGGTAAGTCTTACACAGTGAACGACAGAACATTAAGGAATGCTGTAGAACAAAGACATCTGAGAATACAGGTCCAAAATTAATTGAAAATGGCGTCACAGGAGGGTACGTTCGGAAAGATAGCTTTCGGCACATTGGCCGGCATAAATAGAAGTATTGTTTATAGTACATGGGCAGATATGTGGAAAGTACATAAGACATTGATGAGGCCTAATTTGGAGCATTGTGTGCAATGGTGGTCACCTACCTACAAGAAATATGCAAATGAGATTGAATGAGAGAGAGGATATGTACAACGATATTGGCGAGACCGGAGGTCCTGCGGTGCAAGGAAAGATTGTTTATATTAGGAGTTTATTCCTTGGAATATAGAATATTGAGAGGACATTTAAATAGACATACAGTATTATGAGGACATAGAAAGGGTAAATGTAAGCAGGCTTTTCCACATAGGGTGGATGGGACTTTAACTAGAGGACATTCGTGAAATGTGGAAGGGGAAATATTGTGTGTAAGCGGAATAGTAGGGAAACATCTTCACTCGGAGGATCCTGAATACGTGAAATGATCTGTCAGGGCAATTGATGCACGCATGCTCGATTTCAATTAGGAATATTTCCTAAAACGATTCTTGCATTTAAGTACATGCAATTCAGAAAATTGGTTGCACCATGCTCAAACTTTCGATTTATTGAATTTACATGTTGGCTTCACAACTACTCCCCCGCAGCCACTCCATGGTCTACATTTGTGCCCTTGTCCCATCCCCCTGCAACTATAGTTTAAACCACAGCCAGCAACAGCTGTCCACGCCCAACGGTGCAGCAAAAGCAAAAGTTCCACTATCAGCAACCCTGCGAATAAAATCATAGAGACCATATCCTTCAACCTAGTACGTAATTCTCTAAGCTCATTTTTTTGGAGTTCCTTGCCCTTCCAACCAATATCATTGCTGCTGACGTGTAACATATTGACAGGCTGCTCACTCTCCCACTTAAGAGTGCTTTGGACACTACGTTCTTCACCCTGGCAACTGTCAGGCAGCATACTATCGCGGAATTTCATTTCGTAGACACACCATCCTGTCTGTTCCCCTATACAATGGGTCGCCTCTCGCGACAGCTCGCCTCTTGTTTTCCTTTCTTTTCGGAGTTGCAAGCCGGTCTCAGTGAAACACAGCAAACTATTCTGGCTTTCTTCTGCAAGGACATCCCCCAACAGTGTTTGACGTGGTACACCCGTTGTTAAAGGGAACAACTACAGCGGTAGTCTGCACTGTTCTCCACTCCAACAGCACCCCCTACCACTGAGCCACTGATAGTAACCTTGTGTGTAACTATCTCCACGGTAGCGCTGCCGAGCAACCCCTCAGCGTTCCGAATAATCATCCAGCTCGAACTCTAATTCCTTAACACCGGTCTGAAGTAAGCTGCAACTTCTACAGGTGTAGTCATCAAGTACAACGGATGACTCCTGCAATCTCCCACCCGGAACAGGAGCCTTGCGGTATCCTGTCTGGTCTAATTACTGTTTTAATTGTGCAATAATAAAAAAAAAAGCAGATGGTTTAAAGAAAACAAAAGATCTGCCTACACACTCCACATCTCTTCGTCGAAAAATTCATGAGCTAAATATAAACTGCTCACTCCAGTCCCACTTACACATGTTATCGTGAGACATTTTGTAACTATCTCTGAATTTTATTTTCAACCTAGAAGTTTCTTTTTTTTTTTACTTTTCCGTGGTATTTGCTGTTCTCTAATACCTTATGGATGGAAAATGTATATCGTTTGAGAAGTCAATGTTAATTTACAAAGCATACCTGAATCTCCTGTATTATCCAACTTCGTGATGTGAGGAATACTTTCAATCTCTTCATAAATTGCTTGGGAAAAGATATCAGGTGAGTCTCCATCTCTTAACACTGCACCTGTTGAAGTGCGAATTGGGACTATCAAGTTCATTCAAAAGTTTCTAACTGAAGAATACCCTCTTTGCCATTGAAGTTAACAATGAGAATTAAATTGTATGCTACTATTGGTGAACGAGAGCTTGAAAGATCCCCTCAACATAGTTCACATCTGCAAACGTGGGCAAATTACAGCAAAATCTGAAAGTTTGAATGCAATGTACATCTGAATATATAGACGTAGTTGTTGATTGTCGTTCTACTGCATTGATAGATAACATCAGAAATGATGATAGGGTTATCATTACTAGATGGGTGTGAATATCATCCATACTGTAATCGATAATAATGCGGACTCCTGAGGAAAAGAGCAGCCATTGCTATTCCCAAGATATGAAATATTATTCCGAAAAATAGTAAAGCATAAGTGTTGAATCTTACCTCCCCTTGCTGGATGTATCCTTATTATCGCCATCAGTGCAAATAACTCAGCCACGAGGACGATGCCAAGGGTAATACAGACAACAACCACCACTGAAAAGCAAATTCATTAGACAAATTTAAAACTAGCGCGACAATTTTTAGATCCTGATATTTAGAAAGATGAATAGTTAAATTTCAGTCCAATGGTAAGTATGCATATGCCAAATTACCCGTAGAACAGGAAATGTAGAAAGATGATAAAAGTTTCGTTGAATTCACTCTTGGTGAATGATACGGGAACGCACGCTGTATGTTGGGACGGGCGAGGAACAGTGAAAGATATTCAAAGAAACTTGTCGATACTCAACAAAAGTAAATTCCATTTAAAAACAAGGGCAATGACGATAGGGAGAGCCCGCGTTGGATAACTAGAAAAAAAAAAAAATAAAGGAAGGCATCAAACTAAAAGCTATGAATATAAAGTCGCCATCAGTACTGTGAAACCGAAATGTTGGGAACACTTAGAAAGCAACAGGAACCACTAAGTGAGCAATAAAGAGAGGGAAGCTAGATCATGAAAATAAACTAGCACAGAATCTAAACCGCATAGTAAAAGTTTTTTTTTAGGATCATATAAAGTGGAAAAGTATGGCTAAAGGGAACGTAGGTCCCTTGGAGGACGAGAAGGGGGAATTGATATTTGGTAATGAGGAAATGGCCGATGTTTTGAATGACTAACTTGCTGTCATCTTCACGTTGGAGGACAACTCTAACATGCCAAAGAGGTTTCTAATGGATGTGAGTGGAGGTCAGGACCTCGGTACAATAGCTATCACTAGAGGCTGTGCTGAGCAAAAACTTGTGGGCCCGAAGATTGATAAGTCTCCTGAACCTGATCGAATGTATTCCAGGGTACTGAAAGAAATGGCAGAAGTTATACTAGATACTTTGGTGATAATTTACCAACATTCTCTGGACTCTGAGTAATTCCGGGTGGATTGGGAGATTTCGAAAGTCATGCCGCTGTTCAATAAAGGATTAAGGTAAAAGGCAGGTAACTTTAACCAAATAAGTTTAACATCTGCAGTTGAGGAAATGCTTGAAGTAATTATTGAAGAAGAAGTAGCGAAGCATCTGGAAAGAAATAGATCCATCAGCAGAGGCAGCAGGGATTCAACAAAGGCAGGTCCCGTTTGACAAAATTACTGGAGTTTTTTGAGGATATAACGAGCAGTGGATAAAGGTAAACAGAAGGGCGTTTTCAACTTGGATTTCCAAAAGGCATTCGATAAGGTGATACATAAAAGACATTCATAAGATAAAGATGTATTGATTTGGGTGTGATGTATTAGCATAGATAGACGATTAGTTAGCAAATAGAATGCAGAGAGTTGGGTGTTAATCTGATTGGTAATCAGTGCTGAGCAGTGTGCCTCAGTGGTTAAGGCTGGGCGCGCAAATGTTCACGATATGGCAAGCATTTAAAGATTGCATGAATGAACTACAACAATTGTTCATCCCAGTTTGGCAAAAGAATAAATCAAGGAAGGTAGTGCATCCGGGGCTGACAAGAGAAATTAGGGATAGTATCAATTCCAAAGAAGAAGCATACAAATTAGCCAGAGAAAGTGGTTCACCTGAGGACTGGGAGAAATTCAGATTTCAGTAGAGGAGGACAAAGGGCTTAATTAGGAAGGGGAAAAAAGATTATGAGAGAAAACTGGCAGGGAACATAAAAACTGACTTTAAAAACTTTTATAGATATGTAAAAAGGAAAAGACTGGTAAAGACAAATGTAGGTCCCCTACAGACAGAAACAGGTGAATTGATTATGGGGAGCAAGGACATGGCAGACCAATTGAATAATTACTTTGGTTCTGTCTTCACAAAGGAGGACATAAATAATCTTCCAGAAATAGTATGGGACAGAGGGTCCAATGAGATGGAGGAACTGAGTGAAATACATGTTAGTAGGGAAGTGGTGTTAGGTAAATTGAAGGGATTGAAGGCAGATAAATCCCCAGGGCCAGATGGTCTGCATCCTAGAGTGCTTAAGGAAGTAGCCCAAGAAATAGTGGATGCATTAGTGATAATTTTTCAAAACTCGTTAGATTCTAGACTAGTTCCTGAGGATTGGAGGGTGGCTAATGTAACCCCACTTTTTAAAAAAGGAGGGATAGAGAAACCGGGGAATTATAGACCGGTTAGCCTAACGTCAGTGGTGGGGAAACTGCTGGAGTCAGTTATCAAAGATGTGATAACAGCACATTTGGAAAGCGGTAAAATCATCGGACAAAGTCAGCATGGATTTGTGAAAGGAAAATCATGTCTGACGAATCTCATAGAATTGTTTGAGGATGTAACTCGTAGAGTGGATAGGGAAGAACCAGTGGATGTGGTATATTTGGATTTTCAGAAGGCCTTTGACAAGGTCCCACACAGGAGATTAGTGTGCAAACTTAAAGCACACGGTATTGGGGGTAAGGTATTGATGTGGATGGAGAATTGGTTAGCAGACAGGAAGCAAACAGTGGGAATAAACGGGAACTTTTCAGAATGGCAGGCAGTGACTAGTGGCGTACCGCAAGGCTCAGTGCTGGGACCCCAGTTGTTTACAATATATATTAATGACTTGGATGAGGGAATTAAATGCAGCATCTCCAAGTTTGCGGATGACACAAAGCTGGGTGGCAGTGTTAGCTGTGAGGAGGATGCTAAGAGGCTGCAGAGTGACTTGGATAGGTTGGGTGAGTGGACAAATTCATGGCAGATGCAATTTAATGTGGATAAATGTGAAGTTATCCACTTTGGTGGCAAAAATAGGAAAACAGATTATTATCTGAATGGTGGCCGATTAGGAAAAGGGGAGGTGCAACGAGACCTGGGTGTCATTATACACCAGTCATTGAAAGTGGGCATGCTGGTACAGCAGGCGGTGAAAAAGGCGAATGGTATGCTGGCATATATAGCGAGAGGATTCGAGTACAGGAGCAGGGAGGTACTACTGTAGTTGTACAAGGCCTTGGTGAGACCACACGTGGAGTATTGTGTGCAGTTTTGGTCTCCTAATCTGAGGAAAGACATCCTTGCCATAGAGGGAGTGCAAAGAAGGTTCACCAGATTGATTCCTGGGATGGCAGGACTTTCATATGAAGAAAGACTGGATGAACTGGGCTTGTACTCATTGGAATTTAGAAGATTGAGGGGCGATCTGATTGAAACGTATAAAATCCTAAAGGGATTGGACAGGCTAGCTGCAGGAAGATTGTTCCCGATGTTGGGGAAGTCCAGAACACGGGATCACAGTTTGAGGATAAAGGGGATGCCTTTTAGGACCGAGATTAGGAAGAACTTCTTCACACAGAGAGTGGTGAACTGTGGAATTCTCTGCCACAGGAAACAGTTGAGGCCAGTTCATTGGCTGTATTTAAGAGGGAGTTAGATATGGCCCTTGCGGCTACGGGGATCAGGGGGTATGGAGGGAAGGCTGGGGCGGGGTTCTGAGTTGGATGATCAGCCATGATCATAATAAATGGCGGTTCCGGGCTCGAAGGGTCGAATGGCCTACTCCTGCACCTATTTTCTATGTTTCTATGTTTCTATGATATACATTTACGAAATGGAAGAGTGGACCGACTGTAGCGTATCGATGTTTGCTGATGATACCAAATTGAGTAGATATGCAAATCGTGCAGAGGATATGGAAAGACTGCAGAACGATATAGATAGCTTAAGCGAGTGTGCAATGCTCTGACAGATGGAATAGAATGCTCGTCAATGCGAGGTCATCCAATTTTGAAGGTAAAATGAAAGAGCAGATTATTATTTAAATGGTTAAAAAAATCAGCATGCAGAGAGAATTGGAAGTGCTTGTGCATGAATCACAAAACGTTGCTTTGCAAGTGCAGCAGGCTACCTAGAAGGAAAAGAAGAAAAAAAAAACGTTAGCTTCATTGCTACACACATCAAAGTTGCTGGTGAACGCAGCAGGCCAAGCAGCATCTGTAGGAAGAGGTGCAGTCGACGCTTCAGGCCGAGACCCTTGGTCAGGACTAACTGAAGGAAGAGTGAGTAAGGGATTTGAAAGTTGGAGGGCGAGGGGGAGATCCAAAATGATAGGAGAATACAGGAGGGGGAGGGATAGAGCCAAGACCTGGACAGGTGATAGGCAAAAGGGGATACGAGAGGATCATTGGACAGGAGGTCCGGGAGGAAAGACGGGGGGTGGGGGTGGACCCAGAGGATGCGCAAGAGGTATATTCAGAGGGACAGAGGGAGAAAAAACAGAGTGAGAGAAAGAATGTGTGCATAAAAAAGAGTAACAGATGGGGTACGAGGGGGAGGTGGGGCGTTAGCGGAAGTTAGAGATGTCGATGTTCATGCCATCAGGTTGGAGGCTACCCAGACGGAATATAAGGTGTTGTTCCTCCAACCTAAGTGTGGCTTCATCTTTACAGTAGAGGAGGCCGTGGATGGACATGTCATAATGGGAATGGGATGTGGAATTAAAATGCGTGGCCATTGGGAGATCCTGCTTTCTCTGGCGGACAGAGCGTAGATGTTCAGCAAAGAAGTCTCCCAGTCTGCGTCGGGTCTCGCCAATATATAAAAGACCACATCGGGAGCACCGGACGCAGTATATCACCCCAGTCGACTCACAGGTGAAGTGTTGCCTCACCTGGAAGGACTGTTTGGGGCCCTGAATGGTGGTAAGGGAGGAAGTGTAAGGGCATGTGTAGCACTTGTTCCGCTTATGCGGATAAGTGCCAGGAGGGAGATCAGTGGGGAGGGATGGGGGGGACGAATGGACAAGGGATTTGTGTAGGGAGCGATCCCTTCGGAATGCGGGGGGGGGGGTGGGACAGAGGGAAAGATGTGCTTAGTGGTGGGATCTCGTTGGAGGTGGCGGAAGTTACGGAGAATAATATGTTGGACCCGGAGACTGGTGGAGTGGTAGGTGAGGACCAGGGGAACCCTATTCCTAGTGGGGTGGCGGGAGGATGGAGTGAGAGCAGATGTACGTGAAATGGGGGAGATGCGTTTAAGAGCAGAGTTGATAGTGGAGGAAGGGAAGCCCCTTTCTTTAAAAAAGGAAGACGTCTCCCTCGTCCTAGAATGAAAAGCCTCATCCTGAGAGCAGATGCGGCGGAGACGGAGGGATTGCGAGAAGGGGATGGCGTTTTTGCAAGAGACAGGGTGAGAAGAGGAATAGTCCAGATACTGTAACAGTGAGTAGACTTATAGTACACATCAGTGGATAAGCTGTCTCCAGAGACAGAGACTGAAAGATCTAGAAAGGGGAGGGAGGTGTCGGAAATGGACCAGGTAAACTTGAGGGCAGGATGAAATGACATGAACATCGACTTCTCCCACACTCAGGTTGGAGGAACAACACCTTATATTCCGTCTGGGTAGCCTCCAACCTGATGGCATGAACATTGACTTCTCTAACTTCCGCTAAGGCCCCACCTCCCCGTCGCACCCCATCTGTTACTCATTTTTATGCACACATTCTTTCTCTCACTCTCCTTTTTCTCTCTCTGTCCCTCTGAATATACCTCTTGCCCATCCACTGGGACCCCCCCCCCCTTGTCTTTCTTCCCGGACCTCCTGTCCCATGATCCTCTCGTATCCCTTTTTGCCTATCACCTGTCCAGCTCTTGGCTCTATCCCTCCCCCTCCTGTCTTTTCCTATCATGTTGGCTCTCCCCCTCGCCCTCCAACTTTCAAATCCCTTACTCACTCTTCCTTCAGTTAGTCCTGACGAAGGGTCTCGGCCTGAAACGTCGACTGCACCTCTTCCTACAGATGCTGCTTGGCCTGCTGCGTTCACCAGCAACTTTGATGTGTGTTGCTTGAATTTCCAGCATCTGCAGAATTCCTGTTGTTTGAGCTTCATTGCTAGAGGTATTTAATTTTAAAACAGTGATGTTATGGAGCAGCTGTATAGGGTAATGGTAAGACCGCACTTGAAGTGTTATGTGCAGCTCTGATCTCCTTACTCGAGCAAGGATATATTGGCTTTGTAGGAGGTGCAGTGGAGGTTCAGCAGGTTAATTCTAGAGATGGGGGTTGGGGTGTTAGACAATGAGGGCATATTGAGTCGCCTGCGACTGTACCCGCCAGAATTCAGAAGAATGAAAGGAAGTCTTGCAGAAACATAAAGAACTATGAAAGGGCTAGATAAGATAGATGAAGGAACGCTGATTCCACTGGTAGCGGACATAACCTCAAGATTCGGGGAGCAGATTTAGAATAGAGATGAGGATGAACTGCTTCTTCCAAAGGGAAGTGAATCTGCGGAATTCTCTGCCAAATAGAAGCGCAGACTACGATAGTAAATATATTTAAAACGAGGTTGAATAGAATTTGGTATAGTACGGGAAGTAAGGGTTATAGGGAAAATGCAGGTAGGTGGAGATGAGTCCATGGCCAGATCAACCATGATCTTATTGAATGGTGTAACAGGGTCGACGGGCCAGATGACCTTCTCCTGTCCCTATTTCTTATGTTTCCATGTTCTCTGTTGTCCCATAAGTACTGCACTGCTGTTATGTGGGAAAGATACATTGTGAAAACCGTGACATTCTTCACCGTGTTATGTGAAAGCAGAAGCTACCTGCACATTCACCACCAATGACACCCGACCAAAAGGAGCACAAAACTGCACTTATGAGAATTATTCTTTTAACACCGTCACACGCACACATCATAGTTGCAATGAATATTAAATTAGAGTAACTGTTGGGAGGTGGAAAGACATTAAAAAAAAATCAATTCTTCCTGCACGGGCGCACGCTGACAAAAAAGTGAACATTTTGGAACTCGATTGGAATTGGTTTAATGTTGTCACCTGCACCGACATACAGCACGTTGACACATGCGTTCTGCATATTGTGCATACAGCTCACGTCATTAAATTGGGAGGGTGAACAAGCTAACACAATAATAGAATGCAGAATAAACTGCAGCAACTACAGAGAAAAAGCAGTGTAATAATCAATAGAGGGCAAGATCATAACGAAGTAAAATGTCGTGTCAGGATTACATCGTGTTGCACTGAGCATCTTTTTATAAATCGTGGTATACAGTCTCCCTCAGGAGACAGAGGCGTTTTTGAGCTTTCTGTGACGTGGTTTTCACATGATTGGACCAGGGTACACTACTGGCGATGTTGACATATTGGAGCTCAAAGTTTTCACCTGCTCATGGTCAGTACAAGGGTAAACAGGAAGATGAATACTGATGGAAATTTTGTTTTCCATACACGATGCCACTTAACATTTTTTTTGTTCATTCCTGTATCTGGACTGATTGATATCGTGATATGGCCAACAAAAGTCATATCATCTACAGACTTCTGGATGGAGAGAGAGGGAATCTGGTCACGCAGACCTTGAATGCTTATGAAACTAGATAGGGGCATAGGACACAATCTTGTGGAGTATCGGTGGTTAGACTGTGATCCGTTGATCAGCAAGTCACAGATGTAGCCGCAGAGGATTATCCCATAGAGTACGGCGTATCGTGAAAGGTTTGCTTTGAAGTACAATACTGATACTATAAATAAACTACATGGGACTCATCTATATGACTTCGACACTAGCTTCCAAACCAGCAAATGGTTCAGTATTAACATAACAGTGAACTAACATCTTGCACTTTTTCTTCAAATCAGAAATAATATTGGTTCCAGCACATGACCTGAATTAATTATTACTACTTGGTCAAAGGTCAGCAACCATTCATTAAAATTCTTCAAAGTTTCAGAAAGAACATCTTTTCACTGCCCTTTCTGGATGGTTAATAATGAGACAATGACCCCAGTGACCACATCCGTTAATCTCATCGAAACATTTGACTAGAATTCGAAATATTAATTTTAAGAATTTTGCAAAATCCTGTTTCAAGTACTTGATGAAACAATAAGAATTGCAGCCAATATGTTAAACCCTCGGGGCGACCTATGCATTTGACAAATAGTAACCAAGGAATATTACGTCTATCATTCTAGATTGAAACACGAAGAAGCACACACACACACACACACACACAAAAAAACTTTAATATCAAATACCTGAATCGGCGGAACTGTCGGGACATTCGGGCATTACTGTGAAGACAATTATTGGACACATTTTAGCAACTTCATCCTTTTACGATTTTACTTTTCAGCGGTTTCTAATTCCAAATTCAACAAATCAGTTGAAGAGAACATAACATTTGCACAAAGATACCGACCAGAACAAACAACAAAGACATCTTCCTTGTGATCACAGTCATGGTGACCGAGTGGAGAGGAAGGACAGCTGGACAGAAGGGATTCTTTTCCTTTGCATTTCACTTCATCCAGCCAGATATCACCGACGCTCTGAATATTTTCATCCGGCACTGGTGTCCAAAGGGCATAACCACAGCCCAATTGCCTGCAGACAACATTAGCATCGGCCATATCCCAGGAATCATCACATACGGTGCCCCAGGTATTATTGGACAGGATCTCCAACCGTCCTGAACAATTGGTGTTGCCGCCAAAAAGACGCAACTGCAGTTCTTAGTGAAATAAGAAAAAATATATATATTTTATCAATCACAACTTCGAAACTAACTTTAATCTGAAATTCACCCTGTAGAATGGAATAGTTGCTAACCTTGAGAACCAACTAAGTTTCGGGAATCGCAGGCCTTTACGCTGTAACTCTCCCGTATGCTGGGTTCTGAGACAGTAGAAAATATGTTGACTATTTAATTTTAGCATATTTGTTTAAAATGCAAACCATCAGGTAATGGGTTTATTTTGTCACCTTCACATTGAACTCCTGCATCCTCCTTGTGGTCACAGTTGTGTTTGCCCCACGGGTCAGCTTGACACTGCCAAAAGGTCGACTCGTACGAATAACATTTTATCTCATCCAGCCATATTGGACCAGATCCCTTTCCATATTTATAGAAGTAATGTTCAATAGATATTAGGGGCCCGCATTTCATTTGTTTACAGATCAAGTTTGCAGCTTTTTCATCCAGCCTCTCGGAACAAACTGTTCCCCATGTCCCATTGTACAACACTTCCACTCTCCCTTCACATCGCCGAACTCCATTCATCAGGCGCATTTTTCTGTGTTCTGAGAACAAAACAGTTAAGGCAAAGGTCGTCACTATGTTTCCATACAGTCAAACATTGAAATTATATGTGTAAAACAAAAAAAAGTACATGCGATATATCTATCAGTAATAGATAAACACATATAAATCCCTCGAAACACTAATAAAATCGTTTAAGTTATGGAAGGATAGGATAATCAAATCAGAAATAAGGTAGAGAAGTATTCCAACGAATTGCGGAATGTGGAGAAGGGGAAGTGTTCTGTTGGTGAAATTGTGTTGGATTTCCGGGGATATACGAAGGATTATGCACTGAAGCTGGGTCTTGTTTTGATGAAATATGAGGAGCGAGATTTTGTTTCATTTTAGTCCGATCATGATGTGGAGAGTGAGGAGAGAGCTGGAAATAAATGATCAGATATAACAATAAAGGTTCATTCAAAGGTTTATAAATAAAGACGAATCGTTCGATTTTCGTGCGAATCACTCCCTCGGTGTACCCTCTGCCCATGCTTCAGACCCATTCTATTCACTCCCAGATCACTTTCTAATGCAAGCATATTCGATGTAACTATAATTTTCCTTCCTTCCAGGCCTCAAGCAGCCTTCATTTTTTAAGCCAAGATTGTCTTGCACTTCTTTAATTCTGTATATCTTGCGGATATTATAATCTATGTTCACTATTTGGTCTCTCCACAGCCACTTGATCGCTGTAATCAGAATCTGCGTTCAGTTCGGAAAATTGTCGGTTAGGTGAGCATTTGGTTCCTTACTAACATCGCCGATCTGGCCCTACTCTTTTTTTACGACTGCATTTCGTCCTTTAGTTGAAAAATCAAATGCAACAGAAGCGAAAGAAACAACGCCTTAATCTTCCTCGAAATTTCTCTTATTCTTCAAGAATCAGCATCATATTGTCCAGACTTAGGCATTTACATTTTGGCGTCGAGCTGTAGAAACACTGATCCTTTATGTCTATATACCTTCTTCGTTGTTTTTCTTTCAGTACCGTAGCTATTTGCGTAACGCAAGCCATGATACCGCCGCTGTCTGTAAGGATTTTGTACGTTTTCCCCATGACCACCTAGTTTGCTCCGGCTGTTCTAGTCTCCTTCCACATTCCAGGGCATACTTTGTAGCTGAAGTGGTCACTTAATTCGTTGGGCCGGAAAGGTATGATACTGCACTCTCTCTCCGATTAAAAATAAATACAAATAAAATATGCTGTCAAGTGTATATAGCTCACGATCTCTCCATAAGCAACAAATCAGGCAAAGAACATGCCATAATCCGATCTGGTTAATCGAACTGATATGTTAATTTATACTTCTTTACACTATCAGTGGGTTGCTATTATTTTACACATCAACCTCCCTCGCCCCCCCCCCCCGCCTTCTTCGGAGCTCAAAACTGTATTTTTTTTTCTTTTTTGAACCCTGAACGAAAGTACTCGGAGGCAAAATGTTAAATGTTTTATCTCCTAAATGCAGAGGGAAATATTACATGGGCAATGCTTTGCCAGTACTCCATCTGGGTCTCACAAATTGTTTCCTACAGCTTCAATCTGAAGACTACCTTAAAACACTGCAGAACATCAGCACAAGGAAAGTAGCCGTACCGGAGCACTGAACTGTCACGTCTTCTTTATGGGTGCAGTCATGTTTGCCCCACGGAGCTGAAGAACATTTCCAGAGATGCGACTCATTACCAGAACAATTTACTTCATCTAGCCAAACTACACCAGTGCTTCGTCCACAGTAATCCTGAATTGTGTTTTCCTTCAAAGCATATCCACAACCCAGTTGCTGACAGACCACGTTAGCATCAAGCAGATCCCAAGAGTCATCGCAAACTGTTCCCCAGGATCCGTCATAATAAATCTCCAGTCTTCCCGCACATCCATCGTCACCTCCGGACAACCTTATCTGCAAGTGGCCTGTTGAACAGAAATGTATGAGATTACTCTTTCCATAACAAATTGAACTGATCACCTCGTTCGCATTTCTGCAAAGTTTTCAGAAATTATATTTTGAAAATAATTGTACAATAGTATCACCGTATTTTTAATGCTATCGCTGCTCAAGTATCAGTTTTTTTTAAATGTATGGCAAAACAGCAAAAAAAAAAGGCTGGAATAATCCATTATGTCCAAGAGCGTGGTTCTGAATTTTCTACTGAGGCGGGCGATCAGACATTGATTTATACCCGAGCCAGGTTATCGCATGCTATCTCCGAACCCAGCAGGAAAAAGGCAGGAATTGAATTTGCCACGTGCGGCTTTCTTTGGCAATGGCGCTGTTTTCAGGAATATGCATTACTCACGCTGTCAAGCATTGGCTGTGCTGTTCTGGGGATTCATATATTTCAGCTGGATATTTTCACTGTCTGTAGCCTAGTCACTTATTCAAGTGATTCCGTGCAGCTTGATGTGCTCCCCTTCCAGGGCAGCGGGAAGATCAGTGGATCAGATCGTAGGGGAGTGGTTATCTTACACTGTCTCTCCATTTGAAAGCTTGCGGCTATCCTGATACTTGTAGTAAGCACAAGGTTGTGATTGTGGGAGATTTTAATTTTCCATATATAGACTGGGAAGCCCATACTGTAAAAGGGCTGAATGGTTTGGAGTTTGTAAAATGTGTGCAGGATAGTTTTTTTTTCAGCAATACACAGTGGTACCAAGTAGAGACGGAGCAGTGTTGGATCTCCTCTTAGGGAATGAGATAGGTCAAGTGACGGATGTTTGTGCTGGGGAGCACTTCGTGTCCAGTGATCACAATGCTATTAGTTTCAATATAATTATGGAGAAGGATGAGTTTGTACCCAGGGTTGAAACTTTTGATTGGTGAAGGCTAACTTTGAGGAGATGCAAAAGGATTTAGAAGGAGTGGATTGGGTCAATTTGTTTTATGGGAAGAATGTAATGGAAAAATGTAGGTCATTTAAAGGTGAAATTTTGAGAGTGCAGAATCTTTATGTTCTTGTTAGGTTGAAAGGAAAGGTTAACCGTTTGATAGAGCCATGGTTGTCAAGGGATATTGGAAACTTGGTTCGGAAAAAAGAGAGATATCTACAATACATATAGGCAGCATGGAGAATATGAGCTGCTCGAGGAATATAAATAATGTAAAAAGAATCTTAAGAAAGAAATTGGAAATGTTAAAAGAAGATATGCGGTTGCTTTGCCAAGTAAGGTGAAAATAAATCTCAATGGTTTCTACCGTTATATTAATAGCAAAACGATACTGAGGGATAAACTCGGTCCCTTAGAGAATCAGAGGGGACAGCTCTGTGTGGAGCCAAAAGACATGGGGGAGATTCTGAACAATTTATTTTCTTCTGTATTTACTGAGGAAAAGGATATTGAATTGGGTAAGATAAGGGAAACAGGTAGGGAAGTTATGGAAACTATGATGATTAAATAAGAGGAAGTACTGGAGCTTTTAAGGAATATAAAAGTGGATAAGTCTCCGAGTCCTGAAGGATATTCCCTAGGACTTCGAAAGAAGTTAGTGTAGAAATAGCAGGGGCTCTGACAGAAATATTTGAAATGTCATTAGAAACGGGGATGGAGCCGTAAGATTGCCGTAGGGCTCATGTTATTCCATTGTTTATAAAAGGGTCCTAAGAATAAACCTAGCAATTATCGGGAAGCTAGTTTGACGTGGGTAAATTGATGGAAAATATTCTTAGTGATGGTGTATACAATTATCTGGAGAGACAATGTCTGATTAGGAACAGTTAACATGGATTTGTGCATGGAAGGTCATGTTTGATAAATCTTATTGAATTTTTTGAAAAGGTTACTGGGAAAGTTGACGAGGGTAAAGCGGTGGATGTTTTCTATATGGACTTCAGTAAGGCCTTTGACAAGGTCACACACGGAAGATTGGTTAGGAAGGTTCAATCGTTAGGTACTAATATTGAAGTAGTAAAATGGATTGAGCAGTGGATCAAGAGAGACGCTAGAGAGTGATGGTGGATAACTGTTTGTCAGATTGGAGGTCGGTGACTAGTGGTGTGCTTCAGCGATCTGTACTGCGTCCAATTTTATTTGTCATATAAATTAATGATCTGGATGATACGTCAGTAAATTCGATGAGTACGTATACAGATGATACTAAGATAGGTGGAGTTGTGGGAAATGAAGTAGGTTTTCAAGGCTTGCAGAGAGATTTAGGCCAGTTAGAAGAGTGGGCCGAAAGATGGCAGATGGAGTTTAATGCTGATAAATGTGAGCTGTTACATTTTGGTAAGACTAATCAAAATAGGACACACATGGTAAATGGTAGGGCATTGAAGGATGCAGTAGAACACAGGAATAATGGTGCATAGTTCTCTGAAGGTGGAATCTCATGTGGATAGGATGGTGAAAATATCTTTTGGTATGCTGGCCTTTCTGAATCAGAGAATTGAGTATAGGAGTTGGGATGCAATGTTGAAACTGTACAAGGCATTGGTGAGGCCAAATTTGGAGTATTGTGTACAGTTTTGGCCACCAAATTATAGGAGAGATATCAACAAAATAGAGAGAGTGCAGAGGAGATTTACTAGAATGTTACCTGGGTTTCATCACATAAGTTACAGAGAAAGGTTAAACAAGTTGGGTCTTTATTCTTTGGAATGTAGAAGGTTGATGGGGGACTTGATAGAGGTATTTAAAATTATGAGAAGGATAAATAGAGTTGACGTGGATAGGCTTTTTCGATTGAGAGTGGGGGAGATTTAAACAAGAGGACATGAATTGAGAGTTAAAGGGTAAAAGTTTAGGGGTAACATGAGGGGGAACTTCTTTACTCAGAGAGTGGTAGCTGTGTCATCTTTGAATATCATCTTTGAATGACCGAATCATCGCGAATATTTCACCTGACTCTTCCTCTGATTCAATATTTATATATAATAGGAACAGTGGTTACGCATAATTCTCTTTCCTAATTATTCGTGCGAAGAATTCCGTTCCCCTTCTGTGGAAATCTCAATCTTTCCAGACAGTTACCTTAATAATTCACAAACTTGCAGTTGGAAATATTGTGCATATTTCTTTTCCTGAAAAAATGGTGTAAAATATAGCTTGACGTGTCAATCTTACCCTCCATCCTTTGTCGTCACCTCTGTTCAGATTCCGGACTGGACAACAGCAAATTTTCACAAAACATTTAAACATGTTGTTGTTGTTGTTGTTGTTGTTGTTGTTGTGTTTTACCCAAATAAAATTAGTGTGTTTGTTCTTACTGATTGTTTTACCATGTGCATGACCTGCCCGTTAGCTAGTTTGCAAACGCATTATCTGATTAATCGGGATGAACATCAGTAACGTTTCCAATTTCAGCTTGCTGACTGGGCTGTCATTGTGTAGCATTTTATCACTCTTTTCAAGCAAACGTAACACTGCCATGGACAGACCCAACCCTTCCTGCGAAGGTGGGAGTATTAGCCACAACATCCCGAGGGGAAAAAAAGAAACATTGTTACAGAAACGCCAAGAGAAGACCTCATCCCTGGGAGAGGAAGAATCTTCACTCAGAAAACGTACGAAGTCAGGTGGTGAAGTCCACAGGAACGGTCAAATTTCGATCATAAGGCCCACACCAGATTGTTCTAGGATAGCGAACACTGGAGTATTGCTACCAGCGGCCTACGCTCCAGAAGGGTTGAAGGAGCTTAAGAGGACGAAGTAAAGCATACATAAATCAGATATTGACAGTCAGCTCGTAGGCTTCACCAACGAACGGAGCTAGACGCTGATTTATGAAAAAAAAAGATTATTATGATTTCCGGTTGATCTTTCTACATGTCCCACTCCCAATCTATAACAGCAGAAATATTAAATTTTGCTTGCGGAAACGTGGGAAGACGGAAGTTCCAATTGGAACTCCATTTAACTTGACTTCTTTCCTTCCTGCGAAGTATAATTAATTCCAAGTTCAGATTCTTTTAACAGGATTTATACCTGTACAAAATATACACAAACACAACATACTCCCTTTGGTTTAATAGATTAATCCCGTATTTACCAGCATGCAAAGCTGCTCACTCCTTCCTATCACCATTGCATGACTGAAATGTCGGATTTTCTTATAAAAACAATTGTGAAAATAATATTAATGTTGCATAAATTAAGACATTTGAACTCGTTCCACCACTGTTAATGAACATTCTGAAGAACAAATGATAGATGAAATTATTTCATCTTAAAACATAAGTGCACACAAACACAAACAATTAAAACACCTTCCCAGAGCATTTCGCGAGTATATCCAATGCTAATTGTTGGATCAACACTGAAAACACTTGCAATCATATTTCACCCATGCTTTGAGTAACCAGTCAAAATAATTGTTCGTAAAAGTAAAGCGACACTACAATATCTCTGCCAGTATTTATTCTTTCATTTCTCATTCCAAGGGCAATCCTGCATTTACCGCACCAGACGTAAATATCTGAAAGTATCCTGATTGATTAATGAACTGCAATCATAATTAACTTTACGGCGATCAACATTTATTCTGCCAGTTTCTGTAACAAGCACATCTCCCTTCCCGTCATATCAACACAATACCCTTCCTATGCTCTCTTTCTCCACTTCCCCTTTAGGATCCTTTCTCTCCTCCTCTGCCAATAATCAACGTCATCTGGGGTCACTTCTCTTTCCACTTCATCGATGGTGTGCTGTCAGAGGTCAGAGTCATATCAGTTTCATTCATCTTCAACCCTTTATATATTTCAGCTTGCATTTCTGTGCTCTTGCGTCATTATCCAACACGTACATACTTACACTGCAGTACTGGCCCCCGATGCTTTGTGTCAAATAAAGAAGGGAACATGAGGAAGAAAATAACGTGATACTGTCAAAGAAGTAAAATTACGACGCTGTAAGATCAGAGTTGGAGCGCCAGTGTTGTTAGTTCCAGCTGATAGTATAAACCAGGAGTTTTGTACCCTACTGGAGAAGTCCGCCGGTGTTGAATGTGTTTCTTTAATGAATAGACAAATGCTTGCCCCTTCTTCACATACTTCCCAACTATAGTCAAACTGACTTCTATTTTCTGGGGTGATAAGCACTTATCTATTTACTCCGGTGATGTGCACAGAGTTGAAAGCTTGCAGTTACAAAGCCAAACTAATTCAATGTCTTGTCACTGCAGTACCATTACTGCACTGCCATGCACGATGAATTCCCAAAAAAATCTGGTTTAAATACTGCAACAAGAATTCATACAAAACAGATCTACAGTTCCACAATACTGGAATGTTTTGTTAGCACAGAAAACATGTTACATCACTCTCATTGAAGACCAGAAATTGCGATATCAATGTGAAACATACTGATACATGGATGTTTTTGTTTTTGTTTCTCATCCTGGGGTGATATGGACTCTGATGACACAGTAGGCAAAATTGGAATTAGCCCTGTCTCAGAAATGCATTCAGCTGTTCTCATCCTGCTCTCACTCCATTTTTCCTCTCACACATCCATGAAATTGACCATGCCTCTTTTCTCATCTTGCCCTTCTGCACAAGAGGCAGATTTTTTGTATCAGAATGCCCATGATCTGTATTTCACAGAAAAGCAAGGACTGCGCCCTGGAAGGACCTCGTGGACGCAGCGAATTCGTGGAAACTCAACCAACCAAAGACTCTTTAAGTGTATGGCTTTTACTTTACTTGCCATCGTCCTTCATGTTCATCTAAAATAAACGTAGAATGCAGTCATTTAGGATACCCTCTTTTTCTCTTTTCTGACACTAAGTCGGTTAAAAACACAACACACGAATAAAAAGCCATGACATTATTTCACCTTGCACCTCAAGACTGTTCCTGTACAAAACTCGATGATGGCTAATCTATACAACCCGCAACATTTTCATTCGTTCCCATTCCCTTTAACTCTCAATTCAAATATTTAATTACCTCCGCAGAAAACATTTATGTACTTCCCCGTTAAAAATATGTAATCACACAGACTCCTTCACTCTATATATCAGCGAAATCTACGTTTTACTATAGAATAAATTATATGATCCCAGCAGTAGTTGATTTTCCCATATCTTTTGGCCATACCAATTGATGCATTACTCTTATTAGTTAAAATTAAACTCCAATTACTGTGGTTGGTTCTCAGTGGATATTATATGTTTGAATAATCACGGCGTTTCACATCTCCAAGAAAATTTCAGTCTGCCGAGCCAGATACTACAGTTTGTTTCTGGATTTCCACTGAGAAGAGAAGTTGTACAGATTTATTCCACTGTTACGAAGAAGGTGTTGAAGTATACATTTTATACGGTAGCCTTTTTAGTCACCCGTTCAGATAAGCAAACTTTACAGAGTGAACATCATACAAATGGGATTTATATTTTGTCGGACTTCTTGCTGTTCCCCGACGATCAATGCTGTCTACGTACTCAGTTCTGCGGCGGTTTGCCTACTCTGCCCGATCTATTATAGAGTCAAATATTCCTGCAGATCCACAGCATAGAAAGATACCCTTCGGCCCATTTGTTCTTAGCTTAACTATTATTATGCTAAATCACACGAACTGCATTTGGATCATTGCCCTCCTTACACTTCTAATCCAGATATGTATTAAAATTTCTCTTAAAGGCTAAAATCGAACACCGAGTCCACAGTGGACAGTTTTCCCACAGTGTCAACACCTTTTGAGCTTTGAAGATATGCCTCTGAGTCCGCTTAAATATTTCAGCTTTTACCGTTTATCTCTGGCATACAGTTTTAGCCTCACCCAATATCCGCGGGAACCGACTGCTCGCATATAGTCTATCTACACTCCTCATAAATATATTTGGCTTTGCACAATCTCTTGCCATTCTCCAGCGGTCCAGGTCGTGAAGTTCAGAGATATTCGATGTTTCCCTAAAACGCCTCAAGTCCTCGCAACATGATTGTAAATGTTCTCTGCACTTTTCCAGTCCTGTTAAAATATTTCATGTTAGCCGGTGGCCAGAAATGAACATCATACTGCAAGTCAATTCTCATCAATGTCTTATCTCATCAACATTTGACCACCTGTCTGCCACTACACACCGATTAATCAGTCACTGGTAATGAACTAGGTTGAATATCGAGATCCTGCCCGAATTGATGGACCTCGTGAAGCCTACGGCGTGGAGGTGCTTGGGCATTGACTTGTTGACCTGGTCCAGTTCGCCATTCGACTGTCGGAGAAGGAAGAACAGGCAGAGGAACGGCGGCCAGCGATGTTGATGCCCATGCTATGTAGATCGAGCCCAACGAGAATAACGGCGACACCCTAACCTAAACTAGGTCGGACTTTGAAGAACCAGTTGTTAAGATAGCAAACAAAAGAGTTTAATAGAAACATGAAAACATAGAAATCTACAGTACATTGCAAGCCCTTCCGCCCACAAGTTTGTGCCGACCATGTGATCTACTCTAGAAGCTGCCTAGAGTTTCCCTACCGCACACCCTCTATTTTCCTAAGCTCCATGTACTCTCTTAAAAGACGCTACTGTATCCTCTTCTGCCACGTCCCTGGCAGTGGCAGTTTGAAAAAGTTACTTCTGTCATCCACCTTATACCTACTTCCAACTTTCTTAAAACTATGCCCCCAAGTGTTAGTCATTCCAGCCCTGGGATAAA
The DNA here is from genome assembly GCF_030028105.1 of Mobula birostris. NCBI lineage: Eukaryota > Metazoa > Chordata > Chondrichthyes > Myliobatiformes > Myliobatidae > Mobula > Mobula birostris. The sequence goes on from NC_092377.1 coordinate 144,973,817, forward strand.
GCCTCTGGCTATCCGCACGATCAATGTCTCTTATCATCTTATACACCTCTATCAGGTCACGTCCCACCTTCTGTCCCTACAATAAGAAACGGCTCCTTCACTCAATTTATTCTCATAGGGCTTGCTCTCTAATCCAGGGAATATCCTTGTAAATCTCCGTTGCACTCTCTCTATAGTATCCACATCCTTCCTGTAGTGAGGTGACGAGAATAGAATACAGTACCCCGAGGGGGATCTAACAAAATTGTTATATATCTGTAGTCTTACCTCACGGCTTTTGAACACAACCCCACCGTTGATGAAGGCAACACACCATACACCCTTTAAACAGTACTGCCCATCTGCGCAGCAGCTTTGAGTGTCCAACGGACATGGACCCCAAGATCTCTCTGATCCTCCACACTGCCAAGAGTCTTACCATTAACATTATATTCTGTCTTCAAATTTGATCTCCAAAATGAACCACTTCACAGTTAACTAGGTTGAACAGCATCTGCTATTTTTTCAGCTCAGTTCTGCATCCTATCGATATCACAATGTAACCTCTGAAAACCCTTCAGAATACCAACAACACCGCCAACTTTTGTGTCAGCAGCAAATTTACTAACCCACTGTTCTACCTCCTCACCCAGATCAATTATAAATCTCACAAATTGGTGGGGTCCCAGAACAGATCCCCGTGGAACACCACTGGCACCGTCCAACATGCAGAAAGCGAACCAACTACAACCTCACTTTGCTTTCTGTGGGAAAGCCATTTCTGGATCTACAAAGCAATGTCTCCTTAGATCCCATTCCTCATTACTTGTTTTGAATGAGCCTCTCATGGGGAACCTAATTTTCTAGATCCATTGCTCTAGTTTCATCAATGTGTTTTGTTACAGCCACAAAAAATCATCAGGATCATAACACATAGCCTGCACTTGATAAAGCCATACCGTATGATAAAATCAAGAGTTTATCTCTGCTATAAATAATTTCCACAATTCCCAAGTTACTTTTCACTGGTGAATACTGAAGCAAAGTATTCATTCAGTTTCTCCGCTTCCTCTTCTGACACAATGTACACATTTCGCCCTCATTCTTAATTGGTCCTATTTTCACACGGCTCATCCTCTTGGTATTCACATACTTGTAGAATTCCTTGGGTTTTCTTTAATTCTGCTTGTCAAGGCTTTCTCATGGTCCTTTCTAGGTTTCCCAAATTCATTCTTGTGCTCCTTACTGACACCCCTATAATTTTCTACAGCTCTAACAGTACCCACTTTCTTGAACCTTCCGTAGGCTTTTCTTTTCTTCTTAACTAGATTTTCTACATCTTTTGTACTCCATAGTTGTTTTACCCTACCATCCTTCCGTGTATCAATGGAACATATCAATGCAGAACGCCCTGAACATTTGCCACATTTCTGACGTGCATTTCCCTGAAAACATTTCCTCTCAATTTATGTTACCAAGTTCCTGCCTAATACAATCATATTTCCCCCAATCCCAATTATTTTTTTTCCCAAACTGTCGATTCCTATCTCTCTGTCCAGCGCCATGGTAAAAGAGATAGAGTTGTAATCAATACCTTCAGAATGCTCTCCCACCGAGAGCTCTGACACCTGATCAGGTTCACTTCCCAAAACTAGATCAGGTACAGCATCTCCTCTAGTTGGCGTATCTACATATTTCGTAAGAAAACCTTCCTGAATACACCTAACACACTCCAACCGATCTAAATCCCTTGTTTTAAAGAGGTGCCAGTCAATTATAGGAAAGTTAAAGTCGCCCATCACAACAACCCTGTTATACACCATTCCAGAAACCACCTTCCTATCTGCTCCTCGATGTCCATGTCACTATCGGGGTGGAATATAAAAACATCCAGCGGAGTTTTTATCCCCATTCTGTTCTGCCATCATTCCACAATGACCCAGTAGGCAATCTTTCCATGACTTCCTACTTTGCTGCAGCCACGTTACTATCCTTGATTAGCAGTGACACACCGCTACCTCTTTTGCCTTCTTCCATGCCCTGTTTCTAAAGACCAACACACTCAGTAGCCATTCCTGTCTCTGAAAATCCACGTCTCTGTAATAGTTCCACGTATTGATCCGTGTTCTAAGTTTATCCGTCTTGCTTATTATACACCTTGCATTAAAATCGAATCATGTCGAACTTTTTGATGCCCTGCCTAATCAAAAACCTATCTATTTCTGCCTTAAATATACCCAACCACTTGGCCTTCACGGCCGCTTGTGACAACAAATTCCACAGATTTACTAGCCTCTGACTAAAGTAATTTTCTGCATCTCACTTCTAAAATGATGTCCTTCAATCCTGATTTTGTGCCCTCTTGTCCTAGTTCCCCTACCATGGGAAAAAAAAAGCGTTGTCATATATAATTACTTTTATCCGACTTCAATGTAGCGTCACAATTGCTGTGCTAAATACTTTGATTTATGAAAACCCAAGTCTCACTTTACGACCGTAAATAACTGTGACTCCACTTTTAAGAAATTGGAGATATGTGTTCCCAGGTCATTCTTTGCCTGTCCTTCACTATGTAAGTTGTTCACTTGTTTTTCGCCAAACGTGCAACACTCCAACCAACCTGTTGTTGTCAGCGCATTCTTTTCTGGCTACTCTATATTCCTCTGCAAGCTTGATTCCTTCCACGCTGTCTACTTATTCTCAATCCGCAAATTTGTAGATCCAGTTACCTGATTATCATCCAGACTGTCGATTTATATGCATAGAACATACACATACGACAAACAACAACGGATCCAGCACTGATTCCTGCGGTACAACGCTAACTATAGGCCTCCAGTCGGAGAGGCAACTGTTATTTTCTGGCGGCTCTTGCGAATCCAGTGTCACACACAATTTACTGCCTCATTCTAAACGTCAAGAGCTTCAACTGTCTTGATGAACTCCCATGCGAACTTTATTAATCGCTTTGCTAAAGACCATCTAGCACACATTCACTGTCTTCCATTCATCAACGATCTTGGTAACCTCTCGCGAAAGAAAAAAAACAGTCAGTTTGTTTAGACAAGGCCTGTCCCGCAGAATGAGATGTCCACTAAATAATCCGTCGCAGTCTTTTCAATTATTTATAGATGTAATCTCTTGGAACACCTTTCAATTAAATACACACTACTGATGTCAGTTTCAATTGTTCATAATTTTCAGACTTATTCTCATAGTTTTTCTCGAAAAATAAAAAAAATAGCTATTAATGATGTAATATATCTATACTCCGGTTGAGTATAAATGCTGTTTTCAATTTCAATCGGCAGCTTTCATTTGACGTCGTCGATGGGTAAGATACTTATATGTGAAGACAAGAGAAATATCAATAAGGCAGCTGCATTCAACAAGAAGCCTGGCATCAGCTCTGATTTAAAATGAGTTTGTTTGTATTTTGTTTTGGCTTGCTCTTTCTGTTCCTCCCACATCCTGCATACTGCACTGCAATAAAACTGCTGTTGTGGGGATGTATTCTCAAGTAGTTTAAGTACACGTGTGAGAAAAAAAAAATAAAAGACTTTGAATTTGGCAAGGCAATTGCAGCTGATTTTCCCTGTCAATTTGATATAGTCAGAGTCATAGGCATAGGCATACTGTATTTATCCCGGGGGGAATTGGTTTTCGTTACAGTTGCACCATAAATAATTAAATAGCAATAAAACCATACATAGTTAAATAGTAATATGTAAATTATGCCGGAAATAAGTCCAGGACCGACCTATTGGCTCAGGGTGTCTGACCGTCCAAGGGAGGATGTGTACAGTTTGATGGCCACGGGCAGGAATGACTTCCTGTGACGTTCTGTGTTGCATTTCGGTGGAATGATTCTCTGGCTGAATGTACTCCTGTGCCCAACCAGTACATTATGTAGTGGGTGGGAGACATTGTCTAAGATTGCATGCAACATGGACAGCGTCCTCTTTTCAGACACCACCTTGAGAGAGTAAAGTTCCATCCCCACAAAGTCACTCTCCTTACGAATGGGTTTGTTGATTCTGTTGGTGTCTGCTGCCCCAGCACACAACAGCAAACATGATCGCACTGGCCAGCACAGACTCGTAGAACATCCTCAGCATCGTCCGGCAGATGTTAAAGAACCTCAGTCTCCTCAGGAAATAACGACGGCTCTGACCCTTCTTGTAGACAGCCTCAGTGTTCTTTGACCAGTCCAGTTTGTTGTCAATTCGTATCCCCTGGCATTTGTAATCCTCCATCATGCCCATACTGAACCTCTGGATGGAAACAGGGGTCATCGGTACCTTAGCTCTCCTCCGGTTACCACCAGATCCTAAGTCTTTTTCACATCAAGCTGCAGATAATTCTGCTCACACCATGTGACAAACTTTCCTACAGTAGCCCTGTATTCAGCCTCATCTCCCAACTCTGCATCCCATGCATCCAACTCTGGCATAGTCATCAGAAAACTTCTGAAGACGACAAGATTCTGCGCAGTAGTTGAAGTCCGAGGTGTAAATGGTGAAGAGAAAGGGAGACAAGACAGTCCCCTGTTCTGTTGATCACTCTGTCGGACAAACCGTGTTGCAAGCACACGTACTGTGTCTGCCAATCAGGTAATCAAGAATGCATGACACCGGGAAAGCATCCACCTGCATATCTGTCAGCTTCCCCCGCCCCCCCCCCCCAGAAGAGCAGGGAGGATGGTGTTGAACGCACTGGAGAAGTCAAAGTCATGACCATCACAGTGCTCGCGGGTTCGTCAAGCTGGGCGTAGACGCGGTTCAACAGGTAACGATGGCATCCTCAACTCCTATTCGGGGCTGGTAGGTGTACTGGAGGGGATCTAAGTTTGGCCTGACCATAGGCCGAATCAGCTCCAGAACAATGCTCTTTGTTCATCGTTTACGTTCTCTTACAATACACTTTTTATATTCAACATAATTATGTACCCAACTATACTTAGTTGTTGTTGTTGATTTTTAATAACAAGAATTTCATCTGCATGAGATTATATTTAAATGTACTTTTGGCATGTTCTTTCTGCACCTCCCACACCCTGAATCCTGCACTGGAATAGAACTGTTGTTTGCGGGGATATATTCTGGTAGTTTAGTAGTTTTGAGAAAACAAAAACTATAGACTTTGCATTGGCAAGACTATGGCAGCTGATGTTTCCTGTCAATCAGGCATTCGTTCATAGTTCACAGTCTCTTAACGTACAATTTTATATTCAACATATTTATAATATATTAAAAAAATAATAACAATGTTTTCACCTGCATGCAAGTTCTGAATGACTGCATGTCTTCAGCAAGACTGTATGTCCAGAGAAAACTTCAGAACTTATCAATCAATTCTTTCTGTTTCTAGATTAATACGACAATACAATTCCGACACTGCCTGCGATACAATCTGATGCCCAAATAAAAAAAGTTCATTATTATACATCAGTGCAAACGGACACAAATAACCTAAACATGCAATTAAACATCCACTAGCAATTACGTGGTAATCTATAACATCGCTGAACATCGCAGTGCCCCTTTATTCAATTATCGAATATATTACGTATCAGATCATAAATGATTCTATGCCTCAGTGCCATCGCATTCTGTTGCTCCTTACTCGGATCATCTGATTTTGAATTGCATTGATTTTATTTACTTGTCTGACCTCAAACTATGTGTTTTCTTTCCCTTTCCTTCTAGTTGTGCAACTCCTTCAATTAACATTCCCCCTGCATTAATCTGTCATTTTTTTAAACTCCCGAGTATAAACAACTCACCAGAGATTTACCGTTCTTCAGTATCTAAAACAAAAGTCACATTTTGACATATTCCAGCGAACTGCAGCATGCATTCGCCTGATTCATATATTTCAGCAGTCATAAATGTGATTAATCAGCAGCTCTATAAGGTTCACAATATATTCCCCTTCTAACCACCACATTGCAAACTCACATATCTGAAGTCCTCCTGTGCTCACTTAAATGCTTGATTTCCACTTTCAATTTCAACGTGCATATCCTATCATTTCAACATCACATAATAAGACCTTGCTTAAAAGCTCTCCGATAGATAATATAAATCCCGTAGCGATGCCTGGTTACATCTAAGATAGCAGATAAATCAAAACCCTCATTCTGTCACACTGTTGCCGTACAACCCAATGGTGAATGGGTGTGCAATAGCCTGTACGCAGCATCCAAATCTGATACAACATAGATCCAGTGAAGAAGATTCAATGTCAAATCTGTGCGAAATTTCCATATTCTAATCCGAAAGATGTGGCTTTAATCTGTTCTTAGGTTTTTATTCACCTCCCAAAGTTGTACGTTGTAAATTCCCTCTGATATCCAAATAAATTGTAGAGTCTGCGAGGCGGTGTACCTGATGAATTTGAGTGTGTATAGTGGTGTGCAGGTGTAGTATAAGATGGAAATACTACAAAAGTGGATGTGATTCTCACTGCCTTCATGACCAGCTAGCCAAATACATATCCGTATGACTTAATTACGCTGCATTTCTCGACATATTCTTAATGACGACGCCAGTTTAGAAATTTCCATTGCCACCTTTTAACAATATTCACCTGAACACATGACACCAACGCCCGTGATGCCAGAAGACGACGATTTCGATATGGAGCTCTTGCAGTTTCGAAGGTGCGACTCTTTTCCTTCACATTGAACGTCGGTCACTAACACAGGTCGATCATTCTCCCTGTACTTTGAGGAGTTGTAGGTAGATATCGCGGAGCCGCAACGTAGTTGTCTACAGACAACATATGCTTCATTGATGGTCCAAAATTTATCATGCACTCTACGCCAAATCCCTTTATCAAACACCTCCACTCGTCCATCGCAGCGGCTTCCCCCATCGTTTAGTCTCAAGGACCAAATTTCATCTACGATATCGAAAGAAATGCGGTAAAAATATATTATATCAAGTCATTCTGCACATTTTTAGCTATTACCTGCAAGGCATGTTTTAAACATAAACTTCCCGCATGTTACTTCGAATGCGAAGAGCATTAGTGAAGTTCAACAGTCAATATTGGAGCTATAAGAACAATTTCTGCAGTTTATCGCAGGAAACTGGATTGAAAACATGTGGCACACTGGCTAAACTTTGAAATTACTGATAAATGCTGTATGCATTAAGTAGTCTGATACCTGACCGACACATCTCTGTTGACATGAGCGGGGTCTTTCGTAAGTTTATTTTCTTTGTTACCCAACAGCAAAGCCATGTACCCTAAAAGGGATTTTAGGGATTAGTTACTTCTCCCTGCGTTGGGTCGGGTGGGAAATGGAGCGGGGCGTGTTGCGCTGTTGTTACGGGAAAAAAAAATCACACCAAAAAAAAAAAAAAATCCACTGATTTTCTATTTGCAGCGAAGTAGAATAAGATGTTAATTGATAGAGGTGTACAGGATGGCAATGGTATTTTATACAGTGGATGCATAGGGACTTAGTACATGGGACAAAATGGCAAGTACACGCAAACCTAATTTTAATGTGGTTAGATGAACGCATGGGGGTGTGGTGTTCAAAGTTAAATTCTTCACACAGAGGGTGGCGTGGGCGTGGAACTCGTGTTGATGGAGACCGATAGATAAAGGACATTTAAGAAACAATTAAATAGGCACATGGATGATAGAAACAAAATGGACGATTGTGCAGCAAGGAAAGATTAGACTGAATTTAGACTAGTTTAAAAAAGTCGGGAACATATTGTGGGCCAATGGGAGAGTGCCATACCGCAGTATGCTATGTTCTAGGTAACAATATAGTTTTTTCTTCTTATTCAACCAGTTTAAATGCGGCCCTTCTTTTAATATCGCCTCTCATCACATTTTAAATAAAATCTATGACTTCAGTATTCTCTATGCAAATATTACATTTCTGTATTTACTGATATTTACATCGCGCCAAAGCTACTATCTTGCTATATCAATTGTCAACATCCTCCTTCCTCTTATGCATTTATTCTCCAAACATCAGAATACATTTTCTTTATACTCAAGTTTCGCCTATTTGTAAGATAACTGAAATGGCTTGGTAGACTACCGGTGGAAAACAAAGGCACGCCAACCATCTGCTTCAAATCACAATCATACATGATCGCCACTAAATGGCAGAGACGTTTAATTGGTTAAAAGGTCACAGTTGTGAATATCTCTTCAACTAAAGGGCAGTTTGCTTCAGTCATAAATTCTCTGTGACTCACCAGTGCAGATGAGACTGGCGTCATTCTCATGTGAGCAGATATTCTGACTCCAGGCTGAGACTGGACAATCAGCTAATCGGGACTCGTTTCCCAGACAGCGGTAGTTGTCCTTCCACAACGGTCCTTTTCCTTCGCCAAAGGAAGCATTTTTGGGAGTCGTTTTTACTGCACCGCACTGTAACTGTTCGCAGACCACGCTTGCAACTTCGAGGCTGAAGTATTCATCACAAAGCGTCCCCCACTCGTCTGCATGCAGGACTTCCACACGGCCAGAGCATCTGTTCTCCCCCCGAACCAGTCGTGCTTCATGATTCCCTGTTACTGTATATTAATATTTGAAGAAATTTAATTTTTTCCCAATAACAAAACAGAGTGCACTAATACAACAGAAAAAAAAAAAAAAAGTGTATCATGTTTCGCCTTATTCATGACTGGACCCCTTTCCAGCTGTGACTGTGCAGCATACAGTGGTATGTGAAAGTTTAGACACCCCTGGTCAAAATTTCTGTTACTGTGAATAGCTAAGTGAGTAAAAAATGAGCTGATTTCCAAAAGGAATAAAGTTAAAGATGACACATTCCTTTAATATTTCAAGCAAAAAAGTTTATTTATTTCCAACTTCTACACTTTCAAAATAACAACAAAAAAAAAAAGAAAAGGGCCCGAAGCAAAAGTTTGGGTACCCTGCATTGCAGTATTTAGTAACACCCCCTTTGACAAGTATCACAGCTTGTAAGCGCTTTTTGTAGCCATCTGAGAGTTCTTCATGTTCTATTCAAAGGGTTCAAAGGAACATCTAAACAAGAATGAAGTATTTGGAAACAATTCCTGTGGCCTGATGAAGTTAAAATGGAACTTTCTGGCCACAATGAGCAAAGGCATGTTTGGAGAAAAAAGGGTGCAGAATTTCATGAAAAGAACACCTCTCCAACTGTTCAGCACGGGCTGGATCTTTAATGCTTTGGGCTTGTGTTGCAGCTAGTGGCACGGACAACTTTTCACTGGTAGAGGGAAGAATGAATTCAATGAACTGCCAGCAGATTCTGGAAGCAAACATCACACCGTCTGTAAAAAAGCCGAAGATGAAAAGAGGATAGCCTTTACAACAGGATAATGATCCTAAGCGCACCTCAAAATCCACGATAAACGACCTCAACAGGCTCAAGCTGAAGGATTTGCCATGGCCCTCACAGTGCCCTGACCTAAGCATCATCGAGTATCTGTGGATAGGACTCAAAAGAGCAGTGCATGCACAACTGCCCAAGAATCTCAAAGAACTTGAAGCCTTTTGCAAGAAGAATGGGCAAAAATCCCCCAAACAGAATTGATAGACTCTTAGTTGGTTACGAAAAAGCATCTACAACGTGTGGTACTTGCCGAAGGGGTTATTACTAAGTACTGCCATGGGAAGTGTCCAAACGTTAGCTTCGGCCCGTTTTCCTTCTTTGTTATTTTGAAACTGTAAAATATATTAATTTAAAAAAATATTGCTTAGCATTAAAGACAAGGTGTAATCTTTAACTGTATTTCTTTTAGAAATCAGTCCATCTTTTAATTCGCTTATCTATTTACAGTAAAAAAAAAATGACCAGGGGTGCCCAGACCTTTGCATGCCACTGTAAGTGAACGGAAGTGAATGCAGCCTAGGTTTTCACTTCTTTAGCTCTGGGCCATCTATTTTCAATAAATGAATTTTAATTGCACTATAAATCCGCTGAGGTTCTGCCTGGAATCTGGTCCTTTTCAAGGCCTTAACGCAATAACGACTTTTGCTGCAAACATTAGATAATATGCGTGGCAAGAATGGCTCCTTGCATGTACTTTATTAATCACACTTCCTTTAATTGTTGGTCCTTACATTTACAATCTTTGATAAAAATGTATATTATTTTCTATTGAACGTCCTTTGTGGATTCTGATTTAAAACTGGACTAGGCTGGGATATGAATTATGGTGCAATTGCATTTATAAATTTCTATATTAAATTAAGATGTTGATAATTGGTGTTTGCCACTTGATTGTGCCTGTTCAAGTCATCAGTTTGTATTAAACAGCTACGAAATACCATTACGTACTGGATAATGTCTGTGTTTTCTTGGCATTTTCTACATTTGCCATCTTGTTTCTGTTGGTCTTTTATTATGTATCTTTGATTTTTTTTTTGTTAAACAGTGGATCCTGTCTTGCCACAGGGAATGCTTCTGTTTCTGGGAAGAGGTCTCAAACTCTGATCGAGGCGATCGACATCTAATTTGCTCAGTTCGTGCGGATGTCTACCAAATGCTGCCCAATTGGCTAAAGTATTTTTTTTTCAATCGTGAATATGCCTATTTTTCTGGGTATATTTATTTACGTGTAGTGGTGTATACGTATTATCAGAATGGCGTATAATGGCGTGGAGTGCTGATTCCTGTTTTCGTTGAGGAAATTATACCCTTGAAGTTTGATCTGACTATTGTGTAGCTTTGTAATGTCTGTTTTTCCTCTTTCCCCTTCTGCCACAGATAAAATTAATCTAATTGCATTCAGATGTACATGAATGCGTCATTTCAGTTATTATTTTCTTCATAACTATTCCAGATCGGTGTTGGAACAAAATATTACGCAAAAATGAATACATTAATATTAGTATACCGTTTATTGTCTTTGCTATAATTTTTCTCTTGTTCTCTGTTTGGCAGATTTTCTGAAGCCTTGAAGTAAATTCTGTCTTTTTATTTTACCTTTATCGTGTTTGATATATTTTCTTTCCTCGTCGATATCCCAGAGGCTTACATGTTTCATATTTATTCATCAGTTTTATTGTATCGTGCTGTTCTGTTTTCTATTCCGTAAGGTCCATTGCACATTTCCTTATTTTTAATATTAAGCACTTATCCAGTCCAAAGTCCATGTTTATATCTTTCGAAAAAACAACATCTACTGTTTCAATTAATTGTTATAGCTTTACTGATGAAAGAATATGTGATTTCAAAACATCCATGTATAAAATGAGTGTTAAGGTATAGCTGGTTTCATTGTTTCTGTTCTGATACTAAATTTTCATCGGATTCAATAAATTAGAGAACATGATTGTAGCTAGACATAACCTTAGTGGTTTTCGACAGCCGCCTTCGAAAATGCTTCAGTTTATTTTGATAACGGAGTAGTAGTAACAGGAGTAGAATTATTTACTGTTAGCGGCATCATGTGAATACAAAATCCATGTATTGTAATTGTCATGCATGTACTTTGGAAATAAATCTGCTTTAAATTTTAGACTTTGAAATTTAATATTCATGTATTTCCCATCAATCCTGTGCTTTGTTTCCCTCTCTGAAACAATGATTGTTGACTGTGTCTGTGAAGTTGTTTTTCAGGAATGACTGTGCCAATCTCAGAGTGAATTGGATATTCTGCTTTCTGTTTCTTTGTGGGCAATCTGTATGATGCATATTGCTTTCATATTATCTTGAGTTTCGTTCCTTCTGAAATGTCAGCAAGCTCTTCTGCAGGCTGCTACGAATAGCCTAAGTATTTTATTCACGGTATTCTCCCCAACCTTCTTCCCCAGTGGTAGATACTGTACGTGCACACAGATCTTCATCTTGTTATCAGTCAAAGAGGTAGTTTATACCAATTGTACCACATTGTACCAATACAAATTGTACCACAGGGGCGAAAATCAAAAAGGGCGAAGACAGAAGGACAGAATGCGCTGCAGTTAATTACATGAAGTATTCGGAACTGGGTGGTGGATTTGTTTGTGGCACAATTAGAGATTTATTAATCTTGCGTTGTTGGCATTACTGAGCGAAAGCTGAAAGAAGGTCGCAGTTGGCAGCATAATATCAAAAGATATACTTTATACCGAAAAAAACAGGCAGGAATGCATAAGTGGTGTTGGAAAGCTATGCAATTTCATCTTCAAAATGATCTGCCAGGGTCCGATAATGTTGAATCTTTGTGGGTGAAGTTAACGAACGGAAAAGGTAAAAGAAAAAAAAATACATTATGGCAATCACATATAGGACTCAAAATAGTAGACAAGGTATGCTGTTGAGATTTCAAAAAAGAGCAGGAAAGGACATGAGATATGTGCAATGTTACAACTCTAATTGGGAACCTCAGTAGGAAATGAGATTGGGAAATTTAGGTTGGTGTCAGATCAAAAGAAAGGGCATTTGTTGAATCATTATGATTATGATTATGAGCACACACAGTCCTCTTTTATTGTCATTTAGTAATGCATGCATTAAGAAATGATACAATGTTCCTCCGGTGTGCTATCACAGAAACACAAGACAGACCAAGACTCAAAAATGACAAAAAAACACATAATTATAGCATATAGTTACAACAGCGCAAGCAATAGCGTAACTTGATGCAGAACAGGCCATGGGCACGGGAAATAAAAACTGCAAAGTCCCTCGAAAGACCCATTATCTCACGCAGACGGGAGAAGGAAGTAAACTCTCCATGCCGTGAGCTTCCAGCGCCGCAAACTTGCCAATGCAGCATCCTGGAAGCACCCGACCACAGTCCGACTCTGAGTACTTGCCAAAACTTCGAGCATCTGACCAGCCCTCCGACACCGAGCACAGAGCACTATCTCTACCGAACGCCTCGACTCCACCGCCGGCCGCCGGCAACAGGCAAAACCGAGGATTTGGGGCCTTCCCCCCGGATATTGTCGATCGCACAGTAGCAGCGGCAGCGAACAGGGCAATCAGAAGTTTCTCCAGGTGTTCCTCGGTGCTTCTCACGTCAATTTCCATTAAATCAGAATTGTTTATGGCCCCTACATAACAAATACGATATCATTTCTCCGGAGAGGCCACGCGCGCTGCTTCGCTCCGCCGCCAAGAAGCTGGGTTTTCAGAGCAGACTGTGCTTGAGCCTACTCAGGGAAAATAGGTTTTAGATTGGGTGTCATACAATAATCCAGATTTTACATAGGGACATAGAAAATCTATCGCACAATACAGGCCCTTCGGCCCACAATGTTATGGCGAACATGTCCTTCTCATAGAAATAAATAGATTTACCCATAGACCTCTATTTTTCTAAGATCCATGAACCTATCAAAAAGTCTCTTAACATACGTTACCGTACCTTCCTCCACTAACGTTTCCGGTAGCCCATTCCACGCATGCAACATTCTCTGAGTAAAAAAAAACTTAAACTTAACATCACATCTGTACCTACACTCGAGCACCTTAAACTCGTGTCCTCTTGTGGTAAACATTTCAACCCTGGGAAAAAAAAGCCTCTGACTATCCACACGATTAATGCCTCTCATCATCGTGTACACCTCTATCTGGTCACCTCTCATCCTCCGTCGCTCCAAGGAGAAAAGGCCGAATTCACTCATCCCGTTTTCATAAGATATGCTCCCCAATTCAGGCAACATCCTTGCAAATCTCTTCTGCACTCTCTCTATGGCTTCCACACTCTTCCTGTAGTGAGGTGCCAGAACTAAGGACGGTATTCCAAGTTGTGTCTAACCAGGGTCCTATATAGCTGCAACATTACGTTTCGGCTCCTGAATTCAATTTCACGATTAATGAAGGCCAATTCACCGCATGCATTCTCAACCACAGCGTCAAACTCCGCAGCAGCTTTGAGCGAACTATATACTCGGACCCCAAGATCCCTCTGATCATCCACAGAGCCAAATGTCTTACCATTAATGCTATATTCTGCCATCATATTTGACCTACCAGCATGAAGCACTTCACACTGATCTGAGTTGACAGTTTTGCATCCTATCAATGTCCCGCTGTAACCTCTGACAGTTCTCTACACTATCCACAACACGTCCAACCTTTGTGTCATCAGCAAACTTACTAACTCATCCCTCCACTTCCTGATCCTGGTCATTTATAAAAATCACGAAGAGTAAGCGTCCCAGAACAAATCCCTGAGTCACACCGCTGGTCACCGAACTCCATGCAGAAAATGACCCATCTACAACCAGTGTTTGCCTTCTGTGGGCAAGCCAATTCTAGATCGACAAAACAATGTTCCCTTGGATCCCATCCCTCCTTACTTTCTCATTAAGCCTTGCGAAGGGTACCGTATGAAATGCCTTGCTGAAATCCATATGTACTACATCTACGGCTCTTCCTTCATCAACGTGTTTAGTCACATCCTCAAAAAAGTCAATACGGCTCGTAAGGCAGGATTTGCCCCTGACAAAGCCATGCTGAGCATTCCTAATAATATTACACCTATCCAAATGTTCAGAAATCCTGACTCTCAGGATCCTTTCCATCAACTTACCAACCACTGAAGAAAAACTCACTGGTCTAAAATTTTCTGGGCTACCTCTACTCCCTTTCTTGAATGAAGTAACAACATCTGCAACCTTCAAATCCTCCGGAACCTCTCCCGACCCCGTTGATGATTCAAAGATTATCGCAAGGGGCTCAGCCCTCTCCTCCCTAGCCACTCACAGTAGCCTGGGGTACGTCTCATCCAGTTCCGGGGGGGGGGGGGCAACTTGATGCTTTTCAAAAGCTCCGGCACAACCTCTTTCTTAATATCTACATGCTCAAGCTTTTCAGTCTGCTGCAAGTCTGCATGACAATCACCAATATCCTTTTCCATCGTGAATACTGAAGTAAAGTATTCATTAATTACCCCTGCTATTTCCTCCGTTTCCATGCACATGTTCCCACTATCACGCTTGATAGGTCCTATTCTTTCACGTCTTATTCTCTTGCTCTTCACATACTTGTAGAATGCTTTGGGGTTTTCCTTAATACTGTCCGCCAAGGCCTTCTCATGACTCCTTCTGGATCTCCTGATATCCTTTTTCAGCTCCTTCCTGTTATCCTTTTAATCTTCTAGATTCCTAACATTACCTAACTCTCTGAAGCTTCTTTAAGCTTTTCTTTTCTTCAAGACTAGTTTTATTACAGCCTTTGTACACCGCGGTTTAGGTACGGTAACACAAATTCCCTGTCTCATTGGAACGTACCTATGCCAAACTCCACACAAGTATCCCCTGAACATTTGTCACATTTCTTCCGTACTTTTATCTGAGAACATCTGATCCCAATTTAAGCTTCTAGTTTCCTGCCTGATAGACTCATAATTCCCCTTGCTCAATTTAAACGCTTTGGTAACGTGTCTGTTCCGATCTCTCTCCAGTGCTACAGTATAGTAGATAGAATTGCGATCTCTTTGTGAAATATGCTCTCCCACTGTGAAATCGGACACCTCACCAGGTTCATTTCCCAATACCAAATAAAGTACAGTCGCTCGTCTTGAAGGCTTATGTACATAATGTGTCAAACAACCTTCCTGAACACGTCTAACAAACTCTTCCCTGTCTAAACCTCTTGCTCCAGCGAGATGCCAATCGATATTTAGGAATATAAAATCTCCCATCACGACAACTCTGTTTTTATTACAGGTTTTCGGGATCTGTTTCCCTTTCTGCTCCTCGATATCCCTGTTACTATTTTATTGGGGGGCTTCAGGTAAAGGACTCACTCGGACGAACAAGTATGATTGAATTCATACAGCAATTTAAGTAGGAGAAGCAGAACTCTCATGTATGAGTGGAATAAAGGAAATTACAGAAACATGAGAGAGGAGCTTTCCCAGATGGATTGGAGAGGTTTACTGTCGGGAATGATGGCAGAGTGGAGATGGCTGAAGTTTCTGAGAATAGTTCACAATCTGCAGGAGGATATGCCCCGCAGAGTAGGAAGTTCTGAAATGGCAGTGGTATGAAACCGTTGCTGACTGGAGGACCTAAAGACTGCACAAAAGCCGAGGAAATGTTATTTAATGTAACACACATCTGCTCTTACCTCATCTTCCTGCCAGCCCACCAGCGATAGGTTCCCTCTTGTCCTCAGCTACCACTCAACTAGCCTCGGAATCCAGCACATAATTCTCTGGAACTTCCGCCATCTCCAACAGGAGCCCACAACAAAGCACGTCTTTTTCTCCACTAACTCACCCTCCTCCCGGTGATGTTTTATGAGTATTGGGGGACGTAAGAAAGGATTATTGTACTCTTTTAAATAAAGGCTTAAAATTAAGTGCGAACTTATGTGTGCTCCGTGCCCTTCACTGAGGAATTTTCTTGCAGCTTGTGTAGATAAAGGACCCACACTAGCTCTTGGGAATGTTATGCAGAGTTGAGTTCTCATGGGTCACGAGTTCCACTAAGTTCCCTCCTGTGTCTAACGGAAGGGAATAACTGATAAGGTCTGGACAGATTATCATTTGTAATTAAAACTTTGATTTAGTGGACTCTCTTACTAAGTAATTAATTTTACTCTAACTGACTGGCGGGAGTATCTGTTGAACTGAATGATCTTTGACTCGCTCGTTCCATATGTAGCCTCCCTGGTAAGCCTCAGGCTTGCTCAACCCGCTGTCGTCGAGGGGAAGCAGCCTTCGGCCCCGCCAAACTGGTAATCAAGTTTGGGTGGACGCTGTTTGATATATCCTACTCCGCCAATTAACAGACAATACACCATATACGAATAAATGATTACAATTTATAAATATTACTGGGACTACGTAATTAATAGAGATAAAATATAAAAAGGAAAGTAAAAGGCGCCAAGTTTATCAAAGTTCAACCTCTTCGGGCAAAACAGTTGGCCCTCTAATAACGGGGTCATCTCTTCACCATTCGATCCTTCTGACCACCTCGACCCGCCGCCGGGACCAACCACGGTGGACGACCAGACGCTCTACACGAGTCTGTCTTCGTCTCCGCTCCTCGCCGAAGACCCTGGACCTCGGACTCCGGCTTGGTGTCCGTCTCGTCGGCCAGATGACAGCATCGTGTCCACCGCCTCTCTACTAAGAGGGTATCACTCTCAGATACTTCCCTCAGGCCGTACAACAACCGACTCTCGTTTAAATTCGGTATCGGCCCTAGGCTGCTACACACGTCCTCACAAGCAGCTGGAAACGCTAGGTGCAGAGACAATGCCGCCATGAACTCCAGTTTCACTAACGAATCATTGTATTTTGTATAATCATTGGCACTGGTACCCCAAATCCCAAGTGCCCTTAATATTTTCAAGGGTAAGTGCTTCAGATACCGATTTTCAAGGGTAAATGCTTCAGATACCGGTTTTCAAGGGTAAATGCTTCAGATACCGGTTGTAAAACGAGCAGTATAACAGCTTGATCTGCGCCCCGGTGTCGAGGATGGCTTTAGCATAAGTTCCATCTATCCGAAACGACAAACTGGGGCGTAGTCCCTCTAAGCCTTGAGGAATATGGTCTTTTCCTTTCAGAATTTCCTTGGTACTTTGCTGGGAACGTGCTCCCCCACAGACCCCAAGCCGTTCTCCAACTGGGACTCCACTAAGTTCCCCGACACCTCTCTGTTCTGCTGAACAACTGAGGGAGGTGCTGGTCTCCTGAAATGATCCCCTGACACTGCAAGCAATTTAGCTGTCCTCCTAGCCAGAGAAGATACACTGAAAGCTTTTCCCCAATCTGCTGACACAGTTATGGAAAGCCCCGCAGGCTCTGCACTTTACTTCCAGTCGAACCAGACGCATCCCCCACTCCCCCCCGCCCCGCTTTCAGATAACTGGCAGCTGTCATACTGGGAAATTGAACCTGATAGTTCTAACACAGTCAACAGCCTGCCTACTCAAACTTTGAACAATCCCGGTCGCTCTCCCTCAACCGAGCACTGCCATTCATCTAACAACTGAGCGATCCGTTCCGCCCACGTGCCGAACGCCTCCGCCACTTTAGGGGTGGACAATATCACAAAAGCCAGGCGGAGCCTGCCATAGCTTCAACATTTATTCGCAGACAGTGTCTCCGAATCAGACCACTCTTTCCTCTCTCTGCTAGTATTATCGACAGCCCCTGGTCTCACCACCAACTCTTCAGCACACCAGTGATTTCAACTTCGGACAAAGCTCCCAAATGTGGCCGCCCTGGTAAGCATTAGGCTCTCTCAACACACTGTCTTCGAGGGGAAGCAGCCTTCGGCCCCGCCAAACTGGGTAATCAAATTTGTATGGATGCTATGAGATGTGCCCACCCCGCCAAATAACAGACAATGCACCATATACGAATAAATGATTACAATTTATAGATATTACTGGAACTATGTAATTAATAGAGATAAAATATAAAAGTAAAGTAAAAGGTGCCAAACTTATCAAAGTTCAACCTCTTCGTGCACAACAGTTGGATTTCTAGTAACGGGGTCATTTTTCCACCATTCAATTCCCTCCGGCACCTTGACCCGCCGCCTTGGACCAACCACGGTGGTTGCCCAGACGTTCCACACGAGTTTGTCATCGTCTGCTCTCCTCGCCCAAGACCCTGGACCTCAGACTCCAGCTTGGGGTACGTCCCGTCGGCCAGTTGACAGCATCGCGCCCACTCTCTATCTCCCTATTGCGCCTTCTGCCAAAAACCCGCGCATCACGATAGCTTACAGACACACAAGAAAGTATAAATATGTCCCAATTGGTTAGCAACTGAATGTAACTCTCTCGGTAACCCAAACAAGCTGATAGCGAGAGAACTTTCTCAGCAGTTAACATAAAAAAGTCATTTTGATTAGCCTACGCAGTAACATAAAAGAAGAAACCCCTTATACTTAAACAGTAGCGTTTCTGTATGTAAGACAGAGGCTCGTCACAGGTCGCCAGAAAGAGAGGAAATCTGTCTCTCTGATGTTTAGCTCTGAGCCTCTCACTGGCTGAGCTCGAACAAATAAACTGATTAAAAGGATAAAATAAAGAACTGCATGTGGTGTGGGTGTTGGTCCGGTGAATTTAAGTTTACATTTAGTGCTTTACACTAATACAAACATAGGAAACGTTTCTCTGGGCTGAGAAAGCGACCGAGGGTTTGGGTCGGATACAACCAAGTGATAGGGCGCCCCGCTGTGTTTTATTTCTCCTCACTCCTTGTGTCCGGTCAGTCGATCTGCCCCTCGCCCATCGAAACCTGTACCTTGACGGGATCCAACGACTAAGCCCAGGAGGAAACATCAGTTAAGAGTTGTATTTAAGCGTAATAGACAGGTTGCTGCGGGAGGCATTGACTACTCTGTAGTACGCTCGGAACCGGATTCTGAGACCAGGTCGGGAGAAGTGGTCGCCACTGCCCAACGAATTCGGTAAAGGGTTGTGCATGCCTCCAAATATGGTCGGTTGAAATTTGATGACAAGGATACGAGACTGGCAGCTTGGTAAATTTCTCACCTCGGCAGCAAAATGGGACAAGTTCAGGAGAAAGAAGGGAGGAGCCCCCCGCAGGGTATTTGTGAACAAATGCCAGATAAGGAAAAGGATCTTCGGATGTTAGGCACTGTACTAACTAAACGATAGGGAAACAGTAATGGCCCCTGGGTGGAACTTGGGATATAATCTCTTGCGAGCAAAAAGTACAATTAATTTGAAAATTAACAATTGCAGTAAAATGTGGAACTTACTAATCAAAGAATGGAAAGATACAGCCGATACTAAATCGAAAGTTACCTTACCGACCAGTCGGAGGAACAATGCCTGTGCTAAAGGGGTGTAGACGTGTGTACGTCAGAAGGAAATCCCAAGATTTATGAAACATTAAAGAGTGCGAATCGGTAGATGGGAGAAGAAAAAGAGAACGAGAGAAAGGCAAATAAAAGAGGCAACGGCTGATATGGACAGGCAGGAAGGTTTACATCGGCAGTGCCGCGCGCGAGATCCAGGGCCAATACGGCATCCCGAACCTACATCTGGCATACCGACCCTGTTTGAGTGTAGTGACCGCGATAAGGATTGGGCACCCACCGTATCCCCCATCTTACTTGGGACCGAGTGACACTAGTGCTCCCGAACCCCAATCCTTGCAGTACTCAGGTGCGGTGGCCACTGGGTAAAACAGCGGCGGCACGGAAGGGGAGGCTCTCTATACCCTGCGGTCCAGGAAGGAAATACCGAGGATCATTCCGAGACATGGAGTCAAGAATCCAAGGAAACCCCTGAGCTAATGGCACCACAAAGACAATGAGCCCACTCAAATTCTTCTCAGTCCACGAGCAGCCGATGAGGGACAGCCCTCAGTAATTCCTGTGTATGCACCATGGAAAACTCAGGAAATGATAATGATCATGAATCAGGCACCAGATAGAAAAGAAAAAAAATAAAACAGAACAGCACAGTTTGCTCAGTGTGTCTGCAGTATCTTTCAACTGTTTAATGCGACCTTACAAGATTTATTCGGTCTCTGCTGCATGATTCTACCAGCTGATGAGGGGCGGAAATGGAAGGCGGAATTAAGATAGGGAACCTATCAGGATTTACAGGCCGGAATCCATAATGAGAATATAACAGAAAGACCAGATTATTCAGAGGGCTCTCCAACAGCCTGTAAACATCACTAAAGTACGTGAATGCACACCTAAGCCTGGAAAATTGGGACCAGACTATCGGGAGCGATTTGAGGCCTACTACGGCACTTTCGCAGGAGACCAAGCCTTCAATTAATGGGAAGTCCCCCCCCCCCCTAGTTTAATGGTCTACTGTTCCAATGTTTACCATTTAAGTTAGCCAACATTATTAAAACTAATAATATGGACTGTCCTGACAATGGCTGAAATCGAATGGGACCAGCTTTTACATATTACTGGGACCCGGTTTTCGAATCCCGACAATTCCCCAAGGGAACTAATTCTAAAGGTGAGTATGTTCAGCGGGAAGAGGGAAGCGAAAGAGAATATCTGTCGATCAGAAATAGGAACAAAAACCTTCCAAGGGACAGGCAGGGACAACACCCGTTTAGAAATTGACAAGCAAGGATACTTCCAACCGTGAGTACCACCTCTCAGGAAAACCCTAAGGTAATATTGTAGATTGGCCCAATTTTAATTCCGTTTATGATTGATACAGATGCAACCACATTCATTCTCGATCAGGAAATATTATCGGAAAATAGTTTCCAGCTATCAAACTCTACAATCCCTCTGTCTGGGTTCGAAGGCACGGCACGCACGTATTCACGTGTTCAGCCACTGCAGGTGGAATTCCAGGGGGACCCAGTGTGAGGTTTAATTTACAGCCACCACCTGTCTGGTGTGTAATCTAGCAGAGTGAGGCTTGCTCTGTCCGTTGCATTCGAGATTCCATGCACGGACAATAGTGTCACAATACAATACAAAACCAAGTAGTAAGAGACAACACAACCTATGGATGAATATGACACATTTCAGTATCTGGGATATCTTCAAGCAAAGAAAATATATATTTCTATGAAGGGGAAAGGTTCAATAAATTTTATTTCAGGACTCGTATATATTAATTGTTAATATGATAAATATTTTGACAGAATATAGCAATTAATAGAATGAATGGATGACAGTATTTCCGAATGATCCTATTCCAAAAGTAAGATAAATTATGACTGATGCCCGGCTGGTTGTGTAGTGGCAACAGAGCCGTACTTCGGAGCGAAGGCTCCCGAGTTCGAATCCAACAATCTCCCTTGCACGCTTTCCATCCGTGCTGGGTCGAGGTTCAAGCGAACAACTCGGCCTCATGAAAATAAGCAAGCCTGCTTAAAAAAAAAAAAAAAAAAAGCCGTCATGACGGCGATCCGATGACTCCACTCGAAGTTAAGAGCATTCTTCTTCTTGAAATATTGTTGATACTTCATCAAGGTAGAAACAAAATAAATTCATCTTATCTTTTTCGGGGAACATGAGTTCTCTGTTTCGTAGTAACAGTTTTGAATTACCTACCATAGATGTTCATGAAAATTTCCAATGATAATTGCATTTTTCCTGTTCGTATATATTTACTGATTGTCCGATTGATTGACTGATTTGTCGACTTTAAATACTTTCCATCAGTATATCAATATTCAGTTGGCAGTCTTATTTCTCTTCTGCCAAATTAATAGTGGTCAGATAATGAACATTAAATAAACTAGTCCGCTTGAGTTTCTTTAGATCCTTTGCTATCCTAAGACTGGAGTCCCTGCAAGAATAAATATGCATGTTCCTGATTACCGTTTAATATGGTCCATTTCCAAGTTGAACCCCGTTCTGTTTTAATATAGGGAAAATACTCCGTGTATTGCCGCACTAATTTTTTCTCAGATTGTGACGCCATATGCTACCTCAGCATCTAATAATTTTATAAACTGCTATAAGCTGATATCTCCATCATCTTCGCTAAAATATTTCCATCTAGTCCAATATTTCTTATATGCAAACACGAGGAATTCTGCAGATGCTGGAAATTCAAGCAACGGACATCAAAGTTGCTGGTGAATGCAGCAGGCCAGGCAGCATCTGTAGGAAGAGGTACAGTTACAGTCGACGTTTGGGGCCGGGACCCTTTGTCAGGACGAAGGGCCTCGGCCCGAAACGTCGACTGTACCTCTTCCTATAGCTGCTGCCTGGCCTGCTGCGTTCACCGGCAACTTTGATGTGTGTTGCAATATTTCTTATACGTCAGGTTGTCTAGTCCGATTAGAAATCCGCTTGTGTCTCCTCCGCACTTTCTGCAGATTAAGGTTTTTCGTCCTGTAGAATGGAGATCAGAACTGCACTGAACAATAAAAGAGCATTCGCAACAACATGACGCAGACCCTTAACATGGTGCCCCATAACTGCGATCAAATCCTCGGCAATTGAAGTTAAATATGTCACATGGCTTCTTGATAATCCTGTCTCCATCACCACCCTCTCTGTCTTATAGCCAATAAAAGTTTGGACCACATACCTATCACTGTCTTTAACCTCCTGGACCATACTGCCAGGGGGCTCTTTGCCGAAGACTTCAGTAGAGTCCGTGCAGAATACGTTTAGCGCTGTGTACTACTCAATCGATTTGATTAGATTTTCCAACAGAAAAAGCTCAATGCATGGCACACGGATTTCCAGCAGACAAAGCCAATCCGATTATCCCAAATGTACACAGTTATGCATTCATTTCCCAGTAACGTAGCTCTTACTGATATTAGGATCACTAGTCCTTATTTCCTTGGTTTATACATGAGTCCTTTGTAATAAGGAGACATTATTGGACAGCCTGCAATCTTCTGCTCCCTCAGAAGAGGCAAACGAGATATACAGATACTTCCCGGGAGTTTGCAAATTTTTCACGTTACCCACAACGTACAGGGGTAGAATTCAAAAACTTACAAAACATGTTTTCATAACGAATAATATTAGGGGTACAGGACAAATAGTTATCTTGGCAGTGGCGCGGGGAATTAATGTTGTAAAGCAGAAAACCCGTTAGATTCTAACATTTGCCTCTGCTGGCATGCTTCCGATATCCTCCACTCCCAGTCAGGTGAATACAAATGTTGTCCGCTCCAAGTCTCTGCCTTTGCAGACTCTCACAATCTGCAGGGATGGAGCCAGTGCATGGTTGCCCACAAAACTCAATTACGTTAACGGCATTAGTAAAACTAATTTTATATTTGGGAGCCATGAAAGGAAATTAATATAGGCTAATTAACGTTGACCACATAAAGAAACATTTCGGTTGACTGAGAGAAAGGCAACATTTGATGTTATCAGGAAGGATCTGGCAGTTGTAGATTGAGACAGTCAGGTTTCTGGTAACGGTGTACTATTTAAGTGGCAGGGCTTCAAAGGAGAAATTTTAATAGTACAAATAGTTCAAAAAAAAAAAAAGGTAAGTATAACAGGTTTAGGGAGAAGATGAAATCTGCAGACGTTGGAAATCCAAGCAACAAACAAAAAATGCTTGAGGAGCTAATCAGGCCAGGCGGCATCCATGGAAAATCTACCGCTGACGTTTCGGGCCGAGACCCTTTAGCAAGGTTCCTTAGAGAACATTGATTTTAAAAAAAACAGACTGAGTCTCTATATAAGAAAAACAAATGGTGCACAGCAGGGACAGGCCGGTAGGAACAGATTAAGTAGATATGGGGTTTAAGAGATTGAAGACAACACATAAGAAATAAATTAGGAGGGCTGAACGAAGTCATTCTTTTGCACTAGTAGGCAAGCTGAAGAGAATCCTAAAACAATCTACAGATAAGTTCAGAGCAAAAGGATTGCAAAGGACAGCATTGGACCTCCAGAAGTTCGGAATAATAATCGATGCGTGGAACCAAAATGGATGGTGGAGATCTTAAACCGATGTTTGCATCGCTATGTACTCAGAAGATGGAAACAGAGTCGACAGATGAGATGCAAATCAGCTTCGACTTAATGAACCCGATACAGATTACAGAAGAGGAAGTGCTTGCTGATTTGTGCAGATCTCCAGGACCTGACAAGGTGATTCATCGGACCTTCTGTGCGGCAAATGAATAAGTTGCAATGTTCTAGCAGAGACATTTCAATTATCCTTAGCTGCAGGTGATGTACCGGAGGATTGGAGGAAAACTTTTTTTTTTCTGGCATTTATAATAGGCAATAAAAATAATCCAGGAAATTATAGGACAATGAGCCGGATATCAGTAGTGGGAAAGTTATTACAAGGTACTCTCCGGGGCCGGTTATATCAGTATTTGAATAGACTTGAACTTATTCGGGATAGTCGGCAAGTCTTTCATCGTGGTAAATCGTGTCTAATCAAAGTGATGTAGTTTGTTTTCGAGGTAATCAGCAGGAATGTGTATGAAGTAAAGGCCGTGGAAGTTGTACACATGGCCTTCAGCAAGACATATGTTAAGGTCATGCATGAGAGTTTGGCCATGGAGGTTCATTCGCTCAGCATTCTAAATGAGGTAGTAAATTCGACCAGACATTAACAACGTGGGGGAAGCCAGAGAAAGGAACTAGGTTGCTTCTCTGATTGTAGATCTAAGACAAGTGCAATGCTTCAGTAATCAGTGCTAGGTCGGTTGTTGTTTTTCACATATGTCAGTTATCTGGATGAGACTGTAGCTAACCTGATTAGCACATTTGCAGATGACACAATGTTTAGGGTTGCAGTGTACAACAATGACGATGATCAGAGCTAAGAGTTGGATCTGGAAAAGCTAAAAATAGGCTGAAAATGGCAAAGTCATTTAATGCAGAGAAGTGCGATATGCGACCAGGTAATTCTTACAGTGAACAGTAGCACACTGTGGAATTCTGTAGAACAAAACCATTTGGGAAAACGGTTGCATAATCACTGAAACTGGCGTCACGGGTAGTAGAGACGTAATGAAATCCTTTGGTACATTGGCCTTCATAAAACAGAGTTTTGAATAAAGGAGAACAAATGGTATGTTGATGTATAAAACGTTGGTGAGGTCTAATTTAGTGGATTGTGTGCTGTTTTGGTCACCTAACTATAGGGCAGATGTAATTAATTTGAAAGTGTACGGAAGAAAATAGAAGTTTGTTGAAGTGAGTTATAAGGAAAGAATGAATAGATTCCAAGTCTAGCCCGCGGAACTTAGATGATTGAGTGGAGATTTGATAGAGGTATACAGAATTATGAGGGGTATAGAAAATATAAATGTAAACAGTTTTTTTTTTCCAGTGAGATTGGGTGAGACTGGAGGTTATGTGGTGTGGGTGAAAAGTGAAAAGTTTAAGAGGAGCATGATTGAAAGTTCTTCAGCTACAGAGTGTGGAACGGGCTACCAGAGCAAGTTGTGCATTCGAACTAGATTTAAACTTTTCGGAAGAGATTCGACGGATGCATGGGTGGTAGTGGAAAGGTACCGGTACACGTCGATGGGAGTAGGAAATTGAAATGGTCTGACAGGGACTAGCTGGGGCGACAGGCCTGTTTATAACCTGCATTTTCCATTATTCTATTTGCTCTTTCTTCTGGATATTAAATATGAGTAAGTATTTGCTCATCAAATACTTCCAAACCACTGCAGAACACACTGCACTTTTCAACTCAAAATGCAGCGAAGATCTAGCACCTGCTGCTTTGTAATCGTGGCGTTCTGCAATAATAAATGCTGGAGGGGAAATAAAAACATTTGGCGACTGCCAGGAGGTTCAACCTGACAACGTTTCGCAACATGACGCAACTCTTCCCTTGAAAACAACTTATTGATACTGACTGTGAAATATTTTATAGAGACAGCTGTCTTATTTACAATGCAGCTTCCACGAAAAAAAACCTTTCCAAATTCTATGAAACATAAATTCTGTTCAAGTATTGTTCGCATATTGGAATCTGGTATTCCACCATAACAACATAACGTATCGGATGAGAATCAGGTTACTTGGCTCATCGAGTCTGCTTCACCATTTCGCCATCTGTGATGCGTTTTCCTTCTGCGCTCCAATCTACCGCCTTTTCCTCGTATCCCATCGTGGCCCTCCATTCTGAGGTTGAGTACTCTGCTCTTAAGATTCCTTCCCCATAGGAAACATCCTCTTCACATCCACCCTCTCGAAATTTCTCAACATTCCAGTTTCCAGTGAGGACACCCTTCATTCTTCTGAATTCAAACAAGTAAGACCATACGACTATAAGACAAAGGAGCAGAAGTAGGCCATTCGGCCCATCGAGTCTGCTCCGCCATTTTATGATGAGCTGATCCATTCTCCCATTTAGTCCTACTCCCCCGCCTTCTCACCATAACCTCTGATGCCCTGGCTACTCAGATACCTATCAAACTCTGCCTTAAATACACCCAATGACCTGGCCTCCACTGCTGCCCGTGGCAACAAATTCCATAGATTCACCACCCTCTGACTAAAAAAAAATCTTCGCATTCTGTTCTGAATGGGCGCCCTTCAATCCTTAAGTCATGCCCTCTCGTACTAGATTCCCCCATCATGGGAAACAACTTTGCCACGTCCACTATGTCCATGCCTTACAACATTCGAAATGTTTCTATGAGGTCTCCCTTCATTCTCCTAAGCTCCAAGGAATACAGTCCAAGAGCGGAGAAACGTTCCTCATATGTTAACCCTTTCATTCCCGGAATCATTCTAGTGAATCTTCTCTGTACCGTCTCCAAAGTCAGCACATCCTTTCTTAAATAAGGAGAGCAAAACTGCCCACAGTACTCCAAGTGAGGTCTCACCAGCGCCTTATAGAACCTGAACATCACATCCCTGCTCCTATACGCTATTCCTGTAGAAATGAATGCCAACATTGCATTCGCCTTCTTCACTACTGACTCAACCTGGAGGTTAACTTTAAGGGTGTCCTGTACGAGGACTCCCAAGTTCCGTTGCATCTCAGAACTTTGAATTATTTCCCCACTTAAATAAGAGTCTGCCTGTTTTTTTTTCTTTTTTTCTGCCAAAGTGCATAACCATACACTTTACAACATTGTACTTCATTTGCCACTTCTCTGCCTATTCTTCCAAATTATCCAAGTCTCTCTGCAGACTCTCCGTTTCCTCAGCACTACCGGCCCCTCCACCTGTCTTCGTATCGTCAGTAAACTTAGCCACAAAGCCATCTATTCCATAAACCAAATCGTTGATGTACAATGTTAAAAGAAGCGGCCCCAGCACGGACCCCTGTGGAGCACCACTGGTAACCGTCAGCCAACAAGAATAGGATCCCTTTATTCCCACTCTCTGTTTCTTGCCAATCAGCCAACGCTCTCTCCTTGTATACAACTTTCCCGTAATTCCATGGGCTCTTATCTTGATAAGTAGCCTCATGTGTGGCACAGTGAAGTAGTTCATTCGTCGCTCATACGACGAGCTTTTCAAGTCCTAAGTAATCTTCGTGCACCTCCTGTGATCCGCGTCCAATGTCAGAACATCCTTTCCTAGATAAGGACAAAAACTATCCATAATACTCTCAGTGATTTACAAGGCCTCAAAATAGCATTGTTGCTTTTATATTCCAGTTCTCTCAAAATGAATGCTGACATCTCACTCTCCTAATCTGTCTGGATCAACCTGTAGCTTACCTACTTCTTGAAAATTACCTGCCCCTGAACTATTTTCATATTGTCTGTAAACGTGAACACAAAGCCACGACTTCCGTCGTCCAAAACATTGACATATAAGGAAAAGCAATTTGACTCCAGCAGCCAAGTAGAAAACAGTCACTTCATTCCTACAGCTTGCCTCCTGCCAATCGGCCAATGTTGTATCCATGCTGGTTTCTTTACTGTAACAGTATGGATCATAACTTGTAGAGTCTTATGTGTGGCACCCTCGCCATTACCTTCTGAATATTCAAGAGCATAGCATCCACTGATCCTCATTTGTCTATGCTGCTTCCTATTTCTTCAAGGAATTTTCTGAAGAAAATCATGCTGACTGCAGACTATTGAATCATGGGCCTCCAAGAACCCTGTAACATTATCCTTAACAATGAATTACACATTATTCCTAGCTCGTTAGGTCGAAGTAACTGGCCTATATATTATTTTGTTCTGCCATATTCCCTTTTAATGATGAGGTGATATTTGCAATTTTCTGTTCCTCGGGAACCATGTCCCAATTAATTGATTCTTATAAGATTGTTACTAATTCGTTCTCAATCTATTCCACAGATCTCTCAAAACTCTTGGGTGCATGTTATCTGTTCCACGTCAATAATTTATCTTCGGACCTTTTGGTTTACCAAAAATATTACCATAACAATGGTAATTTCACATACTTCTACCAGCTGAGATTCTCGAACATCCATCATACTGTTAGTGCCTTCCACAGTGAAGACTGATGCCAGATCCTTACTCAGTTCGTCCGCTATTTTCTTGTCCCCCATTATTACCTCTCCAGCATCATTTTCTAGTAGTCTGATATGTAATCACGTCTCTATTGTACACTTTATATACCTGAATAAACTTTTCTTGCTTTCTTTAATATTATTAGCTGGCTCAACTTCGTATTCCTTCTATATTTCTGCTTAATGGTTTTTTAGTTGTTTTTTGATGGTTTCGAAAAGCTTCGCAGTCATCGGACTTTTCACTTACTTTTGTTGCCTTGTCAGCCACTGCTTTGTAACTCTCCCTTCGGAATACTTCCTGTTTGGGATGCATGTAACCTGTATTTTCGGCAAAGCTATTGCTGCTCTGTCGACATCTCTGCTACTGATCCTTTCAAATTAATTTTGTCCACCTTCCGCCTTCCGTAGTTCCATTTACTCCGCTGCAATACTCAGACATCGGTCTTTAGCTTCTCCTGTTCATCACCTCCTCTGTCTACCTGTCCGTCCTATCTATGCAATATGTATCTTTGGACATTAAGTTTCCATCTATAATCTTTCTGCCCCGATTCAGTAATTCCCATAACGTCATACATAATAATCATTAACAGTGTTACAACTGCATCTGCATTATTCACTATACGACGTACCTTAAAATATGGCATATTTAATCCCGTATTCACCCATTTCGATTTTTCCTACTTTCCTTTTTTTTATTTCTAGGACATTGTGAAATAGATAGCCAGAATATTTGATAGGATGCAAAAGCGAAATTAAATCCAGCAAATTACAGTCATTTGAACAAAACTGATATACGTCAGAGAAACAGCAACAAAAAAACAACAACAACAAAGTTAGGATGATTTTGTGGAGAGAGAGAGAAAAATCCAGTGACATGCAAATGTCTGGGCGCTCCTGGTCAAAATATCTGTTATTGTGAATAGCTAAGCGAGTAAAAGATGACCTGATTTCCTGAAGGCATAACGTTAAGAATTACACATTTCTTTAATATTTTAGGAAGATTTTTTTTCTCCGTCTTTTACAGTTTCAAAATAACAAAAAAAGAAAAGAGCCCGAAGCAAAGGTTTGGGAACCCTGCACAGTCAGTACTTCGTAACACCCCCTTTGACAAGTATTGCAGCTTGTAAACGCTTTCTGTAGCCAGCTAAGAGTCTTTCAATTCTTGTTTGGGGGAATTTCGCCCACTCTTCCTTGCAAAACGCTTCTGGATCTGTCAGATCTCGGGCCGTCTTCAATGCACTGCTCTTATGATGTCTATGCACAGGCTTTCGATTATGTTTAGGTCGTTGGACTTTGAGGGCCATTGCAAAACCTTCAGCTTGCACCCTTTGAGGTAGTCCATTGTGGATTTTGAGATGTGTTTAGGATCACTATACTGTTGTAGAAGCCATCCTCTTTTCATCTTCATCTTTGAGACAGACGGTGTGATGTTTTCTTCCAGAATTCGGTGGTATCTAATTAAATTCGTTCTTCCTTCTACCAGTGAAATTGTCCCCGTGCCACTGGCTGCGACAAAAGCCCAAAGCTTAATTTATATATCCCCGTACTTAACAGTTAGAGAGATGTTCTTTTCATGAAATTCTGCACCTATTTTTCTCCAAACATACCTTACCTCATTATGGCCAAAAAGTTCTATTGTAACCTCATCTGTCCACAGGATTTGTTTCTAAAATGCATCAAACTTGTTTAGATGTTCCTTTGCAAACTTCTGACGCTGAATTTTGCGGTGAGGGGGTAAGAAAAGTTTTCTTCTGATTACACTTCCATGATGGTCATATTTGTTCAGTTGTCGCTGCACAATAGAACAGTGC
The DNA here is from genome assembly GCF_030028105.1 of Mobula birostris. NCBI lineage: Eukaryota > Metazoa > Chordata > Chondrichthyes > Myliobatiformes > Myliobatidae > Mobula > Mobula birostris. Next base: position 145,004,402 of record NC_092377.1, read on the forward strand.
ACCATCACTCCAGAGTCTGCTAAATCTTCCTGAAGGTCTTTTGCAGTTAACCGAGCGTTTTTATTTGCCTTTCTAGCAACCCCACGAGCAGTTCTTTCGGAACGTCTTCTTGGTCTTCCAGACCTCAACTTGACTCCCATCGTTCCTATTAACTGTAATTCGTAATTAGTTTACGAACTGAGGAAACGGCTACCTGAAAACACGTTGCTATCTTCTTTTAGCCTTCTCCTGCTTTGTGGGCATCAATTATTTTAATTTTGACAGTGCTAGGCAGCTGCTTAGAGGAGTCCATGTCTGCTGATTGTTAAAACAACGTTTGAAGAGGCGGGGTATTTATAAAGTTTTTATATTTGCATCACCTGGCCGTTCCTGACGATGACTGTGAACAAGCCTTAGCACTAACAAGCGATTTAAATTCCGAGACATCATTAAACGCTGTCTGCGAACACAAATATCTTGGGGTGCCCAAACTTTTGCATAATGCTCCTTTCATTTTTTTCTCTCTAAAATTGTAGAAACAAAGTAATACAATGACCTTGCTTAAAACATTTGAAAGTATGTTTCATCTTTAACTTTATGACTTTTGGAGATCAATTCATCTTCTACTTACCTGACTATTCAAAGTAACTGAAATTTTGACCAACGGTACCCAAAACTTTGCATGCCACTGTATTTTCGGATATTAGCAATGACGAGTTGCTATTCACTCTACGAGATCTGCACAATACTCTCCTGCGTACAATACAAATCGAATGCAGATTCGTGAAGTTACTCTGCTCTAAATGAACCTGCTTTCCAGTCTCTTTACTCAGGTATGGCAGAGTTAACTTATGTCTGCATATTGTTGTGGATATTGATAAATGATATACTAACGTTTATAAATGGGTTTGTTGAACCACTGAGTTATCCAGCAGCAATGGATTATGACGTGCTCCGATCAACTTTGTTTCAATATCAAACTTCACATTTCACAGTTTGTTTCTAACTATACTAAACAGTCTATATCAACTGCTGTTAAGAAGACGCATTGTGTGTTGGCATTCATCAACCTTTCAAGAGCCGTCAGGTAATGTTACAGCTTTTTAAGACCCTGGGCAGACCCACCTTCGAGAGTTGTGTTCAATTCTGTCACCTTAGTGAAGTGAGGATGTGGATAATATAGAGCGAGTGTAGGGAATTTGTACAAGGACGTTGCCTGATTTACAGGGCGTACGTTATGAGAATAAGTTGAGTATTCACCCGGACGTGCGGAAAGCGGAGCAATTAGAGTCTATTTCGCTGGTTGATTATTGCTAGACACGTGTGCAAGTTACTTCTGAGACTCAGCGTAAATGAGAATATCTACGAAACATTATTAGCTTAGTAGAAGAATTGCAAAGCGTCAACACATTGTGCAATTTAACATAAAAAAAATCCAGATTTCGACATGATTCTAATGTGAAATCATATACGTTTCAACTTCAATCCGTCCATCATAAACACAGAAAAAAATCTGATGAAGAAATACTTTCTATAAAAGTGCTGTCTACTGTTACTTTTATACATGATGTTTTAAGCTGTTGTTTTTTTTTTTCTGAGATATTGGGAGATATACCGGATGCATCCGACTCGTATAAATCTTGACACCGAAATATAAATCGATGACAGAAGTGTCAAGAAAATAGAAAACAGAACGGTAGTACACAGAGGCCACTATGTAGTTTAGGGAACAGAAAATAAATAAATAAATAAATAATGCCTGAGGTCGAAAGCTTTTTGTTGAAGTCGAGAAGAGAAAACGTGTTAGTTCCAAAGATCGCAAAGGATAGGATCGGTCTGAAATCACATAGCATTCGCTGCTGAAGTAAAAGGGACATCTGATGCGGAGGCAAATTTCCATTCTGAGTAACTGCAGAATTTGTAGTCTTTTTCATCGGCCTCGTATTGAACATTGCAGAATGACATTATCACATCTTGCCTAAAATAACGTCGGGGAGACTTTGAGGGATATACAGTCAGTTTTCTAAGACTTTGATACTGGCAGAATTAATTACGTGTTTTCTTTATTATTTACACGCAGCTAACGTCACTGCTAATATCCGTAATGCTAATATTGCGTTTTTGTTTTAATAGTGTAACGCCTAAATGAGAGTGTGCTTGCTTTCAGCGGATATGCTGCACACGTTCAGCCTCCCCATTATGCCATGTGTAAAATCGCAATTAAAATGCCCAGAGTCAGGACTATCTGTCATAAATGTTTTGGCTACAATTTCTGATTAGCCTTTCCGGAGCGCCAAGGACCTGCAGCAGTGAGGGCGACGCTATTACAGTTTGGGACGTCAGAAAAGAATTCAGGCTCCAAGTGTATGTAGATTTTTGGTCCTCACTTTGAACGGGTGGGTTTCTTCATACATTCAAATGGCATAGTGATTAGTAGCTTAACTGTCATTGTAAATTTTCTTGTGATTATGCTCGGGTCCAAAGAGTGGTTTGCAGGCGATGGGGCTCCTTGGGCATCACATACCGTGTCATTAAACTAAAATGACCAAAATAAATAAATAAATAAATAAACACATATGTTGCAGTTGATTCCACCTGACCATGCTTTCACTGAAGTGTCAGGACGATGGAATATCGGACAATACATATCAATGCCTCTGATAATATTCAGGAAACTTAATATCGTGGGACAAGTTAACTCATCTGTCTGACTCCTTATCCAAAATTTAACAATTCTTTGCACCATGTTATAAAGTTAATCTCATTATCACCGTTACAGTTGACAACAGTATGCAACCTGCACTAACTGCATGGAAACTTGTTGAGCAAAAGATTTGAGGATATATCCTTTCGGTTCAGAGGTAAAGAAATATAGTGAGGGAACAGAATCATCTCCGCCCCTAACTCATATGCCACCCTGACGTGCAAATATCTATTTTTTTCACATTATTTTTTACTCTTCAGGAATCCCGGAATTATATTGCTGAAGGTGATATACCACTATAGCAGTTTGTAAAGGGAGATTGACGAATATCATCCGTCAACCTCGCGAAAAAAATGCTGGACGCATGCTCGTGGCGTCTGCGAACCGGTGGTACGCTGCTTGTGTTCTGTCCACATATTACCCCAAACCGCAGGTAGTATAATTTCGGTTCGAAGATCAATTTGTTGGAAATATTCCACATGTCAGCCGCCACTATAGGCGAGAATGCAGATTTACTGTTTGTATATTTTGTAAACTCTCGCAGAGTGATAGAAAATTAAACCAGCGAAACAGGCTTTCCGGTCCATGTAATCAACGCCGTACCATATAAACAGCCTACCCCCATCGACTTGCACGCGGACCGCAGCCCTCCAAAACCCGAATCATCCATGTACCTATTCAAATTTCTCTTAAATGTTGAAATCGAATTTACATACACCACTTCTTCTCTACAATCATCCCACACTCGCCGAATTCTGTGAGAGAATACCTTTCTGCTTATGTTACACTTAATAGTTTTACCTTTCACACTTAAGAAATGGCTTCTGCTGGCAGTCCCATATGAACTCAACGAAAATAAAACCCGAATGCATTCAATTTATTCTGTAGGCGTCTATAAAATCTCACCTTAGCCTTCCACGTTGCAAAGAAAAATACATATTCAATCTTTCCTTATTACTCACGGCATCCAATCCAGGCAACATTCTTGCAAATTTTCCGTGCACTTTCAAACATATACATACTTCCTGTAAGAACGTACCATGATTGCATGCAACACTCCACATTATGTATCTGTAACGTCTTAGAAACATAGAAACATAGAAAATAGGTGCAGGAGTAGGCCATTCGGCCCTTTGAGCCTGCACTGCCATTCAGTATGATCATGGTTGATCATTCAACTCAGAACTCTGTACCACCCTTCCCACCATTCCCCCGATCCCTTTAGCCACAAGGGCCATATCTAACTCCCTGTTAAATATAGCCAATGAACTGGCCTCAACTGTTTCCTGTGCCAGAGATTTCCACAGATTCACCACTCTCCGTGTGAAGAAGTTTTTCCTAATCTCGGTCCTAAAAGGCTTCGCCTTTATCCTCAAACTGTGACCCCTCGTTCTGGACTTCCCCAACATCGAGGACAATCTTTCTGCATCAAGCATGTCAAGTCCCTTTCGGATTTTATACGTTTCAATACGATCCCCCCTCAATCTTCTAAATTCCTACGAGTATAAGCATAGTCGATCCAGTCTTTCATCATATGAAAGTCCTGCCATCCCAGGAATCAATCTGGTGAACCTTCTTTGTACTCCCTCTATGGCAAGGATGTCTTTCCTCAGATTAGGGAGCCAAAATTGCACACAATACTCCAGGCATGGTCTCAACAAGGCCTTGTACAACTGCAGTAGTACCTCCCTGCTCCTGTACTCGAATCGGCTTGCTATGAATGCCAGCATACCATTCGCCTTTATCACCGCCTGTTATACCTACATTCTCACTTTCAATGACTGGTGTATAAAGACACCCAGGTCTCGTTGCACCCTCCCTTTTCCTAATCGGCAACCATTCAGATAATAATCTGTTTTCCTGTTTTTGCCACCAAAGTGGATAAACTCACATTTATCCACATTAATTTGCATCTGCCATGAATTTGCCCACTCACCTAACCTATCCAAGTCACCCTGCATCCTCTTAGCATCCTCCTCACAGCTAACACTGCCGCCCAGCTTCGTGTCATCCGCAAACTTGGAGATGCTGCATTTAATTCCCTCATCTAAGTCATTAATATATATTGTAAACAACTGGGGGCCCAGCACTGAGCCTTGCGGTACCCCACTAGTCACTGCCTGCCATTCTGAAATGTTTCCCTTTATTTCCTCTCTTTGCTTCCTCTCTGACAACCAATTCTCTATCCACATCAATACCTTACCCCCAATACCGTGTGCTTTAAGTTTGCACACTAATCTCCTGTGTGGGACCTTGTCAAATGCCTTTTGAAAATCCAAATATACCACATCCACTGGTTCTCCAGTATCCACTCTACTAGTTACGTCCTCAAACTATTCTCTGACATTCGTCAGACATCATTTTCCTTTCAAAATCTATGCTGACTTTGTCCAATCATTTCACCGCTTTCCAGTTTTGCTGTTATCACATCTTTGATAACTGACTCTAGCATTTTCCCCACCACCGATATTAGGCTAACCGGTCTATAATTCCCCAGTTTCTCTCTCCCTCCTTTTTTTTAAAAAGTGGGGTTACATTAGCCACCCTCCAATTCTCAGGAACTAGTCCAGAATCTAACGAGTTTTGAAAAACTATCACTAATACATCCAGTATTTCTTGGGCTACTTCCTTAAGCAGGGATGCAGACCATCTGACCCTAGGGATTTATCTGCCTTTAATCCCTTCAATTTACCTAACAACACTCCCCTACTAACATGTATTTCCCTCAGTTCCTCCATCTCACTGGACCCTCTGTCCCCTACTATTTCCGGAAGATTATTTATGTCCTCCTTAGTGAAGACAGAGCCAAAGTAGTTATTCAATTGGTCTGCCATGCCCTTGTTCCGCAAAATCAAATCACCTGTTTCTGTCTGTAGGGCACCTGCATGTGTCTTTACCAATCCTTTTTTTTTCACATATCCATAAAAGCTTTTACAGTCATTTTTTAATGTTCCCTGCCAGTTGTCCCACATAATCTTTTTTTCTCCCTTTCCTAATTAAGCCCTTTGTCCTCGTCTGCTGCACTCTGAATTTCTCCCAGTCCTCAGGTGAACCACATTTTTTCCTGGCTCATTTGTATGCTTCCTCTTTGGAATTGATACTATCCCTAATTTCCCTCGTCAGCCACGGGTGCACTGCCTTCCCAGATTTATTCTTTTGGCAAACTGGGATGAACAATTGTTGTAGTTCATCCATGCGGTCTTTAAATGCTTGCTATTGCGTATCCACCGTCAACCCTTTAATGTCATTTGCCAGTCTATCTTAGCTAATTCACGTCTCATACCTTGAAAGTAACCCTTCTTTAAGTTCAGAACCTTTGTTTCTGAATTAACTATGTCACTCTCCATCTTAATGAAGAATTCCACCATATTATGGTCATTCTTACCCAAGGGGACTTTCACGACAAGATTGCTAATTAACCCTTCCTCACTGCTCAATACCCAGTCTGGGATAGCCTGCTCTCCAGCTGGTTCCACTACATGTTGGTTCAAAAAACCATCCTGCATGCATTCCAAGAAATCGTCTTCCTCAGCACCCTTACTAATTTTGTTCACCCAATCTATATGTAGATTGAAGTCACCCATTATAACTGCTGTTTCTTATTTGCACGTATTTCTAATTTGCTGTTTAATGTCATCCCCAACCTCTCTACTACTGTTAGGTGGCCTGTACATAACTCCCACCAGCGTTTTCTGCCGCTTATTGTTATGCAGCTCTGCCCATATCGATTCCACATCCCCCCAGCTAATGTCCTTCCTTTCTATTGCGTTAATATCTCTCTAACCAGCAATGCTGCCCCACCTCCTTTTCTTTCATGTGTATCCCTCCTGAATATTGAATATTCCTGAATGTTGAGCTCCCATCCTTGATCAACCTGGAGCCATGTCTCTGTGATCCCAACTATATCATATTCACTAATAACAATCTGCACTTTTTATTAATCCACCTTGTTACCAATGCTCCTTGCATTGACACACAAAGCCTTCAGGCTCGCTTTTACAACACTCTTAGATCTTATACAATTATGTTGAAAAGTAGTCCTTTCTGATTTTTGCCCTGGATTTGCCCGCCTGCCACTTTTACTTTTCACCTTACTACTTTTTGCTTGTACCCTCATTTTACACCCCTCTTAAGCAACTCCATTATTTCATCTTATCTCCTGTACTCAATACAATAATATACGAATGCCAATGGGCCAACAGCTTTCTTTATGAACATAACTATCTGTACCGTACAATTAATGAATTACAGAACTCCATTCCGAGATCCGTTTGCTCTGCTGCACTCCTCAGTGACCTACAGTTCACTGTATAAGACTTTCACTGACTGGTCCTGCTGAAGAGCAACACCACAGGGTTGTGCACATTAAGTTCCATATGTCAAACTTCAGTTCATTTTTGCAACCTGAACAGAATCCGCTGCAAACTCAAATAGATGTTTGTGTTTTGTTTTTCACTGTACCTCCGAACTCTGTAATATTCGCAAATTTGCAGATACAGTTAGCTACACTATCATCCTGGTAATCGATATAGCAGACAAATAATAACAAGTTGGAACCGATCCCCCTAGCACTGCAGTAGTTACAAGCTTCCAGTCAAAGAAGCAACTCTGTGCTGTCACTCACTGGCTTCTCTCACAAAGCCAATGTCTAGCCTATCTTATGTCTTTATTTTAAATGCAGAACCATCTAACCTTATTGACCAAACTCCCACGAGGGACCTTGTCAAATGCCTTGCTACAGTCCATAAAGATAACATCTACTGCCTTCGTCAGGTCCTGGGGATTTATCCACTTTTACTGAACTTAAGGCAGTAAACATCCCGTTCTCTCTATTCGGTATAGAAGCCCTGGCCTCGTTGTTGATTTGACACACATACATGAACTCTGTGTCCATCCCATGAATAAATACAAATCCAAACTCAAAAGAAAAAGAAACTATTTTAGACGTAACCCTTCTCGTTTGGCTCCACGCATGGAATCCAGAGACCATTGTTGCCATTTGCAATCCTCATGCTCTTAACATCTTTCTAAATTGATTATTTTTACTTTGTCTGGCAGAGCAACCAAATAAGTTACTGTGCTCCGGGTTTTAAAGGTGCTCAATTGCTTTCCTTACATTCTATAAGTACCTCATTTGTTCCTACCAGCATATGCCTTATAAATGCCCTTTTTCCTTTAACCAGGGACGCAATTTCTGCTGAAAACCAAGAACCCTATTCGTCGTCATGCTAAATTCACAGGTTATGCATAACTGGTATCTGTTCTATTATTATACGGTCACATGGGAGTGTGCTGTTGGAGAGGTATACAAAATATGAACGGTGTAAATTGATGAGTAGACGCATTCTGTTTTTTTTTTTTTCCCAGAGTAGCAATGAAAACCAAAAAAAAAACAACTTCGGTTAGCAGAGATAGGAACTATTTGAAAAGGATTTGGAGAGCGACTTACTCACACACAAGAAAAAATAGTATATGAATGGACAATGACGGAGAAAGTCGGTCGTTGACGCGGTGATAACAATATTTGTAAACCATTTAGCCAGGTAAACGGAAGGAAATATTTTGGAGCTTTTGTGCAGCCATTTGACGAAACTAATGTAGATTAATATTTTGTCATCATGGATGAGTATCAGGTGGGTTGGGGGAGTTGTTGGAGGGAGTACCGTTTCTGTGCTGTATTAATTAACGGTTGGAAACGCTGGATTTTATTTTTTTTTATTATCGAGTACTTAGCTGAAGATATCAAAGCCGTGGGATCGCAGCAACAAAAACCTGATTCTTACCATTGCAGATAACACTGGCATCCCAAGCGTGGCTGTTTCCAGTGTTTCCCCATGGAGGTGATTTGCAATCCTTCAAGGTAGACTCCGTCCCCTGGCACTGAACATCCGTTATCAAAACGGGTCCGGATCCTGGCCCAAAGTGAGCCCATGCCAGGGCTTTCAGTGCGGCACCGCAGCCCAGCTCTCGACACACCACCATCGCATCGGGCATGTCCCAATTATGATGATTCACTGTCCCCCACTTTCCGTTGTAGCGAATCTCAACTCTCCCAGCACATCGACGGTCCCCATTCACCAACCTTAAATTCACGCTTTCTGGAATATATCATTAAAAAAAATGTCGAAGGTCAGCACAGATTTAAGCCTGGAGGCAGTCGGCGCTCGCAAAGTCGCTGACTCTGCTGAATGCCGCCTCAAATATTTACACTGCACATGCACATTGTGATAACCAACGGAGATGCTGTGCAATCCCCGTTTGCGCTGCTTATTTGGGGGAAATACATTTAACAATTTGGCGAACGACTGGACAACTGAGAGTCAGCCGGTTCTACCTGGGAAAGAAACATAGTGATTCTCAGGAAAACAAGTTTTCGGACGTAAGCTGTATTTTTTTTTTCTTCTTTTCTGCAGTTTCCAGGACTAAACGTCGCTCTGATAAAGACATTTTACAAGGAAAGGCTGAATACGCTGCTTTGTACAGCACAGATCAAAGGGAATTGTCACTGAAGCTTATTTTCATGCTTTGGAAAGCTCCCAATGGCTGCCCTGTCAGTGTTCCACTGCACTTAGCTCTCGTCAATCCCATAATTGAATCCAACAATTTTTAGTAGGTGTGCAAATATTTTTGGAACAGGATACCATAAGGGAAAGATCAATCTGATCCTTCTCGCTATGTCGGTCTCAGTACTAAAAAGTTGGCATAAATAAAAGTGTTGGGGGGGGGGGGTTAATTGTGTTCAAGGATAAAGCAACGAGGTTCTTTCTCTGCTAAATGCTCAGGCCGAAGCTTACTGATTGTCGATCCATGGGCGGACAGTCATCTCTCAGCTACATCTTCGGTAACAATTAGTGTCAACCTCACAACAGTGTTTTCAGTGAAAACTTCGTAAATTTACCTGACGGTTCGCGGTGACCATCCACCCGGCGGCCTGGAAAGAGAAATACAAGAATAGATGTGATTGTGAAGTTCAGAAGTGGGTTTTGGGAAGGGACAAGTTAATGGTAGGCGGGATATCAAATTTGTATATCTACCAAGGAAATATTTCAACAGTAAACTGATGTGGAGTATAATAAACCATTAGAGAGAGTGAATTAAATTTTATCCATTTCAATAACTCGTTAAATATATCACGGCAGCTGTTAATTCGAATTGCTCATTCCTGAAATTATGATTTTTGTTCAGATTAGTTAATTTCAGGTCCATGGTCACGATTGGTGTCTGATAGGTTAACATTCACGTGCGGGTGATTGATCTTCCGTCTTAGATTCATGAAAAGTTATACCAAAGTCCACTATGCCGAATGGGATATTTTGTGCCTTCCCAATTTAGGACAACTTCACTTCTTTTTTCCACATAGCCCAGGAAAATTGTTCTACACATCTAACTGGTTGAATATATTTGATGACGTATTCCAATGAAAAGGAGAAAAATACATATATGCATTGTAATTTACGCACCGCACCTCAGCCGCCTACAACCCGCACCCTCACACTTCTGAACTCTTGCCCCGTTTTATTCATTGTGTTTGTGGCCCTGAAGACTTAGGCTCTGCCTCTCGTAATACATTTAAAATTAGAAATGATACAACATGATATTATCACTTTGTCAGACTCGTCCATCTTAACTCACTGTTCATGTATTTCCCGATAATACAAATGAAGTCCGAGGAAGGTTATAAAGAATACATTTGTCTATAAAATCTGCACACGACAAGTTTCACCAGGACAAAAATAATGGATATATACTTGAAAATGATAAAATCTGCCAAGTCTTGCATCTATACTATGCAACGCGGGAAATGGGAAAAAGAAAAAAAAAACGCATGCTTGCTTTATTCCTGGCGTAGAAATATACGAATTTCTGCATTAAAAAAACTATATATAAAGTGTCACTCAAATGCCGATAGTTGATAACAAATCAAACCCATTTCTGATTAGAATTTTGTGTTTTGCAATCCATTGAATGAACAAAGATCAATACCAAAATTACCTTTAGGCATTTCTGTATTACAGAATTATATCAATGATGTAAAATGTGAAAATGCTTTCACAAGCCAGAGTCTAAGTACATTAGTCAAACTTTTCGCTTGACTGTGCGTTCAGCATGGTAGTAGAAAGAGCTGTAACTGATCTTTACCTGCGATAGGAATCTGTAAAAAGATACAGCCATGAACAGCTGCAGCTTTGGCTGCTGCTCGCATTCCGTGGCTTATGCACCTCGGATTCTGCTGTGCTGGTTCCCTAAGTAAATACGTTCTAGTTATAAGAAACTCCGATTAGTTATTTCTATGGAATATTATTTGACAGAAACATCTGATTTTCAGACGAAGTATTTCCAAGGTGAAACACGTCATCTCAATTTAGGTGCAATTTAAGGGTGAAATTATTGGACAGAAAATCAATGGGAAGTGCATAAAATGTAGATAAGCACTTGTGTCGCCACTAATAGCAATGAAAGCTTAGTTATACAAGATAAGCGAGAACAATCAAATAAACTGCAAAGTAAATTCCCAATTTCAACGCCACATTTCCATCATGATTTATTGGATACAAATGTACGTGTTCCCTGATCGATTCAACGACTATGCTCAATTTATAGAAGGACATTAAACATTGATTTTGACATCTAATTTCAGAAAAAAAAAAGTTACACGTTTTCCTAGTTCAACATTGTGTTATCACAAAGGTAGAAAGGAGAGAGGCACATCACTTTCATTCGATTCAACTTCACTAATAATGCTATCCGGTTACGAGAATGTAAATATCAATGATAATGAACATGTCAATTGGTTGTTAAATACTTTCAATACTGTCAACACACTCACAATTCCAGTTCAACAGCAACATGATAACAAAGAAAAAACGCAACATTCGGTCCGTTATGGCCGAGAGCAATCGTTCCAGTATATTATACGAACAGGCACCGTAGACAAAGAATAGCATCTTCTGAAAAGAACTCTGTTTTTTGAGTATTCACTTTTTCTCACAGCATCCAATCGATTTTCACCCAGTGACGCATACATTGCAATTAGCTGAAACGCACCAATAGGAAATAACATGCCCATTAATGGCCTTGATTGGGCGATCATTTTCCATTGGTCTTCCCCTCAGAAAACAATCAGCTGCGAGAATCTGCAAAGGGAATGATTCACTGGCGAGATAATTATAGTTTATAAAACATTCAGTCCAAGAAGCTGACCATGCTGAGAGAGATTGTTCAGATCATTCCAAAGACTGTTTCTGATCTGGTAGATTTTTTTTTTTTTCTGAAGCCACATTCCTCGGATGAATAAACAAACAGACAAACAAACAAACAAACAAATAAATAAATAAATACATCCCAACAATTCCTATAGTGCAGTAAGAGAGATCCATATACGAGGAGGCAAAGGCAATCTAATATGATGTAGAAAGCTGACTGAGAGAGAAAATACAGCAGATGTCAGGAGTTAAAACGGCTTGGATGTTTGCTTCTCAGCTATGCCTTGTTTGTAGAGAAAATAATGGAAGGCTTGCAGTCTCACTGCAGCCATTTTCAGCCTGACGAAATTGTGGCGGATGTCCTGCTCGGGTTTTCAGTGCGGGTTTGGACCCCATAGGACTTCAGAAAATGAACGAGGAGCTTCAAAGTAAGCGCAAGTTATGCTTTGTTTGCTTATTTTTTATCCTCATTAATGTTTCGATTGCGTTCAAGAGAGATTATAGAAATAATAGGCAGGAGATGTGGCTTAATCACAGCCAGTCGCATTAGTTACTGGGAAATAGAGGCGTGGAACAGTTAAAACAGAAAGCAACAAATACTGGACGGTAAGTGTTATATGTGAATGCACGCAGTATAAAGAATAAAATGGACGATCTTGAAATTCAGCTATAGATTAGCAAATAGGAGGAGAAGATGGGGGTGCGACGCAGCTTGTAGCGGCCACTCCGGTGAATGATATCTGTTATCTGTCAAGTACGGTGCCGTGCACAATCCTGACTTGATGAAGACAGACGTGAGAGCACGGAGGAACTTCTGGTGAATCTTCTGAAATGCCTGTTTCGCTGACGCTGCTACTGTGTGACTCAGAATCTCCGGAGGGGAAGGCGCAGAGTCCTCGACTTTCCTTGTTGTTCGGTGGAGTGGACGCGGTCGAAGCGCTCCGCAGAGATGGTGCTCGATGCTCGGTGTCGGAGGGCTGGTCGGAGGCTCGAAGTTTTCGGACGGACTCAGAGTTGGCTGCAGTCTTGTGCTTCCACTGAATCGGCAAGTTTGCGGCGCTTGGAGATTCATGGCAGCGAGAGTTTCTCCCTTCTACCGTCTGCGTGAGATGATGGGTCTATCGGGATTTGAGACTTCTTTTTTTCTTACGGCACCTTGGTCCGCTCTTTATCAAATTACGGTATTACTTTGCACTGTTGTAACTATAAGTTATAATGATCATGTGTGTCAGTTTTAGTCTTGCTTTGTTCTGTGTTTCTGTGATATCTTTGTGGAGGAGCATTGTATCATTTCTAATGCATGCATTTCTAAATGACAATAAACGAGGACTGAGTGTCCTCATAATCTAACCAAATCTAATCTTATATGAGGAGGTGGCCATCTCTGAAACTTGGCTAAAGGATGTCTGCTTTTGGGAGCTGCACGTCGAAGGATATACGGTCTATCAGAAAGATAAATTAGTTGACAGAGGGCGTGGAGTGGCTCTTTGTATAATAAAAAAAATATATATTAATTCAGTGCAAAGTGATGACATAGGATTGGAAGGTGTAGGATCGCATGTGTTGAGTTAACAAATGGCAACGGTAAAAGAACCACAATTACAGTTATATACAAGCCTCCAAACAGCAGCTGGAATGTGGGTTACTATTACAGCCGGAAATAGAAAAGGGGTGTTATAAAGGCAATGGCATGGTAATCGTCGAGTACTTAAACATGAAAGTGGATTGGAAAACACAAAAAAACAAGTCAGTTTTGGACCTCCAGAGATAGAATTTGTCGAATGTCTCAGTAATGTTTTTTTTTTCGAAAAGGTTACGGTTGAACCCATCAGGGGATGGGCTGTGCTGCATTAGGTGTTGTGCAGTGATCTGTAGTTGATAAGAGAGCTAGGGGTATAGAACCCTAATGGAACAGTGATCAAATATATGATCCAGTTCACATTGAAATTTGTGAAGGAAATAAAAATCCAACGTGTCAGTATTTCAGTGGAATAATGGATGTTACAATGACATGAGAGGGGAATTGGCCAAAGTTGACTGGAAAGGGACATTTGCAGGAAGGTTAGCAGAAATTTCTGCGAAAAAAAAAACAGGGAAATGCAAGACAGATATATTCTAAATAAGAAGAAATATTCAAAGGGTAGAAGGAGACTACTGGGGCTGAGAAGTGAAGTGAAAGCCAAAGTAAAAAAAAAAAGCAAAACAAAAAAAAAAAAAAAACAAAGCATACAAGGAAGCCGGATCGTGGGAAGATAAAAGTTGGGGAAGCTTTTAAAAACATGGAGCAGGAAACAAAGAAGGACATTCGGAAGGAAAAGTGAAATAGTGGGAGGAAGTTGGCGACTAATATCAAGGAATATACTGGAAGTTTCTTTTGCGTACATAAAGGGTAAAAAAAAAAAAATGAGACGAGTGTATATATACTAGCCATACAAAATGACGCTGGAAATATTGTAATGAGAGATGCAGAGATGGCAAAAGAACTGAATTCATAGTTTACATTAGTTTTGACAGTGGAAGACGTCTGAGGTATACCGGCCATTCAAGAGTGTGAGGGATGTGAAGTTTATGCATTGAAAATTACGACTCAGAAGGTTCTCAGGAAGCTTAATGGTCTGGGGGGTGGATAAATCTCTGGCACCTGATGGAATGCACCAACGGGTTCTGAGGGAAATAGCTGGAGAGACTACGAAGCAGTAATGATGATCTTTCAGGAAACGACAGTTTCTGCAAATGTTATTCCACTATTTAAGAGGGTGGGAAGCAAAAGGGAATCTATAGAACTGTAAGCCTGACATCAGTGGTTGGGACGTTACTGGAATCAATTGTTAGGGATGACTTTAAAGACTGAGTTGAGGTACATGACATGACAGGCCAAAGCCAGCATAGTTTCCTTTAAAGGGAAATACGGACTGACATATTTACTCAGTTCCTTGAGGAAATTCCAAACAGGATAGACAAAAGAGGTGCGGTAGGCGTGGTGAACTTGGATTTCAGAAGGACATTGACAAGGTGCCGGACAGCAGGATGCTAAGAAAAATAAGAGCCCATGGAATTCCGGGAAAATTACCAGGGTGGGTGGAACATTGGCTTGTCCACAGAAAACAGAGAATGAGAATAACGGGATCCTATTCTGGCTGGCTACCAATTACCAATGGAGTTCCACAGTGGTCGGTGCTGGTACCGTTGCTTTTTCGATGTATGTCAGTGACTTGGACGACGTTATTAATGGATTTGTGGTTAAATTACCGATGATACAAAGAGAAATATCAGAACCGTTAGTGTTGAGGAAATAGAGAGCCAGCAGAGAGCCTTAATATTTTAGGGGAATGCGCAAAGAAGTGGCAAATTAAATAAAATGCTGGAAAGTGTATGGTCATGCACTTTGGTGGAAGAAATGAACGGGCAGGCTATTATTTAGATGGGGACAGTATTCAAAATGCCAAGATGCAATGGGCTTGAGAGTCCTTCTGCAAGATACCCTAAAGCTTACCCTCGCAGTTGAATCGGTTGTGAAGAAGGCGAATGCAAATGTTGGCATTCATTTCTGCAGATATAGAATGTAAGAGCAGTGATGTGATATTCAGGCTCTGTAATGCAGTCGTGAGACTACACTTGTTGATTTGTGTAGAGTTCTGGCCTTCTTATTTTAGAAAGTATATACCGATATTGGTGAGGGTTCAGAGAAGATGCACGGGAATAATTCCAGGAATTAAAGTGTTACCGTATGTGTAACGTCTGGCAGCTTTTGCGCTGTATTCTTTGGAGTTCAGGAGAGTGAGGGGGGATCTCATAGAAACATTCTGAATGTTAAAAGACCTGAACAGCTGAGAGATTGCAAAGTTATTTCCCATGGTACGGGATTCTAGGACAAGATGGCGCGACTTCAGGATTGAAAGACGTCTTTTTAGAACTAAGATGCGGAGCAATTACTTTAGTCAAAGGGTGGTAAATCTGTGGAATTGGTTGCCACGAGCGGCGGTGGAGGCTAAGTCATTGGGCGTGTTTAAGGCAGGAAACTTCTTGACTAGCCAGGGCATCAAAGGGTATGGAGTGAAAGCAGCGGAGTGGTGATAACTGGAAGAATTGGATCAGCACATGATTGAATGGCGGGGCAGACTCGATAGGCCGAATGGCCTACTTCTGTTCCTATATCTTATGGTCTTATCGACATTTTTTTGCACGATGGACAATCAGACCAGTATATGGAGCGCTTCATGTGCCCCTGCCATATGGGGAAAATGAAGAAGCCGTTAATGATATCCAAAGATTATGTCAGTTAGAGCACCTGAGCGGCATAAGGGAGGTAGAGACGATTGCGCGGAGGCAGCAGCCATATAGAATGGTGACTGACAAGGGTAGTATTCTCCTGATCCGCTCTGTTCTGAAAGGTATGCACCACTTGTGCGTTACTGAGTGGGAGTGTTCCCTCCAGAACATAACAGTAGCAATCCGACAGAGGATCCACAACTGTCATTGTAGTATCCTAGGATAGAAAGGCGATAAGAAATTCGAAATGTTGAAGAATACGAAGCTATTCCCATTTATTTATCTATCTACCTATCTATCCATCCATCCATCTATCTATTTATCTATCGAGTTCTATTTATTTATTTATTTGTTTGTTTGTTTGTTTATTTGTTTGTTTGTTTATTTATTTCTGTGATCGTAAAACAGATTCCAGAATGAATTTTGTCTGATTGTTACGAGGCTCAATGACGCAGGGAAAATAAATAAATAAATAAATGCTGATGGGTGCGTTCTGCAGTTGGTCGTTGTTCATTTTGGCGCTAAGCGCGTCGCCATCTGTACATCATCAAATAAAATTTCGGGAGTTCGGCAGGCCTGAAAAAATGAAAAGTAAACGAATTCCAGGTTACTAATTGAAGGCTTACAAACTGTGCCATGTACTGGTGAGGTAAGTAATTGGAATAAATGGCAGATTTGTACATTAATTAGGAGTTGGCCTTGCAAGTGAAGCTTCAGAGATGTGTTCTTATTCTCGGCAGCGGAATACCAGTATAGGATGGATGCACTGCTGATCTGCAGGAAGGGTAGTAATTTACTTGTAGAGTGTTGTACAAGTTTTGCTTGGGAGGGATTAAATCACAACGCCAGAGGTTGGGAACCATAGCTATATACCATGTTGGAGAGATGTGTTGCAGTTAAGAATTGCTAAGAAGTATATATAAAACGAGGACAGCCAGGAACAGTTTCAGGAATATAGAGTCAATTTGATTTCAAGGCCTATTATGCATAAAGTAGGTGAACTTAGAGCTTGAATTCCCGCATCAGACAATGCTGCTGTTTTAATGACAGAGATGCGCCTGCGATTAGAACACAGTAAGATGATTGAAATATGCTTGAAATGATTTAAAATAAAAGAGAGATGATCGAGGAATTCTGTGACCAATCAACAGCTGTCCAATCATCAATGGTGGAAGAATAATATTCCGGCGAGATGTATGTGTCCATCGTTAACATGCTAGGACGTCCGTTCATTTTGATATAACAGATGTTATGTTCTCAGTTTAGTGGGTGACACAAAATTATGAAGTTTTGAAGAAAGAGGAAAATCATCAAATGATTCAACAGGGCATAACGTTTTTACAATTACGGCTGGAAAATGGCAAATCGATAACAACCTGGGCAAGTATGAATTATTGCAGGCAGTGAGGAAAGTAGTACGTGTGCAGTACCTTGAGAATAACAGATGTTTATCTGCATTATTTTAGGGGAGATCTTGGGGTCCATGGCTTCCTTAAAGTTATAAAGTTATGCCAGAGAGTAAAGGGTCACAAATGGCATCCATATGAGAATCGTTGTTGGCAACGATCGCAAGAGTCAGGATTTCATGTATTCTACAGGTGTAGCTGTAGAAGTCATTTGTTTGGCCGCACGGGGAATACAACGTTTCATTACCGTCAAAGACTTTAGAAACACGTGAAAGGTTCTTTTATATATATGACGTCGAAGAGTTTTACCAGGAGCCTGCCCAGATTATAGCGAATCCCCTCACAGGTCATCTTAGATAAATTGCTATCATTCCAAGGATAGGCCTAATAAAATTTATAAACATGGGGGACATAGATCGACCCAGTAGCCGAAGGCTCGTTGCCATGTTAGAGACTTCAAGTACGACGCTACATAATTTAAAGGTAAGGGTAGGGATGATTTAGGAGACTGTGCCGGGTAGGTTGTTTACGCAACGAGGGTAACAGCATTCCGCACTTTGCCTTTGCTAGCAGTGAAAGTAGATATGTTAGGCGTCCATGAGAGTCTCTCAGTTGGAGATATGAACATGCAGGCGTTAGAGTGAATAACAATTAAAGGCAGAAGGAATTATCATAATTTGGTGCGGTGCTCGGAACTGACCTATGATCACAAGGACCTATCCCTCTTCTGTACGAAAGAATAAATCAAGGAACGTAGCACACCCGTAGCTGACAAGAGAAATTAGGGATAGCATCAATTCCAAAGAAGAAGCATACAATTTAGCCAGAAAAAGTGGCTCACCTGAGGACTGGGAGAAATTCAGAGTTCAGCAGGGGAGGACAAAGGGCTTACTTAGAAAGGAGAAAAAAGATTATGAGAGAAAACTGGCAGGGAACATAAAAACTGACTGTAAAAGCTTTTCTAGATATGTAAGAAGGACAAGACTGGTAAAGACAAATGTTGATCCCCCACAGACAGAAACAGGTGAATTGATTATGGGGAGCAAGGACATGGGAGACCAATTGCATAATTACTTTGGTTCTGGCTTCACTAAGAAGGACGTAAATAATCTTCCAGAAAGAGTAGGGGACAGAGGATCCAGTGAGATGGAGAAACTGAGCGAAATACATGTTAGTAGGGAAGTCATGTTAGGTAAATTGAAGGGATTAAAGGCAGATAAATCCCCAGGGCCAGATGGTCTGCATCCCAGAGTGCTTAAGGAAGTAGCCCAAGAAATAATGGATGCATTAGTGATAATTTTTCAAAACTCGTTAGATTCTGGACTAGTTCCTGAGGATTGGAGGGTGGCCAATGTAACCCCACTTTTTAAAAAGGAGGGAGAGAGAAACCGGGGAATTATAGACCGGTTAACCTATCGTCGATGGTGGGGAAACTGCTGGAGTCAGTTATCAAAGATGTGATAACAGCACATTTGGAAAGTGATGAAATCATTGGACAAAGTCAGCATGGATTTGTGAAAGGAAAATCATGTCTGACGAATCTCATAGAATGTTTTGAGGATGTAACTAGTAGAGTGGATAGGGGAGAACCAGTGGATGTGGTATATTTGGATTTTCAAAAGGCTTTTGATAAGGTCCCACACAGGAGATTAGTGTGCAAACTTAAAGCACACGGTATTGGGGGTAAGGTATTGATGTGGATAGAGAATTGGTTAGCAGACAGGAAGCAAAGCGTGGGAATAAACAGGACCTTTTCAGAATTGCAGGCAGTGACTAGTGGGGTACCGCAAGGCTCAGTGCTGGGACCCCAGTTGTTTACAATATATATTAATGATTTGGATGAGGGAATTAAATGCAGCATCTCCAAGTTTGCGGATGACACGAAGCTGGGCGGCAGTGTTAGCTGTGAGGAGGATGCTAAAAGGATGCAGGGTGACTTGAATAGGTTGGATGAGTGGGCAAATCCATGGCAGATGCAACTTAATGTGGATAAATGTGAAGTTATCCACTTTGGTGGCAAAAATAGGAAAACAGATTATTATCTGAATTGCGGCCGATTAGGAAAAGGGGAGGTGCAACGAGACCTGGGTGTCATTATACACCAGTCATTGAAAGTGGGCATGCAGGTACAGCAGGCGGTGAAAAAGGCGAATGGTATGCTGGCATTTATAGCATGAAGTTTCGAGTACAGGAGCAGGGAGGTACTACTGCAGTTGTACAAGGCCTTGGTGAGACCACAACTGGAATATTGTGTGCAGTTTTGGTCCCCTAATCTGAGGAAAGACATCCTTGCCATAGAGAGAGTACAAAGAAGGTTCACCTGATTGATTCCTGGGATGGCAGGACTTTCATATGAAGAAAGACTGGATGAACTAGGCTTGTACTCGTTGGAATTTAGAAGATTGAGGGGGGATCTGATTGAAACGTATAAGATCCTAAAGGGATTGGACAGGCTAGATGCAGTAAGATTGTTCCCGATGTTCGGGAAGTCCAGAACGAGGGGTCACAGTTTGAGGATAGAGGGAAAGCCTTTTAGGACTGAGATTAGGAAAAACTTCTTCACACAGAGAGTGGTGAATCTGTGGAATTCTCTGCCAGGGGAAACAGTTGAGGCCAGTTCATTGGGTATATTTAAGAGGGAGTTAGATATGGCCCTTGTGGCTACGGGGATCAGGGGGAATGGAGGGAAGGCTGGTGCAGGGTTCTGAGTTGGATGATCAGCCATGATCATAATAAATGGCGGTGCAGGCTCGAAGGGCCGAATGGCCTACTCCTGCACCCATTTTCTATGTTTCTGTGTTTCTATGTACATTATATATCGTATTTTCCAATGCTTATACATCTGCTATACTCCTCAAAGTTCAGAATTCCATGAAAATAATTTCCTATGTATATGCATTTGGCCAGAACTGTGCGAATCAAGAAAAAAATAAATAATGTAATCAGTGAAAGGTTGCACCCAGCAGGACCATGAAGCAACCAATGTGTAAAAGGCAACAAATTGCGAGAATGTAAAATTACATAGTAAATAAAATGAATAAACAAACAATGAATATTAACACCATGAGATGATAAACATAATGCATAGTTTGTGTGAATAGTGCAGCGATGTTCCGTGATGTTGAAGGATGTTATCCCGTGTGGTTAAAGAACTGGAAGTCTGTAGGGTAACACATTCTTCCATAACTAAGTGATGGGTCTTGATCTTCTATCAGTTTATTTCCAAATGATATAATCGTGAGAGAGCAGGGCCTGGATGATGGAGGTCCTCGGTACTGGATTCTCTGCTCACTGAAGAACAGTCCACCTAGTAATGCTCAAGGTTGTGGAGAACTTTACGAGAGAAAAAATGGGCCACATCCAATTATATAGAAGGATTTTACGTTCAGTCCCATTAGTGTTTCCATACTCGGCCACAATGCAAGCAGTTAATTTATACTTCACCAAACCCCTGTGGAGGATGGTTAAAGAGTTAGATGTCATGCTAAATCTTAACAAACTTCTAAGGTAGCAAAGACTCTGCTGTACTTTCATCATACATACATGTTGGGTCAAGAACGAAATTATAACACAAAGGAAGTTAAAGTTGTTGGTTCTAACCACTTCTGATCGCCTGAAAAACACTAGCTCGGTTTTCTAATTCTGAAGTCCATAGTCCTGCTGACGTTGAATAAGAGGTTGATTTTATGTCACCAGATTGACAGATTAGAGAATCATAGGAGAATTATAAGAATCATATACAGGCATCTGAGCAGCAGTCAAGATGTGGGTTGGATATTGTAAAGGACGTTGGAAAGACAGGTAATAAGGGTGATGCTACAATTGTAACAGGGGAATTCAAAATGCAAGGGATTCGAAAAATCGAGTTGGTGTCGGAACACATGAGAGAGTATGTGCTGTACGCCAACGGGATGGCTGTTTAGATCAATTTGTGCTTGAGATGAATGGGGAAAGGATATCTTAGATTGGGTATTGTGTACTAGCCCGGATCTTAACAGGGAGCTTATCGTTAAGGAACCCTTATGAGGCAGTGATCATAGCATGATTGAATTCATAAAGCAATATGGGAGAGAGAAGCAAAAAGTTACATGTATCAGCATCGCTGTGGATTACAGAAGCACGAGAGAGGAGCATGCAGTTACGGATTGAGGGAGGATACTGGCGGAGATGACGGCAAAACTGATGCCTAAACTTTCTGTCAGCAATTGATAAGTCGAGGAGAGATATGTCTCACAGGAGAATAATTTCTCAAACGGTAGGGATAGGTAACCTTTCTGACAAGGGAAAATAAAATGTGAGACAAACCATGGAAAGGGCATGTAAGGAAGCAAATTTGAGTAGGATGTTGGATGATGGGAAGAAATTAAAATAAAAAAAAAACTAAACGATAAAAAAGGCAAAAGAAGAGATTCGAGATCAAGCAAGCCAATAAAATCAAGCAGCAAACCAAAATTGTTTTCTTTTTCGCTTATATAAAGATTAAGATGGTGGTGATGGTTGACATTTTCAACGGGAACTTGATATTGTTGACGTAGTTATGGAGGCAAAGAATCGTCACATTCACTTAATGAGTACCTTAAATCTGCCTTCACTGTGGAAAACACTAGTATTGGGCCAGGTGACGAGTGAGTGTCAGGTACACTCATATTGTTTATCAATGATCTAGGTAATGGAAATAATGAATTTGTAGCAAAGAATGCGGGTGATAGTTGGAGAAGTTGGTATTACCGAGGGAAAAAAAATCATTTCATCAGTGCCTTGACAATTTGGAAGAACGGACAAAAAAGTGGCCGATGGAATAGAAGTTCATAAAATATGTGATAGTAGATTTTAATAAAGGGAATAACAGTGCAGAATATTGTCTAAATCAGGGGAAAAAAAAAACAGAAATGAAATTACCTCAGTTGTCCTCTTGCAAGGTCACGAGAGGAATCATTTACAGGTTGAATCTGTGGTAAAGAAGACAAATGGAATGTTGGGATTCACTTCAATGGGTATAGAATATAAAAGCAAGGGGAAAATACTGAAGATTTATAAAACACTGATCAGGCCGCACTTGGAGCAATGTTAAGAGTTTGGGTCATATATAACAGACAGGATGTCAGGTCATTGGAGATAGTCCAGAGGTGGTTCAAGGATGATTCTATGAACGAAGAGGGTAATATTTATTCGGAGTGTTTTTTTCTTCAGGTTCATTCAGGTTTGGGACCATACTCATTAAATTTAGAAGATTGCAGGGTGGAGAGTAGATCTCATTGGAACCTAATGAATGTCGCAAGGTTGATGTGGAGCGATTGTTTTCTATGTTGTGATTACCAGAACCAGAGGACACACCCTCCAAACCGAAGGGCGACTTTTTAGAGCAGAGGTAAGGAGGAGATTTTTTGGCTGATTGGACTGTCCTTATAGAATGCTTTGTAACAAACTGCGGTGGAATACTGATTCGTGGATATATTTAAAGCAAAAGTTGATAATGTCCTGATTGTTCACGGGATCAAAGGATTTCAGGAGAAAGTACGTATATTGAGTTGATGGGATCCGCTATGACAGAATGCCGAACAGACTAGATTGATTTACTGGCCTAATTCTGCCAGTTTATATCAATTTCTGGCACTGCCTCACCCTATGTCATTTCTGTCAAATCTATTACGTATTGTTTTACTTCCATCTACACAACAGCAATAATAGAGATGAAGCTTCCTGATTACAAGTTTCTTTGAATGGTCTGAACAATTAAAATCAGGATGAGAACTATGCCTACACAATATCTGACAATGACCCAGGATACTTCCAGCCTCTTACAAACTTCGGTCTCCCCTCTCCATGTGAAACCTTTCAACAAACCACATTATCCATAAGATGACGCCTTGATCGCTGTTTTCTTGTAAAAATCTTCATATCACCAACGTGAATCGGATATTTTTCTTTTCTTCTTCATTTAATTTGGCTTGTGGACAGTTTCCTGGAACGTTCCCGTAAGGAGACACCTTTTACTTTGCCAGAATGTATACTTGAGTTTAATCTGCTCTGCTCATTCGCAGAATTGTTGTGAATCCAAAATTCCCATTGCCATCTTTTGTTTTGCCGGAGGGCGGACTCATAGAACAGTTTCAGAACAAGACAAATATAACCATTTTCAGAAAACATGTCAATTTGCCATGGATTTCAAAAATGTAATCACCAGGAGCCCTGTTCATAGAAATTTAATGTTTTCAACATGGTAAACTACGTCCTGTTTTACTTATAAAGTTTTTACAAGGGATGATTGAAGAGGAATAATGGTGAAATGGGCATGATCTGTATATATTTCAGTCGTTTTCTAAAAAAAAAACACTGCTTGCAACATCTTGCAGCAGCACATCGAAGTCTCTGCAAAATTATTTTTTCACGAGTGTGGCAGGAAACACCTGTTATTGCGGCATTTGTTTCACTTATCTTTTATTTAACTTCTGCTCTGAAATATTGAAAACATGTTTACAAACTTGTAGTATTACGAATGAAAAACCTCATGGGTCCAATAACTGTTCCAGATACTCAACGGAATGAGACATTATCGAAGTATATATTTGATTGTAAATTGTATTAATAAGGATCACGCTTGTAATAATCATCAGTGAAGCACTCAGACAATCCGAATTTACCGAAAAGTAAAAAATGTTTTCTCAGTTAAAAGCACGTTGGGTCACAAACTAACTACCTGCGTGCGTACTTACTAAAACTCCCTCAATCTCCATGAATACTCAGTGACGAGATAAGTTGTTCCAGAGAAAAGGATATACGCTTGCCAGCCGTTCCTCGTGATCCTAATCTTTGCGTGTCCGTGGTGCCTTCGTCATCCGCGTTGGGTGGTGTCCTGTTGCTGTAGAGTTATCGCCGTTATGTATTAGGAACTCTGATACTTACGGTGTTCTTCATCGTTTGAATTTGGACTGAGAGATCTTCATCACATTGGTTCAATGTTATTTGGCCTAAATGGGTCACATTATGGCCAGCTCCAGTGCAAGGCTACAACCAACGTTGTAGTTTTAGCTGTGCCCTGCAGCATTGTGTATTTGTTTCTTTCAACTCTAACATGTTCAAACCAGCTAAACTAGGCGGCCCACACACTGCATAGCGAGATTACCGATTACGTCTTTGGTAGATGTAACAGTTTACATAATAAATAGCTAATCGTCTGAGAATACACTCAAAATTAGCTGGTCATTACTTAAATCACTTTGCGCCAACCTTCAACAACATAGGTTTTGGCAAATTCCGTACACCATCCCAGATTCCAAAGCTAAACACGGTGGATTTCCAACATCAATGCCCCTCTCCCAGATGAGCAAAATCTTTTTCTTTTTACACTCGATTCTGCGGTGCCAGGTTGAACCCCTTAGGAGAGCTGCCGAAGACACACGCAACTTGGCCATTTCCGAGGCTGAGGTACGCAGCTGTTTCAAATGAAAATAAATCTACATCACAAGGCAGACCCTTTGGCCCTCAAAGCTGTGGCAAGCATGCCTTTACCTTGGAAATTACCTCGGCATACCCATAGCCATCTATTTTTTTCTAAGTTCCATGTATCAAAGCAGGAGTCTCTTAAAACATCCTATTGTTTCTGCCTCCATAATCGTCGCCGGCAGTCCATTCCACGCACTCACCACTCTCTGCGTAAAAGGAAAACAACTTACCCCTGACATCTCCTCTGTACCTACTTCCAAACACTTTAGAACTATGCCTTCTCGGATTAGCCATTTCAGCCCTGGAAAAAAAAAAAAATCTGACTATCCACACGTCAATGCCTCTCATCATCTTGTACACCTCTATCAGTTTACCTCTCATCCTCCGCCACACCAAGGAGAAAAGACGGAGTTCACTCAACTTCATCTCATTAGGCATGCACGCCAATCCAGGCAACAACCTTGAAAATCTCCTCTGCACCCTTTCTAAGGTTTCCACATTCTTCCTGTAGTGAGGCGACCAGATATGAGCGCATTATTCCAAGTGGGGTCTGACCAGGGTCCTTTATAGCTGCAACATTACCTTTGGGTTCTTAAACTCAGTCCAACTATTGATGAAGGCCAATGCAAAGTAGGCCTTCTTAACATGCACAGCAGTTTTAGGTGCTCTATAGACTCGGACCCCAAGATATCTCTGATCCTCCACACTGCCAAGCGTCCCATCTTTAATACTATATCCTGCTATCATATTTGACCTAGGAAAATGAACCACCTCATGCTATTCTGGCAAACTCCATCAGTCATTTCTCAGCCTAGTTTTGTATCCGATCAATGTCCTGCTGTAAACTCTGATAGACCTTAGCAGTATCTTCAACACCACTAACCTTTGCGTCATCAGTAAATTTACGAACCCATCCCTCCACTTTCTCATCCAGGTTATTTATAAAAATCACGAGGAGTAGCGGTGCTAGAAAAGATCCCTGAGACAAACCACTGGTCACCGACTTCCATGCAGATTATCTCCCATTTACAACCACTCGTTTGCTTCTCTGAATAAGCAAGTTCTGGAAACTTCAAAGCAATGCCCCGTTCGATACTATGATTCCTTACTTTCTCAATAAGACCTGCATGGGGTATCTTATCAAACGCCTTGCAGAGATCCATATACACTACATCAACGGCTCTACCTTCATCAATATGTTTAGTCATTCCCCCCCCCCCAACAAAAAACAGGTTCGTAAGGCTCGACCTGCCTTTCGCAAAACCATGCTGACCATTGCTCATCATATTATGCCTCTCAAAATGTTAATTAATCCTGGCTGCAGGATCTTCTCCATAAAATTAACAACCATTGAAGTAAGACTCATTGGACTAAATTTCCTGGGCTATAGCTACTCCCGTTCTTGAATAAGGGAGCAACATCTGAAAACATCCAATACTCCAGAACCTCTCCCGTCTCCATTGATGGTGCAAAGATCATCGACAGAGGTTCATCAATCACCTTCCTCGCTTCCCACAGGAGCTTGGGGTACATCTCGTCTGCTTCCGGTGACTTATCGAACTTGATGCTTTCCAAAAGCTCCAGTACATCCTATTCATTAATATCTATTTGTTCAAGTTTTTCAGTCCGCTTTACGTCATCCCTACAGTCGTCAGCATCCTTTTCCATAGTGATTATTCCTAATTTCATTCTTAACCTCCTTCTTGCTAGCCTTATAATTTTCTAGATCTCTACCATTACCTACATTTTTGAAACTTTCTCAAGCTTTCCTTTTCTTCTTGACTATATTTACAAAAGTTGTTATACTCTACCGTTCCTGTGCCCTATCCTTTCCCCGTCTTATTCAAGCATAGCTATGCAGAGTCCCATGCAAATATCCCCTGAACATTTGCCACATTCCATCCGCACGTTTCCTGGAGAAAAGCTGTTTCCAATTTATGCATTCAAATACCCGCCTGGTAGCCTCATTTTTCCCTTTACTCCAATTAAACGTTTCCATAACTTATCTGATCATATCCCCCTCGAATGCAATGGTAAAGCACATAGAATTGTGATCATATCTCCAAAATGATCCGTCACTGAGACTTGACATCTGGGAAAATGCATTTCCTTATAGAAGATCAAGTACAGCCTCTCGCCTGAAGGCATATCCGCATGCTGGGTCAAGACACCTTCTTGAACACATCTCACAAACTCTACTCCATCTAAGCCCCTCACTCTAGGGAGATGCCAATCAATATTTGGGAAATTAAAATCTCTCATCACAATAGCTCTGCTATCATTACACATTCCCAAATTCTGTCCCCTATTTGTTATTCAATGTTCCTGTTATTATTGGATGACCTATAAAAACACGCACTACAGTAAGTGATCTTTTCCTATTGATAAAATTATAACCGCCGATGTCTACAAACATTGATGAAGGTGGAGCCGTAAAGGTAGTGTATATAAATTTCAGCAAGGCATTTGATAAGGTACGCCATGCAAGGCTTTTTGAGAAAGTAAGGAGTCATAGGATCCAAGGGGAAATTGCTTTGTGAATCCAGAACTAGCTTGCCCACAGAAGGCAACGTGTGATTGTAGATGGGTCAATTACTGCATGGAGGTCAGAGACCAGAAGTATACCTCAGAGATCTGTTGTGGGATCCCTACTCTTCGTGATTTTTATAAATGACCTGGATGAAGAAGTCGAGGGATGGATTCGTAAATTTGCTGATAAAGGAAAGGCTGGGGGTGTAGTGGATAGTGTGGAGCGCTGTCAGATGTTACAACGAGAAATTGATAACATGAAAAACCTTTGAGATCCTGCTTCCCAACTTTTTTTGGTGCCAAATAATTAAACCTGCACACATGTCACCTCCCTTTCCGTAGTATTCGTGACGATCACCACCAGCCTGCGTGCTTATCCCACCAGCGGCTTCTGCAAATCGGGTCTCAGCAGAACCCCAGCCGGAAACCTCGATTCTCCCTTGAGACTTTCCAAGGCGTCCACGAAACGGGCGTCACCCTCAAGCACACTGGGGAACCTGGGGATCCCCATCACTCTCGCTACATCCCGGGGTCGTATCACCCCGGACTTCGACTGTGCACACCACACTGCTCCTCTTTTAAATTCCGTGTTCAGCCCACAGTGGCCACATACTTCATCAAAAGCAACTTGAAACGCTGGGTGCACCGTCAGGGTCTCCAAAAAGTCCTCACCTGCCTGCTCCTTGCAGGCCCCCAGGAGCCTCCGTACAATAGGGGTGTTGGTCTGCACCACAATGGACACACCCCCAGTCTCAGCTAGGTCCGGGCAAACGAGCACCAAGGCCTCATGAGCTGCAAATTCTCCCACCTCGTCTTCCAAGAACTTCAGCTTCACTGATAAATAACTGTAGTACGGGTAATCATCAGCGCTGATACCTCAAATTTCCACTGCTCTGAAGGGTGTCAAGGGTCAAGGATAAATGCTGCAAATACTGATCGTAAATGAATGGTACAGTGATGTGACCTGCGACCCAGTCTCGAGTATAGATTTGCACCTATTCCCTTTATCCGAAACGACACGCTGGATTGGCGTCCTACGAATCCTTCTTGAGTAGGGTCATTCGTTCCCGGCCATCCAGTGACACATTGCTGGGAACGTATTTTCCAGGAGACTCCAGGCCGTTCCCTCACTGGATTTCCTGTAACTTTTCCGACCCCTCTCCCTGCTCGGACTACCATGGACTCGCGCTCCGAGGGGCCTCCTGCCGTTCACATTCCCGCTTGAAGCGCCTCTCTTCTCCACAGTTATAACACACGCCTAGTCTCGCGGTACCCCAGCCTCTCACAAGCCGTTGTGTAGTTCGCCGCCTCTGGGAGGGGTTCTCTCTGCTAGTCCCTTCACGCGGAAAAATCCGCGAACGCCTTTACTATCTCCCGAGTGGAGCTGGCCCCAGTCACTTCACCAGAAGGGGATACCACTGACGACTGCACCGTACTCACGGAGCCCTCTTCCGACTCCAATGCGTCCTCCTTCTCCCTCACCTCTCTGAACGAAGGACGGGGGGTGCGGGGGGGGGGGGTGGGCGGGGGCAAACAGCGTTATACGGGTCGGCCGGAGCCCCATAGCAATCGTGTCATTCCTCTGTGCGCCACTTGCTCAGTAATCTATCCTCATCCTATCCACCTCAGACCCTGAAATGACCCCCCGGCGCCTCAAACATATTAGCCTTCGTCCTATCCGGAAAAGATAAACAGAAAGCTTTTGCCCTTTCTCCTGACGTAGTTTCCGAAGCCCCGCTACGAGCTCCACTTTGCTCCCCGTCAGACCAAAAGCTTCCTCAAATGTTTTTTTAGATACTCAGTCAGAGAGGGACAAGTCTGATTAACTTTCACGCCTCCTACTCCCTCAGCCGCCACCCCCTCAAACATTCAACAAATCGCTGTCTCTTTTCATCCTCAGAACACTGCCACTCACCTAGCAACTGAGAGACATTCACAAACCATGTTTCATAATCGTCCTCGCCCTCAACTCTCAACGTCTGACGCACATCCACCACAATTAATAAGCAGGATGATTAACCAGTACTTCCTCGATCTCACACCCAACGCTTAATCGTATCTGGGTCCATCTCCACTAATTTAAACCGGGCGAAATACATAGTGTCAGTCAAAATCCAATTCCCGGACGAGCAACCTACAATATAACGCCATTGTCCAATTCGCACCAATTTGTCTAGGGTAAACTGGCGTTCACCTCGCCAACACTGTAATCGTGTTGGTGTAAATACTTTGTGATGCACCCTGGTGCAAGCCCACAACATAAAATATCAGAGAATACACAATATACACTTATATTATTATACTTTATAGTTATTACTCGGTGATGGATTAGTAGAAACACATACAGTAAAGGCACCAAGTCAGTAAGTTTATCCGTTCCGTGCACAAATAATTCGTTGAAGCTCATGAAATCCGGTATCCTTTAAACCCATCGATCTCCTCCGAACTCGTCGACACTTCCTGGGATCACTCCCATTGATCTTTCAGAGCGCTCAGCTCACGTCAGACGGCTTCTCTTCTCCTCGCGGATAAACCCGCGCATCCTCTCCTGTTTCCAAACATACAGATAGAATAACATGACTTCCATTGGCTGGCAAATGAACAAATGTCCCGTTATCACTAATTATAACCCAAACATGCTGCTACAGAGAACCCCTTGCCTCAACAGATGACATTGCAGAGAAGCTATTTTGTCAGCCTTCACAATTACCATTACAATCAATACTACTGAGAACCCTACACCTGTTGTACTTTCAGTTTGTTTGACCTTGAGATAAGCTAAGGGTCTACACTATGAAACTTGGGAATGTGGTGTGAGCCATTCAGGAAGGGAGAATTGGGAGGAGGCTCTAGCGAATGCGGGACCGAGACGCTTACCTCGCCAGGAGCTGGGAGAAGACGAGGGGCTGGGGTATGGGGTGATGACTGAGAATGCAGTCACTGTTGTAAAAGGTAAATTGTGGAGATAAAAAAGCTTGAAAGTCGAAGGACCAGTACTCCCATGACAGAACACGTGTATTTAATGTGCATTTCGAGCGACTGTCGGAAGGTGATATGTGCTTAAGATACTTGGTTATGACTCTGCAGGGACTAAACGTTGCTTCCATCCAATGTGGTTATCTTAACTACTGTTTATGTTCTGAGCGGGGTAGATATCCACCGTCCATCTGTATACTTGACTAAGATTTTAAACACTCTTAAAGCACAAGGGAAAGTTACGACTAAGGAACGAATTTCGACGCGGGTAAAGATGTCTTCATAGTTCAGGCTAGCGATGCTGCGACAGTAGTCTGTCTGCCTCAAAGAATTGGATTACACGGAGAGGTGGGGCCATGAGCTGTCCATACTTTAACAGAGGAGGGAAATGTTAGCTAGGGTGCCGAGTTTGAAGCCGAGTTTCCCGCAGCTGACGTCGGAGAATTTGATATACATTTGCTCTCGTTTCTGCAGAGTGAACGGAAGAAGTTACGTGATATGCTCGTCCTACTGGTGTTAATATAAATTCTGACCTCTTTTCGGTTATTACATCGCCGGCTGATTAATGCGGAAGTATATTTGTGAAGAGCCAAATTTATTGCAGGCTGGGAGAGTTCTCAGGGGTCAGGCAGCGATGTCATGGGGAAAATGAATTCGAGGCTTGGCCTGAGCAGTTAATGGATGGTTGTAAGTGCTCTGCTATTTTCAAAATAATAAATAAATAGATAGATAGATAGATAGATAGATAGATAGATAGATAGATAGATAGATAGATAGATAGATAGATAGATAGATAGATAGATAGATGAATGAATAAATAAATAAATAAGTAAGCCTGGTAAAGAGTTTAATGGAACAGCTGGCTGATATAGTGAGTTTTCTTACAGTGAAAAAAATCATTAGTCAGAATATCTAATTGCGTATAAGATCTAGTAGGTACTTGTGGCACTGTTTGAAGTGCGACCGATCTTCAGATAAAGTTCAGACACACATTTCGGGAAGAAGGAGAACAGTGGCCAGCCAAACTATTTAGGTTGGAGAGAAAAAGCAACATTTTTTGTTTGATTTGCAAAGGGGGGAATTCGACAGTCTGAGAGAAATTGCTTGAGGTGGAGCAGTTTGTGAAGGGTGCGCTGTCACATGATATGATTTCCTACATATTTGAATAACCAACAAGATGCATCCTACTCCATCTTTTACTGTGTTACTCGTTGAAGAAGCAGAGAAGGAAAACGCCATGGAGGACAAGCAGTCCTCTGTCAACAAGAGAGAGTCTTTGGTAGAAATTCTGTTGATAAAGCGACCCCAGATGCAACAGAAGCGGTGCTTTTGCAGGATGTTATGAAAGATTGTCGGGCCGCTATATTTCGGATGATATTGGTTGGTGCTACCACCAAGCATGATAAGGAGGATAGTAAGCCGGACTCACTGGTGGGACGTACCAAGGCGATGACTTCTACCGAGTGGGGTCCTTTTACCTGGGAAGTGATGGGTACTTTCTGCTAAATCTGTGGAGAAGATGGACATTTGAAGCTGGAATACGAAGGGCAGTAAATGCTTCTGAAAGTCAATCTGCGGTTAATCAGACAGAGAGGAAAATAGGGAGACTATGAGGGGTCCCAGTAAAGGAAAGGACTGACGTTTCGGACAGGATAGATTTCTATCATTCTATCATGGAGAACACTACAGGAAAGAACACTATTTTTGTTGGATTACTGGGACAAAGCTCTGCTGTGTTCCTCCGGATTAAAAGTGTTTATGTTGACCCATACTTCACACGGGTTGTCAAGTTACTTTGTGTTATACATCCGTTTACAGCACTTAACTGACACATTCACTATTGATGCCGCTCAGACCTCTCGAGATTCAGTGGCTTCGTACCGAAGAGTTCCCATACGACGGTTACTTGTCGTTGAAACTGGAGTCTCCGGAAACAGATGTTGGAATATCTGAGATTATTCGCACACTAGTGTTGGTCTGCCCGGATCCGGTTCAAAAGTATGGAGTCTCCATTCTGCAGGAACAAATACCGCCGTGTGAGAAGCCTCCTGAGGGCATGCAGGGAGAGAAATGGAGAAAAAAGATCCGAAAACCTTCTTCGCTCACACTCTGTGCAGATCTGCTTTTGATAATATGCACGATCCTCCCAAGCAGGATGATGAGCAGAAACGAGGAACAGTGTTGCACACCAAGTCTAAACCTTGCATGTTACGCTCTGGAAGATTAGCTAGAGTGACAACCCCCCCCCCCCCCCCCCCGAACAGACGAAGCGACAGAGGAGTAGAAAAAAAAAATCAGAAGACGTCGGGACATTAAGATTTTTTTTTTGTTTGTTTTGTTTTTTTGCTGACAGGTAGGCTGCAGATTACTCCAGGAAAACTTG
Source organism: Mobula birostris (assembly GCF_030028105.1). Taxonomy (NCBI): domain Eukaryota; kingdom Metazoa; phylum Chordata; class Chondrichthyes; order Myliobatiformes; family Myliobatidae; genus Mobula; species Mobula birostris. The sequence continues at coordinate 145,037,294 of NC_092377.1, forward strand.
CCACACGACTAGATCGACCAAGGTCATCCCTTTCCTCGACAGGTGTCGCCAGTTAGCAACAGCGGAGGATGAGGATGTTTGGCTGGGCTGGTTTAAACTGACAGAAGTGAAATGGGGTCATCGAGCAGGGGGGATCTGAAACACTGGAAGGCATGTGTGATAGATAGGGAGGTGCACCCTCTAGTAGAGAGGAAGAAATCACAATTGCAGGTAGGAACATTCAGGCTGGCGTTTGACGCCCCGGGGATACAGAGTACTACGTCTACCCCCAAGGTGAGATGTGTAACCTCAATTTACAAATGCATTGGAAGTCCTGGCATATTCAAATTCCTTTGAAATCTGTGGTGATGAAGATTGGTTGATAAATTTAAAAGACATTAGGACATGACTCTTTTAGGTGCTGGGAGAGATTAAGATTTTTACAGTTCTGCTCCAGGTATTTAATTTTATTAGATCTGTAAGAGCAGTGGATTCTGCTTTCAGCCTGCTTGTCTTTGAAATACGATAAGAGACTTTGTAGTTTAACTGAGGATGTGGTATCAGCCTATCAGGATGCGAAGGATTGTAGGAGGTTACGGAAAACCCGGAATAGAAAGTCTGGTTTGACGGCTTCTGGGGAAGACAGAAGGGAAGATAGCCGAGGATGCCGTCCCAGTTGCACAATGTGCTTTGTGCAGATGAACTACTTCAATGAGGAAAGACTAATACTCTCGTGGGAGAGCGATATTCGGAAGGTTGCGTGTGCTTTCTCGCTAAACGAAGGTCCAACGCGTAAGTTGCATAAGTTAAATGGAAGTACCTTATCACACCAAACAAATACTGTGTGACAGAAAGTGGTGAAAAACTAGTTTTGCTAGTGAACTATCTGGATTTAAATAAATGAATAATGAGAGAAGAGAGTAGTTTTTTTCTCTCTGGAAGCCGGGAGTTCACACTTAAGATGGTCCGATTGTTTAGCTTGTTATTCCACACTGTCCCAATTTTGAAACAATAGTTTAACGATGTGGCATGACAATATCGGGGGCGTGGTGAAGGTGATGTTTTTTCCACTAGTGCCAAAACGTTGATTTTTTTTTTTCTGAGTCGAAGCAGAAAATTTGACGATTTAATGCTAATATCAACAAATGATATTGAATTGCTTGCGACTGTCAATGGAAATGATATGAGGAGGGACATGTACAATTGCAGGTAACTCAGGTAGACGTCTGTTCAAGGATTTGGCTTTCACGTAGAATATAGAGAACTGTTGGATATGGAAAACAACTATACAAATGTTGAATCTGATAGAAATATCTGCAGCTAAAGACGAAGTGTTTTGTGTTACTTTTTACAGAGCGGGTATCAACATGGGAAAGGGAGATAGTAAGGGTTATTTCATCAATATTCTTCTCCATTCTTGCAGCCAATGAAAACAGCAATGTATCAGAGGTTAGTGTAGTGGGGAAAAAAAAAAACACTTGTCTGCACTTAATTAATAAGGAAACACAGAAAGGAGACTTTCTGTGGAGTTATGATATTCTGATGTGTAATTGGAGAATGTTGACCAAAAGTCGAACGGACAATACGCACCCGTGATAGAGAGTTTGCTTGACACTGGTTTTAGAATATTACCGAACTAGATTTTGCTAACTGCTTTATTCTAATGCGGCACTACCTTGCCACATGGAAGTGCAATTTGTTAAGTTTCAGAATCTAGCAGAAATGAATAAATACAGAAAAAGTTTGTGAAGGGAAGCCATGTGGGAGACGAGAATGGAAACTCGGATATTTCAGAAACTGATTAACGATGAAGGAAGATGGATTTGATTGGACATTGCTATAATTTTCATAACGACTGTTCGTATTCTTCAAGGACTCGTGATTGGAACTCAAGAATGATGCTGGACTGAACAATTCTGATGAGTTGCGTGTTTCAAAACAAATCAAGATTAAGCTTTCATAAGATTTTGGAGGGTGATATCAGTGAGCGAAAATGCTTCCGATTAAAAACTTATACGTTGCACTAATTATTCTTCGGCATTATTTTGATGTGGAATTGGCCGATATTTTGGTGGATGTACGGTGCAGGAGGAGGCGAATTTTTATGGAATGTACTATTAATTAACATTTATAATTGAGTCCATGTGACATTCTGAAGTACAAAATTAAGAATACTGATATTTGTAAACATTGATGCAATCAAAATAATCACCTATCAAAACCTAGCCACTAGTCTGATAATGTACGAAAGCGAAGACCAATGAGAGTTCACATATCAATAAAGTATTTCGCCATCAAATCACCGATTTTCTTAATCGCCAATGGTGTAGCTTCATAAATAAATTGCATTCAGGAAGACTGCAAGGGGACACACAGGCAAATGGTCCAGTATATATTTTCGACGTATGAGACGGTAGTGCGTGCTACAGGCAGTATAAGGTATAGAAAAGGTTGCAAATAAAATACATGAAGACAAATGCTCAAATATCTGTTCTGATATGAAAGGTTTATAGGAGAAGCATTTGGTAAGGCAGCACAAGTAAAATTCTTCAGAAGTGCTCAAAGGAATGAAATATGTGTATTTCAGTTATTCCTGTTTCCGCTCAACGTATGATAGCCTTTTCGAATTTATTGTCTAGGAGAGTTACTTTATTGAAGCGGAAGGATTCTAATCCACCTAAGGTCTTTTTTATTAGCTTTCTTCCATTATGTCCTGTTTATGTTTAGAGAAAATAAGAAGTCGGACATTTGATACATCCTTTAAATTTCATCATATCTGGCGACCTTTTATTCAATATTTTCATTTAATTTGATTTAATACACTTCCAATTTTTCCTCGAAGATTTAGATTTGATGAGAAAGTGCTTATTTTACTTTTTTTTGTAATATCCTCAGATAGGACTTCTCAGACGTTCTTTCTTTTTTTTCTTTCTTTATTCTTTCTTTCATTTTTTTTTTTCTTTTTGTAGTGTGTAGTGTTTTTTTTGTTTCGTAATTTCAAATCCAAAGTTTTTTTCTTTCCTCTTTATGAACTGATAAGAGGAGAATTGCTGTTTTCTTTTTTATTATATACTATATACTAGCTTAACGCTCGGAATTATTTTCATAATGTCTATCTCAATCTCGGTTTGCATTATTATTGATATATATATTGAGAGAATCACCTTCTTGTTTGTATTTATGTTCCTTTTAAATCAATTAAAAAGATTAATAAAGAAAAAAAAAAGAAAGAGAGTTGACATATCAACAAACTACTTCGGCATCAAATAACCGATTTCCTTAATGGCCAAGGGTGTAGCTTCACAAATAAATGGCATTCAGGAAGACTGAAGAGGAACACAAAGGCAAATGGTCTAGTATATATATTTCCGACGGATGAGACGGTAGTGCTGGTTACAGGTGGTATAACGTATAGAAAAAGAAAAAGATGCAAATAAAATACATGAAGCCAAATGCTCAAACATTTGTTCTGATTTGAAAGGTTTGTAGGACAAGTTTTTGGTAAGGCTGCACAAGTAACATTGTAAAACGTACTCAAAGGAATAAAACAAGTGCATTTCAGTTACGAGTTATTTTATCAATAATTGAATAAATGTGGATACATTTTTTCATTGGAAAACGTACGATACGAGAATGTATTCAGAATTATATCAGTAAATTTAAATCATTGTTATTTTCACAGAATTTCGAAACATCTATCCACGGCAGTATAGACTATTGCAATCTGGCCGAGACATTATTGCCATTGCCATCGGAGTTTCACGCGGCAGAATTTAATGTAATAACTGTCAGCATTGATCTTGCACAGAGGCGACGAATGAGAAGTCAACGGCATAGCCGTTACTCGAACAAAAGCGTAGTTTATGTATTCCCAATAGATTAAAATCAGGACGTGGAGCTTTGATGGCGTCTTTGTGAAACCAGAAGACATAGGATAAGAATTAGGACATTTGGTCTATGGGGTCTCTGCCATCTCATCATGGCTGATCCATTTTAATTGCCATCTCCAATCTCCTGTCTTCACCCTGTACACCTTCAAGCCATATTTAATGAAGAATTAATCAAGTTGTTAACGATTTAAATAAGGATGGGCTCCTCACCACCTGTGGCAACAATTTCCACAGATATCCCACTTTCATACTTAAAAAAAGTTACCTCATCACTGTTGTAAAACGTCGCCACTCTATCCAGAGGCAGCGTCCTGTGGTCAAGATTCTCCCACCTCTATCGAGGCCATTCAACATTCCACAGGTTTCAATGAGGTCACCACCAGTTCTTTTAAATTCCAGTCGCTACAGTCCCAGAGCCACGAACGCTCTTAATATAACAAACCTTTCAATTCCGTGATCATTCTCGTGAACATCCTTTGAGCATACTTTAATGCTGGTACATCCATTCTCAGTAAAGTGACCCATAGCTGCTCAAAGTACACCAAGTGAGACCTCACCAGTGTCTTCTAAAGCCGCAACAGCACACCCTTGCTTTTATATTTTAATCCATTTGAAACGAATGCTAATATTATATTTGCCTTCCACACCACCGACGAAAACTGCAAATTATCATTTAGCAAATCGTGCACAACGAGTCCATTTGCAGATGAATTTTTTTTTTCTCATTTTAAAACTCATTCTACCCTATGGCATGTTTAACCTGCATAAATATTTACGTACTAGCCAATGACGAGCTCATTCCATACATGTCATGCTCCTCGTTCTCTATCCGATTTTCCCGGTTTACAGCGGTGATCTAAAATTCCAAAAAAAAAAGCAAAATCCAGGTTTCTATTACACCGTGACACGCTTACATTTCTTCATTACAACGTCAATAATAAAGAGAAACACATTCCCCTCTATACCATTCAAAAATCTCCATATGTAAACAATGGTGTTGCCTCAAGTTCAAAAACTTTTTCAAAGTAGGAACAAAAAGGGCGTCGTTCTAATGTTCCCAATTTGAATTAACTCTAATTTTATTTGCCAAGGGAGCGACCCATCACTTCTGCTTTCCCTGTTAGAGATTTACGTACTGAACGTTTGAATCTCAGACATCCAGAAACTTAATTTTAAAACGTTTGGGTGGAATTAATGCTCCAAAGCAAAATAAACTGACGCTTCGAGAAGACTATTTAATAACCGAAATTACCGGCATTTTAGCAATATCTCCGGTGGATAGCTGACACGGATAGGGAACATTCAGGTTGCTCTGTAACCAGTATAATATTTAGGATTCAGTAGAGAAATTAATGTAACATTCTAATACAGACGGACAGAATTATATATAATAAAAGCTAATGGTGGGAAATTCGGTAAGTCCATAAGTCTTTAAAGTGTACAGTTTACGATGGACAAGCTGACTCTTTTTCTCCAAGTGAGCAGTGACCAAAGTCTTATATATGTCTATCATACCTCATAAATCTTGTAGTCAATCACACTGTTGATGAATGCCAACACAACACCCATTCTTAATTACACTGTCAACCTGCACAGCAGCTTTTTGTGTCATGGGACGCATTGACTCTCCGATTTTCCACACCGCCAAGAGAATTACTATTAATAATATATTCTGTCTCAAGATGTGCCTTACCAAGCTGAACCAGCTCACACGTATCTGTCTTGCACTCCATCTTCCACTTCTCAGCCTAGTTTTAGATTTATTGATGTCCCGCTGGAACCGCAATCAACCCACCAGGCTATCATCAATAACCTCAGCGTTTGTGCCATGAGCAATAGTAATAGCCCACCCTTCTACTTCTTCATGCTTGTCATCTATAGAATCACAAGTAAGGGTCCCAGGACAGATTCCTGTGGAACACCAAAGGTCACCGACATTCTTGCAGAATACGAACCATCTGCAGCCACCCTTGGCCTTCTATGGGTCCACAGAGCAAAGCTCCTTGGATCCCATGCCTCTGTCTTAATAATCCTGCATGGGAAACCTTCGCATATGCCTCAGTGGGATTCATATACTCTACGTTCATCAATGTGTTTTGATACATCCTAAAATAATTCAATCAGACTCGTGTTACACGACCAGCACTGGACAAAGCCGTGCTGACTACCTCTACCTGACATCTACCTTGTCGAGGCACAGCGACAACTCGCGAATACCTCCTCTCATTTAGCCCTCGATCGTGACCCCGTTAAGGAGCACCAGGCCATTGTCTCCCACACCATCACCGACTTTATCCGCTCAGGGGATCTCCCATCCACTGCGACCAACCTGATAGTTCCACACCCCGCACTTCCCGTTTCTACTTTCTAACTAAGATCCACAAACCTGCCTGTCCTGCTAGAACTATTGTCTCAGCTTGCTCCTGCCCCACCGAACTCATCTCTGCATACCTCGACACGGTTTTATCCCCTCTTGTTCAATCCCTTCCTACCTATGCTCGTGACCCCTCACACGCTCTGAAACGTTTCGATGATTTTTCGTTCCCCGGCCCCCACCGCTTTATTTTCACAATGGATGTCCATCCCTATATACTACCACCCCCCCATCAGGAAGGTCTCAAAACTTTCCGCTTCTTCTTGGATTCCAGACCTAACCAGTTCCCATTTATCACCATTCTGCTCCGTCTACCGGAATTTGTCCTTACTCTTAACAATTTCTCCTCTCGCTCCTCCTACTTCTTCCAAACTAAAGGTGTAGCCATGGGCAGCCATATGGGTCCTAGCTATCCCTGCCTTTTTGTTGGCTTTGTTGAACAATCTATGTTCCAAACCTATTCTCGTATCTGTCCCCCACTTTTCATTCGCTACATCAACGCCTGAATTGGCGCTTCGTCCTGCACGTATGCTGAGCTCGTTGACTTCATTAACTTTGCCTTCAACTTTCACCCTGCCCTCAAGTGTACCTGGTCCATTTCCGACACCTGCCTCCCCTTTTGTAGATCCTTCTGTCTCTGTCTCTGGAGACAGCTTATCTACTGATGTCTACTATAAGCCTTCTGACCCACACAGCTATCTGGACTATTACTCTTCTCACCCTGTCTCTAGCAAAAATGCCATCCCCTTCTCGCAATTCCTCCGTCTCCACCGCATCTGCTCTCAGGGTGAGGCTTTTCATTTCAGGACGAGGAGAATGTCCTCCTGTTTTAAAGAAAGGGGCTTCCCTTCCTCCACCATCAACTCTGCTCTCAAACGCACCTCCCCCATTTCACGCACATCTGTTCTCACTCCATTCTCCCACCATCCCACTAGGAATAGTGTTCCCCTTGTCCTCACCTACCACCCCACCACCCTCCGTGTCCAACATATAATTCTCCGTAACTTCCGCCACCTCCAACGGGATCCCACCACGAAACACATCTTTACCTCCCCTCCCCCCTCGGGTTTCCGCAGAGTCGTTCCCTACGTGCTTCCCTTGTCCGTTCGCCCCCCTCCCCAACCCCAATCCCTCTCCACCGATCTCCCTCCTGGCACTTATCCTTGTCAGCAGGACAAGAGCTACCATGGCCTTACACTTCCTCCCTCACCACCATACAAGGCCCCAGACAGTCCTTTCAGGTGAGGCGACACTTCACCTGTGAGTCGGCTGGGGTGATATACTGCGTCCGGTGCTCTCCCGATGTGGCCTTCTACATATTGGCGAGACACGACGCAGACTGGGAGAACGTTTCGCTGAACACCCACGCTCTGTCCGCCAGAGAAAGCAGGATTTCCAAGTGACCACACATTTTAATTCCGCGTCCCATTCCCATTTTGATATGTCTATCCACGGCATCCTCTGCTTTAAAGATGAAGCCACACTCAGGTTGGAGGAAGAACACCTTATATTCCGTCTGGGTAGCCTCCAACCTGATGGCATGAACATTGAATTTTGAAACTTCCGCTAATGCCCCACCTGCCCCCTCGTACCCCATCCGTTATTTATTTATATACACACATTCACCCCTCTCCCATCCTCTGGGTGCTCCCTCCCCCTTACCTTTCTCCCTAGGCCTCCTGTCCAATGATCTTCTCATATCCCTTTTGCCAATCAACTGTCCAGCTCTTGGCTCCATCCCTCCTGCTCCTGTCTTTTCCTATCATGTCCGATCTTCCCCTCTCCCTCTAACTTTCAAATCTTTTACTAGCTCTTCTTTCAGTTAGTCCTGGCGAAGGGTCTCTACAAGCGGGACCAAGTCGAAATTCGAAAATTCGAAAATTAGAAAGTACAAGTGATTGACACGGTCAATAAAGAGAGACTTCTCTGGAAAAGGATTTCTTCGAGACGTGACGTTACTGCTGATTCTCCAAAGGATTCACGACGAAGGAAATAAAACGGCTTAAAAGAACTGACTTTTTGCTGGCAAGTGGATACTGCACAAACTTCTCTGTTCTTGCAGGACTTATCTCAGGCACAGGTCACCAATTCTGAGCGAATACTCAATAACATCGATCATTTATTAAACTGCCAAACGACTCCAACTTTATTGGATCCTTTAGGTTCGGAACTTTAGTAAGGTCTTCACTCTCCGATACTATTGTAAAGGTAAATCAAAGATACACCATGCAAAGCTGGCAGCAATTGGTGAAAGTGCCGGCACAACAACTTTATCTTACAATAGAAAGTAGAACTCCACTTTGAAACGAAACTGCGTCATGAGACGAATACGCAACATAACGGAGTAACTGACGAACTAAACTAAATCTACATTGAAACTGACTGCGTCACCATAGAGTTCCCCATTTATATATCTGTTGAGAACCTGTCATCATGTGACCTTCCACTGGCGGCAAAATTACATCTCCCCACCATGACATGACCAATACATCATGCTCATAAGATACTCAATTACATCATGGTCATAAGACAGTCACAAGATACCGATGAGGTATGCAACAAATCTCTATGTGTACATCATATGAAACTAAAAATGATTTCAAATTTTCTGCACGTCAACTCATAATATCAGCAAGACCAACAATGTTCTATCATCCATGTCCTTTTCTTTGGTGAATACCAATGACAAATACTCAGAATGTACATCATGCAAACCTTCCAACTCCACGGATATCTGCCAGCCTTTCTCCATATTTTGCCCTCTGCTCTCCCATATTGTCCACTTGCGTTCTGTTATGAATGTAAGTATAAAAAGCCTTTATCTTTTCTTTTCTCTTATTTATAACGACATTCCATGCTTTATTTTCATCTGTGTGGTATCCTGTTTCTGTTCTTTCTTTATTTCTGTATGCTGCCTAAATGTTCCATGCACTTTTGTTATGATTTCTTCAGTCTTTAACTAATTTCATACTGTTTCTCGCTATCCAAGCTTGCTATGCGTTTCCTCCTTACCTTGCCTCTTCAATGGCAGATAACTGTTGAAACTCTGGTCGAATGGGTGGAAAACTGTAGATGTTGAAAATTCAAGCAACATACAAGAAACATGGCTGCATCAACCGAAAATTGTGAAAAGTTGACGTTCTGAGCAGAGACACTTGTTGTTCAGAATAATCCCACTTATTGGATGTGGTTTGCTGGTGAATGTTGCTTCCAATTAATCCTACTTAATTTCCACTTTGTTTTATCTAATAATGAACTGTTCTTCACAATATGCAACACATTAGCAGTGTCTGTCGGTATCGCGGGGAAAAAAAAACACGGCTTAATTAATGGTCCCAAAATATAATATAGGGCCAAACTCAAATAAGTCATACATATAGTAACTCCAAATGTAACACTAATATAGGTGTTCACCCTTTATCGCAGATGTCATAAATTGCTGGATTAACCAGATCTCAAATGTCGAGAGGGCGATGATTTGCCGTCTTCTGAGATCATTACTCTGGCTCCTTAAGTTTTATTAGCATCTGCTGGCAAATTCAATATGTCATCAATTATACATCAAGTGTAAAAATAATATGAGCAGTAACATAAAGTCTTTCGGAATTACTTTTAGAGGCACCACCTGCATTATTCGAAGGGTCATATTTGTGCGCTCCTCACGGATGTAACTGACATGCAAAAGGATCGACTACTGCGAAAAAATATCTTCTCTTATTCAAGCATATGATCACGTTCCTTTCGATATTGATAGTTGTGAGAATAAAATGCTTTGAAGCACTGATATTTCTGCAGAGTTGGCATCAGATTTCGATAAGCACACTGTTTCGCAGGTCACATTGTACCAGACCAGCACTGCTGCTTCATAGGTGTGTAATGTACAACATACTTCGCAAACAAGCAACCCATTCTGGTCAGAAAGATTAATCTGCAGATAAAACAATATCACCGATAGGAGAATTTTACTTCTTTTTGAATATTTCTCCACCATCTTATTTGCCCCGTGAAACTGTGAGAGTGGTTTTCATTCCAAGGTCCGCATATGTTGTTGTTTTTTTTTCCCCCCCCCACACAATCTCCTGCTGTTCCGATAACCCCAAAATAATTTGCGCCAATGTTTTCATCTAACTTTCCTTCTCTTTTAATCTACAAACCTGTACTCGTTGTCAAACACCTGGCCTCCATGGCTTTTCCCGCGTAGTTCGTCCAGCCAACAGATCCAAGGAGTGCACTTGTTACTGATTGGAACGACCAGAAGGTGACCTGCACTAACTGCCACTCCGTTTCTATAACCTGACGGTTAACCAGGAATGTGCATGTTGAATCTTGGTCGTGACTACGATCCTGTAATGCATCTGCCAATCCTGAACCTATTCAAGTGATCCCTATTTTTTCTTCTTTATAGCACCAGTTACAAAACGTTGTTAGCAAGGTGGCAGAGCAACAGCTGCATCCACAGCACAGCCGGTGAAATATTTAGCGACACTAACAGTCTCCCTGATTATGCACATCCTGAAATATGTCCATATCGCTGTGCTGAGTGCTTTCCCTTGTGCTTCAAATGTTCAATAAGAAAGAAAGACGTGTTACCAGAAACTCATCAGAGCGCCCAGTCATCATATCTTTCCGAGTAAAAAAAAACACCTCCACACGTCGGCGTACGCGGTACTTCCTTTCATCACAGACACACAAACCTTGCAAGTTCTTACCTGTGTGTTCGTACTTGTGGCTTTATTTTGTGAGCAGAGTTATTATCTTTCAGTTATATAAGTCGTTAGGCTGAACTTGGAGTAATAGGTGTAGCTTTTTTACTGTTTGTTAACAGGAAGACATTGTCAACTTGTAGGTTTGGAAAATAGATGTAAGAAGACGTTGCAGGGGCTAAAGTGTCTGAGTGATTGAACGACGGTAGCAACACCTTTTCAATATTTCTTGCACTTTAGGCCATGTATTTAAAGTCATACGTAGTAAGGATACGTTGTCTTATATTATTCTTTCCACCGGTATTGAATTGATGAATCCGGAGGGCATAGTTAGAGGTTATTAGTACGGATATGTAAGAAACTACAACATTGACTTATTTATGCAATGATCTGTGATTGTGTGGAATGAGCAGTCAGTTTACGTAGACAATATGGTTACAATTGCAATATAGTACATGGAAGAGAACCTCTTGGGCAACCTTTCGGCCGAGTATCGACAATGCGACCAGCAAAAGTGTTGTTACCAGCATCGAAAGATATCCTTCCGTGATGTACTGCACCTATTTATGTGGCCACAGCAATGATCAGCGAGAATAAAGCAATGTTCCGTCTAAGCTGTGCAGGTATATGGCCGTCCGCGCGGTAACTGAAGCGTTCCCACTCAGCTCGTCTTTGTTGCCACGCTGATGGAATTTTATTTTATTTTATGTTAATAAAATTTCGAAATTGTAATAAAGTAGTAAGTATGATAATATAGTGTTTCAAATGTATTAAATATAATTGTGATATACGTGACAAGAAATAATGTATATAATCCTTAAATGCTCTAAACACTGAACGAAGCAGAAAATCTTAAGCATTTTATATCTTCAGTACATTTACAGTGTCAGTTGTTTTTCATTTCCTGGACTTCAACACTGATGCAAACTGTAACAATAAACAGAGAATGAAAATTGGTAGCTCACAGTTAATAAATCGCTTGTCTGCTGAATGTCATTTCTATCTAAGTTTAAAAGTTTACTATTTTTTTGTATGACTCTATTCGATTATACTCTTCAAAGAAAATATCAAACCAAAAGTCGATGATATTTTCTAATCTTCTTTCCAATTATTCCGAAACATCCTAAATATCCGTGCAGCACAGTTTACGGTCCGTAAGAAACATTCCTGCTCAGAGCAATGCTTGGTCCATGATTTTTTTTTTTTTTAATATATGTTACAAACATCGAAGAGACTTTGGAATTAAAGATGCTTCCTGACGTGTACAAGTCCAGTCCCATCATGTGTATTAATCATTTAAATGTCACTTTGAGTAAGTTTCTTCCTTTCTTTGCAAGAGGTGAACAATATTTTTTCTTTGTTTTCACTGTTTTCAGCTTTGATTTCCTTAATACCACAATTCTGTCTCATTACACGTTGCACATTATGTCCATTCAAAAACGCCATATTCATATGGCTACACTGTTCTCCGCATGGTAGTCCAATTGCAGCAATATAGAACAGTGCACTTTCAATATAATCGTCAATTTTCTAAGTACTGCCTGTTACGTAACCGGTATCATTGAATAGCAATCGAAACAGGCTATATAAAAACAGCTAAACATGTATTAAACACAGATAAACAATATAAAAAACGAAAACCTTAACCGGAAGTTAACCGCTATGCAGCCGTTCAACAGATCGTCACTCAGCACTGGTTCTTAAAGCGTTAATTGCGAAAACAGTTCTTAAAGCGGTAAAGCCAGATATAGCTCATAAAATGGTAAATACGAAAGTCCAACAGCATTATACGTTAAATTGGAAGAGACTTCTCTGGAGAAGGATTTCTGCATAGACGCGACTTTCCTGCTGGTTCTGTCCACAGGATTCATGATGCCGTAAAGAAACAGGTTGAAACAACTGACCTTAATTTGTTTTAGAGACAGCAAACCGTTGCATGAACTCTTTGGTCTTTTGGCAAGAGTTTACACCCAATGCAGGTCGCTACTCATTCAACGAAGACTCAATAAGGTCGATCCTTTGTTAAACTGCCGAACGATACCGACTCCTCTCAATGCTTCCGGTTCTGTACTTCGATAACGTCTTGACTCTCCCTTCTACTGCTGGAACAAAGAAATCAGCACACCTAACCAAAAATTTCCAGTCCAGTAGTATTTTACCTTGCAACAGAACGCAACCCTCCGTTTTAAAAATGAAACTGCGTCAGAAAAACAAATACGCAACAGAAACGCAGACACACTACATTCTAGCTGGAAATCTAAAAAAAAATCTGAAAACTCACTGCGTTATCAGGGGTTTACCCTTATATACCTATCGTCCACATGACATCACGTGACCTCACATTAAAATTACATCAGGTGACCTCCGACAGTCCATTACATCATCCTCACAAAACAAAAAAAACAGATCTCCTTGAGGCATGCAACACTGCCATCAGCAAATTAAATCCATTAGGACAAACTGTGTGTTTGAAACGTCGACAGGGAGAGTCTTTGGAATCAGTAACCTCAGTTTTCGGAGTTATATATGTGCTTTGGAGATGGTTAAATCTGCTCCAAACTTAAAGTTCTTACTTGGGGCAAAGCGAATTAGTTAGGAACTTTCAGAGTTTGAGAAAAGTAGGAAGTTTTAGGCAAATAGATCTCTACAAATCGGAAGTAATCAGCGGTAAGTGTCGATAGTTTCATATCTGCATGCCACTATTAGAATGAAGCGCATGGACAGCCAGAGAAAGGAACCCTGGATAGCAAGGGTGCGTGACGCTCTGTACAGACCAATGAAGTAAGCTTATAGCAGCTGGATTAACTGAATCCTGAGAAGAATATAGAAATGGCAGGAGGATATTCAATAAAGAAGAGAAACAAAGACGACAATAGGGCAAAACATATCTTTAGTAGGTAAGCGAATTTCAAGGAGCTTCGGTTAGCAACATAAATGCCTTATGAGAAGGAGCTGCATTGCTTAATTCCCAGATTTTTGTTGCGTGTTTTTTTTTGGAGACTTAGAAAATAGGTGAATTACATAATAAGTGATGTTCTTTTTAATATTAATAAAATGTTAATATTAATAAAATGTTAAAATTAATAAAATGGAGATACCAAATGGAAATCTCTGTGAGATCGTCCATATTGCAGGAGAGGAAATATGGCGTGTCCTGAAACTCCTGAAGAAAAATAAATCTCTGGACTCAATCATGTTTATCCAACAAGACCATAAATATTTAGAGGAAAATTGGAAGTGCCGCGTTGAGAGGTATGCATCGACGCTGATGAGCAATAAAATGCCAGAAACTGGAAGGTAGCAAGGGAAACCTAGCAACTTTAGATATTTAGACGATAGTCTTGGGTAGGTAAGATACAGGAGATAATTCTGAGGGTAAAAATGTTTCAAAATTACAAGCCCATGTAACAAGCAGTTAATGTAGAAATTATAAAACCTTGAGACACACTTTATAACAGGTGCGTACAAAGTAAGCAGTCAATACACACAACAGTTAAGTAAAGACCAACGCCCGGTGCGCAGAGAAAGGGGGAAAACATGCAAACAATAGTAGAAAGCAAACACTTTCCAATGTAAAATAACCAGTTAGATATAAATCCCGGAGAACTCCAGTGTAAAGCTCAAAATCTCTTTCTGCAAAGAGAGATTTTCAGTAACGTACCAGACAAAACTTTGTGGGTGTGAGATCACGTCTTAATATATTGATGATTTTTTTTTTTTTTCATAAAGGATAAATAGACTACAATAAGGCCTTTAATAAGTTTCCATCAGGTCACCCGCTCCGAACGATTAACTTGCATGGAATCCAGGGAATATTGGCTGACCTGAAACACATTTGTCTTGATGGAAGTAAGTAATGCCACATTATGGAATGTTGTTTCTTGGACTGGAGGATCTTATCCCCGATGAATGTTAGCGGTTTATGTTGAACATTACTGTCCCATTCATATCAACGATTTTTATAAGAAGTTACACTGCTTTTTATTGAGTTTCTAAATGACGAAAATTGCTTTAAAATGGAGAGTGAAGGTGATTATGAATATTAGAGGAGGGCCCTCATGAATCGGCAAAATTTTGCAGACGTTTGTAAACTCAGCGAACTCCATCTGGAACACATGCCTCTCCACCCTGGAGGACATCTGCAAAGCACGGTGCCTCAAGAAGTCGGCATCAGCGATTGAAGGAATGCTGTCCGCTCATTACTATCATCGGGTAGAAGGTACGGGAAGATGAAGGCTCACAGTCAACGCTTTCGTAACAGTTACTTTCTCGGTGACATCAGATTCCCACACAGAATTTATCGACCTGAAACACAACAAACCTCGGCATTTTTGCATTACGTGCATCTCTTAGCATATATTTATAGCAGTTTTCAAGGCATGTGTAAACCTGTATCTGATACTGAGATGTTTATGCTTCACAATGTAAAAAATGAAAGAGTTGTGCAGACGGATTAATCTGTTCCTCTTATCACCTCAGCGTGGCGTGGTTTCTCCGGCTCTTAAAATTAACTTACGATATTTGTCTGCATTTTAGAACATAGAACATAGAATAGTACAACACAGTACAGGCCCTTCGGCCCACAATGTTTTGGTGTGCATTAAACCCTACCTCCTATATAACTCACCACCTTAAATTCCTCCATATACCGGTCTAGCAGTTTCTTAAATTTCACGAGTGTAACTACCATCACCACTGACTCAGGCAGTAGATTCCACGAGCCAACCACTCTCTGAGTAAAAAAAAAAACCTTCCTCTAATATCGCCGTTGAAATTCCCACCCCTTACCTCAAAGCCATGTCCTCTTGTACTGAGCAGTGGTGCCCTAGCTAAGAGGCACTGTCTGTAAACTCTATCTATTCCTGTTGATATCCTGTATATCTCTATCATGACTCCTCTTCTCTCATCCTCCTTCTCTCCAAAGAGTAAAACCCTAGCTCCCTTAATCTCTGATCATAATGCATACTCTCCAAACCAGGCAGCATCTTGGTAAATTCCCTCTGTGACCTTTCCAATGCTTCCACATCCTTCCTATAGTGAGGCGACCAGAACTGGACACAGTACTCCAAGTGTGTCCGAACCAAAATTTTATAGAGTTGCATCATTACCCTGCGACTCTTAAACTCTATACCTCGACTCATGAAAGCTAACACTCCATAAACTTTCTTAACTACCCTGTCTACCTGTGAGGCAACTTTCAGGGATCTGTGGACATGTACCCCCAGATCCCTCTGATCCTCCACTCTTCCAAGTATACTGCCATTTACTTTGTACGTAGCCTTGTATTTTGTCCTTCCAAAGTCTACAACCTCACACTTCTCCGGGTTCAACTCCATCTGCTACTTCTCATCCCACCTCTGCATCTTATCAATGTCTCTCCGCAATCTCGACAATCCTCTACACTCTCCACAGCACCGCCAACGTTTGTGTCGTCTGCAAACTTGCCAACCCACCCTTCAACCCCCACGTCCAGGTCGTTAATAGAAATCACGATAAGTAGAGGTCCCAGAACTGATCCCTGTGAGACGTCACTAGTCACAACCCCCCAATCCGAATGTGCTTCCTCCACGACGACCCCCTGCCTTCTGCAGGCAAGCCAATTCCGAATCCACCTGGCCAAGCTTCCCTGGATCCCATGCCTTCTGACATTCTGAATAACCCTACCGTGTGGAACCTTGCCTTAACAAATTTTGTTTCAATCACTTTTGCGAGGTGACAACAGTCGTAACATCTGGCCGATGAATGGAAGGCAGTTGTAGACATGATAATGAAAATGTATAATCTGCTTTGCAGTGGAAGTTACGAATTGAAACATGGCCAGAAATTTCGACTTCGTTTATCTTGTTTAAACGTTAAAATTTCAGCACCTTCCTGGGATAGTTGAAGTTTTTTTTTTTATTCGTCAGCTTAAAAAAATCCTTGAAATAGAATTCCATACATTTTTAAAATATTATCAATATTTATATTGGACGATGCAAGAATAAAACAGTTTGTGCCCCAAAGCAAAGCATGATAAAGTCACCGTTTATCCATTTCAACGTTCTCCCACATAGTGCCCGCCCCCCCCGATATATGTTTTTCTAAACATACAGGATGTGAATACACAGTAAAACACAATATGATCAATGGTTTCTTGCATATATTTCTGGTAATTGCGGGTATTAAAGAGACTGAACTCACCGTGTATGTTCAGAGCAATATCGACAACATTGGGTATTAGAATATCACTGGTGCTACCGTTAGTCACGTTCGCGGAGACCATGGAATTAGTGGTTCCTCTCAAAATGCAATCGGAGCGTCAGGGACCATATCGAAGAAAATATATAAGTACAAGCGATATTTCCGACAATAGCTATGTACAGTAAAGGTAACGGGACGCTGAACTACCGAGTTGTTCTTGAAACCTACGAATTCATTTCACATTATGGTTTGCAATTCAAAGTTATGTCAAGGAGGGAAATAAAAACTTTATTCAATGAAAGATTTGACCATAGGAGATAGATCTATTATATTTCAATTTGATAACTGGCTTCTTGCAATCGACGAAAAAAAAACAACAGGAAATTACGTTGTCACTTCATGACGTGAACTGCAAGTCACTTTTTTGTCAGGTCATGGCCACAGATATAATGAAGTTTACACGTTGGTCGTCTTGTGTGCAGTCGTATGTCGTTAATTCTGTCTTTGATAAATCCAGTGATTCTCTCAGCTACCTGGACAATCGGCCTTCCGCCCCTGTCACTTGTCAAAATGCTACTCCTTCTCTCATTTCCTCCACTGTTGCAACATTTGTACACAGGATGAGGATTTACAATACAGAAGTAATGAGATGTTTTCCTTCTTCAAAGTAAGGGGCTTGCCTTCCTCTAACACCAACACTACCCTCAACCGTATCTAGCGCACATTTGGCCTCATTCCATCACCCTCTGCCACACCAGGTAAGGGTTCCTCTTGTTATCCCATTCTACCCCACCTGCCTCCGCGGCCTGCTATTAACTTTCCGTAACTTCCGTTATTTTCACCGACATCCACCACTAATAATAAACGTCCGTCCGCACCCCAAACGCTCTGCATTCCAGCGTGATCGTTTTGTGCATGAGTCCCGTGTCCACTCAACCCTCACTACTCCTCTATCGTGGTACTTATCTTTGCGGGAGGCACAAGTAGAACAACTGCGATGACAACTCTCACTCACTACAATTCTGGGCAGGAAACTGTCCCTCCATGTGTCGGGGAACTTCAGTTGCCCGTCTGTTGGGGATCTTCTACCGTATTCCGTGATGCTCGTGTGCCCTCTCCTATCAGATTCCCCCAGCCCGCCTTATTTCTTATTTCTTTCACCAATCAACTCCGCAGTTCATTACGTCATCTTGCCCAAACTCCCAGTTTCACCAATCACCTACCACCATACACATATTCCTTTAATACCGCCACGTTCTTGATCGGACATCATATTTCTTCCCTGTCCTGATCAAGGGTCTCGGCCCGAAAGGTTGAGTGTTTCTTCTCTTACGATTAAGCTAGAGGGCCTTCAGAGTTCCTTCAGCATTTTGTGTCTCTTACTTTGTTTTCCAGCATATACAATTTTTCTCGTGTTTTATTGACTCTATATTAATTTCTGTATTTACTATGTATGCCCACAAATAAACACATTTCAAGGTTGTCCATTTTGCCATATATGCACATTCAGTTAAAAAATACTTTTAAATTTGAAATAAAGATAAAAAAAAAGAGAACAAGGATAGGAACCAACCGCAAATACTGGAAGAGTTTTGTTCAGGACCTTCTGCTGCATGACGTGCCCTGTTAAGATAATAGCCAGTGTAATATTCGATTTGATGAATGGTATCAATGGATCCAGTGACTAAAGATCAATGGAAAAAGATAGATGTTCAAGACATTTGTTTGTTTTTTTCTTTCTGTAAGGTAATTTATCAAGCCCTCATCATGAGAATCAGATAAGAGAATGTCTGCAACTAATTGGTGAAATGGTGATTGTAACTACTGTGGTATTACCACCCAGTTAGGAGAGCTAAGAACTATAAATAAAACTAAGACAGCCAAGAACAATTTAAGGAATATAGTAGGAATAATATGGTGTTAATCTGATTTTAAGGCGTATTAGACATAAAGTAGTTGAACTTACAGCCTTAATTCCCACATCAAACAATGATGTTCTTTCAATGAGAGGCTAGCGCCTGAGATAGGGACGGGACTGACTGCTCAACTTTACAGGATTTCAAAATACTTGAAATTATAGAAGATGAAGTAAAATCAGAGGGGCATTCTGTGGCTAATCTGATGTGGTCTAATCACCAATGGTGGAATAGTAATGTTCTGGCTCGCAGTTTGTGTCCATTCGTATTTTGCTAGGATGTCAGCTGATTTCGATATAGCTGATACGTTGTTTTCAATTTAATAGATGATACAAAATTGTGAAGTTGTGAAGTTGTGAAGAGAGAAGAAAATCATCAAAGGATGCAACGAGATAAAGAGAATTACACCGATGGCTGGAAAAGTGAAATCGAGAGCAACCTGGGCAAGCGTGAGGTATTCAGGCACGCAGGTAAATAGTACGTGTAAAGTACCTCGTTGATAACAGGTGCTTATGTGCATTATTTTGGGAGAGGATGTGAGGTCCATCCGTTCGTTCATGTTGAAATGTTATTTCAGAGAGTGAAGGGAACACAGATGGCATCCATATCAGAATCGCGGTGGGCAACTAGTGCAAGATCCAGAATTTCATGGATTCCACAGGTGTAGCTGTAGAATATTTTTATTTGGTACCACCGAGAGGAAAACTATCCAGTGTGGCCAATCATTTTAGAAATGTGAAAGTTTCCTTTTACATATTGTGACGAGAATACACATAGATTAAGATGTTAGCTGTCCTGTACTGGCACCAGTGCGATCAGCAGTTGGTCTGCCACCTATCTTCAGGAGAAAGAGAGATAAGGAAAACAATGGAGCAGCATTTGGAGGTGTTAATGAAGGGACGGGAGAGTTTAACGGAAGGATAGATGTCAAGATCGGCTCCCCCTTTGAACTCTGAACTGTTTGAAGTGATGGACAGGCGATACCCCAGCAGGGGGATAAAAAGGGACAGGTTCGCTAAGGCAAGACACACGACACCACGAGGTAACGAGACCCTGGAAGCGGTGCGCCTCCCATAAGTCGGTGGGAAGTTTTGGAGGGCTGGTCGCGGGGTCAAGCCATAGACGCGCAGGGTGGAAAGGCACGATCGGCGGGAACGTGGTGAGTGTCCGCCGTTGCCTGGGTGCCAGGTTCACCGCAGAGAAACGATCGTATCTGGAAACGGAGGGGTCACGGTCAGTGACCTCAGAAGACATCACAAAGGGCTCGCCTGAAAGCTGACTACGAAGAATATCGCAGGTCTGTGTGGAAGCCGTTTGAATATTCATTCGTTTTTGCTCTTTCTCTCTCTTTCCCCCCACTGTCCATCTCCCACGGTAGTGATTACTGTGAACTGAACTGAACTAAATTGAACTGAACTTTGCGTCACTTTGAAACTGGTCATTTACCCCTAGACGACGATAGAGCTTGATTGATCCTGTTATCCTAATTCTGTGTACATGTGTGTTTATCATTGCTGAACTGTTGCATTTATTATCCTTTTGATTAGAGTACTGTGTTGCTTGTTTTTTTAATAAAATTTCTTAGTTCTAGTAATCCAGACTCCAACGGAGTGATCCATTTCTGCTGGTTTGGCAACCCAGTTACAGGGTACGTAACAATGTGTAGAAAGGTTTATCAGGGAGTTGCCAGGATTATAGCGAATTCACTATCTGGACATGATAGATAAACTTCTACTACTCTGGGGAGAGGCCTGATAACATTTATAAACATGGGGGTCATAGGTCGAGCCAATAGCCATAGTCTCGTGGACATGTTAGAGAGATGAAATACGCTGCTAAATAGTATAAAACTTAGGGTAGTGATCGTTTAAAATGACTATGCAGGGTAAGTTGTTTACACAACGAGGATAGCAATCTTCAGCACATTGCCATGGTTAGCAGTGCAAGTAGATATGCTAGGTGTCCATGAGAGTCTTTCAGATGAGCATATGAACATGAAGGGATTGGAAGGAATAACAATTGAAGGCAGAAGGTATTATCATAGTTTGGTGTGGTGCTCGGAACTGACATTATGATCGGTTCCTCTTCTGTTTTATTTTCCAATGTCTATTCTCTTTAATGATCAAAGTTTAAAGAAAATAATTTTCAAGGTGCACCCATTTCACCAGGTAGAACTGTGTCATTCGTTTTCTTGGGGACATACGCATAGAAGAAAAAAAAATACGATCAGTGAAAGACTCCGCCAACAAAACTGTGAAGCTACTGCTGTGCGAAAGACAGCAAATTGTAAAGATGAAAAATACTTAATAATTATAAATAAATAAACAAATAAATATCAATACCATTGTATGATGAAGTGAATTCATAGGTTGTGGTAATAGTTTAGCGATGGCGCAAGTGAAATTGACAGAGGTTATTCCCTATTAAAACAAAAAAAAAACTGGGAAGCTGACGTGGGGGGGGGGGTACTTCTTGCTGATCTTTGTGGTACGTCTTCAGGTGCCAGCAGTTTATTTCCTAATGGCAGCATCGTGAAGAGACCACGGCCGAGATGGTGGAGGTCCCTGATAATGCCTTCTGTTGGCTCTCAAGGTCGTGGAGAACTTTACGAGTAATGAACTAGGCAGTATCCACTACATTTCGAAGGAGCTCCCGTTCAAGCTCGTTGGTGCTTCGAAAGCAGGTAAAAATGCAAGCAGTCAATTTATAACCATATAATCATATAACAATTACAGCACAGAAACAGGCCATCTCGGCCCTTCTAGTGCGTACGGAGCGCTTACTCTCACCTACTACCACCGACCTGCACTCAGCCCATAACCCTCCATTCCTTCCATGTCCATAGAGCTATCCAATTTAACTTTAAATGACAGCATCGAACCTACCTCCACCACTTCTGCCGGAAGCTCGTTCCGCACAGCTACTACTCTCTGATTAAAGTCCCCGCTCATGTTACCCCTAAAATTTTGCCCTTTAACTCTAAACTCATATCCTCTTGTTTGATTCTGCCCTACTATCAATGCAAAAAAAAACCTATCCACGTCAACTGTATCTATCTGCCTCATAATTCTAAATACTGGTATCAAGTTCCCCCTCAACCTTCTACGCTCCAAATAATAAAGACCCAACTTTTTCCAATCTTTCTCTGTAACTTAGGTGATGAAACATAAGTAACATTCTCGTAAATCTTCTCTGTACTCTCTCTATTTTGTTGACATCTCTCCTGTAATTCGACGACCAGAAATGTACACAACACTTCAAATCCGGCCCTACCAATGCCTTGTACAATTTCAACATTACATCCGAAATAATATACTCAATGTTCTGATTTACAAAGGCCAACATAGCAAAGGCATTCTTCACCACGCTATCCACATTAGATTCAGGGACCTATGCACGATTATTCCTAGATCCCTCTGCTCTACTGCATTCTTCGATGCCCTACCATTTACCATGTATGTCCTATTTTGGTCAATCCTACCAAAATGTAGCACCTCACATATATCAGCATTAAAATCTATCTGCCATCTTTCAGCCCACTCTTCGAACTGGCGTAAATCTCTCTGCAAGCTTTGAAAAACTACTTCACCATCCACAACTCCACCTATCTTAGTATCATCTGCGTACTTACTAATCCATTTTAAAACCCCATCATCCAGATCATTTATAGATGACAAACTTTGGAACCAGGACAGATCACTGACGTGCACCACTAGTCACCGGCCTCCAATCTGACAAACAGTTATCCACCACTACTCTCTGACATCTCCCACCCAGCCACTGCTGAATCCATTTTACTACTTCCATATTAATAGCTTACGATTTAAATAGCCTTCCGTGCGGAAGCTTGTCAAAGGCCTTACTGGTCCAGATAGACAACATCCACCGCTTTACCCTCGTCAACTTTCCTAGTAACCTCATCAAAAATTCAGAGTGATTTGTCAAACATGACCTTCCACGCACAAATCCATGTTGACCGTTCTTAATCAGACACTGTCTATCCAGATCATTATATATACCATCTCTAAGAATACTTTCCTTCGATTTACCCACCACTGACGTCAAACTCAGAGGCCGATAATTGCTAGGTTTACTCTTAGAACCCTTTTTAAACAATGGAACAACATGAGCAACATGCCAATCCTCCGGCATCATCCCCGTTTCTAATGACATTTGAAATATTTCTGTCAGAGCCCTTGCTATTTCCACCCTATATTCGCTCAAGGTCCGAGGGAATATCCTGTCAGGACCTGGAGACACTATCCACACTTATAATCCTTAAAAGCGCCAGTAGTTCCTCTTCTTTATTCATCATAGTTTCAAAATTTTCCCTACCTGTCTCCCGTACGTTACACAATTCAATAACCTTCTCCTTAGTGAATACCTAAGAAAAGAAATTGTCCAAATTCTCCCCCGTCTCTTTTGGTTCCACACATAGCTGCCCACTCTGACTCTCCAAGGGACCAATTTTATCCCTAACTATCTTTTTGCTATTAATATAACTGTAGAAACTCATTGGATTTATTTGCACCTTACTTGCCAAATCAACCTCGTATCTTCTTTTAGCTATTCTAATTTCTTTCTGAACATTCTTTTTACATTTTTTCCTCGAGCACCTCATTTACTCCATGCTGCCTATATTTAATGAAGATATCTCTGTTTTTTTCTGAACCAAGTTTCCAATATCCATTGAAAACCATGGTTCTCTCAAACTTTTAACCTTTCGTTTCATCCTAACAGGAACAGAAAGATTCTGTACCCTCAGAATTTCAACTTTAAATGGCTTCCATTTCTCTATTACATCTTTCCCATAAAGCAAATTCTCCCAATCGTCTTCTTCTAAATCCTTTCGCATTTCCTTTGAATTAGCCTTTCTCCAATCAAAAATCACAACCCTGTGTCCAGACCTATCCCTCTCCATAATTGTATTGAAACTAATGACGTTGTGATTACTGGGCCCGAAGTGCTCCCCAACACAAACTTCCGTCACCTAACCTATCTCATTCCCTAACAGGAGATCCAACACTGCCCCTTCTCTAGTTGGTAGCTCCATTTTTTGTTGCAAAAAACTATCCTGCTTACATTTTACAAACTCCAAACCATCCAGCTCTTTTACAGTATGGGCTTCCCAGTCTATGTGTGGAAAATTAAAATCTCCCCCAATCACAACATTGTGCTTATACAGATATCTGCTATCTCCTTAGAAATTTGCTCCTCCAGTTCTCGCTCCCGATTTGGTGGTCTATAATTCACCCCTATAAGTGTTACTACAATTTTCTCATTCCTCAATTCCACCGATATAGCCCTCCTAGACGAGCCTTCAAATCTATCCTGCCAGAGCACAGCTGTAATCTGACTAGCAATGCAACACCGCTCCCTCCCCCCGCCCCTTGTCCCTCCGATTCTATCACACCCGAAGCAACGAAATCCAGGAATATGTTGTTGCCACTCACACGCCTCCTGTAGCCATGCTTCACTGATAGCTACCACATCATACTTCCAGGTATCAATCCATGCTCTAAGCTCATAAACCTTTCTTATAATGATCCTAGCATTAAACTAAAGCATTTAAGAATGTTTCCACCTCTTACTCTCTGTTTATCGCTAACGGTGCAAACAACTTCACTGTTTTCTTTTTCTTCCTTCTCCCCTGCATCTATTCCTACACTCTGGTTCCCATCCCCTCTTTGTATCTACTTTAAATCCACTGGAGCCTTTCTTAGCAAAACTACCTGCAAGAATATTTCTCCTCCTCCAGTTCAGATGTAAACCGTCCCGCCGAACAGGTTCCACATTTTCTGGAAAACTGCCTAATTATCTATAAATATGAAGCCCTCCCTCCTGCGCCATGTCTTCAGCTACATGTTGATCTGAGCTATCTTACAATTTCTAAAACACTCTCCTTGTGGCACTAGTAGCAATCCTGAGATTGCTACCCTGGAGGTCCTGTCCTTTAAGATGGTGCCTAAGTCTCTAAACTCACCCTTCAGGACCTCCGCACTATTGCTACACACGTCATTGTTCCCTAAGTGGACACGACATCCGGCTGCTCACCCTCCCTCTAGAGAATAAATAGAACTCGATCTGCGATGTCGCAGACCTTGGCACCAGGGAGGCACAGACCATCCGGGATTCTAGATCTCTTACACAGAACCTTTTATCTGCTCCCCTTGTTATCGAATCCCTTATCACTACTGCGTTCCTCTTTTCTCTCGTTCCCTTCTGAGCTGAAGATCCCGTCTCGGTGCCAGAGAAGCAACCACTGCAACTTGCCCCTGGTAGGTCGTCCCCATCAACAGTATCCAGAACGATGTACTTATTACTGGTGGGAACGGCCACAGGGGTGCTCTGCTTATTCTGCCTATTCCCCTTCCCTCTCCTGTCAGTTACCCAGCTACCTGTCTCCTGACTCTTAGGAGTGATTATCTCCCTGTAACTCCTGTTATTCCTGCTTCTGCCTTCGCCATGATCCGAAGTTCATCAAGATCCAGCTCCAGTTTCCGTTTGTCAGGAGCTGCAGCTGGATGCACCTTTTACAGGTGTAGTCATCAGTGACGATTGTGCCCGCTATGACTTACCACATACTGGAAACGGAGCATTGATCTGCCCTAACTGTTGCCTCTATTACCTACTCTTAAGGTAATTAGATTTAGTAAAGGTACTTACCCGGTCTTACCTCACTTTGAGTGAAGATCTTCCTCAGCCTCTGCTCGCCGAAGGCTGCGGAGTCAAAACCTTCCGAATCTGTCTCCAACTACTCTGTCGCCCGCTCCGTTAATCTTCTCTCTTTTGAAAATTCCCGCTGCCTGAAGGTCCTACTTACACACGCTTTCGCAGTCGTGCCCCGTTCAACTGCCGAAGAAATCACGGACCTTCACAATCTTCTCTCCTTTAAACACTCCCGCTGCCTCAGGGTCCGACTTACACGCGCTTGCGTAGTCGTGTCCCGTTCAACTGCCGAAGAAATGTTTCACCAGACATCTGTCGAAGATGGTTAATGTGTTAGATATCATGCCGAATCTCAAAAAACTTCACAGGAAGCAGCTACTCTTCCGTACTTTCATCATAGTTACATGATGGGCGACGGAATAAAATTGTAGCACAGAGGAAGTTAAAGTTGGTGGCTCCAACGAACTCTGATCGCCCGAAGAGGTCCAGCTCGTTTTTTTTTTTTTTAATTCTGAAATCTATAACCACCTTATTGGTACTGCTGAGATTGAGTATTAGGTTGCGTTTATGCTATCACTGAGCCAGGTTGGGAAACTATATGGGAATTATGGGAATCATATTCAGGAATCCGAGTAGGGGCCAAGCTGTGGGTTTGTCATTGCACACCGTGCTGGAGAAGGCAGGTAATAAGGATGGTGTCACAATTGTAATAGGGGAATTAAATACACAAGGGGTTGGTATAAGCAGGCTGGTGTCAAATCAAAAAAAGGGAAATCGATGAATATCTTCCAGATGGATGTTTAGAGCAGATTGTGCTTGAGACTAATAGGGAAAAGTTATCTTGGATCGGATGTTGTCTAAATGCACATCGTTGTGTAAGAGCAGATCGATTTTGGGAGCTTACCGTCAAGCAAGCCTATGAGGCTGTAATCATAGTATTAATGAATTCAGACTACAATATGGGAGGGAGAAGCAAAAGTCACATGTCTCAATATCGCAATGGATTAAAGGGGATTACAAACGCAGGAGGGAGGAGCATGTACTGATAGTTTGGAAGCAGATGCTGGTTGGGTTGACGACAGAACAGAGGTGTCTGAAATTTCTGTGAACACATCATAAGGCACAGGGCAGATATGTCCCGTAGAAGAAGAGATTTTCAAATGGCAGGGGTAATCAACTTCCTGATAAAGGATGTTAAAGGTTTGGTTAAACAAAAAAACAAATAGAAAGAGCATATAAGGAAGCAAACTTGTGTGGGAAGATTGATGGTTGGGAAGCAATTAAAATCCAACAAAAAATAAAATAAAATAAAAACTAAAACACTAAAAGAAGGGGGAATATGAAATCTCGGCGCAGACTAGCTGTTAAAATCATGCAGGATACCAAAAGTTACTTTTTTTCAGCGATATAAATAGTAAGAAGGATGTGAGTGCTGATTATGCCTCACTGGAAGATGATGTTGGTCAAGTAGTTATGGGGGACAAAGAAATGACAGAATAACTTAATTAGTTTTATATCTGTATGTACTGTCGAAAATCGCCAAAAGTGATACAGAGACCCTGAGTTTCAGGGAGAATTATATTGTTTGTCAATGATCCAGATAGTGAAATTGATGATTTTTTTTTTGGGGGGGGAACTGTAGATGATACGAAGATAGGTGGAGATGTGGGTAGTGTGAGGAAGCAATGCGTTTGCAGCAGTACTGCGACAGTTTGGAGGAATGAACAAAAGAAGCAACCTATGCAATACAATTTTGGAAATAACTGATAATGGATCTTAGCAAAGCAGTAATAGAGCAGACCATTATCTAAATGGGGAGAAAATTCAACTATTAGCGATGCAAACGGACCAAGGAATCCTCCTGCAAGGCTCTGAATGGATTAAGTTACAGGTTGTGTCTATACTGAAGAAGACAAATGGAATGTTTGAATTTATTTCACGGGGAACAGAATATGAAATCAAAGACACAATGCTGAAGATTTATAAGACACCACCCAGGCAGCACTTGGAACACTATCAAGAGTTGGTGCAAGTATGACAGATGGGATGTTTTGCAACTGTAGAGAGTCCACAGGAGGTTGACGAGAACGGTTCCGAAAAAGTAGTGGTTAACATATTCGAAGTGTATGGCAGGTTTGGGCCGTACTTACTGGAATTTGGAAGAAAGTTGCCCACAGCAGTTTGTGGCAGAGCATTCTGCAGATTCACTACGCTTTGGCTAAAAAACAAAATCCTCCTTAACTCTGTTCTAAAAGTTCGCCTCTCAGTTTCGATGCTGCTGCCTCTAGTTCTGCTAATACCAACATAGGAAGCAACCTTGCCACATCCATCCAACCTAGTCCTTTCAACATTAATTAGATTCCACTGAGATATCCCCATTCACTGCCAAATGTTGTAATCACTGAACAGATCATATATAGACCCAGGGGCCGGTCTGCTTCAAAACTATGTCAAGAACATGGAAGTCTCCAAGAAATACTCTAAAACGGAAGTGGATATTGAAAAGTTCTGAAGCTTTTGGAAATAAGGAAAACAATTCTGAAACTACAGTATAATGCTATCTTCTTTTATCTGAAAATTTGAGCTGCGTTTACAGCTTAATCTTTCCGAACTCAACTTCAGTAAAAGGAAGGAAAACAAACAAAAATTATAATATCAAATGAAATATGGGTAAGTACAGATTCACACTGAAAGTCAGTGTAGAAAGGAGATATCATGGAGAATATAAATGACGTGTTGGTTAAATCCAGAAAAAAAATCCAGTCGAAAATAAAATTAGGTAAATATAGAAACCAGAAATTATTGTGGTCAAAATGGGAGTTTAATATATACTGTCGCACTCTGTGTCTTTTCTTTATGCGATTGAACCCAGGATATTGCTTGTGTCAAATCTATTCAAATCTATATTGCATTGTTGTACTTCCTCAATACAACAACATTGATACAAAACGCAGCTTCCTGACTTATCAGTTCCCTTCAATAATCAAAATAATTAAAATCAACAGAGAACTATCTCCACACAATATTTGACAATGGCCCAAAACACTTCCACCCTCTTACAAACTTCGTGCTCCCCTCTCCATTTTGCCCCTTTGAACAAACCTCATTAAGCTCACAATGATGCTTTGTCGCTGTTTTTTTGCATTAATCTTAATAGCACAAACGTTATTCGGATTTTTGTTTCTGTTAGTTTAGCATATGGACGGTTTTGCAGAATGTACCCATTAGGAATAAGCTGTTATTTCGTCATAGTTTATACCTGTGTATACTCTGCTCTGCCCAATAGCAGAGATTGTTGTTAAACTATAATTCCCTTCCTGACTGATTTTTCCAGTGGGATCACTTGTAGAGCTACTTCGGAACAAAGACAAGTAAAATCAGTTTGAGATTCCATGGCAATTTTCCGCGGATTTCAGAACAATACTTAACCACAGTCCCGTTTTGTAGTAATTAACCATTTTAGCTTGCTGGGCTGCTTCTTCCTTTCTTTACAAACTATTTTCAAGGAAGTATTGCGTAGTAATAATTGAGAATTGTGCCTAATATGTATGTATTTAATTCGCTGTCTATAGAAACCACCTGCAACATTCTGCAGCAGCAAAACGAAGTCTCTATTTTTTTTTCACTGAGTTGGCAGGAAACACCTGCTATTGTGGAATTTGCTGCAAGTATCTTTTATCTTGTGCTCTGAAAATATTTAAAAACCTGATCTGTGTTTGTAACAGTGCTGTGCTCTGAATCGAAAATTTCATGGGTGGAAGATCTGATCGAGATACGTAACCCAAGAAGACATTATTAAAATGGAAAGTTAAGGTTAAACAGTGTTACCAAAATCACCCCTTGTAATAATCACCAGTGAGGCACAAGAGAACACGGACAAGTAAAATCTATTGTCTCGAGGAAAATCACCTGAGTTCACAAAATAACTACCTGCGTGCTTCCATGCTAAAATTCCCAGATTGTCCATGAACAGTGAATGACAAGAATAGATCTTAACATGGAAAGAAATCCATGCTGCCAGGCGTTCCTCGTGATCCTGATTCCAAGTGCCAGTGCTGTTCTCGTCATCCGCGATAGTTGGTCCGTTATTGCAGGAGAGTGATGTATTTGCAGCTCTTGATTCATACATACGGTGTTCTTCATCAGTTGAACTGATGGATCTACATCCCGTTGGCTCAATGTCACCTCGCCTACACGGGTCACATTTTGACTAGTTCTAGTGCAGTGCTACATCTAACGTAGTTCTATGGTCCTGCCCCAGAAGTGTTCTGCATTTATTCTTCCAACACTGCCTCGTTCAAACCAGTTATACTAGGCGGCCCAGATACTGAAAAGTGAGATTCCAGATTGTTTCTTTGGTGGATATCGCAGTTTATATAATAAATAGGTAATAGACTCCGAATTAGCAGCTCACAAGATGAACATCTTTGTGCCCAACTTCAATCACTTTGATAAGATTATCACAGAACAATAATCAGTTTATAGATCATAAATTAGCGAAAAGAAAGACCATTGGTTTGTCTGCATCACTTGTCAATGATTCATCCTAATTCTCTAATTTGTAGACTGCATTTATTTTTGTCTAATCACGCTGTTCTTTACTCATTCGAATCCACTAATATGTGGACTTCAGTTCCTTCTGGCCAACATCTCCCTCGTCTTGAACTGAAGGTATTTATATCAGGATCAATATCGTCCTATCATTCAGTGAACTACTCATAAGACTGCTATGGAATCCCAGCAGATGTGCAACACTTACATTCTATAAATAATATACATGTTTACATACTTACCTGATAGACTTTTGTTGTAAATACTGACAAGCTTCAGATAAAAAGCAGTATGATAACCCTGACCATGCCTAATTATCACTCCTTGTTTTGAACTGGGACAGTAATATGTCTGAAAAACAAAGATTCCCTGCTGGACTGTTTCCCTTATCCTCCCCATATGAATCCCCGACAGTTACCTCCGCAGTTTACCTCAGCAAGTATCCCGGCCCTGCGTCCTAGAAAGGATCTCGGCCCTGTGCTGCGAAAAGGAGTCGCTGCTCCATACCCAAAGGCCTAACAGACCCGAGTCCCAGAGCCGAGTGTAGCCTAGGCCAAGAGCCAAGTCCTGCCCTGGAGTTCTACGTCCTAACCTGCAACTCCACGGCCTGCCCTTGAGTTCCAGGTCCTGTCCTGGAATACCTTGTCCAGCCCAGAAGTACCTCGCCCAGCCCTAGTCCAAGACGGTGTCGGAGATACCTCGTCCTATGCCGGAGATACCTCGTCCTGTGCTGGAGACTCCTCATCCTGTGCTGGAGATCCCTCGTCATGTCCACGATTCTCTCGTCCTGTCCAAGCCACGTCCGAGAACCTCGCCCTGTCCAAGCCACGTCCAAGAACCTCGTCCTGTCCAGGTCACCTATAGGAACCTCATCCAGTCCAACCACGTCCAACAAACACGTCCTGTCCAATTCAGGGCTTTGTGTTTTTGTCCTGTCAATGTGCTCGTTCTGCAGCCATGTCCTGTTCTTACTAAGATCCTATTCGCAAGTGCCCCCCGAGACCAGAGTTCCTGCTCCGAGTCAAGAGCCAGATTTCGAGTCCCAACTAAGACTGACGTTCCGGGTCCTTGTCCAGTCTTCTTGTTCTTAGTTCCCCGTCCTTGTCGCGTCTTTCTAGTCTAAGTCCTTGCCCAGGTCCTGAATCCTTGTCTCGTCCAGGGACTGTCAATGTCCAGCGTCGTTTCTTCCTTACTCATCTTTCTATCTCGATAAACCTAGTCCTGTTGCCGCTACTTCAGTGTCCGTGACTTGCATTTGGCTCCGCTCCCAACGCCCCTTTATGACAGTGGTGGCCATTACAGAGACTTGGATGGCTCAGCGACAGGAATGCTTACTTCAAGTGCCGGGTTTTAGATGTTTCAGAAAGGCCACGGAAGGCGAGGCATGTTGATCAGAGATAGTGTCACTGCTGCAGAAAAAGTGGACGCCATTGAGGGATTGTCTACGGATTCCCTATGGGTGGTGTTAATGAACAGGGAGGGATTAATAACTTTACTCTGTGTTTTTATAGGCCACCCAATGGTAACAGGGATATCGACGAGCTGATAGGGAAACAAAGTCTGGAGAGGTGTAATAATAACAAAGTTGTCGTGATGGGAGATTTTAATTTCCTAAATATCGACTGACATCTCCCTACAGCAAGAGGTTTAGATGGGCTGGAGTTTGTTAGGTGTGTTCATGAAGACTTCTTGACACAATATGATGATACATCGACAAAATGGAATGCTGTACTTCATTTGCTATTAAGAAATGAAACCGGTCAAGTGCCAGATCTCTCACAGGGAGAGCATTTTGGAGATAGTGATAATCATTCTATATCCTTTACAATAGCATTGGAGAGAGCTCGGAAGGGACAATTAGAAAAACGTTTAATTGGAGTTAGTGGAATTATAAGGCTATCAGGCAGGAAATTGGAAGCTTAAATTGGAAAGAAATACTCCCAGGCAAAAGTACAGAAGAAATGTGGTAAATGTTCAGGGGATATTTGTGTGGGGTTCTGCATAAGTAAGTTCCAATAAGACAGAGAAGATATGGTTGGGTACAGGAACCGTAGTGCACGAAGGCCCTAATAAATCTAGTCAAGAAGAAAAAAAAAGAAAAGCTTACAAAGAGGTCCAGAGAGCTATGTAACGCTGGAGATCTACAAGATTATAAGGATAATAGGAAGGAGCTGAAGAAGAAAATAAGGAGAGCCAGAAGACGCCAAGAGAAGGGCTTGCCGAGCAGGATTAGGGACAACTCCAAGGCATTCTAGAAGTATGTAAAGAGCAAGAGGCTAGGACCTGAAAAAAATAGGAGCTATCCTGTGTCACAGTCGTAAAGTGTGCATGGAACCGGAGGAGATTACAGAGGTACCTAATGAACACTTTGCTTCAGTATTCCCTACAGAAAAAAAGATCTTGGCGATTGTAGGGATGGCTTACAGCAGACTGGAAACCTTGAGCATGTAGATATTAAGAAAGAGAATGAGACGGAACTTTTGGAAAGCATGAAGTTGGACGAGTCACCAGAACCGGACGAGGTGCACCGCCAATTACTATGAAAGGCGAGGAAGGAGATTGCTAAGCCTTTGGCGATGATCTTGGCATTATCAATGGGGATGGAGAGGTTCCGGAGGATTGGAGGGTTTCGGATGTTGTTCGTCTATTCAAGGCAGGCAGTAGAGATAGCAAAGGAAATTATAGACCTGTGAATCTTACTTCAGCGGTTGGTAAGTTGATGGAGAAAATCCTGAGACGCAGGATTTATGAACATTTGGAGAGGTATAATATGATCAGGGGTAGTCAGTATGGCTTTCTCAAGGGCAGGTCATGCCTTACGGGCCTCATTGAAAATTTTGAGGATGTGACTGAACACATTGATGAAGGAAGATTTGTAGATATAGGGCATATGGATTTCATCAAGGTATTGGATATGGTAACCCATGTAAGGTTAATTGAGAACGTAAGTAGGCATGGGATCCAAGTAGATATTGCTTTGTGGTTCCAGAACGGGCGGTAGGACAAATACGATGGCAGAATATAGTATCAATGCAGGACACTTAGCAGTGTGGAGGATCAGAGGGATCTTGTGGTCTGAGTCCATAGGACGCTCAAAGCAGCTGCGCAGTTTAACTCTGTGTTTAATAAGGCATACGGTGCATTAGCCTTCATCAATTGTGGAACTGAATTTCGGAGCCGAGGGGTAATGTTGTAGCTCTACAGGACGCTGGTCAGACCCCACTTGGAGTACAGTGCTCAGTTCTGGTCGCCTCACTACAGGAAGGATGTAGATATCTCAGATAATATGTTGGGATTTATGACAAATATGATTATATGATATATATGTACAGTATCTGAAATACATTTTACGGAAATGTTTGTTTGATGATGAAATTCAACAAAAATAAATTACAAAAAAAAAAAAAAAAGGATGTGGAAGCCACAGAAAGCGTGCAGAGGAGATTTACAAGGATGTTGCCTGGATTGGGGAGCATGCCTTATGAAAACAGGTTGAGTGAACTCGGCCTTTTCTCCTTGGAGCGACGGAGGATGAGATGTGACCTAATAGAAGTGTGTCAGATGATGAGAGCCATTGATCTTGTGGATAGTCACAGTCCTTTTCCCAGGGCTGAAATGGTTGCCACCAGA
The DNA here is from genome assembly GCF_030028105.1 of Mobula birostris. Lineage (NCBI taxonomy): Eukaryota > Metazoa > Chordata > Chondrichthyes > Myliobatiformes > Myliobatidae > Mobula > Mobula birostris. The sequence goes on from NC_092377.1 coordinate 145,071,186, forward strand.
GGTCATAGGTTTAAGGTGCTAAAGAGAAGATACGGAGGAGATATCAGTGTTCAGTTTTTTTTTTTATTTCACTCAACGAGTGGTGAGTGCGTAGGATGGTATGCCGGCAATGGTGGAGGAGGCGGATACGACAAGATCTTTTCAGACACTTTGGATAGACACATGGAGCTTGGGAAAATAGAGGGCTATGGGGAAGCCTCGTAATTTCTAAGGTAGGGACATGTGCGGCAGAATGTTAGGAGTTGAAGGGCCTGAATTGTGCTGTAGGCTCTCTATCTTTCTATATTTCTATGTGACGGGTTCCTGAGTTAGCCCTTATGAACTGTGTTTTTAAAGAGAGATAGAGAGAAAGAGAGTTGTACAGCAAAAAAAGCCTGGTCATTAAGATAGAGAGAGGCGAAGACTGCTCACAGTTTCTTTGGATTTTCTGCAAGGATACTACCGGCTTCTGAGTTCCTAAGGACAGAGAAGAGCGGAGTTACTTGATGGACAGCTGGTGTTCAGCATGCTGAGAGATAAAAAGAAGGTCAGCGGGTAGACAGACAGTTACAGGATCTTGGACACTGGATGTGCTTTGTTGCGTCCACAGAACGGCGGGTTTTTAGAGGATCGATCAGTGGCTGTCACAGTGTGGAAAAGGTGTGACCTTGTGGGATTGTTATTAGTGTTTTCGACCCCCGCCTGGGTTGATAACTCCACCACAGAAAACGGTCCCCTTGTTGTGGTGACTTTTAAAGCATTTCGGAGGACAACGGGAAGAATCGACGGCATCGGCTTACTCAGACAGCCACAATACCTCTCTCTCTCTCCATCACTACTCAACTCAATACTACGAACTGAACTGAATTTATCTGTGGAAGTATAATATATAATCTTTGATAAACTGTTTGATATATCTCAATCTATATTACAGTATAACAACATATATTGATTTGTAATATATTTCCATATATATACCAAATGTGTGTGTTTGTGTGCGTAAATGTAATATATAATCTTTGCTAACCTGTTTGATATATCTGAATCTATATTACTGTATTGCGTAGTTACTAATAAATAGCGTTACTTAAAAACAATACCAGACTCTAAGGTGTTCTCCATTTCTGCTGTTTCTTTTTTCTTTTTTTTTTTAACCCGTCACGTGGTACATGTCACTATAAAATTATAGACACAGTAATGAAGTTTCTTCAGCTATAGTGCTGTTGGTGAAATCTATATGATTCAGTTGTGTCCAAAACCCATTTTTTTTTTCGTTTTCTTGTCTGTAATTGACCAAGGATCCTTTCTCAATTTCAGCTTTAGTTCTCAACCCAATATCCCAAAAAAATGTTGAGCAAATACACTGATCAAAGGGAAATTCATCTTCCTTAAATCCAAAATCAAACACCAATACTTTTTTTTTTAAATTTAGACACTGTGATAAATACTTTGAACCTACATATTAATGTATGAAAGTTGTAACATAACTACAGTTTTTTTTTCCTCTCTCTCCCTAAGCAGGTAAAGCCTAAGGTATGGACATAACCAAACACTCACATTGGTCAATTGTTAGGAACCTTCGGACTATTCTAGTGGAGTTTAGTTTTTAGGGTTTTCTAAAGATCTAGATAGATATTACTGTGTAGCCCTAACTCTTTAATCCTGATGCGTTATTTATTTATTTTTTTGGGGGGAAGATACTATTTGTACATTTTAGTATTGGCAGAATGTAAACCCTACTCCTCTTCCAGAGCCTTTAAAATTCTTCATTTAATTCCGAATATTTGTGCTGGTTTCACGAGCGGATTTCTATAAGTTCTATGTCTTTGAAATATATGTTAAATAAGATGTTCTTTGTTGTTTATACAATATTATTATATCCAGACGTTAATTATGGATTGATCTATGTGTAATAGTTGATCGGTTATAATATAATTTGTGGTATTCGGACCCTAAACCTGGATCAGGCTTGACATTACTATCAGCTATGTCCTTTTTCCGAGCTTGTATATTAAAACAAGTTTTTAACTGATGATGTTATCCACCTGAATGACCGGGGCTCGTAAACTGCTAGAGGATCCTGAATTGTGTTGGATTGCAGTGTGTTGTTTGTCTTGTTTTTGCAGCTTATATATCATTTTGAATTTGTTGGTCTTTTATTATGCATTTTTTGATTTTGATTTTCTGCAACTTACTCATCCTGATTTGTCACAAGGAACCATTCTGTTTCTGGGAAGAGGTCTTCAACTCTGAACCAGTCTTTCGACGACGTATCCATGTCTACTTCCAGTGTGGTCAGAACTAGGGATATCGTCCGCAGGGGGGTCCGGGGGGTGGAGGGGGAGGGCTATGCTTTTATATTGCCTCAAATATTCTGCCATAGTGAAATAACTTCCTCTGTTCTGGGTTATGCTCTTACTTAAGCTTAGTGGAATGCAGATCTTATAAGTATTCCTTTTGCTCACGAGAAGTGCTGAATACTTTTCCTGATAACAGAAGAATATCTGGAGACGTTTTATCTGACCATCATGTCATCTCTGTTATTCTGCTTCCCCTTCTGTCGAAGGCAGTGTTAATCTGAGCGCTTTCCGTTGCACATGTCATTTTCTCAAATAACGTTTCCATTTTACATAATGTTTCCCGTGAAATGTTTTCGTTTAAATTTAGTGGTGTATACTTCATATGACATTGCATAATCTTGCGTTGAGCGCATATTCCTGCTTTCGTTGATGTATGCATTTACTTCGAAAATTTATCAAACTGAATTGAGTACCCTCGTCTGCTCCTGATAGGTTTGGTTTTGATGTGGGATTTGTAGTCTATGTCGAGCTGACCATTTAATATTTTGTGAAAACAGGTCAGGTGGTGTGCTTCACGTCTATCTTGGAGAGAGTTCCACTTTAATGAATTTAAAAGCTGAATAACACACGCTTCTCTCTTATAGTATTTGTGACAAATCGGGCTGTCTGTCCTTGCACTCGCTCGATCGAAGTAATGTTTTTGTCTGTGTAGGAGTCCCATGCAGCAACTGCATATTCCAAATGTGGCCGAACAAGAGTGAGGTACATCTTCTCCTTAACGGAAGTTGAACAATAATGAAAACTGCGTCTCAATAAATTTAGGACTCCTATTCCATTCACTGTTGCATGATGCGTCAGACTATTCCATAGTAGTTCATTCTGGATTTTGACACCAAGATACTTGATCTGTTTTGTTTCTTTAAAGGTGACACACAGAATTGTATATGATGTTTTAACTGGTTTTCTCTTCCTGGTGACGCGCATGGTTTCACATATGGAAGGATTGAACTGCATGTCCAATTGTTGTGACCACTCAATCATACCATCAAGATCTTTTTGGAGAAGATCTTCATCATCAGCACCTTATAGCTGTGCCCTCTTGTCTTAGCCATTTCAGGACTGGGGCAAAGCCTCTGACTATCCACAGGATCAAAGCCTTTCGCCATATTGTACACATTTATCAGGTCACTTCTCATCCTCCGTCATTCCAAGGAGAAAAGACCAAGATAACTCAATCTATTCACATAATGCATGCTCGCCAATCCATGCAACATCCTTCTAAGTATCCCATGCACCCTTTCTATAGTTTCCACATCCATCCAGTAGCGAGGTGACTAGAAATAAGCACAGTACTCTAATTGGTGTTCGACCAGGGGCCTGTATAACTGCAACATTATATCTCGGCTCATGAACTCAATCCCACGGTTAATAAAGGCTAATACACTGTTTGCCTTCTTAACCACACAGTCACCCTACGCAGAAGCTTCGAGTGTCCTAGGGAAACAAACCCAATATTCCTCTGATCCTCCACACTACCAAGAATCTTAATATTAACACTATATTCTCCCTTCATATTTGACAACCAACATAAACCACCCCACACTTATCTGGCTTGAACTCAATCTTCCACTTCGCGGCCCAGTGTAACAACCCATCGATGTTGTGATATAAGTTCTGACAGTCCTCCAAACTATCCACAACACCCACAACCATTGTGTCATCAGCAGATTTACTAGCCTATCCCTCCACTTCCTCATCTAGGTCATTTATGCAAATTGCGAATTGAAAGGGTACCAGAACAGATCCCTGAGGTACACCACTGTTGAGCCCGTTCTGAAAATCAGATTTCTTTCTTCTCCGCCCGTCTTTATTCTTTAATCTAAATGTAGTGAATTGCACATACAATTTTCTGAAATTTGTCTTGCCTGTTCCTAATATTTTTTTTTTCTTTGTAAGTTCAGTTATTCGGATTATGACCACGATATTATGACCAAAGAGTGCTTAATTATAGATTTGCAAACGTGCTTATTGACCCTGTGATTTTTATTTTTTTCCTGCTGAGCTCTGTTTGACAAATACTCTTAAGCCTTGAAGAATATTCTGTCAATGGATTTTTTTTTACTTGTAGGCGCAGTATCAACTTTTTTTTTTTCCTTGTTGATATCCCAGATGTCTGTATCACCCTTATCCATCTATGATGTGCACTCTATCTGTTGCACTGGTTTGTAACCTGTTAGCTCTATTGAACATCTCTTTATGTTTAATGTTTTACATTTAAACAGTCCAAAGCTCATGTTAATACATTTCGAAAATTGTACTACTATTAGCCATGTAAAACCAGACGTACAGGCATAGACAATCATGCTCATTTGACGATTTCTTATCAAAAAGTACTTTCGGCCTATTGGATTGATGCTTAGTATTGTGACGTTCTGTGGATTTACATAGATATTAAGTTTTAACCCTATTTTAATGTAATTCTGCAGTGACGTTGGGTTGATGCCAGTTCTGGACCTTGGGGAAATATGTTCATGCTCTATGTTATCTCAACTCACTTTTTAAAATCTGATATATTTATGATATTTTCACTTATTTGTTCCATAGGTTGTCGTAGCCGGACTGGTATTGCGGATAATCTTCCACTACCTATAAGGTATTTCAAATGGTGTGCGGCTCTAACACCCTCTGAAAACCAAGTCCAATTTTTCGCCTTCTCGTGCGGCTTGGCTACTAGACCTGGCAGATATGTTTCTACCGACAAGAACAACGATAAAGGCGGATCACTGGCACCTCAAAACTAGTTGCTTCAGGCAGGTGGGGCTCGTCAGCTTTGGAAGGCAGCCGGCCTAGGAGAAGGAAAACTCGAATTTAAAACCTCCGCTGCCCTACGGCCATACACACCCATGGGAAAAGCTTCGGAAATAAACCCCGAGGAAGAATCCAGAGCCGGGATCCCTTAGGTGGTTTGATGATTACAAATTCACTCTGCCAACCTTTACGGCGACACAGATGTGAAGCTATATCGGCTATTACGTTTCTTTTGGAGTACATCAATGACCGGGGGTGTGGGGGGCAGGAGGGGCGGTGGCTAACCGCTGCATGGGCAACAGCCGTTTGTTCAAACCTCCCGGCGCAGTCAGGCGCACTAGAGAGGACAGCGTCCACCAGAGGCTCAAAACCATGATCTCCTCAGATGGACAGCTGCCGACTGCTAACCTTTCACTTACTGATTGTTGAATGTTGTGCGTGAATGCAATGGATATGTCTATAAGTAACTTGTTGTTGCTTGCTTATCCTGTATCGTCGGGTGGTTTTATGGATTGCCGTATCTTTAATGAATGATAGTTGGTAATATAACTTGTGGGGTTTTGACTCTAAGGTCGTTTCGGCTGTGCATTTAAAATAAGGTAAGATTCCTTTTCGGAGTCCTATTTTCATGTATTCTAATTATTATTGTTGTTGTTGTTGTTGTTGTTGTTGTTGTTGTTGTAGATAGTCGTAGTACTAGTTGTGGCAGTAATATTATTTTCTCAGCTCAGTCTAGTAGAAACTGAGGGCGGGGCATAGCCAAGCACGCTCATTTGTCAATTAACCAGGAACTTCCGGACTATTCTAGTGGTGTTTAGTATTGTGCCTTGCCGATTTTTTATGTAGATATTACCGCGTAAGCCTAATTGTTTAACACTATGCAGCGCCTGCTTCCGATCATGCCAATTTAGACATATTACTGTCTCCACAATACATACCTTGTTCAGGTTCCAAAGTATTTCATTGTCCTCTTACAATGCAGAATATATCTGTTGTTTTTCATTTATTGATTTATGTGCGTTATGTGTGTTTGGAATAGCAACATCTGTTAAATAAGTTGTTCTTGTTTGCTTATGTTGGATTACTATATCAAAACGAATTTTATTGATTGTTCTATCTGTATCAACCGATCGCTCATAAAAATAACTAGTGGTAGTTGTTTCAAAAACTGGATTCGGTTCGTATTTATAGTATGGTGTGATCCAATTCATGATTTTCTATCTTAAAGCGAGTTTTTTGATGAATAATTATTTCCACTTCATTGTGCCTGTATAAACATTCAGATTGTGTTAAACTGCTGTAGGATCCTGTAATATGCTGAATTACTACATATTTCTGTTGGCACCTTTTGCATTTATCATTCTATGACTATTATCTCAGTGGAGTGTAAGTTGCCCCAACACCTTAAACTCTTTCATCGCTGAGGTAGTCTGGAACTCACAGTGTCAATCATTTTACTTATCCTCCTATTGTTCGTAATAACCTTTGTGCAAATGGCTAATTCCTAACACACACTCGAGAAACATCGCTCACATAGTCGTTAATAGTCTACAAGACGACGGAGACTATAATACCATAATATCATATCATATTGTTATATCATAATGTAATATAATATCATCATATATAATACAGTAATATAAAATTGGAATCTGTAATGCCATAAGACAAAACTAAAATATAGGAGCAGAATTAAACCATTTATCACGTCAGGTAGGCTTCCCATATTAGCTGATTCATCACTTCTGTCAACTTGATATACTGTTCTTATAATGTTACATGACCATGATTGGGAGTGTAGTGGACAGCAAGGAAGATTCTCATTGTTTACTTGGGGAGAATTGAGTATATTTAGAGCAGACCGGCAGGTACTTGATTGATCATAGCATCAACAAATGGCGAGGCAGCAGGAGATTTAGGCTGGATTATTTTGGAGAATTTTATGAAGTTTTGGTTATATTCCTGTAGGATAGATGTAAATAAGTTCTAAAGAGTAGAGAAAATTTACAAAAAAATGGTGTCGGGACTGGAGGACATAAGTTATAAGAAAAGTTTGAATAGGTCAGGTCATTGCTCCATGGAAAGTGGAAGATTGAGAAAACATTTGATAGAGGTACACAAAATTATGAAGTGTACAAACACGGTAAATGTAAGCAGTCTTTTTTTCTATTGCTGTTGAGTGTTACAAGACGTGGAGCTCAAGGTTTATGGGTAAAAGGTGACAACTTTAAGGGAGATATGATGGGAACATTTTTCAGTAAGAGGGTTGTGGGAGTGTGGAACTTGCTTCCAGTACAATTGGTGCAGGGGAACGCAAATTCAATGTTTAAGTGACGTGTAAACCTGAACGTGGATAGTTGAGGTATGAACGGCTATGGTCCCAGTGCTTCGCGATGGGATTATGCAGATTAATTGTTTCAGTATGGATTAGATGGTTTAAGCGTCTTTGTGTGGTATATAGCTCTTTGAGTATATCGTCACACTTCAGCCTCCTATATTCAAAGTATGTTTTCACTGTGAGTAATACAGCGCAAACATAGAAAAAAAAAACACCCGATCAGTGCCATATATACGTTCTGTTATGTGGCAAAAAGGAAGTGCACAAAGTCTTCCAAATCTGGCTCAGTCAAAGAAGTATGCAGCTGCCGCATAGCTTTAAGACCATAAGGCCATAAGGCCATAAGACCATAAATCAACGAAGCAGAAGTCGGCATTCGGCCCATCTAGTCTGCTCCGCCATTTTATCATGATCTGATCCATTCTCTCATTTAGTCCCACACCCGCGCCTTCTCACCATAATCTTTGATGCCCTGGCTACTCAGATACCTATCAATCTCTGCATTAAAAACACCCAATGACTTGGCCTCCACTGCCTCATGTGGCAACAAAATCCATAGATTTACCACCCTCTGGTTGAAAAAAAAAAAAACTGTATTCGCATCTCTGTTCTGAATGAGCGCCCTTCAATCATTAAGTCATGCCCTGTTGGACTAGACTCCACCATCATGGGACACAACTTTGCCACATCCACTCTGTCCATGCCTTTCAACATTGGAAATGCTTCTATGAGCCCCCTCCCCCCCATTCCTCGAAACTCCAAGGACTACAGTCCAAGAACGGACAAAAGTTCCTCATATGTTAACCCTCTTATTCCCGGAATCATTCCAGTGAATCTTCTCTGTATCCTCTCCAACGTCAGCACATCCTTTCTTAAATACGGAGACCGAAACTGCCTGCAGTACTCCAAGTGAGGTCTTACCAGCGCCTTATAGAGCCCCAGCATCACATCCCTGCTCCTATACTCTATTCCTCTAGAAATGAATGCCAACATTGTATCGCCTTCTTCACCACCGACACAACCTGGAGGTTGAACTGAAGGGTATCCTGCACAAGGACCCCCAAGTCCCGCTGCATCTCAGAAGTGCGAATTCTCTGTCTATTTAAATAATAGTCTGCCCGTTTATTTCTATTTCCAAAGTGCAGAACTATACAATTTCCAACATTGTTTTCATTTGCCACTTCTTTGCCCATTCTTCCAATCTATCCAAGTCTCTCTGCAGGCTCTGTGTTTCCTCAGCACTACCGGCCCCTCCACCTATCTTCGTGTCATCAGCAAACATAGCCACAAAGCCATCTATTCTATAATCCAAATCGTTGTGGTATAACTTAAAAGGAACGGCCCCAACACGGATCCCTGTGGAACACCACTCGTAACCGGCAGCCATCCAGAATAGGATCCCTTTATTACCACTCTCTGCTTCCTGCAAATCAGCCATCTCCCTATCCACGTATGTAACTTTTCCGTAATCAATAGACTCGTATCTTGTTAAGCAGCCTCATGTGTGGCATTTTGTCAAAGGCCTTCTGAAATCCAAATATGCGACATCGACTGCATCTCCCTCGTCCTCAAAAATTGTTTTAGGTTTGTAAGGCAGGATTTTCCTTTAAGGAAACTATGCTGAGTTGTTCCTTTCTTGTCGTATACCTCGAGGTACTCCGTAACTTCATCCTTGACAATGGACGCCAACAACTTCCCAAACACTGACGTCAAGCTAGCAGGTCTATAATTTCCTTTTTGCTGCCTTGCTCACTTCTTAAATAGCGGAGTGACATTTGCAATGTTTGTGTCCTCCGGAATCATGCCAGAATCTATCGACTTCTGAAAGATCATCGCTAATGCCTCCAAAATCTCCAGAGCTACTTCCTTCAGAACACGAGGGTGCTTTCCATCTGGTGCGGGAGAATTGTCTAACTTTAGACTATTGAGCTTCCTGAGTACTTTCTCTGTCGGATTTGTGACTGTGCACATCTCTCTTCCGTGCTACCCCTGAGTGTCCGGTATACTGTTGACGACTTCTTCAGTGAAGACTGATGCAAAATACTCGTTCAGTTCTTCCACCATCTCTTTATCTCCCATTACAATTTCTCCAGCATCATTTTCTACCGGTCCTATATCTACTCTCACCTGTCTTTTACTCTTTATATACTTGAGAAAGCTTTTCGTATCCTGTTTGATATTATTTTCTACCTTCATTTTATAGTTAAAGTTTTCCCTCTTAATGACCTTCTTAGTTTCTTTTTGTAAGATTTAAAAGCTCTCTAATCCTCTGTCTTCCCACTATGTTTTCCTTTCTTGCATGTCTTCTCCTTTGCTTTAACTTTGGCTTTGACGTTCTCTTGTCAACCACGGTTGGATCCTTTTTCCGTTTGAAATTTACTTCTTTTTTGAAATATACCTGCCTTGCACCTTCCTCACTTCTCGCATAAACTCCAACCACTGCTGCTGTTCCGCCCTTCCCCGCAGCGTCCCTTTCTAGTCAACTTTGGCCAGTTCCTCTCTCATGCCACTATAATTTCATTACTCTACTGAAATACCGACACATTGGATTTTGGCTTCTCTTTTTCAAATTTCACAGTGAACTCAATCATGCTATGATAATTGACTCCTAAGGGTTCCTATACCTCAAACTCTCTAATCAACCCCGCTTCATTGCACAATATCGAATCCAGTACAACCGATCCCCTAGTGGGGTCAACAACAAGCTGTTCTAAAAAGGCATCTCGCAGACATTCTACAACTTCTCTCTCTGGAGATCCAGTGCCGACCTAATTTTCACAAACCACTCGCAAGTTATAATCCCCCACAATTATCATAACACTGCCTTCTGACAAACCTTTTCTATTTCCTGTTGTAATCTGTAGTCCACATCACTGCAGCTGTTTGGAGGCCTGTATAGAACTGTCATCAGGGTAATTTTACCCCTGCACTTTCTTAGCTCAACCAAAAAAGATTCTGCACCTTCTAATCCTATGTCACGTCTTTCTAATGATTTGATATAATTTCTTACCAATAAATCCACGCCCCCTCTCTGCCGACCTTCCTATCGTTGCGATACACCGTGCATCCTTGGAAGTTCAGCTGCTAGAGACATGCATCCTTTAGCCACGTCACAGTGATGGCCACAATATCATACCTGCCAATCTGTAGCTGTACAAAAATATCATCGACCTTATTCCTTATGCTCCCGTACATTTAAGTGTAAAACCTTCTACCAGTATTTGGTAATTTACCAGAGTTATACTCAGCGTCCCGTGTCAGCTAGGCAAAGATATCTTACGCCTTATTTAATCTCAACATGTATTATCATTGATTCCATTACGTTGCAATTTCGGTTCAAAGTTTTAAACGAGAATACAAAGAAAGAAGAACAATGACTTATTGGTTTGGAAATGAAAGGCGGAGTTGCATTGATTGCAAATCGTTGAATTAATGAAAGTCAGGATATGCTCTGAAGCTGATTGTCATTTACCGCATAAAGCTATTGGAAGAAATACATCACAGGTACTGTTACTAAAACTTGATCTATTGTTTTTAAAAACGCAAACAACAGGAATTCTGCAGATGCTGGACATTCAAGCAACATACATGAAAGTTGCTGGTGAACGCAGCAGGCCAGTCAGCGTCTCTAGGAAGAGATGCAGTCGACGTTTCAGACCGAGACCCTTCGTCAGGACTAACTGAAGGAAGAGTGAGTAAGAGATTTGAAAGTGGGAGGGGGAGGGGGCGATCCAAAATGATAGGAGAAGACAGGAGGAGGAGGGATGGAGCCAAGAGCTGGACAGGTGATAGGCAAAAGGGATACGGGAGGATCATGGGACAGGAGGTCCGGGAAGAAAGACAAAGGCGGGGGGCGGACCCAGAGGATGGGCAAGGGGTATATTCAGAGGGACAGAGGGAGAAAAAGGAGAGTGAGAGAAAGAATATGGGTAAAAAAAGGTAACAGATGGGGTACGAGAGGGGAGGTGGGGCATTAGCGGAAGTTAGAGAAATCGATGTTCATGCCATCAGATTGGAGGCTACCCAGACGGAATATAAGGTGTTGTTCCTCCAACCTGAGTGTGGCTTCATTTTTACAGTAGAGGAGGTCGTGGATAGACAAATCAGAATGGGAATGGGATGTGCAATTAAAATGTGTGGTCACTGGGATATCCTGCTTTATCTGGTGGACAGAGCGTAGGTGTTCAGCAAAGCGGTCTCCCAGTCTGCGTCGGGTCTCGCCAATATATAAGAGACAACATCGGGAGCACCGGACGCAGTATATCACCCCAGACGACTCAGAGGTGAAGTGTCGCCTCACCTGGAAGGACTGTTTGGGGCCCTGAATGGTGGTAAGGGAGGAAGTGTAAGGGCATGTGTAGCACTTGTTCCGCTTACACGGATAAGTGCCAGGAGGGAGATCAGTGGGGAGGGATGTGGGGGACGAATGGACAAGGGAGTCGCGTAGGTAGCGATCCCTGCGGAAAGCAGAGTGAGGTGGGGAGGGGAAGATGTGCTTAGTGGTGGGATCCCATTGGAGGTGGCGGAAGTTACGGAGAATAATATGTTGGACCCAGAGGCTGGTGGGGTGGTAGGTGAGGACCAGGGGAACCCTATTCCTAGTGAGATGGCGGGAGGATGGAGTGAGAGAAGATGTATGTGAAATGGGGGAGATGCGTTTAAGAGCAGAGTTGATAGTGGAGGAAGGGAAACCCCTTTCTTTAAAAAAGGAGGACACCTCCCTCCGTCCTAGAATGAAAAACCTCATCCTGAGAGCAGATGCGGCGGAGACGGAGGAATTGCAAGAAGAGGATGGCGTTTTTTTGCAAGAGACAGGGTTAGAAGAGGAATAGTCCAGATAGCTGTGAGAGTCAGTAGGTTTACAGTAGCCATCAGTGGATAAGTTGTCTCCAGAGACAGAGACAGACAGATCTAGAAAGGGGAGGGAGGTGTCGGAAATGGACCAGGTAAACATGAGGGCAGGGTGAAAGTTGCAGGCAAAGTTAATAAAGTCAACGAGCTCTGCATGCGTGCAGGAAATAGCGCCAATGCAGTCGTCGATGTAGCGAAGGAAAAGTTGGGTACAGATACCAGAATAGGTACGCAACATAGATTGCTCCACAAAGCCAACAAAAAGGCAGGCATAGCTAGGACCCATACGGGTGCCCATAGCTACACCTTTAGTTTGGAGGAAGTGGGAGAAGCCAAAGGAGAAATTATTAAGAGTAAGGACTTATTCCGCTAGATGGAGCAGAGTGGTGGTAGAGGAGAACTGATTAGGTCTGGAATCCAAAAAGAAGCGTAGAACTTTGAGACCTTCCTGATTGGGGGTGGAAGGGACTGGACATCCATGGTGAAAATAAAGCAGTGGGGGCCAGGGAACTTAAAATCATCGAAAAGTTTAACAGCGTGAGAAGTGTCACGAACATAGATAGGAAGGGATTGAACAAGGTGGGATAAAACCGTGTCGCGCTATGCAGAAACGAGTTCGGTAGGGCAGGACAAGCTAAGGCAATAGGTCGGCCAGGACAGGCAGGTTTGTGGATCTTGGGTTGGAGGTAGAAACGGGAAGTGCGAAGTGTGGGGACTATAAGGCTCGTATCAGTGGATGGGGGATCCCCTGAGCGGATAAAGTCGGTGATGGTGTGGGAGACAATGGCGTGGTGCTCCTTAGTGGGGTCACGATCGAGGAGGAAATAAGAGGAGGTATCCGCGAGTTGTCGCTGTGCCTCGGCAAGGTAGAGGTCAGCACCCCCCTGATCGGCGGGTTTAATAATAAGGTTAGGATTAGTGCCGAGGGAGTGGAGAGCAGAGCGTTCCAAAGGAGTGAGGTTGGAATGGGGACAAGGTGCGGTGAAGTCGAGACGGTTGCTGTCCAGTCGGCAGTTAGCGATAAAGAGATCCAGAGCAGGCAGAAGACCAGAGCGGGGTGTCCATGAAGAAGACGAGGGTTGAAGACGGGAGAAGGGGTCATCGGTGGGGGTGGAAGAGTCTTTGCCGAAGAAGTAGGCTCGGAGACGGAGACGGCGGAAGAAGAGTTCCGCAACATGGCGAATGCGGAACCCGCTGAGGTGTGGGCGAAGGAGGACACAGGTGAGACCCTTACTGAGGACAGAGCGTTCTGTCTCCCACAGTTGAAGGTCGGAGGGGATGCTAAAGACCCGGCACGGATGAGAGCTGGGATCAGACGGGGGAGGGGAAGGCTGGGGGTGTCAATGGAGACGGGAGGGTTGGGGTGAGAGGAAGATGGAGCCTCTGAGTACCGAGGAGCTGACGGTGGAATCTGAGGGAGAAGGAATTGCAGAGTATTGGTAGGGGAAGGGGAGACGGGAGTCGCAATAGCAGCACATAAAGACCCGGCCTGGAGTTCAAGGCTGGAGTCACTACTGCGAAGCCTCTTCCGGTGATGCCTACACCAAAGAAGTTTAGATCCTCTCTTCTTTATGTGCTGCTATTGTGACTCCCGTCTTGTGGAACAATATATGTTCCGTACCTTTTCTGGTATCTGTCCCTCACTTTTCCTTCGCTACATCGACGGCTGCATTGGCGCTGCTTTCTGAACGCATGCACAGCTCGTTGACTTTATTAACTTTGCCTGCACCTTTCACCCTGCCCTCAAGTTTACCTGGTCCATTTCCGATACCTCCCTTCCCTTTCTCGCTCTTTCTGTCTGTGTCTCTGGAGACCGCTTATCCACTGATGTGTACTATAAGTCTACTGACTCTCACAGCTATCTGGACTATTCCTCTTCTAACCCTGACTCTTGCAAAAACGCTATCCCCTTCTCGCAATTCCTCCTTCTCCGCCGCATCTGCTCTCAGGATGAGGCTTTTCATTCTAGGGCGAGGGAGATGTCCTCCTTTTTTAAAGAAAGGGGCTTCCCTTCCTCCACTATCAACTCTGTTCTTAAACGCATCTCCCCCATTTCACGTACATCTTCTCTCACTCCATCCTCCCGCCAACCCAGTAAGAATAGGGTTCCCCTGGTCCTCACCTACCACCCCACCAGCCTCTGGGTCCAACATATTATTCTCCGAAACTTCCGTCACCTCCAACGGGATCCCACCACTAAGCACATCTTCCCCTCCCCCACCTTACTCTGCTTTCCGCAGGGATCACTCCCTACGCGACTCCCTTGTCCATTCGACCTCCCCCCATCCCTCCCCACTGACCTTCCTCCTGGCACTTATGCGTGTAAGCGGAACAAATGCTACACATGCCCTTACACTTCCTCCCTTACCACCATTCAGGGCCCCAAACTGTCCTTCCAGGTGAGGCGACACTTCACTGTGAGTCGGCTGTGGTGATATGCTGCGTCCGGTGCTCCCGATGTGACCTCTCATATATTGGCGAGACTCGACGCAGACTGGGAGACCGCTTTGTTGAACACCTATGCTCTGTCCGCCAGAGAAAGCAGGATCTCCCAGTGGCCACACATTTTAATTCCACATCCCATTCCCATTCTGACATGTCTGTCCACGGCCTCCTCTACTGTAAAGATGAAGCCACACTCAGGTTGGAGGAACAACACCTTATATTCCGTCTGGGTAGCCGCCAACCTGATGGCATGAACATCGACTTCTCTATCTTCCGCTAATACCCCACCTCCCCCTCGTACCCCATCTGTTACTTTTTTTACAAACATTCTTTCTCTGACTCTCCTTTTTCTCCCTCTGTCCCTCTGAATATACCCCTTGCCCATTCTCTGGGCCCCCCCCCCGTTGTTTTTCTTCCCGGACCTCCTGTCCCATGATCCTCTCGTATCCCTTTTGCCTATCATCTGTGCAGCTCTTGACTCCATCCCTCCCCCTCCTGTCTTCTCCTATCATTTTGGATCTCCCCCTCCCCCTTCCACTTTCAAATCTCTTACTCACTCTTCCTTCAGTTAGTCCTGACGAAGGGTCTCGGCCTGAAACGTCGACTGCACCTCTTCCTAGAGATGCAGTCTGGCCTGCTGCATTCACCAGCAACTTTGATGTGTGTTGCTTGATCTATTGTTCTTACCAGGAAATATTTTTTGTTTTACACCTGACAACGAACAGGAACAGAACCATTTGTGGAGATTTGATAGAACTACACAAATAATGAAGGCTATAATCTATATTGGTAAAGGCAAGCAAACTTTTTTTTTCAATTACCCACTGAGGTTGGGTCCTCAGAGCAGTATAGAAATAAATAACTAGCGCAGTCAGTCGGCAAAAAAGAGAGGTGAAAAGAAAACACTTGTTTGATGGATTGCAAGAATACATTTCACGTTTGATGTTGGATTAATAGTGTTATATCTACTTGGTACACACAGCTTTTGCCACAAACACTCTGAGGCAATTATTATACAAATTCCATAAGACCATAATACAGAGGAGTAGATTTAGCCATTTGGTTCATCAAGTCTGCTCCGCATTTGAATCATGCTTCATGTTTGTACCCTCTCCTCAGCACATCTTCCTAAGATAGGAAGCCCAAAGCCCAAGCTGAGGTCTCACTGGTATCTTCGAAAGCCTCACGATAACACCCCTGCTCTTGTATGCATAACCCCTTTAAATGACTGTTCAAGTTGCATTTCGTTCCTCACCAACGAATCAACCTACAGGTTAAAATTTAGGGTGGTCTGCATAGGGTCTCCCAAGTCCGTTTGCTGCTCCGATTTCCCGTTTACAAAATTGACTCTACGATTTGTTTTCTACCATAGTGCATGACCATGCATTTTTTCAACATTGTATTACATTTGACACATTCTTGCATTCTCTCCAAAGAAAAGCGTCAGTCCTTCTGCAGCCTTGCTGTTTCCTTAACACTACCTGCCTCTCCACCAACCGTCGTTTCATCTGTAAACGTGGCAACAAAATCACCTCTTCCAGCATCTATATCATTGATTCCTGTAATTTTCCTGTAATGCCACAGGCTCTTATCTCCACCTTGTGGCACCTTTCTGAACGTCTTCTGAAAATCCAAATGTACAACATCTACTGGATCCTCTCTATCTATCCTACCTGTAACTTCCTCAGATAATTCCAGCATATTGGTCAGGCAATATTTTCCATTAAGTAATCAAGGAATCGAAGCTGATTTGCCCTATATTGCCCTATGCCAAGAGGTAATCCATAACCTCATCCGTAGTAATTGCTTTTAAGATTTTCATAACCACTAAGGTCAGGCTAACAGGTCTATAATTCCTTTTCTGTTGCCTCCCTCCTTTCTTAAAGAGTGGAGTGATTTTTGCATTTTTTTATTCCTCCAGACCCATTCCAGAGCCCTGTGATTCTTGCAAGAACATTACTGACGCCTTCACAATGTCTACCGCTACCTCACTCAGTACCCTATTTTGCAGTTCATCTAGTCCGGATGACTTATTTACCGTTAGGTCTTGCTTGTTTTTGTGAAACTTCACCCATGTAATAATAACTGCTCTAACATCAACCCTTAAACAGCTGGCACCCTAGCACGGAGACGACTGATGCAAAAAAAACTTTTGTCCTCGATATTGTTTCTCAGGCTTCATTTTCCTGCGATTCTACATCCACTATCACCTCTGTTTTATATATAATCGTGAATGTTGTTTCCATTGAACATGATATTGTTTACTAGTTTGGTTTTATATTTCTTTTTACCCTCCTAAAGATTTTTTTATTTGATTTTTGCAGTGGTGAAACTTTCCAGTTTTTTTTTTTGTATACCTGCATTATTTTGTTTTTGCTTAGTTGTATTGCATCTCTTTTGCTTCTATATTAGCTTTGAACACGCTCGTCAGCTACGCTTGTACAATTTTGTCAATGAGTATTTCTTTGTTTTTGGAATGCATCTATCCTGATACTTCCTCATTTTTTCACAGAATTCCAAGCCATTGCAGCTGTGCTGTCATCCCTGCCAGCACCTGATTTTAATTTACTTTGGGCACTCCTCTCTCATTTCACCGTAATATTTATTATCACACTGATTCACAGCTAAGTCAGATTTTAGTTTGTCCCTATCAAATATTAAGTTGAACTCAGTCATATGGTAAACCTAATTTTTCATTTACCTTAAGTTTACTAATCGCCACCGGTTCATGACATAACAGCTAATCAAGTAATAGCTGATCCCCTATTAGGCTCAACGACAAACTGTCCCAAAAAGCTATCTCGCAGGCAGTCAACAAATCCTCTCTCTTGAGATCCATTACCAATCTGATTTTACCAAGCGATCTACACGACTATCATTGCATTGCCCTATTGACACAACTTTGCTATTTCCCTTTGTAATTTTAGTGCAAATCCCATCTACTGTTTAGTGACCTCCATGCAACTGCCATCAGTGTCCTTTCACCTTTGAATTTTATTAACTCAACCCACAATTATTCAACATCGTCTCATACTGCTTATGATTTGATGCCGTTCTTTCCCAGCAGAACTACTCCACCTGCTTTTCCATGCTTCCTGTCCCTCCGATATAATGTGTAATCTTGGACATGCACCTCCCAAGTACAGCCATCCTTCTGCCAGGGTTTCCTGATGGACAGAAATCCATACCAGATAATGTGATAAAGAGCAACAAGATCATCCAGTTTACTTCGTTTTCACCGTGTATTTACATATAACACATTGAGTACTTCATTTGCTATTATTTTTGATTCTGCATCTCTAATACACTGATCATGCCGGCTGCATTTTTTAACCAATCATCTCCTTGTCCGTCTTGATAGTCTGAATGAACGCTACGTTTTATGATTTTATTATTTTTTTTAACATCTGTCCCATACAAATTACCTTCACTCCGGTTCTTAATCTCCTGCCAAATTTACAAAACATCCCAAGCAGCTCTAACAAAAACTTCCACAAGAATATTGATTTATTTCTTTCAGTTGATCCAGCAGCCCATTGACAATTAATTCTTTTTATCAACAGATTGACAATTAATTTGATTTGCACCACGATTACATTAAGATATATGACACTTACACGTATAAGACACCTGCTACACAACATACATTATAAAATCTACTGGAAACATACTACGTCTTATTGCTACTTCTTATTTTAATCTACGACCTATAGTCTTTGACATTTCCTTTCGAACATGTAGTTTCCCTATCTATGTTTCTCAAAATTTCGAATATGTCACTCTGAAGTCTCCAATAAGCTAATAAAGAGAAGTTATTTATTTTTGTCCAAAGTTTCACTGTGAGTAAAAAAAAATCCAATTTAACCGAAACATTCGTGAATCACTTCGTAGAGAACATTGTCTTCATATGTGTTCTATAATATGGGGAACATATGTACACAGTTCTCTAACTGAGGGTGATTTAGTGTCTTATTTAGTTCCAATGTAACTATCCAACAGTTATAAACAACACTCAGTGTGATGTATGCAAGCAAGTCATATTCCTTGTTCAACAGCGTGCTCGCATTTTTGCGAAGCCACCTTCTTTCCAAGATTCCCTTTACTGAAAACAAAAATTTAAATACATTTAAGTACTGGTGCCTCAACTAAACGTGACATTGAACTGATAACAATTTGGTTTCAAACGTATTAATTGAGTGGAACGGAAGATGTAGGGGGACTAAGGCTTCCCGAATAAATTAAATGATGGAAGGTTTAAAAAGCAAGAATGGCTTAACATCCGATGATATTGGGACAAAGCTAAAATAGTTAATGAATGCAATATTGCAGGTGTTATATTTGAATGCAAGCAGCATGCGGAATCAGGTAGAAGATCTTGTAACACAGTTGAAAAAAAAAGTTCTGTATGTCATTGCGGACGTCACTGAGTCGGGGACAAGGAACAATCTGTTTACTTAAGCTGTGTTATTATATCCGTACCGTTAATATGGATTGCTGCATGCGAAACAATGCGCCGAACTTAATATCATTTGTGTAATTACCTGATTGTGAAACTTGAATGTGCCTGTGTTCAATCCAGTATGTCTGTTAGAGTAGCCTGCTTTTTCTTGGTAATATTGCATTTATATGCTTGAATTTGTTGGTCTTTTATCATGTACTTTTGATATACGGTTGTGTTATCCACCCGGTCCTCCAATACCACAAGGAGCCCTTGTCATAAGGGCACGCTGGTAGCGGATCCAAATGCAAGGCACAGATCTCTGACGTACTGGGGACTGTACTGGACTAGAGTTAGGGGTGGGACTGGACACAGACAAGGAACTGGGAACTAGGAGTCTGGGTTTGGATTCCGAGCCAGGGACTGGGCAAGGAACCAGAATCTAGGTCTTGACTCCGGCACGGACCCCGGTACTAGGCGAGGACATGACGTGGCTACAGGATTGGACATGGCCTTTTTTTTTCGAGGATGGGGTTCTTCGAGGCTTGGCTACAGGACCAGGCGAGGCTTGGTTTCTTCGAGGCTCAGTTACAGGACTAGGCGAGGCTTGGGTTCTTCGAGGCTAGGCTAGGCTTGGGTTCTTCGAGGCTTAGCTACAAGACTAGGCATGGCTCGGGTTCTTCGAGGCTTAGGTACAAGACTAGGCGATGATTCGGTTCTTCGAGGCTTGGCTACAGGTCTAGGCGAGGCTTGTGTTCTTCGAGGCTTGGCTACAGGACTAGGCGAGGCTTGCATTCTTCCAGGCTAGGATACGGGACTAGGCGAGGCTTAGCTGCAGGATTAGGCGAGGAGTGGGTTCTTCGAGGCTTGGCCACAGGACTAGGCGAAGCTTGGATTCTTCGAGGCTTTGCCTCAGCACTAGACAGAGTTTGGGTTCTTCAAGGCTGTCCTTAGGACTAGACGAGGCTTGCGTTCTTCGAGACCTGCCTGGGCAGGAGGAGGTATTCCATCTTTGAATGCAGAGCCGGGACCCTTTCTAAGACGTAGGGCCGGGATGCTTTCGCAGGGCCGGTCCCTTTACTTGGACGTCGGGCCGCGATGCTTACTAGGATGCGGGACCGGGATGACTGCCGAGGTAAACCGCCCAGGAACATGTCAGGAATGCAGATGGAGAGGGGAGGGGAACAGTCCAGCCTCAGGGTAATGGGAAAGACGACCTGACTTACCCAACGGAGGCGAGGACGGGAAGGGACAGATCCAACCGCAGGGTAACAGCAAGCACGGCCTGACTTACCCCACGGAGGCAAGGATAGGAAGGAAGATCACATAGGCGTGTCTCCGCGTCTCAGGACGGCCAGCAACATTGGCTGGCTACGTAAACAGCCGAAACCATATCTAGCTCGGAGTGGCAGACGGCCACTCAGCTGGCCGCGAAAACGGCCGAATCCATACCACGATGACTACTCCGACTAGAGAAAACAGGTTTTCATGAAGCTGTGGTCATCCAACCAGGCCTCGAGATCACGAATGGTTGCAATCCACCAGCTGGTTGCTCCAAGGGGATACTGACGAGATGGACCAGCGACCACACTCCAGGGCCACTTCCATTCCCAGTTCAAGACGAGCATCAGGTGTCTATGATTTAGCCTAGCTGAAACACGGGAGAGCATGAAGACCCGAAGTCCAGAGTCGACGGACCGGACCGTGAACCGGAATGCGGTGCTCACGGACCGGACCATGACCGCCCTTCTGTTTCTGGGAAGAAAGCTCTCAATTTCAGCCAGACGTCGGACATTTTCTTGCCGACATCTAGACTCCTCAGATCCTGAGTATGTCTTCCACAGAGGCTCATGCCCTTCCATGTGTTCACTTTGTTTTTCAATAACGAAAATGTCTTCAGATTTTGGCTGAAAACTCATTTCAAATTAATAGAGTTTTTGTGGCATGTAACTTGAAAATGGTCGCATAATGTGCTGAATTATTTTTCAGTTGATGAATTTACATCATAAGATGTACCCTCTGACCGTTGAGTACAATTTAATGCCTGTTATTCCTCTTCCTACACCTGACGATGTAATGTTCAGCTAAGCGAGTTTAAGGGTCAATATTACCATTTTTTCCTGAAATTTATCATTTCATTTCTTATTTATTGGCATTTTTTTTCTTCAGATCGAATTCGGAATGATCTGTTATTCCAGAAGAATACGTTAATGTAGGTATAGTATAGTGTCTATTGCCTTTACTGTATTTTTACTGTTGACCTCGGCATTATTATTGTTGTTGTAGTTATTATTATTATTATTCTGTCGTACATATTGTACTTCTTTTTATTTTATTCACAGCTGAAGCTGGTAAAAGCTGTGGTTCTGTCAAATGCTCGGACTGTTCTGGAGGTGGTCAGAATTGTAGCTTTCCAAATTCAAATGGATATTACTGTGTAATCCTAAATATTTAATGCTATTCTCTAGTGCGTTCGGGATGTCCACCAATGCATATGTATGCCGTATTCAATTTGCAAGATCATTCAAGTTCCTGCTTTAAATCAGCGTAATTCTAGTGATTTCTCACTTACTGATTTCTGTAAGTTATGTGTGTTAGAATGGCTATATCTATTAAACAAGATGCACTTGCTTATTTATGGCGTATAATGATATCCGGACCTTTTTTTGTGATTGTCCTACCTGTAATAACTTATCGGTCACAATATAATTTGTGCGATTCTGACTCTGTTTGGGCGGAGGTTAGGAGGACAATGGCGACTAATGGCGACTCCTTCGCTTGTATCTTCGAAAACAGCTCCATTTCTATCACTAATATATATATATTTTCCCCTCCCGGGGTTCTTTTGAAGCCCTGGCCTGGAATTTCACGCTGACTTCGATTCCTTGCGGAAAAGGGGCGAGCTCTCGGGCTTTCAAGACCGGACTTTTGTCGATATAGGATAAGGCCTAGGTAACTAGCATGTCCTCAGCCTGTCGGTTTTACAGGGCTCTGGGGCGGGTGGATTCGAGGTCGGTGCCGCCGCAGAAAACTTTCGAGTCGTAGAAGACGGAAGCTGGAAAGCAGCGAGCTGGTTGCTGGATGTCAGCCCAGAAACCCGAGTTCTTAGGGCACAGAGTTCGGAAGAAGTGACGCAACAGAATTTTAACATCATAAGTCAGCCACTTGCTTAGTTATGTCTCCCCTCTCGCTGTGAAACGGGGTCATCTCTTTGTGGAATTTCCGGAGAAACGAGTTGTCCTTGAGCTACTGCAAGTCTGTATCTTTGCTGCATGCTTTAGTTCTCGGTGTGGGGCGTCCATGTCTTTTTTGCTGTTGGGGGCCGGTGGGTTGGAAAATGATATATATACAGAATTGAAATAACAAAAACCTGACTGACTTGCTTCGCAGCTTGGCTATACGTGTTGTGGGAATAACGTTGAAAGATAACTAGGGAACAAAGGAGTGCCTGTGCATGAGAGAGCTGTTTGTGTAACCACTAATCAAGGATCTCTGGCAATGATCAAATTACAATGCGATAACGAGTGTTTAATAAGCATCCTTGCAGAGAGTTCGGGCTCACTTGATTACAGATTTTCCAGGCTGTATAAGCAGGGACCTTGCAGTGTCAACTCAGACGCAGACATGCTAATAAACAGTATCTTAATCTTAATAAACTGTAATCTTAATAAACTGAATTTGACAATTATTCCATTGGTCTGAACCTAAAGTCCTCTGATAGAGGACATCGACATATTGCCGTGACAACGTGCACGGACCCAAGAAGTGGTAGCTCCCTACCCAAAACGGAAGAAGTGGGCAGACGAACGGGCGCACAAGGCAAACTTTAATGTTGGATCCATTCTGCTCTCTGACGACTATGTCTGTTCCCTCATTTTGGCGGGGATAAGTCAGCGAAGAGACACAAAGCTAATACAGAGGGAATAATTGAGAAATTGGAGTCCTCTAGTAAGTCAATACGATGGGTGCGCATTTATACACTGAGTAGGGTGTAGTCCATTGCAGAAAATATCAGACAGATATCCAGATAATGAAAATAAACTGAAACAAATGTAGTTCCAATTGTCTATATATTAGAAAAAAACATAGAAACACAGAATATAGGCGCAGGAGTAGGTCATTCGGCCCTTCTAGCCTGCACCGCCATTCAGTATGATCATGGCTGATCATCCCATTCAGAACCCTGTACCTGCCTTGTTTCCATACCCCCGATCCTTTTAGCCACAAGAGCCACATCTAACACCCTCTTAAATATTGCCAATGAACTGGCCTCAACTGTTTCCTGTGTCAGAGAATTCCACAGATTCACCACTCTCTGTGTGAAGAAGGTTTTTCCTCATCTCGGTCCTAAAAGGCCTTCCTTTTATCCTTAAACTGTGACCCCTCGTTCTGGACTTCCCCAAACATCCAGAATAATCTTCCTGCATCTAGTCTGTCCAATCCCTTTAGAATTGTATACGTTTCACTAAGATTTCCCCTCAATATTCTAAATTCCAGCGAGTATAATCCTAGTCGATTCAGATTTGCATCATATGAAAGTCCTGCCATCCAAGGAATCAAGCTGGTGAACCTTCATTGTACTCCCTCTATGGCAAGAATGTCTTTCCTCAGAAACTGCACACAATACTTCAGGTGTGGTCTCACCAAGGCCTGCTTTGGCCTGCAAAAAAAGACAATTGGCCTGCAAGATGTACATTTGGTTTAAATTTAATACGCAGGCGGAACAGGGAAAGAGTATGGTCTCCTGATTGGCTTATGGCGGCAAGGACCAGAAATAATAAAAAAAAAACAAACAGAAATGCATCAATTGAATTGTTGGACTGATAACGCTAAGCAAAGAGGGATAGGCGTACGTTAAAAAAAAAGGAGCCAATCCGAAAAAAAGCGACAGAGGCAGAAAAAGAAGACGTAGAAAAAGTCGTATAGGAAACAAAATATACTGACCACGGAAGAACCAATAAAGGGAAAAGGGAAATGAAAAGTAAAGCATAGCTCTGGGGCACCCCGGCTTTATCTGGACACAATGACCAATTTCCCAAACGATACTCATAATGATTGGGAATGGGTAAGGCGACCTAATAATCCCGCCATACTTTCTATAGGTGCATCGGGGTCTGTTTACCAAGGGCAGGTTCCCCACCCCCCTTAAGATTTCCGCCCTGCTTCCTCAATCGCTAAAACGACAGTCATTGCATCGCCACCGACCGATGTAGATCCTCCAGAACGATCGGGAAAGCATGAGCAGTCGGAGTGAACTTCGCCCAGACTGGACTCTGTAACAAGGGCGATTGGTTTTAACGGGTCCGATACTGTCTCAGTATCCATTGTCCATGAGTACTGTTATTTACCCACAAATAAGAGAGGTGCGATAATCACCTACTAAGCAAATCCATAATCCCTGGACCGCTTCCGAAAACTGTAGTATACTGAATGCCGCCCCAATCAAAAAGTGTGAACCCCATGGGATTTAATTACATATTTATTAAATCATCCGGATTGTAGAGTAGAAGGATTACGATTTCATTTTAGCCTTCAATGCAATATTGAGGTAACTGAACTTGTATAAATTTCGGGAATTCGTTGTCATCATTGATGTCCCTCCCCTTACATGCACGTTGATGAGGTCTTCCACTGTCTATCCCTGACTTTAACCCCATATTAAGGTCTGTAAAAAACTTTGGAATATTTCGAAACCAGCATACACCCTCAGGTCCAAATCTTGCAACATCGAGTCTTCCTAAGTTCAGCGCAGAAAAGTAAATGTGATGCAAAATCTTACTTCCCCCCCCCCCCCATTTCATTCTTGTAATCTCATGCAAACATTGACTTTCAAGTCAAAAGAGCCAGGCCCATGAAGCTTTCCTCGAGATGTTTGAACGTTTAGAATTGGATTTACACTTCCTCTTCCATAACAATCATTCCCGCTAACATTTTTTTAAGTATTGTATATATTCTCGTACATCTCTGGACGTCTATGAATACCCCTCTGCAGAAAAAAAAAAGATTTATAAACAGGTACCAGGGTGGGTTGTGCGCATATGCATTTATATATAAACAGCTCTAATTGCTCCACAATGGTTTCGTTTACTAAAAAGTTTGACAGGTTCTGCTGCCCATTGCTATTGCTATTTTATCTCATGAAATTCACCAAGAATAACTATCCTTCATTTCATATTGACAAATGGAACTTGTTTAAGTACATTTAACCATGACCATTCTCGCTAGAAAATGCTAAACTCACTGATTAGTTAAAGTCAGAAACTGTTTTTAAAGTAACAACTGAGCTGTTTCCTAACTATTATAAAATTTTGATAGGACAGTGTTCCAAAATCTGGCACTTATCAGAATAATTCAGACTCATGTTATGTCTGTAGTTCAATGATGTGTACTTGAAGAAAGGGGGACACTCCATAAATGGACAGTGTGTCTCATTGCCCGTAGATTCAAAGATATTGGTATGGATAGGCACAGTTCCGCTGCAAAACCAAGTGCCTCTCGTACAGTCGCAGTAACCACACTTCTGATTCGCATCATCTTCTTTAAACTCATGGAGGTGCCAGAAGCCTGGATGTGTGAGGGATTGTAAATAAGAAAGTTGATAAGCCACATTTGTGTCCGAGAAGCAGCAGCGATAATATAGGACGCCACTGGCCAGTGAATGGAGCAGCATTTACTAGAAATAATTCTGAAGGAGAAGATTTATTTGAGTACACAAAAGTGTGGACCAATTACTAACAATTGGCATGACTGTGAATTGACTTTGAATGAGTTTATGAGGAAGCGACCAAGAACACTGACGAAATCATGGCGGAAACCATTGTATGTAGGGTGTTTAGGACTGCCCGACGAAATCCAGAATTCACATTATTCCATAATGATAAAGCACATGCTAATCTAGGTTGGCTAGTGAACTGGTTACAAGGTATCTTTGTGAAAGGACTAAGAAGGTGTTTATAAAAAGCTGGTGTTCTGGATGAAGGTCTGTGTCCAGTGGTGTACCGCTGGGATGGGAATTTTTTTTCTGTTTTTATGTTGTTTATTATTAGTTTTCATTATCTTGATGCAGCTGGGAACGATTGCCGTTAACTCTGAAGTTATAGAGGGCAGTAAAAACGTTTATCTATGACTACAAGATATAAATCAATTGGAAAACAACATAACTCATACCGTGCTCAGCGGAAAACCAGTCAATTTAGGGCATTAGTATTGCATGAACATAGTCTGAGGTATGCTCTTGGACTGAGACAACTAATGATGGAAGAAAGCAGTTCCTTGAAAATGTCAATGCAGTTGGTTGAGCTGGAGAAGAAAGCAAATAATGTGTTTGTTTTTGTCTGTAGGAGGCCGAGAACATGAGTTAACGCTTAAGACCTCATGCTATGATCACATAATGATAGTTCTCCAAGCATGGTATGCCGTGCACAATTCTGCTTGATACATTAAAAGATACAGGTAAGCGATAAATGTACAGAAAATATTTGCAAATATATGCCGTATTGAAGAGCCAGAGATATAGAAACATAGAAACATAGAAAATAGGTGCAGGAGTAGGCCATTCGGCTCTTCGAGCCTGCACCGCCATTCAGTATGATCATGGCTGATCATCTAACTCAGAACCTTGTACCAGCCTTCCCTCCATACCCCTTGATCCCTTTGGCCACAAGGGCCATACCTAACTCCCTCATAAATATAGCCAATGAACAGGCCTGAACTGTTTCCTGTTGCAAAGAATTCCACAGAACCACCACTCGCTGTGTGAAGAAGTTTTTCCTAATCTTGGTCCTAAAAGACTTCCTCTTTATCCACAAACGGTGACCCCTCGTTCCGGACTTCCGCAGCATCGGGAACAATCTTCCTGCATCTAGCCTGTCCAAACCCTTTAGGATATAGCCATTGAACCATAGAAACTACAGCAAAGAAACAGGTCTTTTGGCCCTTCTTGGCTGTGCCGAACCATTTTCTGTCTAGTCCCACTGACCTGCACATGGACCATATTCCTCCATACACCTCCCATCCATGTATCTGTCCAATTTATTCTTAAATGTTAAAAAAAAGAACCCGCATTTACCCCCTCATCTGGCAGCTCATTCATTCCCACCACTCTAAGTGTGAAGGAGCGCCCCCTAATGTTCCCTTTAAACTTTTACCCCTTCACCCTTAACCCATGTCCTCTGCTTTTTTTTTTCTCTCTCCCCTTGCCTCAGTGGAAAAAGCCTGCTTGCATTCACTTTATCTATACCCATCATAATTTTATATACCTCTATCAAATCTCCCCTCATCCTTCTACACTCCAGGGAATAAAGTCCTAACCAATTCAACCTTTCTCTGTAACTGAGTTTCTCAAATCCTGGCAACATCCTTGTAAACCTTCTCTGCACTCTTTCAACCTTATTTATATCTTTCCTATAATTTAGTAACCAAAACTGAACACAATACTCCAGACTGGGCCTCACCAATGCCTTATACAACCTCATCATAACATTCCAGCTCTTATACTCAATACTTTGATTAATAAATACCAATGTATCAAAAGCTCTCTTTACGGCCCTATCTACCCGTGACGCCACTTTTAGGGAATTTTGTATCTGTATTCCCAGATCCCTCTGTTCTACTGCACTCCTCAGTGCCTTAACCTTAACCCTATATGTTCTACCTTGGTTTGTCCTTCCAATGTGCAATACCTCACACAGGTCTGTATTAAAATCCATCTGCTATTTTTCAGCCCATTTTTCCAACTGGTCCAAGTCTCTCTGCAGACTCTGGAAACATTCCTCACTGTCTACTACACCTCCAATCATTGTATCATCAGCAAATTTGCTGATCCAATTTACCACATTATCATCCAGATCATTGATATACATGACAAATAACAATAAACCCAGCACTGCTCCCTGTGGCACACCACTAGTCACAGGCCTCCACTCGGAGAAGCAATTCTCTACTACCACTCTTTGGCTTCTTCCATTGAGCCAATGTCTAATCCAATTTACCACCTCTCCATGTATACCTAGCGACTGAATTTTCCTAACTAACCTCCCATGCGGGGCCATGTCAAAGGCCTTACTGAAATCCATGTAGACAATATGCACTGCCTTCCCTTCATCCACTTTCCTGGTAACCTCCTCTAAAAACTCCAATAGATTGGTCAAAAATGACCTACCACGCACAAAGCCATGTTCACTCTCCCTAATAAGTCCCGGTGTATCCAAATGCTTGTAGATTTTGTTTCTTAGTACTCCCTCCAATAACTTACCTCCTACGGACGTTAAACTTACCAGCCTATAATTTCCCCAATTACTTTTTGATCCTTTTTTTAAACAACGGAACAACATGAGCTACTCTCCAATCCTCCGGCACCTCACCTGTAGACAGCGACATTGTAAATATTTCTGCCAGGGCCCCCACAATTTCAGCACTAGTCTCCTTCAAGGTCCGAGCGAACACCCTATCAGGTCCCGGGGATTTATCCACTTCAATTTTCCTCAAGACAGCAAGCACCTCCTCCTTTTCAATCTGTACTGCTTGCATGATCTCACTACTTTTTTTTCTTAATCCATAGACTTCATGCCAGTTTCCTTAGTAAATACAGACGCTAAAAACTTAGTTAAGATCTCCCCCATTTCCTTTGGTGCCGCACATAGCCGACCACTCTGATCTTCAAGCGGACCAATTTTATCCCTTACAATCCTTTTGCTCTTAATGTACCTGTAAAAAACTCTTTGGATTATCCTTCACTTTGATTGCCAAGGCAAACTCGTGTCTTCTTTTAACCCTCCTGATTTCTTTCTTAAGTATTTTCTTCCATTTCTTATACTCCTCAAGCACCTTATTTACTCCCTGTTTCCTATACATTGTATAGAATTCCCTCTTCTTTTTTATAGAGTTGCAATATCCCTTGAGAACCAAGGTTCCTTATTCGTATTCACTTTGCCGTTAATCCTGACAGGAACATACAAACTCTGCACTCTCAAAATTTATCCTTTGAAGGCTTCCCACCTACCGATCACATCTTTGCCAGAGAACAATTTGTCCCAATCCACGCTTTTTAGATCCTTTATCATTTCTTCAAATTTGGCCTTCTTCCAGTTTATCACCTTAACCCGCGGACCTGATCTTTCCTTCTCCATGATCAAGTTGAAACTAATGGTGTTATGATCACTGGAACCAAAGTGCTCCCCTACACAAACTTCCATCACTTGTCTTAACTGGTTTCCTAACATGAGATCCAATATTGCATTCCCTCTAGTTGGTCCCTCTATATATTGATTTAGAAAACTTTCCTGAACACATTTTACAAACTCTAAACCATCTAGACCCCTAACAGTATTGGAGCCCCAATCAATATATGGAAAATTAACATCCTCTACCACCACAACTTTATGTTTACTGCAGTTGCCTGCTATCTCTCTGCAGATTAGCTCTTCCAATTCTCGTTGACTATTGGGTGGTCTGTAATACAATCCCACTAATGTGGTCAAACCTTTCCTGTTTCTCAGCTCCACCCATAAGGACTCAGTAGACAAGCCCTCTAATCTGTCCTGCCTGAGCACTGCTGTAATATTTTCCCTAACAAGCAATGCTACTCCTCCACCTTTCATTCCCCTGCCTCGATCACATCTGATACATCGGAACCCTGGAATATTAAGCTGCCAGTCCTGCCCCTCCTGTAGCCAAGTTTCACTAATTGCTATAACGTCATAATTACACGAGCCAATCCACGCCCTCAACTCATCCGCTTTCCCCGCAATACTCCCAGCATTGAAATGTATACACCTCAGAAGATTTTTACCACCACCTACAAACTTTCTATTAGCGGATTTGCTTGAACTTTTAACATCATTTAATTTCACCCCAGCCACACTGTCAGCTCTGGCACTCTGGTTCCCATCCCCCTGAAAATCTAGTTTAAAGCCTCCCCAATAACAGTAACAAACCTCCCTGAAAGGATATTGGTCCCCCTGCAGTTCAAGTGTAACCCATCTCTCTTGTACAGGTCCCATCTGCACCAAAAGAGGTCCCAATGATCCTGAAATCTGAAACCCTACCCCCTACACCAGTTCTTCAGCCACTTTTTCATCCTCCAGAGCATCCTATTCCTACCCTCACTGGCACGTAGCACATGTAGCAATTCTGATATTACCACCTCTAGGTCCTGCTTTTCAACTTCCTACCAAGCTCTCTATACTCACTCTCCAGGACCTCCTCACTCTTCCTTGCTAGGTCATTGGAACCGCCTTTATACGTTTCAATAAGATCCCCTCTCAATCTTCTATATTCCACCGAGTATAAGCCTAGCCAATCCAGTCTTTTATCATATGAACGTCCTGCCATCCCAGGAATCAATCTGGTGAACCTTGTTTGTACTCCCTCTATGGCAAGGATGTCTTTCCTCAAAAAATGGGGACCAAAGCTGCACACAATACTCTAGGTGTGGTCGCACCAAGGCCTTGTACAACTGCAGTAGTACCTCCCTGCTCCTGTACTCGAATCCTCTTGCTATGAATGCCAGCATGCCATTGGCCTTTTTCACCTCCTGCTGTACCTGCATGCCCACTTTCAATGACTGGTGTGTAATGACATCCAGGTCTCGTTGCTCCTCCCCTTTTCCTAATCGGCCACTATTCAGATAATAATCTGTTTTCCTGTTTTTGCCACCAAAGTGGATAACCTCACATTTATCCACATTAAATTGCATCTGCCATGAATTTGCCCCTTCACCTTACCTATCCAAGTCACCCTGCATCCTCTTAGCATCCTCCTCACAGCTAACACTGCCGCCCAGCTTCGTGTCATCCGCAAACTTGGAGATGCTGCATTTAATTCCCTCATCTAAGTCAATATTATATATTGTAAACAACTGGGGTCCCACCACTGAACCTTGCATTTACCCCACTAGTCACTGACTGCCATTCTGAAAAGGTTTTGTTTATACCTACCCTTTGCTTCCTGTCTTCCAACCAATTCTGTATCTACATCAATACCTTACCCCCATTACCGTGTGCTTTAAGTTTGCACACTAATCTCCTATGTGGGACTTGTCAAAAGACTTTTGAAAATCCAAATATACCACATCCACTGGTTCTCCCCTATCCACTCTACCAGTTACATCCTCGAACAACGCTATATCAGGAAGGATTCGATAGGCTGTGTTTCCCCATTGGAGGAAAGGCAATTTGAGAGTTGACTTGACCGTAGTTAATGAAATTTGAACGAAATATTGGGTGTACATTCTTGTGTCTCAAACTGGATGACATAGATTCACAGATGGTTTAAACGGAATTTAGTTGGTGCATTATTTGTCCGGAATAATTGTTATACCATGTTCTCTCAGAGAAGTCGTTGGATGAACTTACATTAACAATATTCCAAAGATATCTGAATGTATACTTCTATGCGAAGTGGAATTGGTATACATGAAGATGATTGTCGACATAAGCATGGTGGGCTGAAAAAACTTTTGCTTATTATGTACAACTCTACAATAATTGCATGTACAATGTGCAACACTGATCTGTAATTGAAATCAGCAGGTTTCTGGTCTATCCGCAAGCTAATATCAATGTTACCTTTGCGTCGTTTTCCAGCCTATTGTCTCAATCAGAGAATAATCTCCCGAACAGATATCACTCGTGAATCCAGTGAAGAGAATCCAATACCACAAATTCAGGGAGATTTGTAAAACGACTTCTTGCAGGCAATTAGAACACGTATATTAATTAATGCTGAGCATTCAGGAAGATAAATGAATATAGCAGTAGATCAAATTTGCGCACAGAACAACTATACCTGCGTTTGCCCAGCCTCTCTGCCACTCTTTGACGCTGCCCCCAGACGAAGGAGCCTTCACTTGGCCGGTCTTATTCTCTCCAATGGTTGATGTTTCCGGAGGATAGTGCAAGAGTAAATGGAACGCATAATCGATGAGGGATGTAGAATAAAACCTGCAGTTCATGTTAGAGTGCGATTTGGTTTCGGGATGCTCCTATTTTTATTTCTGTTCTCTGTGCTTTTGATCGTGGAGGTCTGCCTCTCCAGCCTGCAGCATTGCGCTAAATGTAAGCATATTGAATTGAAATGAACCAGGTTTATATTCTTAAACTGTTTTCCATGACTCATTGTAGTTTGATTTTTTTTTGTCTCGGGTTTTCGACTGTTTTGCCGTTTGCGTAATTTGTTCTTTGTTTTGTGTGTTGGATGCTTGATGTTTTCTTGGAACGAGTTCCATGCTGTTTCATGGTTTCGTGGCTGCCATGAGAACTGCGGTCTCTGCAGCTTGCAGTGGAGCATTGAGCTTCTTGTGTTTATGAGCACCTTCATTATGCGAATAGAGCCGTTAAGCCTTTGTGCTTTCCTTTTACTATTGTCAAATCAATTGTGGCTGGCAGGTGTTTCCAGCTCCTGTGTCAAGCCGTGAACCCGCTGGTCGCAATTCCCGTGCTGGGTTTGTGACAGCGAACACTGTGACAGAGAAAGTCTGATGCTCCACCGCACTTGAGTCTAGTCCTTTATTTCCGAGTTATTCATTATGCTATGTTTATGAGCTACAGTATATCTATGTTCCCGACGTATATGCTACTCTCGGGAGATTCAAACTACACTCCTGAGTTTCATGCTACGCTTCCGAGTCCCAGTGCGGCCTCGATCATCCAGACTTACTTCAGATTACCAGAACAATCTCTAGAGCTCCAGGTCTACCCGGATTTTCAGTATACCTCGAGGGCACCAGGAAGAGATTGGGAATTTCAGATCTATCAAGAGTAAATCAGATTTGTTCCCAGTGTTCCAATGCTGCCTCGAGGATCATGTCTACCTTATGTTATTTTACTTTTTTTTTTTTTTTCAAATCTGCCCTGAGAACTCCCTGGGCCATCAGGTGCCTGCCTTGTTGGACGGGATGATAATTTCATGAGACCTGCAGCCTCTGCAACTTGTTTCGAACATTGAGCTTTCAGGGTTCCTGAACACATCTAATTACAAATTGTTATCTGGTCAGATGTCATGCAGTTGTGTTTTCCGTTTAACCTTGTAAAGTTATTGAGGTTGGCACCTGTTACGCGTTGCTGTGTCGAGTCCTCAGCCCACCGTCCGCAACAACGTGGAGGAGTCGGTGCCAGCAACTAACGTTACAGCGACAGCCTGCCATTCCGCCACGCTTAGGTCCAGTCGACTGGAGGCACACAGTGACACTGGCTGCCTGTGGGAAGATGAATCTCAGAATATCATCCTTATAACAGAAGGCAATAAGGTTACGCACCTCCCACAGACCGTCGCTGATGAGGTTTTAAAACACTGCTGTAGTACCCACTAAACCGAATAGTTTTACCAAGGTAATTATCATGTCCGTTGAAGGCTGTCATCCATTGATCTCCCTGTCGGATCCGGACCAGGTTGTAGGCATTCCGGTGGCCATCTTTAGTGAAGACGGCGGCTGCTAGTAACAATATGAATACCATATTAATGATATGAAATGGGTACCATGTGCTGATTGCCATTCAATTTAGACCTCTGTAATTGACGCATGGTCTCAGTCCGACGTCCATCGAAAAAGGACAGCCCTCCAGCAGGTGAAGTGAACGGCCGAAAAATCCCGGATGTCAAAACCTATATTGGATTCCCCTCCCTTGAGAAAATGACATAGAACCTTCCCGATTGAAATATGTCAAGGTAATAAGCTGATGGGGCAATCGTAGTTTCTGTGATACTGCTGTGCAGTAATTCTCCTCTTGCTCTAGATCCCCATCAAATCAAAATATTCTGATGACAGTGGAGAATAATTTTCCCAGCTGTTAAGCCTTTCTGCCTTCGTTTTAATATTGTCAAGTGAATTCAGGCTGGAACGTATTTCCAGCTCCTGTGTCCAGTCCGATTAGTTCAAGCCCAACCTTTAGTAATCAACTCGACTGACCACTCTATATAGTTCCCTGCATGTCGCCCTGACGCTCATGTAGGCATCGTGAAAACTCGGAATAGCCTCTCGGAGCTCTGCTTAGGTATCTTGGAATCTGTAGGAAGGCCTTATCCTGGCATACATTCGTGTCGTGACCAACTCTGAATCGTGCCAAAAGAACAGTTATTTCAAGGATTATGAAGATGTAGCACGGATAATCTATGATTAAGAGAATTATGAAGGATGAAGAAGGTGATAACTCTTCTTAAAGCTGAAAGGGACGGAAAAAAATAAAGCACGTTTACAGAAACTACCCAGGGACGTCCAAGCAGTAGGCTGGTCGAGCCGTTATTTGCGAAATTGGATTTTCTCTGCCAGAACAAAACATCCAATTGAACTAAGGTCTACAAAGTTTCCAAAATAATGTTGTTGACCACCGCAAAGTGATAACGAAGGTACATATAGTAAAACCACTTCTTTCAGAAAAGGGTTGTCAATTCTTCAGTATATTTCCTGCAAATCCTCCTCCTGATCACCGACGTTAAGATAGTAACTTAATCCTCGTCCTAATAGTGCAAAAAAAAAAAAAAAAAAAAGAAAAAGAAAAAGCCTCGTTGTTTCATCTGTTCTCTATCGCTAGGGTTCGGAAATCAATAAATCGTCTGCCACAGATCTCACTCCCAGACGGAGCTGCATGTGTTTGCCGGCTGCCTGTGAGTCCCCGCGCAGAATGAACAAAAATCCATAAAAGGGTTCTTAGAAATGAGTTTATGTCACAGCACACGGATGCTCCCTTTTGCAATTACGCTGTTGCCTATGAAAGGGCAGTTCAGGAGAGGAAGGTTATTAAACTTCTTTTTCTTTAGCTCTTCCGAAGGGAACTTTGCGGATGTAATTCAATGTCCAGGAAGCAGTGGTTTAAGAATCAGTGGCAAGACTCAGGGTCTCCATCGAAATGCTGCATGAGGTTTGTGTTAATTAGCCCAACATGGCGGTTCTGGGGCAAAAAAAAAACGTAACAGATCACATAAGTGAATGCTCGGAACAAGAGTCCACCTCTGAAGAATGTGAATCCCACTTACTAGCATTGGGGTTCTTCTGCAATGATACATTTATCTCCTGCTGAAACAGCCCATGCCGCTCAGCTACTTGTCTTTAGCAGGCGAATGTCGTGCGAAGTTGGTAAATCTCCACTCGATAAAACATTGTTTGAGCCTTGATGTATCAATGTTCACTAGAATGGACCCGGTAGCGAAATAAACTCAGGAGGCGTTGTAGAATATATCCATGACGTCAACATTTCAAGAAATAACCAAACGCGGAGTTCCTTTACTTGGGTCTTGCGCACACAGAATGGTTATTCATACAGTACTTGAACCCAGGACGCATCGATAAACGTTGAACAAGAATAACCTGAAAGCTCGAGAAAATCCGTCTCCACGCGAAACGTCACAAAAGAACCGCAGTGACTGCTTAATTACAGAAGTAGCTGACGCTACTCGGCGCCTCTCGATGGCCAGAAGGACTTTTGACAACATCTTTAGTGCTTCAACACCCACCCCCCAATCGAGAGCGGGCACCTGCCGATACATTGCGAACCTGACACCTGTTTTGAATGTCGATGATTAACTGCGGATGCAGAAAGCCCGCCAAGAGCGGCTACCATCTTTCGTCAGTGCCATTGCATTCCTAGCCAACGAGACATTGTACGTTGCCACGGACACTTCCGGAGTCCAGTGGTAGCGGTTAAGAAGGCAAATGCCATTTTAGCATTCATTTCAACAGGTGTAGAATACAACAGCATTTATGTGAAGCTGGAGCTTTAAATGTACTAGTGAGGACTTACCTACAGCATTGTGAACTGTTTTGGGCCTCTCGCCTTAGAAGTGATGTGCTGGCATTGGAGAAGCACCAGAGGAGGCTCACAAGAATGATTCCATGAATGTAAGGGCTATCAGACGAGGAATCTTTGATGCCCATGCGTCTGTAATCACTGTAACTCAGAGGATGAGAGAGGATCTCTCTGAATCGTTTCGAAAGTTGAAAGGCCTAGACAGAATGGATGAGCAAAGGGTGTTTTCCATGGTTGTTGAGTCTAGGACAAGAGGGCAAAGCCTCAGGATGTAGGGCACTCTGTCAGAACAGAAATGGGGAGATTTTTTTTTGTTTTATCCAAAGGGTGGTAAATCTGTGGATTTTTTTTTTTTTTTTTTGCCACATGCAGCTGTGGAGGCCAGGTCATTGGGCGTGTTGATGGCAGAGATGCATAGGTGCTTGACTGGACATGGCATTTAAAGCTGAGATGAAACCCGGGAACTGGGGGTAATGGGGAGATATAGACAAAAAGGATCGTCTATGATTGAATGGCGGAGAAGACTCGATGGACTAGATGACCTAATTCTGCCCCTGTGCCTTATGGCCTTAATGTCCTATGGTAGTCTAACTATGTAATCCTTTGGTCGTCGACACCGGGTGGGGATGGAAAGCCTTGTGAACACACGACTAGAAATTAGAAGCTTAAGGCGAGTGAAAAGAATGGTGGGATGGCTATGTATAGTTCTCTTTAAATTAAAGTGATAGTTCACTCGTGTGGAGTTTCCGAACATCTTAAAAGGACCAAGTTCCGAGATCACTACCGCTTCTAAGTTCCTGGAAAAAAAAAAGACACCTACGTGGCCTGGGCAGAAGGAGGTCTTAGTCGTTAAAGATGGTTAGTCTGCTTCTGCTGCTCCTTTGAATAGGCAATTGCAGTCTATATTGCCTTAAACACTGTCCGGCTGCAGCTTACAACCAATCTATCAGAAGCGGGAGCTCCAATTCCGACCCCTACTCCAGGATTAGTGGCACATTGTAGCCAAACAGACAGTTGGAAGGGAACTTCCCAATGGAGAAGTAAAACCGATTGTTCTGAGCTCATTTTGTCTGAATAAAATGTTTTTATTTCAATGTACTCGGATTTGCTGACAACAGACTGCTTAGAGATCTCTCCAAAAACTGATTCAATCTTAGGACTTCCCATTAGTTGGCTCCTGAGATCCTGGGGTTAAATTAAAACTGACTGATGAGACGACAAAACCCTACAAAATTTAGGAGTCAATTGCGGACCACATTCACGGGGAAGGATACTTACATCA
Organism: Mobula birostris; assembly: GCF_030028105.1. Taxonomy (NCBI): domain Eukaryota; kingdom Metazoa; phylum Chordata; class Chondrichthyes; order Myliobatiformes; family Myliobatidae; genus Mobula; species Mobula birostris. The sequence continues at coordinate 145,108,366 of NC_092377.1, forward strand.
TCAGCTTGGTTGTTTTCGCCTCCGTGGTTATTTACGGAGATCAACAGAGTGATAAACCTTTGATTCCCGCTCCGACGAAATCATATGACAGTGTTTCCTCTGGATGGAGGAAGTCCAGTGTTAACATCGAAGAAACTTACATGCAGGGAGGACTGGAAATTGGTAGATCACTAAAATCTCGTGAGACTGTGATCCAGCTTCTTTATTCCGGGAATACACATCGCATACCGAAACGCTGTCTTTGACAACATTGGCCATGCCAGGGCATCGGAACCACCTCTGGAACTCCCAGGTGACCGATCACGTTGGAGGCATACGCCAAATGAATACGCTAGTGTTGACCACCTCAGGGATGAAGATACGACCATATTGTTCGAAAGCTTCTGTATCTGTTTAAGATGACATTACTGAGGAAGAAAGGAAGCTAATGCCGGTTCTTAAAGCAATAATTACAACTAAATTCTTTATTAATAACTTTTCTCTGTGCAAAATTGCGGTGAAGGATTGTCCAACAAAATAATAATGTGCGCAAATTTGAGGCTGTCTCGTGTATCGAGAAGAGTCGGGTGTGTGTAGCTTATAAAAGTAGGAACACTGGAACGTTCCCCTCAACAGAGAGAGGGGTCTGATGGATCCATAATCTGGGTCGATTGGGAGAGTTGACGTATGTGCCAGAAAATGCCGACGAGGTTGAGGCCCAAAACGCATAGAAGCGAAGGGCGCAGGGATCGAGTGTGCGAGAGGACTCGTTGTTTGGACAATTTAAACGCCGAGTTAAATGGGAGTCGAGACCGTAGGCAAGGTCCCAACGGTAATCATCGCTCCTCCGCAACGTACTGCGTACATCGCTCTCCATGGTGTTGTGGCTGAGTCTATATTCGGCTCCGGCTGCTCCAGGTCTCCTGTCTATGAGCTTGGCTCTGTTTTGCTATGTAATGACCTGCGGCGTAGACTGTGGGCCTACAAGATCTGTGTTTATTTTAATCTGTCTGCAAACTGGGGCCTGTCATTATTTTTAATGGGTTCTTTATGGTGTCCTCTTTTGCGGCTGTCAGTACGTAGACGAATTATATGATTATAAGGAAACAAATCTCAGGGTTTTATAAGTAATGTATACTTTGATCATAAAAGCATTCCAACTTTGAACTTTAGAATCATAAGCAAAATAAGAATTAGGTGTATTATCACCAGCATTTGACGTGAAATTTGTTAATTTAGCAGCAGCAGTTCAATGCAATACATAATATAGAAGAGAAAAAAAGAAATTTAAAAAAATAGTAATAGTAATAATATAAATTAATTACAGTATTCGTGTATTAAATACACACACACACACACACACACACACACATATATATATATATATATATTAATTGTACAGAAAACAGAAATACTGTATATTAAGAAAGTGAGGTAGTGTCCAAAGGTTCAATATCCATTTAGGAATCGAATGGCAGAGGTGCAGAAGCTCTTCCTGTATCGCTGAATGTGTGCCTTCAGGCTTCTGTACCTCCTGCCTAATGATATCAGTGAGAAAAGGGCATGCACTGGGTGCTGGTGTTCCTTAGTAATGGACTCTGCCTTTCTGAGACACCGTTCTTTGAAGATGTCCTTGGTACTTGGTAGACTTGTACCCAAGGTGAAGCTGACTTCCAACCCTCTGCAGCCTTTTACGGTCCTGTGCAGTAGCAACCACCGTCCCTCGCACCCACACCCCACCCCATACCAGACAGTGATGTAGCCTGTCAGAATGCTCTCCATTGTACATCTATAGAAGATTTTGAGAACGTTGAACTGATACGTAAATCTAATGGGAGCCAGCGATATTGATTTGTTTCGGATGGTCTCTGGGATTTCTTCCATACTTGCCGCTTCAAACTGCCTAGAAAGTCATGACGAAGGGTTCCGAGCCGAAACGTCGACTCATCGTTTCCACCACTGCTGCCCGACCTGCTTTGTTCCTCCAGCATGTCGTGAGAACTGCCTCGAAAGAACGTTCAGTTTCTGATCTTCAGAAAAATGTCTGAATATAATAATAAATCTGAGCCTGTTGAAGATTAATTACCAACCTGCATTCCAAGGCTTCAATCTTTTGTTGTTAAATGAAGAGACTGTTTTTTTTTTTTCTCTCTTACTAGGGAGAGAGAGAGCCTGTGATATATCCAATTACCGGTTGACTGAAAGACTCTGTGTCTTTATTCAGGGCTCCGTGGAGTGTGCCGATGATTTTTTTTTTTTTTTTTCTGTTGGGGAAGGAAGTGAGTTCGTTACCATCCTGCTGTTTGTCCGTGGGAGGGGGGAGCTGCAAAATAGGGGGGGGGGGCAAGGCCTTTTGGGCTCCAACTTGACCTCTCATTCATTCTTTGAGACACTCGTTTTGTGGATATTCGCGAAGAAAAATGGATAGGATGCATATTGTATTCATTTTTTTTTTCTGACAGAACCTTCTGACACCGCCTGTTCTAATTATATGTGGCTTTCTTTCTATATGATTTCATAGCTATTTCAGAAAATAAGTTAAGTCTGAAGCCTGAAACCACATTTCGAAATGCATTTTTCAGAAAACATTCACTGTAACTCCTTCTCTGAGAATGTCATGGCTGAATAAATTGACATTTCCTGTAATATACTCACGTTGATAAAAAAAACACAACAAGAAATTGGTAGAATTTAATTCGAAGTCTTTCCAATAGAACAAGACCAAACAAAACGTACACTGAACTAATATATATAAGAAGTCACGGGAAACTGACTGATTCTGAAGCGAATAGTCGTTGTTTTTTTTTTTCCTTTTGACACTTTGCCTGCACGCAAAAGGAAAAAAAAGAAATCTTCAATATGAAAGGAACCAAGTATTACATACCTCTAGGGGATCTGTGTCTTTTTTTTGTGTGAGAATGATGTAATGCTCTTTTGGAGTCCACCTGATGAAATGTTCCCGCCAATGTGAGTTCACGTGATGACATGTGCACCACGGGTATATATGGGTAGACCTCAGATGGCGCAGTTAGTTTTTAGTTTTTAGTTTTCCAGCTAGAACGTGGGTCTGCGTCTCCGTTTCTGTTGCGTATTTATTTTATGACGCATTTTTATTTTTAAAACGGAGTGTAAAGTTCTGTTGCAAGGTACAATAGTGCTGGATTGGCACATTTTGCTAGATGTGTTGATGTACATTTTTTCCCAGCAGTACTGGAGAGTGAAGACTTTATCGAAGTACAGGATAGGAAGGATTACGAGAATTTGGGATCGTTCGGCAATTTAATAAAGGATCGATCTTATTGAGTCTTCATTGAAGCAGTAGCGACCTGCATCGCGGATAACTTTTGTCAAAAGAGCTAGGAAGTTCACGCGGGATTTGCTCTCGAGAAACTAAGGTCAGCTGTTTTAAGCCGTTTATTTCCTGCATCGTGAATCCTTCGGACAGAACCAACAGGAAAGTCGTGTCTATGAAGAAATCCTTCTCCAGAGAAGTCTCTCCCAATTGAAAGAAGAAATCTGTTGGACTTGCGAATTTACCATTTTAAGAACTGTATCTGACTTTACCGCTTTAACAACAGTTTTCGCATTTAACGGTTTAAGAACCGGTGCCGAGCGACGGTTTGCTGAACGGCCGCATAGCCGTTAACTTCCGGTTGAGGTTTTCGTTTATTTTTATTGTTTATCTGTGTTTAATAAATGTTTGGTTGTTTTTGTATAACCTGTCTCGATTGATGTTCATTGTTGCCGGTTGCATAACACAAGCAACTGAAATAAAGAAAATTGCAACGGTAAGCAGCAGAGCCGATACGTGCTAAGATTGATGAATAATTCGGTAACAGGTACAGCACATAGTTTTGTTCCTATGAATATGGAAAACTTGTGCTATAGTCGTTAAGTGAAACTTGTGAAGTGAAATTTCAGCTAACCTAATGGAATCAGCTGAATAGTAATTGATAAAGCGGTAATCCCAAAACCTTCCAACAATTAGAAAGATGTGGGTTCGCAGAAAACGCCAGGTCAGAAAAAGGACGAGACTCGTGGATGGACATTAATTTGTATACAGTTAAATGATGCGATTCTAGAGAAACAGAACAGAAACCGCAACATCCATTGTCTTTATTTATCAATCTGTTGCTCCAACTGCAAAGTTCACTTTATATAAATTTCAGCCATATATTTGATCTGACTATGCATTATGACCACACGCATGTTGCACAGACTTAAGCTAGAATTGGCCTACTGTATTCTGTACAACATTGCTCTATACGATATCTTCATTTGAGGTTAGCTCTTTGTCACACCTTATGCATGGTTTTACTTTGTATTTTGCTGTTATTGAAGTGATTGCAAACCATCTCACGGTAATGCATATATCCTGGCTGTTAACATTTAATATTGTCTCCGAACATCAAACTGTAAAGATTATTTCCGATTGTGCATGGAAGTTTGCCACAGAGTGCATAAACGGTGTTGCAAGTATTCATACTCTTGCATTGGCATCCTTGAATTCCTCACTTGCGTGGAGTCCTGTCTCGGAAAATCAGCATCTCTAATCAGGGAACACCACCACTTAAGCCATGCTTCTTTCCCGTTAAAAACAAACTTTGAAGAAAGCAAAGGGTTGTCAGGCCTCACACCACCAGGTTCTGGAAATTTTATTTCTATCCATCTAAAAATGGTAAAGCCTGAAGCACGGAAAGAGTCAAACGCACTATTTTCATCACTGGAAATACATATGAATCTGTCGGATCACCACACTTGGATTCAGATATTGCATCTGAACACCATGAAAAATATTTTGAGCACGATTTTGTTGAATGGTGTTTTCCACTTGATTGTATTGGTGCAATCATCAGGATGAGCTAAACTGCTGCAAAATTCTGTGCTGTGTTATTTCCAATGAGAGAAAAGAAATACAATATGATTTAGAACGTTGAGCGAGTGACAAGTAATATCGCAGATGTAGACTCTGCTCTCATTTTATAATTATTTTTTCTGTCTCCATAAGTGTGTTATGTCTTATTAATAAAGTGCGTCCAAGATTACTTTAATTTTCATGAAATGTGGATTTGCCCTCCATATTAATTAACAGTGCTGTCGGAGCGTAAAGAGCCAGAAGACTCTAACATCTTTTCTAAATGCATTGTCAGAAAAGATTCTTTGAAATATTGCTGACTAACAGCTTCTGCACCACAGTCTGGGCTCGATAATATGCTTCCTGTAACATACTCAAGTTGATAAAAAATATCAAAAAAAAGGAAAAATTGTCGATGTAATTTAAATGGAACTCTAAGCAGAATAAACAGAGATACGTTAAAATAATATCTAGACTGGGCCGATGGAAAATTGCAGGTCAGATGACGGTGACGGGTAAAGATGCCGTTTTTGCCCTGTGACATTTCTCTGCACAAAAATACATGGTTTCCGTGAAAGGAACCTTACCACTGCAGAAGTAGAGAAACGATGGAAAAATGCTAAGGCTGATGAAAGATTAGTTAACATGTAATATAGTGGGATTGTACCAGGGAATTAAAAGATGAAGGGAAAAAAAAAAAAAAAAACTCGTGATCTGTTTATGAAATGAAAGCTGTGAATTGAATATTGAGTGAACTTAATGAAATCCGTCTAATAATAAAAGGTAAGGCAATGATCCTCAATCTTTCGGAAAAGTCAGGCTACACGGTAAATGCACGACCAGAAAGGGGAATAGACAAGAAAATGGAAATTATATTTCATGCAATTTAAACATGCGCTTTAGGGGAAAAGGAACAGAAATCGTTATGTATACCGTCTTCATTTATCAGATCGAGTTTTCCCGGCTACATGTTTCATTTTATATAAATTTCAGCGTTCTATTCCACACTTGACTAATGTTTTCTCTGAGTCTGAATTATGATCACTCATATGTTGTAAAGTATATTGTGTACAACATTGCACAATGCAGTATATTCATTTGAAATTAGCTCTTTAACAGATTTTATACACGCTTTTACTCTGGTCTGTGCGTTGCTCGTTATTGGAGTGATTGTAAACGATCTCACACTGAAGTGTAACGCCTGGCTTTTAACATTTCACACTACCTCAGAATATCAGCTAGTAAGTTCACTTTACTTGTGTGTATGGGACTTTTCTACAGAATACACAAAACTTGCTGCAATCATTCATAGTCTTTCAGTTGCATCCTTGAATCTCTCACTTGCAAAAACCGCAGTCATTTCTGGTTGTCATCAACATCTCTTACATAATCTCTACCAGCACTGGTGCACTGCGAGGTTGCATGCGTAACATCCTGTTCTGGGTCAAGTTGAAGTTCAAGTGGAAAGGCATTCAACCATATGTGTCCTCATGATTAAAAACACTCAAAGCAACGTTACTCCGGAGCCAATGTGCAAGACACAATTCTAACGGTCACACAAAGCACATACAGCATATACAAGATAACAAACACATATGATTCATCATTAAAAAAAGAACAGTCGCGTTACACGGTTTATATTTATTACGTTGCGGCTAACCACAGCTGCAATATCATACTTAATTTCTGTCGCAAGCCGATTCAAAGGTGCTGACGGATTAGCATAAAGAACGGAAATTGTAACTCTCACTCAAAGGTGTCACAACATCTACTTACTGGAAGTTAGCAAGACCAAACTGTTGGTTGACGTTGTCAGTATAATGAAATTACACCAGAGCCCGATGGGCCTGTGCACATTGGGGAATCAGAGGTAGAGTGGGTGAGCAATTTTAAATTCCTCGATGTTATAATTTCAGAGCAACGTTTCTGGGCGCCGGTTATAAATGCAATTACGGACAGAGCACATCAGCGCTTCTACTTACTTAAAGGTTTGCCACGATTCCGCATGGCATCTAAAACTTTGACAATGACCCATATGTGCGATGAAAAATATAGTGATTGGTTGGATCACTGTATTGTAAAGAGACACCAAAGCCCTTGAACAGAAAATCTTCCTAAAAGTACTTGATACGGCTGAGTTCAGCACGGGTTAAGTTCTCCCCACCAGTGAGCACATCTACACGGAACGTTATCAAGGGAATCAGCACATCGGGACATCGATAGGATGCAGCACTGGGCTGAGAAGTGGCAGATGGACTTCAAGCCAGATAATGTGAAGTGGTTCATGTTGGTAGGTCACATTTGTAAGCAGAAGATATTATGAATGATAAGACTCTTAGGAGTGTGGAGGATCTGAGAGATCTTGGAGTCCGTATCAATAGAACACTTAAAGAAGCTACGCAGGTTCACAGAGTTGTTAAGAAGACATATGATGTGTTGGCCTTCGCCAAACGTGGGATTGATTTCAAGAGCCATGAGGTAATATTACAGCTATAAAAGACCTAAGGCAGACCCCGCTTAGACTACTCTGTTCAGTTCTGGTCACCTCACTAGAGGAAGGAGGTAGATTCTATAAAGAGAGTGAATAGGTTATTTACAAGAATAGTGCCTGGATTGGAGGGCGTACCTTATGAAAATAGGAAGAGTGAACTTGGCCTTTTCTGCTTGGAGCAATTAGCGATGAGACGTGACATTCTAGAGGTGTATAAGTAAATAAGAGGCATTGATCTTGTGGATAACCAAAGGATTTGTCCCGCAGCTGAAATTGCTAATACGAAGTGGCATAGTTATAAGGTGCTTGGAGATAGGTACCCAGGGGATGCCAGGGGTAAGTTTTGTTCATACAGGGCAGGCGGTGGTGGAAGTGAATACAATAGAGTCTTTTAAGAGCCACTTAGATAGGTAAATCGAGCTTAGAATAATAAAGGGCTATGCACTAGGGAAATTCTAGGCAGTTTCTCGAGTAAGTTACACGGTCGGCATAATATTGGGGCTAATGTGTCTGTAAAGCGCTGAATATTTCTATGTTCTATACTCATGTAATACCACCACCTATGTGATACTGTCGTCTTTTGCTGCATTATGGAGTCTAGGCTCTTGAATCTCACAGTAACATGCTCAATAAATATTATTACCTCACAAATATCAGGCATTCAACCAAATGGAATAACCTTATTTGCTCCATCAATGAAATATTCCTGCAATTGGTGCATTCACATTCATGAATGCGTCATGCCTTGTTCCCGGTATTTATCGCATATTTATTCTTTTGATTATTGTTGTATTCGAATTTTGTTTTCAATTTAAACTCTGAACACTTGAGGTACGGGTGTAGCCAAACGCCGTCATTCGTCAACTACTTGGAAATTTTGGACCGTTTCTTCTCACGGTACCAGGCTGCCGCTCCACCCAGTTTTTTTTTGTGGTAATATTATGAATTAAATTTTATCACCGTCTCGCCATTTAAGTTTGTCGTTTTTCTCCCCTTTGCTGCACATCTTAGCCGTGCACACTGAGACCCATATTTTAAAACAACTTTTTACTTAATATTGTATGCCACTTGATTCTGCCTGTGCAGGTCATCTGATTGAGTGAAACTGCTACAGGACCGTGCAATGTTTTTGATTGTTTCTAGTTTCTCTTGCCACTTTCTGCAAGATCGACTTGAAATTCTACCTGTTTTGTTATGTATTTCTGACATAACTCTGTCGGACACATGGTCTTGCAATGCCTCATATAAACCCTCTGTTTCTGGGAACACGGTTCCAACACCGAACAACCAATTCAATACGTTCGTGTCATCCATTCCACCCAGATAGTCAGGATAACTTCCATGGCGTGAGATGGTTTACTGTTAACTTCAATAGTGACAACAATTTCAATGTTGTGCTTTCGATTCACTTAAATGATGTTTACTTCATATCAGAATTGCATATGATCGTGTTGAGTGCTGAATGAAGTTTTCCAGAATAAAAACATATGCCTAGAAGGTTTATTTGAGTGCTGTGTATTTTTATGTCTCCTTCTCCTTCTGTCCTATGTAGTGCTGATCAAAGCGCGGTTGAGCGTGCATCGTGTTTCTAAAACTTAGCATTCCAGTTCTTGCTTTACTTTGTATTTTTTTTTCCGACCAATATATTATAACAAAAAGTACGCAAATATGTTGGTAACGATATTATTTAATGCCTTTGTTATATACTAAAATCGAGCTCTGTCTGTCATGGTCCGGTCCGTGGAGTCAGGACTCTGGGTCTTCCTGCTGTCCCTCGTTTGTTTGAGTTAATCATAGGCACCTAATTCCCATCTTTAGGCTTGGAATAGAAGTAGCCTTTGGGTTGAATGTGGGCTGCTGGTTTGTCATGTCATTCCCCTTTGGAGCAACCAGCTGATGGAAGGCTAGTGAAACCATTCATGATCTCTAGGCCTGGTTGGAGGACCACCGCTTCATGAAGCCTTGTTGCCACTCGTTGGAGTAGTTTTTGTGGTATAGATTTGGCTGTTTACCGGGCCAGCTGAATGGTTGTCAGACACTCTGAGCTAGGTAGGGATCTGGTTGTTTCCGTAGCCAGCGGAGGTTGATTGCTGTAACTGCGTCTCGGAGCAACCTCGAAGCAGAGATGGACTGTCTGTCGTTCTTTGGTGTTTCTCCATTCTTGGCCTCGCCTCTGCGGGGTCCGTCAGGCCGTTTTGCCGTTGCCCTGCCGGAGGACATGTCTTGTCTTGTCTTTGCCTCTATTGGACAAGTCCGACTGTTCTGTCGTTACCCAACAGGTGGACCCGTCTCACCTTGGTGTGGAGAGGTTGAATCCCGGCTTGTCTAAGTATAAGTCCCGGCTCTATGTCTATGTACTGTCCTGTCTCATGTTGGTGTCGCGTTAACGACGAGTCCTGGCTTTTCGAAGGACAAGTTCCGGCTGCATGTTGACGTATAGTTCCCAGTCGGTCTCTCAGCTCCAGCCCCCGAGTTATCAGCCTTTGCATTTTAAGATGAAGATCCCGAAGCGAGGCTGCTAGAACCCAAGCCTCGAAGATCCCGAAGCCAATTAAAGAAACCAAGTCTCGAAGATACGGAAGTCAGGCTCCAGGAACCCAAACCTCGAGGATTCCGAAGCCAGGCCTCGAGGATCCAGAAGCAAAGCTCCAAGGACCCAAGCCTCGAGGACCCCAAGCCAATATCCAGCAATCCAAACCTGCAGTCCCCAGCCTCCAAGCTGAAGACCCTAGGCCCCAGCCTGCGGCCAAGCTCAAGTCCCTAGGCCTAAGCCTGCAGCCAAGCTCAAGACCCTAGGCCCCAGCCTGCAGCCAAGCTGAAGACCCTAGGCCCCAGCCTGCAGCCAAGCTCAAGACACTTGACCCCAGCCTGCAGCCAAGCTCAAGACACTGGGTCCCAGCCTGCAGCCAAGCTCAAGACCCAAGACCCCACCTGCAGCCAATCTCAAGACCAAGACCCCAGCTTGCAGCCAAGCTCAAGACCAACACCCCAGCCTGTCGCCAAGCTCAGGCCTCTAGACCCCAGCCATGTCCTGTCCTGAAGCCATATCATGTCCTTGCCGGTTTCTGGGGTCCGAGCCCGAAGCAAAACCCAGGTTCTGGATCCATATCCAGTCTCGGCCTTGGAGTCCAATCCTTGTCTCCTAGTCCATGGCTTCTAGTCCTGCTACCGCTTTCCCGAGCCCAAGTCTGCGTGCTTGTCCCTGCACCTGGTCTGCAACCTGTCACATCCTTACTCTAGTCAAGTCCTGTTCCTTGTACTTCAGTGTATGTGTCTTGAATTTGGGTCCGTTACCAGCACCCGATGTGACACTGTCTGGTTCATTTTGTGGAACTTGAATTAGAAACATAGAAACATAGAAAATAGGTGCTGGAGTAAGCGCTTCGGCCCTTCGAGCCTGCACCGCCATTCAATATGATCATGGCTGATCACCCAGCTCAGAACCCTGCACCTGCCTTCCTTCTATACCCCCTGATCCCTTTAGCCACAAGGGCCATATCTAACTCGCTCTTAAATATAGCCAATGAACTGGCCTCTACTGTTTCCTGTGGCAGAGAATTCCACAGATTCACCACTCTGTGTGTGAAGAAGATTTTCCTCATCTCGGTCCTAAAAGGCTTCCCCTTTATCCTTAAACTGTGACCCCTCGTTCTGGACTTCCCCAACATCGGGAACAATCTTCCTGCATCTAGCCTGTCCAGTCCCTTTAGGATTTTATACTTTTCAATCAGCTCCCCCCTCAATCTTCTGAATTCCAACGAGATAAGCCTAGTTCATCCTGTCTTTTATCATATGAAAGTCCTGCCATCCTAGGAATCAATCTGGTGAACCTTCTTTGTACTCCCTCTATGGCAAGGATGTCTTTCCTCAGATTAGGGGACCAAAACTGCACACAATGCTCCAGGTGTGGTCTCACCAAGGCGTTGTACAACTGCAATAATACCTCCCTGGTCCTGTACTCGAATCTTCTTGCTATAAACGCCAGCATACCGTTCGCCTTTTTCACCGCCTGCTGTATCAGCATGCCCACTTTCAATGACTGGTGTATAATGACACCCAGGTCTTGTTGCACCTCCCCTTTTCCTAATCGGCCACCATTCAGTTAATAAACTGTTTTCCTGTTTTTGGCACCAAAGTGGATAACTTCACATTTATCCACATTAAATTGCATCTGCCATGAATTTGCCCACTCACCTAACCTATCCAAGTCACCCTGCATCCTCCTAACATCCTCCTCACAGCTAACAGTGCCGCCCAGCTTCCTGTCATCCGCAAACTTGGAGATGCTGCATTTACTTTCCTCATCCAAGTCATTAATATATATTGTAAACAACTGGGGTCCCAGCACTGAGCCTTGCGGTACCCCACTAGTCACTGCCTGCCATTCTGAAAAGGTCCCGTTTATTCCCACTCATTGCTTCCTGTCTGCCAAACAATTCTCTATCCACATCAATAATTTACCCCCAACACCGTGTGCTTTAAGTTTGCACACTAATCTCCTGTGTGGGACCTTGTCAAAAGCCTTTTGAAAATCCAAACATTCCACATCCACCGGTTCTCTCCTATCCACTCTACTAGTTACATTCTCAAAAAATTCTATGAGATTCGTCAGACATGATTTTCCTTTCACAAATCCATGCTGACTTTGTCCGATGATTTCACCGCTTTCCAAATGTGCCGTTATCACATCTTTAATAACTGACTCTAGCAGTTTCCCCACCACCGATGTTAGGCGAACTGGTTTATAACTCCCTGGTTTCTCTCTCCCTCCTTTTTTTTAAAAAAAGTGGGGTTTCATTAGCCACCCTCCAATTCTCAGGAACTAGTCCAGAATCTAAAGAGTTATGAAAAATTATCACTAATGTATCCACTATTTCTTGGGCTACTTCCTTAAGCACGCTGGGATGCAGACCATATGGCCCTGGGGATTTATCTGCCTTTAATCCCTTCAATTTACCTAACACCACTTCCCTACTAACATGTATTTCCCTCAGTTTCTCCATCTCACTAGACCCTCTGTCCCCTACTATTTCCGGAAGGTTATTTATGTCCTCCTTAGTGAAGACAGAACCAAAGTAAGTATTCAACTGGTCTGCCATGTCCTTGCTCCCCATAATCAATTCACCTGTTTCTGTCTGTCGGGGACCTACATTTGTCTTAACCAATCTTTTTCTTTTCACATATCTGTAAAAGCTTTTACAGTCAGTTTTTATGCTCCCTGCCAGTTTTCTCTCATAATCTTTGTTCCCCTTCCTAATTAAGCCCTTTGTCCTCCTTTGCGGAACTCTGAATTTCTCCCAGTCCTCAGGTGAGCCACTTTTTCTGGCTAATTTGTATGCTTCTTCTTTGAAATTGATACTATCCCTAATTTCCCTTGTCAGCCACAGGTGTAATACCTTCCTTGATTTATTCTTTTGCAAAACTGGGATGAACAATTGTTGTAGATCATCCATGCGATCTTTAAATGCTTGCCATTGCATATCCACCGTCAACCCTTTAATTGTCATTTGCCAGTCTATCTTAGCTAATTCACGTCTCATACCTTCAAAGTTACCCTTTTTTAAGTGCAGACCCTTTGTTTCTGATTTAACTATGTCACTCTCCATCTCAATGAAGAATTCCACCATATTATGGTCACTCTTACCCAAGGGGCCTCTCACGACAAAATTGGTAATTAGCCCTTCATCATTGCTCAATAGCCAGTCTAGAATAGCCTGCTCTCTCGTTAGTTCCTCGACATGTTGGTTCAAAAAACCATCCGGCATACATTCCAAGAAATCCTCTTCCTCAGCACCCTTACCAACTTGGTTCACCCAATCTACATGTAGATTGAAGTCACCCATTATAACTGCTGTTCCTTTATTGCACACATTTCTAATGTCCTGTTTAATGCCATCCCCAACCTCACTACTACTGTTAAGTGGCCTGTACACAACTCCCACCAGCGTTTTCTGCCCCTTAGTGTTATGCAGCTCTACCCATATCGATTCCACATCTTCCCGCCTTATGTCCTTCCTTTCTATTGCGTTAATGTCCTCTCTAACCAGCAACGCCACCCCACCTCCTTTTCTTTCATGTCTATACCTCCTGAATATTGAATATCCCTGAATGTTGAGCTCCCATCCTTGGTTAATCTGGAGCCATGTCACTGTGATCCCAACTATATCATAATCATTAATAACAATCTGCACTTTCAATTCATACACCTTGTTACGAATGCTCCTTGCATTGACACACAAAGCCTTCAGGCGCTCTTTTACAACTCTCTTAGCCCTTATACAATTATGTTGAAAAGTGGCCCTTTTTGATGCTTGGCCTGGATTTGTCGGCCTGCCACTTTTACTTTTCACCATACTACTTTTTGCTTCTACCCTCATTTTACACCCCTCTGTCTCTCTGCACTGGTTCCCATCCCCCTGTTGTGAACTAACCTCCTCTCGCCTAGCCTCTTTAATTTGATTCCCACCCCCGAACCATTCTTGTTTAAAGTCACCTCAGTAGCCCTCTCTAATCTCCCCGCCAGGATATTGATCCCCCTAGGATTCAAGTGTAAGCTGTCCTTTTTGTACTGGTCACGCCTATTGAATTCTATCAGACACTTTCACTTTGCCGCCAGCTGATTTAATGTCTTTGCTGAATGATATCCCTAATGCTTACAGTTTGCATTTTCATAAAACTATTTTATTGTCCAATCTGTTCTGTCTGATGTTCTACTAGTTCTATTGCCACCTTTAATAGATAATGTTGTATATTTATCTGATCGAAAGTTCACGTTCATATCTTTTGAAAATAGCTCTGTTGTTAGAAACACATGCTTGAGGATTTACTCATAAAGGGGCGTATAAAACGCGTATAAAGTATAATTTGTGTGGTTGTATCTGATTTGATTCCCCAGACTAGTCCGATCTATAAAGTAGAGCGCAACTTTAAAGCTCGACAAAGCCATAACTTAGAGATTCGGCCTGATCATTAAGTCGTTTGTCTTTTTATAACACTGATTGCACTTTTTTTTTTTTTTTGATTTCTGATGGAAAGAATGATTGCAGTGCGCCAATGTTTCATCAGGCGTTGAAGGAACTTCAAAACTATTGGGTGTAGTTTTCAGATATGTTAAGAACTATTAACCATTAGTACGGATAGCGTCAAACGCTTGCTGGCAGTCGATATAACATCAGGAAAGATTTGCACTTTTCTTTGGCTTTAGAAATAAAGATCTGTTATCAGTCACTCTTTATATCATTCTGTACCCTTGTAATAACCGTTATGCTTTTCTGTAAATATGTTGTGGTTATTAAAATAAGCCTCCATTAGTTGCGAGAAATTACAATTTAATACATAGTTTATATGCAAATAATAGAATGAAATTTTCACGGCTCATTTGTTGTTTTTATTTTCCTTGTGGTAAGAGAACTGTTTTAGTTTCTGTTAAAAAATGTCACCATTTCAGGATTTTTTAAGGAAATTGCTGATATTGATTAATAGATTCGATTCAGAGGAATTGTTTGGGTCTTGGGGTTGTTTTCTTTCTAGCTAATGTGCAACTTCATATTTTGTTTGGTGTACCATGTCCATAGGGTATAAGTTATTTTGAATATCAGTCAACGTTGATTAGATGTTTGTTGTGCATTTACTTTTATGAAGACATATTGTGCCATAATCGGTCAATGACGTTTTTTTTAATTTGCATGCGTTTCATATTCCTTTATGGAAAATGTACTAGAATTTTGCATGTGTTTAAATCTAATGGCCACTTACTGCACACATTTCTTCTCCTTGCTGCTTGGGCGGTCTCAGTTGTAAGTGGAGTACTCCCACTATTCTTTTTTTTTCTTCTTTAAAACAAGAATTCAGCTCAAGCAAGTTTCCAGCATATCCATGCACACGAACGATCCCGATGCAGCCGACGTATCAGTATCCGTCGGTATCTCTCCATTTCTAAAGTGGAGGGCTTTTTTTTCGCTGTGACTACAGCCAGGTTTTGGTTTCAGTTCCATTAATACGGAGAACAGACGCTCAACAGATCACCACGCAATCTGAGTTAATATCTTTCGTATCAGCAGAGCTTTTCCCAAATCTTCACGTGAGGATGCACCGAAAGAGATAGAGTAAAATCTTCTCGGATTATTATTGTTGCTGAACTATCTTTCTTTCTTTCTTTCTTTATTTATTCGTTCGTTCATTCATTTATTCGTTTATTTCCCAGCTCAAACAGGTTTAAAAAAAAATACTTTTCGACTTCGGACAAATGATGGCGTTAATATGGGTAGAGCAAACATGTTTATTGCTTTTGTTATGTGTTTACTCTTGAGTTCCATTTGGCGGATTTTCTAAGCATTAAAATAAATTATGTTGATTGTTTACGTTTCATCGTACTATAAACTTTTTTTTGCTTGATGTTATCGGAGATATTTACATTTTTCACATTCATCTAGCCGTTAAATCGTATCTTCCTGCTTTGATTAATATTCATGAGCTCTAATGGACCATTGCTCTGATTTACTGTTGTGCGTTTATGTAATCCAAATTTCATGTTTATGTTTTTTTTCCAAAATACCTCTGTCATATAAAGTAATTGATATAGCATTGCCAATGAAGGAAAGACACTGTTTAAACAGTCCATGAATAGCAGGTTTTGTTAAGGTATTATTCGGTTGGTTGTTGTTGATTTCATCCACAATTGTCCTCAAATTCAGTAAACCAGTATCACGTTTTTAAGCAAAACAAAACCCCAGAAGGATTGGAATGTCGCACTGGAATAAACTGATCACGAATTCTACTCAGTATCTTATTTAAACATTGAACTTATCAGCAGCTATTCAGATATGATGTTGGTATCTCTGCAGTTATATTTCCCAATAAATGTAGCAACACATTGATATCAAATTACACACACACAAACACACACACACACACACACACACACACACACACACACACACACACACACACACACACACAGACATACACACACACATATACACAGAACAATCTTTAATCATGACGAAATATATAAATATATAAATATAAATAAATAAATACACACACACACACACACACACACACACAGACACACACACACACACACATATATATATTTTTTTTTTCCACACGGCACTACGAAGTACAATAAAGAGAATAAAGTTATATTTTGCAAGTTTCGGGAGCAAAAATATGCAATTTTCTAACATATTATTACATCTCTCAGTGATAATACAGAGGGGAAAAAAAGCAAATGACAGCAGCAGCTGCAAACAGGTAAACTAATCACCAATTCTACTCAGTATCCTATTTTATTTTTACTGTTTTTTGCAATTTATTTTTTGTTGAATTTCATCATCGAACAATCATTTCCATAAGATGTATTTCAGATACCCTAATGCATATATATACATATATATCATAAAATCACATTTGTCACAAACCTCCACATCATATTTTTCTGAGAACTTATAGAATGGAGAGGAAAGAAAGAATAATCGGAAGAAGAAAACTATGTACAGAGTAGGGAGTGATTTTTTAAAATTTTTTTGACAACATATTCAGTGACTCGTGAGAATAAAATCAGGCCTATGATGTGTTATGTAGTTAAACCAATTTTTTCCAGGATGAATGAAATTGTCCAACTTATGATTAATAGATACTGTTATCTTCACCATTTTGTAAATGTCCATTGTAATTTTCATCCATACATTTAAAGTTAAGCTCTTCTGATATGACCATTTCCTGGTAAGGGTCTTTTACCAGCCACAGGCAGTGCATTAATTAAATATTTATATCTTTTCAAATATTCCTGAGATATATACCCAAAATGTATGGTCTTACACTCCAGGGGTATTTCACATTTGAAGATGTCTTATTGGGCATTATTGTCATACGGTGGTGGCTGGGACGGACCCAAGTGCAAGACAGAGGCACTGAAGTACTAGGGACAGGACTATGAGACAGGCTGAGGGCAAGGACATGAACACGAAAAGCGGGAACCCAGAACAGGGCTGGAAAAGAGAGCTAGGAGCCCGGGCTTGGACTCCGAGCCAGAGACTAGTCAAGGACCCAATACCTGAGTCTTGCCTCTGGCTCGAACCCCAGAACTAGGCAAGGACGAGGCTTGGCAGGCAGGCAGGACGAGGCTGGAATATTTAGGCTTGAAGCTAGAGTTAAAGACGAGCCTTGCCAGGAGGCAGGAGCCTGTGGTCTTCAGGCTTGAGGCCAGAGGCTAGAGACGAGGCTTGGCAGGAGGCAGGAGGCTAGAGTCTTCAGGCTTGCGGCTGAGGCTAGAGACTAGAGGCGAGGCTAGAGACTACAGGTTAGCAGGAGACGGGAGTCTTCAAGCTTGAGGCTAGGCAGGAGGATGCAGCCTTCAGGCTGCAGGCTAGGCAGGAGGCTGGTGTCTTCAGGATTGAGGCTAGGCAGGAGGCTGGAGTCTTCAGGCTTGAGGCTAGGCAGGAGGCTGGAGTCTTCAGGCTTGAGGCTAGGCAGGAGGCTGGAGTCTTCAGGCTTGAGGCTAGTCAGGGGGCTGGAGTCTTCAGGCTTGAGGCTAGTCAGGGGGCTGGAGTTTTCAGGCTTGAGGCTAGGCAGGCTCCTCCTGCGCAGGGCGCATATCACCTGGGCAGGAAGTGGATCACCTGGGCAGGGCGCGGATCACCACCCGATGGAGGCAAGAGACAGGAAGAGACAGAACTAGCCGCAGGTAACCGCGAGACAGCCTGGCTTACCCGACGGAGCCAAGGGACAGGAAGGGACAGAACCAACCGCAGGTAATGGAGAGGCGGCCTGGCTTACCCGACGGACGCAACGGACAGGAAGGGACAGAAACAACCGCAGGTAACGGCGAGACGCTCTGGCTTACCTGGTCGGAGGCAAGGGACAGGAAGGGACATAACCAACCTCAGGTAACGGCAAGACGGCCTGGCTTACCTGGGCGGTGGCAAGGGACAGGAAGGGAGCTAGGTACAGGGTGGCTCCAGGACAAGACTGCAGGTGAGACGAGGCGAGAGTTACCAGCAATACAAGGCAAGGCTTCAGGCAATGCAAGCCGAGACGAGAACTTCAGTTGAGGCGAGAGTTACGGGCAAGACAAGGCAAGGCTTCTGGCAAAGCAAGGCGAGACGAGACGAGAACTTCAGGCGAGGCGAGAGTTACCGACAAGACAAGGCAGGGCTTCAGGCAAGGAAACAGAATACAGAGTAAGGGATACAAGGAGAAAGGACAAGAACAATCCAGCAGCTACGCCCTGGTCTCTGGAGGTATTTATGCAGCCAGCCCCAACAGACATCATCTGCCTTAATTAGTGCTTTAGAGGAACAGAAACAGGGTAGACAGGAAAACCTGGAGTAAGGGGCAATGGACCGGACCATGAACCGGAATACGTACTTCAAGGACCGAACCATGACAATTATGGTTCGCACTCCAATGGACTTTGATACCGGGGCATTACCAGGAAATATGATAATGGTTTGCATTTTGATTTCCACAATTTCTCCAGCAAACCGGGGAGTTACTATTATAATGGGATTTCTGAGAGGGTTTAATAAAAAAAACTTATCATTTTTTTCCACCCTAGCTCTCTCTGTTTCTGTGAACTGGTACGCTTCCATTGATACCTCCATATAATTGTCCAGTCTTCCTCAGATATGATTATCTCTCCTTTCTTCTCCAATTTTCTTTTAATGTATGAAGTCGAATGTGTTTTAAGATTTCACAAACCCTTATACACGCTTGAAATAATTCCACTACCGTTGTCTGAAACTATATGTTTTTTTTCTAAA
The DNA here is from genome assembly GCF_030028105.1 of Mobula birostris. NCBI lineage: Eukaryota > Metazoa > Chordata > Chondrichthyes > Myliobatiformes > Myliobatidae > Mobula > Mobula birostris. The sequence continues at coordinate 145,127,456 of NC_092377.1, forward strand.
TAGCTCTATCAGACAAGTACTTACCTTGGTTACATTTTTAACCTTCCTGTTAACATACTGCCGCATCTGCAAATTCCGGTAACAGTCTTGTTTTTCTAACTAATAATTTTGTTTGAGTATTTTGGAACTGAACAGTGTTCCTTCTTTCATTATATTGCAAATAGCTGTTATTCCTTTAACTGTCCTGTCCTTAAATCTAGAATCCAGTTGATTCGGCGTAAAATTCGAGTCATATGCACACCATTTAAGAATAGTAATGTCTCTCTGTAGTTTACCTTCTTTTATAATAGTTCTCCATATTTTAAGAGTCCACCTCACCCACGTGCTTTCAACATTATTTTTGTAACTTTGTAGGTCTTAATCAGCCAAAATTGCCTGTATGGGGATGGAAAGGATCATCTCCTCAATGTTTATCCATTGAGCGCAATATGATGGGTTGCACCAGCATATCATGGTTCTCAACTGTGCTGAAAAATAATAATCTCTTAGAGACCGTAGGCCCCATCCCGCTCATTACCTTGGCTAATTGCAAAGTTTTGAGACGAACCCTAGGCCTTTTACCTTGCCATATATATCTTGATAGCATCGTGTTCCATTAATTGAATTGATTTTGGTTAATCTCTATTGGTGGGGTCTGAAGGAGATAGAACCATAGAACCATACAACCATAGAAACTAGAGCACAGAAACAGGCCCTTTGGCCCTTCTTGGCTGTGCCGAACCATTTACTGGCTAGTCTCACTGACCTGCACACGGACCATATCCCTACATACACCTCCCATCCATGTATCTGTCCAATTTATTCTTAAATGTTAAAAAAGAACCCGCATTTACCACCTCGTCTGGCAGCTCATTCCATATTCCCACCACTCTCTGTGTGAAGAAGCCCGCCTTATGTTCCCTTTAAACTTTTCCCCGCTCACCCTTAACCCATGTCCTCTGTTTTTTTTTTCTCCCCTTACCTCAGTGGAAAAAGCCTGCTTCCATTCACTCTACCTATACCCAACATAATTTTATATACCTCTATCAAATCGCCCCTCATTCTTCTACGCTCCAGGGAATAAATTCCTAACCTATTCAACCATTTTCTGTAACTGAGTTTCTCAAGTCCTGGCAACATCCTTGTAAACCTTCTCAGCACTCTTTCAACCTTATTTATATCCTTCCTGTAATTTGGTGACCAAAACTGAACACAATACTCCAGATTCGGCCTCACCAATCCCTTATACAACCTCATCATAACATTCCAGCTCTTACACTCAATACTTCGATTAATAGAGGCTAATGTACCAAAAGCTCTCTTTACGACCCTATCTACCTGTGACGCCACGTTTAGGGAATTTTGTATCTGTATTCCAAGATCCCTCTGTTCCACTGCACTCCTCAGTGCCTTACCATTAACCCTCTATGTTCTACGTTGGTTTATCCTTCCAACGTGCAATACCTACACTTGTCAGTATTAAACTCCATCTGCCATTTTTCAGTCCATTTTTCCAGCTGGTCCAAGTCCCTCTGCAGGCTCTGAAAATCTTCCTCACTGTCTACTACGCCTCCAATCTTTGCATCATCAGCAAACTTGCTGATCCAATTTACCACATTATCATCCAGATCATTGATATAGATGACAAATAACAATAGACCCAGCACTGATCCCTGTGGCACACCACTAGTCACAGGCCTCCACTCAGAGAAGCAATTCTCTACCACCACTCTCTGGCTTCTTCCATCGAGCCAATGTCTAATCCAATTTACCACCTCTCCATGTATACCTAGCGACTGAATTTTCCTAACTAACCTTCCATGCGGGACCTTGTCAAAGGCCTTACTGAAGTCCATGTAGACAATATCCACTGCGTGCCCTTCATCCACTTTCCTGGTAACCTCCTCGAAAAATTCCAACAGATTGGTCAAACATGACCTACCACGCACAAAGCCATGTTGACTCTCCCCTATAAGCCCCTGTCTATCCAAATGCTTGTAGATTCTGTCTCTTAGTACTCCCTCCAATAACTGACCTACTACTGACGTTAAACTCACCGGCCTATAATTTCCCGGATTACTTTTCGATTTTTTTTTTTAAAAACGGAATAACATGAGCCACTCTCCAATCCTCCGGCACTTCACCCATAGACAGAGACATTTTAAATATTTCTGCCAGGGCCTCCGCAATTTCAACACTAGTCTCCTTCAAGGTCCGAGGGAACACTCTGTCAGGTCCCGGGGATTTATGCACTTTAATCTTCCTCAAGACAGCAAGCACCTCCTCCTTTTCAATTTGTACAGTTTCCATGGTCTCACTACTTGATTCCCTCAATTCCATAGATTTCATGCCAGCCTCCTTAGTAAATACAGACGCAAAAAAAACCTATTTAAGATCTCCCCCATTTCCTTTGGTTCCGCACAAAGCCGACCACTCTGATCTTCAAGAAGACCAATTTTATCCCTTAAAATCCTTTTGTTCTAATATACTTGTAAAAGCTCTTTGGATTATCCTTCACTTTGACTGCCAAGGCAACCTCATGTCTTCTTTTAACCCTCCTGATTTCTTTCTTAAATATTTTCTTGCACTTCTTATACTGCTCAAGCACCTGATTTACCCACTGCTTCCTATACATTTCATACAACTCCCTCTTCTTCTTTATCAGAGTTGCAATATCCCTTGAGAACCAAGGTTCCTTATTCCTATTCAATTTGCCTTTAATTCTGACAGGAACATACAAACTCTGCACTCTCAAAATTTTCCCTTTGAAGGCTTCCCACCTAACAATCACATCTTTACCAGAGATCAACCTGTCCCAATCCACGCTTTTTAGATCGTTTCTCATTTCTTCAAATTTGGCCTTCTCCCAGTTCAGAACCTCAACCCTAGGACCAGATCTGTCCTTGTCCATGATCAAATTGAAACTAATGGTGTTATGATCACTGGGACCAAAGTGCTCCCCTATACAGACTTCTGTTACTTACCCTAACTCGTTTCCTAACAGGAGATCCAATATTGCATCTCCTCTAGTTGATCCCTCTATATATTGATTTAGAAAACTTTCCTGAACACATTTTACAAACTCTAAACCATCTAGACCCCTAACAGTATAGGAGTCCCAATCAATGTATGGAAAATTAAAATCCCCTACCACCACAACTTTATGTTTTCTGTAGTTGCCTGTTATCTCTCTGCAGATTTGTTCTTCCAATTCTCGTTGACTATTGGGTGGTCTATAATACAATCTTACTAATGTGGCCATACCTTTCCTGTTTCTCAGCTCCACCAGTAAGGACTCAGTAGACAAGCCCTCTACTGAGTCTGTGCAGTATATTCATTTCAATAGATTCAGTCCTTGAACTGTGACCAAGAACATTAATTAGGTTCCATCTTGTTATATCTCCCTTATTTTGTTTATATGTAGGCTGATAATTGTTTTCTGATAATTTTGCCATATCTTTTGGCATAATGATGCCCAAGTCTTTCACGGACTCTTTTTGCCATGCCCAAGAATATCTACTTTTAATTTCTCTTGGTGGGCTATAGTTAATGGTAGTAGTTGAGTTTTATCTATGTTGATCTTATATCCTGATCATTGGCCATATTGTTCAAAGGATTGCATCAATTTACGTAAAGAGTATATTGGTTACCCGTAAAAAGGCCAATTTACGCTCTGTCCCTTTAATAGTAATTCCCCTGATATCTTCATTTTATTTTTCCTGATGTATTTAGCTAATGGTTCTAGATATAATGCGAAGAGTAGCGGTGACCATGCACAATCCTGACTTGTGTCCCTTTCTAGGGTAAAACTATTCGATAAATATCCACTGATTTTAATCCTGGCAGTAGGATTGTCATATAGTGCCTGTATAGTTTTCCTAATTGTGTCATGTAGACCAAATCTATGTAAAGCTCCGTAAAGAAAATTCCGATTAATAGAATTAAATGCCATTTCAGTGTCAACGCTAATCATTGTTGCTTCAGTTTCTTTTTTTTTTAATATGATCCATGATGTGAAGTATCCTTCGTATATTGTCTGGTGTTTGGCGTTGTTGTATAAAACCTGCCTGAATATTTTGTATCAGTGTGGGTAAAAACTCTCCTAATCGTTTGGCCATGATGGAAGTAAATATTCTATAATCCAAATTAAGAACAGGTATTGGTCGAAATGACCCACATTCCATTTTACCCTTGCTTTCTTTCGATATAGCTGTGATTTTCGACACACCGTAGACTTATTCAGAAAGTCGGAAGGCATGGGATCCGTGGGAAGTTTGACCAGGTGGATTCAGAGTTGGCTTGCCTGCAGAAGGCAGGGGGTCGTGGTGGAGGGAGTACATTCAGATTGGAGGATTGTGACTAGTGGTGTCCCACAAGGATCTGTTCTGGGACCTCTGCTTTTCGTGATTTTTATTAACGACCTGGATGTGGGGATAGAAGAGTGCGTTGGCAACTTTGCAGAAGACACAACGGTTGCTGCTGTTGTAGATAGTGCAGAGGATTGTCACAGATTGCAGAGAGACATTGATAGGATGCAGAAGTGGACTGAAAAGTGGCAGATGGAGTTCAACTCGGAGAAGTGTGAGGTGGTACACTTTGGAAGGACAAACTCCAAGGCAGAGTACAAAGCAAATGGCAGGATAATTGGTAGTGTGGAGGAGCAGAGGGATCTGGGGGTAAAGTCCCGCAGATCCCTGAAAGTTGCCTCACAGGTGGATAGGGTAGTTAAGAAAGCTTATGGGGTGTTAGCTTTCATAAGTCGAGGGATAGAGTTTAAGAGTCGCGATGCAATGATGCAGCTCTATAAAACACTGGTTAGGCCACACTTGGAGTAATGTGTTCAGTTCTGGTCGCCTCACTATAGGAAGGATGTGGAAGCATTGGAAAGGGTACAGAGGAGATTTACCGGGATGCTTCCTGGTTTAGAGAGTATGCATTATGATCAGAGATTACGGGAGCTAGGGCTTTACTCTTTAGAGAGAAGGAGGATGAGAGGAGACATGATGCAGGTTTACAAGATAATACGAGGAATAGATAGAGTGGATAGGCAGCGCCTCTTCCCCAGGGCACCACTGCTCAATACAAGAGGACATGGCTTTAAGGTAAGGGGTGGGAAGTTCAAGGGGGATATTAGAGGAAGGTTTTTTTTTTTACTCAGAGAGTGGTTGGTGCGTGGAATGCACTGCCTTAGTCAGTGGTGGAGGCAGATACACTAGTGAGGTTTAAGAGACTACTAGACAGGTATATGGAGGAATTTAAGGTGGGGGCTTATATGGGAGGCAGGGTTTGAGGGTCGGGTCATCATTGTGGGCCGAAGGGCCTTTACTGTGCTGTGCTATAGTCTATGTTCTATGTTCTATGTTCTCCTTTCAGCTGGGTGGCAGTTGCGCCTTTCTTAGGGTCCATTTCAGTGTGGGGAGTAAAATAGGAAATAACTCACTTCTAGACTCTTTATCCCACTCTGCCGTATATCCATCTGATTCTGGTGACGTGCTTAAGTTAATCGAACTAATTGCAGTTATTTATTTCGGCTTCAGTTATGTCAGCAGTTATCGTTCTATTTTGTTCTTTGCTTAAAGCGGGTCTCTCTAAAGAACACAGGAAGGTGTCACTTTGCGTTATACTTCCCCCTGGACCTTTGGAATATAGAGTTTGGTTAAACATTTCAAAAGCTCCTTGAATTTCACATCGCTTATTTTTATCACTTTGTTCTTTGATCACTTATTCTATGAATTGTATTTTCTGCTATATGTTTGCTATCTTTTTCTTTTCCAGTTTCCACGCCAGTATTTTCATAGATTCAGATCAACTTACGTAGTGTCTCTGTTTCAGAAACATTATTTCTTTTTTATTTCTTGTGTAGCCAAATTATTGATTTCATTTTTTTTCGAAATATCCTCCAGTGTATCCTGTGGGAAAGTCTTTTTTTTTTTCCAGTTACATCAACTTATTTTGTAATTCCTCTAATGTTCTATTCCTTCTTTTCTTATGTGATGATATCGTTATATTTTTTTTTCTCTTAAGACAACCTTCAGAGTATCCCATAGAATGGGAGGTGAAACCTCTCTATTATCATTGAATTCTAGGTAACGACCAATTTCTTTTCTTTAAATTTGTTCCTTATAATAAGGATCAATCAATAGACCTGAATTTAGTTTCCAAATAGTACTCTTTGGTTGCAGGTCAATATCAACAGATAAATATTTAGGTACATGTTCCCTTACATTTATTGTCCCAATTCCACAGGTGATTACTTCGTCTCTATCTTTTCCAAATGTTATGAAATAGTCGACTCTTGTATATACGAAATGGGCACAGAATAATGAGTGTAATCCTTTCTGTCGGGGAAAAGGTCCTTTCATATATCAATTGGACCAACATCCTCAAAAAGCGACTTTGTTTCAGAAGCTTTTCTATTGTAAGAGTCTAACTTTGGTTGTAACTGTAAATGTAGGTCTCCCCCACATATCAAGAGACCTTCAGTTTCTGTTAATATTAGTAATTTTCTGGAAGAAACCAATATCACTTCCTGGGGGTGCGTATATATTCAATGAAGTAACTGGATTACCATCTATATTCCCCTTATTAGAACGTATCTGCCCTCCTTATCTCCCATTTACAATGCTTATTTTTTTCCAAAAGTTTGCTTACTTGAGGTGAGAATAGCAACTCCTCTCCCATGTCCTTATTTATATGAGGAGATACATTTGTGAAGCCCATTCTCTTTAATTTTCAATGCTCATTATCACTTAAGTGATTTTTCTGAAATTATACTGCATGGGCTTGTTCTTTTTTCCACTTTGATAGAATTTTACTGCGCTTGCATGGATTGAACAGTCCATTGGCATTAAAGGAAATGAATTTTACTTTGTCCTTAGCAATGTGTATTTATCTTTTGGTATGTCATTGAAATTTGCAGAATATAACTTATTCGATCTACTCACTGAACAAATAACAGCCAAGAAACGCGTATAATAAAAAAAAACTAACGAAGGAACGAAGGTGTGATTCCAAGGCTGTGGTCGCTAGATGACCCTGTGTTGTCCTAGAAGAAAAGTCTAATCGTGAGGATAGCCCCTCCTGCCTGTGGGTTGACGGCCCCCGTTGCAGCTCCTATAAAAGTAAGTTAAAAAAAAAAGTGTCCATTACACAGAAATGATTTCCCTGTGTATTCCTCCCATGTACGTATTCACATTTAGTTCTGGAAAAGGAATGAATAAATTAATTTTCAAATATGATTCATAGAAATCCACATTATAACACGCATTTATCTGAATAGGTATATCACCATCTATTTTTGATTCCTTTTTTGTTTATTAGCACTTTAAAAGTTATCCAAACCTTTTGGCTCTTCTGGAGGAGATGCGGGCTGCCCTCAGAGAACTGACAGTCTCTTCCTGATATTCTTCTCTCGGCCTGCTCGCGTCCCTTGCTTTCTAGGTTCTCTCACTATTTCCCAAGCAGCTCGGGGTAACTGCTAAGCCAGAGTTTCCTTTGGTTTGACCAGGCTAATGGACAGTCCTCTGTTGTTCATGTCTGTAGTCGCCTGTTCCACCGTCTGGTGCAGTTGCATCCCTTTTTGGTAAAATATCCTCAGTTTAGCGGGGTATGGGGCTTGACATTTAATATTTTCTTGCTTTAATAATTGTTTCACCTGGGAATATTCTTTCCGTTTCTGTAGGACCGCCGGGGGGTAATCATGATCGAGGTATATTAACTTCCCGTTCCAAAAAAACCTCTTCTTACACCAGGCCCTTCGTAGAATCTCCGCCTTGCTCTTGAATTGAAGGAATTTAAGTACTGTTGAGCGCGGTTTACTTTGCCTATGTCCAGGAGGTCGCCGGACAAGCGAAAGATGTGCTCTCTCAATTTCAAACTCCATTGCCTGGGAAATCTCCAGCGCTTGCCACAGCAGCTAGTCGACAAAGTCCATCATTGACAATCCCTCCGCTCCTTCAGGAACATTATAAATCCTGATATTTTTCCATCGCAATCTTCCCTCCTGGTCAAGAAACTTAATATCCTTTTGACGTAATATTTTTATCGTCTTACTTAGTATCTGTTCCATGTTTTGCACCCGATCTTCCACCTTCTCAATTCGAGTCTCTGCCACCACTATTTTTTGTGTGTCGTTGGCGAGTTCTGACTTTTTATCATTGAGTTGCTGCTTTATATCTTTTTGGACTTCCCTCATCTCTTCCGGAATCCTTATCATATTCGCCGCTTCGCCTGCACGAGGCCCCGCGTCATCCTCGCCTCAATAGGCTCTGTAGTGATGCTTTCTTTTTATCTCCATTTTCCCCCCATTCTTGCCCCCCTTATCAATTCAGATATTTTCGAAAGATCTTATACTTGATGAGTTAACGAGGCAAAATATGTGTTTTTTCCGGAGGAGCTGTTGATTTAAGCTGCCATTCTGAACGATGACCTCACCGGAACCTCTTATTTAAACTTAAATGATCTGCATTTTTTTTCCGGACAGATGAAAGAAATTAAGCGTAAAATATAGCATTCCTCACTGGAGGAAGAGATCGTGAACTTTTGGGTAATATAATTCGGGAAAGAAATCAAAGTTAAAAAGTGTGCTGGAAAATGGGAATGGAATTAAATATCAAAATCGCTGATAATGTTACCTTGTCAATAAATTTCAGTATCTAAATAATGTGCCGGTTTTGCAATATTCCATTAATACATAGAATTTAATATAATATTAAGTAATGTACTGTATCAATCTTTTCAAAATGGATTACAGATATCGGAAAAAAAAACTGCAAACTAATATAAAAGTAAAATTTGCGTGAACAGAAATACATGACATTGCTACCCACTATTAAGTGCATTCAATTTCCTGTCGCTGATAATTGATCACAGGCTTTTTTTTTCAGTTGGCAGGAGAGCTGGCTATAGCAAGATGCACGAGAATCTGCAATGTTGGTTCTGTGCGAATACAAAAAAAAAAGAAAATGAACTACAACAAATTGAAAGCAAACACGACAGCTCTGCACTGCCAAATAAAAGGTAATTACTGGTGAAAAACCTCGCTTAAATGATATTAAATACGATTTTCATGCATTCCGTTTCGGTGAAGAAGTCCTTGTTAGTGGCGCGTATTAAAACAGCGTGTTAAAGTAAGACGTGAAGCATGCAATATCAACTAGTCGCACAATCGCGTTGCACTTAGAAATGACGCCTTGCATGCTACATAAACACTCACTCCGAAGGACAGTTACCAAATGTGTATTCTTCAATGATGTTCGTGCTTTTTTTTTTTTTTCGTTTTGAAAATGTATTTTAAACTTAAAGGAAAGGAAGACATAACAATTCACTGGTTAGTAAATCAGTTTCTGCGTCGATTTAAGGTGTTTGCAAGTATTGAATAGATTGAACTCACTGCGATTGCTCAGAGCAATGTCGGAATCAATGTGTGAGAAAATCACCAGCGTGATCGTCCGTCATCTTTGCAGATTCAAATGAATCACTGTTTTCTTTCGCAACGCCATTAGAGTCGTCATCATCTAGATCTAGGAATAAGCATGAATCAAAACCATATTCCTGACAACAACGGTAGTACAGTAAACTGCTTGGACAATTAAGTTCCTGACCACTCTTCAAACCTATGGTATTTAAAGGCTTGCAATTCAAAGTGAGCTAAAGGGGTTATGAATGGTGTGAATTAGAAGAGGAAATTTAATTGAAATGTTAACTCAAGACGACAGAACTTTACATTTAAATTTTGTCACATGCTTCTTGTACCGCAAAATTCACACAAAACCATTGAATTATTTTAACAATTCAGAACGTAAATGACGAAACACTGTTCTTTGTCAGTTCAGTGGTTGTATATCTTTTTGGTCTTTCATTGACTTTGTTGTGATTATTCGATTTACATTCTATACTCAGAAGGAATGCATTGTGGTGTTCTGCATAATAAGAGAAATGTACTTTGATTAAAAATACATTAAAAATCACTTTGAAATTCGAGCTGATTTTGGACATTTGTTTTTAAAGTGTACCACCCACGAACATTCAAACGGTTTCCTTAAACAAATTCCAATGACTGACTCGCTCTGTACAGATGAGCGCTAGTGTAATATTCTATTTGATTTATGGAATCAATGGATCAGTAACTGAAGGTCATATGAGTGAAATGGTTGCTCCAGGTATTTGTTTGGTTATTTTGTAAAATAATTCGCCAATGCAGCAGTATCTCAAGTTTAATATCAGAATTATTTTAGCACGTTTCATAGCTGAATATTTACAAACAAAAAAGAAAAACTCATTTAATAGGAAGTAATGACTCAGTGATCCGCAGAAATTCCAGCGGTATTTGTTCAAGAAATCAGTTATCTTATTAACCGAGAGATCCGGGGAGGGGGCGGGGGGAATTGAGTTAAAGATTAGGGAAGGAAATGCAGTGATAAGTTTGTTATCCTTGAAATTCCTCAAGTGATAACAGTTATCGATTTTTATTTGCTATTGAGACGATACACTTAGCAGATATTGTGCATACGTCATGGAGATCTTGGACTTTCTTGTGAAAATGATGTAATAGTCTTTTGGAGGTCAGCTGATGTAATTTTCCCGGCTAATATGTCATGTGATGACATGTTCACCACGGGCATAAAAGGGAAGAACCCTGGTGACCCAGTTAGTTTTCCAGTTAGAATGTCAACGAGATTTTAAACGGACTTTTATGTAATGTATCTTTTCAGTAACATTGGAGAGTGAAGACGGGACCCTGAAGGCGACGTTCAACGGGTTTGGAAAACATCGGCCATTATTGAATTCGTTCAAGAAAAAGTCATCTGCATGAGGTAGCCTCTGCTAAAAGTGGCAGAAAAAGCTGGGCAGGATTTATTCTACAGAGGGAAAGGTCAGTGTCTTTAAAACCGTTTTATTTCCGTCGTCGTGAATCCTGAGGACAAGGCAGGATCCGGCTGGGAGTGGGAATAACGTCGTGTCTTCGAGGAATGCGTTACTTCTGAAAGTCTCTCCTAATTGACTATATAAATGTCTTGGACATTTAAATTTACCATTCGAAGAACTGTTTTTGAATGCATCACTTTAAGAACTGGTTTCGCATTTATCGCTTTAAGAGCTACTACTGAGCAGCGGTTTAATGAATGGCCGCATAGCAGTTTATTTCCGGATAGGGTTTTCGTTTGTTTGTTTTTTTTCATTGCTGATCAGGGTTTAATAAATTTTTGTTTGTTTATAAACCCTGACTCCATATATTTATTGTTGCCGATAACGTGACAATATATTAAAAAATAAAATTGTGTTTTTTTTTCTTTCCATAAGGAAAGCTACCAGGGGTAAACCTAGTAATTTAAGACCAGCTGAGCTTACTGCATGTGTCGGTAAAATATTGGAGAGGATTTTTAGACAAAGTATTTACCTGGTCAGATCACATTCAGAATATTGTGTTTAGTTCTGGTCGCTACTCCATAGGAAGGACATGGAAAATTAACAGGTGGTGCGGAGAATATTTGCCTTGACTAGAAGGCATGAGTTTTGAAGTTACGCAAAGACATTTCCCATGCCGTAAATGCTTAACACTGGCGGCAATAACTTGACGGGCAATCGAATAAACTTATCCCAGCGGAGGAGGCGGGGATGTAAGGGATAATAACGTTTCATAGAGAATGGTCGTCGCGCAAAACACCCTCCCACAGGAAGCAGAGGAAGATACAATAAGACCATTTAAGAACATTGAGGTAGACACATATATGAGAGAATCAATGATGGTTACGTTGGAATAAAAGGTTAGATCGATTTCTGAGTAGATTAAATTATCAAAACAATATCGCGGAATGAGGCGTCTGCACTCGGCTGTTATATCCAATGGTCGATACTTCTGATATCTTTCGACGATCACAGAACGGTTGGATGTAAAGTCCGGTTGAAATTATTCATAAACCTTGCGAATGCCTGTAATACTGCGGGGCATTTGAAACGATAACAATACAATTTGACAGAGAGTGTGTGTGTGTGTTTTCTCCGCAGCATTAAAACAGATGTCCACGTGGATTGACACGTGGAATTATGACGTTATAGCAATTAGTGTAACTTGGCTGCAGGAGGGGCAGGACTGTCAGCTTAATATTCCAGGGTTCCGATGTTTCAGATGTGATCGAGGCAGACGAATGAAAGGTAGGGGAGTAGCATTGCTTGTTAGGGAAAATATTACAGCAGTGCTCAGGCAGGACAGATTAGAGGGCTGGTCTACTGAGTCCTTCAGGGTGGATCTGAGAAACAGGAAAGGTATGGCCACATTAGTGGGATTGTATTACAGACCACCCAATAGTAAACGAGACTTGGAAGAGCAAATCTGCAGAGAGATAGCAGGCAACTGCAGGAAACATAAAGTTGTGGTGGTAGGGGATTTTAATTTTCCATACATTGATTGGGACTCCCGTACTGTTAGGGGTCCAGATGGTTTAGAGTTTGTAAAATATGTTCAGGAAAGTTTTCTAAATCAATATATAGAGGGACCAACTAGAGGGGATGCAATATTGGATCTCCTGTTAGGAAACGAGTTAGGACAAGTGACGAAAGTTTGTGTAGGGGAGTACTTTGGTTCCAGTGATCATAACACCATTAGTTTCAATTGGATCTTGGACAAGGATAGATCTGGTCCTAGGGTTGAGGTTCTGAACTGGAAGAAGGCCAACTTTGAAGAAATGAGAAAGGATCTAAAAAGCATGGATTGCGACAGGTTGTTCTCTGGCAAAGAAGTGATTGGTAGGTGGGAAGCCTTCAAAGGGGACATTTTGAGAGTGCAGTTTGTATGTTCCTGTCAGGATTAAAGGCAAATTGAATAGGAATAAGGAACCTTGGTTCTCAAGGGATATTGCAAATCTGATAAAGAAGAAGAGGGAGTTGTATGAAATGTATAGGAAACAGGGAGTAAATCAGGTGCTTGAGGAGTATAAGAAGTGCAAGAAAATACTTAAGAAAGTAATCAGGAGGGCTAAAAGAAGACATGAGGTTGCCTTGGCAGTCAAAGTGAAGGATAATCCAAAGAGCTTTTACAGGTATATTAACAGCAAAAGGATTCTAAGGGATAAAATTTGTCCTCTTGAAGATCAGAGTAGTCGGCTATGTGCGGAACCAAAGGAAATGGGGGAGATCTTAAATAGTTTTTTTTTTTTTTTTTTTTTTTTTTTTTTTGCGTCTGTATTTACTGTGGAAACTGGCATGAAGTCTTTGGAATTGAGGGAATCAAGTAGTGAGATCATGGAAACTCTGCAGATTGAAAAGGACGAGGTGCTTGCTGTCTTGAGGAAAATTAAAGTGGATAAATCCCGGGACCTGACAGAGTGTTCCCTCGAACCTTGAAGGAGACTATTGTTGAAATTGCGGGGGCCCTGGCAGAAATATTTGAAATGTCGCTGTCTACGGGTAAGGTGCCGGAGGATTGGAGAGTGGCTCATGTTGTTCCGTTGTTTAAAAAAGGATCGAAAAGTAATCCGGAAAATTATAGGCCGGTGAGTTTAACGTCGGTAGTAGGCAAGTTATTGGAGGGAGTACTAAGAGACAGAATCTACAAGCATTTGGATAGACTGGGACATATTAGGAAGAGTCAACATGGCTTTGTGCATGGTAGGTCATGTTTGACAATCTATTGGAGTTTTTCGAGGAGGTTACCAGGAAAGTGGATGAAGGGAAGGCAGTGGATATTGCCTATATGGATTTCAGTAAGGCCTTTGACAAGGTCCCGCATGGGAGGTTAGTTAGGAAAATTCAGTCGCTAGGTATACATGGAGAGGTGGTAAATTGAATTAGACATTGGCTCAATGGAAGAAGCCAAAGAGTGGTGGTGGAGAATTGCTTCTCTGAGTGGAGGCCTGTGACTAGTGGGGTGCCACAGGGATCAGTGCTGGGTCCATTGTTATTTGTCATCGATATCAATGACCTGGATGATAATGTGGTAAATTGGATCAGCAAGTTTGCAGATGATACAAAGATTGGAATGTAGTAGACAGTCAGGAAGGTTTTCATAGCCTGCAGAGGAACTTGGACAAGCTGGAAAAATGGGTTGAAAAATGGCAGATGGAGTTCAATATAGACAAGTGTGAGCCATTGCACGTTGGAAGGCAAACCAAGAATGAACATACAGGGTTAATAGTAAGGCACTGAGGAGTGCAGTAGAACAGAGGGATCTGGGAATACAGATACAAAATTCCCTAAAAGTGGCGTCACATGTAGACAGGGTTGTAAAGAGAGCTTTTGGTACATTGCCCTTTAGTAATCAAAGTATTGAGTATAAGAGCTGGAATGTTATGATGAGATTGTATAAGGCATTGGTGAGGCCGAATCTGGAGTATTGTGTTCAGTTTTAGTCGCCAAATTACAGGAAGGATATAAATAAGTTTGAAAGAGTGCAGAGAAGGTTTACAAGGATGTTGCCAGGACTTGAGAAACTCAGTTACAGAGAAAGGTTGAATAGGTTAGGAATTTATTCCCTGGAGCGTAGAAGAATGAGGGGAGATTTGACAGAGGTGTATAAAATTATGATGGGTATAGATAGAGTAAATGCAAGCAGGCTTTTTCCACTGAGGCAAGGGGAGAATAAAAAAAAAAAAAAAACAGATGACATGGGTTAAGGGTGAGGGGAGAAAAGTTTAAAGGGAACATTAAGGGGGGCTTCTTCACACAGAGAGTGGTGGGAGTATGGAATGAGCTGCCAGATGAGGCGGTAAATGCGGGTTCTTTTTTAACATTTAAGAATACATTAGACAGATACATAGATGGGAGGTGTATGGAGGGATATGGTCCGTGTGCTGGTCAGTGGGACTAGGCAGAAAATAGTTCGGCACAGCCAAGAAGGGCCAAAAGGCCTGTTTCTGTGCTGTAGTTTCCATGGTATGCTTTCTATGTCCGGATTTCTGCATTCTTCACAAGGTTTCCAAACATGTCGAAACCGTAAAACATCCACGATCTGTTTACTTCGTTTTACTGTCGAATTATTGAATTTTATCTTCATTTCTTACCTATGAATTTGATACTGCATCGTATCTGTCCTTCAAAATTTTAGAAATGTCTATCAGAACACAATTGACGTTCACGTGATGCAGCCCAAGGTTTTTCAAACGTCCATAAGGCTTATAACCGTGCATCAAAGGTCGAATAAGTTTAATATGCAGCCTCCACCTACTTCTTGAATTGCGGCGACCAGACTTGAAAATGACGTTAAGCCATTGTTTTACCCATCCGTAAAATGCATTATTCTAAGGTGCAGTGCCTTGACTAATGAAAACAAACATAACCCAGACCTTCTGTATCAATCTATTATTTATTCTGAACACTGCAGGCCAACTGTGTTCTAACCATCAGCCAAATATAGCTATATCCTTGCTGAATACCATGAAAAATATCTTTTTTTTTTTACCTCATGCATATCTTTCATAAGCAAAACGAAATGCCAGCCTTTGTCCCGATGCTCTCCTTAATTACCTTTTCTTTAATGAAAGTCTGTAATGGTTTCTCCTTTTCAAATAACATTTATTGTTTATTTCCCTGTTTTCAGTTTTTTTTTGCTTATAGCCGTTTATTTTTATTTATCCATTTTTACCTACAGCCTCTCCGGACTTACGTCCTAGCCCTGCCTTATGTCCTGACAAAAGTACATATGTCGGAACTCTGGTCAACTTCCGACAAACCCCACATATCAGTTGTGGTATTGTTTGATAACAGCCGATCTCAGCTGGACTGAGCTCATGATAAAAAAAAAGAAAAAAAAATCTAAAATGTTCAAATGATAACTACACGGGAAAACTCAGTAGGACATAGCAAAGAGGAAACGTTGGCATTTTGAAATAAGAGTCATTGCATCAGAGGTTATAAATAGTCATATACAGTATACAATGCATTTAAGTATAACGTACAGATTGCTCTTCCTCTACGTTTAAACATAGAACATAGAACACAGAATAGTACAGCACAGTACAGGCCCTTCGGCCCACAATGTTGTGCCAACCCTCAAACCCTGCCTCCAATATAAGCCCCCACCTTAGATTCCTCCATATACCTGTCTAGTAGTCTCTTAAACTTCACTAGTGTATCTGCCTCCGCCACTGACTCAGGCAGTGCATTCCACGCACTAACCACTCTCTGAGTAAAAAACCTTCCTCTAATATCCCCCTTGAACTTCCCACCCCTTACCTTAAAGCCATGCCATCTTGTATTGAGCCGTGATGCTCTGGGGAAGAGGCGCTGGCTATCCACCCTATCTATTCCTTTTATTATCTTGTGCACCTCTATCATGTCTCCTCTCATCCTCCTTCTCTCCAAAGAGTAAAGCCCTAGCTCTCTTAATCTCTGATCATAATGCATACTCTCCAAACCAGGCAGCAGCCTGGTAAATCTCCTCTGTACCCTTTCCAATGCTTCCACTTCCTTCCTATAGTGAGGTGACCAGAACTGGACCCAATTCTCCAAGTGTGGCCTAACCAGAGTTTTATAGAGCTGCATCATTACATCACGACTCTTAAACTCTATCCCTCGACTTATGAAAGCTAACACCCCATAAGCTTTCTTAACTACCCTATCCACCTGTGAGGCAATTTTCAGGGATCTGTGGACATGTACCGTGAGATCCCTCTGCTCCTCCACACTACCAAGTATCCTGCCATTTACTTTGTACTCTGCCTTGGAGTTTGTCCTTCCAAAGTGTACCACCTCACACTTCTCCGAGTTGAACTCCATCTGCCACTTCTCAGCCCACTTCTGCATCCTATCAATGTCTCTCTGCAATCTGTGACAATCCTCTGCACTATCTACAACACCACCAATCTTTGTGTTGTCTGCAAACTTGCCAACCCACCCTTCTACCCCCACATCCAGGTCGTTAATAAAAATTACGAAAAGTAGAGGTCCCAGAACAGATCGCTGTGGGACACCACTAGTCACAATCCTCCAACCTGAACGTACTCTCTCCACCACCACCCGCTGCCTTCTGCAGGAATGCCAATTCTGAATCCACCTGGCCAAATTTCCCTGGATCCCATGCCTTCTAACTTTCTGAATAAGCCTACCGTGTGGAACCTTGTCAAATGCCTTACTAAAATCCATATAGATCACATCCACGGCACTACCCTCATCTATATGCCTGGTCACCTCCTCAAACAACTCTATCAGACTTGTTAGACACGATCTGCCCTTTACAAAGCCATGCTGACTGTCCCTGATCAGACCATGATACTCTAAATGCCTATAGATCCTATCTCTAAGAATCTTTTCCAACAGCTTCCCACCACAGACGTAAGGCTCACTAGTCTACAATCACCCGGACTATCCCTACTACATTTTTTGAACAAGGGAACAACATTCGCCTCCCTCCAATCCTCCGGTACCATTCCCGTGGACAACGAGGACATAAAGATCCTAGCCAGAGGCTCAGCAATCTCTTCTCTCGTTTCGTGGAGCAGCCTGGGGAATATTACGTCAGGCCCTGGGCACTTATCTGTCCTAATGTATTTTATCAACTTCAACACCTCCTCTCCCTTAATATCAACATGCTCCAGAACATCAACCTCACTCATATTGTCCTCATGATCATCATGTTCCCTCTCATTGGTGAATACCGAAGAGAAGTATTCATTGAGGACCTCGCTCAATTCCACAGCCTCCGGGGACATCTTCCCACCTTTATCTCTAATCGGTCCTACCATCACTCCTGTCATCCTTTTTCTTTCTTCACATAATTGAAGAATGCCTTGGGGTTTTCCTTTACCCTACTCGCCAAGGCTTTCTCATGCCCCATTCTTGCTCTTCTCAGCCCCTTCTTAAGCTCCTTTCTTGCTTCCCTATATTGTTCAATAGACCCATCTGATCCTTGCTTCCTAAACCTCATTTATGCTGCTTTCTTCCTCCTGACTAGATTTTCCACCTCACTTGTCACCCATGGTTCCTTCACCCTACATTTCCTGTCCTCTTTGATTCTATACTTTTCCATGATAATTATAACGGCCAGGGAGCGGTGGTCACTGTCCCCCAGATGCACACCCACTGACAGATCTTTGACCTGACCCGGTTCATTACCAAGTACTAGATCTAGTATGGCACTCCCCCTGGTTGGCCTGTCAACATACCGTGACAGGAATACATACTGGACACACTTAACACATTCTGCCCCATCTGAACCCTTGGAACTAATCAGGTGCCAATCAATATTAGGGAAGTTAAAGTCACCCATGATAACAACCCTGTTATTTTTGCACCTTTCCAAAATATGCCTCCCAATCTGCTCCTCTGTATCTCTGCTGCTACCAGGGGGCCTATAGAATACCCCCAGTAGAGTAACTGCTCCCTTCCTGTTCCTGACTTCCACCCATATTGACTCAAAAGAGGATCCTGCTACATTACTCACCCTTTCTGTAGCTGTAATGGTATCCCTGGCCAGTATTGCCACCCCTCCTCCCCTTTTTTTCCGCCCTCTCTATCCCTTTTAAAGCACTGAAATCCAGGAATGTTGAGAATCCATTCCTGCCCTGGTGCCAGCCAAGTCTCTGTAATGGCCACTACATCATAATTCCATGTATGTATCCGAGCTCTCAGTTCATCACCTTTGTTCCTGATGATTCTTGCATTGAGGTACACACATTTCAGCCCTTCTCCCTTACTGTCTTTACACCGCTTATTCTGCTTCTCTTTCCTGAAAGCCTCTCTGTATGTTAGATCCGTCTTTACTCCATGCACTTCTTTCACTGCTCTGTTGCTCTGGGTCCCATGCCCCTCGCAAATTAGTTTAAACCCTCCCGAACCATGCTAGCAAACCTACCTGCAAGGATATTGCTCCCCCTCGAGTTTAGGTGCAACCTATCCAATCTGTACAGGTCCCACCTTCCCCAGAAGAGATCCCAATGATGTTAAAATCTAAAACCCTGCTCCTTGCACCAACTCCTCAGCCACGCATTCAACTGCCATCTCCTCCAATTCTTACCATCTCTCTCACGTAGCACTGGCAGCAGTCCTGAGAACGTCACCCTTGAGATCCTGTTCTTCAGCCTTCTGCCTTATTCCCGAAACTCACACTTCAGGACCTCATCCCTCTTCCTGCCTATGTCGTTGGTCCCAACACGTATCAGGACTTCTGGTTGTTTTCACTCTCGAGTTCTTTTACTCGGGACTGTAACACAAAAACTGGTCATTCATATAGCATTTAAACCAGGACGCATCGATGAGCGGTGAACCAGAATAACCTGAAAGCTCGAAAAAAGTTTTCTGCATACGAAGCGCCACAAATGAAACGCAGTGACTGCTTAATTACAAAAGTAGCTGCGGCGACACGGCGCCTCTTGATGGCCAGAATGATCTATGGCAAGATCTTCAGTGTGTTAACCTCCATCCACCAATCGAGAGCAGACACCTGCCGATCATTTGCGAGCAAGATACGAGTTTTGAAAGCCGATGATGACTTGCGGATGCAGAAAGCCCGAAGTGTGCGGCTAGCATCTTTCGTCCGTATCATAGCCTTCCCTGCCTACGAGGTAATGTACGTCGCCATGAACACTTCGAGAGTTCAGTGGTAGTGCTTAAGCAGGCAAATGCCATATTAGCATTCTTTTCAACAGGTGTAGAATACAGGAGTATATAAGTGAACCTAGCGCTTTATACGGTACTAGTGATTACTCACCTTCAGTATTGTTAACGGTTTTAGGCCCGTCGCCTTAGAAATGATATGCTGGGATTGGTGAGGGACCAGAAGAAGTTCACAAGAATGATTAGGAATGAAAAGGCTATCATACGAAGAATGTTAGATGGCTCTGTGTTTATAATCGCTGGAACTCAAAGGATGAGGAAAGATGTCATTGAAACCTTTCGAAAACTGAATGGCCGAGACAGAATTGATGTGGAATGGATGTTTCCCATGGTGGGAGAGTCTAGGACAAGAGGGTACAACCTCCGGATGTAGGCGAGGAAAGGTTACTCTTTCAAAAGAGAGACGGGGAGAATTTTTTTCGCCAAAGGGTGGTGAATTTGTGGAGATTGTTGCCACGTGCAGTTGTGGAGGCCAGGTCGTTGCGTGTATTTCAGGCAGAGATTGGTTAGTGTTTGATTCGACATGGCATCCAACGTTCCCATGAAAGCCGGGAACTGGGGTTAAGAAGAGATAAAGAAGAAAAGATTGTCTATGATTGAATGGCGGAGAAGACTCGATGAACCAGATGGCCTAATTCTGCCCCTGTGTCTTCTGGTCTTAATGTCTTATGGTAGTCTAACTGTGTAATGCTTTGTCCGTCTGCACAGGTCAGAGATGGGAAGCCTTGGCAGCAGTGGCCAGACGACTGGAAATTAGAAGTTTAAGGCGAGTAACAAGAATGGTGGGATGGTTATTCATAGTTATCTTTGATTTAAAGTGACAGTTCACTGGTGTGGAGATTCGGAGCATCTTAAAGGGTCCCTTGTATTTGACAGCCCGGTTCCGAGATTACTACCGCGTCTAAATTCCCTGGAGAAAAAAAAAAAAAAACACCACCACCACCATTGTGGCCTGGACAGAAGGAAGGTCTTGGTCGTTAACGGCAGTTAGTCTTCCTCTGCCGCTCCTCTCAATAGGCAATTGAAGTCTACATTGCCTTAGGCACTGCCCTGCTACAACTTAGAACCAATCTATCAGAAGCAGGGCTACCATTTCGGAACCCTGCTCCTGGATTAGTGGTGCATTGTAGCCAAGCAGACAACTGGTAGGACACTTCCCAATGGAGGACTAAACAGGATTGTTCTGAGCTCATTCTGTCCGAATAAAACGGTTTCTCAATGCAGTCGAATTTGTTGATAACAGACTGCTTCGTGATCACTCTAAAACCTGACCCAATTTTCTGACTGCCCATCAGTTGGCTGGTGAGATCCTGAGGATAAATTAAAAATTGCCCTGATGAGAAAACACAACCCTGCAAATTTTAGAAGTCAATTGCGGACCACCTTCATTGACAATATCACAGGGAAAGATATTTGCATCATCAGCATGGTTGTCTTAGCCTCCGTGATTATTTACGGGTATGAAAAAAGTAACAAGCTTTTGACACCCGCTCTGCCGAAACAATAGGACAGTGTTTCCTCAGGACGGAGGAAGTCCAGTGATAATATCCATAAAACATGAATGCAGAAAAGACTAATTTGGTAGAGTCTGTAAAATCCGTTGAGACGGTGCTCCATCTTCTTTATTACGGGCATACACATCGAATGCCGAAACGCTGTCATTGACAACATTGACCATGCCAGGCCACCCGAACAGCCTCTGCAAATCTCGGGTGACCGAACATGATGGAGGCATACCCCAAATAAATACTTTAGTGTTAACCACCTCAGGGATGAAGATACGACCATATTGTCCCTAAGCCTTCTGTATCTGTTTAAGGTGGCATTACTGAAGACGAGCGGCAGCTAATGCCGGTTCTTTAACCAGTAATTACAACTAAATGCTTTATTAATAACCTTTTATTTCTGTTCAAAATTGCAGTAAAGGATCATTAATGATAATGCTAGCGAAGGTGAGGCTATCTTGTGTATCGAGACAAGTCGATCGTGTGTAGTTTATAAAAGTAGGAATCGTAGAATTTCAGAGCCCGTTCACCTTAACAGAGAGAGAGGTCTAATCAATCCATGATCCGCTCAGATTTAGAGAGGTCACGTATGTGCCAGAAAATGGCGAAGGGTTTCAGCCGCAGAACGCATGGAAGCGATGGTGCCGGTCCGAGTGAGAGAGAGCACTCGTTGGTTGGGCAATCTAAACACCGAGGTTAATAGGATTCGGGACCATAGTCGAGGTTCCAACAGTAATGATCATTCCTTCGCAACATACCGTGTACATCGTTCTCCGTGGTGTTGAGGCTGAGGCTAAGTCTATAGTCTACGCCGGCTGCTCAGGGTCTCGTGTCTATCAGCTTGGCTCCGTTTCGCTGTGTAATGACCAGCGGCGGTGACTGTGGGCCTGCTTCATATGCTCCGGGCCTCATGACCATGGACTCAATTTAGTACTGAAAACGTCCTTTTCTTGCTTACAGGAGCTGGGTTTATTTTAAACTGTCTGCGAACTGGGGCCTGTCAATATTGTGAGTGGGTTCTTTATGGTATATTATCTTGCGGTTGTGTGCACGTAGACGAATCAGAAGGTTATAAGCAGACAAATCTCAGGGTTTTATAATTAATGTATATTTTGATCATAAAAGCATTCAAAACTTTCAACTTAAAAATCAAAAGCAGATTCAGAATCAGGTTTATTATCACCGGCATGTGACCTGAAATTTGTTAATTTAGCAGTAGCAGTTCAATGCAATATATAAGATAGAAGAAAAAAAAAGAAAATAATAATAATTAATAATAATAAATAAATAAATAAATTACAGTATACGTATATTAAAAAGAGTTTTTTATGTAGAAAAAAAAAACACAGAAACACTGTATATTAAGAAGGTGAGGTTGCCATGGTCCGGATCGGGGACCCTTTAAATTTACTTTGTTTATGTTACGATCCGGACCGTTCATTCCCTGTTTACCTTTTGGTTCCCTGTTTTCTCGTGTCCCTCGGGCTTGGTGATTGGAGGGAATTTACTCATGGCTGAACCGGCAGTTCATCGTCTCCGGCTTTCAACCGTTCCCCGTAAGAGCGTTTGCAAAGTCACTAAAAGTACTGCGAGCCAACGTTATCTGGCCGGAGCAAATCTAGTCTCCCCGCGAAGCGAGTGCCAGTAAGTCGCCTTTCCTCACCGGAGCAACCCTGACGAGTTACCTCGCCAATGCGAGCCTGCAAAATTCCCTCGCCGAGGCTGGTCCGTCCGTTAACACGCCGGAGGGAATCAAGAGTCGCTGTCTACTGTTCCCAGTCCGAGTCTAGAGCTAGCCACTACCCGGTGGCTCCAAGTACCACTTCCAGGCCCTGGCGGCTCCAAGAACCTCGTCCTGGCCCTGGCGGCATCCAAGTACCAAATCAAGTCGAATGCATAAGCAAGGCAGATGAGGCTGAGTATAGAACTACGGTGGGAAACTTTGTCACATGGTGTGAGCAGAATTATCTGCCGCTTAATGTGAAAAAGTCTAAGGACCTGGCGGTGGACCTAAGGATGGCTAAGGCACCAGTGACCCCTGTTTCCATCCAGGGGGTCAGTGTGGACATGGTGGAGGATTACAAATACCTGAAGATACGAATTGACAATAAACTGGACTGGTCAAAGAACACTGAGGCTGTCTACAAGAAGGGTCAGAGCTGTCTCTATTTCCGGAGGAGACTGAGGTCCTTTAACATCTGGCAGACGATGCTGAGGATGTTCTACGAGTCTGTGGTGGCCAGTGCTATCATGTTTGCTGTTGTGTGCTGGGGCCGTCGGCTGAGGGTAGCAGACACCAACAGAATCAACAAACTCATAGTAAGTGATGTTGTGGGGATAGAACTGGACTCACTGACGGTGGTGCCTGAAAAGAGGATGCTGTCCAAGTTATATGCCATCTTAGACAATGTCTCCCATCCACTACATAATGTACTGGTTGGGCAGACGAGTACATTCATTCAGAGACTCATTCCACTGAGATGCAACACTGAGCGTCATATGAATTCATTCCTGCCTGTGGCTATCAAACTTTACAACTCTTACCTTGGAGGGTCAGACACCCTTAGCAAATTGGCTGGTCCTTGAGTTATTTTCATCTGGCATAATATACATATTATTATTTAATGATTTATGGTTTTATATTGCTATATTTATACTCTTTTTTTTGTTGGTGCAACTGTAACCAAACCCTATGTCCTTCGGGATCAATGAAGTATGTCCTTCTGTCTATCCATCTAACTATCTGTCTAAGTCCTGGCCCTGGCGGTATCCAAGTACCAAGTCAAGTCCTGGAGCTGGCGGTCCGTGATTCTGAGTCCTAGCCCAAACCCTTAGTCCCAGCCTGCTAGCCTCAAGAGCCAAGACCGCAGCCTGCTAACCTCTCAGGATGCGTCTTGCATTTGGGTCCACCCTTGCTCCCAACAGCCCCCATTGTGACAGAGGTTGTGTCCAATGGTTCAATGTCCATTGAGGATTCGAATGACAGAGGCGAAGAAGCTCTTCCTGTATCACTGAGTGTGTGCCTTCAGGCTTATGTACCTCCTACCTTATGATATCAGTGATTAAAGTGCATGTCCTGGATGTTGGGATTCCTTATCAATGGACGATGCCTTTCTGAGACGCCGCTCCTTGAAGATGTCCTGGGTACTTTGTAGGCTAGTAACCAAGATGAAGCTGACTTGATAGGCAATGTTCTGCAGCTTCTTTCTGTCCTGCGCTGTAGCAACCATATCCAACCCCCACACGCAAACACACACGCACAAACGCACGCACGCACACACGCACACACGCACGCACCAGACAGTGATGCAGCCTGTCAGAATGTTCTTCACTCTACATCTATAGAAGTTTGAGAACTTTGAATTGGTACCCCAATCTATTGGGAGACAAAGGTATTGATTTGTTTAAGATGGTCTCCGGGACTTCCTCCATATCTGCGGCTTCTAACTGCTTAGAAAGAACGTTCGATTTCTGACTTTCAGAAACATGTCTGAACGTAATAATAAATCTGAACCTATTGAAAATAAATTACCAGCCTGCATTCCAAGGCTCCAATCTTTTGCTGTGCCACGAACACTCCGCTTTTGTCAACCCTTATTAGGGAGAGCAAGAGAGAGCCTGTGATATGTCCAATTACCGGTTGAACGGAAAGGCTCTGTGTCTTTATTGAGGGCTCGGTGGATGGTGCCGATGTTTTTTTTTTATTTTTGCTGTTGGGAAGGAAGCGAGGTCGTTACCATCCTGCTGCTTCTGCGTGGGAAAGGGGAGCTGCAAGATGCGGGGTGTCTTCCGGACTCTAACATTAAGCTGTCATTATCACAATGGGGTGCTGGGAACGCATCCAAATGCGAGACACAGACACTGAAGTACAAGGAACAGAACCTGACTAGAGTAGGGGGGGGGGGGGGACAGGATTCAGGCAAGCAACAGAGTCAAGAATGCAGAGTTGGGCTAGGGAAAGCGGGACCATGGACTAGGAGACAAGGCATGGACTAGGAGACAAAGCAGGACCAGGACTAGGAACCATGGACTAGGAGACAAGGCTGGGACTCCGAGCCGAGACTGAGCAAGGACCCAGAACCAGGGTCTTGCATTGGACTCAGACCCCGGAACCAGGCAAGGACATGACATGGATTCGGGACAGGAGCTGGCTGGGGTCTAGAGGCCTGAGCTTCGAGACAAGACAAGGCTCGGACTCCGAGCCCGAGGCTGTACAACGACCCAGAACCTGGGTTTTACCTCGGGCTCGGACCCCAGAAGCAGGCAAAGAAATTACCTGGCTTGAGGCTAGGGTCTTGTGTCTTGAACTTCGCCTGGAATCCTCGAGGCTTGCGGTCTTGGCTCTTGAGCTTGGCGTGGTATCTCGAGGCCTGGGGTCTTGGGTCTTGAGCTTGGCTGCAGGCTGGGGTCTTGGGACATGACGTTGGCTTGGGATCCTGGAGGCTAGGATCCTTGGAGCCTGGCTGCGGGGTCGTCGAGGCTAGGGTTCTTGGAGCTTGACTGCGGGATCGTCGAGGCTAGGGTTCTTGGAGCTTGGCTTCAGGATCGTCGAGGTTAGGGTTTTTGGAGCTTGGCTGCAGGATCGTCGAGGCTCGGGTTCTTGGAGCTTGGCTGCGGGATTCTCGAGGGTTGGGTTCTTGAAGCTTGGCTTGGGATGCTCGAGGCTTCGGTTCTTGGAGCTTGAGCTTGTCTTGGGATCTTCGTCTTGAAATGCGGAGGCAGATAAATCGAGCACTGGAGCTGAGAGACAGACTGGGAAATGAACATAAAGATAGAGCGGGGACTTATCCGTCGACAAGCCAGGACTCGTCTTTAGCACAACACAAGCATGAGAAAGGACAGAACATAGACATAGGGACAGGACTACTCTTACAACAAGCCGGGACTCAACTTCATCTACACACCAAGGTGGGACAGGTTTCTCCGTCAGGTAATGGCAGAATGGCGGGACTTACCCAACAGAGGCAAGGACAAGACAAGCCAGGTCCCTCCGCAGGGCAACGGAAAAACGTCCTGGCTTACCCCACAGAGGCGAGGACAAGACAAGACAGATCCCACTGCAGGGTAATAGAAAAACGGCCTGGCTTACCCCATAGAGGCAAGGACAAGAAGAGACAAACACCAAAGAACGACATACAGTTCCATTTCTGCTCCAACTCCGAGTTTCAGCTGGCTGCGGAATCAGCCAGATCTCTACCTGCCTTGGAGTGGCTGGCAGCCACACAGCTGGACTAGGAAACAGCCGAATCCTTACAGCAAAGACCACTCCAACGAGTGGCAATCAGGCTCCGTGAAGCAGTTGTCTTCCATCCAGGTCTTGAGATCATAAATGATTTGAATAGCCTTCCATCAGCAGGTTGCTCCAAGGGGGACTGACGAGACAAACCAGCAGCCCGCACTCAATCCCAAGGCTAGTTATACTGCAAGGCCAAAGATGGGAATCAAGTGCCTTTGATTTAGTCAAATAAGGACAGCTGAAGACCCGGCGTCCTGAGTCCATGGACCGGACCGTGAACCGGAATGCGGACTTCACGGACCGGACCATGACAGTCATTCATTCTTTGGGACGTTCGTTTTCGTGGATATTTGCGAAGAAACACAGATAGGATGCATATTGTATATATTTCTCTGACAGAGCATACAGGATTCCCCTGTTTCAGTTATATGTTGCTTTTCCTCCTTATTATTTTATAGCTATTTCAGAAAGTAAGTTAAGTCTGTACCCGGAAACCACATTCCGAAATGCATTTTCGGAAAACATTCACTGCGACGCCCTCACTGAGAAGGTCATGGTTGAATAAATTGGCATTTCCTGCAATATATTCAAGTTGATAAAATAAACGAAAAATTAATACAATTTAACTCGAAGTCTTAACAATAGAATAAGACCAAACAAAACCTAAACTGATGTAATAGATACTTAAAGGTCGCGGGAAACTGATTGATTGAGAATCGAATATTCATTTTTTCACCCTTTGACGTTTTGGCTGCACTCAAAAAATATCTTCAATATGAAAGGAACCAAGCAACTGAAATAATGAAAATTGCAACGGTAAGTCGCAGAGCCGATACGTGCTAAGATTGATGAAGATTAGCTAGCAGGTACACCACATTGTTTCGTTCCTACGAATATGGAAAACCTGTGCTGTCGTCATTAAATGAAACCTATAAAGTTAAATTTGAGTCAACTTAATAGAATCAGCTGTATAATAAATGATTAGGCGGTGATCCTAAAACCTTTTAAAAATTGGAAAAGTATGGATTCTCAGATGAGAAAGAGGACGAGGCATGTGGATCGACATTAGATTTTGTGCAGTTAAATTCCGCGCTTTAGGAGAAACTCAACCGAAGCTGCAACATCTATTGTCTTTATTTATCAATCTGTGCTCCATCTGCATGGTTCACATTATATACCTTTCAGCCATCTATTCCACACTTAACTGGTATTTGATCTGACTATGCATTATGACCACACGCATGTTGATCACACTTAAGCTAGAATTGACCTACTGTATTTTGTACACCATTGCTCTATACAATATATTCAGTTGAGGTAAGCTCTTTGTCACACTTTATGCATGGTTTTAGTCTGTGTGTTCCTGTTATGGGAGTGATTGCAAACCGTCTCACGGTAATGCGTATCTCCTGGCTGTTAACATTTAATACTGTTTCCGAAAATTGAACTGTAATGGTTCTTTCCGTGTGTGCATGGAAGTTTGCCACCGAGTTGAAAAACGGTGTTGCAATTATTTACACTCTTGCAGCTGCATCCATGAATCCCTCACTTGCATGGATACTGTTTCGACAAATCAGCATCTATAATCAGGGAACACCACCACTTAAGCCATGTTTCCTTCCCGTTGAAGCAATTATGAAGAAAATAAAAAGCCTCGCGCCTCACATCACCAGGTTCCGGAAATGTTATGTCCACGCATCTTATGATAGTAAAGCCTGAAGCACGCGCAAAGTCAATCACACTAGTTTCATCACTGCAATTACATATGAATCTGTCGGCTTTCCGCACTTGGATTCTGATATTGCATCTGAACGCCATAAAAAATATTTTGAGTACGATTTTGGTGAATGGTTTTTCCCCACTTGATTGTACTGGTGTAATCATTAGGGTGATCTAAACTGCTGCAATGTCCTGTGATGTGTTGTTTCCAAAGAGAAGAAACTGCAATATGATTTAGCACGTTGAGCGAGTGACAGAATGTATCACAGATGCAGACTAAGCTCACAGTTTGTAATTATTTTATATTATCTCTGTCTCCATAAATGAGTTATATCTTATTAATAAAGTGCGTCGAAGATTACTTCCATTTTCATGAAATGTGGTTTACCCTCCGTATTAATTAACAGCGCTGTCGGAGCGTAAGGAGCCGAAAGACTGTAACATCTTTCCCAAATGCATTGTTAGAAAAGATTCATTGAGATATTGCTGACTAACACCCTCTCCAGGACAGTCAGGGCTCGAAAATAAGTTCCCTGTAACATACTAAAACTGATGTTAAAGAAAATCAAAAAGCATTTGGAAAAATAGTCGATATAATTTAACTGGAACTCTCACCTGGATAAACAGAGATACGTTCAAATAATATCTAAACAGGGCTGATGGAAAAAAAATGCAGGTCAGGTGACAGTGACGGATAAAGAAGCCAATATTCTTTTTGCCCTGTGACATTTCTCTGCACAAAAATACATGTTTTCCGTGAAAGGAACCGTACCACTGCAGAAGTAGAGAAAGGGCGGAAAGATGCTAAGGCTGATGAAATATTAGTTAACATGTAGAATACTCTGATTCGTACCAAGGAATAAAAAGAAAATAAATGTGCTCTGTTTATGAAATGAAAGCTATGAGTTGAATATTGTATGAAACTTAATGAAATCAGTCTAATAATAAAAGATGAGGCGATTATGCTCAAACTTTGTAAAGTTTTGGAAAAGTCAGCCTTCGGAACAAATGAACGACCAGAAAGGGGAATAGACAGGAGAATGGAAATTGTATTTTATTTAGTTTAAAGATGTGCTTGAAGGGAAAAAGAACTGAAATCGTTATGGCTACAGTCTTTATTTATCAGATCAAGTTATCCGTGCTACACATTTTTATATAAATGTCAGCGTTCTATTCAACACTTGACTAACGTTTTCTCTGAGTATGAATTATGATAACTCATATGTTGTGTAGTATATTTTGTACAACATTGCACAATGCAGTATATTCCATTGAAATTAGCTCTTTTCCAGATCTTATCCATTTATTTTTTTTACTCCGGTCTGTGCATTGCTTGTTATTGAAGTGGTTGTAAACAATCTCACACTGAAGTGTAACGCCTGCTTTTAACATTTCACACTGTCTCAGAACATCAGCCAGTACATAGATTTTACGTGTTTTCATGTGACTTTTCTACAGAATACACAACACCTTTTGCAATCAATCATACTCTTGCAGTTGCATTCTTGAATTCCGCACTTGCAAAAAACCCAGTCATATCTGATTTTCATCAACATCTCTTACATGATCTCTGCCAGCAGTAGCCCACATGCTTAGCCTCCTGCTCTGGGTGAAGTTGAATTTCAAGTTGAAATGCATTCAACCATATACGTTTCCTCATGAATAAAACGACACAACGCATCGTTACTCCGTAGCCAAAGTGCAAGACACAATCCTAACGGTCACACAAAGCACAGACAGCATATACAAGATAACAAACACATATAAGGCATCATTAAAACATACTCACTTTGCACGGTTTACATGTATTACGTTGTGGCTAACCATAGCTACAATATCATATTTAATTTCTGTCGCAGCCGATTCAAATGTGCTGACAAATTAGCATAAACAACAGAAATTGTAACTCTTACTCAGGGGTGTCACAATATACACTTATTGGCTGTTAGCGAGACCAAATAGCTAATTGTCGTCGTCAGTATGATGACACCACACCAGAGGTTGAAAGGCTTGTGCAAATTGGGGAATCAGAGGTAGTGTGGTTGAGTAGTTTTAAATTACTTGATGTTAATCATTTCAGAGCAACGTTCTGCACGCCGGATGTAAATACAATTACGGCCGGAGCACATCAGTGCTTCTACTTACTTAAAGGTTTGCGACGATTCCGTATGGCATCTAAGACTTTGACAATGACCCATATGTGCGATGAAAAATATATTGACTGGTTGGATTACTCTATTGTAAAGAGACACGAAAGCCGTTGAATGGAAACACTTCTAAAAGTACTCGAGACGGCCGAGTTCAGCACGGTAAAGTTCTCCACACCAGTAAGCACATCTACACGGAGCGTTATCGAGGGAAACAACGCATCGGGACATCGATAGGTTGCAGCATTGGGCTGAGAAGTGGCAGATGGACCTCAACCCATATAAGTGTGAAGTGGTTCATTTTAGTAGGTCACGTTTGAATATAGAAAATATTACTAATGATGAGACTCTTGGAAGTGTGGAGGTTCTGCGAGATCTTAGGGCCCGTATCGATAGAACACTCAAAGCAGCTGAGCAGGTTGACAGAGTTGTTAGGAAGGTGTATAGTTTGCTGGCCTTCAACAAACATGGGTTTGAGTTCAAGAGCCGTGAAGTAATATTGCAGCTATTAAAAAAAAAACTTAGTCGGACCCCGCTTAGACTACCATGTTCAGTTCTGGTCACCTCACTAGAGAAGGGCTGTGGACACTATAGAGGGAGTGAAGAGGATATTTAATGGGATATTGCCTGGAATGAAGGGCGTACCTAATGAGAATAGGAAGAGTGAATTTAGCTTTTTTCGACTTGGAACGATGGGCGAAGAGAAGTGACCTGCTAGAGGTGAATAAGATAATAAGAGGCATTGGTCTTATGGATAAGCAGAGGATTTATCCCGCAGCTGAAATTGCTAACACAAGGGGGCATAGTTTTAAGGTGCTTGGAGGTAGGTACCTAGTGGATGTCAGGGGCAAGTTTTTTCATACAGGGACAGGTGGTGGTGGATGCGAATGCAGTGCAGTCTTTTAAGAGCCCCTTAGATAGGTACATCTAGCTTAGAAAAATGTAGGGCTATGCGCTAGGGAAATTCTAGACAGTTTGCCTATTACGTTACACGGTAGGCATAATATTGGGGCTGAAGTGTCTGTAACGCACTGAAAGTGTCTATGTTATATACTCACGGAGTATAACACCCTATGTGATACTGTCATCTCTTAGCTGCCATTATGAAGCCGAGGATCTCGAATCACACAGTACCATTCTCAGCAAATGATGTTACCTTACAAATATCAGGCATTAAACCAAATGGGATAACTGCATTTTCCCCATCAATGAAAAATTCAGGCAATTGATGCACTTACATTCAAGGTAGTTTCATACCTTCTTCCCGGTGTTTATCACACATCTATTCTTTTGATCATTGTTGTATTAGAATTTTGTTTTCAATTTAAGCTCCGAACACTTGAAGTACGGGTGTTGCCAAACGCCGTCATTTGTCAACTACATGGAAA
Source organism: Mobula birostris (assembly GCF_030028105.1). NCBI lineage: Eukaryota > Metazoa > Chordata > Chondrichthyes > Myliobatiformes > Myliobatidae > Mobula > Mobula birostris. The sequence goes on from NC_092377.1 coordinate 145,158,975, forward strand.
TTATGGACCGTTACTTCTCACGGTACCAGACTGCCGCGCCACCCAGGTTATCTTTTTGATAATATTATCAATTAAATTTTATCGCCATCTCTGCATCCAAGTCCTCGTTTCTCTGCCCTTTGCTGCAGACATTAGCTCTGCACACTGAGGTCCATGTTTTAAAGCAGCCTTTTATTTAGAATGATAGAATCATAGAATCATAGAAAATAGGTGCAGGAGTAGGCCCTTCGAGCCTGCACCGCCATTTATTATGATCATGGCTGATCATCCAACTCAGAACACCGCCCCAGCCTTCCCTCCATACCCCCTGACCCCCGTAGCCACAAGGGCCATATCTAACTCCCTCTTAAATATAGCCAATGAACTGGCCTCAACTGTTTCCTGTGGCAGAGAATTCCACAGATTCACCACTCTCTGTGTGAAGAAGTTTTTCCTAATCTCAGTCCTAAAAGGCTTCCCCTCTATCCTCAAACTGTGACCCCTCGTTCTGGACTTCCCCAACATCGGGAACAACCTTCCGGCATCTAGCCTGTCCAATCCCTTTAGGATCTTATACGTTTCAATCAGATCCCCCCTCAATCTTCTAAATTCCAACGAGTACAAGCCCAGTTCATCCATTCTTTCTTCATATGAAAGTCCTGCCATCCCAGGAATCAATCTGGTGAACCTTCTCTGTACTCCCTCTATGGCAAGGATGTCTTTCCTCAGATTAGGGGACCAAAACTGCACACAATACTCCAGGTGCGGTCTCACCAAGGCCTTGTACGACTGCAGTAGTACCTCCCTGCTCCTGTACTCAAATCCTCTCGCTATAAATGCCAGCATACCATTCGCCTTTTTCACCGCCTGCTGTACCTGCATGCTCACTTTCAATGACTGGTGTATAATGACATCCAGGTTTCGTTGCTCCTCCCCTTTTCCTAATCGGCTACCATTCAGATAATAATCTGTTTTCCTGTTTTTGCCACCAAAGTGGATAACCTCACATTTATCCACATTAAATTGCATCTGCCATGAATTTGCCCACTCACCTTACCTATCCAAGTCACCCTGCATCCTCTTAGCATCCTCCTCACAGCTAACACTGCCGCCCAGCTTCGTGTCATCCGCAAACTTGGAGATGCTGCATTTAATTCCCTCATCTAAGTCAATATTATGTATTGTAAACAACTGGGGTCCCAGCACTGAGCCTTGCGGTACCCCACTAGTCACCGCCTGCCATTCTGAAAAGGTCCCGTTTATTCCCACTCTTTGCTTCCTGTCTGCTAACCAACTCTCCACCCACACCAATACCTTACCCCCAATACCGTGTGCTTTAAGTTTGCACACTAATCTCCTGTGTGGGACCTTGTCAAAAGCCTTTTGAAAATCCAAATATACCACATCCACTGGTTCTCCCCTATCCACTCTACTAGTTACATCCTCAAAAAATTCTATGGGATTCGTCAGACATGATTGTCCTTTCACAAATCCATGCTGACTTTGTCCGATCATTTCACCACTTTCCAAATGTGCTGTTATCACATCCTTGATAACTGACTCCAGCAGTTTCCACACCACCGACGTTAGGCTAACCGGTCTATAATTCTCCGGTTTCTCTCTCCCTCCTTTTTTAAAAAGTGGAGTTACATTAGCCACCCTCCAATCCTCAGGAACTAGTCCAGAATCTAACGAGTTTTGAAAAATTATCACTAATGCATCCACTATTTCTTGGGCTACTTCCTTAAGCACCCTGGGATGCAGACCATCTGGCCCTGGGGATATATCTGCCTTCAATCCCTTCAATTTACCTAACACCACTTCCCTACTAACATGTATTTCGCTCAGTTCGTCCATCTCACTGGACCCTCTGTCCCCTACTATTTCCGGAAGATTATTTATGTCCTCCTTAGTGAAGGCAGAACCAAAGTAATTATTCAATTGGTCTGCCATGTCCTTGCTCCCCATAATCAACTCACCTGTTTCTGCCTGCAGGGGACCTACATTTGTCTTTACCAGTCTTTTCCTTTTTACATATCTATAAAAGCTTTTACAGTCCGTTTTTATGTTACCTGCCAGTTTTCTCTCATAATTTTTTTTCCCCTTCCTAATTAAGCCATTTGTCCTCCTCTGCTGAACTCTGAATTTCTCCCAGTCCTCAGGTGAGCCACTTTCTCTGGCTAATTTGTATGCTGCTTCTTTGGAATTGATACTATCCCTAATTTCTCTTGTCAGCCACGGGTGCACTACCTTCCTTGATTTATTCTTTTGCCAAACAGGGATGAACATTTGCTGCAGTTCATCCATTGCATATCCACCGTCAATCCTTTAAGTGTCATTTGCCAGTCTATCTTAGCTAATTCACGTCTCATACCTTCAAAGTTACCCCTCTTTAAGTTCAGAACCTTTGTTTCTGAATTAACTATGTCACTCTCCATCTTAATGAAGAATTCCACCATATTATGGTCACTCTTACCCAAGGGGCCTCTCACGACAAGATTGCTAATTAACCCTTCCTCATTGCTCAAAACCCAGTCCAGAATAGCCTGCTCTCTAGTTGGTTCCTCGACATGTTGGTTCAAACAACCATCCCGCATACATTCCAAGAAATCCTCTTCCTCAGCACCTTTACCAATTTGGTTCACCCAATCTACATGTAGATTGAAGTCACCCATTATAACTACTGTTCCTTTATTGCACACATTTCTAATTTCCTGTTTAATACCATCTCCGACCTCACTACTACTGTTAGGTGGCCTGTACACAACTCCCACCAGCGTCTTCTGTCCCTTAGTGTTACACAGCTCTACCCATAATGATGTATGCCACCTGTTTCTGCCTGTGCAGGTGATCAGACTGAGTGAAGCTGCTGCAGGATTGTGCAATGTCTTTGATTGTTTCTAGTTTCTCTTGCTATTTTCTGCAAGATCGGCTTCAAATTCTAGCTGTTTTGTTATGTATTTCTGACATAACTACCTTGGACACATGGTCTTGTAATGCCTTATAGAAACCATCAGGAAATATTTGTACTTTTCCTTGGCTTTACAAATATAGAACCTTTATCAGTTACTCTTTATATCATTCTGTACCCTTGCAATAGCCTTTGTGCCTTTCTGTAAATATATTGTGATTATTAAAATAAGCCACCATTAGTTGCAAGAAATTACAATTTAGTACATAGTCATAGAACGATATTTTCATTGGTCACTTGTTGCTTTTTTCTTGTGGTAGGACAACTGTTTTAGTTTCTGTCAAAGAAAATGTCATTTTTTTCAGGATTTTTCAGAAAATTGCTGATATTGCTTCATCGATGCGATTGAGGGCAAGTCATTTCTGAGCAGATAATTATGGATATTATCACTGCTGATATGTTTCCATTTGTGCATATTTGTATAACCGTTTTCTCATATCAATTGGAACTTATAGATTATTACATCTCTAGTTAACATTCAAGTTATGGAGTAGTTTTAGAAATAGTTATGTTTTCATCAGTGCTTCGGGGCAGGATAACAGTTTAGTTATTTCCTTCGAAATACTTGTTTAGGTCTTGAGGTTGTTTTCTTTCTAGCTAATGTGCAACTTCATATTTTGTTTGGTTTACCATGTCCATAGTGTATACGTTATTTTGAATATAAGTCGACATTGATTAGCAGTTTGTAGGGCATTTACATTTATGTAGAGATTACGTGCTCTGATCGGTCGACGAAGTTTTTTCTTTGCCTGCTCTTATGTTAGTTTGATTTTCCGTTATTGAGAATGTGCAAGAATTTTGCATGTGTTTACATCTAATGGCCATTTACTGCACGCATTTATTCTCTTTGCTGCTTGGGAGCGCTCAGTTGTAAATTGAGTACTCCCATTATTTTTGATTTTAAAAATAGCAAAAATTCAGCTCAAGCAAGTTTTCAACATATCCAGGCACACGACCGAACCCCATGCAGCGGCGTATCAGTATCCGTCAGCATCTCTCCATTTCTAAAGTGGAGAGCTATTTTTTTCGCTCTATCTACAGCCAGGTTTTGGTTGCAGTTCCATTAATACAGAAAACAGACGCTGAGCAGATCAGCACGTCGTCTGAGTTCATACGTGCCGGCTTTTTTTTTTATCTGCAGAGCTTTTCCCAGTTCTTCAAGTAGGGATGCGCTGAAAGGGAGAGAGTAAAAGCTTCAGATTATTATTGTTGTTGTACTTTTTTTTAGTTCAAATAGGTAAAAACCTGTTCGACAGCGGACAAAGGTATTATGCCAAATGATTGTGTTATTATGGGTAGAGCAAAAGTGTTTACTGCTTTTGTTATGTTTACTGTTGAGCTCCATTTAAAGGATTGTCTTAAGCATTGAAATAAATTATGTCGAAAGTTTACGTTTTATCGGTCTATAGACGTCTTTTTTTCTGCCTGATGATATCGCAGATATTTATATATTTCACATTCATCTAGCCGTTATACTGTATCTTTCTGATTTATTAAATATTCATTAACTCTAATGCTCCATTGCTCAGATTCACTGTTGTGCGTTGATCTAATCCAAAGTTCATGTTCTTGTTTCTCCAAAATACCTTTATATTAAGAAGTAACTGATTTATCATTGCCAATGAAGGAACGAAAATGTTCAAATCGTCCATGGATAGTAAGTTTAAGCAAGGTATAATTTTGTTGGTTGCTGTTGCTTTCATACACATTTTTCCTCAAATTCAGTAAACTAGAATCAAGTTTTAAAGCAAGACAAAACCATTGTAGGATTAGAATGTTGCAATGGAATATACATCGGTTAGTTTTGGTAACGGTGGTAGTTACTTTCTTGGTTATTAATAGAGTGTGTGATTGCATGAGGCCAATGCCGCAACACACGTTGAAGGAATTTCACAGCAATTGGATAAAGTTGGTGTCATGGTCCGGTCTGTGAAGTCCATATTCCGGTTCATGGTCCGGTCCATCAACCCTTGCTCCAGGTTTTCCTGTCTACCCTGTTTCTGTTCTTGTTGAGCTAATTGAGGCAGCTGGTGCTCGTTGGGGATGGCTGCATAAATACCTTCAGAGATCCAGGTGTGGCTGCTGGATTGTTCTTGTCCTTGCTCCTTGTATTCCTTCCTCTGCCTTCTGTTTCCTCGCCTGAAGCCCTGCCTTGTGTTGCCGGTAACTCTCGCCTCGCCTCGCCTTGCTTTGCCAGAAATCTTGCCTTGTCTTGCTGTTAAATCTCGCCTCAACTGAAGTTCTCCTCTCGCCTTGCATTGCCTGAAGCCTTACCTCGTCTTACTGGTAACTCTTTCTTTGTCTCACCTGCAGTCTTATCCTGGAGCCACACTGTACCGAGCTCCCTTCCTGTCTCTTGCCTCCGCCCAGGTAAGCCAGGCCGCCTTGCAGTTACCTGGGGTTGGTTCTGTCCCTACCTGTTCCTTGCCTCTGTCGGGTAAGCCAGGCCGCCTTGCAATTACCTGAGGTTGGTTCTGTCCGTTCCTGTTCCATGCCTCCGTCGGGTGGGGATCCGCGCCCTGCCAAGGAGTACCGCGCCCTGCCCAGGAGTACCCCGCCCTGTCCAGGAGAAACGCGCCCTCCGCAGGAGTACCGCCCCCTGCCCAAGAGAACAGCGCCCTGCCCAGGTGAAGAGCGCCCTGCCCAGGAGAGTCCTGCCTAGCCTCTAGCTTGAAGACACCAGCCTCCTGCCTAGCCTCAAGCCTGAAGACTCCATCCTCCTGCCTAGACTCAAACCTGAATACTCCAGCCTCCTGACTAGCCTCAAGCCTGAAGACTTCAGCCTCCTGCCTAGCCTCAAATCTGAAGACTGCAGTCTCCTGCCTAGCATCAAGTCTGAAGACCCCAGCCTCCTGCCTCCTGCCAAGCCTCGCCTCAAGTTTCTAGCCTGAAACCTGAAGACTCCAGCCTCCTGCCTCCTGCAAAGCCTTGCCTCGTCTCTAGCCTCAAGCCTGAAGACCCCAGCCTCCTGTCTCCTGCCAAGCTTCGCCTCAAGTTTCTAGCCTATAGCCTCAAGCCTGCAGACTCCAGCCTCCTGCCTCCTGCCAGGCCTCGCCTCTAGCCTGAAGCCTGAAGACTCCAGTCTCATCCTCCCTGCCTGCCAAGTCTCGTCCTTGCCTAGTTCTGGGGTCCGAGCCAGAGCCAAGACCCAGATACTGGGTCCTTGTCCAGTCTCTGGCTCGGAGTCCAAGCTCGGGCTCCTAGCTCTCTTGTTCCGTCCTGTTCCAGGGTCCTGGTTTTCCTGTCCATGCCCTTGCCATCGCCCTGTACCCTTGTCCTGTCTCTAGTACTTCAGTGTCCGTGCCTTGCACTTGGGTTCCTTTCCCAGCCACCGCCTTATGACAGTGGTACATATTAAATACATATTCCCCACCAGTTTGGCCAGAATCAAAAACGTTCATATAGTTAATATAACAGCATGCAAAATTTCATTATTAAGGATGTTTGTTCCCTCTCTTCTCCAGCTGGTAAGCTGACGTATTACAATAGACAAGCACACTCATGTATCCGTTTCTTGGAACTGTCGGACTGTTGTAACTTTTTGAAGACTTCTATTAATATTGTTCTGCAGGATTAATTGTTTAATGCTATTGTGTAGTGACTTTTGGATGATACCAGTGTATATCTTAATACTGGGGCAACGTATAACCTGCACATGTTCCATAATCGTCTAAGGTCCTCTTTAGTTCAGCATCAGTCTGGTGTTTCTTCACTTATTGATTTATGTATTTGTGTGCGATTAGAATGACTGTGGGAATGATTATTATGCACGTTCTTCTTGCTTGCTTAACCCAGGCAACCTGTTCATAGTCTATACCTTCACAAGATGGTCCGGGTCAATTTTCACCGGGCCCAAAAATACCATCATAACAAGTGCCTATACCAAATTTTGAACAACAGATCGATTTAGAATATATAAATAGTCTTCCTGACATTAACAAATGGGTGATTAATCCTTAGGTTGTTCTGTTTTTTTTTTTAGAAACCTGAAATCCATTTCAATAGCTACGGATCAAATTTGACACGGAACAGCCTCAAAGATTTGTAGCACCTGTACACACGTCTAAAATTTTAAAATATTTCCATTATTTCGTATTTTGGGTCACTTAAAAAAAAATCATCAAGATTCTGGCTAAAAATTACTTTTAGGGTGTTTTTACAGCTGTCAAATATCAAAACGGGTCAAATTTGTAAGGGTTAACCTGTAATATGATATCCGGTCGCTTATTATGGATAGTGGTATCCGTAATATTGGATCTGTCGCCATATAATTTGAAGGAATTTGGTTACCATTCTGCGTCAAGAGCAGGGAACTTGTTTAGATTTTCTGTAAAAATCAGTTTGAACGTCCCAGGCTTTCACAGAGTGATTGCTAAGCAAGGTCAAAAACTTGATATATTCTTGATATTTTCTAAGACACTGTTGAGGCAATACCTGAAGATGTTGCGAGCTGCTTTGGGATTCTTGTCCAAAAAAGATTGTGCTGATAAATACGTTCAAAATACATCCACTAACATGAAGCCGGTAATGGAAGGCTTAACATATGAGGAAGGTTTGTTGGCTCTGTGCATGTACGCAGTGGAAGAATGGAGGGGTGGGGGTGTCTCATTGCAACATATAGAATGCTGAAAGGCCTCGGTAGAGTGGATGTGAAGCGGATGATTCTGAAAGTGAGGGAGCATGCAACCAGAGTGCACAGCCTCAGAATATAGAGACCTCCATTCTAAACGGAAAAGAGCAGGAATTTATTTCGCTGCAAATTGATGACTCTGTGCATTCGTTGCCACCTGCGACTGTGGAGGCCAATACCTACTTCGATAACAAAATTTTCTTAGAGCCTGAAATGTATGTTGGCGGCGGCATTTTCTGAATGTGTGCTGTATACGACTAAAAAAAAACACACAGTTGAGATCTAATGATTTTCTAGAGAGAAATGAGATTGTAAAGTCTCAGTTATATGTTGGTGAAAAGCAATTTTGACATCCTACCTTCTTTGGCAGTGGCTTAGGCTTTAACAATTAAGATATCGCTGGCATCTGTTTCACTTAGCTGAGGACGGGATATGGTAACATTTACCCCATCAATCCTAACCTATTAAAAATCGCACATCTTTAGGAGTGTCTATAATTAATCTCAGTTTGTGCCTCATGTTTTACATTGTGTTCTAAACAGAACTGATTATGCAAATGTTTAGCTGCAGTTTATCTGCCCTCAAGATAACGTCGGTGGTGGGTGTTTCTTTTTTTCCTTCAGCAATGGAAAATGTGGTCGTTAGCAGTACCTAAGGCAGGCTGGAGTTTATTAATACAAGCTCAGCTTTCAAAACAATCATCTCCTTAGTACTAATGCATAAACTTCAAAACCGGGGTTTTTGTGCCAACCTCTGCAATAAGATTGTTGCCCTACTTAACGCGAGGCACCAATCGGTGCGGACCGGTGCTTAGATATCAATCATTACATGCGCACCTCGATGATGCGTGTTTAGCCCCCTGTTCTGCTTCCGTTAAATACTTAACTGGGAGGCTCGACACAGCGCAAAAAAACATTTTAGGAATTCGCCTATTCGTTGTCAGAATATCTGTAGATGATGTACTGGAGAGAGATAGAACGGCTGGATAAAAGTGTCACAGAACAATCCTGCACTGACGTGCGAAGTAGTAAAGATTGACTGTGGACTTCAGAAAGCGAAAGTCAAGTGAATACGGAACAATCCTCAGTGATGGGTCAGCAGTGTAAAATGCAAGCATTTACAATTTTCTGGTTGTCAACATAATTGAAAAGCCCTATTGAACACCACATATTAATGTAATTCGGGGAAGTTACTCCAACGGCTTATTTTTCATTCAGAGGGTTGGCATAAAGGATGTTATAAAATTCCAACAGATATACCGTGGGGATAATTCTGACTGATCACATCACGGTCTGCTATAGGTGGACACAGGATCAGGGAAAAACCCGCAAAATGCTGTAATCAAGGCAGCTTCAACACAGACAGAAGCCTCTCCACCTTGAAGGGTTTCTACAAAACGGGTTGCCTCAAGAAGGCCGCAGCTTTCATTAAAAAGATGTCATCGTCGCATTATTGCCATCAGGGAACACGTCCAGGAATTTTTTTAAAAAAACACAGTGAAAGTTCTAGTAACAGGTTCATCCTCTCCGTCTTCAGACCTCCGAGAGGATTATTAACAAATAAATATACCACGCTATTTTTTCTCTTTTTTGCACTACGTTTTTGTTTCTGTACACCTATATTATTGTATTTCATTGTATTTTATTGCCCTGCACTTTCTCGACATATGTCAATCATAATGAACCTCATTAGAATACTGTCATTTCAATTTTTCACGCTTTGGAAAGAAAGAGATATCAACTGACGGTTTATTCTATGTCTCTCATCCCCTTAGCGGGACCATGCTGGGGTTGTTTATCTTCTAATTAATAAATGACACTTTTTTTTTTCAAAGGCATTTGCGAAATGACGAGCATACATACTACCTACCGCATGAATGAAAGGGTATTTATAAACACAATAATGGGACGTCATCACTTCCGACACAGTAGCAGTTGCAAACAGTTAAACTCAACACGAATTCTACTCTGCGTCTTATTAAAATATAGAATTTATCAGCAGCTATCAGATATCTTGTTGGCATCTCTGCAGTTACATTTCCCAATAAAAGTAACAATATATTGATACCAAATTACATATATATGCACACACAGTGCAATATTAATCACTAACGAAATGTATATATATATATATTTTCTCTCCACACGGCACTACTAAGTAGAAAAAAATATATATTTTGCAGTTTTCGGGAGGAAAAGAAAACAAGCAGTTTCCAACTGTATTAATACATCTCTCAATGATAACACAGAGAGGAAAATAAACAAAAGACAGTAGCAGTTACAAAGAGGTAAACTAATTTCGAATTCTACTCAGTATCTTATTTAAACTTTGAATTTATCTGCATGTTAATTGTTTTCGGACAGATGAAAGAAATATGCTATAAAGCGTAATACACAACATTCCTCATTAACTGCACACTCTCGCTGGAGGAAGTGGTTGTGAAAGATTTGCTAAGTTTATTTGGGAAAGAAATCAAAGATGAAAAGATGTGCTGGAGATTGAGAATGGAATTGAATATCAAAATAGCTGATAATGTTATGTTGTCAATAAATTTCAGTATCTAATTTTTTTTCCTGTATAGCAAAATTCCATTCGTGCATAAAATTGAATATAATATTGAATATAATATTATGGAATGTACAGTATCGTTCTTTTCAATATGGATTACAGACATCGGAAAAGAAATGCAAACAAATCCCCACCACCACCACCACCCCCCGGTAAGCCTTAGGGTCGCTCCACTCGCTCTCGTCTACTGGAAACAGCCCTCGGCCTCGCCAATCTGGGTAATTAAGTTTGTGTGGATGCTGTGTGATGTACCCCACCCCGCCAAATAACAGAGAATACACCATATACGATTAAATGAATTACAGTTTATAGATACAGTGTTACTGCAACTATGTAACTAATAGAGGTAAAATATAAAAGAAAAGTAAAAGGCACCAAACTTATCAGAGTTCAATCACTTCGTGCACACAGTTGGAGCTCTAGTAACGATACTCTATTCACCATTCAATCCCCTCTGACCACTTCGTCCCGCCACCTGGGACCACCTACGGTGGTCGACTAGACGCTGGATATGAATCTGTGTTCGTCTCCTATCCTGGCCGAAGACCCTGGACCTCGGACTCCGGCTCGAGTCCTCCCTGTCGGGCCGCTCACAGCATTCTGTCCGTCTCTCTGGCTCCATCGCGCCTTCTGCCCAAAAACCCGCGCTTCACAATAGTTTACAGGCACACAAGAAAGAATAACATGTACACCCACTGTTTCATTCGCTCTCTTATCAATAATATAACACAAACAAGCTGCTTGCGAAATAAATTTCTCAGCATTTAGCATAACAAAGAACCCTTTTTAACTATAGCATTGCAAAGAAGCTATTTCAATTAGCCAACGCAACAACACAAAAACAACTTACACTAATATACATGTAAAATTTACATGAACACGAATATATGAAATTGCTACCCAATATTATGTGAATTCGATTTTGCTGTCGCTGATAATTGATAACAGTTCCCTTGTTCTGAAAATTGAACAATACTCCAGAAGTAGAAAATGGCAGCAAACGACGGAATAACTCTTGAAATAATCATGTGAAGATGCATAATTGTGGAAAGGAACTGTCCACACATTCAGTTGCAGAAAGATTTGGAACTCTGAATGTACTGTCGTTCAGGTTTTTTTTTTTTTTTATCAGTTGGTCGGAGAGCTGGCTATAGCAGAATGCAGGAGAATCTGCGATCTTCGTTCTGAGCGCATAAAAAAAATGAACTATATCAAATTGAAATCAAAAACGACAGCTCGGCGCTGCCAAATAAACAGTAATTACTGGTGAAAAATCTCGCTGAGGTGATATTAGATACGATTTTCATGCATTCCTTTTCGGTGAAGAAGTCCTTGCTCGTGGCGCGTATTCAAAACAGCATGTTAAAACAAGACGTGGAACATGCAATATCAAATTGTCGCACAATTCGCATTGCACTGAGAAATGACGCCCTGCATGCTCCATAAACACCTACTGCTAAGGACACTTACCGAATGTGTATTGTTTAATTGTATTTTTTTTTTTGGAAAATGTGTTTTAAACTCAGAGGAAAGGAATACGTAATAACTCACGAGTTAGTAAATCCGTTTCTGCATCGACTTCAGGTTACTGCGGGTGTTGAATAGTTTGCACTCACTGCGATTGTTCAGAGCAATGTCGGCGGCAATGGGTATGAGAAAATAGTCCGTCATCTTTGCGGATTCATATAAATCAGTATTTTCTGTAACAACGTCATTAGAGTCGCAATCATCCGGATCTAGGAATAACCATGAATCAAAACTACATTCCTGACAACAACGGTAGTTCAGTGAACTGCTAGGACAATGAAGTACCTGTGTACTCTTCAAACCTGCGCAAACACATGGTATTTAAAGGCTTGCAATTCAAACTGAGCTTAAGGGGTTCTGGAAGGGGTAGATTAAAAGAAGAAATTTAATTGAAATGTTGACTCAAGACGACAGAGGTTTGCATTTAAATTTTATCTCACGATTCTTTACTGCAAAATCTACACAAAATCATTAAAGTATTTTAACAAATCAAAGCGTAAATGACAAGACACTTTTCTTTGTCATTTCAGTGGTTATACATCTTTTGGTCTTTCATTGACTCTCTTGTGATTGTTGGATTTACATTCTATCCCCGGAATGAATGAATTGTGGTGTTGTACATAATAACATAAATGTATTTTGATTAAAAATTACTTTGAACTTGGAGCTGAGGTTGGACATTTTTTTTTGTTTAAATGTCTACCAACCGCGAACATTCAAAGGGTTTATTTGAATTAAAAGGGTTTCTTTACACACATTCAGGTGACTGACTCCTCTGTACGGATGATTGCTAGTGCAATATTCTATTTGATTTATTGAATCAATGGATCCAATAACTGAAGGCTATATGAGTGAAATCGCTGTTCCAGCTACTTGTTTGGTTATTTCGTAAAATAGTTCGCCAATGAAGCATTATCTCAAGTTTAGTATCATGATTATTTCAGCATGTTTCATAGCTGAATGTTTACAAGTAAAAAGATAATCTCATTTTATAGGAAGATATGACTCAGTGATCAGTAGAAATTCAAGCGGTATTCGTTCAAAAAATCAGTTACCTTATTAACCGAGAGAGGCAGCGGGTGGGGAGGGGTGGTAGGGGGTGGTGGGAATTGACTTAAAGGTTGGGGGAGAAAATGCAGTGATAAGCATTTGATCTCTGCAATTCCTCAAGTGGTGACAGTTATTGATATTTGTTGCTATTGAGGCGATACATTTTGCAGACATATATATATAAAACAAATCTTGTTTATTTCTTTGCTTAAGAAAAGCTACCAACGTTAAACCTGGTAATTACAGACCAGCTGATCTTATTGCATATGTCGGTAAAATATTGGAGATGATTTTAGACAAAGTATTTACCTGGTCAGACTACACTCAGAATATTGTTCATTTCTGGTCACCTCTCCATGAGAAGGAAATGGGAAGTTAACAGGTGATGCAGAGAATATTTGCCTTGACTAGAGAGCATGAGTTTTGAAGATAGGCAGAAGCGTTTCCCATGCCGTAATTGCTTATTACTAGCGGCAATAATTTGACGGGCAATCGAAGAACTTATCCCAGTGAAGGAGGCGGGGCTGCCAGAGAAAATTACGTTTCATAGAGAGTGGCCATCGCGTAAAACGCCCTGCCACGGGAAGCAAACGAAGATACAATAAGACCATTTAAGAACACTTTAGGTAGACACATATATGAGAGAAACGATAATGGTTGTGTTGGAATAAAAGGTTAGATCGATCTCTGAGTAGATTAAATTACCAGAACAACATCGTTGAATGTGTTGTCTGCACTCTGCTGTTATATCCAGTGGTCGATATTTCTGATATATTTCGACGGTCACAGAACAGTTGGTTTTAAAGTCCGGTTGAAATTATTCAGAAACTTTGCGAGTGCCTGAAACATTGTGGGGCATTAGATACTATAACAATGAAATTTGACAGAATGTGCTTTTCTGCGCAGCATTACAACAGACGTCAGATTTCTGCATTCTTCACAGCGTTTCCAAACATGTCGAAACCGTAAAACATTCACGATCTGTTTACTTCGTTTTACTGTCCGATTATTGCATCCTTCTTCAGTCTATTGCCTCACCCACTTATCCACTCCTTCCTTCGTTTTCGTTCAGCCACTGCCAACTAGCTTCCATTCCTATCACTTGCTTTCGCTTATCACCTGAAAGATTGTCCTATTCTCCCAGGCCCACTCCGCTTTATTTAGATTCTGCCTGTTCCTTTGCAATTGCGAAAAAAGGTTTCATTCCGAAATATCCAATGTTTGTTCACTTCTATGAGTGTCGCTTGCCCTGTTGAATTCCTCTAGAAATGTGTATGCATTGCTTAAGGTTTACAGCATTTTTCAAATTCTCTTGCATTTATTATCTGACGTCCGATTTGTTTCATTTCGATTTCAGTTTGTAACTGACTCTTCTTTCTTATTTCTTGATTCCTTTAAAACAATATTGTATGGATGAAGCCAATATCAATCGGATAAAAACTGGATTTCAAATTCAAATACACACCTAAAACGTGGAGCTCAGTGAAACTGTTGTCTTGTTGAATATACTCAATCTCTTCATACATTGCTTGGTAAAAAACAGAATCTGAGTGCCCGCCACTCTTCAGTATATCTGCTGAAGAGAAAGGCTGAATTAACGTCTTGAACGATAACTTAGACTTGAACAGTTAAAGCATTTTAAGCAAATTGGAAAGTGAACATATTAATTGTATTAGTGGAAATGAGTCGGTGAGTGTGATTTTTGAATAAGCCCAATACCGGTATTAATGTACATGGAAAATTGAAGCGAACGATTTTCGCAACTGAAAGATCAAGTTAAAGTACAACACTATGAATACAATCCCAGTTGTGGTTCCTTCATGGATACATAATTCAAACGATGGGAAGATGAATGCTATTTCCACATAAATGTACTGTAAATATGATCAGTCATGACACTACGGGAAGAGGGAAGAAAGTTCCATAGGCTTGTCACCCCAGCACATGACAACGAAAGGATCGGTTGTGTTGAACAATTGCAAAGGCAATAAAAGTAAATGATTCTATATTGGCATAATGTGCGGTCATTGACTTGTCTTAAAAGGATTGGGATAATCGAATGAGAATATTTGAGCTTGTGTTGCAGTTCGTTAAAAATAATTTGTGACCGATATTCAATGAATAGTGATACACAGATCAGAAGAATAGTAAAACAAACAGTTATAGAACCACATGCAATCTCTCTCCATTTCTACACTCCGCACTAAAGAGATGACTCATTATTTAAATTTAAGCTTACTTACGCAAACTGTATGTAGAAAAGTACCGAGAACGAAAACCTTCAGAATAATAATTCAGTATAAAGTTTGAACCTAACCGCTTCTTGCTGTCCGTCTCCACACAATCGTCACCAGAACGAAAAATTCGACAATGAAGAGGATTCCAAGGGTTATGCAGACAGTAGTCATAATTGAGGGGGGGCAGATTCCCAAACCTTTCAAAATATATTTATGTATAAATTTCAAACAGGCACTATAGATCAAATGTTAAAACAAATGCAGGTAGCTTCAATGAGTTTCGCCTCAAATTGCGTTACCCGTTTTGCGGTTACGTTTCTCAATAATCTTCAAAGATTCAAAGGTTCATTCATTATCAAAGTATACAAATTAGAAATTATTATTGTCCGGATAGGCATGCGTCCAAGAAAGAGAAGTAAGGCAGCACGATTATCTATCCACAAAACTCCTCCACTCACAGGAAAAAAAAAAAACAAAAATGGAAGAGGCACGTGGATCCCCATATCCCCAATCTCGCACAGAAAAAGAGAAAGATCGGGCCAAGGTCACAGAATATTAAAAAAAAACTGTAGAACTGAAGAAAGTCGAGCGTCCAAGTCCAGACCGAAAACGCAAATATGCAGGACAAAATTCACCCCGCTGTTAGACATTTCCCTCTAACTAGCTGAGAGATCAAAAGTCAGGCCGCCTGCGCTCTCCATGTGCACTGGCCCTGATGATTCGGAGTTTATTGTTACATTAATCGGCGTACCATCGAAAATATACTTAGCGAGATGGAGTCAAACATTGTCTCGCGCTTTGGTCACAGCACGCCGCCAACATGGCCCGCGCGCACAGCCTCTGCGACCCAAAAACCCCATGGAGACCATACGGCGCTTTGGGGTAATATGATATTATAGGAATAAAACGGAGAGGAAACCGCATACACTTTCTGAACTGGTGCATGCTGGCTGTAAAAAAAAGAAAAAAAAAAAAAAAACGACTGGACATTTGCATTCTTACGCGACTTCTCCAAATCCACACGGATTCAGCAAGAATACCATTGATCTACAAGGAGCGCAGTAGCGGGGGAGCAACGCCCATCATCAACGACCAGCACCATCAAAGTAAATGCACTCTTTTCAGTTTTGTCAGCAAGAATGTGGTAGAGATTTCCTTGGTCTTACACCACAATGTTCAGTAAAAGATACCACAACTTAAGCAGCAGGGAAATGATTGAAGGTGGATGAATTCATTATCCCACATCACTGAGGCTGATTCCACAATCTATGGCGCTATTTTCAAGCACTCTACAGCTGATATTAATATTCATTTATTTATTCATCAATCCATCCTATCTATACATTTATCTTTTTGTCTGTCTGTCTGTCTGTCTGTCTATCTACCTCTCCCTCTATCTATCAGTCAATCTATCTATTTATCTACGCAAACAACAGGAATTCTGCAGATGCTGGAAATTCAAGCAACACACATCAAAGCTGCTGGTGAACGCAGCAGGCCAGGCAGAATCTCTAGGAAGAGGTACAGTCGACGTTTCAGGCCGAGACCTTTCGTCAGGACTAGTCGACTGTACCTCTTCCTAGAGATGCTGCCTGGCCTGCTGCGTTCACCAGCAACTTTGATGTTTGTTGTATCTATTTAACTATGTGCCCAGCTACCTACAGATCCATATACCCACCTATCTACCTAAGTCTAGGACTGCTTATCTACCTACCTGTCTGCATCTCCATCTAAAGATTTCCATGTAGTTATCTGATGATTTACTGAATTATATATCTATTTATCTACATATATTTAACTGCATCTATCTATATCTAAATATATATCTATCTATCCATATATATTTTGTGAACCATTCACTGTATTGTTAGCAATTAGGGAATGACAATAATCATACATTAGTATGTATAACAGAATTTTGTACTCTAACCGTTAAAATAACTTTAATAGTAAATACCTGAGGAACTGCGGCCAATGGGAGTCCATGCGGAACCTGTTGATATATGGCAAACAATTTCAACAAATATCATCTCTCTACTTTTTTCATATAAATTTATTTCCATGTACGAAATTAATAAACCACTTGGCAAGAAGGTGGGTAAGTCCCAAAAAAAAAAAAAAAAAACACACATACCCGAACAAATAACGATGACCTCTTCTTTGTGATCACAGTCGTGTTGACCAAGTGGCGCAGAACGACAGCTAGACAGAAAAGCTTCACTACCTGTGCATTTTACTTCATCCAACAAGATATCTAAAATAGCACCATCTCTTCGGGTAATTTTGGCTGCACCTGGAGCCCAGCTAGCACGGCCACAGCCCAACTGTCTGCAGACGACTTGGGCATCAGCCAGATCCCAAGAATCATCGCATACCGAGCACCAGCTGTTATTGAACTGTATCTCCAACCGTCCGGTGCAATTGTGACTGCCAGCAAAAAGACGCAACGGGAGATCTAGGTATAGTACAAAAAAAAAACTTACATAATACTAATTGCATCAAAATTAAAGCACTTCGGAAAAAAAATAGATCTGAATCTGAACGCAAGAACATACAGTTCGCCCCACGTTTCCTGTGTCAAATACAATGCCCAATTAAATTACTTCTCTACTGTCTGACATGTTCCTTATCTCTTCATTCTTTACACATATCTGCGTGTATCCAATAACATTTCAACACTTCTATTTTATATGTACAAATTTGTACGACTACACCTGGCAGCAAGCTTCATGTAACTCTCATTCTCCTTTTAAATAAAACAAAACTTTTCCCTAACAAGTTTCCTCTCCCAGTTGAAATGCGTCCCCTAGTATTTTATATGAATTTCTCACCTATGACTTTGACACTGCATCGTTTCTGACCTTCAACATTTTATAAATTTCTATCAGAACACAATTGAAGTTCACATGATACAGCCCAGGGTTTTTTTTTTTCACACGTCCGTAAGGCTTACAACCGTGCATCAAAGGTCGAATTAGTTTATTCTGCAGCCTCCACCTACTTCTTGAAATGCGGCGACCAGACTTGTAACTGATGTTAAGCCACTGTTTTACCCATCCGTAAAAAAATATATATATAATTCTAAGGCGCAGTGCCTTGACTAATGAAAACAAGCATACCCCCGGCATTAATCCATTATTCATTAGCAACACTGCAGACCAACTGTGTTCTAACCATCAGCCAAATATAGCTATATCCTTACTGAATACCACGAAAATGATCCTTTTGCCCTCATGCATATCATTCATAAGCAAGCTGCAATGCCATCCTTTGTCCCTGTGTTCTCCTTAATTATCTTTTCTTTAATGTATATTTGTTATCGTCTCTCCTTTTCAAACAACATTTATTGTTTATTTCTCAGTTTTAAGCTTTTTTTACTTATAGCCGTTTATTTTTATTTATTCATTTTTTTCCCTACAGCCGCTCCAGACATACGTCCTAGCCCTGTCTTATGTCCTGAATAATATGCATATGTCGGAACTCTGGTCAACTTCCGACAGACCCCACATATTAGTTGCGGTATTGTCTGACAATAGCCGATCTCAGTTTAATTAATCTACTCTCCTTATCATTTGGCTAACAGCAGAATGCTCTTCACAAACTCCATCGCAATATTCACCTAATTGGAGAGGCGGCGAATAATATAGCTGTTTGTCGACCTTTTCGTTGGCTTCTGAAAATAGAAGACAAAAGTCGCCGGTTAAATATGTATGAAATATGTATGTATATGTGCGTGTGTATATATATACAAGTTTATAACGTGTCCTTATGTACCTTGACATGCAACTCCTGCATCATACGAATGGTCACAGTTGTGTTTCCCCCACGGTTGTGAACGACATTGCCAAAGGGTCGATTCATGCGAAGTACATTCAATCTCATCCAACCATATGGGCCCAAGTCCTTTTCCATATTGATAGGAGCCAGGATAAATGTATTGGATGGGTCCACATTTCATCTGTTTGCAAATCAATTCGCCAATCTTGATATCAAAGTTCGTGGAGCACACTGTTCCCCAGGTTCTATTGTACCACACCTCCACTCTCCCTTCACATGGCTGCTTCCCATCCTCTAGGCGCATGTGTTTATACTCTGAAAAAGAAGCATAAGATAGGAACGATATTGCAATATTTTCTGCCATAACTGACATGATTCTGGCATTTTCGGAAAATAAGGTGGCCAGCTATACATATCTTAAATAAAGAGAAGCACACACCGCTGGCAATAACCGCTAGTGAGCGGTGATTAGCAGGGAAAGACGATCCGGTGCTCACAATTGAGATATTCTACTGAGTAACTGAAGGAGTGGAGGGGAAAATTTTACTCAGACCTTGAGAGGCCTGCGTTGCGCATTTTCATGCCTAACAAGGCGCAGATTTGAAGGCTCTGTGGGGAGCCATTCCTCGCACAGACTCTGGAGTAATGTGTGGTTAAGTACCCTGCTCAAGGACACAAACATGCTGCCACACCTGAGGCTCGAACTAATGACATTCACATCACTAGACGAAAGCCTTAAGTACTTGTCCACGTGCCCAACACTACTAAAAGTAAGTGAGGGCATAGTAGTGGGTTGCGCTATAGAGAAGACTATGTCTGATAATATAATCCTTTCGGATTTCGAGAAAATAGAAGGGTAAATTGTTGAATCTGGGCTTTGGTGTGGTGAATGTCATGGAGCAAGGAAACTGTGTTCTTCCTATGTCTTTGTGGAGAAGGATAGGTTGCGTTGCAGACAATACATGCATGGATATCACAGGTTACGTACTCTGCCATGGGCTCACTGAGATAGTGTCGCTTTTCAGCTTTTGAAAGCGATCTCTCGGCCAGAGTTCACGGGTTGATTCTTCGGAACCACACTAGGCTGCTAGAACTTTGTAAGGAAGACACTATACTATTAAATTCATCTATTCAGTTGCAACGATCGCACACAATCTTTCCAGTCATTTTAAAGATGTTAATGCCATCCGTTAGTCTTGCGAGAGTATGGATCTGCGCTTGGGAATTCTTTACTCTCCAGGGCGCAGGCCTGGCCAAGGTTGTATGGAAGACCGGCAGTTGCCCATGCTGCAAGTCTCCCCTCAACACGACACTGATGCTGTCCAACGGAAGAGCATTAGGGCCCATACAGCTTGGCACCAATGTCGTCGAGGATCACTGAGTGATAAAGTGCCTTGCTCAAAGACAGAACGCCCTGCCTCGGCTGGGGCTCGAACTCACGACCTTCAAGTCGCTAGTCGAATGCCTTAACTACTTAGCCACGTGTCCAAATAACCTTGCATTCTTCTTATTAGGTGCATTCCAGGCATTATTGTCCGTATGCCCTTACACTGTTTAACCCCATGCAAAACACCTGTGTTTTGAATTCAGTAATGTAGACATCAAATAGATTTCAGGTTCCCGGCACTGTATCTCGCCATACTGCACCTCCTCTGCATTTAGTTATGTGACATTTTTTACTCTGACAAAAAAAAAAACAACAAGAAACAGTAGGTCATTCTTTATCTGTGCACCAGTCATGAGACTTTGGCATGACATGGTGCTGAGCTTCTAGGATTTTGGAGCACTTGGATTTACTTATTACTATCTTAACTTAAGTTGTTAAGCGCCCTTGTTGTTCTATTTAGTCTTGTTAAGTTAACAGTGGCTGCCATGTTTCCGGATTCTACAATTCTTTCAAGATTTCTCCAATTCTGTGCCTTGTTTGGATTATTGTGTCGGAGAGGATAAATTGCCTCATAGTATATGCTTAGTCACCCCTCTAAGCCTCTGACTCCGACGTTGAACCTCTAGTTTCCATCTCTTCCTTGGGATACTGACGTCCCTCCGCACGTGGTCCCACTATCTCATATAGATCCAGCCGGGGTTCCAAGCTTGCCCGGTCTATATTCATGATTCTTTTTCCCCCAATATTCCCGGGTAAACAAATTTCGTAAAGTCTCCCAAGTTACGCTTTCTTTTCCGAGGTGTATGCTATGTTTTTGAGTCAAGTGCTTTGGTTATAAGTTTGTGCTTTACTTCCGAGTCGTTTGCTGTGCGACCGAGTCAAAAGCTATAGTCCCAAGTTCTGTGCTGTGTTTCCGAGATGCGTGCTGTGCTTCTGAGTGAAATGCTTTGAGTCCAAGTTACATTATTTACTTCCAAGTTACAACTAATTTTTCTAAGTTACTTAATACGTTTCGAGCACCGGTTCTGCCTTGTGTTCTTCAGACGTGCCCCAAGAGCTACCTTGAGCTGCAAGCCTGCCTTCACTTTTTTTCAGACTTGCCTCGAGAGCATCAGAGCAGTGCTTCGACCTCCAGGTCTGCTTTTCGTTTTGCCGACCTGCTTTCAGATTCCTGATCTTCAGGGCTTCCTTGTGTTTTTTTTTCAGATTTGCGTCGATAGTTCCCTGGCCTGTCAATATGGGAGATACTGTCATCAGCCCTGTGGCTTGCCGTACATGTGAGCTTCTAGGATTTTGGAAAACCGGTATTTACTTTTCAATATCTTGACTACAATATCAACCCCGTGGGTTTTCGGTTTTGCTTTGTTAAGCTGATTGCAAGTGGCACATGTTTCCCGCATTCTACATTTATTTAGAGATAATCGTGGGTTAGTGGGTCATCTTAGTGAAGAGAAGGAATTGTCTCGTGGAGTCGCTCAGCCACTTCCCCGAGGCTCTGATTTCGACTTTTTACCCTTTGGTTTCAGTCTCTTTTGCCGGATTCTGCCTTTCCTCCGCAGCTCTGCTCATTCCTCTGAGACTGCATCATGACAGCAACATAAAGTTTCCCAGACTCATTATTGAATTTTCCACTGTTAGTTCTATAGCAATTCTGTCTGTCTGTATCAATACATGACATTTCCGTCTCTTAACATGCTCGGACTTGTGTTTAGTTTTTGCTTGGTTCCATTCGTTTGATCTGGCTAGTTGTGCACGATTCACGGATGTAGAACAAAAAAAACATAGTTTGCAAGCAAGGCATATAATCTCATCTTAAATATTACATTTGTCACAGAACAAAGTGAATGTACCCTATCAGAGACAGGCACTTTGTTGGGCAATCAGCCATTCATCTGAATTGCCGCTGCAGCGCCGGTAATTTCGTTTAAATCCGAGTATTAGAGCATACAACAGAGAAATTTACAGCGCTTTATAGGCTTTCCGGACCACAGGGATTTGCCGACCAGGTAACCTACTCCACAAACTGCTGAGAATTTCTCTAACACATGGCCCTCTATTTTTCTAAGCTGAGTGTGCCTGTCCAAATGTTTCTGAAAAGACGCTATTGTGTTCGCCTACACCACCGTCGCAGGCAGTGCATTCCATGCACCAGCTGTTTTTTTCTTCCTAACTACCTAAACTTACTGTTCTGGACGTCTACCCTCTCCTGCATATGCTATTGGTAGCAACATGTACGACGTGTCTCATTGCTCACCTTCCCTTTCAAGAATATTTTGCGACCCCTCGGAGACATCCTGGACCCTAGCACCAGGGGGCCGAATAACCTATCCTGGTGTATCTTTTTTTTTTTGCTGCCGCAAATCTCCTATCTGTCCCTATAACTATCAAACCCCCTGTGACAGGTGTTCCCCCTGATTTCACGCTGCTATTCTGAGGCTGAGAGCCGACTACAGGGCTATTGGTCCACCTGCTGCTGCCTTCCACAAATAGGTAATCGTCCGCTGCAGTATCTAAAGCGGTATACCTGTTGCTGAGGGGAAGAAAAAATCTGCCATCCTGCTTCCACTGATTAAAGGTCAACCAATACCAAATCTTCTAACCTTCTATCTGGCTTGTTTGGTCTTTGCCTCTTCTCGTCAAAGCCTCTGAGACAAAGCATAACGCTCCTATTTTCACCGCTTGTCTACACCCGACAGGGGCCGCACGCTTGCCTTTTCTGTACTGCGACAAACCTCTTCGAAATGCTCTGCTCCCGACGTTGATTCGGAGTCCGGAATTTTGTCGAAAGTTTAGTTGATTTTAACGCAAAAAAAATATCTTCGCCGCATTGTTTTCAATCTATTTTGCTGGATGTCGGAGATGCAAATGTTCAATAAGCAAATCTTCCTACACCGAAAGTAGTCATGACATATTGTTATCTTAGCAACTAAAATGAGAGGTTATTCAAATCATGGAAAATATAATGGTCCTCTTCACTTTCCCTGAAAGAAAAGAGTTTGAACTTGAGGCAATAAAATTCATTTTATATATGTTTTTGACGGGTTTGGAGGCGAATGTGTTTCTCTTTGGATAGGAATTTAGAGTTCTAGTAACGAATGTAGGTGAGTCACTGTGCAACTCCATCCTGAGTTTTGCAAAAAATATTTTTACAAATGTGGCTGTCTTTTGTAAATTTGGAGAATGGGGTGGAGAGTCCTGAGCAGGGTATGCATGACATTAGGTTGCTATTGCTAATGCAAGTGAGAGGGAACATTCGGGAACAATGGTCTCCTTCTTTGCTGTGAAATCGTCATCATACTTCGGCAACTTTTGCCTGCTGCAGAACATCAAAATTTGGAATAATCCTTACCAGAACAAGTAACTGTCACATCTTCTTTATGATTGCAGTCAGAGTCTCCCCATGGTGCTGACGGACAGTCCCAGAGATATGGCTCGTTACCCGAACATCTCACTTCATCCAACCAAACAGTGGCAGGTCTTTCACTGGAGTACCCAGGAGTTCCATCGTTCAAAGCAAATCCACAACCTAGTTGCCTGCAAACCACGTTTGCGTCATCAATATCCCAAGAGTCATCACATACCGTGCCCCACGATCCATTGTAATAAACCTCCAGTCGACCCGCACACGTATCTTCACCGGAAAGTCGTATTTGCACGTGGCCTGAGGAATAATAATACCGAAGGTTAATAATTCCACTACACACTATAAATATCACACTGTTTTATTTCAAGAAGTTGCCTCTGGAATTAATCTTTTCAAAGAATCGCGCAGTGATGCCGTCGATAATCTCATTTTGCAGGTTTTTCAGATCTGTACATAAACGAAAAAGACTCAATAAACACAGCGTCTGCGTCTTTTGTCAAGGGCAAATAGTTTTCGAGAGAGATCTGAGATCAGGGTGACATAGACCAGGTGATCCCGGCTCAGGTGGAATTTCTCATTGGATTTAGGCTCAAACGGCCTCCTTAGAATCCAGAACAACACAGAATAGGCCATCTGTGATAATCACAAATTTACCGAATTTGTTTTGTGAGCCTAGCCGATTTGTTGAATGCAGCTGCTTACGGAATTTACTAACTTTGAACGACTTCCAAAATAAATACCGAACGCTAATATTCGTGAGTCGCAAGCTGAAGCTAATGTTGTGGAAACAAAGTTCTCTAAATGTGGTATATTTTCTTCCCTAATCAGGTCCTCGCAAACGCATCCACTACCCGAATTCCTCCTTTGCTAACATAAATGCCCGATTTCCTCCTTTCATTTCAATGTGTTTTGCTGATCATTTCCACATCATATAAGGAAACACTGTTTGAAAGTTGAGCAATAGTAAATATTTAACCGTACATGCAGCAGCTTGAGCCGTTCGTAAAAAAAAAACGTTGCGTTACTTGCTGGATTAAAGACAAACGGAAAGAGGTTGTCGTTCTGTATATTCATTGTTTACCCTATCATCGCCCCCAGTCGTGCATTTGGTAGATCAATTACTGACTGTAAATTCCGACTGATACGTAAACAAGTTCCCGAGTCTGCCGAATTATTAGGAGTGGGGGGTCATGAGTGTTGGAGTGTGGGGCGGGCTGGGGTGAAGTGTGAAAGAGCAGAATAAAATGGATATTATGTAAAAAGTGATATAATTGTGAGTGCCGACTCGGCGACCCATATGTCCAGATGCCTATTGCTATGTCTCAGTGAATCTGAATTACTCTATGTATTATTAACTGTCACACCAGTTGACACATTCCCATGTCCACCTTTTTTTACAGCATTCACCTGAACATAAGATACCAACTCCGGTGATTTGAGAATGAGACCGGTTCGTCATGACCGTTCTGCAGTTTCGCAGATGCCACTCGTTTCCTTCACACTGAAAGTCTATCACCCACACAGGCCGTTGACTCCCACGGTATGTAGACGAGTTGTAGGCGGATATGGCGGAGCCGCATTGCAGTTGCCTACAGACAACATTTGCATCGTTAATGTTCCAAAAGTTAGCTTGTACTCTTCGCCAGGTACCATTATCATAAATCTCCACTCGGCCATCGCAGCGGCTTCCCCCATCGGTCAGTCTCACAGATAAACTTTCACCTACAGCGTGGAAGAAGTTGGGGGAAACAGTTAATACTAAGCTAAAGTATTACATACAATTTCATCAATTAGCCTTAATTGCCGCTTTATACACTACACTCAGGCATGTTACTTGCTGGAGGAGCAGATTAGTATACTTAATCGTCACTATTATTGTTATAGGAGTATTCCAATAGCCAGTCTCAGTAAACTGGTCTGTAAGCATGTGGCTAGTAGTTAAAATGGCATTTGATAGAACATAAGAACATAGAATAGTACAGCACAGTACAGGCCCTTCGGCCCATTATGTTGTGCCGACCCTCAGACCTTGCCTCCCATATAAGCCCCAACCTTAGGTTCCTCCATATACCTGTCTAGTAGTCTCTTAAAATTCACTAGTGTATCTGCCTCCACCACTGACTCAGGCAGTGCATTCCACGCATCAATCACTCTCTGAGTAAAAAACCTTCCTCTAATATCCCCCTTGAAATTCCCACCCCTTACATTAAAGCCATGTCCTCTTGTATTGAGCAGTCGTGCCCTGGGGAAGCGGCGCTGGCTATCCACTCTATCTATTCCTCCTATTATCTTGTACACCTCTATCATGTCTCCTCTCATCCTCCTTCTCTCCAAAGAGTAAAGCCCTAGCTCGAAACCATTCAATGCGCTGATAAATACTGAATGCAGCACACATTCTGATAACTGACTAGTGCTGCTGTTTTGGTGCGAGCAGGGTCGTTCGGAAGTCTCTCCTTATTTCATCCATTTATCAGTAAATATAAAAACCCCAGGATGCTTATATCTTCATGAAGAAAATATTGCCACGTCGCCCTCCGTAAGGAATAAAACGCGACCACGAAACAATGCCACATTTGCCCTTACTCATGCAATTGAAATGGAGAACATTCATTAAAAAGTATGTTTCATCCTGTGTTCAATAGAACCTCGATCGCGTTTCGTCTGTAACGCAAGTTATATCTCTAAATATTAAGAATTTTATATCGCGCCAAAAGTAGTTCTCTCCGGCTACCCCAGCCGCGGTAATTCTGAACCCTTATACAATTGTTGTGCAAATTTCAGATCTATTCACTGTGTACTGAAGCTCAATCTATCTACAATACAACAAAAGTTGTTTCCTGGCCTATCGGAGGGAAACAAACGAACGGCAAGTATCTTCTGAATAGCAGTCGTACATAGTCACCACAAAACAGCATGTTTGTACAGTTTGGTTAAATTGTCACTGTTGTAAATAGCTCTATGAACAACAGTATATTTAAATCAGTGGTAACTCACTCGAGCAGAATATGACGGCGTCCTTCCCTTCTGAGCATCGATTTTGACCCCAGGCTGAGACTGGGCAATCAGCTAATCGGGTCTCGTTCCCCAGACAACGGTAGTTATCCTTCCACATCAGTCCATTTCCTTGTCCAAAGCCTGCACCTCTGGAAGATGCATTTACTACACCGCATTGTAGCTGTTCACAGATGACCCACGCATCTTCCAGGCTGAAGTACTCATCACAAAGTGTCCCCCAGTGGTCTCCATGCAGGACTTCCACACGGCCAGAGCATCTATCCTTCCCACCAACCAGTCGCGGTCCATCCTTCCCTGTTTCAGTAATAATTGAAATAGTTGATTAAGTTGAATTAAAACATAGTAAGCAATGAAACGGACACATTGGCTGAATTTTTCAATTTCTACCTGACCGAACAGGTAGCACATTGAGTTATACAATGTTCTTAAGAAAGAGTATTTTTCCCAATACATTAGTTTTAAGTGGGAAAATTTGCTGCGATCCCGACTGGAATCCCATGCATTTAATGGTATAGCAAACTAATATTTTTTTTGTTTTTCAAATAGTTCGCCATACAAGTGGCATGAACAGCTGCTTGCATGCATTTTATATTACACACTTGACCTAATTGAAGGTTCCTGTCTTCATACCGAGCAATATTTATTTTCTTTCCAGTGGAAGTAGAATCATGCACAAAAAAAATCTCATTCTAACCGCAATGTAGTTGCTCTGTGAGTAGTCGCACTTAAGCAATGCTTACTGAGTAGACGGTATGTAGTCTTCAGTAAACTGATTGGATGTTCCACGCTCTTTACATTCTCGAGTGGGTTCGTGTCAAGACAATGAATGTGAATGCTGCCAAAATCTCCTTTTCTGCAGCCGTGTAGATGTTGTTTGTGTATTTGGTTCACAGCCATGACTATTGTGGAATTCCGCTATAGAGTGACTGCCAATCTAACAGTGAACAATACGTAAATCCCTCTTTGCAATTCTCAGTTAGCAATCTGCTCCATCCATGCTTCAACTGTATTATCAATGTTCGGCTAAAATCAGGCTGTTCCCTACGTCGTCCTAGTTCTCTATCTCAAAGAGTTAAATATACTTACTACTACCAGTCTCCAGACTGTCAAAGCCATTGAGTTATTCGAATGTCATCCTAGTACATCCACTGCCTTCGGAAACACCTACTTCTTGTATGTCAATTCCTCGACAGAAATTACAATTGTTTAGGATTATGTTCTCTCCAGTGTTAGCTTGGAATACATCTAACTTGGAAATTTTCAATATGTGTTCATTCTCCGATATTCTTTAGAAGTATTTTGTGCAACTTTGAGGGCATATTTATAAAACTTCTCTCCAAATTTATCAGTCCACAATTTAGTTTTCATTGCAGATTACTAAGTTTCATCTATTTGCCACGCTGATACTTTTCCCCTGTTTTTCTCCTTACCTCCACATTGCTGAATTTTAACTGATTCAAATTCATCATCGTAACTGCTTATTCTGGCAAATTTGAAGGTACCATCAAATTTAACTCTTCCAGAATTTAAATTGTTCGGGATTTCTGAGTAAAGACGCAGATTTTCCCGTTTACTCTTCGTCAGTCTTTCGTATTAATGCTCGCCGAACGTTCAGTCGCAAGGTTTCTATCAGCCTCTTTTGTGTCAATTTTCATCACTGAAATTATCGACGCTTTCTTCATTTCTGAGATACTTCCCATATATCGAACGACGGAAACCAATTTTGGCAGTTAAGCGTCCTCATTACTTCTCTTCTTTGGAGTTTTTATGGCAGTTGGCATCCACATTGTTGCATTACTGCCAAAACGTCCTCATTATGTATTGCCTTAAATTTAATAATATTTCTGAGTATGCTGAATGCAGTCGGAAATTTTTCCGTGAGCTAGGACCCCAAATTTGGGCCACCGGTACCATCTGGGGGGAATAATTCTATGATGATTTTTGGCAAGGCATACATTTCTATTGCAAGAATATATGAGCATTGCAGAGATGGTAGCTTTCTTGTGTTAGCACTCGATTTATAACCCCATGCCAAAACACATTTCTCAAAACTATAGCTAGCACAGAATAAAGCATTCTATTTCAAACTGTCTATGAAGCATCTATGAACCACTGATGAGACTTGCATGGGCAGAGTTCACACCGAGGACAACGTTCCAGAGAGGAGTGGAATGATCGAATCATTCTCAGACGATGTGAACGACATGGCCAGTGCCTTGAGCAAACAGAAGTTGAAGGTTCTGCTGCAAATTCCACTCCTAGCTGAGCTGATAACCCTGTAGACAAATTTTCTGGAACACCTCAGTCACAACAATAGAGAGCTATCCGCATTCTAGATATCATGCATTGACATAGAAACCATAGAAACTACAGCACAGTAACAGGCCCTTTGGCCCTTCGTGACTGTGCCGAACCATTTTCTGCCTCGTCCCACTGACCTGCACACAGACCATATCCCTCCATACACCTCCCATCCATGTATCTGTCCAATGTATTCTTAAATGTTAAAAAAAGAACCCGCATTTACCACCTCGTCTGGCAGCTCATTCCATACTCCCACCACTCTCTGTGTGAAGAAGCCCACCCCCCCAATGTTCCCTTTAATCTTCCCCCCCCCCCCAACCTTAGCCTATGTCTTCTGGTTTTTTTTCTCCCCTTGCGTCAGTGGAAAAAGCCTGCTTGCATTCACTCTATCTATACCCATCATAATTTTATATACCTCTATCAAATCTCCCCTCATTCTTGTACGCTCCAGGGAATAAAGTCCTAACCTATTCAACCTTTCTCTGTAACTGAGTTTCTCAAGTCCCGGCAACATACTTGTAAACTTTCTCTGCACTTTTTCAACCTTATTTATATCCTTCCTGTAATTTGGTGATGAAAAATGAACACAATACTCCAGATTCGGCCTCACCAATGCCTTATACAACCTCATTATAACATTCCATCCCTTATACTCAATACTTTGATTAATAAAGGCCAATGTACCAAAATCCCTCTTTACGACCCTATCTACCTGTGACGACACTTTTAGGGAATTTTGTATCTGTATTCCCAGATCCCTCTGTTCCACTGCACTCCTCAGTGCCTTACCATTAACCCTCTATGTTCTACGTTGGTTTATCCTTCCAACGTACAATACCTACACTTGTCAGTATTAAACTCCATCTGCCATTTTTCAGTCCATTTTTCCAGCTGGTCCAAGTCCCTCTGCAGGCTCTGAAAATCTTCCTCACTGTCTACTACGCCTCCAATCTTTGTATCATCAGCAAACTTGCTGATCCAATTTACCACATTATCATCCAGATCATCGATATAGATGAGAAATAACAATAGACCCAGCACTGATCCCTGTGGCACACTACTAGTCACAGGCCTCCACTCAGAGAAGCAATTCTCTACCACCACTCTCTGGCTTCTTCCATCGAGCCAATGTCTAATCCAATTTACCACCTCTCCATCTATACCTAGCGACTGAATTTTCCTAACTAACCTCCCATACGGGACCTTGTCCTAGGCCTTACTGAAGTCCATGTAGACAATATCCACTGCCTTCCCTTCATCTACTTTCCTGGTAACCTCCTCGAAAAACTCCAGTAGATTGGTCAAACATGACCTACCACGCAAAAGCCATGTTGACTCTTCCTAATAAGTCCCTGTCTATCCAAATGCTTGTAGATTCTGTCTCTTAGTACTCCCTCCAATAACATACCTACTACTGACGTTAAACTCACCGGCCTATAATTTCCCGGATTAATTTTTCGATCCCTTTTTAAGCAACGCAACAACATGAGCCACTGTCCAATCCTCTGGCACTTCACCCATAGGCAGCGACATTTTAAATATTTCTGCCACGGCCCCCGCAATTTCAACACAAGTCTCATCCAAGGTCCGAGGGAACACTCTGTCAGGTCCCGGAGATTTATCCACTTTGTTAGACATGGTAGAGAACATATACTATGACAAAATGCTTGTTCTGATTTGATACAACAATATGGAAACTGTCATGACATTGATAAATCTCAAGAAATCTCTCCAATTGAGTTTTTTTAAACTTTTTGGGAGGTGGAGTAACATTTTCTTCTGTACTTGATGTAAATATGGAATGTATACAAGAAGGGATTACTGATTTGTATTCCTGATAAATTCTCCACAAATCCATGTGATTATACGTTTCCTTGGATTTTTATTGACTTTTCCATAATAAAGAACAATTTTTTTTTTTTCCAAAAATAAAACGGTTTACTCTACTGAAAGTGGGCACTGTACTGCCAGTGCCACCAATTACACAGTTTTCAATGTAGAATTTTATAACAATATTTGGTGAAAAGTGCCTGAACCCAGCTAGCATTGTCACAAATTTCAATGTTGAGGGATCAGTGATGACAAAATACCATTAGGTTGAATATATATGCTGTACTTTATATTGGTCATGTTTCAGAAATGCTTATTTTATGGTACTGCTATAAAATGCATTGGACCCTGACCCTAAGGCTACCACTGGCGCAATGCTGTCACATACTTTCTAACTCTAGAGATGTATACCTCTTCAAAAATCACTACGAGCATTATTTCCCTCGGATGCTAACGACGAACCTGACTGGCTCACGGACTAAATAGGCTTCACATATTTGTTCCTGTATTGCGACTTAGTCAGCTGGTGATATCTGTTGTCAATGCCTATTTATATTTCGCTTCTTCTACTACCTATATGAACGTTTGATTCATTCCTTAACGTCCCTTTACTTAGGTTCCCTTCCCTATCTCATTTTGCTTTATAACATGAGCATGCCATCGTCTACCTGCTGAACCGTGTCTATACCCAAATGGACAAGCCAGCCAGCACTGTGAGGGTCATGTTTTTAGACTTCTTCAGAGCGTTCAACACCATCCGCCCTGCTCTGCTGGGGGAGAAGCTGACAGTGATGCAGGTGGATACTTCCCTGGTGTCATGGATTCTCGATTACCTGACTGGCAGACCACAGCACGTGTGCTTGGAACACTGTGTGTCCGACTAAGTGATCAGCAGCACTGGGGCTCCACAGTGGACTGTCTTGTGTTCCTTTCTCTTCACCATTTATACCTCGGACTTCAACATCAGTTTTCTGATGACTCTGCCATAGCTGGATGCATCAGCAAGGGAGATGAGACTGAGTACCTCATCTCAGTGTGAGCAGAATTATCTGTAGCTTAATGTGAAAAAGACTAAGGAGCTGGTGGTAGACCTGAGGAGAGCTAAGGTACCGGTGACCCCTGTTTCCATCCAGGGGGACAGGGTGAACATGGTGGAGGATTACAAATACCTGGGGATACGAATTGACAATAAACTGGACTGGTTAAAGAACACTGAGGCTGTCTACAAGAAGGGTCAGAGCCGTCTGTATATCCTGAGGAGACTGAGGTCCTTTAACATCTGCCGGACGATGCTGAGGATGTTCAACGAGTCTATGGTGGCCAGTGCTATTATGTTTGCTGTTGTGTGCTGGGACAGCAGGCTGAGGGCAACAGACACCAACAGGATCGACAAGCTCATTCGTACGGCCAGTGATGTCGTGGGGATGGAACTGGACTCTTTCACGGTGGGGTCTGAAAAGTGGGTGTTGTCCAAGTTGCATGCCATCTTGGACAATGTCTCCCATCCACTACATAATATATTGGTTGGGCACTGCAGTACATTCAGCCAAAACCTCATTCCACCGAGATGGAACACAGAGCGTCATAGCAAGTCATTCCTGTCTGTGGCCATCACACTTCACAACTCCTCCCTTGGAGGGTCAGACAACCTGAGCCAATAGGCTGGTCCTGGACTTATTTCCAGGAATAATTTGCATATTACTATTTAACTATTTATTGTGTTATTACTATATTTTTTTATTTGTAGTTTAACTGCGACGAAAACAAATTTTCCCCGGGATCAATAAAGTATGACTATGACTATGACTATAACATCGGAACCTACCATGTGGGGAGCCATAGTAACAGAGTGACTGGGTTTCTGGCAGCGGGTCTGCCGCTGTGGTTCAGACGAATGGAGAGCTGAAGAGGATTACAGTAATGAAAGAAATACGATGGTCAGAGGCAAAATTTCGCGGCCGATAGGGACAGATGGATGATATGTTGCCTCCCGGTGCCAGGGTCAGGTATCACTTGGATCGGCTCCATGGCATGCTCAATGCCGAGACTGAGCAGGCAGAATTCTTCGGATATACTAGCAAAAAAGGCATAGGTAGAAAAGGTGTGGAGGCCTGAGGAGAAATTTTAAGGAACTAGGTAGAAGGCTGAAGAACAGAATCTCCAAGGGAGTAATCTTGGGATTGCTACAGATGCCACGCGCCAGTAAGGGTGCGAGTAGGATGATTTGGCAAGTGAATGCGTGACTGAGAATCTAGTGCAGGGGGCATACTCATGGATCATTGCAATCGTTCCTGGGCAAGGTTTAACTTTAAAAAAGAAAGGGAATATTGGCATCTGAACCCGAAGGCGACCGAGATCCTAACTGTGAGGATTGCCAGAGCGGTTCAGGACGGCTGAAATTAATTTAGCAGATGGATGGGAAACCTAGTTATAGTGCTGATGATGAGGTGGTAATTTCCAAACGGAGGCAGTGTGGAATGAGATTCCAAGCAAGAAGAACTATGTGATAGGTCAGAATTACAGTCAAGAGCACGCGTTGTAAATTAAAAGGCGGACAAAATCTCGAGATGTGCATAGAGGACTGAAAGGGGTGAATGCAGGACTGAAAGGACAGGAAGTTAGGCAGAGGGACAGCGGGAGAGAAAAAAAAATAAAATCAGTAGAAAGGTGTGACATAGAGTCGGACGTTGTTGAATTGCTGTGTGCAGATCTAAAGAAATGAAAGGGTATAAATACCTTGATGGAACTTATATATAGACCCCCCAAATAGTGGTAAGGATGTAGTCTACAAATTACATAGTGTGTCAAAAAATGTTTGCCAAATAAGCAATGTTACAGATGTGATGGCGTGTTTCAATCTGGCTACATTGGTAAAATAAATATTGTACCAGATCGTAAGACGGGAAATTTCTAAAATGCCTACGAGATTGTTTTTTTTTTTTTTTTTTTTGCTTGTTGGGGAGCCCACTGGGGGATCAGCTATTGTGGATTTGGTGCTGTGCAATGAGGCAGCATATACTGCAAAGTGTGAGGTAACGAATGCATTGGGGTTACTGATCACAATATGATAGAGTACACGCTGAATTTAGAGAACAGCTGAAGTCAGATGTATCAATAGTATAGGAGAGTGAACGGATTTGCAGAGGTATCATAAAGGCTCTGGCCAACCGTGCCTGAAAGGGCCACTGGGTGGAATGGTGGTAAAGCAACAATGATTAGAATTTCTGGAAGCAGTTCTGAAGCCACGGGATATATACATCCCAAAGAGAATGAAATATTACAAAAGCAAGATGACACAATGTGATTATCAAGAAAACTCAAAACCAACATTAAAACCTAAAGAGAGGGCACGTAGCAGGGCAAGAATTTTAGGGAATCTAAAGGACTGCGGATAATATTCGAACTCTCAGAAGGCAACTAAAAAGTCATTACGAAGGAATTACGAAGGAAAACCGGATATTGGACAACTGGAAAATTTGCTGAAGGGGCAGTAATGGAGGAAAAAGCCAA
Source organism: Mobula birostris (assembly GCF_030028105.1). Lineage (NCBI taxonomy): Eukaryota > Metazoa > Chordata > Chondrichthyes > Myliobatiformes > Myliobatidae > Mobula > Mobula birostris. The sequence continues at coordinate 145,193,124 of NC_092377.1, forward strand.
ATACGGACAAACTGAATAATTATTTCGAAGTGTCTCGGTCTGAAACGTCGAATGTACCTCTTCCTAGAGATGCTGCCTGGCCTGCTGCGTTCACCAGCAACTTTGAGTTGTGTTGCTGCAATTATTTTGCATCAGTCTTTAGTATGGAACAATGAACAGTATCTTGGATGTTAGGAACGAGCAGAAGCGTGTGAAGTTGACGTTAATATGGAGAAATCTATTAAGAAAGAAGCATCTGAAGTTAGGTAAGTCACCTGGACCAGATGGTGTACACCCCAGCGTTCCGTAAGGTGTGTCTAAAAAGAAAGTGCAGACAGTAGTAATGATCTTCGAAGAAACATTAGCTTCTAGTGTGATTTCAGAGGACTGAAAAATTGCAAATAACATTGCAGTGGTCAAGAAGGGGAAGAGGCAGAAGAAAAGTTGTTATATACCAGATGGTCTGAACTCAGTGGCTGGGAAGGCGTAGCATTATGTTGTTAAGGGTATGATTTCGACTTATGTGGAGTGACATGATAAAATAGGCCGTAGTAAGCATGGTCTGCTCAAGGGAAAGTCTTGTCTGATCAATCTATTCATATTCTTTGAAGAACTGACACGTAGGTTAGACATGGGAGAAGTTGTCGGTGCTGTGCATTTTGGATTGCAGAAGGATTTTGACAATGTCCTTCACATGAGGAGCTTAACACGGCCGTGCCTATGGAATAGAACGAAAGATACGAGCATGAATAAAGTAGTCGCTAAATTGGAAGTAGGCAAAGTGTGGGAATAAAGGGAAATAAGCTGGTTGCTAAGACCTACTGCTATTGCACGGAATTATGCGTCTGGACCACTTCCTTTAAATTATATGTTAAATGATTTAATAACGAAATGGTGTGCTTTGTAGAAAGTTTTGTGGACGATAGGACAAAAGGTGGAAGGACATGTAGTTTTTAGTAAGTAAGGAAACTACAGGAGGACTCAGAAAGATTGGATTCAGAAATTGCAAATTTTTTTGAGATGCAAAGGGACGTGGAAGTACAGGTACAGGATTCTATAAGGGTTAATTTGCAGTTTTCTTCGGTGGTGAGGAAGACAAATGTGACGTTAGCATCCATTTCAAGAGGACTAATATATTAATGAAAGGATGTAGTATTGAGTCTTTGTAAAGCACTGCTGAGCCACACTTGTAATATTGTGAGCAGTTATGGGGCACTTATCTGAGAAAATATCTACTGATATTTGACACGGCTCAAAGGACGTTCACGAAAATGATTCCAGGATTGAAAGGCCTGTCATATGAAATACGTTTGTTGGCTCTGAGACTATATTCTCTGGAATTCAGAAGAATGAAGTTGGCCTAACATAATCCTGTACAATGTTGAAAGACCACGATAGAGTAGAGGTGGTGTCATGGTCTGGTCCGTGAAATCCGCATTCCGGTTCACGGTCCGGTCCATCGACCCTTGCTCCAGGTTTTCCTGCCTACCCTGTTTCTCTTCCTGCTGAGCACCAATTTAGGCAACTGATTCTCGTTGGGGCTGGCTGCATAAATACCTCCAGAGACCAGGGCGTGGCTGCTGGATTATTATTGTCCTTGCTCCTTGTATCCCTTCCCCTGCCTTCTGTTTCCTTGCCTGAAACCCTGTTTTGTCTTGCCGGTAAATCTTGCCTCGCCTGAAGTTCTTGTCTCGCCTTCCATTGAATGAAGCCTTGCCTTATCATGCCGGTAACTCTCGCCTCGCCTGAAGTTCTTGCCTCGCCTTGCATTGCCTGAAGCCTTTCCTTGTCTTGCTCGTAACTTTCGCCTCGTCTCGCCTGAAGTCTTGTCTTGGTGCCACCCTGTACCTAGCTCCCATTCTGTCCCTTGCCTCCGCCGGGTAGGTCAGGCCCTCTTTCCGTTACCCTGTGGTTAGCTCTGTCCCTTCCTGTCCCTTGCCTCCGTCGGGTAAGCCAGGCCGTCTTGCCGTTACCTACGGTTGGTTCTGCACCGTCCTGTCCTTTGCCTTCGCCGGGTAATCCAGGCCATATAGCCGTTACCCTGCGGTTGGATCTGTCCCCTCTTATCACTTGCCTCCGTTGGGTGAAGTGCCGCGCCCTGCCCAGGAGGAGCTTCAAGACCCCAAGCCTTAAACCTCGCCCCAAGCCAAGCTTCTAGACCCCAACCCCTAAGCCTCTAGTCTCAAGCATCGCTTCAAGTCTCTGGCCTCCAGCCTCGCTTCAAGCCTCTAGCCAAGCCAAGCCTCAATTCTTTAGCCAAGCCACGCCTGAAGTCTGCTGCCTCCAGCCTTGCCTCGCCTCAGGACTGAAGACTCCAGCCTCGTCCGTCCTGCCTGCCAAGTCACGTCCTTGCTTATTTCTGGTGTCCAGGCCAGAGGCAAGACACGGGTTCTGTGTCCTAGTCCGGGTTCTGGGTCCTTGTCCAGTCTCTGGCTCGGAGCCCAAGCCCGGACTCCTAGATCTCTTGTCCTGTCCTGTCCTTTTCCGGCTTCCCTGTTTTGGTGTCCATGTTCTAGCCCTCATACTGCATCTTAGTCCTATCCCTGGTACTTCAGTGTCTGTGTCTTGCACTTGGGTCCGTTCCCAGCCAGCACCTTATGACAGAACGATCTAGGCAATCATGGAACCAGCGACACAGACACTGTCGATTTCCTCTTGCCACCAGGGGTTCCCTTCTATTAAATACCCTCCCAGCCGCCCAGGTCGTCCAACGCCTGGATAGCCTGTTTGGTCGCTTTGTGCCTCCCGTAGAGCAGGGATACTATCATGGCCCGGTCCGTGAAGTCCACATTCCGGTTGATGATCCGGTCCATCGACCCTTGCTCCAGGTTTTCCTGTCTACCTTGTTTCTGTTCCTGTTGAGCACTAATTGAGGCAGCTGATTCTTGTTGGGCCTGGCGGCATAAATTTCTCCAAAGACCAGGGCGTGGTAGCTGGATTGCTCTTGCCCTTACTCCTTGTATCCATTCCTCTGTCTTCTGTTTCCTCGCCTGAAGCATTGCCTTGTCTTGCCGGTAACTCTCGCCTCGCCTGAAGTTCTTGTCTCTCCTTGCCTTGTCTTGCTGGTAACTCTCCCCTCGTCTCGCATGAAGTCTTGTCTTGGAGCCACCCTATACCTAGCTCCCTTCCTGTCCCTTGCTTCCGCCGGGTAAGCCAGGCCGTCCTGCCGTTACCCTGCGGTTGGTTCTGTCCCTTCCTGTCCTTTGCCTCCTTCGGTTGGAGTAGCGCGCCCTGCCCAGGTGATCCGCGTCGCCCAGCTGACTCGCGCCCTGCCCAGGTGATCAGCGCCCTGCCTAGGAGTACCGGGCCCTATCCAGGAGGAGCTTCAAGACTCCAATCCTCAGCTCCAGCCCAAGCCGAGCTTCAAGACTCCAATCCTCAGCTCCAGCCCAAACCAGGCTTCAAGACCCCAAGTCTCAAGCCTCGCCTCAAGCCTCTCGTCTCAGCCTCGCCTCAAGTCTCTAGCCTCCTGCCTCGCCTCAAGTCTCCAGCCTCCAGCCTTGCCTCTTCTCAAGCCTGAAGACTCCAGCCTCGTCCCGCCTGCCAGCCATGTCACGTCCTTGCCGAGTTCTGGGGTCCGAGCCAGAGGCAAGACCCAGGTTCTGTGTGCTTGTCCAAGTTCTGGGTCGTTGTTCAGTCTCTGGCTCGGAGACCAAGCCCGGGCTCCTCGCTCTCTTTTTCAGTCCTGTTCCGCGTTCCCTGTGTTTGTGTCCATGTCCTAGCCCTCACCCTGTATCCTAGTCCTGTCCCTGGTACTTTAGGGTCTGTGTGTTGCACTTGGATCCGTTCCCAGTCACCACCTTACGACAGATAGAAAGATTATTTTTTGCTGTGAGCGAGTTTATGACCAGTAGACACAGCGTTGAAATAGAGTGCCGTTCTTTTAGAAAAGAAACAATGTTACTTTCTCCAGACCGAGAGTGCAGAGTATACGGAATTTGTTGCCACATCTTTGCCTTATAATTTCCCTATACCTTATGAACTTGTGGTCTTACGGTTTCGCAAAAACGCGATCAAAGTTCCACACCCTGCTCTAAAGTTAGAGGTAATTCATAAGTGTGGAAGCTGTTAAGACTCATTGGATACGTAAGGGTTAACCTAATCACTTGTGAATGCTGTTGAAAATTAGCTGAAGTCCTTGCAAGCCTTGTAATTTAGCTAAAGTCCTTGTAAGTAAAATGCTCTGGTGCCACATTTATGCCATGCTCTTGTTTTTGAAATCTAGTTCTAAATTCACAGTCAAGCGTTGTTATTGTTAAGTGTTTTAGTCACGTCCGCAGTGTCCATATAATGACTACCAGGAATAGTCTGGCTGGCAATCGGGAATTGACCGGTGACAGCGTGGAGAGACAGCGGGCAGATAACAAAGACTGGCACCGGGGATGTCCGGGTTGGCAATCCGGGCACCAGCTCAGAAGAACACCCACCTCTTGAAGCTTCTAGTTTACAAGGAGAAACATACCTTCGGGGTCCTCCGAGAGGGAGGGTGAATGATGCAACCAATCGGACGGATACAGTTAATTACAGGGAACGACTACGACCAAGAGCTAGGATAAGAGGCTCTGAGTGTCCAGTGTGTTGGTATGGGAGAGCGTTTTCTAGCATTAAAGGTTTATGAGCTCACCAAGCAAAGTTGAGGTTCTATCCATCCCAGTGGATGAAGATGAGATTACTTCACCTAGCACAGATGATGCGGTCTTTTCAACCACTGATTCACAAGCCACAGCGATTCGCTCTGGAGAGAGTCATCATACTTCTGTTAAGACGAGAGATAACCCAGGTCAGGTTTCAGACCACAGTACACAGTTAGATCCTTCGTATGATAGCGGTGGTGAGGATGTTAAGAGGAAGAAGAAGGTCAAGTGGCCAGCAATGCCAGATGAGTAGGCTTGGCGTGTATCTGATGAGGATATCAGTTTAATGTTAGAGAACACTCTCAGGGGAACATCAAAGAGAAAGTTAGAAGTGATAGGCGATATGATTTACGATGTTGGAAAGTACAGGTTTGGTTTGGTGGAGTTGAAGAAAGCAAAGCCTACACAGCAACCAATCAGGCGCCAGAAGGAGATTAGTAGTTTGAGGAGGGAGCTTAGATCTTTGAGACGGATGTGAAAGGTAGCAAGTGAGGGTGACAAGCCAGGGCGTGCTGATCCCTGAGAGCATTTTCGAATAAAGTTAGCATCACTCCGTCGTGCAGAGTCACAACGTAAAAAGAGGGGAAAAAACTCACGAGTTCACAAAGAAACTGTTTGAACAAAGTAAGAGCGGGCAGCTTAACATCTCTCAAGAAGAACTTGAGAAGCACCTGGCAAGCACTTAATCTAACAAACAGCGGAAGGCTCATTTGCTTGACATTTCAGGGGCGAAGTCAGGAGTGAAGGTCGATCTGTCAGAACGCAAACTGGCAGAAGTCGAAAGGTTCATCAGAAAGGCAAGGTAAGCCTCAATGCCAGGACCTAATGGGGTGCCATATAAGATGTTCAAGAAGTGTGAAGAGCTGAGGAAATACTTGTGGAGATTGTTAAAGGTGGTCTGGAGACAAGGTGTTGTTCCTTCGTCATGGAGTGAGGCTGAAGGAGAATACATCCCGAAGGAAGATAATTCTTCTTCACTGCATAAGTTCCGAACAATTTCACTCCTGAATGTAGAGGGGAAGATTATGTTTGTCATTCTGGCAGAAATAATATCTTCATTTGTGATAGAGAATGGATTGGTAAATACATCTGTGCGAGGCTTCCCAGGATGCCTTGAACACTTTGGTATGATATGGCATACCATCCAGGAGTCTAAAAGGTTGATAGGAAACCTGGCTGTAGCTTGGCTTGATCTGGCAAATGCGTAAGGTTCTGTTCCCCATGTCCTGATTGAGTTTGCGATGGCATTCCTATGGTTTCCTGCTAAGGTGAGAAACTTTTTTTATGCAGTACTACATCGACTTCCGGATGACGTATTCCACTCAACAGTTTACAACTAGGTGGCAGAGCTTGGATGTTGGAATCCCGATGGGATGTGATATTTCACCCATCCTTTTTGTGTTAGCCATGGAGGTCATTGTGAGGGCTGCAGAATCAGTGGGACCAGGTGTCGCACTTGATGGCGGAGGGAAGCACCACCAATACGAGCGTTCATGGACGATGTCACTCTTTTGGGTCCCAGCACGGAGGCAGTAGAAAATGTACTATCTAGACTCGATGAGCTAATGGATTGGGGAAGAATGAAGTTCAAGACCAAGAAATCAAGGAGCCTTGTTCTTCGGAAAGGAAAGTCGGTTGACTTTCATTTAACCATTTGTGGAGAGGAGATTCCATTCATTCAGGACCAACCAGTTAAGAGCCTCGGGCGATGGTACATTGAGGAGCTGAGGGACACCAAGAGGATTCCAGAGACAGGAGAACAGATCAGAAGAGCTCTGATGTCTGTTGACAAGTGTGGCTTGCCTCTCAATTCGAAGTTGTGGTGCTTGCAGTACGACTGATGCCACGGATAATGTGGCCACTAACTGTATATGAAGTGGCAATGTCCCATGTTGAGTCAATGGAACAGAAGATCAATAAGTATGCGAAGAAGTGGATTGGAGTACAGAGCAGCCTCACCAATGTTGTAATCCACAGTAGCCAGACAAAGCTTACTATCCCAGTGCAGTCCCCTGTTGAAGAGGTCAAGGTCACCGAGGTAAGATCGTTCTTGACGCTTCGAGACTCAAAAGACGCTGTCATCAAGAACACCCAGCCGAATGTGAGTCAGGCAGGAAGTGGTTAGCCCGTGTAGCAGTTGATGAGGCACAGCCTATATTAAAGCATAAGGTGACGGTTGGGTCTATCTAGTTTGGCCGCCAGGGACTTGGATGGACAACCCACAAGTGGTGGTCATCTTCTACAGGTAAGAAGCGCCGTGAGCTTGTCACACAAGAAACAAGCGAGGTAAAAAATGAGAAGAGGTTCGGTAAAGCAGCTGGCTTGGCGAGACAAGGGGCTTGGACCTTGTGGGAACGTGTTGAACAACGGCATCTACTTTGGAATGTATGTGGCAGATGGAACCGCTCTGCATTTCGTTTCTATACAGAGCAACGTACGATCTGCTCCCAACACCTGCCAGCCTCAGCACCTGGTATGAAGATAAGACAGACAGGTGTGCTGCTTGTGGCGAGAAGGGGGCACTTCAACATATTTTGAGTGCATGCAGAGTCAATCTTTCCAGCGGCATGTACACTTGGAGTTATAACAACGTTCTCAAAGTTGTAACAGAAGCAGTTGAGCAGAGAGTACTGCAGCACAACTTATCTCATGCCCCATGCTGCACAAAACATTGCATACCATTTGTGAAAGAAAGTTCTAAATCAAGGGTGTACAGTGCAGGCTCACGATCAAGCATACATTGGTCAGCCAATGATTGGTGTGTCAAGGCCGAGCTGGACGGGAAAGGCAGTTTCCCGGAGCAAATAGCTATCGCCACATAGCGTCCAGATATAATCGTATGGTCTGACACCAGTAGAGAAGTGGTTATTAGTTAACATACAGTCCTCTGGGAAGACAACATCGATGAAGCCTATGAGTGCAAGTGAACCAAGTATGCAGGATTAAGATCAGAGTGCTGAGACAGAGGGTGGAAGGTCTCATGCTATCCATTCGAAGTAGGCTGCCATGGGTTTATTGCGTTCACTCTCCAGAAGTGGCTGCGTGACCTTGCTTCACTAGAAGGGAGATCAAGTCAACCAGCAAGGCTGTAGCTGAGGCAGCACAGAAGGGATCAGCGTGGGTGTGGACCAAGTATGTCCAGAGGGGCAGATAGTCAGACCGTGTATACATATCTTGCAAACCTTTCCGTAGTTCCATAGACACCTGAAGAGAAGACGATCTGTTGGATGGAAGTGAGCAACAAATCTGATAGAGGCAATGCCAAGTTTTTAAGCTCACCAGCGGGAAGTCGTGCTTTAGCCCACCACCTCGAGGGAGTCTTGATCATAAGCGGGCCGAAACTCCTGAAGACAGGTGGCAGATCGACTGATGATCGTACTGGTGATAGCACAGGACAGTTAACATCGTAGTTCATGTGTACTTTGAACTCCATGAAGCGCATCTGCAAGATAAGCAGAGCCCCTAAGCACCGCTTTTAGGTACAGAGGCTCTCCTGATATCATGTAAAAAAGTCATTTAGTCTGAAACATTTCGCTGAGTCGGTCTGATTTATACTATCTGCTGCTTCTAAGATTTATCCTTAACAGTTTGACGACGAGGCTGGGACCCTCAATTTTGCCTCCGAGATGAAAGAGTGGGGTGTGGGGGGTGTATATGAGCAGGATCCAAAAAAGAAAGAACACGAGGCGAAAAAGGGGAAGCAAGACAACAAGGTGCCTTCCAAGTTGGAAGGAAAATCAGTCTTTGCGCTAAAAGGGGGAGACGGGTGGCCTGTCTCCTAGCTGAAGGGGGCAGAGAGGTGTTCTGCGTGCTAGCTGAAAGGAAGACGGCAGCGGGTACTCGTGGGTGTACCAAGGTAGCTACCGATCAATTCCGTGACCGAATTCAGAAAACTGACGAAGGACAGAGGAAACACATCAGTGAGCGCACATTGTGTACATAGCGTGCATCAAGAAACTATATGCTTTCGTAAGGATACACGCTGTGTCGGAAGGATAGGAAGGTAGGCAGAGGGGGAGGCGTGGCTTTATTGGTACGAAATGTTATTAAATCATTAGAAATAGCTGATATAGGATCGGAAGGTGCAGAATCTTTATGGGTTGAGCTAAGAAATCGCCGGGGTAAAAGGACCCTGATGACAGTTATTTATAGGCCTCCAAACAGCTGCAGTGATGTGGACTACAAATTACAACAGGAAATAGAAAAGGCTTGTCAGAAGGGCAGTGTTATGATAATTTTGTGGGATGTTAACATGAGAGAGGATTGCGAAAATCAGGTCGACACTGGATCTCTAGAGAAGGAACTTGTAGAATGTCTGCGAAATGGCTTTTAGAACACCTTGTTGTTGAGCCCACTAGGGGCTCGGCTGTACTGGATTGGGTATTGTGTAATGAACCGGAGGTCATTAGGAGGCAGTGATCATAACATGACTGAGTTCACTGTGAAATTTGGAAAAAGAAAACGAAATCAGGTGTGACGGTATTTCAGTAATTACAGTGATATGAGAGAAGAACTGTCTAAAGTTGACTGGAAAGGGACACTGGCGGGAAAGACGGCAGTGCAGCAGTGGCTGGAGTTTATGTGAGAAGTGAGGAAGCTGCAAGATCGCTATATTCCAAAAAAGAGGAAGCTAGCAGATAATATCAAAGATGATACTGAAAACTTGTTTCGAATATTATGTTATGTAACTGGCAACAATGAATATTAATCGAGACAGGTTTTATAAAAACAACCAAACATTTATTAAACACATATAAACGATAAGGGAAAAAAGAAAAAAAATAAGAACGCTTTGACGGGAGGTTAAACAGGTACGCAGCCCTTCATCAACTCCACTCGGCTCTGGTTCTTAAAGCGTTAAATGCGGAAACAGTTCTTAAAGCGATAACTTCGGAGGTCCAACAGTTTTACACATTCAACTGGGGGAGACTTCTCTAGAGAAGGATTTCTTCACAGACGCACCTTTACTGCCGGTTCTGTCCACAGGATTCCCAATGCCGAAAATACACAGTTTAAATCGACTGACGTAAATTGTTTAGAGAGAGAGATAGCCTTTGTGCAGGAACTCATTGCGCTTTTACAAGAGTTATCTCAATGCAGCTTCCCTTCAACGAAGACTCAATAAGGTCGATCCTTTATTAAACTGCCCAAACGATGCCGACTTCTCTCGATCCTTCACTTCGATGAATTATTCATTCTCCCTTCTAAACTGTCGGAATTGAGTGAATTGGCACTTCCAGCCACAAATTCCCAGTCCAAGTAATATGGAATATTTCAACAGAACGTACAGCGGTTTTAAAAATGAAAGTGCGTCACGAAAACAAACGTAACAGAAACGGACGCACAACACGTTCTACCTGGAAATCTACAAACTCAAAAAACCCGCTGCGTCACCTGAGTCGACCTTTATATAGTCACGGGGCAGATTTCATCACGTGACCTCACAACGGCCGGAAAGTCACATCAGATGACCTCCAGAAGACCATTACAACGTTTTCAAATAAAAACAGATCTCCTTGAGCATGTAACAATATAAGGAGTAAAAGGCAGGTGAGAGTAGATATAGGACCGATAGAAAATGATGCTGGAACAATTGTAATGGGAGATAAGGAGATGGCCGAGAAACTGAACGAGTATTTTGCATCAGTCTTCACTGAGGAAGACATTAGCAGTATACTGGACATTCAAGGGTGTTAGGGAAGAGAAGTGTGCGCAGTCCCAACTACGACAGAGAAAGTACTCAGGAAGCTGAACAGTCTAAAGGTAGATAAATTTCCCGGACCAGATGAAATGTACCCTCGTGTTCTGCAGGAAGTAGCTGTGGAGATTACGGAGGCATAGCGATGATATTTCAAAAGTCGATAGATTCTGGCATGGTTCCAGAGGACTGGAAGATTGCAAATGTCACTCCGCTATTTAAGAAGGCGGCAAGGAAGCAAAACAGTAAATCAATAGACCTGTGAGCTTATCATACTTGTTTGGGAAGCTGTTGGAGTCGATCGTCAAGGACGAGGTTACAGAGTACCTGGAGGCATATGACACGATAGGCAGAACTCAGCATGGATTCCATAAAGGAAAATCCTGCTTAACAAACCTATTACAAGTTTTTTTTTTTAGGAAATTACATGTACGCACGACAAGGGGGATGCAATGGTTGTAATATATTTGGATTTTCAGAAAGCCTTTGACAAGGTGCCACACATGAGGCTACTTAACAAGATAAGAACCCATGGAATTACGGGAAAGTTACACACGTGGATAGAGCGTTGGCTGATTGGCAGGAAACAGAGTATGGGAATAGAGGGATCCTGTTCTGGTTGCCTGCTGGTTACCAGTGGTGTTCCACAGAGGTCCGTGTTGGTCCGCTTCTTTTTAAATTGTACATGAACGATTTGGATTATGGAATAGATGGCTTTGTGGCTAAGTTTGCTGACGATACGAAGATAGGTGGAGGGGCCGGTAGTGCTGAGGAAACTGAGTGTCTGCGGAGAGATTTCGATAGATTGGAAGAATGAGCAAAGAAGTGGCAAATGAAATATAATGTTTGACAGTGCCTGGTTATGCACTTTGGCCGTATAAATAAACGGGCAGACTATTATTTAAATGGGGAAAGAATTTAAAGTTCTGAGATGCAACGGGACTTGGGAGTCATCGGACAGGATACCCTTAAGGTTAACCTCCAGGTTGAGCTGGTGGTGAAGAAGGCGGATGCAATGTTGGCATTAACTCTAGAGGAATAGAATATAGGAGCAGGGATGTGATTTTGAGGCTGTATAAAGCGCTGGTGAGACCTTAGTTGGAGTACTGTGGGCAGTCTTGGTCTCCCTATTTAAGAAAGGTTGTGCTGATGTTGGAGAGGGTACAGAGAATATTCACTAGAATGATTCCGGGAATGAGAGGTTTAACATATGAGAAACGCTTGTCCGCTCTTGGACTGTATTCCTTGGAGTTTAGAAGAATGAGGGGAGACCTCATAGAAATATTTCGAATGTTGAAAGGCATGGACAGAGTGGATGTGGCAAAGTCGTTTCCCATGATGGGGGAGTCTAGTACGAGAGGGCATGACTTAAGGATTGAAGGGAGCTCATTCAGAACAGAAATGCATTTTTTTTTGTCAGAGGGTGATAGACAATATACAATAGACAATAGGTGCAGAGGTAGACCATTCGGCCCTTCGTTCCTGCACCTCCATTCTGAGATCATGGCTGATCATCTACTATCAATACCCGATTCCTGCCTTGTCCCCATAACCCTTGATTCCCCTATCCACAAGATACCTTTCTAGCTCGTTCTTGAAAGCACGAGAGAATTGGCCTCCACTGCCTTCTGAGGCAGCGCGTTCCACACCTCCAGAACTCTCTGGGAGAAGAAGTTCCTCCTCAACTTGGTCCTAAATGACCAACCCCTTATTCTTAAACCGTGCCCTCTGGTACTGGACTCTCCCAGCATCTGGAACATATTACTTGCGTCTATCTTGTCCAATCCCTTAATAATCTTATATGTCTCAATCAGATCCCCCCTCAATCTCCTTAATTCCAGCGTGTACAAGTCAGTCTATCTAACCTATCTGCGTAAGAAAGTCCGGACATCCCAGGAATTAACCTAGTGAACCTACGCTGAACCTCCTCCACAGCCAGGATGTCCTTCCTTAACCCTGGAGACCAAAACTGCACACTATACTCCAGGTGTGGCCTCACTGAGGTCCTGTACAAATGCAAAAGTATTTCCTTGCTATTGTACTCAATTCCCTTTGTAATAAAGGCCAAGATTCCATTAGCCGTCTTCACTGCCTGTTGCACTTGCTCATTCACCTTCAGAGACTGATGAACAAGTACTCCTAGATCTCTTAGTATTTCTCCATTATCTAACTCCACACAGTTCAGATAATAATCTGCCCTCCTGTTCTTTCTCCCAAAGTGAATAACCTCACACTTATTCACATTAAACGCCATCTGCCAAGTTTCTGCCCACTCACCGAGCCTATCCAAGTCACCTTGAATTATCCTAACATCCTCATCACGTGTCACACTGCCACGCAGCTTAGTATCATCAGCAAACTTGCTGATGTTATTCACAATGCCTTCCACTAAATCATTGACGTAAATCGTAAATAGCTGTGGTCCCACTACTGAGACCAGTGGTTGCCCAATAGTCACTAGCTGTCATTCCGAGAGACACCCATTTCACTGCTACCCTTTGCATTCTGTCTGCCAACCAGTTTTCATTCCATGTCAATATCCTCCCCCCAATGCCATGAGCTCTGATTTTACCCACCAATCTCCTATGTGGTACCTTATCGAATGCCTTCTGAAAGTCAAGGTACACCACATCCACTGGGTCTCCGGCGTTTCGAGGTTACATCCTCGAAAAACTCGAATAGATTAGTCAAGCATGATTTTCCCTTGGTAAATTCATGCTGGCTCGGCCCAATCCGATCACTGCTATCAAGATATGCCACTATTTCATCTTTAATAATGGACTCTAGCATCTTCCCCACTACTGATGTTAGGCTAACAGGGCGACAGTTCTCTGTTTTCTCCCTCCCTCCTTTCTTAAAAAGTGGGATAACATTAGCCATTCACCAATCCCCAGGAACTGATCCTGAATCTAAGGGACATTGGAAAATGATCACCAAAGCATCCGCAATTTCCAGAGCCACCTCCTTTACTACCCTAGGATGCAGATCATTCGGACCTGGGGATTTGTTAGCCTTCAGTCCCATCAGTCTACTCATCACCGTTTCCTTCCAAATGTCAATCTGTTTCAGTTCCTCTGAACCCTATGTCCTTGGCCCATCCATACATCTGGTAGATTGCTTGTGTCTTCCCTAGTGACGACAGATGCAAAGTACTTATTAAATTCGTCTGCCATTTCTCTGTTTCCCATAACAATTCTCCCAATTCATTCTTCAAGGGCTCAACATTGTTCTTAACTATCTTCCTTCTCTTCACATACCTAAAAAAAACTTTTGCTATCCTCCTTTATCTTCCTAGCTAGCTTGCGTTCATACCTCATTTTTTCTCCCCTTATTGCCTCTTTAGTTAAGTTCTGTTTCTCCTTAAAAACTTCCCAATCATCCGTCTTCCCACTCACCTTAGCTCTGTTATACTTCTTTTTTAATGCAATGCTATCACTGACTTCTTTGTCAACCACCGAGGCCACTCCCCCCCCCCCCCCCCACTTTGAATCCTTCCTTCTCCGGGCTATGAACTGATTTTGCACCTTGTGCATTATTCCCAAAAAATACCTGCCATTGCTGTTACACTGTATTTACTGCTAGGATATCCGACCAGTTAACTTTGGCGAGCTCCTCCGTCATGGTTTCATAGTCTCCTTTGTTCAACTGCAATACTGATACTTCTGATCTGCCCTTATCCCTCTCAACTTGGAATCTATGGAATCTGTTGTCACGTGCAGCAGTGGAGGTTAAATCATTCGGTGTATTTAAGGCAGAGATTGATAGGTATCTGAGTAGCCTGTCACAATGGGCGGGGCATTGGGAGCAAGGCTGGACCCAAATGCAAGACACATCTTGTGAGGTTACTTAGATTTAGTTTATTGTTCGATACCAGGAGAGATAGGCAGGAGCAGGAGTAGCGAACTGGACAAGGAATCAGGACTACTAGTAGGCTGGGACTAGCGGTCTGGGCTAGGACTCGGAAATGGATCCCAGAACTTGAGGAGATATGAGAGGCTAGGGTATGGATTCCGAGCCAGAGACTGGGCATGGACCCAGTACCTGGGTCTTGCCTCTGGCTCGGAACTCAGAACCAGGCAAGGACATGACATAGGCTAGGGAGAGGAGGAACATGGAAAACAGAGCCTCGGTTTATGGAGAGCAGGTACATGGAACCGCAGACACATACACAGAACAGAGTCGGGACCCCTCCTTGGGTGCAAGACATAGGGCCGGGACTCACACACAGAACGGAGAGCCGGGACCCCTCTTTGTGTACAGTACATAGGGCCGGGACCAATGAACCCCGCGGGGCAACGGCAGGGCGTCCTGACTTACCCCACGGAGGCGAGGACAAGACAAGACAAGACCAACACGAAAAAACACCAGACAGTACCTATCTCGCTCCTGCAATAGAACTAGACCGAAGTGCAGGCGAGGGCTGCAGACGAGGGCTAGAGGCGACAGGGGCAGAGAAGGGATTCAAACAGTGGGGTAGGACAGGAATCACAGACCGCCAGGGTCAACACTTGACTAGGGACCCGGATGTTGCCAGGGCCCGGACTTGACTTGGTACTCGGATGCCGCCAGGCCCAGGACTCGACTTGGTACTCAGATGCCGCCAGGGACAGCACTCGACTTGGTACTCGGATGCCTCCAGGGCCAGCACTCGACTTGGTACTCCGATGCCGCCAGGGTCAGGACTCGACTTGGTACTCGGATGCCGCCAGGGCGAGGACTCGACTTGGTACTCGGATGCACCCGAGCCAGGACTTGGACGTGGTACTTGGATGCCACCGGAGCCAGGACGTGGTACTTGGAACCTCCGGGAAGTGGCGAGCTCTAGACTCGGCCCAGGAACAGTGGACAGCGGCTCCTGATTCTCTCCGGCGCGTTAACTGACGGACCCACCTTGATGAGGAAACTTTGCAGGCTCGCTCCAGCGAGGTAACTGAACAGGATTGCTTCGGTGAGGAAGGGCAAATTACCAGCACTCGCTTCGGTGAGTAAAGGGCAAATTACCAGCACTCGCTTCGGCAGAGACTAGGCTTGCTCCGGCCAGATGAGATCAGCACACCGTACCTTTGATGATTTCACAGACGCTCCCGCGCCGAACGGCTGAAAGCCGGAGACTATAACCTACGGGTTCAGCCGAGCGTTAATTGCCTCTAATCACCAAAGCCGAGGGATACGGGAAAACAGGGAATCAACGGTCTGGGTCGTAACATAAACAAGGGAAATTTAACGGGACCCCGATCCGAACCATGACATAGCCAGGGCATCAAAGGTTATGGTGAGAAGGCGGGGGAGTGTAACTAAATGGGAGAATGGAACAACTCATGATTAAATAGAGGAGCAGGCTCGATGGCCGAATGGCCGACTTCTGCTCCTTTGTCTTATGGTCTTCACTGAAATTAAAACCCTAAACAGGAAGCATTGGAAGTGCCAGCAGTCGATCGGCCAGCGCTGATCCTACTAATCAAGCAAAGTGTTCCGAAGGTAAGAAAAACGCTTTTAACGCTCAACTGCAGGTAGGAAAAATACCGCCAAAAAGATTAAAACGATAAAACCGCACCACCAGCAAACAGGGGATCTTGTTGTCCCGTCTGGATCCCCGACGAATATGGTAATCAGAGAGACCGACGATAATCGTTATGCGGTAATATTTAGTACTGATTTGTATGAGCATTCACATGGTGATGGGGGAAAATTTAATTTGAGACTAATCCAGCACTGGGAGGACGCCACACGAAATGGGGATGGCGACCCAAGTTGGGAAAATGGTTACATGTTAAGACGTTTTAAACGATGGAAGGGGGTGGCCAACCTCCAAAGAAAAAGGCAACTAAGCAGCCTAACACAGAGAAGGCTGGGGCTGAAACGAAACCTGCCACGGGGCTTTATGCCCAACTGTCCTTACCAGAGCCCCATTGACACCCAATAGTGAAATGGACGACTTAATAATGACGACGACTGCCTTAGGATGACCCGCACTTACTCCTTACAAACCTCCATGCCAGAAGTTCAGGTACCAGACACCCCCAGTGGAGCAGACATCATTGAAACGATAGAACGGTCTCAGGAAAGAGGAATTGAAGCTGAGGGAGCTGAAGAAAGTGTTAGCAGTACTAGAGATTACTCAAAAAACACCGGAAAAGGCCAAAAAAAAAAAGGTAGGGGAAGAGAAAAAGAGAATGGAGGATAAGCTTTTTCCAGACACATTTATTATATCTAATACAGCCCGGGTTCTCCTGCTGACTTCGCAGACCCTTTTGTAAATTAGGAGCTACACCGCACAGTACAGCTGAAGGTACATGATAGACATCGAGCTTCCCTCAAATTAGGGCCCCGCAAATGCTAAAATTAATGACTGGACGAGGAAAGGACAGTTGAGAACCCATACGATACTGCAGGCAGCTGGATAGCAATCTCTATGCTTGGCAAGTTCAGAGACTGTATGACACATTGATAGGACGAACCACACTCTACATGCAAATTCTGCAATACTTGATTAATAGCAGCCGATAAAAGAAGCAGCTCCATCGCACAGTCTATTACAACTTACAAACTGACTCGCACTATAATTAGGATGTACACCGTTAGTTTAACGATAATGCTGAAGGCAACAGCGTGTGGGTATTTTGGTCCCGAGGGATTGGGGCTCGTGGTGGACTTAGTGGATGATCAGGAGAAAAAGGTTCCGACTAGGGGACTCCTCAATGCTCATTTGACAGTGGCCATAAACCACCAGCAAAGCCTAAAGATATCAGGACGATGATAAAACGATTGGCGAAAGAAACCAAGGCTATTTACACTATAACTTTCCCGTACTCGGACAGGAATCCCGAATGAAATTCTTTAACGAACAGGAGGGGACAATTATGTTAACGTCCTGGAGCTGGAAACAACCTTTGAAACGAAACAACCACCAACAGAAGACACACTACTTCCCCTTAGAGGCTTAGCGAGGGTACCAGGGAGCCTATGGGCCCAACAGAAAATCATGTGGCAAAGGCCCAAACAGCTCCGGAGCATAAGCTTACTCTAAAAAAGAATGTGCCACTGCCCTGAATAAAATTCGCTCCAGTAATTGCAGCAAGGGGTGCCGGTGAAGACACAACACCTGTGTAATACCCCTATATTACCTATTCCAAAACAGGGCTGGAGAAATGAGTGGCGTTTTCTGCAGGACCTGAGCCACTAATGGGATAGACTTCCCTATTACTTCATTGGTGCGGGACACCAACCATAGCATATTTCTATACCTGCGGGAGCTAGTACCTTTACTGTAGTCAATCGGTGTTCAGCATTTTTCTCCACATCTTTTCAAGAGGAAGCCAGTATTTATTTGTCTTTACTTATAAGACTGAGCAATATATGTGGGCACGTCTGCCCCACGGATATACCGAAAACGCTGCAGTTTATGCCGCTGCAGTTAAAAATGATTTGGGCGAATGCCAGCTGTCCGGATATTCCAGGCTCAGCCAATATGCAGGCAACATCATGATAGCTTATGCTACAGGGCCAGAATATCTGACAGATTCTTTAACAATCCTTGAACTTTTTTGGCGAGAGGAGGGCACAGTGTGTCTGTGGAAAAAGTACACTTATGCCAAGAGACTGTCCAGTACCTTGGATTCCAGTTCAGTGTAGACCGGCGAAGTTTGGGAAGGAATCGAAGAACAGCAATAAAGAAGGCCCCAGTCCCCCCCAAAAAAAAAACAACTAAAAACATACTTTCCTTCCTGACATGGTACGACACTGTCGACAGTGAATTCCCAAATACCGGGAGAGGGATGCAGTGATGCGTTCTGCTACATTGAAAACGTAGCCCCTCATGGTGGAATGGACACCAGAAAGAAAGCCTTCCATGAATTAAATGTAATGGCAGAAAAATCTATTCCTATTATTTTGGATCACCCATGTACTGTCATAGTACTCCATGTCATAATGCTAGTGTTGAATTCAGCTGCTAGAGAGCATTTTAACACGACCAGAAGGATAGATTCTGAGGTGACTCTTCTCTCTCTGTCCAACTGTACATACAAAAGTTCTCCGGCTATCAATCCAGCTATTTTTGTTCCATTACCATCTGCACGGCAGGGTGGGAATGACGATGCCGAAATAATTTCTAATATGCTGTCTCTCATTGTTCTATGACATTGTAATTTGTCCGCCATTTTTTTTTTCATTGCATCAGAGTTTCCAAATATCAGCTTGCTTAATCTATTCCTTCAGAACCCCATAGTGAACTCTATCATCAAGGTTTATCAGTGGTAAATTCTTGGAAGAACACCTTCCTCACTTTAATCTGTCGATTAAGTTCAAATCGCAATAATATCGAAACACGCTGTATTGTTGCAACATAAATTCTTAGCGGGAAAATATTTTGCTAACTCAAATCCATTTTTAAATTTCAATCAGGTTTAATATTGATTTGCTCTGAAACACGGTACTCACCAGAACAGGTTAGACTGACATCATTCTTGTGGCTGCAATGATGTGTCCTCGAAGAATATGGACAGTCGTATAGGGTCGACTCATTACCTTGACATTCAAGGACATTGTTCCATACGGACCCGTTTCCCTCTCCAAAATAAGCTCCCCCCAGCACAGAAACAGCAACTCCACATTGCAGCTGATTACACACCACGCTGGCATCATTCATATCCCAGTGCTGTTCACACACCGTTCCCCAGGTTGTACCAAACTGCACTTCCAATCTTCCGGAGCATTCGTCTTTCCCGGACACCAATCTTGCTGCTCTGTGATCTAAGGAAGACACGAAGATTAATTATTCCAAGGAGAACAAAAACAATGTACACTCAAATCCAGTTGTGTTCAGGGTTTATCTGGTTCTGAAATAATCGGGTTTCCAATCTGTTCCAACATGAATTCCCTCTACTAGCTTGTTCCATATTCATTCATTCCTGGAGGATTAATTTTAATCGAAAATTTTGCATTCCTTTGTTGCAAGTTAATGATGTGTAAGAACAAAGCAACCAGTAAAATGTGCATTGGGATTATTCTAAAATCAACAAGATGAACAATCTAAAAAAAAACGAGTACAAAAGTAGAGAAGTGGAAACGTCAGTTTCATTATTTACGGACCATTATGGATGCCGTAGAGAAATCGGCAGCTGTGAACAATAGAGTGCCAGCCACACCACCTGTATCAAAGAAGACACAAAGTTGGTGTTGTATATGGCTCCTCTTATATATAGGATGAGAATATAAGTTCTGTGCATAACACTCGTGTGCATACATCTGCTGAGGTGGTTACAGCTAAGTATTTTTTTTTAATATGCATTGAACATAATTAACTGCGCAGAGGAGAACATTGTACAGGGGGTAAGTAGAGTTAACAGGATCACAATGTGGGCAATTTCATGAGATGAAATATAAATTCTGTTATCAGTACATTTGATTTTTTTTTCATTAACTATTTTGCCTGTGAACAATCATTTGTTTTCTCTGACAATATGCAATGGAGAGACAGATATATTTTAGAACAGCAGCAATAATGTTATCTCAAGGGATTAAAATAATGACTTTGAAAATCACAATGTCACCATTAGGAATGAGATTTTAGATCGAACTGTTGCACGACAAACATTGTCTCAAATAGCAGTAAATGCAGTGATACTGGAGAAACTCTTAATCCAAAAGTGTGTGGCAAATCAGTTTATTTTTGGAACTATATTGTTCTCAAGTTGCCTCTGTTTCCTCACTTGCCCGCAGTCTGGACAGTTTTTGTGCGCAAGGCAAGGGAGAAAATCTATCAATGGATTAAACACACAGAATAATTAAAACACGTTGCAGTTCAGTAATGCATGGTGTTGGAATACTGCTGATGATTGACTTCATAATGATCGAAGGCTCTATTAGGGTTGCATGTGCTCTGAATCAATTTTTGAAGAACTGACGGGAGATTGCACACAGGAAATAAGACTGACGCCCATTGATATTTGTGGGTGAATAAAGGTAATATGGGGAAAAGATTGGAGTTCAACGATAAAAGTGGGACGTCATGTGGCTTTCTGCAACCTGGTGCAGGATGAACAGAACATGATTTGAGGACAACTTTATGTGAATGTCATGTTACTGTTGATGTGATCATAAATCGGAAATAAAATTGTAGATTTTCATGTGTCCCTAATAACTCAATCCCAGTTCCTCTAGAGCTCTGAGACTTTCCATCTATATAGTTTCTTACACTGTGCTGGGAATGATCACAATTGATGCCAAAGCCATCACGATACCAAACGCTGTTCGTCATTTGTGATGAGAATGTGATCTGCAAGGGAGTGAAGTTGGCTCTTCACAACTAAAAGAGGAATATTGGATTTGTCTATACGATTTAATTAAGAAAGGCTTAACGGATTGTGTGATTGTTTTTTACGGTCATTCTTGGTCTATTCTACCTGTCTTTAAGAGGGCATTCCTGAAATTTGCTTCGCGAATAGTCATTTCTTACGTTGCTACTTCAAGCATATCTGACAGGAAGGGATTTTAATGTGCAATTTATGTTTTTTTTTAACGTTTTAAAATACAGGTACTTAATTCTGACTGGACATATATTAATCAAACCTTATTAATACGGCTTGGTCAACTGGAGATAGATATATTATCAATTATAATGCTGAGGGCTTCCTCAGGTGTGAATCTACTGTCTTTCACCCATATTATTTTGCGGTAGAATGGGTTGGAGTTCTTTACAATGATGAAACTATTATTTAGCAAACTCTCATCATATGTCCATCAAAAGAGAAATGACAAAATTCACTCAACGTATTCTCATAAGTCATGCCCCCCAATCCAGGCAGCATCCATGTATATATCCTTTACACCATTTCTATCGTTTCCTCATGCTTCCTGTAGTATATTGACCAGAAATAAGCATAGTACCCCAAGTGCGGTCTCACGAGGGTCCTATAAAGCTGTAATATTACTTATCAGCTCTTGAACTGAATTCCAAGTTTGCTGGATGCCAATACACCGTATGCCTTCTTGACCAAACAGCCAAACTGGGCAGTAGCATTGAGTGTCCTATGGCCTCGGACCCCAAATTATTCTGATTTTTCTTACTGCCAAGAGTCGCAATAATAATACTATATTCTGCCATCAGAGTTGACCTACCAAAGTGAACCACTTCACACTTATCTAGGTTGAGCTCCATCTGTCACTTCTCAGCTCAGTTTTTACATCCTGTATGTGTTTCGCTGTAACCTCTGATAGCCTTCCACACTAGCCACAACACTCCCGATCTTTATGTCATCAGCAAATTTACTAACACCTCCCTCCACTTCCTCAAAAGTGTCATTTATAAAATTCACGAAGAGAAGGGGTCCCAGAACAGACAAGTGTTTAGCCTATGATGTTCTGTATAATCCATACCTTTTGGAATAATGATTGGAACTGGGGTTTGAGTGCTAATGAACATCGTTAGGTATGTATTACGTCAAGTTATTGTTGCTTTATATATGATGTCATTATGGATGCTGGTGTTCCTGTTGGGCTACTTTCATTCAGATACATAAGCACTAGTGTGATTCCCAGTGTTCTATGTGGATCAAAAGGTAGGAGATGTTTGCCATACTGAGGTAAATTACGGAAGAAAATGTTGACTCCAAAGGGTCTAGGACAGTGGTAGCGGACAGATCAAATTCGTCTGTTCCTGTCATGTGCTTGGAGATGGAGACTACCATTTCGTGGAACTATTTTACGTCTTCCATTGGGAGATCGATTGGCTTCTCCTTTCTGTGTTTTAAAGTAGACAAAAAGCTGGTTCAGGTAAATCTATCCGACTGGAGATTATTTCCAAATATGAAGTTGGTTGTGAGGAAATCTTTGAAAAAAAAACACATGTAGATTTGTGCATGTTGGGACAGGTAGCTGACTAAAGTGATTTGATATGGTCACTGAAGAGGACAAAGAGCCATTAGTAAGCATTTATCACTTGCTGGGACGAGGGCAATCTGGCCTGGAGCAGAGCCAGTAAAAAGGTGTTAAACGTCAATCAGATATCCTATAGCCAATGGCGTGGAATGCACTATTTTAATTGGTAAGGAAGGAGTGCAAATGTGGATATTTCCAGTGTGCTATGAGAGGTAACTTTTTCAAGGGGCCCACCATCGCAAGGAAGAACCACGATGACGGAGGCTGGACGAAGTAAAGATCGATCATCTGGCCAATGGAGTTATCGTATACCAGTGTTATAAATTGAACAAATTGTCTGTTTGAGTGTTAGTACACAGAGGACAGTAGAAGTCATATTCTTAGCTGTTGGCCCAGGGTCAACGTAGTTGCGTTGTTGTTTGTACAGAGACAGTAAAGTGCGAACTTCGGTTGACTACAAGTTCCGTCGTCAATTTCTTAACCCGGATTTGTTGACGAACGATCAACAACATAAATCATGCAGCCATCGTCCTGACAAGACTACATTAACGCGGGAAAAATTGTCAATAGCTCCCCAGTCATACACAGCCACACAGTGCATAAGGTTAACCGCTTGCATCATCTATCTTTCAAAAACATTATATGTGTTCTATATGTCTGTCAGGCGTCTAGGCAGAGCCCAAAATATTTAAAAAAAGGGAACACCAGACAGCCATCGCTGATACGGAGTAAGGAGAATATCATCTAACCAATATTTCCTTGCAAAAAAAAATGACATATTTAATCTTTGAAAAATGAAATTTAAAACCCTATTTCAAAGGCCAGGCTTCTTTTGCTGTCAATGCTGTTGGCACAGACGTTATCACATCAGCAACAGTTCGAGCTTCTTCCCATAGAGCCTCATCATAAACATATAAAACCAAACAAAACCCAGGCACAACACCATCAAATATATAATTTAGCATTAGATTTAACAGTATTGGTGTAATAATATTACATACAAAGTTTTTATTATTCACCGAAAATTAATACTTGTTCTTCCACCTGCGCTCTAAACGACCGACCAAATATAAAATCCAATACCCATTGGTAAAACCTGCAACAAATGCCAAGCTTACTTACTATAATCAGAGTTCCTTCCCTCCATAGCGTATTATAAGCTTTTTCAACATCAAGACCAACAGCAACTACCGATTACGTTACTCTAAAAGTGTTCCAAATATCATTTTCGAGTAATATGACGGCGACATATGTGGTTTTCTCTTTACGAAACCCACATTGGTAACAATTTCTCTTTTTTCTTCTCTTGAACAAACATCAGCTTTGTTATTTTGCATTTTGAAGAGGTGAGTTATATTGGCTTGTACCAGATTGACGAAGTTAAACCTTCACAGGTTAAACAGAAGGCAGCACCACAGCTCCTTCTAGTCTACAGGAAGTATCCATTGCTTCTAAACATTATAAAATGCAAGCCATTTCCTTAGCGCTGCCTGGGACAGATGCTTAAGCACATGATAGCTAACCATACCCTATCCTGGGGCTGTAGAACTTGCATTATTGGTAACAAATTTCAGTTCAGCCCAAGTAAAGTCATCATCCATGGCACTCTCCCATATCTGTTGTTTCTCACAAAGCATCCCATGCAAACATATCTTAATATATTCATCCCCTAAACTTTAAGTTAATGTACATTCAGCCTCTCCTTTTTCCGTTTTAGCCAAATTTGCATTCTCTACTAACACTGGAATCTGAAACCGTTCAATTTCGTTAGCATTCACTATACCACTCCACTGCCAATTCCCTCCCATTTCCTCCTAATTAATGATCACAATCACTTCCAAGCCGCCATTTTAGCATTCAGAATAACTCTGCTTGTTATCGCTCTTTACTTCTGAAAGTTCAGCAAAGAATCTTGCGTAAATCTGTGATTCAAAACGCCAAATGTCCGTGTCCGATCTCTAATATTTGTCAATTCCTGTGTCCACCAATATACACATCTGTACCAACTCACCTGTACGCTAGAGAAATAGCTTTTTGGGCTGGCCAACCCACACTAGAAACTATATTCTTACAATCCCCTTCTATGGTAACACACAGACACAATTAATCAAATGGTTTCTCACAGGAAATGGAAAAGTTTCCCAACTTAGCCCTCGTGAAATAATATTTAGTACCAGAATACAAATTCTGACTATGAAGCTTGAATGCTATGGTACTTAATACCGAGGAATGTTCCCTATTATACGATCAGCCATTACATTCATGCTACCTATTCTAGCAAGTGGAACACGGATCAGACTTAATGCCAAACAAGAAACCACACCTTTGGCAATATCTTCTGTCTTCATTTATTCAAACTAAATCATATTCTTCCAGAAGCTCCTCCACCCCTGCCGCATTATCAAAGTAGTTTTCTGCCCTACAAACCACTTTGAGCATTAACGTCACCACGAAAAAAAAAAAAATCGGCTGAGCAGAATGTTACTTATATTTTTTCCCCATACTTTCACAGTTTCCGACCTGGATTTAAAAAGTTTACATTTTACCATGTGGATATAGCAATTCACTAAATACGCATTCGGCTTTTTTTCTGGAAGGCTAAAAGTGTACAATAAATACTCCTTCAAAGATAGCACAGACTCCTCCCAGAATCATACGTCCACAATATCTCACTGTCTCATAACCCGGAATGTTAGATGTTAAATGAGATTGCAATCTATTTTTTTTATATATAAACAAAGAACGGCCAAGGAAACAGAAAACCGAAAATATATGCTTTCAATTACTCTACGTTGGTTAAAAGGCATCTCGCATTCTATTGAAGAACTGTGTTGATTGGAGAAAATCAAACCCTATCACCAGTCCATTCCCTCCACTATAATTCCCCAGATCCTCTCTCTGAAGTACTACATGTACCTGTTCTGCATTAACTCCCAGTAATTCTCAATACTTTGATGCTGTATGCACCACTATTCTGAATCTATAAAGTTTCTTTACAACTACTACTGCTCAATTAATCACAACACACGGACGCGCAAGATAATCTATTTTCATTTAGGAATCAGTACCTCATTAGGTGCTTCAGCTAACCCCCACTACCCCCACCACCCTCAGACTGTACAACGATGACATTGCTCTCTCCGAATGCCTCTAACTATCAGTCCTTACCCGACACCGAACAGATGCATAGGAATGAAACTTTCTCGCAGCGACAACAGAAGTTTCTTCCCACATTCCAAAGACGTACCAGTCAGCAGGATTTTTTTTAATTACACGTTATCCCGTGATTTACTTCGGGTTAAAGCTGTGGGTTGCGCTTAGTGTGGTCCCTTGGGCTGCAAACACCTGCATGACTAAACTAAAAAAAGAAAGTTATTATCGTGCATTTGACTCCACAATATACTGCTATTTCCATGGAATCAATGGTTACCTGTATAATACGCAATTAACGAAATTATTTCGAATATATAAGCTCATCAGCACATATTCGGCAAACCTTTTGAAAACACGCCTATTAAGTTCATAAAATGGGTAATGTCACCAGGGAACACGGTCAGATCCTTTGATAAGTCATATGCAACTATGAGGTGGAAATATATTATTTTTTCTTTATCATCATTCTGGTAGCATCCCGAAAATATTTAATTGAAACATCATTCAAGAAAGTGACATACTCCTAGAATACACGTGCAAGTTATGTTGCGAAATTAACGGAAATTATCCAACGTTTTCCTGAAAATTTGCTCCGAGCACATTCCGTAAGGTCTGTCTCTCGGTGGCACACATCATGTCACTCGGCGACATGGCAACATATCATAGCAAACTGCAAAAGCTCAGAGTTTGATTTGAAACCAAATTCGTTCTACATATCCAATATGTCAGGAGGGGCCATTTGTAGGCGTAGATACAGAATTATTGTTTTCTTTTTGCATTCGAGTGCCGGCATTATAGCTTTACGTATTGAAAGAAAAAGAATTACGGACAAAATGGAACGAACGAAGGTGTAAATCTTATTTTTTTTTCTGTCTAAACATCTATTGGATTTGGGCATTTATACAAATATTTCTGATCTTATTTTATAATTCTATACAATTGATTGTATTCATCGTCAAGCTCTATTCACCGGTGCTACCTGACTGGTTGTTGTTGGGTAACTATGGAGAAACAGGGAACCTGTGTTTTATGGAGCGCTGTGAATGGTGTATACACGCGGTATTTTTTTTTTTAGAAACACGTTACCAAAACCTGAAAGGGAAGTCTTCAGCGGGGATAGCAAATATTACAATAGGACGTGAGAGGAAAGTTCTTCAGTCAAAGGTGGCATGTAGTCGAATGGTATGTCAAACGAAGTGGTTGAGGCAGGTAAAGTGACAATATTTGAAAGTCATTCCGATCAGTTTAAGACAGGAGACTTTTTGAGGGATATAGGAACACATGTACTTAAACTAACTATGCTGTTCGTCCTGGTTGAACATTCTGCAGGGCTGTCTGTTTCTCTCTCTATTGTTCAATTAATCAACCGCTGCAAACGCTGCAACCTTCAACAACAACAACAAAAACAACAACAAATATGGAGAATCTTAGCAGCATGAGCATTATGGGTGGGGGAAGAGAAATTCTCCATGTTTCCAGTTCGATCTGTTGGCTCCCGACGCAGCGTGCTCTCCTAACACAAATGCTGCTTAATCTGCTCAGACCGCCTCGTGGTTGTGCAGTGCACTGGTTACAGGTTTTTAATAAACATCAGAATTCCAATTTGACGGGAACAATCCCAGAAGCTAATTGAATTTATTTTAAAAGCACACGCGGTAGGCGGTCAGTATCTGATCTTTACATTCAGATATCGAGGGAGACATTTAAACAGTGGCACGGCAGATACGAACGTCTGACTTTTACCTTCGCAAATGACGCCGGCATCCCAAACGTGCGGATAGCCAGTGTCACCCCATGGATCAGATTTACACTCCTGAAGAGCGGACTCGTTACCGCCGCAATTAACTTTCGCCGTGAAAACAGGTCCAAATCCTTCTCCAAATTGAGCTTTCCCTAGTGCTTTCAGTGCGGCGCCGCAAGCCAGCTCCCGACACACAACAGTGGCATCTTGTAGTCCCCAGAGATATCCATGCACCGTCCCCCAGTTCCCTTTGTACTTAATCTCCAGTCTCCCCGCGCATCGACTGCTCCCATTCACCAACCGTAACTCCACGCTTTCTGGAAAATATCAGAAAATAAAATATCAAAGGTCAGTGCTAATTTTACACAGGGGCTAGTCGGCGCTGGGCCCATGTCATCCAAGTAGGAGAAATAGAATGGCTTACATTACAAGGCCTTATGCCGGCGAAGGCGTAAGAGGAAGGCAAAGAAGAAACTATAGGGACACTGTGAAACAATTAACAGATCTAAGTGTGCGAGATATCATTGACGCTGCGACGGATTGATCGATGTGGAGAGCCATGATCGCCCAAACATATAACGTGCAAGGTACATAAGAGAAGGAGTCGGCGTTACGCACATTTCGCACTTTGTTCTACGCAGCCTCAAACATTCAAACTCTGCATGCATAACGCGATTTTGAAAAAGGAGAACAGGGTGCAGCAAATCCCCAGTGAGCTACTGTAGGTGATAAACGCAGTCAGTGAGCCGCCGAACATCTGGATAACCGCTAGTTAAACGGTCGTTCCAGAGAAATAAGCGGGTAGCTCACAGGAAGACAAAGCCGGCTGCTCCAATGTGCTCTCTAAATTGTTTCCACAGATTCGCCGACCAGCCACTGATCTGATAAAGAATGTTTCAACGGGCTGAAACCTGTCTGGTCTTTTAAATATCTCAATGTTAAGAAATTTCCAATTGGCTGCAACAAAGTCTAACCGCGTTCGAGTTTTTTTTTTTTTTTCCGTTTATTTACTAGCCGCAAAACTGCAAAGATTAGAGGAAACAGTGACTGCTGGTTCGTTTTTATGTTTGGTCCAGCTGCTGATGGGCTGCTTATCAGTACCCTCATAATGTCAGGGCAAATTCGGTCTCTGCTGGCTGCTCTGATTGATAATCTTATTGATTATCGCTACATGAAACGAGAAGTCACCTCTCAGCTAGATTTTCGATAACAATGTGTTCCAGCACCCCAGCCCTCCAGTCAGTAGAAATTTAGCAAAGTTACCTGACGGCTCAGGCTGACAATCTCCCGGGCGGCCTGAAATGAAAAATAAAGATTTAGATTTCCCTTTGGAGAAGGGGGTTTAGACTGTGGGAGCAAAGGATGTCATGTTCGGCGTATATCAGATTAATAAATCTCACATAGAAAATTCCCAACAATAAACTGATGTGAAGTTTGCTTAACCAATGCAGAGAAAAAACAAAATCAATTTTAATCCCTTTGTAAGAGAACTTTAAACGTTTTGGTTGTTAGTCATTCACAATCGCTCTTTCTCGAACGTTTCAAGGATATATTTTAATATCAGATTAATGTATTAATTATACATCCTGAGATGCCTTTTCTGCATAATCATCCACTAACAGTACAGGAGTGTCCCCAAAGAATGAATGACAGTTAAAATTAAGAACCATAACGTCCGACACAGCTCCCCTCCCTCTCGTTCGTAAGCAGCGGCAATGGAACTATACCCGGTCTCCCTATTAGAGAAAACAAAAAAAAATCGGCACCGACCAGCGAACATTCAAGCGTGTAGCAAAGCAACAGCTAAGAGACAGACTTGCAGTATCCCTAATGCTACCCGTTCACCCGGTATGCGACATACCGCAGACTCTCTCTCTCTCTCTCTCCCTAATAAGATGTCTCCGTTTCACAGTGAGAGGGGAAACATAACAAACAATTCGCTCAGTTACGATTTTGAAAGGCCACTCTGTAGCTTTTCAAGCTCTGTGCCCAAAAATAGCTGCTCTCTGGGCACACAGCCAGAGATCTTACGACTCCTACGACACACTGATTTACTGCCGGGACACCGACCTTCGATCCGCCCATATCCAGGGGCACGAGAGTCCGGAGCTCCGAAGGCGAGCTGAGCTCCTAAACCGAATTCTTGGCATGTGGAATAACGGCCATTGCTGAAACCACGAGAGCTGATCCCATTCCCGCAAAGAACCGAAATCAGCGGGTAACTCCAGGGCAGGATCTTCGAAAGAACCATGAACGGTAAAAGTAGAGGTATTAAAGATAGAAATAGAACTGTTTCCGAAGATGCAAACAACGGGGTCTCCGTTAGACTCCACTTCTACTCTAAGCTCTCATTCTTGAAATTAAAGATTCAGATTGGCTGCTTTATGCGCGCACCCTCTTTTGAGGTCAGTGTTCACGTTTATATGTCTGATCAATTCGGATTTTCCATGATGGATTCTTTGCTCCTTGATTCATGAAATGATATACCAGAGCCCGATATGCTGACTGGGTCTTTGTGTGAGTTCCCAAATTAGGACGGCTTCACTTGTTTTTCCAAGCACACCTCGAAATTTGTTGATGAGCTACTCTATTTACTTATTTTCATTTAGATAATCAATGCTGAAGATCGGGGCAAAAACACACCCGCTCCGAGTTACTTCTTCCCTTGGGCTGCATGCATTTGTGGCTCTGATGAACGGACCCAATGTTCTTAATAACCTTGAATTGACAAGGCATCTTAACTGACTGTCCATTGACACTCATGTGCTGTATTTCTGGATATTACCAATGATAAGATATGCATAACACTCGCTTTGCTTATCGTAGTCTGCTGCGTAAAGGACATCGAACTTGAATTCAGATTACTGAAGTTAGTCTGCCTTCCCTCCATTCTCGTATTTAGGCACAATAGCGTTAATTTCTATCTTCGTAGCTGATTGTGGATATTGATCAAACGGTATTCTAAAGTTTTTCGATGGGTTCGCTGATAAAATGGGTTATCCAGCAACAACGAATTATTTCTTGCTCCCACGTCGGAATGCTCCGAAAGAATGTGCTACAGTGGCTACAACTATATGACGAATTGTTCCTTTCTGATACGGTATTCCATTTGTAACAAGTGGAAAATACATGGGTGCACTCAGCACTCCTAGACAACTGCTATACATTATGAAAGTTGTTCAGGCTATTGTCCTTGGCCCAGTTCCATCACATTCTTCAATTCAGATTGTCAATAAGGAGATGCAGACGCTCATTATGTTCGGTTCATGTCTCAGTCAACCGTTATATTTAGTGATTCAAACAGTCTCAGGAATGAAACACATGGGACTTAAAATATATATATATATCGGTAGCTTACACCGCGAGACAGCGATTGCGCCGCTGTTCTAATGAGGTACCACTTTCACATTGTGAACGGGTAGATTTCCGTTGGATTTCTCCCCATATTTTAAAATATGCGTTTGGTATAGTGAGTTGTGGGCATGCAGTGTTGGCGCCATAAATTATCCATATTTTGCGCAGACCAGCCACATCCTGGCTGCTTTGCTTTGACGCAATCTGCACATTTTACTGGATGTTTCGAACTACATGGGACATATACATGAAGCTGAATTTTCTTAATATTTTGAAGTGAATATAATAATAATGTTTTGAACTGTTGTTTAAACGTTTGCGGTGTGTTAGATTGTGGAAATCTAAACTTTTAACTCCTGTCTTCGTAACTATAGGAAGGACATCATTCAACCCCTCGACTCTACGACCATTTCCAAAGATTACGCTCGTTAGTTTAATTCCTCTTTTGCTTATTCGCCCCCCTCCCCCCACCCCCTTGCTACTTATATCTCACGGCTGCTTATAAATTGCACATTATATCTTATTCTTCAATCAACAAGCAATAGTTTATAGCACTCAATTAATCTAACAATCGCCAAACCATAGTAAGTGGGAAGAAACCAGAATTCCAGGCAAGAAAAGACGACAACACATCACGCAGACAGCACCGACAGTAAGATTCAAATCGTTTTTTTTTAACTGGACAGTAGCAGACCTACGCATTAATACATAGAGAATATTTCCATTTGGTTCCAGTAATTGACAGAATGAAGTTAGGCACCGGTGACCTACGTTCAGTTCCTTACTCAGATCCATCCAGAGTGGATTAGCCCATTCTCCATTTGAAATTTGGGCGTTGGACATTCCCCATCCACAATCAACTTTTTACGTTAAAACGGAACACTATCTTGCACTGGTGTGCTGGTAAATGATAGAATCTATCGGTCAACGTTTAGTAAGAAGGAGAATTAAATGCCGAATGAAATTTTAATTGGAGGGTCGTTGCTACTCGGCACATAAATAGTGGACAGAATGGACTCAATAACCGCCTTTTGTCTTAGTGAATATATAGCTCTAATTCTGGAGAATGAAATTAAGTCATCGATATGTTCATCGAAAAATTAAACGGAATATCAGGTTTTCATTTAAAAAGTCGAATAAGGCAGCATACTTATATGCTAACATATTTTAAAAAATGCCCAAATTTTATCACTATTCAATTAACATGGATGTTAATTGAATTCGAAATTCTCAACAATGATTGGAATTTGAATTGGAATCTAGTTTCCAAAATTGATTCATGGAGGAACGGTCCATGGTGCTATCATCTTATTTCTGTTACATATCCGTAAATATAGTAATTTCGTTTCTGACCGCTAAAAGGATGCTAAGGGCAAAATCTTCATGAAAACATATATGATCAAAAGTTTAACAAACTTCCATGCTCATCACTGTTTCCTCTGGTTTGTTTTTTTTTTTGCGAAACAAAAATGCTTGTGACTTACATTCATTTTTAATAGCAAACAATTATTCAGCAAAGGAGATACAAAAAAATTATAACACACTGTACATTGGGCTGTGTTTGAGGAAGAAAGAAACAGAGTCATACTTTATTCCGTTCTCCTTTCCACAAATGCTGCAAATTCTGCCTCAAAGATACTTCCCTTTCTCATCTCTTGATGCTGAGATATCCCGTTTTACAGCTGTCAAAATTTAAGCGATTTTATCAAAGTACGTGAGATGAGATAAAGTGATATTTTTCCACTAAAATATCCACCAAATTTTATCCTGGGAATGAAAGAATGAAAGACAGTGTGAAGTTCAGAATATTAAGATCTGTGAATTCTCGCATCGGGGAACGCAACAGTATAACACACACACACACACACACACACACACACACACACACACACACACACACACACACACAAATGGTTGCCTCCTTCCTCCGCATACACGTGTGCAAAAGTTCGCATTCAATTTGATATAAAATGTTATTTAATTGAACATAATTGATAACTAATCAAACTTCATCACTGTTTGAAAGTATCACTTTATGATCGTTCGAGTAGCCAAAGAATAATACCAAAAATAAATATTATATCTTCTTGGCATTACAGAATGATGTTAATGATGTTACATGTGTAAAACATTTTGTCTTCTAAAACCTTAAGATAAATACATTAGTCAATGTGTTTACTTGATTGTGCCACATAGTGTTAGTAAGATTTGGAACTGATGAATACCAACGATAGGAATGTGTAGAAGAGTTAAACCATGAACAGCTGCAGCTTTGAAAACTGCACACATTTACGGCGTTGTACGCCCTGCAATCGCTTGCACTGTTTCTCAGCAGTGACTACTTTCTAGTTCTAATAGCGTCGGATGTTTGGAATATCAGTTGAAGTCAGTCGTTTGGTTTGCGGGAGGGTGATTTGCGAGACGAGACATTACCCCTCCCTTTAGATGCAATTTCACAGTGAAGTAATTAAGAGAAAGTCAACGAGAAGTCCATATAATTCACAGAAACACATGTACAGCCTGTGACAGAAACTCAAACCAGCTTACACAAACCAGGCAACAAATGCAATGAAGCTGCAAACAGAATCCCAAATTTCAACGCCACTTTTCCATCGCCATTTATTGGAAACAGACCTGCTATAATTATTCCTGATTCTATATTTATTCTCAATTAATATTATGGTCGATAATACGCTAATTATTAAATTACGCCGGGTAATTCACGGGGCGAGCGATTTGTGACATCTTTTTAGGATGACAACACACATATATCACAATGTCAGAAATGAGAGAAGAACATATCTTTTATTTTATTATTGTTGCTTCCCACTCTACTCAACCTTCAGTAACGATGGAGTAAAGTTACGCCAGTGCAAACTGTAATAATAATGAGTATGGCACTAGATTATGGAATAATTTGACATTATCAATAAACTCACAGTTCCAGATCTGCAACGCCATCAGTGCCACGAAGTACAGCAGCATTTCTCTCCCGATGATTACCAAAGAACGGTTGGTCCCGTAATTTAAACGAGCAGACACTGCACGTATAGATAGGTCTCTCTGAAGCCTTCTGTCTGATCTGAGAGCATTTGATTTGACAAGGTTTTTGAGTATTCGATATACTCATAACATCCAATAGATTTTCACTCAATTGACGCGTGCATTTCCATTTGCTGGAACGCACCAATGGAAAATGACTTGTCCAGTAATGCACATGATTGGTCCATCTTCTTTGATTTTGTTTCTTCTGAGACGATTAGAAACTGCAAGAACATGAAAAGACAATTAGCTACAGGTCCATTAACTGCACCCCAAAAAATAAATATTCACTGCACCGTAAAAAAAAAATCCATAATATTTCCTAATAATCCGATACTAATCCCTAATAAATATACTGCACCCTTAAAATGATCTGATAATTGCAAAAAGTGCTTCTAATGACGTGGACTTTCTCTGAAAGCATATTTCTCATCTTTCTCTTTGCTACCATCCTGCGTATGGATACTGGGCAAATTGCTAATCTATTCTGTCGGGACTCTCACTTTCAATAAACAGAACAAAGTAATTCAATTAATTTTCTCCACTATATGTATCCATCAGAAACCTCGTCATGTACAATGTTTTCTAATTTCCAGACAAAAAGCCTAAAGAAATAAAGTAAACTTATATTGCCTCTCCCAATGTTTATCCAGCAAACTTTCTCATTTTCATTGCCTGTAAAATATATGTTATTTCCCAAAATGTGGACTCACGTCATTCTTATCTGCGTCATTTCGCAGATGCATTTATTTCATAGATACCCCCAACTGCGTACTCTGGTACTCATCCCAGTTAAACTTTCTTATACCACCGAAACCCCCACAAAAAAAAAAATCACTGATTTTGTCCCTCTTCCCATTTTTCTGCGCGACAAGGTAACCTGATCCATATATGAAAAAAAAAAACGACAATTCCTGCTGTATAGGGAAATAAATCATCCTTTTTTAGGCAAAACAAAAAAAAAGCTTCAATGTGATGTCGAATATTGACTGAGATAAAATGTAGCTGAGATCAGCTAAATTAGATGAGATGCAGAATAGTGACTGAAAGAGCAAATGTAGCTGAGAGGAGCCAGTCTTGCAAGTCAGCTCTTTAGCCATGCTTTTAGCGATATAAAATGGAACGCCCACAGTTCTGACGCAGCCATTTTCACTTTGACGACTTTGAGGTAAATGTGCAGCTGGTAGATGAGACTCAATACCCCATACTTCAGGAAAGAGGGAATGATGCCACAATGTATGCCCATGTAAAGGTGTGTGTGCGTTTTCTCTCTCTTGGAGAATTTAGGGTCGTTTGCAGGAGTTATTAAGTAGAAACTGCTGGTCTGTAATCAGAAACTTGCTACCTGTGCAGTTCAATAGATGGATCGGTGTTTTGCGCAAACTGCAGTCTTCAGAATTGCTGGGCATTCGGGTGTTCATCTGGGGTTGTAGCAACACAGAACAGCAAAGATAAGCCACTGTTCTATGGGAATTTTCCGATTTACTTGTAGGTAGGTTCACAAGTTGTACTCGGAACTGTTTAACCCACTTTGGCAGACTATGGGAGGAAATATTGCAGGACGTCTTGGCGAGATTGATGGAAACAAAGCGTTTATGAGACGTATGTCTGAAAAGGTGAGGTACTCAATGATTCAGTGGTTTAATGGATAAAAAGATATATGCAATGTCAATCTGACATCCTCACTCTTCACAGATATCCGCAAAACAGAAAGAAACAAAGAATGAATGACAGAAAGCGTTTGAACAACAAAGCACTGCCCAAATCACGTACAAACAGTAGCAAAAGCATCATTCTTCCCAAAGACCCC
Source organism: Mobula birostris (assembly GCF_030028105.1). Lineage (NCBI taxonomy): Eukaryota > Metazoa > Chordata > Chondrichthyes > Myliobatiformes > Myliobatidae > Mobula > Mobula birostris. The sequence goes on from NC_092377.1 coordinate 145,228,412, forward strand.
TCCCCGACTTGTTCCAGAAAGAAGTATCACTCCTCACAACCATGCAAGAAACAGCAAAATCCACCAAGAGACCACGATATAGAGTCAGGCACAGACTGCTGGCCATCCAGCGCTTCTGCATCACAGACAGGCTGTTTCACTAGCGAGAGCAACATGAATATCGCCTTTGCAACGGGAAAAGAGACCACCAGCTCACTATTTAGTGTTAAAATGTGTCGTGTTGCTTGACCGAGTTTATCCACTCGAGGAATAACAGACTCACTCACCATGAAGAGAGGGCTAGCGCAATCGCTCCACTTAATGGGCCCTTCAAACATGAGCGCAAATTGCTGCTAACTCGATGTTTCTATATCACGCGGCAACAGTATCGACAACATCGGCGGGGAACTGGGTATCCAGGAGGCCGCACCCTAAAGGTGCATTTCTTTTGGGTCGCACCTGGAGATATCCAAAAGCCAGGCCACAAGGCGAGCGGGAGAGCGGAAACCACCGCCCGTGGAGAACCATAGTTTAAGCGGCAGCAGCTCACTGTCTTTCTGGAAATATGGACTGGGCATTATATAATCACATTACTAGCAGCAATCTAAACAGAATTTAGAAGGAGAGATCACAATCAGAACTTAAAGATACTGCATAGAAAAGGTGAAAAAAAAACGTGTTTTAATTTTTGGAAGCACTGAAAGACCACATATAAATGCTTGCGACGCTCTATATCCACCAGAATATGTCATCAGCGTGGACGTATCCAAGTAGGAGTTCTGAAAATAACACGGTGAAATAAAATGTGAAGAGCCAAGAGCCGTTTACTTACGTGGAAGGCAATTCAGAACCCAGCGAAAGAATACCGTTATCTTTTGCCTGAAATGATGAGCGTTGTTTACAACCTCAACACTGTGAACTCAACGGTGAGTTTATGAAAGATCTAAAAAAAAACGTAATAAATAAATGCAAAGGATAAAATTACGAAGAAAGGCAGTTTAGAATGTTGATGTAAATGAGAAGAAAAGTTACCTGTCCAAAAATCGTCTTATTTATTGGGAAATAAAACGCAGGTAAATCTCGAAAAGAGGCATTCTTTCATGTAAATATAACCCAGATTCGAAGTTGAATTCATACCCGTTCCTCTGCACTGCCCGAGTCTCTGACTTTTTTTTAAGCGGTAATGCTTATGTCAACTCAACTTTCTGTTCTTCAACTTCCTGCCAAGCAACATTAATACAAACAATGCATTTTGTCCTCCCAGTATCCTTGATCGGACCGTATTATTAAATTCAGCTGCGAAATATGAGCGGATTGTATTTGGAAATAGCCAAGCATACTTCCATCGTTTTACTAACTTCAACTGCCCCTCCATGTGGTAAATTTCAACGAACCACACAAAACACAAATTTTGCTAACACTGTTTCATTGTGTCAATCCTCACAGCTCAATTTAGATTTTTTTTTGTTTACTAGACAGACAATTGGGAAAGTCTTGTACAAATTATCTATTTGCAATGAACTTTTTTTTTTGTCAGATTTAATACGAGTTTACCTGCCTTTTAGCAGAGGTGATGATGCCAAATTTCGCTACTATAATTCATTTTACCAGAAGATTGGCTGTCAGAACTACTTCAGAACAGCAAGACATGTGTGTTTTTATATAATTCTGTCAACTTGTGACTAATTTTAGGAAGTTTAATAACCCACACTCCTGTTTTACAGTAATAAAAAACAAACAAACAAAAAAAGCTGCCTGTTGTTTTCCTTACACACTACAAACTACCCACAAAGAATTATGTAAGAAGAAACGGTTGAGTATTGTCGTCAAGGATCATTAGGGGTATGCTACAGTTCATAATTTTATATGTTGTCAAACAGCTGCATGTAGTGTGGTGATCCACAGTTACCAAGAAGCTGAAAATTGTAGACACTGCCTCTGTCTTTTTGCAGCAGCACAGCAAAGGCTCTGCAAAAATATGTTTTTTTTTGAAGATGCCTTTTGAACTAACGGAAACACCTGCAGTCGTTGTGTTGGTTCTGTGTATCTTTTTCAGTATCTCCTACTCTGAAATACTGTAATGACGAATCTATATTTTTGTTAGCAGGCTGCATACAGATTAAAACAGTTTAAGGGTCTAATTTCTGTTCCAAAAAAACATTGTTAAAATGTGTATTCAAGTATAAACAGAAGGGTGGAATGTAAACACTGATAAGTTTCTAATGCAAAGCAGAGAAACAGCCCTCACCATGCCGACTGTGTGTCATCAATATCAAAGTAAATCTCCCCTGGGTTCATTTCATAGAGGAAAGGAATACGTATTAAGATGACTGGATACGATACAATATGACACTTGAGCAATATTAAAAAAAAACATATTGTTTATTTCCCATTTTTTTTTTCTTGAGTACAATGTTCTGAGCTGGTGTTGCTACTACGTACTTAGCAGGAACAGTGTGGATCCTCAAACGTTACTATTCTTCGAAAATACGGCGTTTCAGCTGTGTTGTAGTAGTGGTTCGATACCTCGCATGTCGTGAACAGGACTGGAATATTGTATCAAACAGCATTCGTTAAATGTGTTGTCTGCTTTTCACTCAGGATTCTATCCTCAATTTGGAGTGTTGATTGCAATGCAATAGCCCGTAGATAATTACATTATCGAAGCTGCACATATGCTGTAAATCTAGTTACAGGTATCTATACAAACTTGCATATATTTGCAATCTATGGCATTCTAGTGGTATTCAGCTTCGTGGCTTGCCTGCAAATTAAACTGGCATTATTGTAAAATCCGAACTAATTAATGCTATTCTGTAATGACTTTAGTGCACTAGCTGCTGTCGATTTTACTATTGCGACAGTATATAGCCTGTTAATGTTCTATAGCCTTTTAATTTCCTGCTTATCTTCAGCACATTTCTTCTATTTTACATTTACTGATATGTGAATGTAAGTTGTTCTTCCTCGTCTCAAACAACACCTGTTTTTTGGGAAGATTTCTCCAAATCTGAGCCAGGCGTTCGACGAATCCTTTTGCAACCTAGTATGCTCAGGTTATTAGGTGTCTTCCATGAAAGCTGCTGTTCTTCTATTGTTTAACTTTTACTTCTGTAGTGATATTTTTTTCTGGTTGGCGCTTACATCTCAGCTTAGTGCTGTGCACCTCCTATTAGGATTTCCAAAGCTCGTCTGTTGCCTTGAGTCAAGTTTTCTTTGTTGAAAATATACCCTTTGAAGTTTATCTGGCTTGCCTAAATGTTTATGACTCTTATTATGTTTACCCATTCTTAGTAGTGCCAATCTGAGCCCATTTAAATGTACTTAGCATCCTTTTTCAACCTTCTTGCCCTGGAGGATTCCGTGAAATAATTTTCAGGTTTCAAGGATCATCTCTGTAAAAACTATGACATCTACAGCTCAGATAATGTTGCAGTGATCAGTACGTTGTGGATTTCATAGTCCAATAACAATTGGCAACGGTCTTTTGATAACAGACTGAATTTTTAGCCAAACTTCCTGGAAAAGAAAACCAACAGTTTGTTTAATTTAGCTTTTATTTTTATGGAATTGATCTCTTCTTTTTGTTACTTTCCATAAATTAAAAAGAAAACATGAGAAAAGCATAATACAGTTTTGTTAAATAGGTCTCTTAAGCAAAAAGTGATTTTAGTTCTTTTATAATAATAGGATCTATACGTTTGTTAGTTAATAGTTGTTAATAGATTTTAACTAATGTTGTTTATAACATGAAAATTTGCTGAATAGTAAAGTCACCAAACAATTAAGACATAGCAATCTGAATAAAAATATAGCCCAAGACACAATTTTGTGCAGGGCTTTGAAAAAAAAAAAACAACAATGTAAGATCCGTTCACACGGATTTGATCCATGGAAAAAGATTTCTGTCAATGGCTTTGATGCTTGTTAACAAAGAAAACGCTTGCTCATACATGGAAGACGTTGTAAACAGCAGACAAATATTCATTGTTTTCCAAAGAATTGCAGGATATTCTTCTTTCAAAGAAATCCAGGACATGTCCAGGGGCAGACCAGCAAATTTGAACTTCAATGCACAATGAACGTACAGCTGAAGAAATTCTTCCTCGTCTCTTGAAGTCGAGTTCCCAGGCTGAGCAAAGGATCAAAGGAAGGGACCCGCACCCACTCATTCACTTGTGCACGGGGTGAATGTGGGCTACAGGGTTGGGGGTGGGGGGGGGGGGGGTTACTGTTCAATTTCGTTCTGCCTTTCTTTAATAACCTCGAGACTTTCTGATATCCTTCCTGACTCTTAAGCTCAAGCATGAGCGGAAACATTCCAAGATTTGTTTTTGCAACATGATTTTCCAAAGATTCAGTTTCCTTTCAAATACACGAAACTTGTCACTTGAGGTCAAAACATTTTCAGAGACGTGTTCAACAAGTTCATATTTTCAAAAATGTCTGCTAAGTAGTCCAGTTTCTACAGTCTTTCATTATCTTCAAAACAATCAGCAAAATATGGCCTACTATTTTTTTTTTATGTTCCCCTGCTCAACATTTCCGCTCAACCATCAGGATTTCCGTTCTTAACAATAGAAACGAAACAACTCATTCAGTCAACGATTAATAGAAACATAGAAGCATAGAAACATAGAAAACCGACAGCAACATTACAGGCCCTTCGGCGCACAGAGTTGTGCCGAACATGTCCCTAACTTAGAAATTACTAGGCTTACCTAGAGCCCTCTATTTTACTAAGCTCCATGTACCTATCTAAAAGAATCTTAAAAGATCCTATCGTATCTGTTTCCACCACCGTTGCCGGCAGCCAATTCCACGCACCCACCACCCTCTGAGTAAAAAACGTACCCCTCACATCTCCTCTGTACCTACTCACCAGCACCTTAAAGCAGCGTCCTCTTGTGGCAACCATTTCAGCCCTGGGGAAAAGTCACTGACTATCCACACGATCAATGACTCTCATCACCTTATCCACCTCTATCAGGTCACCTCTCATCCGCCGTTGCTCCAAGGAGAAAAGGCCGAGTTCACTCCACCCAAGGCATGCTTCCCAATCCAGGCAACATCCTTGAAAATCTCTTTTGCGCACTTTCTAAAACTACCTGTAGTGAGGCGACCGCAACTGAGCACAGTATTCCAAGTGTGGTCTGACCAGGGCCCTATATAGCTGCAACATTACCTCTCGCTCCTAAATTCAATTCCATGATTGATAAAGTCCAATACCGTACATCTTTATTATATATATATATATATTATTTTTGGCGTTTGCATGCGTGCGTGCGCCATTGCGTGTGCGCGATGATGTGTTTTCCTGACTTTACAAGGCGCGGAACGAAAGGGAGACTGTGTGGCGCGCGACTCATCACACAGACATTTCTGCAGTATTTTTCGCTTTATTTTACGAGGTTGAGTTGCGATCTCGACATTCAACCTGGCACGGGTGGAAAGCATACTCGGGAGCGGCTCCGACTGGTTTCAATAACGGGAACCTCCGTTCCGGAGTCCGGCTGATGTCATTGCGCCACCAACCAGCCTACCTTACACCTTCTTCTACAGAACTGGATTTTGTGATTGGTTTTGTTTCTTCCGCACCATTCCCTCTAGACACAAGAGACTTGTGCGTGAAAATACCGGGAGATCAGTAGTTTGTGAAATACACAAACCACCCTGTCTAACACCGACAGTCATTACATGGTTACACGCGCAGAGATCTCATTTCTTGCACATTCACAATTTTGCTCTGATCGACAACTGACCATGTTGTGAGTTTGCATTTGGTTGCAATCATATGACTGGTTGAATTTCTATTTGCAGTATCGAGCAAATTAACTGCTGTGGCTAAAAAAAAATTAAAACAAATAATAATAAAATAAAGGCCACTAGCAAAAGTACCGAATTGAGTACGAATCGCACTAACTATATTATCACAATGTCTGAATTTGAAGTGTGGATTTTTATCTCACAGAATGCATTCGGGTCCATGCAGCAGACTGAATGTGCTGTGAAGGAATATTAAGTTATGGTAACAGTAAATTAACTTAAATTGATGATCCGATATAATTGCAACAAGGTGTGAATTGGGGATGCAAAATCTAAAAAAAAATGGTTATATGAAGATTACTCAAAGCGCTAAATCTCAATGCACGGAGTGTAAGAAATAAGGTGGATGATCTTGTTGCACTATTACAAATTGTCAGATTTTCTGTTGTTGCAATCACTGAACCGTGACTGTATGATGGTTGTAGTTGGGAGCTGAAAGTCCAAGGTTACAGGTTGTATTCGATTGATAACAAGGCAGGCAGAGGAGATGGCGTGGCTCTGCTGGGATCAATTACATCAAATTATTAGAAAGATGTGATATAGGATTTAAAGATGTGAAATCTTTGTGGGTTCCGATAAGAAACTGCAAGGATAAAAGGTCACTGATGACTGGAATCCGAACAGTAGCTGGGATGTGGATAGAGAAGGCGTGTCAATAGGGCAATGTTATGATATTCGTTGGAGATTTCAACATGCAGTCCGGTTGGGAAAATCAGTTTGAAAATATATCTCAAGCGTGATTTTGTTGAGTACCTAAGAGATTCCCTTGTAGAGCAATATATCGTAGAACCTGCAGGATGATCAGCTATACTTTACTGGCTGTTATTTAATAAAACGGAGGTGATTAGGGAGAGTAACTTAAAAGAACACGTAGGAGACAGTGATCACAATATGACTGAGTTCAAATTGAAATTTCCCTGGGAGAAAGAAACGTCTGACATAATAGTATTCCAGTGGAGTAAAGGAAACTACAATGGTATGAGAGAGGAGTTGGCCAAGTAAATTGAAAGGTGATTCTGGCAGAGATTACGGAGGAGCAGCAATGACGTGAGTTTCTGGAAAAGAAAATGGGGAAGGTGCAGGGTAAAATAAACACTCAAATGGCAAAATACTAAAACTGTGGATGACAGGGGAAGTCAAAGCTAATGTTAAAACAAAAGGAGGGCATAAACAAACGGAAGACAGAGGTTCGGAAAAAAATACGGAGAGCAACTCATAGAATCATTAACAGAGATAAGCTGAAATATGAAAGCAAGGAAACAAAAAAATAACAAAGTTAGATAGTAAAATCTTTTTTTACTAGTATGTAAAAAAAGAGATTTGAGAGTGGATATGGGAGTGCTGGAGATATAAAAACGCAGTGCAAGTAGGTGTAAGATGAACGAAATGAATATTTTGCATCGGTCTTCACAGTGGAGGTCATTAACAGTCGGCCACATGCTGAAGGGCGTAATGGAGATGAGGTGAATTCAGATACTGTTACAAGGGAGAACATGCTTAAAAAGCCGAAAGACTCAATGGTACTTAACGGACCAAATGAACTGCAGACTAGGGTTTTGAAAGAGCTAGCGGTCGAGATTGTGGAAGCATTAACAACGATTCTGGCATGGTGGCAAGAAAAATTACAAAATGTCACATCACCCTTTATGAAATGTGAAGGCCGCAGAAAGGAAGTTATAGACCTGTGATCTGGGCCGACATTTACGTGCCGAGAGGTACCTAATTAATTAGCTTGTTTATTTCTGCTTTCTTCTTAAAGATGTGCTGGGTGCGTTCCGACTACCGCTGCACCACTGCATTCTTCGCGGCAATGTATCGGTCCACGGCCCGGAGGATGGGGACCACTGATTTAAGACGGCTGTCGTTAATTCGGTCTTATCTATGGTTAGACATAATATCAAAATATTTAGAATATGCTTATTTCTTTATGGATTCTTTCTGATGTCTTTTTACTGGTGGCAACGTGTTACTTTTTAAGCAGGGGCTGTTATCTGGAAACAGGGCTTAAAGCTTATTAGAATAGCATAACTTTCGCCTATTGGACGGTTTCTGCGTTTCCGGGGGAGCAGCTGGGTCTATTAGATTAGTGTTTATTTTTTTTTTTGGTCTCTGCAGTCCTGAGGGCTTTTTTTTTTTTGTCAATTGTTTTGATTTTTTTTATACTGATCGAGTCATGCTTTTGCCCTTCCTTTGGATTTAGCAGGCGCCTGCGTTTCAATTTACTTTATAAACGTTCAAAATAGACTTTAAATATGGATCTTAATAAAATTAGTATAATATCTTGGAATTTAAACGGTATGAACCAACCTTTTATGAGCAGAAGGATGTTTAAGAAATTAAAAACACTTCATGTGGATATTAATTTTGCGCAGGAGTCTAACGGGACGGGGCTGCGGTTGTGCTATTACGATAACACCAATAAGAAATTAACTGAAATTTGACAAACAAATTGCAGCTACGTTGCTTTCTTTGTACAGTTTTGAATTGAGCTTATTTCTCTAGTTGATCTAGTGAAACAGCGTCCCGATTACCATATCCCCTACACAGAAATAAAGTTATAAACTCTGTCCTGGTTTAAGGTCAGATCCGCTCTACAATTCTGCTTTTCCTTTCTTTGTCAATGTCTTGCCGTTGCTGTCCTCAGACCAGTTAAGCTGATCTAAGATTACTTAAGGTGGTGATGTTACTCGCTCCCACTCACGCAAGAGATTGATAGCATACATACATTATGCAGGATTCAGACGCAGATCCATTGTCTTGCGAGACTAGCGGATACTACACGCGCACATTGTACTTTTACAAGCTAGCGTGGGCCTTGCACGTGCATTCTTTTGGCCTGTGTGAAAAATGGATCGATTTCTAGTGAGAAAACGACCTCATCCAGAGGAATCTCTGGTGTCTCAGCCTGAGCCTGTCTTAATTGAAAGTGACATGCAGAAAGACGTCAGTGGGGATGAGGACGACAGCAGTTCATCGAAGAAGTGTGAGGGCGAAATAAAGGAACAAGAAATGGAGCGGGATTCGGAAGAGAACGTGGATGAAGCTGCTCTTAGTGCTCGTGAGAATACTGTTTGCGATGTTAGCCAGCAGCCTGAGGAAGCACTCCGTCGGCCAGGTTTGAAAAACTGCCCGTAGGTGCTCGCAACAGTTTGGTAATCAGCAAATTATTTGTATTCCTGGCTGATTTGACCTGTAGTCCTGGCTGGAATATTCGATAAGAAGGACACTACGTCCTGCCTCGCATGCAGGTATTTCCTATATGGAGGACATGGGTTCCATTCTGAGTCTACCTTCACTGTCACCGGTTCCGCAACTGGCGGAGAGCTAAAACAGCTTTCAAAACCACCATGTAAGTACACCTCATGAGTTTGCAATGGAGATTGAGAAAACAAGGCGGTTCGAGATTGAGAAATATGCTTGATAAAGGACATGCAAAGATTGTGCAAGAAAATCGTGAGTAAATGAGAGCAGTGGTTGAATTTCTACGCTATACTGTGTGCCAAGGGATTGTTCAGCGAGGACACCGGGAGGATGATGCATCTGGCAATAGGGGAAACTTTGTTGACTTGCTCAGTGTAATTGGGCAGTTTGATAAGACTGTAGCAAAAAAAAAAAGAGGACAATCCTGGAAATGGAAAAAAATAAAGACCCATCACCATATCCAAAATAAAATTATGGGTATTAAGGCAGGTATAGTCAGACGCCAAATAAATGCAGAAACCAAGCGGGCCGCTGTCATGGTCCAGTCCGTGAAGTCCGTATTGCGCTTCACTGACCGGTCCATCGATCCTTATTCCAGGTTTTCCGGTTTGCCCTTGTTCTTTTGGTGCCTTAATTGAGGCACATGATTCTCATTTTGGGCTGGATACATAAACAAATTCTGGGTCCAGCTTCAGTTGCTGGACTGTCCCCTTCCCTGCCGTTCACTTCACCTTCCTCATGCAGCCTTTGCCTGCAAACTTTACCTGAAGCCTTGGCCTGAAGACTTCCCTTCAACCTCGACTGCCTCCTCGCCTGTACCGCTGTCTGGTTCTATCGCCGGAGCAAGAACGTAGTCTTGCTGTGTCTAGATAAGAAACTGTTTTTCGTTGTTTCCAACTGTCTATTTGTGATAATGCCTTCTCTAGGTAGGTCCGACCGTTTGCCGCTACCTTGAGTTGGGAACTGTCTCTGTCTCTACGCCCTGGCTAGGTAGGTCCGGCCGTTTGCCGCTACCTTGTGTCAGGAAACGTCTCGTCGTGTTCAGCATTCTGTGTATGAGTCCCGGGCGTACGTCGTGTTCCAAAGGAGGCATCCTGGCTCTGTTTTCAATGCTCCTGTTTATCAAGATTAAGGCTCTGTATTCTGCGTTCCTGTCTCCCAAGACCAAGGCTCTTTGTTCTGCGTTCCTTTCTCCCAAAACCAACTCTGTGCTTCGTGTCCTCATCCAGTTCGGGTCCCGCGTCGTGCCCAGGAGTCTCGCGTCCTGCCGCCACGTCCAGTCCTGTTGCCTTGCCACGTCTTGCTCTCGCCTAGACCTGGAGTCCGAGCCCAAGCAAAGACCCAGGTTCAGGGTCCCTGTCCAGCCTCTGGTTCGGACTCCTTATCCAGGTTCCAAGTCCCTAGTTCCTCGTCCAGGTGCCGCTTTCCTAGTCTAGTCCTAGTCCAGGCCCTGTATCCCAGCCTCGTCCAGAGCCTGTGTCTTGTCCAGCATCGTTTCTTCCCCACTTTCCTTGCTTTCCCGATACACCTGGTCCTGTTCTTTGTACTTCAGTGTATGTGTCTTCATTTGGGTCAGCAACCAATGCGACAGCTGGACATTTTGCCATCATGGTGGATGAAAGCAAAGACTTGGTTAAAAAGGAGCAAATATCAATGGCGCTGCAGAATTTGAATAACGAAACTGAGTTTGAAAAAAATCTTACACTACACTCCAGGAGATGTGTTGGACGCAGTGACGCTTCTTAAAAGCATTGAACCGACACTAGCCCAATGTGTTATTGATAAGAATGCGTGTATAGGTCAGTATTATGACGGGGTGGCAGTGATGGTTGAGTGCAATAACGGGGTACAAGAGAGCTTCAGAAAAGAATTCCCGCAGGCATTATATATACACTGTCATGCTCACATACTTAAACTTGTTTCAGTGGATGTTCTGAGCAATGTACAACAAGCGGGCGGGTGCCTTTTTTTGAAACTGTGCAGTTACTTTAAACTTCTTTTCAAACTCTGTTGCCCACGATCATTTCATGACGAAACAGAGAGAACCGGAATCAACTGCACAGCCGGTAGTGTTGAGGAAATTGCAAGATACACGCTGGGCATGGCAGTATACAACTTTGTGGGATACAAGGCAATCACCCCCTGTCATTCTAGCTACACTACAGGATACTATGTGTCAACCAAATGCTTGGAGGAAAACGAAAGCCAGGGCGTAAATGGACTGATTAACGAGCAGTTTGTTTTAATTCTCAGTCTGTTTGAGGATTTATTCTAAGTCACCAAGTTCAAGTCAGACCAGTTACAATCTCCCAGTTTGGATCTTTCATCTGCTGTGGACTTGGATCAGTCATTATCGATGCACTCTCAGCAAAACGGGGAGAGGAATCATTGAGTGAAATTCAAGCAAGAGGTTGGGACCTATGCGTCAAGGCCGGTATACAGAGCAGACGACTTTAAAGGAGACAGGTCCAGGCTCCCCGCCGCCTTCATGATTTTTTTGTTAAGGCCCAAACTGAATGCACACCTGTCACGTCCTCTGATGACCTTCGCAAGCACTGTTTCTATCCGGTTATAGACAGACTTCTGACTGAAATGAAAATTGAGACTGCGGGTGTTCTGACTGGAGACTCAGAATTCAGTCCCAAACACAAGTTCTTCCTTGACAAGAATTGTCTTTGGCCAATGGCCCAATACTATCGAGTGACTGAAATGAACCTGACTGCAGAGCTACATCAGGTTCGGCGTCTGCTGGAAACAAAACAAAACCAAGGACAGACAATGAATGACACAGTGGAATTTCCAGCTCTAATGAGACCCTACCGCGATGCATTGACAGATTTATACAAGCTACTCTGCATATCACTGTTTACTGATAGTATTAAAGAAAGATATAATGTTGATTCAGTAATGCCTAGTGAAGATCGTTTTAAGGGAAGGGTGGAACTCCAAACACAGCATGATTTATTTTTGACTTTTTTTTTTCCATTGAACGCCAACAGTCTTAAATCCAGAAGCCAATTTTATATACATGGAGACAACTCAGGGAAATTATAAGCTGGTAAGTTATAAGCAAATATGGCTAGAAAACAGATCCAGAAAATACGAAGACCTGATAAAACTGAAACTATAGATCCTTATGAAATTAGTAAGATATTTATGGGTTTCTACTCTAATCTTTATAATTCTGAATTTTCAGACAAAATTACATTAATGAATGGATTTTTGCAAAGATTGAATATACTTAAATTTTCTATTCAATATATGAATTCATCGGATGCACCTATTAAACAAAAGGAAATAGCAAGGATTATATCCTCTTTCCAATCAGCTAAGGCTCCGGGATCGGATGGATTTACTGTCTAATTTTATGAGACCTTCACTGATACATTTCACCTCATTTATGCCAAATGTTCACTGAGCTATATATACTTTGGGACTTTCCCGAAAACCTATTTATGAAGCTTCAATCTCAATGACTGTAATACCCATTGCTATTGCTCTTAGAGATTTTAATACTGTTCAGGGTATTAAGAGTGGGGACAAAATATATGTTCGCTATTTGCAGATGAACTCTTAGATTATATTTCAGATCCTAGGAAATCTATTCCTAGTATGTTATCTGTACTTCCTGAATTCAATAGTTTTCTGGGTATAAATTAAATAGACATAAAAGTGAATTATTTCCGATTACTAATTACTCTGATCCAAACCATCAAGTACCTTTTAGTATCGCAAAAAATTACTTTACCTATCTTAGTATTAAAATTACTAAAAAAAAGGAGCCCTTTAAACACAATTTGTTTCCATTACTTGAATATACCATTTTTTTTTTGTTTCTAAATGGTCGCCTATGACATTATCATTAATAAGTCGAATTAATGCTATTACATTGATAGTTTTACCGAAATTCTTGCCAGGTTTGCAGATTATATGAACATTGGAGGAGGGGCGGGTTGTGTTCAGAGAACAGGCAGGCTGCTGAAGCAATTTGACAGCTTAGAAGAATAGGGAAGAATGTGGGAAATGAAATACACTGTTGGAAAAATGCATGGTCATGCACTTTGGTACTGAAACAGAGAGAATATCCAAAAATCTGATACGGAACGTCACTTCGGAGTCACTGAGCAGAACACCCTAAGTGTTCTCTTGCAGATAGAGTCGGTGGTCGGGGATTCATATGGAATGTTAGCATTTATTTCAGAATGCAAAGGCAGCACTGTGATGCTGAGGATTTTTAAGGCATTGGTGAAGCCCCCACATGATTATTGCGAACATTTTTGGGTTCTACATGTAAGAAAAGGTGTCCTGGCATTGGAGAGGGATTAGAGGAGTTCACGAGGATGATTCGGGGAATGAAAGGTTATTCATACATAGAAGGTTTTACAGCTCTGGGTCTGTACTCGCTGGAATTTCGAAGGATGAGGCTGGTATCTCATGGAAACCTTTCTGATGATGAAAGGTCGAGACAGAGAAAATGAGGAAAGGATATTTTCCATGGTGGGGTGTCTAGGAGTAGAGAGTACAGGCTCAGAATAGAGGTGCTTTCATTTAAAACACAGATGCGGAGAAATGTCTTTAGTCAGAGGATATTGTGGAAATTATTATTACATGCAGCTGTGGATGGCACAATATTGGCTGTATTCAAGACAGATTTTGATCTGCTCTTGATTGGACACGGCATCAAAGGTTACGGGAAGAAAGTCGGAGAGTAGAATTGAGGCGGGTGGGGGGAATAGGATTAGCCATGATTAGACTAGTTCTGCTCCTATGGCTCATGGTCTCCTGCCCTTATGTTCCTGCTGTAAGTTTGGAGGCTATCCATCGGAATATTAGGTGTTCCTAGTCGAACCTGAGTGTAGCCTCATCGTGGTAGCAGAGGAGGTCATGGTTGGAAATGTTGGATAGAAATGCAAAGTATAATGAAAATGGGTGACCACTTGGAGTTCTGGCTTCAACTGTCGGCCGGATTGTGAGTAACTGCGCTCAGCGAAGCGGTCTTCCAATTTACCTCGTGTCTCACCGGTATAGAAAAGGCCACACAGAGTGCACCAGATACAACTATTGATACCATACACTCACAAGCTCAATGTCACATCACTGAATGGACTGTTAGTGGCCCTCAACAGTGCTGAGCGTGGAGATGTAGGGGCAGGTATCGGATTTGTTGTGCTGGCAAGGATAAGTGCCTGGAGGGAGAACAGTGGAAGCACATTTTCTGTGAATCAAGTGGGATCAACATTTCAAAACACTGGAGAAATGCCAATTCCGACATAACTTGCATCAATGAAGTACGATTCTCAGTTATGAAAGGGCTTGAAAGGTATCACCTGCAATGTAATGCAAACTACACGACATTGGTGACAAAAGGACATGCTTTCTGATGAGATCAATGCCTTCTAAGCCTGCATTAGAAGTCAAGACATAGAGGAACCATGAACAGCTTCATCGCTTCGGTTGCTCCCGATGATCCTGTGATTTTACTCTCTGAGGCCGATGTGCGAGAATCCTTCAACAGAATGAACCTATCTAATGCACCCGTCCCAAATTTCGACTTTGCCATATAAAAACAACCTGTGATGATCAAAATGCTGGAGTTCTCACTGAGATATTTACCTTCCGCTTCAATTGTCGGAAGTACCCACTTGCTTCAGGTAAGCTTCAAATATACCAGTGCCGAAGAGGAACGAGCCAAACTGCCTTAATGACTACGGTGCAGCGTCATTTACATGCACAGTTATGAAGGGCATTGAGAACTTTGTGATGAAACTGGCAACCGACTTCGATGAGCTCCAGTTTGCCTAACAGCACAATAGATTCCCCAGGCGACGCCATCTCATTTGCTTTTCGCTCAACCCTCGCACATCTCAACAAAACCAGGTCCATGCTATTTATCGACTACAGCTCTGAATTCTAATCTATCATTCCGCCAAGCAAAACCATCAGCCGCAAGACGTTGGCCTCAAAACGCCCTTGTGCAACTAGATCCTTGATTTCCTCACTTGCAGACTAGTCATTTCGGACTGAGAACAACATCTCCTCCACAATCTCCTTCAGCACAGGTTCACCACAGCGATGTATGTTTATCTCCCTTCTCAATCAGCGGTACGTTTATGACTGTGTTGATTGGCGCAACTCCATATTCAAATTCAGATTTGCTGACGACGCCAGCGTTAGAGGCAGAATCAAAGGTCGTGACGAATCAGCATATAGGACTGCCATAAGTGCGGAACAATACGGCGGACCCAAATGGAAGACAAAATTTCATTTTGTAGGGTTAACTAAATTAAGTTTATTACTAGTTAAAAGGAGAGCAAAGAGGAAGCGGAAATAAGCGTAAGGCACAAGGCCTCAGGCCCTGGACTAGCCTGGGACTCAGGGTATGGGCAAGAACTCGGAGCACCGACCTTGGAGCCAGGAATCGGAACACGGACCTCAGAGCCAGGATTTAATACATGAACCCTCAGAGCTTGGGCTTGGTACTTGGACCCGGGAGTCTCGATTGATACTTGAACCCCGGAGCCTGGACTTCACACTTGAACTCCGGAATTTGGACATGATACTTGAAAACTCCAGAGCTTGAATTTGATAGTTGAAAACCCCGGAGCGTGGACGCGATACTTGAAAATCCCGGAGCCACGACTTGATAGTTAAACCTCGGAGCTAGGACTTGATATTTGAACTTCGGAGCCAGGACCTGATACTTGAACCTCGGATCCAGGACTTGATACTTGGAAACTCGGAGACAAGACCTGATGCTTGGAAACTCGGAGCCAGGACCTGATACTTGAACCTCAATGTAGCAAAACCAAACAGCTGATGATTGACTTCAAGAAGAGGAAGCCATAAGACAGTCTTCATCGGGCGACTAGGTTTGGAGAGGGTCAGCAAATTTAAATTCCTTGATGATATGCAATTCGGTGGACCTGGGCAGGACACAGCACGTAGGAATACTGAGAAAGAACGGCAGCGTTTCTACAACTGAGAAGTTGGCGAAGACTCCACATGACCTTTACAGAAATTGACATACGTCCGTATAGACGTGGAGGAGATTATATTGACTGGCTGCAAATCCGCTTGGTTGGGAAGGCTTTGAATGGAAATTGTTACAAAATGTAGTGGATACATACATATACAGCCGTCACAAGAAATGAGCACTTATATACACAGTGTTGTCGCTGGCCAGCACCATGAAACATCAGAGACCCACCAACTGGTTTACTGTCAGAGAGGTGGAACAGGGATCCAATCGCAGACCCAGTACTGTGCACACACTTATATTAATTGAACAACAAATCCAGAGGTGCAAACAAAGTCGGTGTGAAAGTTCAGGCAGAGATGAAAACATCCAGAGCAATCGAAAAAAAAACATAAACGGGAAACAGGCAGAGTCATTATTCAGACGGACAGAGTACAGACACAATGCTAAAACGGCTCCAGAAAATCCATTGGCACGATCTGGCAATAAACAGGTGAAAACACAGGACTGAAATGTACTGAGCAATAAACAGAGAGGCAAATGATACTTGGAGCATAATGAAACACAGGTGGCAGCAATACGGGTAATAATGGAAAACAGATGAGAGACGGAGTACTCAGTAATGCAGGGGCCGGAGTAGAGCAGGAGCGGGGACAGCAGCACATGGGAACACAAAACCGCAGACTGAGAGCTAGGGGGAAACACACAAAAAGACAGACATCAAATGGAGGTAAAAACAGTACCAACCTCACACTCTACGGACTCCTCACAACGCCACGGAAGTTAGAGTTTGGTGCTGACGATGAAAGTCTCTGATGAGAGAAGGGTCCTAGGTGTTACGGGTGGAGACCCAGCACCTCTCCTGAGGACTGTAGCCCTCCCAGTCCGCAAAGTATTGTAGGCCACGGTCCCAGCGACAAACGTCCAGCGGTTAAGCCACCGTTAGGCAACTGACCTATCAATGAGCCGTTGGAGAGTGGAGGGCTTGGAGACAAGACACAGGGGGTGACTCTTGAAAGGCTTGATGCGGGACACATGGAATTTAGGATGAATGCGGCGGAGAATGGAGAAGAGATTGAGATGGACAGCAGCAAGGCTGATGTATTTAACAATGGGAAAGGGGCCGATGAAGCGGGGGGCATGCTTGCTGGAATCCAACTTGTGGGGTAGGTCTAAGGTTGAAAACCACATACGCCGTCCCTGGTGGTAACGTGGGGCCTTGGAGCAATGGTGGCCAGATTGACGCTTGATCCTAGCAGAAGCATGGAGAAGGGCAGAGTAAGTGCGCATCCACGTCCGCTGAAAACGGCCGACGATTGCCTTGGCAGATGGAAAGCCAACCTCCTCCTCGTGGGCAAGAAGCAGTGGAGATTGGTAGCCAAGGCAGCACTGAAAGGGGGACAGATCGGTGGATGAGGACCAATGAGAATTTATGGCGTACTCGGCCCGGGGTTTCTGCTGACTCCAAGCAGCCTGGTTCTGGGAGACCAGGCACGACAATACTGTCTCTAGCTATGGGTTGGTCCGATCGGTATGGCCATTGGACTGTGGCTGGATTCCTGAAGACAGACTTACAGAGGCACCCGGAAGATTAAATAATGCCCTCCAGAAGTTGGATGTGAATCAAATGCCCCTGTCTGACACAATGCCTACAAGTAAACCAGGTAATTTAAAAACATGCAGTACCAGTAATTTGGCTGTTTCTATGGCAAAGTGGAGCTTAGGTAAAAGAATAAAGTGTACAGACTTGGGGAGACAATCAACTACCGTCAGACTACTGGTGTTACCATCTGATGGAGGAAGGTCGGTGACAAATTTCAGAGTAATGAGGGACCAGAGTTTCTTCGGGAGAGATAGGGGTTGTAACAGACCAGCGAGTGACCGGTTAGATTTCTTCTCTTGAGCGCATACCGAGCAGGCTGAGACGAATTTTCAGATGTCATCACCCACAGAGGGTCACCAGAACCGCCGACTGATGAAGGCCTGAGTACGCTTAGTTCCACCGTGACAGGATAATCCGGCAAAAATGACCCCATTGCAATACCTGTGAGTGGACAGACCTGGGAACATATTGACTTGGGGCTGCATCGCGCTGGTGAGCTGCTTGAACAATGGATTCAATATCCCATCAGGCTGCACTCACGAGCCAGTGAGCGGGGAGGATGACATCGCGGACCTTAGGGGTCTCACAGGAGGGAACCCTTTGGGAGAGGGCATCAGGATTTCCATTCTTGGGACCAGGACAGAAGGACAGAGTAAAATTGAATCTTGAGAAAAACAGGGACCAACGAGCTTGACAGGAGTTCAGAAGCTTGGCAGTACAGATATATTCCAGATTCTTGTGATCAATCCAGACTACGAATGGCAGCTTGGCTCCCTCCAGCCAATGCCTCCACTCCTCCAGAACTAGCTTCACTGCCAGCAGATCCCGGTTTCCGACATTGTACTTCCGCACCGTGTGAGTGTGGCGGTGAGAGAAGAAGGCGCAGGGGTGTACCTGCTCATCCTTGGCCGAGCACTGAGAGAGAGCGAACAGCCCCTACACCAATGTCAGTCGCATCAACCTCCACTACCAACTGCCGGTCGTGTAAGGTTGAATCAGGACGGGGGCGGAGGTGAAACGTTCCTTCAGGTCAAAGAATGCTTTCCCAGCAGCGGGGGACCAGGAGAATATGACAGCAGATGAGGTAAGAGCAGTGAGTGGTGCAGCCAGTGTACTGTAATTTCTGATAGAAGTTAGCAAAGACCAAGAAACGTTGACACTGCCAGCGAAGATTGGGACCATTTGACCACCGCCTTCACTTTTTGTTGGTCCAACTGAATGGAACTGCCTGAAAGGAATACTCCAGGAAGGAGACGGTATTGCGATGAAACTCACATTTCTCAGCCTTCGCCACGAGCTGGTTCTCCAGAAGTCGCTGGAGAACACTGCGGACGTGATCTGTGTTTTCAGCAAGGGGAAAAAAAAATAAAATGTCTTCGAGATTCACAAAAAACAAATTGGCTCAGCATGTCCCTGAGAACTTTATTAACCAGGGTTTCGAAGACGGCGGGGGCATTGGTGAGACCGAATGGCATGACCAGATACTCGTATTGGCCTGGTAAGTGTTGAAGGCCGTCTTCCACTCGGGGTTACGGAGATCAAGCTTGGTGGAAACTGAGGCTCCTTGCATTAGTTCAGATATCGAAGTCATGAGCAGAAGAGGGTAACGGCTCTTAACAGTGACTTAATTCAGTCTGCGCTAATCAATGCATGGAAGCAAGGAGCCGTCCTTCTTTTCAACAAAGAAAAAAATGGGCACGAGCAGGGGAGGAAGATGGCTGGATGATGCCTGCAACATAGAGACTCTTGAATGTATTTTCTCATGGCTTCTTTACAGGTACGTACAGGAAATACAGGCGGCCATTGGTGGAGATGTGCCAGGCAAGAGATTAGTGGCCCAAACATATGGACGATGAGGCGGTAGGGAAGTGGGCCGGGACTTGTTAAACATAGCCTTGAGGGACGGCACTAATGTCCGGAAATGCCTCGGGGGATTCTGGGCTTGCCGACAAGGGGATCTGTGCATGGCACAGACGATAGGAGTGACAGAATGGGCTCCAGCCTGCAATCGCAATCTTGCGGCTGAGTTAGTCAATGTGATGGTTGTGTTTAACTAACCAGGGATGGCCCAGGGCAATGGGGGATTGACGAGAATCAATAACATGAAGGGTTACTTGTTCATTATGGTTGCCTGATAAACTGAGACATACAGCGACCGTGACATGGGTGATGATAGTCAGTATCTCATTGTTCAAGGCGTTGGCAGCCAATGGTGCCTGGAGAGCAGACGTGGGTAATCCCCAATGGGCAGCCAAGCCGGAATCGATAAAACACCACTCCGCACCAGATTCGACCAAAGCTGAGACTGTTCGCCATTGGACGCCCCACTGCAGAGAAGCAGGTATGAGAGGGAGTGGCGTCCAGGAGGGCCGGACAGGGGTCACGCTCACCAGTACTCCTCGTCTTACTGGTGAGTGCTTCGCTTTTACGGGACAGGTGGTGATGAAGTGGTCTGATTGGCCACTATATAGACAGGAACGGGTACTGATGCTCCTTTGTCTTTCAGTCGCGGTCAGGCGGGTGAAGTCAACCGTTATAGCTATGAGTCTGGAATGGGAATTGTAGAAAGGGGCAAACGGCAGGGCAATATAGACTGACGAGGAGCTTGAAACTCACCTAGTGCCCTCAGCGATTCTCTGGACCCCCTCACTCTGCGGCACTGCTGAATTCGAACATCAATACGGATGGTCAAATCCAACAGGGCTGCAAAGGTGGCAGGAAGGTTCACGGTGACCAGCTCATCTTTGATGTCTGCGGAGATGCCATTAAGGAAGATGTCGTACTGTGCCTCTGAGTTCCAGCTGCTGAAGGTGGCTAGGGACTGGAAACCTATTACGTAACCTCACACAGATCTGCGCCCCTGGTGCATATGTAACATTGTACGGGCAGCCTCTCTCACATGCCTGGAGCGATCAAACACTTTTCTTATCTCCTCAGAAAATAAATGAATACTGACGCAGAAAGGTGAGGCTGCTTACCAGACGTCTGTTCCTCTTTCTCCCGCCCGACCGGACAGTTAAGCGATGACGTGGGACACCTTGGATCTTTCAGTCAAAGGATTGTTGGTTGTAATTCCAGAATGATTGTGTACTGGGAAAGAAAAGAGTGGCAGGTACTGGGCTCACCTGAGTACTTTTCTGGAATAGGCATACGGGGCTCTTGGACAAAAGGAGTAAGCGAGTACGCGGAGGGCGGTACAGAAGATACAGTCGCAGAATGTTGATGAGCGCTCTGGGACAGATGGAGTGACTTCTTGCAACAAGATCGGCTACATTAGCAGAAAGCGCTCTACTGCCCTGAACACGGGGTCCAGCTGGTCCTGGTGTCTCCCCAGCCCCCGGTGGTTCCGGGAGAGATCTCTTGCGACCGGGGTCTGTTGGATCCATTCTAGCCAGATTGTACTGTAAGGGCGCTAGAGCAGGGATCCAATCGCAGACACGGTAGTGTGCACACGTTGACATGAATTGAGTAACAAATCCCGAGGTGCAAGCCAAGTTCACGTAGAGATCAAAACACCAGAAAAATCCAAAAAACAGAATCGGTAAAAAGGCAGTGTCGATATTCATACGGACAGAGTACAGATACGAATTCTCGAAAGGCTCAGAAAAATTCACTGGCACAATTTGACAACCAACAGGTGAAAACACAGGACTGAAATACACCAAGCAATAAACAGAGAGGCAGATAATATGTGGAGAACAATGAGTCACAGGTGGCAGCAGTACAGGTAATGATAAGAAACAGATTAGAGACGGAGTACTCAGTAATACAGGGGACGGAGTACAGCAGGAGCGGGGACAGGAGCACATGGCAATACAAAACCACAGACTGATAGTTGGGGGAAACACACAAAAAGACGGAGTTCAACTGGAGGTACTGGCAGTTTACGCTCTCTTCTACTTGCTGGCATCGGGAAAAATGGATGGGAGTATCACGAATCACCCAATCAGGTTGAGGGACACCTACTACCGCTCAACCACCAGCATCTTGAACCTGAGGATATAAATTTACTCTGCAACATCTTCAACATCATTTAAATGTTTTCTCAACCTCTGAAGTCACTTTCGAGGACACTTCATGTCATTTACTCGATTTTTTTTTTGCTGAATTACTGTTATTATTTTTACTATTATTGCTACTACTACTACTACTACTACTACTACTACTACTACTAATGCTACTGTTATTATTATCAGTTCTATTTTATTCTTACCTCACGCTGGTAAAACCTACCGTACGGGCATAGCCAAATGCACTCGTTTTTCAATTGCCACGCAGTTTTGCCACGAAATTAGTGATGTATTGAGGTGATATCATTTGTAGATTTTCCTCCTGGAACAATGTTTCTCTTCCATAGTCTTTCATTTTTTTTCTTTGAATTCAACATATTTCTGGTGCTCTTTCAATTATTGGTCTCCATATGTTGTGAGTGCTTGAAATGAAAGTATGTGTTAAGGAAAATCCTTTTACTTGCTTACCTTGCTTATCTGCGTTTCTCTTTTGCTGACTGATGTTTTCCACTTGATTACGCCTATGTAGGTAATCAGTTTAAGTTATACTGTTGCGGGTACATTATCCTGCTACATTGCTTCTGGTTTCTCTTGGCATTTTTCTGCATTAATAGTTTTTACTTCATTGGTATACTTTTCTTTGTTTGTAACTCCCTGGTTTGTATTGCTAACAGGCACTCCTTAAGTTATGGGACAAGGTATTGAAACGAGCTATAACCTAGTAGTTTGCTATATTCTTCCTAATCCTTCTTTAAATTAATCATATTCATGGTGTTTTCAACTGATTGATTTCTGTACGTTGTCTGTGTTCTGAATTATTGTAACTGTTTTGTACCGAATTAATTCCTGTTTATCCGGTATTATAATATCCGGGCAGATATTACGGAGTATCCTATCTGTAATAATGGATTGGTCATAGCTTAATTTTTCGGACTTTGACGCTGAAGCTAGACGAGGCCTTGTCTTTATAGTGAGATATGTTGTCTTGAATTAGTTTGTATTTTAAAGCAAGGTTTAGGTGAAAGTTTAACTGTGCATGATGTTGTAATGCATTTAGCTAGTTTCTTGTTTTTCTTGGCATTTTTCTGCATTTATAATCTTAATTGTTTTGTTATTTAACAATGTATTTAGGGTAATATTTTATTAACCGTCTGATCCACAAAGAAACTCTGTTTCTGGAAAGATCAGAGCCACGCCTTCTACACTTGCTTATCCAGTCTGTTCAGATCATGTGGATGACATCCATAGAGGATCACGCTGTTCCATTCGTTAAGGTTTTCAACTTTGATTATGATTTCTTCAGTTTTATGGGTTGAGTTTTAATTATCTTTCCTGTTGTAAACTTCATAATTTCATATGGTCGCGTAGATGTCTGAATCTCATGTTCGTTGATAAAAAAATGGTGTTGCAATTTTTTTATGACAGTTATAATTGACAATGCCATTTAAAACATAATTTTTCGCAGCGCAATTTGGTTAAACTTGAGGCGAGAGCATATACAAACACACTCATACTAGCTCCTTGCATATCATTCTCGTGGTGTTCTGTATTACGAGTTTCTGGAGTTTTACATGAATTTGTTGTGCAAGCCTTTCTGTTGAATGGCATTGTGTTACGACTTCACGGAGATCCGTGCTGTAGATATTACTGTAGGGGCAAAGTATAAACTGTCGATGTTCCATTGTCTTTCTTCTTTGCGGTTAGTATATTTCTGCGTGTTTCAACTTAGTGATTTCTGTGTGTGTGTTGGAATGGTTATAGATACTAAGTAATGTATTTGCACGTATACACTGTAAGGTTATATGCAGACTGATATTATGGATTGTAATACCTTGAGAGATGTTTTATATTCGGTAGGGTTCTGACTCTAAAATTGGATGACCCTATTACAGTAAGATATGGTGTCTTTCATGAGTTCTGTTTTAAAACAAGGTTTTAATGAATCGTGTTTGCCACTTTATTTTGACTTTGTAGGAAAATAATTTGGATTAAAGTGATGCAGGATACTGTAATTGGTCTCTTTCTGCTTTCGCGGTTTTTTCACGATAGTAATTGTTTTATCGATTATCAGGGTTGTGCTTTTATTACAATTACAGGTGCATATATCTTTTTCAGAACTGCATGTGCTCTCGTGGACTGCTGGATGCTGCTTTCGATGTTAAAATATGTCCTTATACCTTTTATATGAATGCTGTTATTATTAGTTTTTTTTTATCAACAGTTCAAGCGGGTAAAACCTGAGGTACAAATATACCCAAGTGATCGTAATGATTAACTGCTGGTAACGTTCGCAGTATCCTAGTGGCGTCTAGTATTGTCCCTTTCTAAAGAATTACATAGATAATGTTCTGTATGCCTAGTTATATAATGCTATTTCTGTTGACATTGGGATGATACGGATTTTAATTATTAATATTGTGACAATAGATGCTCGGTTCAAGGTTTATAATTTCCTTTTCCTCTTCTAATTCATCATATCTCTGATATTTTTTTTTCACTTATTGACTTCTGTATGTTATGTGTGCTTCCAATGGCTATACTCATTAAATAGGTGATTTTTGCTTGATTATACTACAATATTCTACCCGGTAGGTGATTCCATTCTTTTATCTTTAATAATAGATCAATCTCAGTATTATTTGAGAATCTCTGACTCTAACACTTTATCATACCCGCATTTACAGTAAAGAATATTGCCTTTTATGAGTTTGTATCTTAAATCAGAATTTTGGTGAATAATGGTTGCCTCTTATTTGTCAATGTGTAAGTAATTAGACGGAGTTAAAATTCTGCAAAATGATGCATGTGTTCGATGGTTTCTCGTTCTTGCAGGCATTTTTTATCGATTTTCGGTCTTCAACAGTTTTGTATATTCTTGTGCACTTATGATTTTTTTTTTTTTTTTTTTTTTGTTTTGCGTTACCCACCTGGTCAGTTTTGCTAGGAAAAAAAAAAATAAATCCTCTACTTTTTGGAAAGAGATGTCCATTTCGCCACAGAATTTTCCACGGTACCCTATCGACGTCTACTGTGCTCAGATCACAGGGATATCTTCCAGTAAAGTGATGATCTTTCATTAGTTATTTTGTTTCTTCAATCATAATACCTGCTTCATTTTCGGATCTCTGATTTCGTTAAACTTGGTATTGTATTTTTTTTTTTTCATCAGAACTTCATATGCTACCAAGGCGTGCTCAATACCGTTTTCGTTGATGAATATATATTCTTTAAAGCTTTATGTGACCGTTTTTCTGAATATTAGTTTCATTTATCTTTGCCCAAGCTTTTTAATCTGAACGTTCAGCATAGCAAAACACACTCATTACTCAATTGCTCGCATCTTTTGGGCTATTCTAGTGGCTTTTGGTATTCTGGCTTTCTGGAGAACTACAAAGACATAGCTAGGTAGGCCTAAAGGTTTAATGCTATTCTGTAATAACTTCGGTATGATACAAGTTGTAGATATTTCTATTGGGACAATGTATATTCACTTCATATTCCTCAGCTTGCAATTTCCTCTCTTAATTCAGCACATTTCTAGTGTTTCTGACTTATTGATTTATGTATGTTATGTTTGTGGAGAATACCTATATCTACTAACTAAGATGTTCCTGTTTGTTTATTCTGTATGATGTTACCTGTCCCGTGAGTATCTCGTGAGCATGAGGTAATTGTTTTGCGATAGTGGGGTGATGAGATGTCACGTGATTGCACGTTCCAACGTGTATAAAACGGGTGACCACAGATTGTTGCGTACTTGATTTGTCTGGGAGTCACAGTCGGTGGTTATATAATCCTGAGAGAGAGCGAGACAGAGAGGGAGAGCGAGAGAGAGAGAGAGAGAGAGAGAGAGAGAGAGAGAGAGAGAGAGAGAGAGAGAGAGAGAGAGAGAGAGAGAGAGAGAAGAATTGCCAGTCTTGAACGAACCCAAAGTCTTGGGCAGATATCAAGGGCGTTCTGTGTGCCTTGAACGTGACTGACATTTGGTATGGTCCATACGGGTATTGTGGCACACAGTTTTGGTTAACCTCTGCGGAGTCTCGGGTGTTGAGTCTCCGGTGAAAGGTCAGTTACTGTGAGAAATCTTATTCTTCGTGATCTCATGGGACAAGGCATTTCTTGGCTGGGATTTGCGTCAGAAGTTTCGTTTATTCTTCAGGAAAGTTTAATTGCTGTATCGGGAAGTCTGTCCTCTCAAATATGTCAAAGATCATTTGAACTCTTTGAACTACCAGTTTTCAGTTTTACAAACACAAATTCCAATTGTAGTACCGGTTTGTAAAACCACCCACGACACTATACATCCGGAAATGCGTTTTTCTTTGCAAACATCTACGAAAACCGAGAAGTGTCCCAAAGAATGAATGGCAGTTAAACGTGAGAACCCCAATCCAATCCACCCCCCATCCCCGGCAAAACAACAAGCATCAGCACCAGCACTGAGCACAAGCGTGAGCTAGGCATTAGCAAAGACTTGCACTTACCGCAAAGGCTCCGCATTTCATCCGGCATTCGACAAACCACAGGTTCTATATCTCCTGTTACATACTTCATGGCTATCGTGCGACAGTCTTAACACCATGATGTAACTGAGTGTCTTCTGAGCATGATGTAATGGTGTTGCGGAGGTCACATGATGTACTTTTCCCGTCTTTGTGGTCACATGATGACCTGTTGTCAACATGTATGTAAAAGGGAGACCTCTGGTGACAGAGTTAGCTTTTCAGTTTAGTTTTGTGTTAGATACTCCATTTGACTGCGTATTCGGCTGAAGACTCAGTTTTGTTTTAAAGTGGAGGTCTACTTTCTATTGTAAGTAGTATTGGAGAGTGAATACCTTCCCAAAATACAGGAATTTGCCAAGTCCAATATAGCTGATATGGGTTGGCGGTTTTGGAGAGGACCGGACTTTATTGAATCTTCATTCAAGTAAAAGTGACCTGCAACTGAGATATGCCCTGCTAAAGTAGGAAGGATAATGCAGTGCATATTCGCCAGAGGAAAACGTCAGTTCCTTTAAACCTTTTTATTTCCGTGGTCGTGAATGCTGCGGACAAGGAAGGATCCAGATAGGATCAGCAGTAACGTGACGTCTTCGTGGAATTCTTTACTTTAGGAATGTCTCTCCTATTTAACTTTATAACTCTTTTGGACTTCCAAATTTAATTCTGAAAACTGCGTTCGAATTTACCACTTTAAGAACTGCTTTCGCATTTACCCTTTTAATAACAGTTCAGGAGTTGCCGTATAGCAGATAACTTTCGGTTAAGTTAGTCGCTTGAATATCTTTCGCCATTGCTGATCAGAGTTTAATTATCAACCTGATTTGGAAAAGGGAAATGCCTAATTCTTTTGTTTGATTGGTCTGTGGGTGGTATTCGGCAGCAAGGAATATTGACGAATTTATGGATTCGCATGACCTAAAAGAACTACTGAAGGCAAAAATAAAATAAAATAAAAAAAACTGTTGTATTGGAGATTGCTAGGAGGTTGGATCTTAAAGGAATTGCGAAGGTTACAACAAAGCCAGTAATTCAGAGAAAAATCGCGGCACACTATGAAGAGTTGGGTGTTTTTGATAAAGAAGTGTTAGATAGGTTTCCATTGAATAATCTAGAAATGCACGTACATATTGAACAAATAAAGTTAATGCAATTAGAAGCTGATTTGGAAAGAAGTCGGTTAGAAGCTGAAAATAAACATAAGGAATTTGAGGCTAGCTAAGCGCATAGGAAAGGGGAATTTAAAGAAAAAGAAGCAAATAAAAGGAGGTAGTTTGAGCCAGAGATGGAGAAATTAGTCCTCTGGTTCTAGGAAACAGTTTGTTGCTAGTTGAGAGGTTATTTTGGCTCCTCTATTTAATGTAGCAGAGGTGGACAAATATTTCCAACATTTCGAAACTGATGCTCTGAGTTTAGACTGGCCGAAAGAAAGATAGCCATTGACGTTACAACATGTAATTAGAGGCAAGGCACAACAAGTTTATAAGGCTTAAAAAGCTGAGCAAGCACTTGATTATGATATTGTGAAACAGCATATATTAAGGCATATGAGTTGGTTCCGGAAGCGTATAGAGAAAGCTTCAGAAATTTGTGAAATCTGTGGGGGAAAAAAAAAACTTACGTGGAATTTCCCTACGAGACATCTGTGTGTTTTGAGAGTTGGGTTCCCTCTAAAAGTGTGAATGGGGAGTATAAAAATTCAACCAGTTGATTTTACTGGAGGAATTTAAAAGGAGAATACCTGTGAAGTGAGGACATACTTAAATGGAAGGGACACTGCTACATTGTAGGAGACGGCTAAATTAGCTGATGGGAATGCTTTAATTCATAAGATTAACTTTTCCCCAGGTAGAATTTTAAAAGCTAAAATAGCACGGAGAGTCAAGGTAAACCAGAAATTAAGGCTGAAGTTAGTGAGAAAGGTAAGGCTGAAGGGAGACATGTGAAGGAAAGACATTTTGGTCTTATTTGTAATTATTGTAAGAAACCTTGACATGTAATAGCTAACTGTTTTCGATTAGAGAAAAAAGAGAGAAAATGAAGCATTCCCAGATGTTTGTGTGCAGCATATTGAAACACCTGTAAACCCACAGAGATCGATAAATAGAAATGATGTTGTGTCAGAGTCTGACCAAGTTCAGAGGGGATATGAACATTTTATAACGGAAGGATTTGTATCCTTGAAAGAGAGATCCAATCCAGTACCAAAAATAATCCTTAGAGATACTGGAGCTGCTCAATCGCTAATGTTAGACAGTGTTCTAAAGATTAGTTATGAGTCAGACATTGTTGAGTTCAACTATGTAAGAGGAGTTGGGAGTGCCCTTATGCCGGTACATTTGCATAGAGTAAATTTAAGGTCAGGGATAGTTACAGGGCCTGTTAAAGTGGTACTGCAACAAAGTTTAAACGTGAAAGATGTTTCTCTTTTGTTAGGGAATGAGTTCGCAGATGGACACGTTTTTCTGGAAGTGCATTTGACAATAAAGCCTGTTTCTGAAGAACCATAGAGGGATTCTAACACAGATTCTTCATGTGTGGTAACTCAAGCTATGGTTAAAAAGACTGATGTTCAGGATGAGGTTGTTACCCATGACTGTTTAACTCGGGCTTCCGAATTTGAGGATGAGTCAGTGTCACGTACCTCGTGACGGGAATAAAGAACCAGCAGAGGTGGAAAACACTTTGTAGAACAGTATTACTGCGCAATACAGTAATATAAATGTAGATAAAACAAACAGGTTAGCAATGATTATGCATATATATATATCAGTAAGTGTGGAAATAATGCATGAAAAAACAAGCTTCTTTAATTCTAGTGGGAAAAAGATAGAGTCTTACGATGATAAGTAAATTTCACTTCAGTTCAGTTCGTGTAATTGAGTTGAGTAGTGATGGAGAGAGAGAGAGAGAGATTTGAGTCCTCAGGTGAGCTGACGCCGACGATCTTCCCGTCGTCCTTCTAAATTCTTTCAAAGTCACCGACTGTGACTTTAGCAAGGGGACCGTTTTCTGTGGTGGAGCTATCCCCCAGGCGAGGGTGGACACATGTACAACTCTGGACCAGTCAACCCTTTTCCTCCTTCCACTGCAAGAGCGATTGGATCGATCCGCCTGATCGATCCTACAAAACCCACCTTTTCTGCGGGCAGAACAGTGCTCAATCAGTGTCCAAACATGTGTCTGAGGTCTGTATCATCTGACCTCCTATTTTATCTTCCCGAGCATCAACTGTCATTCAAATAATCCTTCCTTCCTTTGACTGTGAAGAAATGCACAAGCAGGCGAACTGTCTTGAAGTAATGTCAACAACCTGCCTTCGGTCACCATAACAACATTAGAGCTGCTCGGTGCTGTCTCCAACTCCAAACTCAGAAGAAGTCCAAAGTTGCTTCCAGTGCCTTAAAGTGACAGTCCCACAGTTAGTCTTCGTTTCTCTCTCTCTTTTACAAAAAGAAAGCTATCGGTTGTAAATAACACTCTCTCCTTTCAAACGCACAGTTAATAGGGGTAAACGAGCACAGTTCATCGGGGTAATTCAGGATCCCATCACACTCCCCTTCCTCAGCGGAAAAAAAAACAATTGACGAAGAAGATTTTTTTTTCTAAAAGCAAATTATACAGTTTGAAACAATACAGATAAATTCATCAGATGACAGAGCAAAAATGTGCACAGTTTCCAACTTAACTTCTGGACAACTGATCAGGCATAATCTTGTCAGTACCTTTCACATGTCTGATTTTTAATCACCTTCCTGAAATATCAGACTCCAATTCAACAACCTTCTATTCTTATCCTTCATCTCAGTAAGAAACATCAACGGATTATAACCCTTGCAAACCAAAAGTGGTCTCTGGGCAAATGAAAGATTTTGAGCTCTCTGCACATAGGTCTCAAAATGTTATAAGATCAGAATAAGTGCTAATAATTCCTTTTCAACGGTTGAATAAATTGTCTGGTGCATATTAAAGTTACTTGAGAAATAAGCTACCGGATGCTCAATGTCATTCACTCCTTCCTGTAACAGTACTGCTCCAGCAGCTTCATCAGTAGCATCTGTTGCTATAGAAAATGGCTTTGAAAAATCAGGTGCTTTGAACACAGGATGATAACACAGGACGGTTTCCAGACGTTCAAATGGCTCCTGGCAAAGATCATTCCATACAAATCTTTCACGCTTCCCCAGGAATTTTTTTTTAGGGGGAGAGCGATGTCAGCAAAGTTCTTACATAACTTATAATAATACCCAACCATTCCTAAATACCTCCCTAAAGCTTCCTTGCCAGTCGGAACAGGAACATTAGCAACAGCTTGAACCTTGGTCTGTGCAAGAGCCAGTTGGCCTTGGCCGACCACATAACCCAGACATGTAACTGTAGCATGGCCAAACTCACTTTTACCGAGGTTCACAGTAAGATTGGCCTTGGAAATTCTGTCAAACCGTTTTCCTACTGCTGCAATATTCTCTTCCGACGTGTCATTCCAGACCATCAAATCACTGATATAAATTCCTGTGCTTTTTAACCTTCCAATCATGGCATTGATAATTCTTTGAATTGTCCCTGGAGCATTTTTCATCTCGAACTGTAAAACATTGTATTCGCACAGTCCAGACGGTGTCATAAATGATGATATCTCTCTAGCCCTCTCTGTTAAAGGAACACCCCAGTATCCTTTTAACAAGTCAATCTTAATAAGGTATTTAGCCTTCCCCACTCTATCAATACAGTCATCAATCATCTTTCCTTGTTCTTTCTTGCTGCTAATTCCTTGTTCAACCCTTTTACTTTATTTAAAGTACTCTATGTGAAGATTCCGTTTCATAGGCTGGGCTGAATTTATAATGACGTGATTCACTGCACCGCGCACCGTTCCAAAATGTCAATTATTCCCTTTACTTGTGTTTGCGGTTTTGGGTCAAACTGATGGACCTTATCAGTAATATCTTCCAAAACAATGGAATTCTGACATTTTGGTGAGTCTGGATTCAGTGGGTAAATATGCTTTTCCACTCCATTATCAGATTCCACGACTCCACTTTGTTCCATAACATTTCTCCCAGCTGCAGTTCTAGCAAACAAGTGCCTTATTTTGACTCGACCATTTTGTAAACTTTCCTTGGCAAAGTCACAAAGCTTACTATATCTCTTCTAGAGTTTGAAAACATAATTAGATACACCGACACATATTTCTAAATCAGACCATTGTTTTCCGAGTAAGGTCAAAGGTCCTTTTGGCCTGTAACTGAATTGAAGTTCCAACAAACTACCCTTCACTGCTTTCTCAATCGAATCTCCAACAATAAATAAGAGGAGGGATACCATCTCGTCCCAATTTTTCCCATTTCACACATCATCTGCTTTAATCATGTGTTGAACCGTTCCAAGCCTTCGTTGGACTCCCTATGATATATAAATAACACCAAGTGCTTAGCTTCCAATTCTGTATCTATCGCCTGTAATGTCCCCGAAGTAAAGTTACTACCCTGGTCAAATTGAATTTCCCTGGGCAGACCAACCAGTGGGTAAAACTTATTGAATGCTGTTACCACAGTCTTGGCCTCGGTGTTTTCAAAAGACACTCCTTCAGGCAACGTAGTCACAGCACACACAATTGTTAACACGTACTGATAACCAACTACAGTCTTTAGCAATGAGCCTACACAATCCACTACATCCTTCCTTAACTAGGCCAGTTAAATTCCTTCACAATCCTATTTGCTGTCTCGTTCACTCCATGAGGTCCACCTAAAAACACACTGTAAGCCATGTTTAAAATTTGAGCCCTGCAAACTTTCTGAACCACCACGTGAATTGCAAGCACTGTGGCTGATCTCCACCTCCTCATTAAAATGCCATTTTTCAGGTAATATCCCAATAACTCTCTCTGAACATCCACTCCTGTGAGAGCTATCTCCCTTAAAGCCAACATTGCAGTATCTCACTACTGTTCCCCTATAAATTCCTTCCTCAATAAAAACAAACCTTTCTCATACACCTTACTCTAATCATCTTCAGTACCCTCTAAGTCCTGCTGAAATCTGGAAGGCAGAAAAGTCTGACACGTCATAATTTAAAACTTCTGGTTCGGTCATCATAGACTTCCACAGGCTGCTTATTCATCAGCTGAACAGGCATATCAACCTTACCTTGGAGAGGTGTCAACAGGCCTCCATTGTTTATTAAGCTGAGCGCCATTATCAAGCTTATGAGAACATTATAGAAGAGGCCAAACAATCTCTTTCTCAACTTTCTCCGACCTTCACTACGCATGCTTCCACAGCATCTTCCACTTCAAAACCATAAAAAATATTCTTTTCCTCAACAACATAACCTTGGAGGTGTTTGCATGCACAAGCAAAATTGAACAGACTAGCAGGTCCTCTCTCAGCAGGCCTTTGCCCAGCAAGCAGGGTCAAAGGTCACACATCCAATTCAACGTTATCCAGCACTTTATCCAAAAGTCCAGGAACAGCACTTTTCCCATTGTTTACAACAACACAGACCTCAACAGCTTTTAAAACACGGTCTAATACAAATGACTGAGAGTCCTCACCTTCCACTGGTACCAAGGTTAACCCCTTATTCACTGAACTATGATCATCTGACACATAAAAACTGCATTTCTTTCTAACCAAGTCAGACACTTCAGACTTCAACTGAGCCTCAACATAAGGTTTCAGAATCCTGTGAACTCACAGGTACATCAACAACCTGAACACATTCCATCGGGACAGCTGCTTCTTCTGGGCTGTCATCATTTGTCCCAGTTTCAAATTCAAGGTTATCCCAAACCTCCCAGTTATTCTTTGGTAAAATCTTTTCTGGAGTAAACTCAACCTCCTGGGTTCTTCTTCGTCTGCTTTCATATCATGCTCCTACAGGGTAGTGGCATCCTCTACATCTGGGTATGCCCTTACATCATCAAGCACACAACCTTTAAATTCACCAAACAAAACTAGCCCTTCCGAGCTGAAAAAAAAAAACATCTGCGTCCGATACGAAACTTCTTTGATGTAACCTCTCCCTTTTAAACTGTGCCTGCCTTTCTGCCACGTGATCTTCACGTTGCCATATCTCCCTTTCGAGTTGTCTCTGTCTTTCTGCCTGGAGGCTGTGGAAGTGAGCGAGGTCCTCAATGAATACTTCTCTTCGGTATTCACCAATGAGAGGGAACTTGATGATGGTGAGGACAATATGAGTGAGGTTGATGTTCTGGAGCATGTTGATATTAAGGGAGAGGAGGTGTTGGAGTTGTTAAAATACATTAGGACGGATAAGTCCCCGGGGCCTGACGGAATATTCCCCAGGCTGCTCCACGAGGCGAGAGAACAGATTGCTGAGCCTCTGGCTAGGATCTTTATGTCCTCGTTGTCCACGGGAATGGTACCGGAGGATTGGAGGGAGGCGAATGTTGTTCCCTTGTTCAAAAAAGGTAGTAGGGATAGTCCGAGTAATTATAGACCAGTGAGCCTTACGTCTGTGGTGGGAAAGTTGTTGGAAAATATTCTTAGAGATAGGATCTATCGGCATTTAGAGAATCATGGTCTGATCAGGGACAGTCAGCATGGCCTTGAGAAGGGCAGATCGTGTCAAACAAGCCTGATACAGTTATTTGAGGAGGTGACCAGGCATATAGATGAGGGTAGTGCAGTGGATGTGATCTATATGGATTTTAGTAAGGCATTTGACAAGATTCCACAAGGTAGGTTTATTCAGAAAGTTAGAAGGCATGGGATCCAGGGAATTTTGGCCAGGTAGATTCAGAATTGGCTTGCCTGCAGAAAGCAGAGGGTGGTGGTGGAGGGAGTACATTCAGATTGGAGGATTGTGACTAGTGGTGTCCCACAAGGATCTGTTCTGGGACCTTTACTTTTCGTGATTTTTATTAACGACCTGGATGTGTGGGTAGAAGGGTGGGTTGGCAAGTTTGCAGACGACACAAAGGTTGGTGGTGTTGTAGATAGTGTAGAGGATTGTCAAAGATTGCAGACAGACATTGATAGGATGCAGAAGTGGGCTGAGAAGTGGCAGATGGAGTTCAACCCGGAGAAGTGTGAGGTGGTACCCACTTTGGAAGGACAAACTCCATGGCAGCGTACTAAGTAAATGGCAGGATATTTGGTAGTGTGGAGGAGCAGAGGGATCTCGCGGTACATGTCCACAGATCCATGAAAGTTGCCTCACTGGTGGATAGGGTAGTTAAGAAAGGTTATGAGGTGTTAGCTTTCATAAGTCAAGGGATAGAGTTTAAGATTTGCGATGTAATGATGCAGCTCTATAAAACTCTGGTTAGGCCACACTTGGAGTATTGTGTCCAGTTCTGGTCATCTCTATATAGGAAGGATGTGGATGCATTAGAAAGGATACAGAGGAGATTTACCAGGATGCTGCCTGGTTTAGAAAGTATGCATTACGATAAGAGATTAAGGGAGCTAGGGCTTTACTCTTTGGAGAGAAGAAGGATGAGAGGAGACATGATAGAGGTGTACAAGATAATAAGAGGAATAGATAGAGTGGATAGCCAGCGCCTCTTCCCCAGGGCACCACTGCTCAATACAAGAGGACATGGCTTGAAGGCAAGGGGTGGGAATTTCAAGGGGGATATTAGAGGAAGGTTTTTTACTCAGATAGTGGTTGGTGCGTAGAATGCACTGCCTGAGTTAGTGGTGGACGCAGAATCACTGGTGAAGTTTAAGAGACTACTAGACAGGTATATGGAAGAATCTAAGGCGGGGGCTTATTTGGGAGGCAGGGTTTGAGGGTCGGCACAACATTGTGGGCCGAAGGGCCTATACTGTGCTGTACTATTCTATGTTCTATGTTCTATGTTCTTTCCCGTTGCTTCCTCCTTAGACTCTCTCTTGAATGGTTTTACTTTCAATTGTTCTATATCATTTTTTTTCCAACAGAGGCTGAAGCTCATCGTCAATAGGTTTACCTTCCACGATCATTTTCAACACACCCTCAGTAAACTGCTTTGTCAAAATATAATATTCAACTATTTTTCTTTGAAGTTCTACCTTATTCACACCCTTCTTTACCTCAATTCTCAATTATTTAGCAATGTCCCGCACATCATCCTTTTTAGTTAACTTCAAAGTCATTAGCTCTGGTGATTTCAGAAAGTCCCTAACATCCCTTTCTGCTGTATTTCCACACAAACGAATCAAAAGGGATTTTCCCCAATCAATTCAAAAAAGCCTCCTGACCAATTTGTTCATATCACGGACGCAGCCCCCAATTTATGTCACGTACCCCGTGACGGAAATAAAGAACCAGCAGTGATGGAAAACACTTTGGAGTCCAGCATTGCTATAAGCTAATAATATTTATTAGTAACTACGCAATGCACTAATATAAATGTAGATAAATCAAACAAGTTCGCAATGATTTTATATATGTAAGTAAGTATATCCGTAAGTGTGGAAATATATGTATGAAAAAACAAGCTTCTTTAAGTCTAGGGGTAAAAATACAGTCTTACGATAATGGTAAAGTTCACCTCAGTCCAGTTCGTGGTATTGAGTTGAGTAGTGATGGAGACAGGGAGAGAGATTTGAGTCTTGAGGTGAGCTGACACCGTCGATCTTCTCGTCGTCCTTCAAAATCCTTTAAAAGTCACTGACTATGACTTTAACAAAGGCGACCTGTTTTATGTGGTGAATCTATCCGTTAGGTGAGGATGGACCCTTGGACAACTCCCCACCAGTCAACCTTTTTCCTCCTTCCACTGCAAAAGCGATTAGATCCATCCGCCTGATCGATCCTCCAAAACCCACTTTTTCTGCGGGCAGAACATTCAGTGTCCAAACATGTGTCTGAGGTCTGTATCATCTGACCTCCTATTTTATCTTCCCGTAGTGAGCATCAACTGTCATTCAAATAATCCCTCATTCCTTTGTCTGTGAATAAATGCACAAGCAGGCAAACTGTCCTTGAAGTAATATCAACAACCTGCATTCGGTCACCATAGCGACACTCAAGCTGCTCGGTGCTGTCTCCAATTCCAAACTCAGTAGAAATCTAAAGTTACTTCCAGTGCCTTGAATTGACAGTCCCACAGTTAGTCTTCGTCTCTCTCTCTCTCTTTTACAAACAAGCTATTGGTGGTAAATCAATCTCTCTCTCTCTCTCTCTCCTTCTCCCTCTCTCTCTCTCTCTCTCTCTCTCTCTCTCTCTCTCTCTCTCTCTCTCTCTCTCTCTCTCTCTCTCTCTCTCTCTCTCTCTCTCTCTTCAAAAGCACAGTTAATAGGGGTAAACGAGTACAGTTCATAGGGGTAATTCAGGATCCCCTCATATCAGAGACTTTCTTACCTTAATTATTTGATCAGGATTTTGATAGATAGTCTGACCATGAAGATTTGTCCTTATCTCGGTAGGAGATGGTAGCAGAGTACAGTAGGGACCCTGAGATGATCAAATTAATGGAACAAGCTCTTGCAGATAGTCAAATTGAGAAGGTGACTGTAGGATATTATTTTGAAAAGGGAGTATTAATGAGGAGGCGGAAGTCACCTACAATTCCTGCTAGTGAAGAATGGGAGGTAAATCACCAGGTAGTTGTTCCCAAAGTTTATCGAAGTGAGATTTTAACTATTGCTCATAGTATGCCTTTGGGTGGACACCTAGGTGTAAAGAAGACTATGAACATGTTTTTTTTAACATTTTTACTGGCGTAGTTTAAGAAACGATGTGGCGACATTTTGCAGGACGTGTCATGCGTGTCAATTTGTGGTAAACCTAACCACGTTACTCCAGTGGCCCCAGTGCAACCGATTCCATCATTTGGTGAGCAGTTTCCCCAAATTATTATAGATTGTGTAGGTCCATTGCGAATAACTAAAACTGGGCATCAATATTTCCAGAGGGAATACCTTTTAGGAATATAACAGCCAAAACTGTGACAAAGACTCATAAAATTCTTGACTTATTTTAGGTTGCCTTAGGAAATACAATCTGATCAAGGTAGTAATTTTATGTCTGGAATGCTTCTGCAGATAGTTTATTAAGCGGGAGCAAAACTGATGACATCTGCATATCATCCAGAATCGCAGGAAACCTTGGAAATATTCCATACAACCCTTAAAACTATGATTAGGACGTATTGTCTGGAAAATGAAAAGGACTGGGATGAAGGTGTACATTCACTACTTTTTGCAGTACGAGAGGCAGTACAGGAATTACTAGGTTTTAGTCCTTTTTTACCTGTGTTTGTTCATCGAGTTCGTGGACCTTTGGCCTTGTTGAAAGAACAGTGGATTAATAAGGAGGTACACACTAATTTGCTGGATTATATTTTGAAATTCACTGAAATATTACATATAGCTTGTCGATCAGCTAAGAAAAAAATAAAATCGGCTCAGGAGAAGATGAAAACTTAGTATGATAAGGAAGCTAGGATGAGGTCATTTAAGCCTGGAGATAAAGTGTTGGTCCTTTTCAGGGAGCAAACGAACCCATTACAAGCCAAATTTCATCGTCTTTATGAGATTAAATCTAAGGTAAATGATGCGGATTACGTGATAAAAACCCCAGATCGAAGGAAGACAACATAACAACAGGAATTCTGCAGATGCTGGAAAATCAAGCAACACACATCAAAGTTGCTGGTGAACGCAGCAGGCCAGGTAGCATCTCTAGGAAGAGGTACAGTCGGCCTGAAACATCGAATGTACCTGTTCCTAGAGATGTTGCCTGGCCCACTGCGTTCACCAGCAACTTTGATGTCGATAGCTGTGTCATAGAGGTGTGATAAAACCATAGTATGAGGAACAGGCTGCCACTATGACTGCTGTGGTCAATAATGAGTAAGACCTTTCTAAGAACTTAATGGGTGATTCATGTAAAACTCATTTTAAACCCAACATTATATCGGCCAGTGTCATGGTCCATTCCGTGACGTCCGCATTCCGGATCACGGTCCGGTCCTTGGACTCAGGACTCCGGGTCTTCCAGCTGTCCCTTTTTTGACTAAATCAAAGACACCTGATTCCCATCTTTGGGCTTGCAATATAAGTAGCCTTGGGATTGAGTGCGGGCTGCTGATTTGTCTCGTCAGTCCCCCTTGGAGCAACCTGCTGATGAAACCATTTGAGATCTCTCGGCCTGTTTGGAGGACCACTGCTTCATGAAGACTTGTTGCTACTTATTGGAGTAGTCTTTGCGGTATGGATTCGGCTGTTTCCCAGGCCAGCTGAGTGGTGCCAGCCACTTCGAGGTAGGTAGGGAACCGGCTGTTTCTGTAGCCAGAATAGGTTCTGGGCTGAACTGGAACTTGGAGCTACCCCGGAGCAGAGATGGAACTCTCTGTTGCTCTTTGGTGCTTGTCTCTTCCTCTCCTCGCCTCCGTGGGGTAAATCACGCCGACTTGCCTTTGCCCCGTGGGGGGGGGGGGGGGTCATGTCTTGTCTGGTATTGTTCTCGCCTCCGTGAGGTAAATTAGGCCGTTATGACGTTGTCTTGAGGGAGCTCATGTCTTGTCTTGTCTTGTCCTCGCCTCTGTGGAGTAGGTCTAGCCGTCCTGCCGTTACCCAACAGATGGACCTGTCCCACCTCGGTGCG
Organism: Mobula birostris; assembly: GCF_030028105.1. Lineage (NCBI taxonomy): Eukaryota > Metazoa > Chordata > Chondrichthyes > Myliobatiformes > Myliobatidae > Mobula > Mobula birostris. The sequence continues at coordinate 145,267,073 of NC_092377.1, forward strand.
GAGTAAAGTTGAGTCCCGGCTTGTCTTAGGATAAGTTCCGGCTCTTTGTCTAATGCTCTGTCCTATCTCATGTTAGTGTCGTGTTAAAGATGAGTCCAGGCTTGTCGAAGGATAACTCCCGGCTCTATGTTGATGCTCGGTTCCCAGTCTGTCTTTGAGCTCCAAGAACGTAAGCCTCGAAGATACCGCAGCCAAGCTCCAAGACCCCAAGCCTTGAGAATCCCGCAGCCAAGCACCCAAAACTCAAGCCTCGAGGATCCCGCAGCCAAGCTCCAAGAACCCAAGCCTCGAGGATCCCCCAGCCAAGTTCCAATAACTGAGGCCTGGAGGATTCCAAGATAAATTCAAACACAAGACCCCAGCCTCGATGATCCCAAGCCAATCTCAACACCCAAGACAACAACCTCGAGGATTCCAAGCCAATCTCAGGACCCAAGACTCCAGTCCCGAGGATCCCAAGCCAAGCTCAAGACCGGAGACCCCTGCCTCAAGCCAAACATAAGACCGAAGACCCAACACCCCAGACTGCAGCCAAGCTCAAGACCAAAGACCCCAGCCTTCAGCCAAGCTCAGGAACGAAGACCCCAGCCTGCAGCCAAGATCAAGACCCAAGACCCCAGCTTCAAGCCTCAAGAGCGAAAACCCCAGCCTGTCTCCAAGCTCAGGCCTGCAGATCCCAGCAACGTCCTGTCCTGAAGCCATGTCATGTCCTTGCCTGGTTCTGATGTCCAAGCACGAGACAAGACCCAGATTCTGGGTCTTTGTCCAGTCTCCGTCTCGGAGTCCAAGTCTTGTCTCCTAGTCCATGGTTCCTAGTCCTGGTCCCGCTTTCCCTCGACCAAATCTGCGTTCTTGTCCTTGCTCCTTGCCTGTATCCTGTCACGTCAAGTCCTGTTCCTTCTACTTCAGTGTCTCTGTCTCGCATTTGGGTCCGTACACAGCATCCGGTAGTGACAAAACCGGGGTTTGCGGTGCGAGAGTCGTCCCCATCTTACTGATTTAGAAAGGCCGGAGTGCGCATTCCCAAAAGAAACGGTGTTTCATTGTGTACTCTCTTCCCGGATTGATTTCATTGGATGTTGAGTGATTGTCCTGAGCATTGATCCAATGGGCTGTGTGTTTAAGGTTGTGTTAAACTATTGTTTTGGTGAAGTGACTATAATACGTGTTTATGGACGCCGCAGTGGTTGAGAGTTGGTGCGAATCCACGGGATTCCCGGTAACGAATGTGTGTTCATCGAGTGGGGAGGACATTCGTAGACCCAATAAAATGTTGTTTAAGACTCGTAGTAGTGTTAAAACATTCGGAACAGTTAGGATCATGGAGCGGAGCTTTGACAAAATGCGGACAAAGACGTTGTTTTAGTTCAGACGAGCACTGACGTAACGGAAGTAGTCCACTGCTTCCTTTAAAATACAAACTCTTAATTGAACCCGTACCTGAAGCAGTTTTAATTTCAGAGTCCCACAAATTTTATTACGACCGAACGGTAATTACAAGCAGAACAATCCATAATAATCGCTCCGATTTCTCCATAAAGTGTTCCTCCAACCTGAATGTGGCCTTATCGCGGCAGTGAGGGAGACCCTGTATTGATATAACGGAATGGGAATGAGAATTATAATTAAGATGGGTGGCCATTGGGAGATCTCCAACCTGAGTGAAGCCTCATAACAATACCCTATATTCCTTCTGGGTAACCTCCATCCTGATGGCAGGAACATTGATTTTTCGAACTTCAAGTATCGAGCCTCCCAAACCCCAACCTTTGCCATTCCCCATCTACTTTTCCCTCTCTTACCTTATCTCCTTTGCTGTCTATCGCCTCCCCATGGTGCTCCTCCCTCTTTTTCTTCCTTCCATTACCTTCTGTCCTCTGCTATTAAATTTATTATTCTCTATCCCTGTACCTCTTTCACAAATCAACTTCCCAGGTCTTTACTTCACTCCTCCCCATCACGTTTTCACCTATCACCTGCTAATTCTCCTTCAAATCCTCTAACTTTTAAATCTACCCCTCATTTTTAAAATTGTTTGATGTATTTATTTATTTATTTATTTATTTATTTATTTTTGCCCGTCCTGCTGAAGAGTCTGGACCCGAAACATCGACTGTACTATTTTCCATGGATTTTGCCTGGCCTGCTGAATTCATCCAGAATTTTGATTGGATTTCCATCATCTGCAGATTTTGTTTTGATTGTGACCCCAGTCTCTGTGCTTCTCCTGTGATCTCGTCACTTCTAACACACAAAACCCGACTTTGCTAGACACCTGTTCTCTGTGGCTTTCCGCTGGTAGTTCGCCCTCCTGACCGCATCCAAGCGGTACAATTGTTACTGAGTGGAACGGCATGGTGGTGGCCTGTACTAAGTGCCTTCCCCTTTCTGCGTCCGAACGTTTAGATTGCTGCCTCTAAGATGAAACCTCGCCTTCATTGGACGGCTCACATTCCAAAGCATCCGTTATCTCTAATCATAACAAAAACACATTTTCTGCAGAAAGACCATTACGATGGCCGTGAAAATTTACCCAGGGTATTACACTCTACCGTCATCAAAATTAGTCATGCCCTCATGACATTGAGATGATTTGCCACAACTTCATACAACACACGATGTCCAACTTATGTTTAAATAGCAGTGACATAGCTCACCTCAGCGATAGGTGCCGCGCTGTGTTCTCCCGGTGCTACATTGGCCAGCCTATTTTGGGCTCTCCTGATTTTTTGAGAGCTCTTTACCCCATCATCTACTTCCTCAAGCGCAGGCCCTCCTTAGAATACTTCAGCATAAATGGAAAGGGTTCAACAGGCCTATCACTAGTGCCCTTTTTCAATTCGGACCCCTGTGCCACTTGGCTGCGCCCTGCTTCATTCCTTTCCAGGTCCCGCTGAAACGCAGCCGTCTACAGTTAGTCCCCACGATTTCACCTGCCTCAACGTGAGAATAGTTGGGAATCTCTTTGACAGTCAGTGGGATCTTAGCAAAAGGCAGCAGAGACCACACCCCCAGTCCTCCTAGTCCGTATCCCAATCAGAGCCGCGGTCTCGTCTAATCTCTCCTGCTGTTAGTCCTTCAGTCGTTCAGCGTTGCCACAGGGTACTCTTACTAGGTGTAGGCTCCAGGTCGACTCTGGATCAACCCACACTTCTTGTTCCAGAGCAAAAAAGTGGTTCTGGTGGATTACCTTGTCAGGCCCATTTCCTTTCTCTGTGTTCACTTGGAAAACTGGTGCATTTGGCATCTGACTCTCCACTATATAAGCTGTAGCCGTCCAGCAGTCAGCCAACGTATGTTTCCAGGTAGACGCAAATTCCTTATGAGGACTCGGTCTACAGGCATGAGTTGGGAAAACGAAACCTTTAGATCACATTTCCTATTATTTCCTTGATTCTGCCGCACATCTGCGACCTCGGCTAGTTCATAAGCCTTTTTTTCAGTTACCTTCTCATATCTGACACATACCACAGATAAGTCTTCGGTGCCCTCTCTTCCTCGCCAATCGCAAAACAAAGGTTAATGGGCAACCTCACCTCGCGCCCAAACATCAGAGAATATGGCGAGTAGCCGGTATCTTCATTTCGTGTACAGTTGTAGCAGTGGATCAGACTTCCAAGTCGACTCCCTGTCTTCTTCCTTCTGATTTCCAAGGTTCCGAGCATGGCTATCGAGGTCAGATTAAATTTCTCGGGCTGAGGAACTCCCAATGAATGATATGGCATCGTCCCCGTGTTTTCGATTTCAAGACTGCTCATTAACACATGTATGAGCCTCCGCTGTAAATCCTGTCCCCGATCTACAGGGGCATTCAAATGTTTGGGCACCACTGGTTATTTATTTATTTTTTTTACTGTGAATAGCTAAGCAAGTAAAAGATGAACTGATTTCCAAAAGGCATAAAGTTAAATATGATGGTGTGGCGGTCCGCACACGGGGGACTCGAGGAGCCGCGGGCAGACACGTTGTCGCGATTTTGGAAGTACCCGCTCGGGGCGGACCTTCCGGGGACAGCTTGACGTCAAGTCTGCCCCGCGGGTCGTAGGGGTCCATGGGAGGGCAGATTTAACCGCGCAATTTTGAATCATTTGAGGCATTCTGATTTCAGCTCTCTCTGCCTTCGCGTGTTTCTTTAGTAGCGCGTTTGCCCCCGACTACATTGGTGACCCCGACGTTCCAGACGGCACCTGGAGCCGGCAACTCAGCGACCAGACATCTGTTCGAGCAACAAGCACAGCGCGGTCTCTCTGAAGGTCCCGACTTTCTGGGCCACTCAGCCTCACGTTTGTTTTCAGCAGGCTGAGGCCCAGTTTAATATCAGAGATATTACAGCCAACGACACGCGGTACTACTACGTGGTCAGTAAGCTCGACCTGGAGATGGTAGGCCGGATCATCGACTTCTATCGCCAGCCACCAACAGAGGACAGGTACTCTAAGTTTAAGGCGCTCCTGATCCATACCATCGGACTCTCCCGCCACGAGCGGGCCGCGCGGCTCCCATACATGGACGGCCTGGGCGACCGCACGCCAGAGGTCGTGAATGATATGCTGGCGCTCATGGACGGCTATAAGCCATGCCTTTTATTTGAACAGTTGTTCCTCGACCAAATGGCAATGGACATTACCTCCTACTCGCGAGGGAGGATTTCAGCGACGCACGCAGGGTCGCGGCTAAAGCAGACGTCTTTTGGCAGAGCAAGCAACGTGGAACAGCCTCCATTGGCCTAGCCACAAACGCGCGCCCCAAAGCCTAGGCCCCGCAACCGAAGCCGTCGAGACCCACGGGTGATATAGACGAATTTTCGGAACAATGGTGTTTCTATCACCAAAGATGGGGCTCAGGCGCGCGCCGCTGCTGTCCACCATGTGCATCTACGGGAAACGCCGGGGCCACCCGTCGCTAATGGTTACGACGGCTGGCCACCGCGTCAGACTCCTGTTCCTCTGGGACCCACACTCCGGGTAGACACCGGGGCCGACGTCAGCGAACTTCCACCACCCCCACCCCCGCGAACGTGAACACTCGTAACGCGGTCGCAGGCCCCGGACTCACCGCTACAAATGGCACCAGCATTCGGACGTACGTCCCGCGAACAATCTCACTGTATTTCGGGCCAGCCGTATCACTGGGACTTTCACGTTGGCAGCGGTGTCACAGCCACTACTAGGGGCAAATTTCCTACGATCCAACTGCCTCCTGGTCGACCTAAAAAAACGGCCTTTGGTCCACGCGAGAGGTTCCAGACTTTTCAGCTCAGAGAAGCCAAGATACAGGCCCTCTCGGGTAACGAATTCGCCAGGGTGTTGGCGGAATTGTCCTCCATAGTCACCCCGCAGTTCTCCACGGCAGACCCCAAGCACGGCGTGCAGCACCACATCCCCACGGAGGAACCGCCGCTGCACACCCAAATATCTCAGGTGCCCACCGGACTAGTTCCACATCGCCAAGGACGAGTTCCGTTAGATGGTTACATGGGAATCGTACGCCGCTCAGACAGCCAGTGGGCATCCCCGCTACACATAGTGCCCACGTCCGCAGGAGGACAGAGACCCTGCGGAGACAACGGAAGGTTCAACGACACCACAATGTTTGACAAATACCCGGTACCCTACATCCAGAACTTCACGGCGAGCCTACACGGAGCGACCATGTTCTCGAAAATAGATCTGCTCAGCTCCAGTGCACCCCGACTATGCCTAAGACAGCTCTCATCACCCCGTTCGGCTTGTTCGAATTCCTGTGGATGGCTTTCGGTCTCAAGAGTACAGCCCACACTTTCGATGGGCTCATGCACTCGGTGGGATGCGGCCTGGCTTTAGTTTTCATTTACTTGGACGATATCCTGATAGCCAGCAGTTCGCACCAAAAGCACGTGGCACATTTGCTCCATGTCTGCCAATGCCTGAGCGACCACGGATTATGCAATCAATCCGGCAAAGTGTCAGTTCCGGCTGACGGTGATAGACTTCTTGGACTACAGAGTCAACCGACACGGGGCAGTTCCCCTACCGGACAAGGTCCAGGCCATCTGCCAGTTTCCCAAGCCCAGTACAGTCAAGGGCCTACAGAAGTTCGTACGGATAGTCAACTTGTATCATCGGTTCGTGCCGGCGGTTGCTTGCATCATGAGACCCTTGTTCGGCCTGATGGCCGGCAAGGCGGTCGAAGTGGCATGAGACGCGGAGTCCACGGAGGCGTTCGAGCCGGCCAAGGAGGCGCTGGCAAAGGGCGCCTTCCTAGTACACCCGAGAGTCGATGTACGCACGGCATTCACAGTCGACGGTTCCTACACGGCAGTCGGCGGAGTCCTGGAGCAGTTGTCGAGGTGCAGTGGCGACCACTCGCTTTCTTCAGCCGGCATCTACAGCCACCGGAGGTGAAGTACAGCGCTTTCGACAGAGAGTTGTTAGCGCTCTACCTGGCTATCCGGCATTTCCGGTATTTCCTCGAGGGAAAGGAGTTCACCGTGTATACGGACCTTAAGCCCTTCACCTTCGCACTGGCCAAGGTATCGGACCCATGGTCTGCGCGGCAGCAGAGGCACCTGTCCTTTATTTCAGTATTCACCACGGACATCCCCCACATCACAGGGAAGAACAACGTCGGCGCCGACACACTGTCTCGCCCCTGCCTCTACTCAGTAGTCTAACCTCAGGAATAGACTACGCAGCACTGGCGTAAACACACCGGTTGGACACCGAGATCCAGGCTTACGGCACCGCCGCTTCGGGGCTCCAGTTGGAGGACGTCTCCATCGGCCCGGCAGTGGATCGACCCCTGTGCGACGTGTCTACCGGCAAACCCCGACCCGTGGTCCCAGCAGCATGGGGGCGCCTGGTGTTTGACACGCCTGGCCCACCCATCCATCCGGGCGTCCATCAAGCTGGTAGCGGACAGATTCGTCTGGCACGGTTTGCGCAAGCAGGTCGGATACTGGGCCAGGACCTGCGTACACTGTCAGACTGCCAAAGTGCAGAGGAACGTGACGGCTCCCCTCCAGCAGTACCAGCCGACGCACAGGAGGTTCGAACACATTCACGTGGATATCGTCAGCCCTCTGCCAGTCTCCCGGGGCGCCAGGTATGTCTTTACCATGGTAGATAGTTTCACCAGGTGGTCGGAAGCCGTACCGCTCGCAGACACGTCCACTGAGTCCTGCGCCAGGAGGCTCATTGCAAACTAGATCCCCAGGTTCGGCCTCCCAGCGGACATCACTTCGGACAGAGGGGCGCAGTTCTCGTCTGGATTGTGGACAGCACTAGCGCAGCTCCCGGGCACCCAGCTGCATCACACCGCAGCTGTCCATGCCCAGTTCAACGGTTTGGTCGAGTGATTATAACCGGAATCTCAAGCCGGCCCTGACAGCTCGCTTCAGAAGCCCCAACTGAACAGATGAGCTTCCTTGGGTCTTACTGGGCATCCGCACAGCCCCCATGGAAAACCTGGACACTTTTTCGGTGGAATTAGTCTACGGCGCCCACCTGACGGTCCCAGGCGTTTCGTTCCAGAGGTCCGAGGTTCGGAAGGAACTCCAGCAGCGGTGCTAACGAGGCTGCGGGACGAGGTAGGATCCTGGCACGGTCCCGACCTCGAGGCATGGTCCCACGCCATCCTTGAGCCCTAAAGACCTCTGAGTATGATTTTATTCGCAGGGGCATGCACAGGTCACCGCTACAGCGGCCGTACGAGGGACCCTTCAAGGTGATGCGGCACAACGGAACCACGTGTGTCGTGGAGGTGGGTGGCCGGGAAGCGACTTTTACAGTGGACCGCCTCAAACGGGACATTGAGCAGCCAGTGAGGTTACCCGCACCGCGCCGGCGAGGCCGGCCACCCAGGCAGGCGACACAGACTGGGGATCCGCTCCCCCGATGGGCGTTTCTGGGGGGTTGTGTGGTGGTGTGGCGGCTCGCACACGCTGAACTCGAACCGCCATCGGGAGACGCGGGCATACACGTGGTAGGGCGTTTGGAACTACCTGCTCGGGGCGAACCTTCCGGTGGCAGTCTGACGTCAGGCCCGCCCCGTGGGTCGCAGGAGCCCATGGGAGGGGAGATTTAAGCGCAAGATTTTGAGTCAGTAAAGGCATTCTGAGTTCAGCTCTCTGTGTCTCGTGTTTCCTTGGTAGCGCGTTTGCGCGCGACTACAACACATTTCTTTAACAATTTAAGCAAGAAAACTTTTTTTTTTATATTTCCATCTTTTACAGTTTGAAAGTAACAATAAAGGATAACGACCGGAAACGAAAGTTTGGGCACCCTGCATGACAGTACTTAGTAACACGCCCTTTGGCAAGTATCTCAGCTTGTAAACGTTTTTTTTTTTAGCCGGCTAAGAGTATTTCAATTCTTGTTTGCGGAATTTTCGCCCATTCTTCCTTGCAAAAGGCATCTGGTTCTGTGAGATTCTGAGGCCGTTTTGCATGCACTGTGCTATTTTGACGTCTATCCACAGATTCTCGATGATGTTTAGTTCGGGGGATAGTGAGGGCCGTAGCAAAACCTGCAGCTTTTGCCCCTTGAGGTAGTCCATTGTTGATTTTGAGGTGTGCTTAGGATCGTTATCCTTTGCTAGAGGCCATCCTCTTTTGATCCTCAGCTTATTACAGACGGTGTGATGTTTGCTTCCAGAATTTGCTGATATTTACTTGAATTCATTCTTCCCTCTACCAGCGAAAGGTTCCCCTTGCCACTGGCTGCAACACAAGCCCAAAGTCTGGTAACCAGGGCAAAAAGGAGGGTAACCAGACAGAAGCTGATGGAAAGGGTGCCTCACTTTCGCATAGCCATTCGTGAATATCCGATAGTGCCCATAGAGCCCAAGGAGCGAACACAAAGCACTCACAGTCTGGGGCTATGGCCATGTAGTCAGTGCTTCTATCTGAGTCGTATCCGTCCTGTTCCTACTCCATCCCCTAAAACTATGTGCCGAACATGGCCGACAGATGTCTTTCACAACTGGCACTTGTACAGGGGAAGTTTTAACACTTTAGCTTTCATGAAGCCCAGCACCTTCAGTTGTCTCGCTGCATGTACCTCCAAGGTGGACCCAAACTCTATGAGGTTATCCAGATATACCTATACCTCAAGCGAGTTCATATCCCTCATCATTTCCTCCGGGACACGCTGAAATGTCACAGGTGCTCCCGATATGCTCCGGGACATTTTTTTTTTTTCGAACCGGAAGAATCCCAATGGACAGATAAATGCCGTCCTCTCGTTTTCAACCCATTCTTATTTCTGGCCACTACTATTGAGAACGCATTGGGGCTTCAGAACTAAGTGATGATCCGACCTTCCTCCAATTTACAGAAATGTTACCATAAGTCTTCCACCTCTGGAGTGACCAGTCGCTGCGAAATTTCTCTGAAAGTGGTGTCCTCGGTCAGCTAGATAGTGTGGCGAATACTCTTTGAACAACCCACATCAAACTCATCAGTTGAAAAGTAGTTTCTCCTCGCTTGTCTCGGAGGGTCACTAGATATTACCGACACCGGGAAAAGATGTGCTATGGGCATCCGCCGCTTGAATGTGACCTTCTCTGATTAGTGTTCCTGACAGTCACTGCTATCCTGTTAGCCGGTACAACCGAGGGCTTCTGCAGTTCGGACCTCACCGGTAACCCAGCAGGCATATCTGACTCCTCCTCGTGGTCTTCCGGAATATCCACCAAGAAGGCGTCGACCTCAGATACTCCCGGGAATTCGGTATTCTCTAGCATTCTCTATACTTTCTCAGGCCGTAATACGATTGGATTTGACTGGTTGAACCACACAGAGCCTGTTCTAAACTCATTATCCGCCCCAGTGTGACACGCCCCTTCCTCGAAAGCAGCTCGGAACACCGGGTGAACGGATAATATCTTCAGAAATGTCTATCCAACTCTCTCCTTGCAGCCTCCCAACAATAGCAGTATTTGTTCCCACAGGAATTAAAACTCCGCCCCTCTCAACGGGGCCGGGCAAACCAGAACCATTGTATCAAGGACCTCTGCAACTCTCACATCAGTCTCTGAAAATCCGGCTTCATTGACAAATTATCATCATACCGATAATCTCCCGCACTAAGACCCTAGATGTCCACTGCACTGAGTGCCGTGAATGGTAAATACGACAAATTCTGGTTCTAAAACGAGCGGTACATCAAAGTGATCTGCAACGCTGTTGCAGGTATGGCTCTAGCCTCAATACCATCGATCCCTAGCGATACACTGGAGCTTCGTCCCACTAAGCCTTCAGCAACAGTTATTTTTTTTTTAACTTGTGGGTGTTCCTTGATATATTGCTGACAATGTGGGGAACAGACGGAGCCTCCGAAAACTGGGACTTTGAAACTGAGCGTTTTCCCATTTATTTTCCAGGGAGATAAGGACCACGACAAACTCAGAACTCGCTCTCCTCGCTGACGGACTAATTAGGCATTTCAAACTAGACTACTCCTTCCCCTCATACGAGAGCATCTTATCTTTGAAGTCTCCGCCACAGTTGCGCGAGAATCAACTTGCGATTCGTCCCACTTCCCTACACTCTCCTTCTCCCGGAAACTATGGACAGCGCAGGGCTCCTGTTCTCCAGGGGCCTCAACAGTACCAGGCATTTCCACTGTTGTTACGTCATCGCCAGTCTAGACTAAAACAAAGCTATCACCCGACAATTTATCAACCCTGTGCCCCACAATAGTAACTTTTTCCAACAGCTTTAACAGTGCTTAAAATTCGAATTACCAATTAATCCGCGATACGAATGTCGACCCAAATCATCACGCATGCATTTGTTACCACTAACCCCATGGATTTGCACCACTGCTCAACCCCGCATCATCCATAACCACGTATCTCAAACCATTTACCTGACAATATTTTAGCACAGACTTAAACACACAGCCCACTGGATCAATGTTCAGGGCAATCGCACAGCATCGAACGAAATCGGTCCCGGACAATAACTCCACAATTGAAACACTCTGGTTCCGTGGGCTGCGTAAGTCTAGGGAAGACAACCTCCGGCCCCGCCAAATGTATGAGATTGAAGTGCAAGCCCATCCCGAAACCCTATGTTTGTGTGGTTGCTGCGTGATTAGTTACTCTGTTACAAATAATCACCACGAAATAACAGACAGTACACTGTACACTTAAACGATTTAGCTTTAGAATTCATAATTAGTAAATAAAAACACAGAAAAGAAGGAAAACAGTCCATTTGATGGAAACAGTCTAATGTGCACACATTGGAGCTTACGGTCCCTTTGCCGATCCTTCTTCGATCTCCCCGGGATTCGTCGAATCATAGCCCCGCTCCAGCTCGAGTCCTACGACCTGTTCTCTCCGGTGTCTTCTCTCTTCATCTCTGCCGATCAAAAGTCCCAGCTCACACCGATGTCAGTCACACAACCCGAAAACACATCCCCTTAATTGGATGGTTCTCATTCCAAAGCGCCCATTATCTCTAATCATAACCCAAAGACTGGCTCTACAGAAAGACCATTACCTTCGCAGTGAAACCTTTCCCAGTGTGTTACATTTAGAAGACGTTTCCCCACTCATCCTTGTGTCTCATTCAGTTCTGATCCATGGAGAATAGTTTTCTGGCTTATAAACATGTAGTTGTTTAAAGTAATATCAATCACATGAGGGCCGTTAGAATCCGTAGAGGTAATGAGAAGGTAACTTGGACAAGGAGGAAAGGTGGTTTGAAAGAGGGCTTAAAGAAGCCATCTTTGTCAAACTGTAAAACACACCCTTGAACGGAGGGGGTAAGCCAGCTATCAGCTATTTACAATGCAGTTTTAACATGTCTACACTTGCGTCTCCATAAGAGTTCACATTCCATTCATGTAACGATAAGACTAATAGCACTCTCATTGCCTCTACGAATTCTGGCGACCCTCATTTGATTGCTATAGCTTTAAACAACTCGCAGAGTTATTTAGCCGGAAAACTACCCTTCATGGATCGGAAATGAGGAAGCTTCTCTGTTCCAACACGTGCAACGCTATCCCCACCTTTCAGCACATCTATGTTTTTCACTATCGTAGGAAAACACCATTCATCATCAGATATCCTCGCCAGCCAGCACACGCTCTCTTCTGTCTTCTGCCATTACGGAAAGGGTACTTAAGCCATCGAACTCACACCATCAGGTTTACGAACAGTAACCACCGTTTAACCATTAAGCTCTTGAACAAATCAAGATTACTCAACTTCATTTACCCCATCATTGAAAATTTCCCACAGACGATGAAGTTACTTTTCAAGCCCCTGTTATTTATTCTATCCACCAGAGAAAGCAGGATCTCCCAGTGGCCACACATTTTAATTCCACATCCCATTCCCATTCTGACATGTCTATCCACGGCCTCCTCTACTGTAAAGATGAAACCACACTCAGGTTGGAGGAACAACACCTTATATTCCGTCTGGGTAGCCTCCCACCTGATGGCATGAACATCGACTTCTCTAACTTCCGCTAATGTCCCACCTCCCCCGGTACCCCATCTGTTATTTATTTTTATACACACATTCTTTCTCTCACTCTCCTTTTTCTCCCTCTGTCCCTCTGAATATACCCCTTGCCCATCCTCTGGGTCCCCGTCCTTGTCTTTCTTCCCGGACCTCCTGTCCCATGATCCTCTCGTATCCCTTTTGCCAATCACCTGTCCAGCTCTTGGCTCCATCCCTCCCCTTCCTGTCTTCTCCTATGATTTTGGATCTCCCTCTCCCACTTCAACTTTCAAATCTCTTACTCACTCTTCCTTCAGTTAGACCTGACGAAGGGTCACGGCCTGAAACATCGACAGTACCTCTTCCTAGAGATGCTGCCTGGCCTGCTGCGTTCACCAGCAACTTTGATGTGTGTTGCTTGAATTTCCAGCATCTGCAGAATTCCTGTTGTTAACAGTATTTATTGCCTATTTTTTTATTCATTACTAATATTATTCTTTTCTTTTTTATGTAATTTTCACAGTGTGCTATCTGATCACTCCCAAATTGGACGGTCTTGCATTGATTCTGTTATGGTTATTAGTCTATAGATCTATTGAGAATGCCAACAAGAAAATGAATCTCCGGTTCGTATATGGTGACGTATGTGTACTTTGATGGTATATTTATTCCAGGGTTTGAATTTTGAAACAGCACGATTGGACTATTTGCAAATGATAATACAGTTCAGACCATTCTTGAAGATTGGAAGCTGGCAGTTTTTTTTTTTTTTGGGGGGGGGGGTGCTGCAATTCAGGGAAGAAGCTGAAGTCTCACATACTATTCTAGGGAAAGTGGAAACCCAGAGAGTCCTGGCGGCTCTGCAGTTGAAAACGCAGAAAATGATTTCAGATAAATTCTCCAAAATAACACAATGTTCTTATCTCAGTGGTTTTGGAGTTTGTTAACCTCTGTGGAAATGTTAATGAAATATCTATACCAGCGCGCATAATTTGAAGGTGAGAGGCGGTAGGTTCAAGTTTTGTTTTTTTTAAGTTTTATATTTTGTTTTCCTCATAGATTTGTTGGTGACTGGAATGCGCGGCTTGGTGTGGTGGTAGAGGCAAATACATCAGAAGCATTTAGGAGTAGTTTGGGTAAGTACGGTAATGTAAGGACGATTAAGGATACGGGCATTGTGTAGATAGGAGGGATTACTGTTTGGGTATTTTCATTTGTCCTTTAGCTGTTACGGCACAACATTGACCTGTTCCCGTGCTGAAGTATTCTGTTTTCGGTTATACCAGAGTTTTAACAGTTGCTCTTTCTGATGAAGAAAACGTGATTTCCGAGAAATGTTTTTTATATAGACCACAGTACTGATTCTCGGCTTAACGGGCAATATAATAGGCAAAGTTTGACACAGACATGAGTTGTATATTTTTATGTCTTATATTGAAATGCATTGGATCATTCATCGGAAATTAGGATGTTATCGCCTCACCTCTAGAGGTTTATGGTTTACAAATAATGATACCCTAATCAGTAGGTTCATTAGTCTGAGGCCGGGTCATATGATTGGAAGGAGTACTTCCGAGGCGCCTCGAAGCCACTCGGCTGGAAGTTGTACTGCCAATGATTACGATTAAATATTCACTTTTCTGCCTGATACAGCTAAAAAGCACAACTATTCTAAGATCACTTCAGAACACATGGATATTTTGATGCGTTTAAACGAATTAAAGCAGGTGGAAGCAATGCTGACTGTGGACGGATTCCATGCAAGAAACGTAGATGCAGGTCAGGGCAACAAGTGCTTTTAAGGAAATGGAGTTTTAAACTCTCAATACCAACTATCTTGCTGGCAAACGTACAGACTCCGGTGAATAAAGTCGATTATCTCAGAGCTATGTTGTTGAATCAGAGGGACATTAGGACCCCATGTGTCCTTTGTTTAATTTCAATACCGGATACAGAGATTCGGATAGACGGATTTACTATACACCGTAAGGATAGATCTATAGAGTCTCTAAAAAGCAGACAGGGTGGAGTATGCCTCATGACCACGGAACAGATCACCCTAATGCCTTCACCATCATTTTGGGGCATTTTAACCAAGCCAGTCTGAAAAATAAAAACACCAAGCAATTACCATCAACAGATCACTTGCAATACACTGGATATCTGTTACACCGCCAACAAGAATGTTTACCGTGCTATTCCATGCCCTCACTTCGAGAATTCTGTTCACCTAGCTTTAATTCTGCACCCTGAGTATCGACAGAAACTGTAAACTGCAGCACGAGTAATGAGGACCAAGAAGATAAGGGCAAGGGATGCAAAGGAGCACTTAGAACCTTGCTTTGAAATGGTGCACTGGATTGTATTCAGCGATTCATCTTCGAGTTTGGATGAGCATGCTGCATTTGTTACCCACTTCATTAAAACCTGTATGGATGAGTGTGTGCCTACGAAGACTTACTGTACATTTCCAAACCAAAAGCCATGGATGAACCAAGAGGTACGTTGGAAGCTGAAAGCTAGATGTGGGGAACTGAAGCCTGGCGAACCAGGTATGTACCAGAAAACCAAGGTATGATTTGCGAACGGCTATTTCAAGGGCAAAGAGACAATTTCGAACGAGCTTGGAGGCGACATTGGACGTACGACAATTCTGGCAGGGTTTGCAATACATTACTTGAATGACAACGATACCTCACACCAGATGAACTCAATGCCATTTATGACTGCTTTGAGAGGGAGAATATAACTACAGCTGTAAAGATACTTGTTGCACCTGATGACTCTGTGATCTCTATCTCAGTGGCCGGTGTTAGGCGATCTTTATGAGGGTGAACCCTCGCAGGAAGGGAGGTCCCGATGGAGTGCCTTGTAAGGCTCGGAAAATCTGTTCCAATCAACTGGAGGGATTTTCAGGGACATTTTCAACCTCTCATTTTACGGGCCAAAGTTCCCACTTACTTCAAAAAGGCAACAATTATACCAGTGGCTAAGAAGAATAATGTGAGCTGCCCTAATAACTATCTCCCGCGAGGATTCACATCTGCAGAAATGAAATGCTTTGAGATGTTGGTCATGACTAGATTAAACTCCTGCCTCAGAAAGAAGCTCGACCCATTGCGAACTGCAATGGTCACAAAAGGTCAACGGCATATGCAATTTGAATGGCTATTCACACGACGTTAGACCACCTGGACATTACAAACACCTTCGTCGGGATGCTCTTCAGCGGCTATAGCACAACATTTAATAGTATCATTTCCATAATTCTGATTGAGAAGTTACAAAACCTGGACCTTTGTATTTCCTTCTGCAATTCGATCCTCGACCTCCATACTGGAAGACCACAATCTGTGCGGATTGGTGATAACATCTCCTCACTGACGATCAACACTGGTACACCTCAGTTGTGTGTGTTTAGCTCACTGCTTCACTCTCTCCATACCGTTCACCGTGTCACTAGGCCTAGCTCAAATATCATCTATAAATGTGCTGATAAAGTTTAGTAACTCGTTCTCTCTCTCTCTCTCTTTTTCTGTCTCTCTCTCTCTCTCTCTCTCTCTCTCTCTCTCTCTCTCTCTCTCTCTCTCTCTCTCTCTCTCTCTCTGTCTCTCTCTCTCGTTCTATCATGACCATCGCTAGCGTTTTCCAGATTTCTTACTTTCACTTAGATTTCCCTCAAACCGCTGATTGCAAGTTTGTTACTTTATTCACATTGCTCTGTCAAAGGTCAAATTGCCGTGACATCTGAAGCATCGCCAACAGGAACTTTATTATAGTACCTTTCTCTTGTTCAGATTAGAAATAATCAGCGATCAGCATAGTACTGGCCTAGCACGAGTTTAGGACAAATCTGAATAATTTAATAACATGAATGAGAATCACACTATTCATAATCTGATATATTTATTGTATTTGTTTGAAACTTTCACTGAAAAAGATAAAATTAAGTTGAGACTGGCAACAACCACAGCAAAATAAAGGACGATAAAGCAGTAAAACCATTCTTCTGAATACCCTGGGATATATTTAAGAACGATACGGAATGCTAGAGAGGCTCAATAATACAATACATATATTAATTTTCTTTTCCTTTTTTATTCAGATTTGTTTCCATTAAGCTAAATAAACATACACATAAACGATTTCTTGCAAGGTATCGAGCAAGAGAGGAAACAAATGTGTCGAAGGAGGACAATCTTTCTGCTACTGCTATTACTACGTGAGAAGCCAATGACGTGACAATCGACATGCTCATCTCTCTGGACTGATGAAAGGATAGGCTACTAGGACCATTTCCATTTCTTCAAGACTTGAATTGGAAGTAGGGATCGTGGACTTTAGGCTAAGATACCTGAGAAATAAAATAAAGTTGTCACATTAAGCTTGCTAAGTGAAGGCTGGAAATGAAATAGAAATAGTGTTGGAGATATTATTCTTTTTTTTTATTTTGAGTGACGAAATTCGAAGGCAGAGGGTAATTTCGATGAACGTATTGGTCTCCTCAACCTGAACAGCCAATAATGCGTCATGATTGGATAGGAACCTAAATTAGAGTAAAATATATCTCAGAACAAATCTAAGAAATTTTATCCCTGAATTAATTATTTCCATTCAAAATTAAGATATATTTTTAAAAATACTTTTTGCTGTGAAGGAAAGTCCTCCAAGAAATTTGCAACTCCCTGAACCCTAATTTCAACTGCATTATTAATATTATAAATTGCAGCTGACGGGACAAAACAGTGAACAAATACAAAGAAAATGATTTCGTACTGACTTCTGAACCTGCCGTCGATGTGTCTTGGTACTAAAGTGTTGAAAGTTTGAATGTTTCTCGGTTAAATTTATATATTTTTTTAAAGAAAACAAATATACAGATAACGTTGGATGCGTCAAAAGCATAAGGCGCTCAATATTTTGTTCCCAAAATCTTGATTCCCACGCATTTGAAGGAGACGAACTTACCTTCATTTGCGTGGTCATCATGGGCAACTCTAAGCATCAGACGATCGTCCGCACCGTCGGCTCTCCAGATCATAGCATCAGGAGAATCAATACTTCTAAACTCAGCGCCGTTATGTTTGCTAGGAACCAGATCTAGGGGGACGCATGAATCAAATTGATAATCTTGAAAACAGATATCGTACACCGCACCGTGTTTGATGAGATTTATTCTTTTTACTCCACGTGGGATAGGCATTTTGATAAAGGGCGAATCGTTTTCAGTACCCCGGGTTTGAACAAATTATTGTGCACCAGCACTGTCCATTAATTATCGTCCAACACGAAAAGAACAAAGAAATAGAATTTATTTCAAATGTTCGCATGGCTGCAGGCGAGATTTTGTAGCAGAATCATCAACTAAAGAAAATCCATCAGAAAGGTTTGAGATGTATTGTTAGTTTAGGTAATAATGCCTATAAAACTTTTTTTGGTAAATTGATAATCGCGGCCATAATGACGGATAAGTGAAGGAAAAATATAACAACAGAAAGAAACATACACCAACCTTGGGCACTATAGTTTCCTCCAGTACATTCGGGTCTAATTTCGGCACTTTTTAATGCGTCACTGGTGTAATATTCGATTTGATTGATTAAATCAATGGAATCGGATACTGGAAGTCAAAGAAAGAGATAGCTGATGGAGAGATTTATTTCATCTACCGTTCATAATTCCTAAATCCGTCATCATCTCAGCGAGAATAATGTGGACAAATCGTGTGGGACAGTTTAGATCACAGTCAGAAAAGTGAGAATCAAAGCTGGCGGAAATAGTGCAGAGTAGATGCGCTGGGTTGAAGAGAGCAGAAAAAGAATGTCTGAAATATGATGAAGTACTAGATATGGCAATGACACAAACTGATAGGGTGTGATGATTTTTTGAAACAGCTGAGGGCGCTACTGCTCGCAAAATCAGTTCCCCACTGTAGCTCAATCAGCGACTGTTTTCCCTCCAGCACCCCAGTTCACTGCAATTTCAAGAATCTCCAGCAGGGAACCTAGAACATTACAGCATATTACGAACGCTCTGTGCCACAATGGTTTGTTAACCTACTCTATGAAAATTTAACTATTTTCTCCAACCTAGCCGTCCATTGTACTTTAATTCATGTTTCTTATGCGTCCACAGCAACCCTTAGCAGAACAGCCCGACAACCAACCGTAGCAGGACGTCCCAAGAACGGGCAACCATCTGTGTAAGAAAATACCCTTTGAAATCCGTCTCATCTTTCCTCCAAACACTAATAATTATGCACACGAGGAAGTCTGCAAATGCTAGTAATCTAAAGCCACATATTCAAAATGCAGGAGGAACTCCGCAAGGCAAACACAATTTCAGTATGGGATTAAGATTGTTCTTCTGCACTCAAACGAAAGGGAAGATGCCACAGTTGTAATGTGAAAGGAGGTGGAGGAGGCTGGCTGCGGCGGTGATATATGAAACCAGATGTGTGCGAAAAGTCGATACTGGAGGAAAAGAGAATCTGATAGAGAAGAAGAGTGGACAACGGGAAAAGGAAGGGGTAAGTCGTATAACGGGCAATGTTCAGATGATAAAAGGTAAAATGGCAGAGTGGGGTATAGTGGAAGAAAAGGAGAATCGATATTAATATCCAGACCGAACATAAAGAGTTGCTCCTACACTCTGGTGGTAATCTTGTCTGCCGGAGGGGAGACTATTAATTTCCCCAAATCCGCTATCGTTGCCTTTATTCTGTTAGACAAATACAAAATGTGTGCTCTCAAAAATTCAGATTTTAGGTCGTACCGCTTATCATGTACACCTTTGCTAGAAAACAACTTATTCCAGTTCACACTTTCTAGATTCTTTGTTACACCATCAAATTTAGTATTTCCCCATTTCAGAAACTCAACCCAATGACCACATCCATCCTTCTCTGCAAAATTATCTTGAAACTAATGGAATTATAATGATGAGAATCAATGTTATTCACGGCACAAACAGGCTTCATTGATGTCAACAGTGTCATGCCCCATGTGCTGATCGGCGCCCTCAGCTCAGAAGCGTTTCCATCCATACTTCGGTCATGTAAACATACGCAACTCAGAACATGCTCAGTCTCTCGATTCCTGACTTTACATGTTGGCTTAATAACGTTGTTCCCCACAGCCACTCCACTCTCAGCTCTTGTGCCCGAACTCGCATCTGCATTAAAGTTTATTTTAAACCCTATCACCACACCACTCCCTTCCATACAACACCACCACCTCAGCTTGAAAGACCAGTCACCACGGATACTAAAGGTCTCTCTGTTTTGCCCCATCCCGCAAGAGGCATATTGCACTAAGTTAACCGGCCTCAACACTGCTGTAGCTGTGCAAGAAGAAAGAAAAAAAGAATGAATGATGTATTGTGTTTAAATCGTTGAGCCTCTGCTTCTCTTCTCCATAACCTCCGTAAGCCAAAGTCTGAATTTTCCACTGGCCCACACAAATCCTGTAGTCGGACATTGTATTACTATATTTCTCTGGCTTCTTTAATTTTCAAATTTGACGTACGGTTTGTTATTTTTAAGTGGGATTTATCGATTTGTTGTGCCGTTATATGTGAAGACGTCGCTTCTCCCCTGGAAGTAAACGGAAGAAGAGAGACATACCTGAATCATGCGCATGATTCAAGTTCTCGATGCGGGGAGTATTTTCAATTTCCTCGTAAATTGCTTGGTAAATCATATCAAGTGAAGGTCTGCGTTTGTACACTACGTCTGCTGAAGTGAGAGTTCAGAAAATCATGTTTATTTACTAGTTCCATATTGAAGAGTTAATCATCATTATTAGAATTTTTAAAAATGGGAAAACAATCATATATGACTGTCGATTAACGAGAAATTTGAAAATTCTGTCAACATCATTCATATAATCTCCAAACATGGATTAATTACAATAACAACGGAAAGACTGAATGCAGAGCGTATCTAGATTCATGAAAATATTTGCGAATTTGTTGTTCCACCGTATTGGTAAACTACATTGCAAATGATGAGACGTTGGTATTCATTACTACGCAGGTGTGGATACCATCCGTATTGTACAGGATAATAACGCGACCGTAGGTTAAAAAAAAAACAACAACTATAACTCTTAACGAAATTTGACATGTTATTCCGAACATTAATAAAGTGTAAAGATTGATTCTTACCTCTTCTTGCTGAACGTCTCTGCATTATCACGATCATTGTGAATAACTCACCCACGACAACGATCCCAAACGTCACGCAGACAGCAAACAAGATGGAGGAGAACCTGTTTTCCAATACTTAAACAAGTTCATTAGATAAGTTAAAACTGACGATATAGTTTTAAGGTTAGACATTCACAAAGGGAAATTCTTCTTTTTAAATCCCGAAGTGCGTCTGCATAATCCGGAATCATTCATAGAATAATATTTATAGAAAGATGTCAAATACATCGTGTAAAACAACAGAGGTGAAAATTATGGGTTATGACGGAATAAAGAGAAACTTGTAAAAAGACACAATGGAACAAAACCGGACAAACATTAGAAAATACGTCTTCGGTGCTGAAAATGGAAAAGGCAAACAAAACAAATGCTCCGATGAGAGAATTATGGAGAAGATTTTAAAAGTATATAATGCAATGGTGGATGCTTCTTTGTTGGAAGTCAACTGCTCCTATGATAAACCGGAAGTCAAACAGGATAATCTGTTTAAATGAGAGAATGATCTATTCAGATCATTTTTGATCCTGATTTCAATTTTTTGCAAATTCTGTGTCATGGAAAGGATTGATGAAATAATTCATGGGGTGGTGGGGGCTTTGATTATACCACATACTTTACTGTGCAAGCGAGAAGGTAAATCAGAGTCCATAGAGGGGATTTTGGTTTCCCTGATCTACTGAGCATCTGTCGTTTTCCCATGCCATGGTAGAGCAGTGGCATAGTATGCCCATATGCATCCAGATAGGATAATTTCTATGATGCTTCCTTAATAATTGGTAAGGGCCGATAGGGATGTGGAAATGTTTTTAACATCCTGATGAAATAGAGGGGTTGTTGAGCTTTCTTAGCCCTCCTATCTGTATGGTTAGGTCACAATACACTACTGGTGATGTTGACAACTCGTAACTTTCCAAATTCTTCCCAATATTGTTGATGTAGACAGAACTCATATCTGAAGTCATCTATAACCTCGTTTGTTTTGCTGATCTTGAGGGAAAGGTTATTTTAATGACGCTATATTACTTAGCCTCCTATCTCCTTCCTGTACACTGACTCCTCGTTATCACGACATGGCTTTTTATGGTAGTATGTTCTGCTAACTTGTAAGTGGAGCAATATCTGGCCACGCAAGAACGAATGTACAAAGGGCACGATAGGGGAAGGGGACACTGACTTATGGAACAACGGAAGCCAGTGAAATATATTTTTCGAGGGAGGTGTGAATTTCTAGGGTCCGAATATGGTGATGGGTTTGGCTTGGAATTGCATTACTCATACAAAATTCACTGAATGTGAATCATCTGGATGACTTCGGCACGACCTTAAAAGAAAACAAAAAAAAAACATGGTTCTGCATTAATGTGTCAAGGAACTAAGTGCCTGAACTTATTCTCCAATTCGCAGATATATTGGTTCCAACAAAGGTTATGAATTAATTGTCACTATCCACACAAAGATCAGCAATCATTTTCCAAATGTGAAGTGGAAGTGTTTCAAAGTTTCATTAAGAACACCTTTCGAGACACTTTCTGGATGCTCAATAATTAGGCAATTACCCTGATGTCAATATTAGGTAATCTCCCCAGGATATTTGGCTGGAGTTGGATATATTTGTTTTAAGGATTTTACAATATCCCCATCCAAACACTTGCTTGGGCAAAAGGGATTTCAGCAATATATATAAAGTGCTCAGGAGGTCATTTTTAATTGACAAATTGTAAGAACGGAAAATAAATGCTAGATTCATGATCCAGTAAAAGAAAAATGCTATAATATCAAATACCTGAACCGGTGGGTCCAGTGAGAACTGCAGACTCTGCTGTGAAGAGAATTATTGGACAAATATTAATAACTTCATCTTATTATATGTTTTTTTATTTTTCAGTTATTAATGATTACTACCTTTACAAATCAGTTGAAGAGAACATAGACTTTCTCTGAGGACTCCTACCTGAACAAACAACATATACATCTTCCTTATGATCACAGTCATGTTGACCAAGTGGAGAAGAAATACAATTGGACAGAAAAAGTTCACTTCCTTTGCATTTTACGTCATCCAGCCAAAGATCACCGACGCTCTCGATAATTTTAGACGGAATTAGAGGCCAAATGGCAGAGCCACAGCCCAATTGCCTGCACGCTACATTGGCATCAGCCAAATCCCAGGAATCATCACATATCGTGCCCCAGATACTACTGAACTTTATCTCCAGCCTCCCAGAGCAATTGGTGTCATCGCCAAGAAGACGCAACGGTAATTCTAATGCAGCAAAACAAAACAATTCGCTTGCATTAATCTTAACTTCGAAACTGAACTTAAACTGATATTGTAACTTGTAGCGTAGAGTACCTGTTACATAACCAGGCTGAGATACACTGGGTGCGTCGCAGGCCTTTACGCTGGACCTCTGCGGTGTTTTGTCTTCTGACGAAAAGAGAAACATTCTGTTTATTTATT
Organism: Mobula birostris; assembly: GCF_030028105.1. Classification (NCBI taxonomy): domain Eukaryota; kingdom Metazoa; phylum Chordata; class Chondrichthyes; order Myliobatiformes; family Myliobatidae; genus Mobula; species Mobula birostris. The sequence goes on from NC_092377.1 coordinate 145,290,183, forward strand.
TTTAACAAGTACGTTTATAATACAAATCGCCCGATAATGTGTTTCGTCTGATACCTTTACATTGAACACCTGCATCCTCCGCATGTTGACAGTTGTGTTTCCCCCAAGGGTCTGCATGACACTGCCAAAGAGTCGACTCGTACGAGGAACATTTTATTTCATCCAGCCATATTGGATCAGATCCTTTTCCATATTTCTTGAAGTCATACTGAATGTATTCCACAGGCCCGCATTTCATTTGCTTACAGATCACGTTCGCAGCCGTATCATCCAGTTTTTCGGAACAAACTGTTCCCCACCTCCCATTGTACCGCACTTCCACTCTCCCTTCACAGCTGTGATTTCCATTCACCAGGCGCATTTCTCTGTGTTCTGAGAAGAAAGCAGTTAATACAAAAGGTCCTAACATTGCTTTCATTGGACGGCAATCATATCTTGTTTTTGTTAAACCAAAAATGTTGGTAGTAATTATTTCGAATACCTCAAAAAATTGAAAGAGCTCGAAACGCTTAGGCGGGAGAATATGGTGTGGACGGACGAAAACTTCAGGGACTAATAAAAAATACATATTCTAATTAATTGCGGAATGTGGAGGAACTGACACGTTGGCCTGGCGGTGAAATTCGGCTGCACTTCACCGGTTTTACGAAGGTCCAGGTACTGAATCTGAAGGTGGTTTTGGCGAAAATGTGGAACAGATTTTTATTTTTACTTCCCACCTCTGTATTTGATGGCGGGAATGAGCAGAGCTGCAGGAACTACATAGTTGGTATTAAACGGTAAAGATCTCTGTAAAAGTTCATAAATAATGAACAAGAACCACAGACTTTCGAAATAATTGCTCTCTCAGGGTCCATTCTTAAGATCCCACCTATTACATTATAGGGAGCTTTCTGAGGCAAGTGCTTGAGGAGCGACTCTATTGTCTTCCCTCTACCAAGGACGCGGTCTTTGCAGTTTACGCAAAAATTTTCATTGCTCTCCTTTGATTCTTATATACGGCAAGTATTATTGGCGTTGTTAACAATTTGGTCTCCCCTTCACTGCTTGATGGCTGTGATCACACCTACGTTCAAATGTGTCGTTCAGAAAAAAACTTTCCCCCCCGAATAATCACTAAACCGATCCGCACCTGCTTATTTAGTTTATCCGCGTGACGCCCTCTTACAACAACAACAAATGCAACAAAAACTTAGAAAAACATTCGGATTTATGCAATCTCCAAGAATCAATATTGTATTATCTAGAGATAGGTACCTCAATTTTAGGGGTATCTGCAACAGAACTGATCTTTTCTATTTGTCACTATTTTCACTTTTTACGAGGATCAATATCTCCGCTCTCTGTAAGGAGTTTATACATTCTCACCATGACATGTGCTTTGTTTGGCGTGATCCGCATTTCAGGATGTTTTCTCGCTGGGGCGGAAAGTTCTGATACTGTGTTCTTCCTCTAAATATAAATAAATAGTGTCTATTGGCCAGCACTGTGTAGCAGACAAACTTGCGGTAGGCAACACATCAGGGAAAAGGTCAAGAAATAATTAAATCCATTTGCCCTCACTGCTACACTAATCAGTACGATTTCCTGCAACTTTTCATGTTGTGAATGTTCTACACATTCATCCCTCTCTCTAAATTGCTGCTTAAAACTATATGGTTTTTCTCTTTCCCAGTCTTGTTGAAGGTACCTGGATACAAAATGTTAATTGTTTAGTTCCAAAATGCAGAGAGAAAAGATTACTCAGAGATTACATGGCGAATATAGTTGTGTAATGGCGGTGGGTACTTGGACTGCATTGTTAGCGATGGTGGTAGAGGCGGATACAGACGTGTCTTTAAAAAAAAACTCTTAGATAGGTGCATGGTGTTCAGAAAAATAGAGGGGTATGCGGTGGGAAATCGTAGGCAGTCTCTAGAACAGGTTATAAGGTCGGCACAAATTGTGGGTTAAATGGTGTGTAATGTACAGTAGATTTTTATGGTTCTCTGTTTATGTCTCAACAACGCTAATGGGTGACTAAAAATGGTTTCACACATCTCCAAAATAAAAGATTCCAATACCACATTGCAGATAATCTGTATAATGAAACTACACTTACCAGAACACTCCACTGTCACATCTTCTTTATGACTACAGTCATGTTGGCCCCACGGCGCTGAAGGACATTTCCAGAGAGACGTTTCATTACCCCAGCATCTCATTTCATCCAACCAAATTTCTCCAGTGTTTCGTTCACAGTGACCAATATTTTTATCTTCTAAAGCATAACCACAACCTAGTTGCCTACAGACCACGTTAGCGTCAACTAAATCCCAGGAGTCATCGCAGACGGTTCCCCAGGATCCATTGTAATAAATCTCCAGCCTTCCAGCGCATGCATCTTCAGTACCGAATAGCCTTAACTGCACGTGGTCTGATGAACAGAAAAATACAAGGTTACTCATTCCATTACAAATTAAACTCATCACCTCGTTCGCTCTATGAAATTTCCTCTGAAATTAAAATTTGAAAATAATTGTAGAATGATGTCACAGGATATTTGAAGCTGAAGGTGCGGGAGTATAAAATCAAAATCAAAAAGAGTGTAAGAATTCAATAAGCCGTGCAGTGTAGAGTAGAGATTTTTACTGAGTTGGGCGTTCAGTCATTGGTTTATACATGAACCAGATTAGGGCACTCTGCATTTTTACCCCAAATAGAATGTTGGACTGTAAACATATCAGGTGAAGCTTTTCTTCAACCGAGTTACTTCATTCAGAACCATACATCAGTCATGGTGGCAGGCATTGGTTACACTACTCTGCGTGGGTTGCCAGTTCTTTTAGCCGAACATTTTGAGTTTTTGGTTCCCTGTAATTTGAAGGATGTTGTCCTCTTCCAGGGCAGCAGAAATAACATTGGACCATATCGTTTGGAGGTGAGTATCTTCCTACTCTTCCTCGTGTCCAATATCAACAGCTGTTCAATCGCAGTGGCGATTATGGGACAATCCAATCAGTCCCATTTCGCAAGGAAATGATGAAGAAGTGGTGTTCATGCACTCGCCTAAGTATGCTATACCATGAGAAAAAAATTATTTTGCAGTTAGAGGTACATCAATGTCTTCCCTTTTTTTTTTTACCAGCGAAGATAAGTACTTCGTTAATCGTGCATATAGGGTAGTACTGTAAAATCTACGTAACAATCAACGTAAATGGTGACTTTGCCAATGAAAATAATTCACATCAAACAACAGATAAAAAACCATTGTGGATATTCAGTGTTAGAATTTATATGTAGGATAGTCATCAGCCAAAGTTTTACTCAATTTCCGTATAAAAGAACTGGGAAATGATCGGTTCTCTTTGATGAATCGATATATCGTAAGCTATTTTGACTATCTCTTCCTCCGATTCAATGTTTTTAGCAGAGGAAACTGTGGTTAAGCACATTTTCCCTTGCCAATGAAGAGCACACAATCGCCATCACTTTCGAAGGAATTCCCAATCTTTCCATCCAGTTACATCGATATTTCACTAAGATGGAGTTTCAAATATTCTGCAGAATTAAACTTTATAACAAACGTTGTTAAGATCTGACTCAAGTGTAACTGTTAACTTCATTCATTCTGTTGCCCTTTCAGCGGAGAGCCGGAAGGAAAATGTCAACTTTTCACAATACATTTAACGATTTTGTTGTTATTGTTGATTTTCACACAATTAACACAGCTTCTGTGCTCTTACTGATACTGTTGCCATCTGCAAAGCTTGGTCGTTGGCTAGTATCCAAATATAATATATGATTACTTGTGGTGAGCATTAATGGTGCTCTCCATGTCAGAGTTCAATTAGCAGCCTGCCTGCTGAGTTCTCAATGGGGAGCAGGCTTTCACTATGGTCGAACCTCTGCAACTCCGCCATAGACAAACACAAACCTAGCTTGGATAAAACAGTACTACAAAAACGTCAACAGAAATTACAAAGACCTCATCCTTAAGAGAGGAAGGATCTTTGCTAAGAAGATGTAAGAGGTCGTGCGAAAGCTCACATAACGACAGTACAAGCAACAAAATCATTAACGGAGAAAACTGGCGAGCTGCTGTCGGCGACCTACATTCAAATGTGAGTTGAGGAGCTGAAGATGTGTAAGGAGATGTCATGTGAGTAAAACGGTTTTATTCACCTCGCTATTACATGACTGGAAAATCACTTTTCATTGAATATTTGATGATGCAAATTATATCTGTGTATCATAAATCCGAAAAATTTGAAATCGGTGCAAAACTGTCAAAGACATTTGTCTGGATGAGCAAATTATATCAGGAATTATTTCATGTTAAAGCATCATTGTACACAAACACAGACAATAAAAAAATAATTTCTCAGAGCATTTCGCTCGTACATCTAATGACAATTATCGTACGCACACTGAATATTCTTAGCGTCAGATTTGAACCATATTTTCAACATCCAACCATAAATGATTAACGTAATATAATGCCAGATTTCAGCCGCTTAATTGTGTTCTTTCGTTGTGCTTTCTTCGGCCAATCTTGCACTTACTGCATCAGGCTTAAGTATCCGTAGGCTTTCCAGGATAAGCCAGAAGCTACTTTCTCCATGAACATCAACGCGATCATAATTCTGTCCGCCTCAATCTGGAAGAACTCTATCTTACACTGTAATTTCTGCAACAGCCCCTCGCAATTCTCTCTTTCTACATTCCTCGTTCACCGGCCACTCTGATACTTTCGTTTTGCCAATTATCATCATCATCTGAAAAACCTTATGCTTCATTTTTTCCCTATAATTTACTGTCATAAATCAAATTCGTAGCGAATTAATTCATCTCAGAACATTATATTTTTTTTTCACCAGACACTTGAATCTCTTACAAAATTTTAAATCCCACCCCTGCTTTCCTTTCCACTACCGACGAAGTTTCTTGGTCCGAAACTTCGACATTCATTCCTGATTTTCTGCGTTCCTCCAGTATGTTGTGTGTGTAACACTGAAGGTGACATAAGTTAAACCAAACGTGATACTGTCGAAGGAGTAAACTGACGAACACATCAGAAGTGAGAATTGGAGAGCGTGTGTTCAAAGTTGCAGATGTCGACACAAACCAAAGGTTCTCCACCTATGAGAGAAGTGCTCTGGGATATAATATTTTCCTCGATGAATAGACGTATGGGTATATCGTCTTCTCATTCAATTCACTGTTGTAGCAGCTGCAGTCAAGAATACATCCATTTACTAGGGTAATAAACACACACGTATTTACAATGGTAATGTCCACACGATTGAAGACATATAGTTTCACAGCCAAATTAATGACGTATCTGCACACTAAAGTACCACTCCGTTGCCACCTATTAATATTCTCCATAGATTGCGTTTTGAATGCCGTAGCAAGAATCACTTGAGCAAAACGATACTTTCACAGTACGGGAATGTATGGTAATTGCACAAACGTGGCACATGATTCTCATTGAAAGACCTTAAATTAAGAGTTCAACCTGCAAGTTGCAGGTCTCTGGATCTGAAACATCATCCTCGTAATTGTAAAATTTTGGGAGCCCTTTTTCTGTTGTTTTCAGCAGCGGGTGATTGAAAAAAAACGGTCTGGACCAGCCTGCAACACACAACTTCATGGTCCACAACACAATAACTGAGAGAGGGGACTTGTTGAGAAATTAAGCTCTGGGGAGTCTTTTTTTTTCGGTTGTTTTCAGGAACAGGTGGCTTAAAAACCGGTCGGGACCAGCCTGCAACGCATACATTCAAGGTCGGCTAAGGTGCGGCAGGTGTAGCGAATTAGTCAAGGTATCATCCAATATAATCAAGGTTTGCTCTAGGGGAGCGGCCTATCGGGGATCGGCCTTGTCGAGGGAAGTACCTTGTGAGTAAAGTGACAGTCTCTTGCTCGAGAGTCTTCGGCGAGGAGGCTGAGGGAAAAGACTACGCCACAGTCGGAAACGGTGAGAGGTGGTGAGGAAATGACAGGTAAACTGATTCAGTGTGATGTTTGCATGATATAGGAGGTCAGGGACACAGGTGGTGCCTTTGGCTGCAACAACTGTGAAAAATGTGTCCAGGTTCAGCTTCTGAAGGACCGTGTTGGGACACTGGAGAAGCAACTGGATGACCTCAGGTCATCCGGGAAAACGAGAGTTTTCTGAACAGGACCTACAGCGTGATCATTTCACCGAAGACACCGGAAGAGAGGCGAGCGGGGGTGGGTGGGAGCGGTAGGGGAGTCGACGAGGAAGGGATCGATGTTGGAGTACAGGAGACCCCAGGGAATGTACCAGTTGAAAACAAATTCACACTCTTAGAAGCTCTCGGGACAGAGACATTGCCAGTCTATGAGGCGGACAGGTCTGCGAGTCAAAAAATAGCGCTTAAGCAAAGCCGAGGAGACAGACGTCAGGTAGAGCCGTGGTGGTAGGGGACTCCATAGAGAGAGGTACAGAAAGGTTTCTGCGGCAACAGGCGGTATTTAAGGATGGTGTGTTGCCTCCCCGGTGCCAAGATCAAGGACCTCATAGACCAATTGCAGGGCATCCTCAAGGGTGAAGATGAATAGCTAGAAGTCGTAGTGCATGTCGTCACAAATTACATCGGGAAGAGGAGGAAAGAGATTCTTCAGCGTGACTTCAGGGAACTCGAAAGACGGCTGAAAAGCAGGACCTCGAGGGTGTTTATCTCCGGTTTGCTTCCAGTTCCTCGTTCTGGTGAGGGCAGGAACAGAGAGCTAACGGATCTGAATATGTGGCGGAGGAACTGCTGCGGGAAGCAGGGATTTAGATTCTTAGAACACTGGGATCTGTTCTGGGACAAGGATGAATTGTACAAAAGGGACGGGTTGCACCTTTACTGGTGGGGGACCAGCATTCTGGCAGGCAGGTTTGCCATTGCTACACGGGTGTGTTTAAACTAAGTAGTTGGTGCGGGGGATTGGGGAGGGGAGAGGAAATATAAGGATGGAGCTACGAGAAAGAGAGAATAATGAAAGTTAGGAAAGACAACAGAATTAACGTGGCAGAAAGCTCAGGAAGGGATCGGAGAGTATGGCCAAGTGCAATAGGAATCGAAGTGAAAGATAAGGGAAATATTGGATTAAAAGTATTATATATGAATGCACGAAGTATAAGGGATAAAATGGATGAGCTTGAGACTCAGTTGGAAATCGGCAGGTATGTTGTTGTAGGAATAACAGAGACATGGCTGCAAGAGGACCAGGGCTGGGAAATGAATATTCAAGGTATACGTCCTATCGATGAACAGACAGGTGGGCAGAGGGGCTGGGGTGGCTCTGTTGGTGAGGAATGAAATTAAGTCCCTTGTGAGGGGTGACGTAGAATCAGGAGATGTAGAGTCAGTATGAATAGAACTGAGAAATTGTAAGGGCAAAAAAGACCCTAATGGGGGTTATCTACAGGCCCCCAAACAGTAGCTTGGCTATAGGGTGTAAGGTGAATCAAGAGTTAATATTGGCATATCGCAAAGGTAAAGATACGGTTGTTATGGGGGATTTTAACTTGCAGGTAAACTGGGAAAATCAGGTTGGTACTGGATACCAAGAAAGGGAGTCTGTGGAGTGCCTCCGAGATGGATCCATAGAGCGGCTTGTACTGGAAGCTACCAGAGAGAAGGCAACTCTGCATTTAGTGTTTTCCAATGAACTGGATTTGATAAGGGACCTCGGGGTACAAGAGCCATTAGGAGGTAGTGACCTTAATATGATAAGGTTTAAACTACAATTTGAAGAGGGAGAAGGGAAAATCGGACATGTCAGTATTGCATTTAAACAAAGGGGACTATGGAGCCATGAGGGAGGAACTGGCCAAAGTTGACCGGAAAGATACCCTAGCAAGGATGACAGTGGAATAATAATGACTGGCATTTCTGGGAATAATACAGAAGGTGCAGGATCAGTTCATTCCAAAGAGGAAGTAAGATTCTAAGGGGAGTAAGGGGCGACCGTGGCTGACAACGGAAGTCAAGGATAGTATAAAAATAAAGGAGAAGAATTATAACATAGCAATGATGAGCAGGAGGGCAGAGGATTGGGAAACCTTTAAAGAACAACAGAGGATATCTAAAAAGGCAATATGGGGAGAAAAGATGAGATACGAAGGCAAGCTAGCCAAGAATATAAAGGATGATAGAAAAGTTTCTTTAGGTATGTGAAGAGGGGAAAAAATGGTTAAGACCAAAGTTAGGCCCTTGAAGACAGAATCGGGTGAATTTATTATTGGGAACACGGAAATGGCAGATGAGTTGAACAGGTGCTTTGGATCTGTCTTCACTAGGGAAGACACAAATATTCTCCCAGATGTAGTAGTGTCCGGAGGACCTAAGGAAACGGAGGAACTGAAGGAGATTCACATTAAGTAGACAATGGTGTTGGATAGACTGGTAGGACTGGAGGCTGATAAATGCACAGGGCCTGATGGTCTGCACCCCAGGGTACTTAAGGAGGAGGCTCTAGAAATCGTGGACGCAATGGTAATTATTTTCCAATGTTCTATGGATTCAGGATCAGCTCCTGAGGACTGAAGGGTAGCTAATGTTATCCCACTTTTTAAGACAGGAAGAAAAGAGAAAACAGGGAATTATAGACCAGTAGGCCTGTCATAAGTAGTGGAGAAGATGCTGGAGTCAATGATAAAGTATGAAATAGCGGCATATTTGGATAGCAGTAACAGGATCGGTCCGAGTCAGCATGGAATTACGAAGGGGAAATCATGCTTGACTAATCTTCCGGAATTTTTTGAGGATGTAACTATGAAAATGGACAAGGGAGAGCCAGTGGATGTAGTGCACCTGGACTTTCAGAAAGCCTTTGATAATGTTCCACACAGGAGATTAGTGGGCAACATTAGAGCACATGGTATTGTGGGTAGAGTACTGACATGGATCGTAAATTGGTTGGCAGACAGGAAAATAGATGAGGGATTAACGAGTCCCTTTCAGAATGGCAGGCAGTGACTCGTGGGGTATCGCAAGGTTCGGTGCTAGGACCGCAGCTATTTACAATTTACATTAATGATTTAGATGAAGGGATTAAATGTAAAATTAGCAAATTTGAAGATGACACAAATCTGGCAGTGACAGATGTGCGGGGGTGTTGAGATAATGCAGAATAATTTGGACAGTTTGGATGAGTGGGCAGGTTCATGGCAGATGCAGTTTAAAGTGGATAAATGTGAGATTACCCACTTCGGTGGCAAGAACAGGAAAGCAGATTACTATTTGAATGGTGTCAAGTTAGGAAAATGGGAAGTACAACGAAATCTTGGTGTCGTTGTTCATCAGTCACTGAAAGTAAGCATGCAGGTACAGCAGGCCGTAAAGAAAGTTAATAGCATGTTGGCCTTCATAACAAGGGGAGTTGAGTATAGGAGCAAAGAGGTCCTACTGCATTTGTACAGGGCCCCGGTGAAACCACACCTGGAGTATTGTGTACAGTTTTGGTCTCCAAATTTGAGGAAGGACATACTTGCTATTGAGTTAGTGCAGCGGAGGTTCACGCTGTTAATTTCCGAGATGGCGGGTCTGTCTTATGTTGAAAGGTTGGCGCGACTGACCTTGTATACACTGGAATTTAGAAGGATGAGCGGGGATTTGATTGAAACATATACAATTATTAAGGAATTGGACACGCTAGAGGCAGGAAACATGTTCCCGATGTTGGGGGAGTCCAGAACCAGAGGCCACAATTTGAGAATAAGGGGTAGACTATTTAGAACGGAGCTGAGGAAAAACTTTTTCACCCAGAGAGTCGTAGATCTGTGGCAGAAGGAGGTGGATGCCAATTCTCTGGATGCTTTCAAGGAAGAGTTAGATAGAGCTCTTAATAATAGCGGAGTCAAGGGATATGAGGAGAAGGCAGGAACGGGGTACTGATTGTGTAAGATGAGCCATGATCACAGTGAATGGCGGTGTTGACTCGAGGGGCCGAATGGCCTACTTCTGCAACTACTGTCTATTGTCTAATGCTGGTGTGTTACAGATCTACTGAAACAGATTAAATACCGACTCTCCATGTGAAGTTTGTGTATTCTGCCTGGAAACAGGTTCATTTCCTCTGTATTTAGATTTTCACTCACCTCCCCATGTTGTGCAGATTGGTGCGCTGATAGGCTAACTAACTACTGTAAATTCTCTCTGATATCAAAATATGTTGTAGAGTCTGTGGAGCGGGGCTTCGGACGGAGTTGTGTGTGTGTGAAAGGGGTCGGTGGTAGGGTAGATCTGGGGTCATATAAAATAGAAATCCTTCAATACGGAAGTTTTGCGGATACTTCTAAATACCTATCCGTATGTCTTAATGACTCTGAGTGTGTCTATGCATGATTCATGGCCAAACCAGTTTAAGCATTCTCATTAACACCTTCTTAACAATATTCACCTGAACACCGGACTCCAACGCCATTGATGTTAGAAGAATGCCTTTTCAACCCCGAGGTTTTGCAGTTTCGGAGATGTGGCTCGTTTCCTTCGCACTGAACTTCGGTCACCCACACGGACTGTTCGGTTTCGCTGTGCCTTGAGGAGTTGTAGGCGGATGTGGCGAAGCCGCAGCGCAGTTGTCTACAAACAACGTTTGCGTAATTGAGGTTCCAAACCTTACCCTGCACTTTATGCCAGGTGCCGTTATCATAAACCTCCACTCGACCGTCGCATCGGCTTGACCCATCGCTCAGTCTCAGAGACCACATTTCAGCTACGAAAAAGTTAAATTAACAGTTAATATCAAGCGAAAGTATTCATTTTTTTTATTACCGCAGGTTTGATTTTATACAGTAATATCCCCACCTGCTACGCAGGTTGCGACCAACATTTGTAAAGTTTGTCGGTCCATTTGAGGTATAAAAACGATTTTTGTATTTCATGTCAGAAACTGAACTGGAAATATGAGGCATACAAGATAAACTTTGAACATATTGATAAATACTGAAGGTTTTACTTGTTCTGATCCCTGACCAAGGCTACTCCATTGGCGCCGGCGGGTCTTTCATGAAGTCTTTCGTAGTTAAAGTGGTCGACAAAACATAATGCGCAGAAGGAATATTATTTTGCTGCAATATTCTATGTTCTAAGTAACAATTCCAGACTCTACAGTTACTCACCCAATTTAAATGGGGCCCTACATATTGCCCTTCGTCAACTCACCAATAAAATCTATAAAGCAGGTAGTCTCTGCACAGATATTATATTCCGATGTTTTTAGAATTTTACATTATGCTAGAAACTACTACGCTAATAAATGGATTGTCATCATTCTGCAGTCTTGCGCAAAATTAATCTCCAACTTAAAAATTATTCACTGTATAATAAAGTGCTGTCTATTTACAACACAACGGAATGGTTCCATGGCCTTTGTTTACGAAATTAAGGAACAGCAACTGTCTTCTTAATCTCAGTCAGACATGGTCACCACTAAACAACAGGTTCTCGGAATTACTTAAAACGTCACCGTTGTGTAAATTTGTACGACTAAACAGCAGTTTATTTCTGTTCGACATTCTTTGTGACTCACCAGAGCAGATGAGACCAGCGTCATTCACATGTGAACAGTTAAACTGACCCCAGGCTGAGACTGGACAATCGGTTAGTCGGGACTCGTTCCCCAGACAACGGTAATCATCCTTCCACAATGGCCCCTTTCCTTCGCCAAAGTTAGCACCTTTAGGAGTTGCATTTACTGCCCCGCACTTCAGCTGTTCGCAAATAACGGCCGCATCTTCCAGGCTAAAGTATTCATCACAAAGTGTCCCCCACTGGTCGCCGTGCAGGATTTCCACACGGCCAGAGCATCTGCTCTCCCCATCAACCAAGCGTGGTCCATTCTTCCCTGTTTTAGTAATAATTGATGGCAGTTAATTACTCTTAAAAAAAGCAGAGTAAAGTAAGAAAATGTAGAAACAGTTTGATTTTTCATCTTCTACACAAGAGGACTGTCTTACAATAGTTTCTGTGCGGGAGGATTAATTGAAAAGGAACACATTGGATTATACAATGAAGACATGTTCACCTCGTCGAGCTATAAAGAAATGGTTCCAATACCTCAGTTTTAAGTTTTGTAAAATTCTTCTGTGATTCTATGATAAACATGAGAAAATTTGCAAAGATTGATTATACAAGCAACGCACACAAAATTCTGGAGACACTCAGCAAGCCAAGGTAGCATCTATAGGAAATAGTGCAGTCGGTGTTTTGGGACGAGAACGTTCAACAGGATTGGAAAAAAAAAAAACAAAAAAAAAAAAACTGTAGATTCAGAACAATAGTTACTGGAGAAATTAAACTACAAAGTGATAGGTGCAACCAGGAATGGGAAGGGCTGAATTAAATAGCTAGGAATTTGACTAGTGCAAAAGATACAGGTCTGGATACTGAGGAATCTGATTGCGAATGTTGAAATTTCTCGACGATGTTTCCTATGTTTGGATAGTCTAACAACAGAGGATGATGCATTAGAATAGAGTGATGTCCTTTTAGAACGGGTATGAAGAACAATTTCTTTCGCTAGAGAGAAGTGAATGTGTGGTCTTTGTTGCTGCAGGCCACATAAATCAAAGTATTAGTGTATAATTAAGGCAGGTTGAAAGATTTGGAATTAGTTAGAGCATAAGGGGATATGGGGCAAAGACACAGTTTTTAGGCTAAAAGGGAAATGGATTAGACAAGAAGAAATTGCAGAGCAGATTCCATGTGCTGAATGGCTTCATTCAGCTTCGATATCTAATGGCTATGTCGTCTGATGGTTTTGAAAACACTCCACCAATATTCCCCGTCCGGATTCCAATTTCTAGGGAATTCATAAGCTATCACTTGTTTGATTTCACTGGGCATTTTTTCTTTTCGCAAGTGTTGCTTCCTCGCAATATATTTTGTTTATGACAGACTGTTTGAATATGAACATAAATATAATTTCAGACTACTTGTATCACGTAGGAATTCGGAGAAACAACAAACTAACTTTAGTTGAATATAATGTGTTTAATTGCATAATGGTGCTGATGCTTTACAATAGTTCAACTAAGTTAAAAGTATTTTGTCAATTATTTTCATTTGCCCTAATGCACTCAGTATCTGAGGCTTCTCACTTAAGTGTCGAACAATAATTCGCCAGCACTGATGGACTCCAGTTGCCCAGGCATCTTTTCTCCAAGACCGCAATGTTCTGGTGAAACCTTTCACTATGCTCGTTATTAACACAACCAAGATTGGCAGGGAAGAAGTCCAAATGGGAATGCAAAAAATGAATCTTTGGTGACATGTTGCATTTCACGGTTTGATATGCTTGAAGTATCTTTTCAAGCAGCTGCACGTAGTTTAGTGCTCTATAGATGCCGATAAAAAAAAAAAAAATCAACAACCTCCTTGAATGCCTTCCATGTACTTTTCTCCGGTTCTACTGGAAATTCTTCGAATTGTCTATCATTGGTGACTTGTTCGAATTATGGACCATCAACAATGCTTTCTCAAAGATCAGAATCCTTCATAGACATTTTTTTTGTGCCTTGTGACAGCAAATTCCACCCTTACAGTCCTGAACCCAATAATGACTACTAAAACCTGTCCTGCCTTGCAGCAGCCGCGCTGTCTCAGGATGCTCAAGCATGCCTGGATAAGATAGGAAACTTTTCAGCTTACACGTAGGCAACATTTTAATTGAATTGAATTATACCATGAAATAATAAACATAAGTTTATTTAAACTGTAGCCTGATAGGAAAATTTAATGGTGATTTTGATGATCAGTAGCCCGAAATTCATAAGATGCAACGAAAGGTGTTCAGGAAGCAAAATATTTGTTGTCCAGTGTTGCCGATTATATTACTGAATTCTCATTTTCGCCTCCATGCATGATCAATGCTGACAGTTATGAGCCTGTGGTCGTATTGTGAGTGTTACTTTAAGAGCGCCTGGGTGAGGCAGGACTATGACGTCAGTGAAAGGCTGTGGTAGCCCGCTCCGCCTTAAACAAAGAGTGAGACAGGGAGGGAGAGAGAGAGAGGGGGGGGAGAGAGAGAGAGAGAGAGAGAGAGAGAGAGAGAGAGAGAGAGAGAGAGAAAGAGAGAGAGAGAGAGAGAGAGAGAGGGAGAGAGAGGTGGGGAGAGAGCGAGAGCCGTTACTCCGTAATGGGTGAAGTCTAAAGCTTTTCCATTATCAACAAGATTGGGATAATCGACGATACAGAGCGCAACGAATGTGTGATTGTCACTTCGTGTAATAAATAGGAGGAGATTTTGGGGATATTCTGTGGGACCACTTGCGTTAACCCTTGCCTAGGTATATTGTGTGGTAACCAGGCGAAGACGGTATTCCTGTGACAGGTCACTTTTGCTGATAATTCATATATGGACGGATTCTATGGACAATATCTTCGTCGACTATTACTTTGTTTACCTGACGTGCAACGCGTGGAATACTTCGTACTTAACTTTTCTCTATTACCACGTGGATTACAAAAAAAAAAATCTTTCTCTATCAGGTGTTCCGTTGATTACTGAACCTTAGTAATTTGCCATCTTAAGACTTTAATAACTATTCCTACGCTTGATAATTACACATATATACATCTAACACAGTTAACTTTTGTTTGCCTCATTAAGGTACTATATTATGAGTAGATACTAATAAAGATAGCGGTTTTAACATTGAAACCTGACTCAGTGTATAATCTATTACTGCTGGTTCGTTCATAAAACGTTACAATTCGTAACGGATATTAGGGACTTGTCCGGGATCTGAACTAATGTTGAGCTTAATGATTGAATAAATATCGATTTTATAGGGAAAAGTGAAATACACAGTCCCTTTTGATGTACTTGTGTTAGTAAATCAGCAGCAATGGATGTTAGGCAATTTCTGGCATTGCCAAACACTGAGGCATTGGAGAAAGACATAAAGGATGAATTGTTGGCCATTGCCAGTGAACTGAACCGTACTGAGATAAAGCGGGCTATAAGAAAGCCAGAGATTGAGAGGAAAATGGTTGAGCAATATATATCTACGATGGAGTTTGATGAGGAGGTATTAAAGCGGGTTCCTCTAAGTAAAGAGGAGGTCCTGTTTACGACTGGAACAACTGAAGTTGGACAGACGTAAATTAGAAACTCAGAAAAAAAAAAAAAAAGACCAGGCAGTTTGATGCCAGAGAAGCAGGAAAACAGAGGGAAGAAACAGGCAAACAAAATCAGTTTGAGTTAGGGATGCAGAAGATGAGGCACGAGAGTCAAGCTTCAGGTTCTAGGGAATTGGTTGTACCGTTTGTTGCCTGCAGGTTGGTTAAAATGGTTCCTCCATTTGGTGAGGCTGAGTTTAATAAATACTTCCAGCATTTTCAGAAAGTTGCTCAGAAGTTACAGTGGCCAAAAAGGGGTTCGCCTCTTCCTTTACAAAGTGTAATCAAAAGAGAAGTTCAACAGGCGTATTCTGCCTGACCAAATGACGATGCAGCTGATTATGGCATCGTGAAAAAGGCTGTGCTTAAAGCCTATGAACTGGTTCCGGCAGCCCATAGATAAAGATTTAGGAATTTGAAGAAATCTGTGAACCAGACTTATATGTTATGTTCTTAAGAAATGTCTGTATGTTTCGAGCGATGGTGTAGATCTAAAAAAGTAGATGGTGATTTTAACAACTTGAAAGAGTTGGTTTTAATTGAAGAATTTAAAAGGTGCGTCCCTAGTGACATATAGGCATATTTAGATGTGAAGTTTGTTGCCAGGTTGCAGGAGTCTGCTAAATTAGCAGATGAGTATTCCTTAACCCACAATTTTAAATTTATCCCGAGTCAGACCTTCCAAAAGTGTAGTATTCACAGTCACGGTAAACCAGAAATTAAATCCGTGTCTAGTGACACAGCTAATGATGAAGGGAAGCAAGTGAAGGGGAAATATTCTGGTCTTACTTGCCACTATTGTAGGAAATTTGGTCATGATATGGCTAACTGTTTCTTTCCGAGGAAAAAGAAGAAAAAGAACAAGTGGGCCGATCCAGAAGGCTGTGTTGAACGTGTTGAATTACCCATAAACCCACAGGGTTCTGAACATTCTGAAAAAGCTCTCTGAGGTTATGAGATTGAGCAAGTGCCAGTCTGGCATTATATAAAAGACGGAGTGTTAATGAGGACGTGGAAATCACCTTACATCCCTGCAAGTGAGGAATGGGCAATTGTTCACCAAGTTGTAGTTCCTAAACTCTATAGGGATGATATTTTAAATTTGGCAAATAATAAGAGCTTGGGTGGCCATCTAGGGGTGAATAAATTGTGAACGAGATTTTTAAACAATTCTTCTGGCCTGGTTTGAGAAAAAGATGTTGCAACATTTTGCTGGACTTGTCATACTTGTCAGATTGTGGGTAAACCTAATCAGGTCACCCCAGTGGCCCCACTGCAGTCTTTTCCTACATTTGGTGCATCCTTTTCTAAATTTATTGTGGATTATGTGGACCCATTGCCAAAGACTAAAGCTGGAAGTCAGTATTTGCTAACTATTATCTGTACCACATCCAGATTCGCAGAAGCAATACCTCTCAGAAATATAAAAGTTAAAACTGTGGCAAAGGCTCTTACAAAGTTGTGATGTTTTTTTTTTTTACTTTATCTGGTTTGCCCAAAGAAATTCAGTCTGATCAACTAAGTAAATTTAAGTAAGGTTAGTCCTGACGAAGGGTTTCGGCCTGGAACGTCGACTGTACCTCTTCCTAGAGATGCTGCCTGGCCTGCTGCGTTCACCAGCAACTTTGATGTGTGTAAGTAATTTTATGCCAGGATTGTTTCAGCAGGTGGTTTATAAACTGGGATCTAAGCAAATTATGCCTTCTGCATATCATCCAGAAACAAATGGGGCTTTAGAAAAATTCCATTCTACCCTGAAACAATGATTAAGTCATTCTGTAGTGAAAAGCAGAAGGATTAGGATGAGAAAGTGCATTTGTTTTTATTTGCTGCAAGGAAGTCAATACAGGAATCACTCGGCTTTAGTCCATTTTAACTTGTATTTGGTCATAAGGTCGATGATATTTGACCCTGTTAAAGGAACAGTGAATTAATGAGGTCATGCAGATCAATATGTTAGACTATGTTTTGAAATTCAAAGACAGATTACACAAAGCTTGTGGCTTAGCAGTGGGAAACTTAATGGTTTCTTAAGACAAAAGGAAATGCTGGTATGATAAACCGGCTCGTGTGAAAAAAAATTCCAGTTGGGAGTATAAGCCATTGTGTCATTGCCAGTCCAGACAAACACACTTCAGGCGATATATGATGGTTCTTGTGAGGTTTGGCTAAGATAAATGATGTGTCAAAACTCTAAACCGACGGAAGCCAACTCAGTTACGTCATATAAACATGCTCAAACCATATTTTGATAGACAATGTGCAGTTGTGACTAGGGTGGAAAATAACAATGAGTCTGGCAACCCTGGGAACGAATAAGTTGACCCATCTGAGGTTTTCTATAAAGCAAACATTGTTTCAGCTAGATGAGCGAACTCGAGTATTTTGAATTTGATTAATGAAAAATTGGCCCACTTACAGCCGCAGCAGCGACGGGAGATGAAACAGTTAGTTATGAAATTTAAAGATTTCCCGATGTCCTGAAACTAACGATTATAGCCCCCCATGATGTCCACGTCGGGCATTCTAAACCGATTAAACAACATGGTTATCGCATAAATATTGAAAAATGTAAACTTGCTGAACATGAAATTGTGTATATGCTGAAAAATGGTATTAATCAGCCTTTTAACTCAGATTGGTGTTCACTTCGTGTTATTGTGCCTGAACCAGATGGTCGTGTTAGATTTTCAGCGATCATAAAAAGGTGTATGCTGTAATAAAAAAAAAAAAACAGATGTTTATCCGAACGCCAGAGTGAATGATAGCATAGGCAAAGTTGGAAAAGCTAATTTTCTTGCAAAGATTGATCTATTAAAAGGGTACTGCTGTGTTCCATTGACGGATAAAGGTAGAGAAATTTCTGCATTTGTAACGCCTTTTGAGTTGTATGAATACAACGTTTTGCAGTTTGGAATGAAAAATGCCCCAGGATCATTCCAGAGAATGATTAATTCTGTATTTGAAGGGTTAAAACACACAGATGGCTATATTGATGATTTAGTCACAGGGAGTGACATGTGGGAAATACATATCTCTGCGGTGGAGGAGGTGTTTGAAAAGCTCTCGAAGGCCAACCTTACAATTAACTTAGCTGAGAGTGAACTTGGTCATGCCACTGTGACCTACCTTGGTTATGTTGTAGGTCAGGGCTTGGTTAAGGAAAATGGTTAAGAAGACAAATTAATCTCCAATTGATCAACAAAGTTTGATTTTGCAGCAATATGATATTATGATAACTCACAGTAAAGGCAAATAATATAATATCATTGCGGATTACATTTCTAGCTGTTAAGCTTACAATGTATTTTAAGACTGAAGTGGACTTTATTTTGATGTATACGCTTCTGCAGTGTGTTATATTTGGCCGTAGTATGCTATACAACAACCGTACATGTATTTCACATTTTGAAGTTTGTAGTTAAAATTTTGCTCTTTTAGATCACATGTTTCCTTTTTGGAGGGAAGTGTTAAAGCTTGAGGTCGTACTGTGAGCGTTACTTTTATATCGTCTGATTGAGGCGGAACTATGGCGTCATCACAGGCTGTGGCAGGCTGCTGTCGACTTGAACAGACAGAGGGACAGAGAGAGAGAGAGAGAGAGAGAGAGAGAGAGAGAGAGAGGAAGAGAGAGACATTACTCTCGTAGTCTACGCAAGACTTGGATGGAACTACGAACTGCCGGGGCAAGGTTGCTCCAGAAAGGGTGAAGTCTAAAGCTTTCCCATTACCCAAAAGTTTGGGTTAATCGACGGTACTAGCAACAATGAATGTGTGACTGTCAATTCGTGTAATCCATAGGAGTAGATTTTGGTGATATCCTGTGGGACCACTTGAGTTAACCCTTGCCTGGATATGTTGTGTGGTAACCACGCAAATATGATATTCCTGGGACAGGTTTCTTTTAGTGATAATTCGTATATGGACGGATTCTACGGACAAGATCTTCGGCGACTATTACTTTGTTTAACTTACGTGGAACCTGTGGAATGCCTCGTACTTACCTTTTCTCTGCATTACTGCGTGGATTACAAAAATAAATAAATAAATAAATAAAATCTCTCTCCATCATTTGTTCCGTGACTTACTGAAACTTTCTAATTTACCATCGTAAGACTTTAATAACTATTCCTAAGCTTGATAGTTACACATATATACACATAACACTGTCAACTTTTGTTTATCTCGTTAGGTTACTATATAATGAGTAGATACTAATAAAGTTATGGTTTTAACATTGAAACCTGACTCAGTGTATAATCTATTGCTGCTGGTTCGTTACTAAAATGTTACAATTCGTGAGATGACATTTCTTATGTTCCGTTGCGGAAAATTCTGCTGTTAAATCCACAGAGTGTCTCGACCTAATTACATTCCTATATAATGCAGTGGAGAGATGGCTGGGAATGTTGTGACACTCGCATTGAGGATGATTAGTTTTATTCGAACTATTATTTTGTGCCTTTCATTCTTTTTAAGTTTCTGATTTCATTTGAATTATATTTCTGAAAATATTTCCATGTGCTTCCAGTCAATTTAGAAGTGCTTCCTGAAAAAGTTCCTTCCAACTAAAGATAAAATCGCAGCATATTTTTGTGTATTGTTCGTATGTGTTTTATTTGCACCCCTTTCTCTACTTTGTTACATTTGTAATGTGTTCCACCATGTCGTCCGTCAATAAGACGATAAGAATTGCTGCCTAACTTCCCATTGCCTCCCTCTTCAGTCACCAGCATTTGTTTGTTTCTTTTTGTGCAGCTACATCGCTAGTCATTAAGGACTCAGTGTTTAAATGCCGAAATACTTTGTAAATATGCTAAATGTCATTGCTCTGCGCCTTTGTAATTTATCAGTCTATTGATGAGGTTTTGAGAGAGCCTCTTCTTTCGGCCCTTCTGATTTGCAAATATAAGTGTTCTTAACATCCTCCTTAAGAACCCCACATTCAACACAGACATTATTGTTGACCAATGACCAATTCTACGAATATCTCACCACCATCTTATTAAACTGCCAGTCAATTTCACATCAAAATAATATCGAACGATTCTGTCCTGAGACAACTTATTTTTTTTATGAAGCAGAATTATGGATAACTGACCTCTGCTTTCCAAGTGCAAGAAAGGCTTGCTATTGATTTGTTCTGAAATCCGTTACTCACCAGAACAGGTCAGACTGACATCGTTCTTGTGGTTGCACTGATGAGCCCTTGTGAAATATGGACAGTCGTATAGGCTCGACTCATTACCTTGACATTTAAAGATATTGTTCCATATACGTCCTTTTCCCTCCCCAAAATAAGCTCCTCCTAGCACAGAAACAGCGACTCCACATTGAAGTTGATTGCACACTACGTTGGCATCATTCATATTCCAGTGCAGGTCACACACCGTTCCCCATTTTTCACCAAACTGCACTTCCAGTCTTCCCGAGCATTCGTCATTTGCAGACACCAATCTTGCAGTTCTGTGACCTGAGAAATATGCGAAGAGAAAATATGAGAATGAAAATTATTACAATGTACAGTCAAATCATATTGCGTTCAGCATTTATCATATTCCGAAAGCATGGGGTTCCAATCTGATCTGCGAGAGATGACCTGGTTATCCAACAACAGATTGCACCGTACTTATTCATTTCTGATGAATTTATTTTAATGTACATTTTTGCACAACCATGTTTTAAAGCTAATATGCGTAAGAACAAAGCAGCTAGTAAAATCTGGATCGAGAATATTCTAAAATCAATAACAGACAATCTTTATCGCAGGTGTGTTCGCCTTTTTATCGACATCATCCAATTTGACATCAGGATATCAGAACTCAGCAAAAAAGTCCCCGTGCTCTATAATTAAGGCCAAATAAATGATCGTTCACTTAACGAGCTACTTTTCGTTCTGCACTAGCCACTGTTGTCTCCAGCTGTATTGCCTACAGGAATTGAAAGGCGTTTTGCCGAATTAACCTTCATTGACACTCATGGTCACACCGCCTCAGTAGAAATATCGCCAAACTTCTCTGACTAAGTCTTTGAAACAGAGAGTATAGAAACACCCTATCAGGACTGACTTCTCGTTGCCCATCAAGAAGTCTACCTGAGCTAACGAATTTCTTTTTTTCGCTCCATATCAAACCAAGCATTTCTTACTCAGGGACCTTTTCCAGTGCCTTTGAAATTATATAAATGTATCTGTTTCTATTGTTTCCACTGGCAGACCATGCTATATGCACAACATTCTCTGTGTAAAAAAAACAAGTCTCGTAAGCCTATTTCGCCGTCCCGAGTTTCGTCTGACAGCTTGCATTCTATCTGCACAATATTCCACCCTTCGAGATCGATCACTAAAATACTGTCCTACCTGCGACACTGATGATTTTACAAACCTCAATACGGTAATCTGTCCTGCTATCTTCAACTAACATCACCGAATGTGGTCCAAAGTTTATTTTGTTTAAAGCGGTCGAGTCCTGGGAACCTGTTCCTGGTTCTTTGCTGTTCCCTCTACAGCTTAATAACACCTGTTCCATGCTGTAGCGATCAGAACTGCACATGATACCAAAAGTGCATTGGAATTAACATGGCATGGATATTCATCCTGATGTCCCCACAGCTGTATTAAAACCCTCGGCCAGTGAAGACAAATTTACCATATGCCTTCTTCACAATCCGGTCTGTTTGCATTGCCAGTTCTGCTGTAACAAATAATAGTGCTTGCTCCTTCTGTTCAACAAAACTTAACAACTATTCACTTTCTCCCTTTCTTAACTTCCCAAAATAATCTCTTCGCAAATATGTGATTAAATTAGAACTTCTATGCCTTTATACAACCTCAAATTTGATCCAGATCCGATTTTACCGATGGACAGCCTGCTTGACTATCGACTATACTGAGTACTTGGATGTCACTGCACATTTAAAAATCATGCGATCTGCATTGTCATTCAAATACCGATAATATGACGGATAACAAGTCTCTTATCACCAATAAATGGTGAATTACCTCACTCTTGATCTCAGGTGGTTCAACCAACATTAAAATCCAAAACATTTACACCCTTGCCAATTCACTTGATCAGCTTTATATACTGTATGGCATAAACTATATCTTTGCACCCGATTTCCCACGGATGTAGCCAGCTCGATTATCCTAATGCAGATTTTCTTTTTTTCCGTCTTGCGATTTTCTTCCAGTAACGAACCATTGGTTGATGTCAGGGTCACCAGTCTTCAATTTTATGGCTTGTACTTGCAGGCCTTCATAAATAAAGGGAAGAGTTATCAAGCCTGCAATCATTTACTGATTCAGACATGCCTAACAGAAGTACAGATTTCATCTCATGGATCTTCGCAGTGTTTTCCAATTGTTCAGTTGTTCCTCGTAATGCTCGATGATAGCATACAGAACATTTAAATTTAATATTTGATCTCTGTTAGCGCATTACAGAGGTCATTCACTCTGTCAGGGCAACATCTCCGTCATATCTTATTTAATTTAAATGTTCGGCTTTTAATTGAATGTGAATATCTGACTGCTTTTCCACCTGATAATTTATATATTTCTATTAGATCATCATTCATTTTTTACTTCCAGTTGGGTCAGAAGCACTGGGTTTGTCGAGCCTCATAAATAAAATCGAGCGTTTTAGGCACAATTTTTATTCATCTCGTCTTCTCCTCCTCGTGCAAACTCTCATGTTTCTTGCAAAATTGTGAGCAGAACTGCAGATAATGCTCTAAGTGTGGCCGACCCAGCGTTGCGTCATAACGACTCAACTCCTTAATTTTACAGTGTCACCTGGAGAGCTAAAGCCATATGCTATATTTCGTCCATTATCCACCTCCATTGTAAGATCAGGGGAGTATGGTGAAACAGCTTTCTGTACATCAAAAAATCGTCAATATGTCACCTAACACTCTTTCTTGTTGTATATGTCTTGTCGCTGTTTTCTAAAAAAAAACATTACCTCAATTGTTTCGGATCATTTTTTTTAATGTTCTAACCCACGTTCAATTTGTTCTTTATCCACGTGTAGCCAAATATAATATTTCTTTCCATCAGTATTTCCTAGATAGTTATCATACCACCAGTATTTATGTCAACTCATTGATATATAGCACACAAAACAAAGTTATCAGCACCAGTGTCTGAGGTATAGCGCTGGTCAGTTTGCTAACATGAAAATCATTCTTCAGTCTTTCTTCCGATGTGCAGTACATTGTCTAACTAATTAACTTGCTGGACTTTGAAACAATGCGCCTGACATTTCAGAGATATTACTGTGCAAAATTATGAAAACGCATTACTAAAGTTTGCTTTTCTACCTGGATCAATATTCTCAGATACTCCACAAACACTCAAATAAATTAGTGAGAAGTGATTAACTCACACAAAGCTATGACAAATAATCCAATCCGCAGCTGCATTTCCAGTTATGCTTCATCTGGATGAATACAAATACTGTACTGTTGTTCTGAATACCAACCCTTGGGCCCACTTCGTCAGAAGCCAAGAAGTAGGCCAGACAATGGTTGCACAGCGACATGAACAATTTTAACAATATTATTAAAAAGGTATTTTCATACTTAAGAAACGCTGAAACGAATCAATTACATTTTATTGATAACAATGCACACGTTATAATTCCTGATGTCAGGGAAATATCATAACATATGTTTGTTCCGTTGTATGTCAATCATGAGAATACATTTCCCCAGCTATGTCCTGCCCTATTGAACTAAACAGCTAGTCCTGACGAAGGGTCCCTGCCCGAAGCGTCGACTGTACGTCTTCCTAGAGATGCTGCCTGGCCTGCTGCGTTCTGCAACAACTTTTATGTGCGTTGCAGGTAGTTCAGGTATGCCAGCTGTGAAGCTATGAAACTGGATTGCTGCCATGGGAAATGCTGGAAAGAAACGAGGTGTGTGGGGAGGGGAAGAGAGAAAGAGAAAGAGAGAGAGAGAGAGAGAGAGACTGAGAGTGAGTGAGAGAGAGAGAGAGCCAGAAAGTGTTGATGTGTCTACTCTTCGCAATATGAAACCTTTCTTTTTTGATGCAAAACAAAATCACTGAAGCTCACATATAGAGCTTGTATAGAGATGGTTGCATTGCCTCCCTTGCAGATTCTATTCGCACTGTGCAGCAGCTATTTCTTAGCATCTTCTAAGTTACACATACTGTTGTGTCTGTTCCTATCTCTCTTCCCCTGTTCGCCGTTTTTTATAGACTTTGCTGTCTATATATCACCCTTTTTCAAAGTATGCCATAAAGGATTGTCCGCACTGATATTCGGGACACTTTGCAAATTATTAAGGCAATTTTCTTAGTACTTGCAGAATTAACGACATTTTTCTTCATTCTTGGCAAGCAGCTAAGTTGACTGATAATTTCTACAATGCTGTTTTAAGTGATATGGGGCTGAATTAGTCATCAAGTGTGAGATCATTCATGCGATCAGTATAAATGCTGCATAGTGCAAATAGTACAAATATTCTTTTGTTGTTATCCTGCTGTGACATTCTGAGCCTATCCATCATGATATCGATACCATCGCAGTCAAACTGCGCACAGCACGGACTAAAAATTCCAAATGCTGTGACTACCACTTCAGAAGAGCCTTTCAGGGGCGCCTACACGGTAGTGCGCAATTATATTAAAGCTCGTGGTGTCAGAATTTAGAGACCAATTCTTGCGTCCACAGTAAGTATTTTCGATGTCTCCCTGTGAATGCACGGGTTTCCCCCCACATCCCAAAGACCTACCGGTTCGTTGGATAATCGGGCATTGTAAATTGTCCCGGGATTAGCGACAATACTTTACAATTAATTCTACAATACCATGCTTTCACCGGCGTCAAAACGCATGATTATCTGGCAGTGCATCGGTGGATCAGCCCTGATAATACTCAATGACGTTTAGAATATTAGGACAAATTGCCTAATCTGTCTGACAAGATGGAGCCAGGATCGTTTCCCGAAACGAAAATCCTGCCCGAATAACCTAGTGCAATTTTTGAGGACATTACAAGCAGGGTAAACAGAAGAGATGTAATATATGTTGTGTACTTGGATTTTCTGAAGGCCTTTGAAAAAGTGCCGCACATGTGGCAGCTTAGGTCTCCATGGAATTACAAGGAACTTATTAGGGTGGGTGCAGCAATGGCTAATCGGGAGAAAACGGAGAGTGGGAATAAAGGGATCCTATTCTGGCTGTCTGCCAGTTACCAGCGGAGTTTCACATGGGTCAGTGTTGGGACAGTTGCTTTTTACTTTGCACAGTATGTCAATGATTTGGACTATGGGCCTAATGGATTTGTGGCTAAATTTGCCAATGATACAAAGATCGGTGGAGAAGTGAGTAGTGTTGAGGAAACAGAGAGCCTGCAGAAAGACTTCGATAGTTTAGGGGAATGGACAAAGTAGCAGATGAAATACAGTGTTGGAATGTGAATGATCATGCACTTCGATGGAAGAAATAAACGGGCATACAATTATTTAGAAGGGGAGAGAATTCAAAATGCAGGGATGCAACGGAATTGGGAGTATTTGGGTAGGATACCCTAAAGGTTAACCTCCAGGTTGAGTCGGTGGTAAAGAAGGTAAATAAAATGTTAGCATTCATTTCTAGAGATATAGAATAAAAGAACAGGGATGTGGTATTTAGGCTCTATAAAGCACCCGTGGGACCACACTTGGAGTAGTGTGTGCAGTTTGGGCTCCTTATTTTAGAAAGGATATGTTGATATTGGAGGTGGTTCAGAGAAGATTCACGAGAATGATTCCAAGAATGAAAAGGTTACCGTATGAAGGACGTCTGCCAGCTGCTGGACTGTATCCCTGGAGTTCAGGAAAATGAGGGGGATCTCATAGAAACATTCCGAAAGTTAAAAGGCCTGGTCAGATTAGATATGCCGAAGTTATTTCCCATGGTAGGAGAGTCTATGGCAATACTTCAGGATGGCAGGACGTCCATTTAGAACAGAGATGCAGTGAAATTACTTTAGTCAGATGGTGGTAAATCTGTGGAATTTTTTGCCATAAGTGGCTGTGGAAGCTGAACCATTGGCTGCATATAAGGAAGAGATAGACACGTTCTTGATTAGCCGGGCATCAATGGTTATGGGGACAAAGCAGGCGAGTGGGAATGACTGCAAGAATTAGATCAGCCATGATTGAATGGCGGAGCAGACTGGATGGGACTAATAACCTACTTCTGTTCCTATATCTTATGGTCTTATGGACTTCATATCCGCCATCTTAAGCATTCGCTCTACCTGGTTGTGAACTAATTGTCACTATTACCATAGGATTTGAGAGCAAAAGTCAACATCGGCCAATTTCATGGTACTTACTATGCAGGGTTTTGGAAACAACTCCATTGAACTTACAGAAAATTGGTTGCTATAAGGGAGCCCGGTCAGGGAGTCACATGTCACCATTACATGCAAATATACCATTTTTTTCTTTTTTACCATCACTCTGAAGGCGTCCTGAAAATATTTCACTAAACCATACAGTATCTAGCAACCACTGTTCAAGCAGGTAACCAGCTACTACACTGCGCGTGCGCTTGTGGTGCGAACTTGACAGAGATAATCTAGCAATGAGATGAAAGTTGCACTGAATGCATTCACGTAGGGGTCTCTCACTCGGTGACACTCAACTAGTGTCATGTCAACATGAGAATTCAAACTGCAGTTGCTATAATTTAGATGTTAAACCAAAATCTTAGACATGCTCCATATCTCAGGTGACATTTGTAGGCGTACGTATAGAATTACTGTATTTGTTCACCCGAGTCCCCCGTGTTGCAGCTGGAAATATTGAAGGAAAAATAGATTGCAGAGAAGATGGTGCAAAAGAAGCGTAAATCCTGTTTTTCAGTCCACATTTTCTTTCCGAGTTGCGGATTTATTGCAACATTTTCTGCTATTATTTCGTTTCTTGGGAGCTGATAGTTTCTCATCGTCAGCTCTATTCGCAGTTGCTGCTTAACTGACTGTTCTTCGGTGACCGGGGAGACAAGGGATTTGTGTTCCTCTAGAGGATTGTAATAAAAGAATGGTACAAATATGGTGAATACACGCGTTATTTATATTAGAAATGATATATCAAACCCTGAACGCATATATTTCGCGGAGATAGGAAATACATCAAAAGGACTCGAAGGACAAGTTCTTCATCCAAACGGTGGTAAGTAGATGGACGACCCGCAAGAGGAAGTGATTGAGACGGGTAAAGTGACAATGTTTGAAAGCCACTTCGACAGATTAAGGACAGGATTTTTTTTTGATGGGCATAAGGACTCACGTGATCAACTAACGCAGCTTATCATGTTGGCCGTCATGGGCTATCTGTTTTCTTTTTTTTTGGGTGGCGAGAAGGGATGAAAGTGGGAGAACTGTCCCCGTATTGTTTCACTCTACTAACCAGCAGTTGCATGTGCTGGATCCCGGAACAATTGAAAATAAATTTTGGAGGAACTCGGAGGCAAGACTATCATATGTCAGGGAAGAGGAATTTTCGATATTTAATAAAAAGATATCAAAACTGAAACCACAGGCTTCACGTGAGGGACTAAATAATTCAGAAGGACGTAAGAGGGAACTTTTCACCGACGTACTTGGACAGAAAATATTTGGAGGGAGATAGGGCAGGACAGTTTCTCTGTCATGGTCCGGTCCCTGAAGTCCATATTCCGGTTCAAGGTCCGGTCCATCGACCCATGATCCAGGTTTTCCTGTCTACCTTGTTTCTGGCTTGTTGAGCTCTAATTGAGTCAGCTGATGCTCGTAGGGGCTGGCTGCATAAATACCTTAGAGACCAGAGTGTGGCTGCTATATTGTTCTTGTCCTTACTCCTTGTATCCCTTCCTCTGCCTTCTGTTTCCTTGCCTGAAGCCCTGCCTTGTCTTCCCGAAAACTCTCGCCTTGCCCTGCATTGCCTGAAGCCTTGCCTTGTCTTGCTGGTAACTCTCGCCTCGCCTGAAGTTCTCGTCTCGCCTTGCATTGCCTGAAGCCTTGCTTTCTCTTGCCGGTAACTCTCGCCTCACCTGAAGTTCTCGTCTTGCCTTGCATTGCCTGAAGCCTTGCCTTGTCTTGCTGGTAACTCTCGCCTCGTCTCGTCTGCAGTCTTGTCCTGGAGCTACCCTGTACCTAGCTCCGTTCCTGTCCTTTGTCTCCGCCCAGGTAAGCCAGGCCGTCTTGCCGTTACGTGCGGTTGGTTCTGTCCCTTTCTGTTCCATGCCTCCGTCGGGTGGTGATCCGCGCCCTGCCCAGGTGAATCGCGCACTGCCCAGCAGAACCGCGCTCTGCCCAGGTGAACCGCGCTCTGCCCAGGAGTACTGCGCCCCGCCCAGGGGATTCGCCCCCTGCCCAGGTCATCCGCGCCCTGCCCGGGAGTACCCCACCCTGCCCAGGAGTACCGCGCCCTCCAAGGGGGAGCCTGCCTAGCCTCAAACCTGAAGACTCCAGCCTCCTGCTTAGTCTCAAGCCTGAAGACTTCAGCCTCCTGCCTGGCCTGAAACCCGAATATTCCAGCCTCCTGCCCGGCCTCAAGCCTGGAGATTCCAGCCTCCTGCATAGCCTCAAGCCTGAAGACTCCAGCCCCCTACCTAGTCTGAAGCCCGAGTACTCCAGCCTCCTGCCTCCTGCCGAGCTTCGCCTCATGTCTCCAGCCTCCTGCCTCCTGCCAAGCCTCGCCTCAAGTCTCTGGCCTCCCATCTCCTGCCAAGCCTCGCCTCGTCTTTGGCCTCCTGCCTACTGCCAAGCCTCGCCTCAATTCCCTGGCTTCCTGCCTCCTGCCAAGCCTCGCCTCAATTCTATGCCCTCCGGCGTCCTGCCAAGCCTCGCCTCAAGTCTGTAAGACTCCAGCCCCGCCCTGCCTGCCAGCCAAGCCTCGTCCTTACCTAGTTCTGGGGTCCGACCCAGAGGCAGGACGCAAGTGCTGGGTTCTTGTCCAGTCTCTGGCTTGGAGTCCATGCCCGGGCTCCTAGCTCTTTTGTCCAGTCCTGTTCCAGGTTCCTGGTTTTCCTGTCCATGTCCTTTTCATCGCCCTGTATCCTAGTCCTGTCCCTAGTACTTCAGTAGCTGTGTCTTACACTTGGGTCCGTTCCGAGCCACCCTCCTTATGACAGTCTGTGCCATGTTGCGCTGTTATTTTAGAGTTGCAAAACCCTTGCCGCTGGAACATGTACAAACAGACTATAGAGGAAATGATCTGTGGGGGGAAGAGAAATTCCCGACGTTTTAGGTCCAGATCTGTGCAGTCCTGACGATATCATTTTACCTGCCACCACAGATGCTGCTCGACACTGCTCCAGTAGATAAGCTGACTATCGAGTATATATGCACTTGCTGTTGATAATTAATTAATAACACAATAGAAGTACGATAACACGAAATTCTAATCCAACATACGGTGAAACCCGACATAAACTGTATTTAGTTCGACATAAGATGTGGAGAGCGGTCCCTACCGGGTATTAGACATCGGAGACATCCCAGACAACAATCAAATTACGAGACCGCAGATACAAAAGTCTGACTTTTACCTTCGCAAATAACGCCGACATCGCTTTTGTGTGAATTGTAGTCCAACCATTCATCAGTTGTGCACTCCTGCTGAGAGGCCTCGATCCCGCCGCATGGATGATACTTCATCAAAACGGGTCCGGACCCTTTTCCAAAGTGAGCATTCTCCAGGGTTTTCTGCGCGGCGCCACAGTGCAGCTCCCCGCACACCATAGCCGCGAACTTCAAATCCCAAATATCACCAGCCACAGTCCACCAATCTCCCTGATAGTGAATTTCTACTCTTCCAGCGCATGGACTGCTACCATTCACCAATCTGAACATTAGTCTTTCTGAAAAATAAACAGAAAATAAACTATCACAGGTTAGCGACAACTTAAACCTTCCCAAACGTTCAAATTCTACATGAACAACAGGGACATCAGGCTGTGGCAAACCCCGAATGTGCTGCTTAACGTAATGAAAGCACTCAGTGAACTAAATAACGTCTGGAGAACTGAGAGTCAGCCAGTTATTCCAGGGGAGGAATGCGTGTCTCCCTGGAAACCGAGATGATCTGCTTTAACGTTCCTTCTGATATGTTTTACAGCGTTGCGTGTCAACCATTGCTCTGATATGAAAAGTTTTACAAGTCCTCCAAGCTGTGCATCACTGTAAATGTTTAAATGTGAGGAAAATTCCAGCTGCGCGTCAACAATGGCTAAGTGCGCGAATGTTTTCAGTTACTGCCCGGCTGCACTCTCACGCAGCTGAGAGGGAACATTGACTACTAGCTCGTTTTCACTCTTCGGAGAGCTGCTGAAGGGCTACTTTTACAGTGCCCCTACTCTACTCAGTCCGCAGCTCATCTTTCGGGTAATCGATCGAAATCTTATTGGAGTTGTGCAAACTTTCCTGGAACTGGGCACCATTGGAAAAAAAAAAGAGTCGAAATGAGACGTCAGCTCAGCAATAAAAGGAATGAATAATAGGAGATTGTCTTAACGTTTCGCAATAAATAAGGTCAGCAGAAATTCTTTCTCTGCTAACTGTGCTGCATGATGTTTACTGATTGACGTAGTTCCATGAGAAGAGCAATCGCCTTTTTGCCAGATCCTCGATAACAATTAGTTTCAAAAAAAAAAAAACAGCACATCGCTTATTGAAAATTTATCTAGGTTACCTGACGGTTCAGACGTAGAGTCTTCCGGGCGGCCTGAAACGAGAAATGTACAATTAGATTTCTCTGTGTAGCTGGTGGGGAGTGCACTTCTGGCGTTAGGAGGTAATTGTAAGAGGGATATCAAATTATTATACAATCAGTGGTAAGAACACCCGCCCCGTCACCTCATCACACATACATGCCCCACCTTCCTCCCAGCCCAACCCACCCCCACCAAAACCCAGCCATCTAGACTCTTTACTTTGTTATGTAGTTCTGAGAACGCAGCTGCAATTCTCACAATAAATTTCAAAAGCAAAACAATTTCAAATTATCGCTTTGACAGACTTATCCATCTAACCCCACTGCACGCTGCTACTCATTTATTTCCACATAGTACAAATGACGGGACGTTATTCTTTCCACTAAATTGCGTAACAGTCTCCTTGCTGAAATTTTTCTTCTGTGTAAAAAAAAAACAATTTGAATGCAGAATAATGACGTTATTCGTCTCATAAATAATCCTGTTTTCCACTCTTTCCACTTAGCCACAACAAAGAATGTTTGTCTGTGGATGCCGATAGAAAGACATTGTAATATCTATAAATGCTTTTGTTGGTAAACTGGGTGCGCTGCAAAAACGGATTACGGTTTTCTTCCACTCTGGGTGTTCCGATCAACTTTGCTCCTGTGACAGGGACTGGGTGATGCGTTCTTATTATCCTGTAATCAATTTCTAACAAGTGGAAGCTGCATAGTTATATTCAACGTCACTGTCATAAGTTATTGAACTGAACCACTCTCCAGCCTGGTTCCAGTTGAAACACATTCTTCAAATTATGCTGTCAATAAGGAAGTGTTGACGCTCATTACGTCAGGTTTCTTTCTCATAAGTCGTAATATTTATAAATTATGGTCAACCTCCGAACTGGAAATCATGACGACTTTTTTTTAATATATTTTTTCGGCCCCGCAGCCTGTAGCGCATCGATTTATGTTATCCGTCTGATCGCGTGGGGTTCCCGCCGGTTTCCTACCACATTCCAAAGATGTGACGGTTATGGTTCGTGAGTTGTGAGGGCATGCAATTATGCCTCCATAAGCGTAGTGATATTTTGCGCAGCCTAGCCATAACCTACTGATTAAGTATGACGCAACCAGCATATTTATATGTCATATGTTTCGAACTATGTATGACAAATAAATAAAGATGATCATATCTTTATTTTTCCTGACATTTGAAACATTATCACCCCAGCTGGTTCTGTTGACTAAACCTCGTCATTGTTTTTGAGGAAAAACTAAACTTATAATTATTTTATGAGCTGTCGATAAGAAAGAAATCAATCAAACGCTCTAATCGACGGACATTTCCAAAGAAGAAAACAAAACAGTTTAGTTCCTCTTCTCATTATTTTCCTTCATCCTGCATTTGTTGCATCTCACGGCATCCCATCAACTGCCCTGTGCATGATAGTTTAGGTTCCACTAAGCAACAGTTCATGATCTCCAATTAAACAAACAGTCAGAAAGGTATCGCTTCTGGCAAGATCCCAGAGTACCGGGAGAAACAGTCAAGCTCACGGGAAAATATACACTGTACATCTCGCACATAGCATCGTCGGTTAGAATCATAATCACGTCTCTACAACTGCGCAGTTACAGTACGACAGATTAGAACGTAACGGATACTTCTACAACGTTGCAATAATAGGGACGTTGCACTCAGACACCGGGAATCGGTGTCCTGCTATAAACTGAAGCAATCTCTGTGTGATGTAGTACGTCTCCATCTGATAATCGGCCTTTGCCCACTTCCCAGATGGAAGCTTCATCTTATGTTAACTGGGAACTATAAATTGCTCCTGGGATATGTCCAAAAGTCCATAAGACATAGGAGCAGAAATAGGAGATTTGGGCCTTCGAGTCTGTATTGTCATTTCATCATGACTAGTCCAATTTTGTTCTTAGCCCCAAATTCCTACCAACTCTCCATATCACTCCCTAGGTTAAGAATATTTCAAGCTCTGCCTTAAATATTAATCAAGACTTGGCTTCCACCGCTGAATGTGGCAAAGAATTCCACAGATTGACCAATCTCCGGCAAAATAACTTTCTCTTCCTATCCATTTTAAAAAGCTGTGTCCACTGGTCTTAGAATCTCCCACCATTGGAAACATTCTCTGCAGATTTACTCTGTCAATGCCTTTCACCATTAGATAGCTTACAATTAAGTCACGGTTCATTCTCCTGTATTGGTCCATACACGCCCAGAGCCATCGAACACTCTTCGATGTCAAGCCGTTGAATCCTGATTTTTTTTTCTCTCTTGAACCTCTTTTGAACCCTCTTCAGCTTCAGCACATCCTTTCTAAGATAAAAGGCCCAAGATGCTCACAATATTCCAAGTAAGGTCTGCCCTTTGCTATATGAAGTCTAAGCATTACACCCTTGCTTTTAGATTCTAGTCCTATGAAATG
Organism: Mobula birostris; assembly: GCF_030028105.1. Taxonomy (NCBI): domain Eukaryota; kingdom Metazoa; phylum Chordata; class Chondrichthyes; order Myliobatiformes; family Myliobatidae; genus Mobula; species Mobula birostris. The sequence goes on from NC_092377.1 coordinate 145,323,457, forward strand.
AATGCTAATCTCACAGTTCCCTTCCTCACCACAGACTCAATATGCAAATGGTTTCACGAAATCCTGGATTTGGACTCCTAAGCCCCTTTGCACCTCAGTTTTTTTCTTCTTCTTCTCTCAATTTAGAAAATAATCAGTCTTTTCATTTCTTCTAACACAGTGCACGACGATACATTTTTCGATACACTATTCAATTTGCCACATTTTGCCCATTCACCTCATCCGTCAAAGATATTCTATAGCCTCTCCATTCCTCCAAACCACCTGCCCCACCACCAGTATCCATATCATCTGCAAACTGCAAGAAAACTGTCAATACCATAATCGAGAGCATTGGCATGAAACATAAAAACAAAAAAGTTTCGAACCCAGTCCCCTGTGGAATACCAAAGTCACCGGCAGCCAGCTCTAAAATGCTCCCTCAAATTCCCGGTCCTTGCCTCCTGCCAATCAGCCAATGTTTTCTCCATGCTAAATTCTTTCCTGTAAAACCATGGGCTACTAACCTGTTACGCAGCCTCATGGGTGGCACCTTAACAATGGTCTTTTGAACATCCAAGTATACAACATAAAGCGATTCACATTTGTCTACCCTGCTTGTTATTTCCGCAAATAATTCCACTAGATTTGTCAGGGAAGATTTCCCCTTCAGTAAACTTACCGACTGCTGCCAATTTTATCATGTGCTTTCAATTACCCTCCCTCCCTTAAGAATAGCCTCAAAATAATTGCTCACCACTCAGGCTAGCTAACTGTTCTATTGCTTCGTTTCTTCTGCGAAGTCCCTTCTTGAAACGCGGAGTGACTTTTCCAATGTTCCTTTCTTCCAGAATCATTACAGAAATTCGAGATGGCTGACTAATTATTAATAATGTCTCCACAATCTCTTCAAGTACATCCTTCAGAATCATGTAGTGTGCATCATTTATTCCAAGTGACCTACCTAACATCAAACTTTTCAGGTTCTGAAGTGTCATAGAACCATAGAACCATAGAACATTACAGCACAGAAACAGGCCTTTTGGCCCTTCTTGGCTGTGCCGAACCATTTTTCTGCCTAGTACCACCAACCTGAAACTGGACCGTATCCTTGCTACACCTCTCATCCATGTACCTGTCCAAGCTTCATTTTTAAATGTTAAAAGTGAGCCCGCATTTACCAGTTCATCTGGCAGCTCATTCCACCCTCCCACCACTCTCTGTGTGAAGAAGCCTCCCCACCCGCAATATTCCCTTTAAACTTTTCCGTCTTCACCCTTAACCTATGTCAACAGTTTCTTTTTCTCTCCCAGAGCCTCAGTGGAAAATGCCTGCTTGCATTCACTCTATCTATACCCATCATCATTTTATATACCTTTATCAAATTTCCCCTCATTATTCCACGCTCCAGTGAATAAAGTCCTATTCAACCTTTCTCTGTAACTCAGCTTCTCAATTCCCGGCACGTTCGTTGCACTTCTTCAATCTTATTAATATCCTTCCTGTACATTGCTGACGAAAACTGCACACAACAATCCAAATTCGGCCTCACCAATGCGTTATACAACCTTACCATAACATTCTAACTCTTATATTACCATACTTTGATTTATACAGGCCGATATACCGAAAGCTGTCGTACGACCTGATCTACCTGTGACGCCATTTCTAAGGACTTTTTTTATCTGTATTCCAAGATCCCTCTGTTCTATTGCACTCCTCAGTGCCTTACCATTTACCTTGTATGTTCTGCCTCGGTTTGTCCTTCCGAAATGCAATAGCTCACACGTGTCTGTATTAAACTCCATCTGCCATTTTTCAGCCCATTTTTCCAGCTGGTCAAATCCCTCTGCAAGCTTTGAAAACCTTCCTAACTGTCCACTACACCTCCAATCTTTGTATCATCAGCAAATTTGCTGATCCAGCTTACCGCATTGTCATCCAGATCATTGATATGTATGATAACTAACAATGGATCCTGCACTAATCCTTGTGCACACCACTAGTCACAGGCCTCCACTCAGAGAAGCAGTTCTGCACTACCACTCTCTGGCTTCGTCCATTGAGCCAATGTCTAATCTAATTTAATACCTCTCTATGAATACCTAGCGATTGAATCGTTCTAACTAACCTCCCATGCGGTACCTTGTCAAAGTTTTACTGAAGTCCATGTAGACAACATCCACCGTCTTCCCTTCCTCCACATTCCTGGTAACCTCCTCCAAAAACCCTAATCGATTATTAAACTTGACCTACCACGCACAAAGCCATGTTGACTGTCCCTAATAAGTCCCTGTCTATCCAAATACACGGAGATCCTATCTCTTAGTGCTCCTTCTATAATGTACCTAATACAGACGTCAAATCTATCGGCCTATAATTCCCCAGATTACTTTTAGAGCCTTTTGTAAACAGCAGAACAACATGAGCTATCCTCCAACCCTCCGGCACCTCACCCGTAGATACCGACATTTTAAATATATCTGCCAGGGCCCCATGCAATTTCAACACTAGTCGCCGAGGGATTGCACTGTCACGTCCTAGGGATTTATTTACTCTGATTTGCCTCAAGATAGCAAACACATCCTCCTCTTTAATCTATATAAATTCTAAGACCTCACTACTTGTTTTTTTTTTTCCTTTGACTCCATGCCAGTTTCCTTAGTAAATATAGACGCAAAAAAACAAAAAAAAATCAGATCCTCCCCATTTCTTTTGGTTCCATGCATAGCCGACCACTCTGATCTTCAAGAGGACCAATTGTATCCCTTACTGTCCTTTTGTTCTTAATATTCCTGTAGAAGATCTTAGGATTATCCTTCAAATAGACTGCCAAAGCAACCTCATGTCTTCCTTTAGTTCTCCTGATTTCTTTCTGAAGTATTTTTGCAATTTTTTACTCCTAAATACCTTATTTAATCGCTGTTTCCTATACATGTCATAAATTTCTCTCTTCTTCTTTATCACAGTTCCAATATTCCTTAAGAAACAAGTCTCCTTATTCTTATTCACTTTGCCTTTAATCCTGACAGGAACATACAAAGTCTGGACTGTCCAAATGTCTCCTTTGAAGGTCTCCAGTTACCAATCACATCCTTGTCACAGAACAACCTGTCCCAATCCACGTGTTTTAGGTCCCTTCTCATTTCTTCAAATTTGGCCTTTTTTCCAGTTTAGAACCTCATCCGAGGATCAGTTCTATCTTTATCCATGATCAAGTTGAAGCTAGAGGTGTTGTGATCACTGGAACCAAAATATTCCCTTACAAACACTTCATTTACCTTTCCTAACTCGTTTCCTAACAGGAGAGCTAATATTGCATCATCTCAAGTTGGTACTTCTATATATTGATTTAGAAAAGTTTCCTGAACACCTTTTACAAACTCTAACCCGTCTAGACCTTTAACAGTATGGGAGTCCCAATCAATATTGGAAAATTAAAATCCCCTACTATCACAAGTTTATGTTTCCTGCAGTTACGTGCTATCGCTCTGCAGATTTGCTCCTCCAATTCTCGCCGACCGACTATTGGGTGGACTATTATACAACCCCATTAATGTGGCCATACCTTTTCTGTTTCTGAGCTCCACCCATATGGCCTCGGTAGAAAAGCCCTCTAATCTATTCTGTCTGAGCACTGCTGTAATATTTTCCCTGACTAGCAATGCCACAACTCCCCCCCCACCCCCACGATCCTTTATTGTTCTGTCTCTATCACGTCTGAAACCCTGGAACATTAAGCTGACAGTCTTGAACCTCTGTAGCCAATTTTCACTAATGGCTATAGTGCCGTAAATCCATGTGTCAATCCATGCCCTCCGCTCGTCAGCATTCCCCACAGTACTCCGTGCATTGAAATAGACACGCCTCAGAAGATTATTACCACCACACACAACCCTTCTTATTTGTGTCTTTGCAGGAATTTTTAAGATCATTTATTATAACCCCCGCTCTTCTCTCTGCTGTGGCACTCTGGTTCCCATCCCCCCCCCTGCAAATCTAATTTAAACCCTCCCCAGTAACACTAACAAACCTCCTTGCAAGGATATTGGTCCCCTTAGAGTTCTGGTGTAACCCGTCTCTCTTGTACAGGTCCCACATACCCCAGAAGAGGTCCAATGATCCTGAAATCTGAAACCCTGCCCCTATTCCAGTTCTTCAGCCACGTGTTCATCCGCCAGAGCATCCTATTCTTACCCTCACTGGCACGTGGCATAGGTAGAAATCCTGAGATTACCACGCTCGAGGTCCTGCTTTTTAACTTCCTACCAAGCTCTGTATACTCACTCTTCATGATCTCCTCACTCTTTCTTCCTACGTTATTGGTACCGATGTGTACCATGACATCTGGCTGATCACCCTCCAATTCAGAATGCTGTGCACGCAATCAGAAACTTCCCTGACCCTGGCACCCGGAAGGCAACAAACCATACGGGAGTCTCTATCACAAACACAGAACCTCCTTTCTATACGTCTAACTATCGAGTGCCCTATCACTACTGCTCTCCTCTTCTTCCACCCTCTCTTCTGCACTGCAGAACAAGATTCAGTGCCAGAGATACGGCTGCCGCAGCTTGTCCCGGATAAGTAATGCCCCACAACTGTATCCAAATCGGTATACTTGTTGTTTGAGGGGAATGGCCACACGGGAACCCTGCTCTGCTTGCCCATTCCCCTTCCCTCGCCTGACGGTAACCCAATTACCTGTGAGCTGCTACTTTGTCGTAATTACCTCCCTGAAGCGACTATGTATACACACCTCATTCTCCCGGTTGATCCAGAGGTCATACATTTCATGGTCCAGTTCCCTAACGCGGTTTGTTAGGAGCTGCAGCTGGATGCACCTCTTACAGGTGTCATTGTCAGGGACACCGGAGGCCCCCCTGACTTTCCACATCTTGCAAGAGGAGCATTCCAACATTATGCCTGGCATTCTCTCTACTCTAAACAAACAAAACAAAACATATCGGAACCTACCCTCGCCTCTGCCTGTTCACGCCGAAGCCTGTTGAGCCAAAGCCATCCCCACTCTGCTCCCTCTGACTCCGCTGCCCAATGTATATGGTGGTCTTTTTTTAAAATCTTTTGGCGCTCTACGTCACACGCCTGCGCAGTATAACATCTTTTCTCCGAGCAGTGTGTGAAAAAAAAAAAAAAAAACAACAAGTGACTTCTGTCCGAGATTCATTACTCCTTCACTCTCGGCCTCTTGCTAGATTAAAAAAAAAGACCGTTGAAAATACCTCACCTTTTTAAACCTTTGGATCTCTAGTCACGCGCTTGATCTTTACTAGTGGCAGCTTCACACATTTCATGTCCCCTGACACAGGGAACTTCCCCCACACTGCCCTTGCCTTCCATAGTGAAGACTGATGCAAAATGCTAAGACAGTTTGTCCGCCATTTGCTTACCAGCCATCACTACCTGTCCAGATTATTTTACCAACTGCCGAATATCAATTCTTGCTTCTCATTTACACCTTAGGTGTCTGATGAAACTGTGTATGCTCTATTATATGCTGTCTCTTTGTTTTTTTTACGCTAGCTTTAACTCCTCCTGTTAGCCACTGTTGTATCATATTTCCTTAAGAATACTTCTTCATCTTTGGGATGTATTACCCTGTGTCTTCCGATTTACTTCTAGAAATGCCGGATCTTTCTACTCTGCCTTCAGCTCTGCCAGTGTTCTTTTCCAATTAATTTTCGGCAACTCCTCTCTCATGGCTCGAGAATTCGTTTTACTCTCGTGTAATAGTAAGACATCTGACTTCTCAAATTTCAGGATGAATTCAATCATATTATGATCAATTCTCACATAGGATAATTGTAATTTCTGCCTTCTGATAAAATCTCGTTCATTGAACCGCACTCAGTGCAGAATATCTGAGCCCCTAGTGGGCTCAATTATACCCTGCTGTATGAAGCCACTCGAAATCACTCAATAAATCTCGCTTTGTGGATTCCAGTACAAACATAATGTTCTCAATCATCCTGCATATTGAAATGGCCCATAACTACTGTAAATGTTCCCTTTTGTCATGTATTTCGACATCCTCTGTAATTTGCAGGTTACATCCTTACAACTGTTTGAAATCTGTATGAAACTCCCAACACGGTCCTTTTACCATTGCAGCTCCTTAGCTCTACCCACAATTAATTAAAATCTTCCTACCCTATGTCAACTTTTTCTAATGTTTGCTTTCCTATTATGTCTTCATCACCAAGCCGCCCTCTCTGCCCTCCTGCCTGTCCTTTCGATACAATGTGTAGTCTTTTAAATTAATTTCCAGCTATAATCTTCATTCAGGTATGATTCCCTAATGCCTACAATATCATAATTGCTAATCAAGAAATTCTAATGCAAGTTCATATACCTTATCCCACATGCTGAGCAGATTCAAATATAGCACGTTCAGTCCTGCATTCACTCTTTTCTATTTCGTCTGGTTTTTACGTTCCAACGCATCAAGTTGACAGAAATGTTGCTCTATCAACAGCCTCTCGTTACTGCACATACCTCTGTTTGTAAAACAGCTACTTCATAATCAGCAGTGTCATCCGTCTTTCCTACGAATTTCTTCGCATTGAAATATACACGCTCAATAAACTGGTCGCACCATTCACAACACTTGATTCCTAATTTTGTCTGAGGTCATGCCAACAATAGCCACCTCATATACTCCACTGAGTGTCCTGACATTCAGGTTCCCACCCCACTACGAATCTAGTTTAAGCACTACCGTCGATCATTGACAAACCTTACCGCTAGGTATTAGACTCCCTCCAGTTCAGGTGCAAACCTTTCCTCCAGTACAGGCTCCACCCTCACTGGAAGAGAGCCCAATGATCCAAAAATCGTATGTCCTTCCTCCTACACAAACTTCTTAGACACAAAATAAACTGTTCAATATTTCTTGTTCTGATCTCACTAAGACGTGACACGTGCAGCAATCTGAGATCACAACTGTCGAAGTTCGGCCCTTTAACTAAGCATCTAACTCGCTGAATTCCATATGTAGCATCTCGTAACTTGTCCTAGCTATGTCATTGATACCTACATGGACTACCACTTGTGGCTGTTCAGCTTCCCACTCAAGGGTGCTGCGGACTCGTTCCGACATATCCCGGCATCTGCACATGTGGGGGCGGGAGACAACATACCTTTCGGTATGTTGGTGGTTGTGGGAACCTATGGGTGGAGATTTGGAGAGAAGGATCACTTAAAATAGGAATCAATTACAGTTCGGTGTTTGCTGCTCCGCACAGACTCGAAGGCCGGAAGGAGCAAATGAGAGTTTTCTGTATACATGACTATATAGCTCTTCTTTCCGACAGTAAAATTAAGGCATCATTATTTCCATCGAGAAATAACGCGGAACCATAATTTTTTTTCATTTAAAGTGTCATGATATGAGTATACTTAAATCTTAACCTATATTGATCATTATGCATAATCTATCAATATTCAGTTCGCATGACTATTAGCTTAATTAGAAATTCTAATCAAAATTTATATTTTCAATTGGAATCCAATTTTTACCACTGATTCAAGTATAAACGTTTCATATTAATATGATCTTATTTTATATAACAGAATTTACTACCCGATCGCAACTAGGATCCCAGGGAAGAGGTACTCAGGGAAACATATATCGTCAAAACCTTCAGAGTTTTCCTGCTCTTCACTGTTTCCCTCAGCTTAAAACATCTGCAAATGTAAACTGATTTATGACTTACATTCAGTGTTTTTTTGTAATTATCAGCAAACAAGTATTCAGCAAACGAGATGGAAGTCAAAAACGCGGCAGATTAGGATGTATGTGCGGCAAAAGAAACAAAGACATTTTAGTTCGTTATGCGTTCTACAAATGCTGTGTACTCTGCCTTAATGTTCATTTTCTTTGTCGTTCATTGCATCCTGATATTCTCCTAGGGTTTTCCATTATACAGCAGTAAAGCACTAAATATTTTACAAAAGGAATTTTACGCAAAAGAATATAAGGAAAACATTTTCCCACTGAAGACTGCACTATAGATTTCACCGGGATAAGGAACACGAATGTAGGGTTAAAATTGCCAAGAACGGCGATCTCTCTTATACTTGCAATGGAACACGAAAACACACACTGAATCAGATATGGTAATGCCTTTTTCCCTCCTACCACACAAAAGTGCAAGATTTGGTATGAAATCTGATATAAGATACTACTTAACTGAAGATAATTCATAACTAATTAAAGCGGTTATATTGCAGAAGGATTTCAATAATGTAAAATATAAAAACTTCTTTCCAAGATCTGAGACTAAATACAGTAGTCAAACTTGTTCACTTGGCTGTGCAACATAGTGTTAGAAAGAGCTGCAGTAATAATTATCAACAATAGCAATATGCACGACCGTTCTAAAAAGCACAGCAACTGAAATTTTGGCTGCTCCTTGAATTCACTGAATGATATATTGTGCAATCCGATTGGCTGTTTCCCCAAAATGACTACATTCCAGTTCTAATGAACACTAATTAATAATTTGTTTGTAATATAAGATGGCAACAACAGCGTATTTCGGTCCGAAACAATACTTCGAGCTTTTGGTGCAATTTTACATTGAAGTTTTTGACAAAAATTCAATGAGAAGTCGGTGTAACTACTGAAAGCACTTATACTGTCAGTGTAAGAGATAAAAATTCGCGAATACTAGGAAAACAAAGACTGTAAAGTTAATACTAAATTTCAACGCCACATTTCTGTTGTCATTTATTGGAAACAAATGTGCCTTTTTCCTGATCAATTCAACAGTATGTTCCAATTTTTGAAATACATGAAACATTGATTTCTACTGGACATTCGCAGGGCGAAAGATATGTTCCTCTTTTGTTCATACTATATTAGCATTGATTTATCACAAAGTTAGAAGACAGAGAGGAACATATGTTTATTATTTTTACTTTCTATTCCATTTAACTTCCAGTAGCAATGTTGTAAAGTTACGCAAGAGTGGACATTAATGATAATGAACATGTCAATTGATTATCTAATATTCCCAGTATTCTTAATAAACTCACAATTCCAGATCTGCAACAACATCATTGCCAGGATAGACCACAGCATTTTCGCTGTCCCGTATGTTAAACGAGTGGGCGCAGCCATAACTTAATAACTGATCTGAAAGCAAATGCTTCAAAATATTTTTTCGAGTATTCAGTACTTCTGTCTCAGCATCCAATATATTACCACTCAATTAACGCGTGATTTGCAATTTGCTGAAACGTACCAATGGGAAAGGACTTGCCCATTAATGGAATTGATACGTTTGTCTTCTTTCATTGGGCTTCTCCTGAGAAAGCAAATGACTGAGATGATCTGAAATTGCAATGATACAACGACGCAGCATTTACATCCTAAATGAAATCTTAAGTCATAGAAGCTTAACGTCCAGGAGTAAGTTATTCAGAACATTGCCACGAATATTTCTGATGCGGTAGGCTTTCTCTGAGACCATATTTCTTATGTCCTTCTTTCCCAACATCATTCAGTTGTCCACTTTAGCAATGTGGTTAGTAATCCTGTCCGTACTCCGACTTTCACCAAAAGAACAAAAAATAACTTCTTTTCTCTTCTATTGTATGTATCACTATCTTACATTGTCACACCAAATGTATTATGATATTTCCATCCAAACAGGCTAAATACGTAAAATAAATTTAAAAAAGATGCTTTGACTCCCGATTTCTCTCCTGTTTCTTTTTTATTTATTTATTTATTGCCTGGAAGCTATGATAGTTCCATTATTGTCCTTTTTTTTTTGTTGATTTTGCAATTTCGCAGAAATATATATTTTAATGAACTGGACCCTTTGAAACTTCCCTGGCCTTCACCTTCAACCTAGTTAAAGTTTCTCATCCTCTACACCACCCCCACATGCACAGTTCATAGAGTTCATCTTTCTTGACAATTTCGTATCTGATTCGACAACCTGATACGTCTACGAATATTTTCCAATATTTTCTGCAGTGCTGTGAGAGAAAGCCAACTGCTAGGATGCAAAGAGCTTCCAATGCGATGTAGACTGTCGACTGAGATAGAAAATGCAGCATAGACGAGGAATCTGAACCGGTTGGAAGTTTGCTCGTAAGCAAGGACATATTTAAAGTGAAAAAAAAGAAAGTGCCATCAGCCATTTTCATCGTGATAACCTGGGTGTGGATATCCGACTGGTGGGTTTAACTGAGGGCTATGAATATATCATCTTCAGGGAAAGGACGAAGAACAACAATGCAATCCGAAGTTAAGTTGTTTGTTTTCTTCCTAATTTCAGAAACTTATTATTTCATTGGGGAGCAGTAATACTATACAATAGAATGCGGTTCTCCTGTAGTGATAAAGTATCAGGATTCAGTCAATGGTTCCCGACGACTATGTCTGCAAGAGGTATGACCAGTTGCCGCTAGTCTGTGGAAGAATGATTTGCTTGGAGAATCAATTGGACCCACTGACCGGCATAAAGAGCTAGAGATTTTTTTTGGAGGGAGAAAGTCAGCAAAAGACATGGGTGACTGAAAGGAAAGGCTTATATGTACTGCAAGAATATCCTGGAGCTACCCAGATATGAACGGTAAGTACCACATACGAGTTCAGTTGGGGCATCCCCTCAGGAAGAATAGAAGCGGCAGAATTAACGAGCAATCTTGTCTTCCCTTGTTGAATTGTGGGATGCTAGGACGATAAGAAATTCTTAAGGCAGAGCGAAATGAAACAGTTTATCTAGTCTCAAAACAGAACCAAGAATTATATGCTTCCTTACTGTTCCCAGGCTCAAGCACTCTCTGAGCAGGCACAGGACATTCTGATGGAGAGAGTGTATCGCAACTGGTCTTGCAAAATTGGCACCGAAGAAAAAGGCAGAATTTATCGGGCTTCAGATACAATTTAGTGACTCGGGCAGGAATTAAAAAGTAGGAACAGCAGGATTAAAATTGGAAGCCTACTGCTTGTGGCATGTACTGCGGAAGTATACCGTATCATCGAAGAAAAGTACAGTTCATTGAATGTGTCAGGAGCTGACGAAGTTTGGAGGCTTTAGAGATGTTTAGTATTAGGCATTCCTTTATGGCAGCTGCAACACATGTAGAAAAAAATCGATGCAGTACCACAGAAAGGGCACCGATCCCCATATAGGGAGTTTTACAATTTGCACACGGAAGGGTTTAAACCGGATTGCAGAGGGTGGGAAGCTAAACAGTACGTCAGATAGAGAAATCGACAGAAGTGATAAGATTCGGAGAACTATGTGTAAAAAGAAGACAGACATAGGAATTTAAAAGAACCTGATTGGACTAATATGGCGTTTATTTCAACTCAGTGAGAATTAAAGAAAAAGGCAGTTGTACGTAAAATGTCGATTAGCGCATTGAACTATGATTTTGGTCAAATGAGAGAGAAGTTGTTGCGATTGGGACGGGACTGACTGCTCACTGGTCAAGGATTTCAGCACCCAGAAATGATATAAATGGAAGTAAAATGATGGGTGCGTTCTGTGACTAATAAAGGGAATGTCAGAGCTCTACTCAGAACAGACAAACATTCACTGATGCAAAATAGTAAGGCTGAAAATATGACGTCACACTCGACGTATTAAGTTTACTGGCTCCCAATATCTCGGCAGAAACCAAGAACAAGTGTAGGTAACATTCAATGAAAAGAAATTGGACAGCTCCTTTTTGGAATTAATCGAGAAACTTGAACATAAAAATAGAAAGGCCAAAGGATATATGCATGAACTTTACAACTTAGAGGGAAAGATTCAAAATTTGTTTTTATCATGTTCATAACAGAAGACTGAATATAGAGAGATAATGACTGTTCAACGATAATAGAGGTCATGTGTGCGTGAAGCGAGATAATGGGGAAAGTTCTAAATGAGTAGTTAAGGGGAGGAGGGTCAATGTTGTTTCCTTAATTAAGAAAGAGTAGAGGGAAATTCGGAAACTTAGAGGATGTTGACTCTCATATTAGCCTTTTGAAACTATTGGAGTGGAGTGCGATTGATCGGTTTTATCACAGTTACTTTTTTTTTTAACCACCATCCACGATATTAGTAGCTATCAGGATGCTGTTCGCTTGGATAAGTCATCTTTAAAAACTGCTTAGAGGATTGTAGATTGTGACCAATATAATTTATGGTGGTGACGCTTTGATATTGTCCACATGGAGCTTATCAATGTATTTGAAAATAACCATTTTACTGGGTTGATGAAGAAGAATATGCTGCATGGAATGCAGAGTTATTTGACTGTTTGGATTCTGTAACGGCATATACATAAATGGCAAATATAGTGATGGAAGGGGTCTGCAGAGTGTCGGTTGCTTTTGATATAAAATACGTTTTGTTGCTAACTTGGAGAATGATATATAAATGATTAAGGTGTATCCAGTGAACAATATAATAACTGATAAAACAGGACATAGATCATTAACACTTCCTGGTAGAAAATAGCATAGAGTTCCACGTGGGGAAGCGTGACGTGTTGCATTCTGGGCAGGCCTGAATAACGGCAAGTATCACTTTGATGACAGTTGGTCAGGTTCATTATCTTAAAAAGGGATCCTGGTGTTCAAATCCATCAATTCCTAAACGCGATAATGTAAGATCAGTGGATGGAATGGCTGACACGTTCGTAATGGCAGCTGCTGTACGAGATCATGGTCTGGGTGGTGGGTGGCCTTGATGATGGAAGAAGGTGCATAATAATGATGAGATATTTACCAGTATCGGACTGGGCCGTATCGACTGTTTTTTTTTCTGTTTTGTTTTTTGTGGGATTTTCCGTTCAAGAGCTTTGGTCATTCCATACCAGGCCATATTGAAAAAAAAAACAAACAAACAATAGACTCCTTTCTGGACATCTATAGAAAATTGTCAAAGTTTTTGATATCATGCTTCATCGTTGCAGGTAGAGAAGCTGCTGTACTTTCACCATAATGCTCTCTATTACTGGGTCCGGGCCAGATCCGCTGAAATAATGACAGGGAAGAATTTAAGGTTGTTGGTCCTCTCAACATCTGAACCCCAGATGAGGAAGAGCTCATGGAACGCAGGTTTCTATTTCCCGAAATCAATAGTGAGCTCCTTGTTTTTTTTTTTCTGACATTAAATATGAGGTTATTATTCTAGCACCAGTCTGGCAGATTTGTATTCCAACCTCTATATGCTCTGAAATATCCCACTTATATCGCTTCTGTATGTACTCTATATTTTCTTTGTCATCATCATTGCCTTCTTGTTTTGGAACATGATGACAGCCATGGATGTCAAGATTGTGTCCTTTGCTTGTTAATGTGCCTCCATCCCGCCGTTAAATGATTTTGTGGAATATAGTGAGAATGCAGTCTCTGGAAAATGAATGACTGTCAACGTTTTTCTGGAAATTAGAACTGGGTAATACATAACCACATTGCTTGCAGCAATCTCAATTTAAACTGAAAGGAGCGATTATACAGAGCTGAAATAAAAGTCACTGCAAGGGAAAATAGAACAAGCCATGGATGAAATTGCAGTAGCACTCAACAAGCCACGCATGGACTATTGAGCCTGTCAGAAATGTCACTAATATGAAGGTTTCCAAGTAAGTGCGCTACTGAAAAAAGAGAAGTGTAAAGGCAAGAACGAAAAAGAGTTCTGGAATGAGTAACACAACTTTTAAACTACAGAATGGGCAGCACATTATTTTACCGTTTTAAAAGTTGAGCTGTGTTAACAACCTAAACTTTCTGAATTCAATGATGATTTTTTTTTAAGGCTGACATGTTCCCTTTGAAAAGATGGAAGTATACTGATTCAGAACGAAAGGCAGTGGAGAAGAGCAATGGCAAAGAGAACAGAAATTACTTGCTCCGAAATGCAGTATCATGCCATTGGGAAATAAAATGCAGGAAATTCTAGAAAACAGGAATATGTGTGCTCAGGATGCAAGATTAATTGATATACACCCTTGGACACTGCTTCAGACTCTTTCCATCTGCGCAATAGAACCCTGTATAATATTTCTGTCCACTCTACATCCTGTTATTCAGTTTGCTTCAATGTTTCTTGACATACGGGTGTTCTTGATGTAACTGTATGAGGAAAATCAACTGAGAATTATGCACACACAACATTTGGCAATGACCGAAGATACATCCATCCCTTTACAAAGTACGACTACAACTTCTCATTTGCCAAATTTCAACAAAAAGACCTAAAACTGAAATGTGTGCCTGGTCACTTTATATTTGCATCAATCTTCACATCACCAATGTGAATCGGATTTTTTTTTTGTGTGTGTGTGTGTTAATTTAGTATAACATTTTGGAATATCTTATAGAATTTAGCTATTTTGAATAAACTTTGCCTTTGTCGGATTTTACACTCGAGTTAACTCGGCTCTTCTGATCGGACATTTTTGCGATTCTAAAATTCCCCAATCTAAATAATTTTGACAGAAATTTGACTCTCAGAGCTACTTCAAAACAAGACAAAGGTGCTGGTTTAGACCACTCATGGTTATTTAACAAGGATTTTATGAAATACATTGATCCACACTCTTGCTTTACAGTACTAAAATGTTTTCAACATAAGATAGCTGCGTATTGTTTCCCTTACAAAGTAACAACTAAGAATTACTGTGGCAGTAATAATTGAGCATAGTGCCTGATTTTCATTTATTTAATTCCCTGTATATAGAAACTGTTCCACCATTCTACAGCAGCATAGCAACGTCTCCGCAAAACTGTTTTTCTCTTGAGCTGGCAGGAAACACCTGCTATGGGGGATTTTTTTTTTTTTTTTAATTTTCTGCTCTGAAGTATTCAAAAGCCAAATCTATATTTGGTAGCACGCTGTATTCTAACTTTAAAAAAAAAAGTTATGGGTCAATTTTCTGGTCCAGATGCTTAACCCAATATGCTATGGTTAATATGTATATTTCCGTGAACAAAATATTAGAATTTAGATATTGACAAGCTTCGAATAAAAAGCTGAATAGTTACCCTTATTATCCGAATCCGCCGTCCTTAATACTAATGTAAAAAACGCTTTGTATCAATTCACAGAAGGGAACAGGTATACGATATACATGATTAACATTGACATTTGATTAATATTATAAAACCATACAGAGATTTCCAGTCTTCGGTTTGGAGATTGACTGAGCTGGAAGACCTACTACCTAATTAGTACAGTCAGTCATGAACCTTAAATGCTACTATACTCTGGAAGTGTGACATTGTTGTGTTGTGTCAGTGGTTAAATGCCTCGAATTGAGTTCACGGGATTAGAAAACTGCATTATATTTCTAATAGAGTAGACAGGTAACACCTCTTCCCCAGGGCACTACTACTCTGTATAAGAGGACATAGTTTTAATGTAAGGGGTGGGAAGTTCAACGGAGATATTAGAGGAAGGTTTTTTACTCAGAAAGTGGTTGGTGCGTGGAATGCACTGCCTGAGTCAATGGTGGAGGCAGATACACTGGTGAAATTTAAAAGACTGCTAGACAGGTACATGGAGGAATTTAAGTTGGAAGGTTATATGGGAAGTAGGGTTTAAGGGTCGGCAAAACATTGTGGCCCGAGGGCCTGTACTGTGCTGTACTATTCTATGTTCTATGTCGTATGTTTTAACCGTGCAGCCAGCTATTTTAATACTGATTATTACTATGTGAAGGTAGACTAAAAATATATACTCTGTAATGAAAATTTCGCATCTACAGTAATGATACTAATTCCCATATGATTCGCCGATGTCCAAAATGGACCATTTTCCGTTGTCTCTTATTTTGTATGATTTTGACCCAGGATTTTTTTCCCGGAATCTGAAAGGTAGATTTCAGAGCAATAGCCAATAACTGTTGAGCAATGAAACTGATGAAGAAGACGCACATGCTCTGTAAATCCAGATAGAAGCATATATACAAATAATGTTTAATTTACAATCCATGCAAAGCACTTTGAAACTATACGTGAATGTACAAAAGTTGCTACATAAATAAAGTTATTAGTATTCTATTATTATTGCTACTGTATATTTGTACCTTTTCTTAGCTCTCGCTGGTAAAAGCTGAGGTACCTGCACAGTCACTTCTGAACAGTTAAGAACCTTCCTACTATTTCGGTGCTATTTTGTATTGAGTCTGTCCGGAGATTCACATAGGTATTCCTGCTTTGGCTCAATTGATTAATCCTATTGTGTAATGACTTTGGGGTCATGTCAGTTGTAGATATTACTATTGGAACCATATATTACCTGTTCATGATTTTAAACCGTTAAATTTCCTCGGGTATTACAGCATTTTGCTGGTGATTTTAATTTAATGATTTCTCTAAGCTTTGTCTGGTTCCAATGTATTGAATATGTTGATCTGAGTCAGAGGCATAACCAAGCACAGTCTTTTGTTAATTGCTAGGAACTTTCGGACTGCTCTTCGGGTGCTTAGTATTAGATTAGATTATGCGAACACTCAGTCCTTATTTCTTGTCATTTAGAAATGTATGCATGCATTAAGAAATGATACTCTGTTCCTCGAGAGTGATATCACAGAAAAAAAAAACAGGAAAAACCAAAGACTAATACAGATAGAACCACAAATTATAACAACGCACATGAAAGCTGCTGGTGAACGCAGCAGGCCAGGCAGCATCTCTAGGAAGAGGTACAGTCGATGTTTCAGGCCGAGACCCTTCGGCAGGACTAACTGAACGAAGGGTTAGTGAGAGATTTAGATAATTATAACATATAGTTACAGCAGTGCAAATCAATACCATAATTTGATAAAGAACAGACCATGGGCAATATAAAAAAAAAGTCTCAAAGTCCCGAGTCGATCCACTCCTTAGTCCCCTATAGCAGGCGGCAAAGGAAGAAACTCTCTGCCAAAAGCTCTAGGCATCGACAACTGCCGATGCATTGGAAGCATCCGACCACAGCCGACAGTGAGTCCGTCCTTCCGAAAACTTCGAGCCTCCGACCAGCCCCTCTGATACAGCCTCCCGAGCGCCATCCGCAGCCGAGTGCCATCGACCTCGCCCAGCCGCCGACACAAGTAAAGCCGAGGATTCGGAACCTTCTCCTCCGGAGATTTCGGACCACACATTAAAAGCGGCAGCGAAGCGGGCGTTTCATAAGTTTCTCCAGCTGTTCCTCCGTACTCTTACGTCTGTCTCCATCAAATCAGAATTGTGCACCGTCCCCTACTTGACAAATAACAGACATCACCACTGAAGTGGCCGCGCACGCTACGTCGCGCCGCCATCTTCTCCTCCTCCCTCTCTTTGTCACTTTATGCAGATATACATTGATATTACTTTGCAACTGTTGATGAGGTTTTCCCTGTATCCTGTCATATCGGTTTCACGTTCCGTTGCTCGGTATTATACATGCATTATCAATGTGGTTAACACTAATGACAACTTCATGGATGCCTTTTTTCTTTTAACTGCTTCAGTGATCTTAGTTGTAAGCGGACCACTCTGCTGAGACACTTGCAGCAGTCGTAGCCTTTGTTGCTGATGGACTACGTTCAACGTCGGCAGTAAGTTATTTGGTTTTCCCCACGCCCTACCGCCTATTCACCATCACTGGTTTGCTGACAGTCGTGACCAGCGCTATCTCCAGACAAGGCCTGGCGATATCCAGGGAGTGGCTGAATCTCTCTATTACGTAGATATCTCTCTATTTCTGAAGCGAAAGTGTCTTGCACTTTATGCCTTCAGCTGGGAAAACAAACGCAGCTCCGAGCACCGCCTAATCTGGGTACAGTCATGGCTGGATTATTGCCATTATCACTATTATTATTATTATTGAATGGACTTTATTTTTTACATCCTTCACATACATGAGGAGTAAATATTTTATTTTACGTCTCCGTCTAAATGTGCAATATGCAATCATAGTAATTTATAATACCTTGTAATAAATAGAACAGTCATTGTAACATAGAAATACACTTAAATCAGCGTGAGTGAATCTGTCTGATGTCGTGGTGGAAGAAGCTGTCCCAGAGTCTTTTCGTCCTAGCCCTCATGCTGCGGTGCTGTTTACCGGATGGTAGTAGATGGAATAGATTGTGGATGGGGTAACTCAGTTCCCGAATGATCTTCGGGCCCTTTTTTCACACCTATCTTTGTAAAGACAGCTTGTGCCTACAGACTTTGCGAGGTCCTTCGTGACGTCGATGCCAGGGAACTTAACGCTGTTTACCCTCGCAACCCCGCATCCATTGATCTGAATTGGGTTAGTCTGTCTGCATTCCTCGTGTAATTCACAACAAGCTCTTCTGTTTTTGCGACATTGTGGGAAAGTTTGTTTTCTTGACACACTGTGTCAGAGGGATGATTTCTTCTCTGTGGGTCACCTCGTTAGTTTTTGAGAATAAGCCAATCAATGTAGTGTCGTGGGCAAATTTAATTAGCAGATTAGAGCTGTGGGTGGTGACACAGGGGTATACAGAGGGTAAAGGAGGGGACTTAGTACACAGCCCTGAGGGGCTCATGAGTTGAGATTCATATGCGTGTAGGTGAGGAAGCCCGCTCTTACCTCCTGCCGGCGATCTGACAGGAAGAACAGGATCCAGCTGCACAAGACAGGGTCAGGGCCGACGTCTCTAAGCTCCTTGTCGAACCTGGATCGAATTATGGTGATGAATGCTTTCTTATTTCAGCATCCTACTTCTCAAGATGTGTAAGACGGTGTGTAAGAGCAGTGGTTGTTGCGTCGTCTGTCGATTGGTTGTGTTGCTAGGCGTATTGTAGGGTGCCCAGTTTGGGTGGCAGCAAGCTGAAGATGTAATCCTTGATCAGCCTCTCAAAACAATTGCTTATTATTGAGGTGAGTGCGACAGGACTCCAGTCGTTCAGACATGTTAACTTGGTAATTTTTGGTACAGGAACAGTGGTGGTTAATAATAATAATCATAATATTAATACTAATAATAACAATTATTATTATGATTGTTGTTATTTTATTAACAGCAGCTTCATCATCATCTCAGCTGTTATATTACTCGCAATTCCGTTACCCGGTAATATAGAGCTTCTAAGAATGTCTTTACTTCCAATAATCACTTCATACATGTCTTAATTAATAATATGTATTTTTTTATGTATTTATTATCATCTAAATCTGGGGAAAAGCTGAGGTATGGGCATAGACAAGCACGCTAATTTGTCAAATGATCAGAGCTTTTAGACTGTTCTAGTGGTGATTAGTTATGTATCTTTCTGACGGTCTACTGTGTAATGGTAATCTGTACTGCGTTTAGCATCATATCAGTTGTATTTATTACTATTGGGACAATGTCTACCCGGTGTGTTTTCAAACGTGCTTCAATTTCCTTTCATAATTGAACATATTAATGGTGTTTTTTTTCACTTTTGGATTTTTGTATACGTGTATTTCAAATGGCTATATCTATTAACTTCAGAATATTATATTGTCAAGAGGGGACCCTTCTGTTTCTTAGAAGACGTCTCCTACACCGAGGCAGGCATCAAACACTTCCTTGTAGACATCTAGACTGCTCAAATCGTTGGGATGTCTACCGTGTACGGTCATGCTCGTCCATTCATTATCTTTTTGTTCAGTGGTGATAACATTTTCTTTTTTTTTTTTCCCATTGTGCTTTCATTTAAGTTGAGTGGTGTATAGCTCTTATCAGAATTGGATTTGCTTGCACGGACTGCTGATTCATGCTTTCGTCGATGAAAGTATATAGCTCTATCTGTGTAGATTTGTAATGTCTGTTATTACTCTTTCCCTACTGGCCCAGGTCGTTTAAATCTAAGCACATTCGAAAGCTGTCACAATGGCGGGGCATTGGGGACAAGGGTGGACCCAAATGCAAGGCACATCTTGTGAGGTTACTTAGATTTAGTTTATTGTTCGATACCATGAGAGCAAAGCTGGAGCAGGAAATAGCGAAATGGACAAAACTCAGGACTAGGAATACACTGGGACCAAGTGTCTGGGCTTCGAATCGGAATCGGCTCCCAGAACTAGAGGAGACGTGAAGAGGCGAGGGTATGGACTCCGAGCCAGAGACTCGGCAAGGACCCAGTTCCTGGGTCTTGTCTCGGGCTCGGACCCCAGAACCAGGCAAGGGCATGACATGGGTTAGGGAGAGCAGGGATATGGGAATACAGAGCCTCAGTCTCGGGGAGAGGTACACAGAACTATGGACACATACACAGAAGACAGAGTCGGGACCCCTCCTTGGGTACAGGACATAGGGCCAGGACTCATGACCCTCCGCGGGGCAACGGCAAGACTTACCCCACAGAGGCGAGGGGAAGACAAGACAGACGATGACCCCCCGCGGGGCAACGGCAAGACGGCCTGACCTACCCCACGGAGGCGAGGACAAGACAAGACCAACACGATTGAATACCAGACAGCACCTATCTAGCTCTGGTGATGGAACTAGACCAAAGAGCAGGCGGGGTCTGCAGACGAGGGCTAGAGGCGAGAGGGGCAGAGAAGGGATTCAGACGAAGGGGTAGGACAGGAATCACAGTCCGCCAGGGCCAGGACCTGACTCAGGACTGGGAAGCCGCCAAGACTAGGACTTGACTTGGCGCTTGAATGACGCCAGGGATAGGACTTCACTTGGTGCTTAAATGCCACCATGGCCAGGACTTGACTTGGTGCTTGAAGGCCGCCAGGGAGAGGACTTGTCTTAGTGCTTGAAGGCCGCCGGAGCCAGGACTTGACTTGGAGCCTCCGGGTAGTGGCGAGCTCTTGACTCGGCCCGGGAACAGTAGATAGCGGTTCTTGATTCCCTCCGGCAGGTTAACTGACGGACCCAACTCAGTGAGGAAAATTTGCAGGCTCGCTTTGGCAAGGTAACTGGACAGGATTGCTACGGTAAGGAGAGGTGAATTACCGGCACTCACTTTGGCAGAAGCTAGGCTTGCTCCGGACAGATAACATCGACACACGATACCTTGGATGACCTTACAGACTCTCCCGCACCCAACGGCTGAAAGCCGGAGACTATATACTACCGGTTCAGCCGAGTGTAAATTGTCTCTAATCAACAAAGTCGAGGGACACGGGAAAATAGGGAATCAGCGGTCGGATCGTAACATAAACAAGCTAAATTTAAAGGGACCCCGATCCGGACCATGACAAAAGCACGTATTTTCTGAAATTATGTAATTTCCTTTTTTTATTTTTCTTTGTAAATGATTATTCTTACCATGATTATTATTATCATCATTGTCATCATCATCATCATCATTATCAGCATTATTATCATTTTTTACCATTTTTTTCAGCTCAAGCCGCACATGCTCATTTGTCAATAGCATGGGAACTCTCGGATTATTCTAGTAGTGTTTATCATTATGTCTTTCGGAAAATTGATGAAGTCTGTCGCTAAATGCTGGTATATTACTCTCAAGTTCCGTTACTTGGTAATAAACACTTAATAATAATGTATTTAATTCCAATTACTACTTCATAATTGTCTTAATTAATATTTTTTTTTATTTATCTATTATCATCTAAACCTGGGAAAATCTGAGGTACAGGCATAGCCGGATACGCAAATTTGTCAATTTTCTCGGAACTTTTGGACTGTTCTGTTGGTGTTTAGTATTGTAACTTTCTGAAAATTTACATAGATATTGATGTGTATCTCTAATTGTTTAACACGATTCTGTAATGCCGTTGGGCATGATACAAGTTGTAGATATTACTATCAGGAACTCTAACACCGGTTCTTGCTCCGAAGTCTTTCAATTTCCTCTTTAAATTTAGCATTTTTCTGGTGTTTATCACTTCGTGATCTCTGGCAAGAGGGTTTGGATATATCTATTAAATAATATATTATTGCTTGTTTATCCTGTATTGTTAGATCACACGGTTATTATAGATTGTCCTATTTATTACAACTGATGTGTCCTAATATATTTTGTTGTATTTTCACTCCAAAACTGGGCCAGACTTAAATTTATAGTGAGGTGTGATTCCATCAACGAGAGTGTATTATAAAGCAAAATTTCGATGAATGTATTCTGTCCATTTGATAGTACCTCTGTAAGTAATCGGATTTTGTGAAACTGCTGCGGGATTCTGTAATGTCTTGCATCGTTTCTGCTTTTCCTCATCGTTTTCTACGTTACCGACTTGTATTTGTTGGTCTTTTTTTCATGTGTTTTGATATTTTTGTGTTATCTATTAGGTCATCTATTGACACAAAGAGCCCTTCTGTTTCTAGGGAGAGGTCTCCAACACTGAGACAGGCGTTCAACGCTTATTGTCGACATGCAGCCTGCTTAGACCATAAGATCATGTGGATGTTCTAAATACACGCTCATGTACTTCGCAAGATCACAAGACAAAGGAGCAGAAGTAGGCCATTCGGCACATCGGGTCTGCTCCGTAGCTCCCCCATGAGCTAAACTATTCACCCATCTAGTTCCAATTTCCGTTTTTTCCCCCATATCCCTTGATATCCTGACTAATTAGATGCCTGTTAATCTCCTCCTTAAGCACCCTCAATTATGGGGCCTCCACAGCTGTCTGTGACAACGAATTCCACAAATCCACAACCCTCTGGCTAACAAAAAAATCTCCTCATCTCTGTTTTAACTGGGTGTCCTCTAATTCTAAGACTATGGCCTCTTGTCCTGGACTCACCCACCAAGGGAAACAACCTTTCAACATCGACTCTGTCCAACCCTTACGGCATTCGAAATGTTTCTATGAGATCGCTTATCATTCTTCAATACCCTGATGAATACATTTCAAGAGCCGACAAACGCTCCTCATATGTTAGCCCCTGCATTCCAGGAATCATCCTCGTAAGTTTTCTCTGAACTCTCTCCAACATCAGTACATCCTTTCTAAGATAGGGGACCCAAAACTGCACACAGTATTTCAAATAATGTCTCACTAATGCCCCATAGAGCCTCATTAACACCTCCTTACTCTTATACACTATTCCTCTTGAAATGAATGCCAATATAGTTTCGCTTTCCTTACCACCGATCCAACTTGGTGGTTAACGTTTAGGGTATCCTGCACGAGGACCTCCAAGTCCCTTTGAACTTCTGATTTTTGAATTTTCTCCCCATCTAAATAATAATCTGCCCGATTATTTCTTCTTCCGAAATGTACAACCGTACACTTGTCAAAGTTGTATCTCATCTGCCATTTCTTTGCCCACTCTCCTAAACTGACTGAGTCTCTCTGCAACCTTTCCGTTTCCTCGATATTTTCTGCTCCTCCACCTACCTTGGTGTCATCCGCAAACTTAGCCACAAAACCATTTAATCCATAATCCAAATCATCGATATACATCGTAAAAAGAAGCGGTCCCAACACCGACCCCTGTGGAACACCACTAGTAACCGGAAACCAGTCAGAATAGCATCACCTTATTCCCACCCTTTGCTTTCTGCCTATCAGCCAATGCTCGACCCATTTCAATATCCTTCCTATAATTCCATGGGCTCTCATCTTATTAAGCAGCCTCATACGCGGCACCTTATCGAAGGCCGTTTGAAAATCCAAATACACAACATCCACAGCCTCTCCCTTGTCAATTTTATTCGAGATTACGTCAAACAATTCCAATCGGTTGATGAGACAGGATCTTCCCTTCATGAAACCATGCTGGCTTTGTCCTGTCTTGTCATGCACCTCGAGGTGTTGCATAACCTCGTCCTTGAGGATTGACTCCAATCTCTTACCAATTACTGATGTCAGACTAATAGGTCTGTAATTTTATTTTTGCTGCCTCCTTCCTTTCTTAAATAACGGAGCTACATTTGCGACCTTCCAGTCCTCAGGAACCATGCCAGAGTCTATTCATTCCTGGAAGATCATTTCCAATGCTTCCACAATCTCCAAAGCGACCTTCTTTGGAACCCTTGTGTGCAGCTCATCCGGACCAGGAGACTTATCTATTCTTAGTCCATTTAGCTTCCCAAGCACTTTCTCTCTAGTAATCTTGACTGTACCTAATTCTATTCCCTGATACCTCTGGCTATCGGGTATATTGCTCATGTCTTCCACTTTGAAGACTGATGCAAAATACTCATTCGGTTCCTCTGCCATCTCTTTGTTATCCATTATAATTTCTCCAACATCATTTTCAATCGCTCCCGTATCTAACCTTGTCGCTCTTTTACTTTTCATATATTAAAACAAAACTCCTAGTATTTTTTATGGTAATCGCCAACTTCCGTTCATAATTCATCTTTTCTTTCCTAATGACTTTCTTAGTTTCCTTCTGTAAGTTTTTAAATGTCTTCCAGTCCATATTTTTCCCACTAATTCTTGCTTTCTTATACGCCGTTTCCTTTGCTTTTATTTTTGCCCTAAACTCTCTCGTTAGCCGCATTTGCGCCATTTTCCCATTCATGGTTTTCTTTTTACTTGGAATATATTTTTCCTGCATTTTCCTTATTTCTTGTAGGTACTTCCATGGGATTTCTTTTTCTTCCATATTGACAATGTCTTCATAGATCTGAGTTGTGCTGTCATTTACGTTTAGTGGTGTATACCTTTGATTAGAATTGGATATGATTGTGAGAAATGTTGATTCCCGTTTTCGTTGACAGAAGTATATTCTTAGTTTCATCTGATGGTTGCCTATAATTTAAATGTTTGCTCTTAGTTCCACCCCCCCCCATCCAATGTAGTGTCAAATTAAGCACATTAGAATGTACATGATGTTTCGAAAATTTATCATTGTATTTCCATTTTTTTAATAAAATTTCCAGATAGTTTTGGAACCAAGATATTATGTCAGAAAATACATAAATATAGGTGTAGCGGCATTGTTTATTGCATTTGTTATTTTTTTTTACTGTTAAACTCAGATTGGCAGATTTTCTTAAGCCTTGAAATAAATTCTGTCAAAACTTTCTCATTTATCACACTATCTATTTTCTTTTGATTGTTGATACTCCAGATATTTATATATTTCATATTCATCAATCATTGTATAGTATCCTGTTTCTCTTTTTGTACACTATTATGTAGTAGTACTACTAGTAGTAGTGGTTATACTTTATTGATCCCCATGGAAATTGATTAAATTAACACTAATTAAGTGCTCTTTATGTTTAATCTTCTGCTTTTAAACAGACCAACGTTCATGTTTACGAGAATATGCCACCATAAGGTGTAAGAGCAAAATTCTTCCTTTTGTCTCATCTATTCTGCTTCGCCATTTCATCATAGGTGATCCAGTTTTCTTCTCAGCCTCAATGGACTGCTTTCTTCCCGTTTTCTTTCGTACACTGACAAATCTAATGTTTATCAACTCTGTTTTAAGTATACATGAAGATTTGGACTCCAGTTTGCCTGGCTCAAACAATTGCATAGAATCACCACTCTCTGGCTGAAGATATTGTTTTTTATCTCCCATTTAATACGACGCCTTTCGGTTCTCAGGATGCGTCTTCTGGCCTTAGACACTCCCACCATAGGAAACGTCCTATCCACAGCAACTCTGTCTAGGACTTTAACCATTCGATAATTTTGAAAGTGGACACCCATCATTCTTATGAATTATGTTGAATACTGGTCCATAACAATCAGACGCTCAATCCTGCAATTATTTTCCTGAACCTCCTTTCAACACTTTCGAGTTCCAGCACATCCTTTCTATGCTAAGAAGCACAAAACTACTTACAATGCTGCAAGTGAGGCTCACTAGCACTTTATAAAATTTCAGCATTAATTCGTTGCTTTTATATTCTGGTAGTCTTGAAATCAATGCTAACATTGAATTTTCCTTCCTCACCATAAACTGAACCTGCAAGGTAACCATTATATGTTCTTGACTGCGTTATTATAATTTTAGAGAAATAAAATGGAGACAAATCGAAAATTTGGAATGTGGTGGTACCACGTCCACAGTAGAAGATGAATTTCCATACATTTCTACAGAAGATGCAGCCAAATGATATTTTTTTTTTCTCAAATGTACTTCCCATCGTTCTACACTCATCAATAGAACCGCGTTGATTCAAATGATGCCTTCTGACATAGCACTGCCCTACTTCGGACTATATTATTGAGATCAACTGAGGACTTTGCCGAATAAATACTTGGAAAAGGCATAAGCCATTCTACCCATTTCGCAAACGAGACTTTCATAAGAAACTTCACCTCTGCATATGCCATAATTCAGCATCATTTCTCTTCTCCGCGCATTCCTTTCATTTCAGCACCTTCCAAAATACCGGCAGTTATGCGGCATTTATCCATTTGCTATGAGGGGATTGTTTATTTTGTGATTTTATACCAGAGCAAACAATGAAAATGAATGTTTTAGGAAAACATTTATGCAGTGCAGTTTTTTTTTTCATTCTAAATGAGCTGCATTGTAAAAATGACCATTGGACACTACTTTTTAAATATTTTATTCAAAGTATATATAAAGTTGGTGCAACATTCTGTACCGATACCAGAATGCCTCTGCAAAAAAAAAAGTCTATCCTATTAGCTGCAGGAAACTCGTACTATCATGGCTTTTGTTAAACATATCATTTCCTCCAATATGCCGAATCTGTATTTCGCAACTGGCTCTGCTCTGCTCAAGAAGTGAATGGGTCTAATTTCTATTCCAGACACTAAATCCAAAAAGCCAATATTATAATATTAATCTCAGTGCGAACGGAATGGTGGAACGTAAATTGTGACAGGCTACAAATTCTAAGATCTATGAACGAACTCACCATCCTAACTCTGGACATTCTAATATTCACTTAAAACATATCTTGTGATTTAATGGAGGAACAGTATGGGTACTCAGCTGTTCAGATTAAATTGGCACATGATATATTTAATAAAATTACAGTTATTTTTTGCAACCATTCCATGCAGAATTTATTGAGCTGGCTTCGCCTTCATGAAAGATAAACAATATCCAGACTCTGAACTTCTCCTTTCCTATGAAAGTAAATAATTTCCAACCTTACTCTTTAAGCCGTCAACTTGCTTATTTGGCATCCACCGGCATCTAATATTGTTTTGTACCTAATCCTTGCAATTTTAATTCAAAAAAAGCATGTTAACCTGGAATGAAACGTGCACTCATCAATGGCATTTTTGAAACTACGAATCTGTTGTTGAAACCCGTCTAATTTACTTTTGTACAAAATGCACCAGCCTCACCTCTTCGTGTCGAAAACTAACTCAGGTTACTTTTATTTCACAGTTGAATGCCACCTGTGTCTTCTTTAAGGGATTTATTTAAATCCATTAAATTGCCGCTTTAAATAGTTTGTTTCTAACTATTTTCCAGTTAAATTACAGGTTGATAACTACGTTACAGTTTAACAAAAGGAAAAATACATTGTTTATATCGCGGCACCTGATGACTTAACCTCTAGTTCCGCCGCGTCTTGCGGGTTAACTTCCAGATCGGATAAAGGGGAAAGGTGGAAGTTCCCGCGTGAAGCATGAACATGAAAAGCTCATATCTACCCACAATTAAACATTATAGAAGCGATGCCGTAAGTTCATATGACAGGAGACACGTTGAAGTAAAATTATTAACGCGGATTCTGTTAAAGGAAACGACGGCTGATGAGGTTAATTTTCTTGTGCCATTGAAAGCAATGCTGGGAAAATCGTGTTGGACTCTACAGAAAACGGTTGATGGTCAATACACTGCATAAATGCTTAAGTAGATTGTGCCTAAATGTTGTGCCTTTGATTGGACTCCTTTGTAATACAGTTTATTATAGTTTTTTTAGTTTTACAAGTATTTACGATGCAAAAGCGGTCTCAAGACTGAAAGAGACACTGTACATGTTTTGTATTATTTTATCAACAGTTTTCACCATCCGATGTTAACGTCCAAGAGTGAACAGTAAGTGGTTAACCTTACTACGAAGCTGCCTTCATTGGCTTCGGTTTAACTTGGTGTTTAGTCAGAGTTTCAGCATGCTACACAAGAACACTGCAGTACCTTTCAATGCAATAACCAATAGGGAATAAAATAAATGATAATGTTGTCTCCGTGTTAAGGATATCTCTCTCAAAGGAGTATGTTTTCTAGTTTTCTGAGGACAAACATCTCATCGCCAGAATGTCATTGGAGAGAGTCTTCAGAGCGCTGCCCGAAGCCCAAAAGTTTTCATTACTCTCTCAATTTCAAGCCATTGGACTTCCACGCAAGTCGTACAGAATTGCATTGAGACCAAACTCAAAAGGATGAACAACACCTCACACTGTCCTCAGTCTGTAAATGGATGGCGTGCAATTTGAATTTACTGCTTCAGGTAACACTTTCTCACTTTCTTTCCTTCTGATCCACTCAGTTCATCCTGCACACCGCAAATCCATTTTCAAACAGATTCTTTCCCTTTACCACACACTCCTCCCACAGGGTCACACATCTCAACTCCCTTACGCAGCTCTGCTGAAGCATCAGATTATGCACTACATTCACTGCAAGTACATTGAAATTCAGATGTTGCATTTAGCGTCGTGAAATATGCCAAATCAAAACAGTAACATCAAAGTACATTTTCAATAAGGTATTATGAGCAGACAACGAGTGGATAGTTTTATAGTTAGTATCCTGGAAATATTTGATTTCCATTGTTAATAGTGAAAGGCTACAAAAGTTTCACTAAATATTTTAACTCATTCTTAACTCTACGCATGTTTCTGTAAGACCATATTGCGTCATCATCTCGCGAACTCGATCTTGAATCCGAATGCCCTGAACGATTAAGTGTTGTATTGCAAACAATACAAATAGCTGCATATGCATTATACGATTGCCCTCCCTAAAAATACTAAATTGCCCGCCAACCCTGTCTCCTGCAAACTTGTACCAAACCTGTCTCTTGCAAACCTCTTCCCACCCTGTCTTTTACAAAAATGCCATCCCCTTCTCGCAATTCCTCCGTCTCTGCCGCATCTGCTCTCAGGATGAGGCTTTTCATTCCTGGACGAAGGAGATGTCTTCTTTTTGTTTTTTTTAAGAAAGGGGCTACCGTTCTTCCACCATCAACTCTGCTCTCAAACGGATCTCTCTGCATTTCGCTCACATCTGCTATCACCTCATTCTCTCGCCACCCCACTAGGAATAGGGTTCCCATTGTTCTCACCTTCCAGCCCACCAGCCTCCCGGTCCAACATGTAGCTATTTCATGGTCTGGTACATGAAGTCCGCATTGCCGTTCACAGCCCGGTATGTGGACTCGGGACTCCGGGTCTTCCGGCTGTCCCTTGTTTCAGTTGGCCTAATCATAGGCACCTGATGCTCGTCTTGGGGCTGGAAATATAAGTGGCCCTGGGTTCGAGTGTGGGTGCTGGTTCGTCTCGCCAGTGTCCCGTCGTCGCCTCCGTGGGATAAGTCAGGCTGTCTATGTCGTTACCCTGCGGTTGGATCTGTCCCTTCCTGTCCTTGCCTCCGTTAGTTAGCCAGACCGTCTGTGCCGTTACGCTGAGGTTGGACTGTTCCCTTTTCTTTCCCTTCCTTCTGCAGCTTTGCCTGAAGCATTCCATGTTTTGCCGTGAAGTTCTACCGCTGGAGCGAGACCAGAGCCTTGCTGTGTCAAGATAAGAAACTGTCTATCGTAGTTTGGAACTGTCTCCATGTGCCCTCGCCTTCGTAGGCAAGTCCGGCCGTTTGTCGCTACTGTGTGTTGGGAACCGTCTCGTCATGTTCAGCATTCTGTGTATGAATCCCGGCCCTATGTCCTGTTCCCAAGGAGGGGTCCCGGCTCTGCGTTCTGTGTATGAGCCCTGTCCCTACGTCCTGCTCCCAAGGAGAGGTCCCGGCCCTGTATTCCATGTTCCTGTCTCTCAAGTCCAACGCTCCGTGTCTCCATGCTCTAGACCAAGACTCCGAGTGTCTAGTCCTCGTCCAAGGCTCCGAGCGTCCACTCCTCGTCCAAGGCTCCGAGGTTCCTGTCACCCAAGACCACGCCATGTCTTCGCCTAGTTCTGGAGTCGGAATCCGATGCAAGACCCAGCTTCTGAGTCCTTGCCATGTCTCTGGCTCGGAGTCAATACTCAATCCTTGTCATGTCCTCGCCTAGATCCGGGGTCCGAGCCCGAGACAAGTCCCAAGTACTGTGTCCTTGTCCAGTCTCTGTCTCGAAGTCCAAGCTCAGGCTCCTAGATTCAATATCCTTGTCTCGCTATCCCAGCCAAAGTCCTAGCACAAGTCTCTGTTTCTGTCCCAGCTCCTGGTCTGTGTCCAGTCACGTCCCTATCACGTCTTTGATAGTCACGTCTTTGCCCTGTTCCTAGTACTTCAGTGTCTACGTTTTGCATTTGGGTTCGCTACCAGCCCCCCACCTATGACAAATTCTCCGTAACTTCCAACACCTCCAAAGGGATTGCACCACCAAGCACATCTTTCCCTCCCCACCCCCCTTTCTGCTATCCGCGGGGATCGCTCCCTACGCGACTCCCTTGTCCATTCGTCCCCACACCATTCCTTCCCACCGATGGCTCTCCCGGTAATTATCCTTGTAAGCGGAACAAGTGCAACACATGCCCTTACACTTCCTCTCACCACCATTCAGGGCCCCAGACAGTCCTTCCAGATGAGGCGACACTTCACCTGTGAGTCAGCTGGGGTGATATACTACGTCCGGTGCTCCCGGTGCTGTCTTCTATATATTGGCAAGACCCGACGCAGGCTGGCAGATCATTTCGGTGAACACCTTGGCTGTGTCCGCCAGAGAAAGCAGAATCTCCCAGTGGCCACACATTTTAATTCCACGTCCCATTCCCATTCTGATATGTGTATTCACGGCCTCCTCTACTGCCTAGATGAAGCCACACTCAGGTTGGAGGAACAACACCTTATATTTCGTCTGGGTAGCTTGAAACCTGATAGCATGAACACTGACTTCTCTAACATCCGTTAATGCCCCACCTCCCATTCTTACCCCACCCCTTATTTATTTATGTTCCCCCCTTTTCTCTCTCTTTTTTTCTTCCTCTGTCCCTCTCACTATAACGCCTTGGCTGCTCTCCATCTTCCTCTGGGCTCCCTTTGTCATAACAGAGGGCGCTGGTGGCGGACCCAAGTGCAAGACACAGTCACTGAAGTAGTAGGAACCGGTCTTGACTAGGGAGCTGGGATAAGAATACAGACTTGGGCTAGGACATTGGTGAGGCAAGCGGGACCAAGACAAGGAACTGTGAACTAGGAACCTGGGCTTAGATTCCGAGCGGGTGACTGGACAAAGACACAGAAACTGGGTCTTGACTAGGGCTCGGACCCGGGAACTAGGCAAGGACATGACGTGGCTACAGGACTGGACATGGCTTGTGTTATTCGAAAGCGAGGACATGCCGAGACTTGGGTTCGAACTCCGATCCAGAGACTGGACAACGGCCCAGAATCTGGGTCTTGACAAGAGCTCGTACTCCAGAACTAGGCGAAGACATGACATGGTCTTGGGAGACAGGGCTAGGCAATTCTACAGGACAGAACGAGAGACTCCTGGGCAAGCCGAGGGGTCCAGTACAGGACGAGGGAAGTCCAGCACAGGACGAAGAACATGGACAGGACGATGCACTTGGACAGGACGACAAAAAGAAGCCTTGACTTGGTACTCAGGAGCAGCCGAGCCTTGGACTTGGGTTGACAAAACCACGGAACCTTGGACTTGGGACGACAGCAACGCAAAACACAGAGCCTTGTTCTTGGGAAGGACAGGAACACAGAGTCTTGGTCTAGAGCACGTGGACGCTGAGCCTTGGACTTGAGAGACAGGAACACAGGGTCACAGAACACAGAACCAGGACTCCTCTTTGGGAATACGACTTCGGGCCGGCGTTCCACACGAAATGCTGAACACGACCAGACGGTTTCTAACACTAGGTAGCAACAAACGGACGAACCTGCCTAGTGAAGGCCTGGACATAGAGACATTTCCGACTCAACGATACACAGTTCCTTATCTTGACACAGTAAGGCTCCGGTCTCGCTCGGGTGGTTGAACTTCACAAGGTTGCGGGCAACGCTCCAGACACAGGTTGCAGGCAAGGCTCCAGACACAGGTTGCAGGCAAGGCTCCAGACACAGGTTGCAGACAAGTCTCCAGACACAGGTTGCAGGCAAGGCTCCAGACACAGGTTGCAAGCTAGGCTTCAGACACAGGTTGCAGGCAAGGCTTCAGACACAGGTTTCAGGCAATGCTCCAGACACAGGTTACCGGTAAGACTCCAGACATAGGATGCAGACAAGGCTCCAGACACAGGTTGCAGGCAAGGCTTCAGACACAGGTTTCAGGCAATGCTCCAGACACAGGTTACCGGTAAGACTCCAGACATAGGATGCAGACAAGGCTCCAGACACTGGTTGCAGACGAGGCTACATACACAGGTTGTAGGCAAGGCTCCATACACAGGTTGCAGACAAGGCTTTAGATACAGGTTACAGGCAAGGCTCCAGATACAAGTTGCAGGCAAGGCTTCAGACACAGGTTGCAGGCAAGGCTTCAGACACAGGTTGCACGCAAGGCTCCAGATACAGGTTGCATGCAAGGCTCCAGAAGGAAGGGGAAAGGAAGGGAACAGTGGAGCCTTAGGGTAACAGCAAGGACGGCCTGGCTTACCCAACGGAGGCAAGGCCAGGAAGGGGCAGATCCAACGCAGGGTAACGGCAAGACGGCTGACTTACTCCACTGAAGGGAGGACGGGATACTGACGAGACGAACCAGCACCCACACTTGAACCCAGGGCCACTTATTTTCCCAGACCCAAGACGATCATTAGGTGCCTAGGGTTAAGCCCAACTGAAACATGGACAGATGGAAGACCCGGAGTCCCGAGTCCACGGACCGGACCGTGAGCCGGAACGCGGATTTCATGGACCGGATCATGACACCCCTCCCCCTTTCTTTCTACCTAGGCTTCCCGTCCGGTGATCCTCTCCCTTCTGCAGCCTTTTATCCCTTTTGCCAATCAACTTTCCAGCTCTTAGCTCCATCTCCCCCCCCCCGCCCCGTCTTCTCCTACCATTTCGGATCTCCCTTCCCCTTCCCACGTTCAAATATCTTACTATCTCTTCTTTCAGTTTGTCCTGACAAAGGGTCTCGGCACGAAACGTCGACTGTACCTCTTCCAATAGCTGCTCCCGGGCCTACTGCGTTCCACCAGCCCTTTGTGTGTGCTGTTAATAAAATGACATATTTATTTTACTGCTCTTTTCTCGGATGAACCGTGTCTCGGTCACTCATTCATTGTTGAAAATTCGTTTGTATTTGGACATGATTATATCATCGAACACATAAGTCACAGGAACAGACCGTAACTCCCACGACGTCTGCACCAAGATTACACTTGGATCTCGTTAACGCCATACAAATTGAATGCAATACAAATTAATTTTCATGATTCCATGCATACACATAATTCTTTCCAATTGAATGTTAAGCATATCTAATTCATCGTTGTTAAAACACAGCTTGTGGCAGCATGTTGTAGCCACCTTCTAACGTCTGTGCAAATTAGTATTGTACTGATATGTTTGCCTCATTAAACTAAGTTAAACTTTCTTTCTCTCGTTTTACTCTAGCTCTGTAGTGTTTGGAATTTCCCTTTGAACACCTACTCTTCCCAAGTTTCTCAATATGTTCATCTAGGTCACCCTTCAGCCTCCTATGCTTCAATGATACAATTTATCGTTGTACAGATTTTCACTGGAAGTAGTGCTGTAGAACATCCTTGTGAAAGTTTTTTTTTCACTCTCTTTAATGCTTCCATATCCGTTTTGAGAAGAAGCAACCAGAAACGAAAGTGGTACTCCAATTGTAGACTACTCAAAGTTTTATACAGCTACCGGACTACTTCCAATAATTATGCACGTTGCCCCTGTGATAAAGGAACTCATGTTGTATTCCTTGGTTACCACACTGCTCATGTGTCGTTACAGATCCACTTGTATTGGACTGTATGCCCAAGAAATAAAGCACAGAGCGCAATTTTTAAAACAATGGACGCAGCGTTAGCGTACTGGTTAGCGCGGCATGATTAAAGTTCGGTTCGGAGTTTAATCGCGACATGTTCTGGAAGAAATCTCCGTGCATCCTTCCCGTAGAATATGTGTGTTTTCTCGGGGTCCCCGCTTTTATCCCAAATTCCAAAGGCATATCAGACAGGTTAATTGGTCATTGCAATTTGTTCCCTGATCTGGTTAAGATAAATTCGGAGCTGTTCTGGTTTACTGGTGGTGCCGCTGGAAGAGTCGGGGCGAGGGAGTTATTCCGAGCTGCATCTCGAAGCAAAATAAATGATTAACTAGTACTGGAATGAAATTCTGAGTTGAATTGCTCTTCACGAAAGTGAATTGCTGACATATTCCCTCAAAGGTGAACGTAAGGGGCTGTTTGGAAACATATACCGCTTGCTGTTATAAAATATCGTGTATACACTTTAAGGAAATACACCGAAGTTACTCTTGCTTGAGGTATACATACTGTTTTTTGAGCAGTATTTATATTTTAGACCGTAACAACAATAAATAACAGGGCGACTTCAGGTGAAAAGAAGTCTAAAATATGCAGAACTCTTTGTCGATGCATATGGACAATAATACCTAAAAATCATTGTCAATGACGGAAATAATGCTAATTTAAATTAATTACAATTTGCTACATGGTTTATTCCCTCTTTTCATATTGCAGTCTAAAGGCTTTTTCAAAAATTTCTATACTACCTGCATCCAGTGTCTCCAACAACACCACCTTCACAACTACCAGCACCTTGAGGTTATGCCCTGAAAATCGATACTTTCTCCCCATACCCCTCCTGATTATATCAAAATTACTTCATTGCTAGTATGTGGATTATACAGTACGTACAACATTTGATTGTAGTAGGTACTGAGCAAAAAAAAAAGGCCACAGGACAATACCATAAGAGCAAAAAAAAAATGTAGAAGACAATAGTACGAACATCCATAAGTAACCAATATTAGCAGATAGTCACATGCGCAAACATCACCAGCTAATCTTAAATAAATTTGAACATATGAACAGACTCAATAATTATCAATAGAACTCGGAGAGCATCAAAGACAATTTAACCGATGCCGTGCTGGTACACTGAGGGTATTACACTTAAATGAGTTGAGTTGAGAAGCTGGGTAGCTGCAGGAAGGACGTTTTGGAGAAGATGTTTAGTCTGGTTGTGAATGACATATAGCGTCTCTCAAATCGCAATTTGGTGACTATCTCACCGCTGGGGCAGTTGGAGTCGGCAGTAATTTTTTTCATCTCTTTTCTTCGCTCAGGTGAAGAAAATTTATTTTTTGTCTGTGGCAGAGAACCAAGAAATCTATCAGCCGAGCGTACCACTCGCTGGAAGCTGAAACTGGAGAGTGAGGACGTGGCGGAAAGCAAGCGGTGATAGAGGTGGTTACAGCCCTCTAAATGATGGATGAGACCCAGTACCTTGACTTTTCAATCCATCTTGCCTGGCGGTTAAACCGTCTGAACATCGGTATGTTCCTTGTTCTAAGGCCTGTGCTCCCTCGAATCGATACGCTCTGAGCCTGGACGGGCCACCAGATTTCGGCCTGTACCCGATCTTTCCAAGTCAACCTCGTGCTTCGACCGACCAAAACTCGACTTAGATGGATAGACCACGAATATGTCTCTCCTCCGACATGGCTTTCGTCTGCAACGCTCGCCCGACCTTGTCTCGAATATGCCTCGACCTGGCACCAACTTTTTCGACGCTTCGACCCTCGATTCAGCATCGAACCAGTTGCTTTCGAAGTCGGTAAATATTGTCTATTAGCTTCTCCCTGCTCCTTGGGTTCAACCAGCGGTTACAATTTCCCATATCGAAGGTGTCACCAGATTCGGACACGACCCAGGTGCGGGTGAGAGACACTGACGCCGCTCGATAGTCCAGACTTTAATTGAACAGCAATACAGGGAAATAAAACTATAAACGCTAGGACAAACAGGGTCGTTGACCAAAACTCTCAAATGGAAAACGAAGTTTACTCTGCGGCTGAAAAGAACAACTAAGAATTAAACGACTATATCTAGTCTTCATCTTCAATTGACTCAACAACCCAATTTATCAGGCAAGTCGGAATGCGAAGTGTTGCTGTGTCATGTCCAAATCTCGAAAAGCACAACGACTACTATTTTGGAGTTAAATAATATCAAGATTAAATAATAATTTGCTGGCACTTGCAAATTCACAAGTACGATTGTCGTATCTACTGCGCTGAAGGATCCGCGGCTGTGCCCGGGCGCCGCTCTGTTGGCGCAGCCCCTGAGGCGTCACATATCTGTGTCCGCTGGAAGTCCCGGATCAGCGTCTTGTCAAACATGTCCTTCGCTGGATCCACGTTCGTCTTTCCGGGCCTTACTGTTCCCAGTCCACATGGTTCTGGACCTTACCACGTACCCGGCGAGATGCCAGGAGGCACCGCGCAGTATGCACACGGGATCCATCTACCAGGCGAAGAGGAGGGGAAGCTGGGAAGACTGAGGCCAGGGGAGAGGTAGTAACCGGCTTGAGCTGAGAAACATGGAATACTGAGGGAATCCTCAGTGATGCTGGTAATTGCAATCTATAGGAGACCTTGTTAAAAGCCTTTCCCACTACAAACTGCCCTACGTAGAGCGGTGCCAATTTCTGGTTCTCGACTTTGAGAGGAAGAACCCTTGATGCCAACCAGACCTCCTCTTTTGGCTTGAATGGCCTTACCTATCGACGGTGCCGATCAACCCGCCAGGAGTGTTGTTTTTTGGGCACGCCGCAGAGAACCCCTGTCTCGTCTCAAGTTGCGCTTGCAGCCCTAGATCAAATGTTCAACAGCAGGAACTCCAACGTCGATCTTTTGAACAGGGAAGAGGGGGTGCTGGAACTCCTTTTGGCTTTCAAAGGAAGACATGCCAGTGGAGGACGACTGGAGGCTGTTGTGAGCGATCTCTGCCCAAACCAATTGGGAGTCCAAGACGTGGGGCTGGAAGAGACAGGACTGCGCAGGGATATTTCCAACTTCTGGCTCCCTCTGTCACTCTGGCCATCTGATTGCGATGGAAGCCAGACGAGAGACTCGAAGCGGCTCCAGCAAGAGAGCAGAAAGTCTTCCAAAAGCGGGAAATGAGTTGTGGTCCTGCATCAGGCACGACGGAATGCAGGAAGCGAAGTCGTGCTGTGTCTATGTCCAAGTCTCGACAAGCACTACGACGACATGTATGGACTGAAATGCTATCAAGATTAAATAATAATTAGCTGACATGTGCAAAATCACAAACGCAATAACCGTATCTACAGCGCTGCCAAATCCGTCGTTTTGACGGAAGATGGTACCTGCCAAGATGAACTGAAGGAAACCTGATGTTAATCCTTTTCGATTGAAACAAAAAAAAAAGAAAAATCGGCAGATGCTGGAAATCCAAACAACATACCCAAAATGCAGGTGGATCTCAGCAGGCCAGGCAGCATTTGTGGAAAAGTACAGCCTATCTTTCCGGACGAGCCAGGCTTTCATAAACAGAAACGATGGAGGCACTTTATGTTGAGGAAAAAAGTAATAATTCAGCTATTGTATTCGAACCACAGCACCAAAAGACAGTAAAATTACTTCACGTAATTACGTAATTACGTCATAATATCTTCTTAAAATAACTTGATGTCTGTGGTTGCCAATCATGTGGGTTTCTACCAATTACACTACCGGACCCAGCTCTATACCTTCCCCACCCCCGACCTTACCCCCGCCACCCCAATTACGGGCCTGTCGGGAGCTCGGTCGAGCTGCCCGGCTCAGGTCCCATTTTAGAACATAGAACATAGAATAGTACAGCAGAATGCAGGCCCTTCGGCCCACAATGTTGTGCCGACCTTCAAACCCTGCCTGACATATAAGCCCCCACCTTAGATCCCTCTATATACCTGTCTAGTAGTCTCTTAAACTTCACTAGTGTATCTGCCTCCACCAATGACTCAGGCAGTGCATTCCACGCACCAACCACTCTCTGAGTAAAAAAGCCTTCCTCTAATATCCCCCTTGAACTTCCCACCCCTTACTTTAAAGCCATGTCCTATTGTATCGAACAGTGGTGCCCTGGGGAAGAGGCGTTGGTTATCCACTCTATCTATTCCTCTTATTATCTTGTACACCTCTATCATGTCTCCTCTCATCCTCCTTCTCTCCAAAGAGTAAAGCCCCAGCTCCCTTAATCTCCGATCATAATGCATACTTTCTAAACCAGGTAGCATCCTGGTAAATCTCCTCTGTACCCTTTCCAATGCTTGCACATCCTCCCTATAGTGAGGTGACCAGAACTGGACACCGTACTCCAAGTGTGGCCTGACCAGAGTTTTATAGATCTGCACCATTATATCGCGGCTCTTAAACACTATCCCTCGACTAATGAAAGCTAACACCCCATAAGCTTTCTTAACTACCCTATCCACCTGTGAGGCAACTTTCAGGGATCTATGGACATGTACCCCGAAATCCCTCTGCTCCTCCACACTACCAAGTATCCTGCCATTTACTTTGTACTCTGCCTTGTAGTTTGTCCTACCAAAGTGTACCACCTCACACTTCTCCGGGTTGAACTCCATCTGCCACTTCTCAGCCCACTTTTGCATCTTATCAATGTCTCTCTGCAATTTTTGACAATCCTCTACACAATCTACAACATCACCAACCTTTGTGTCGTCTGAAAACTTGCCAACCCTCCCCCTCTTCTACCCCCACATCCAGGTCGTTAATAAAAATCACGAGAAATAGAGGTCCCAGAACTGATTCTTGTGGGACACCACTGGTCACAATCTTCCAATCTGAATGTACTCCCTCCACCACCACCCCCTGACTTCTGCAGGCAAGCCAATTCTGAATCCACCTGGACAAACTTCCCTGTATCCCATGTCTTCTAACTTTCTGAATAAGCCTACCGTGTGGAACCTTGTCAAATGCCTTTCTAAAATCCATATAGATCACATCCACTGCACTGCCCTCATCTATAAGCCTGGTCACCTCCTCAAAGTACTCTCTCAGGCTTGTTAGGCACGATCTGCCCTTCACAAAGCCATGCTGACTGTCCCTGATCAGACTATGATTCTCTAAATGCCTATAAATACTATTCGCCTCCCCGCAATCCTCCGGCACTATTCCCGTTGTCAACGAGGACATAAAGATCCTAGCCAGAGGCTCAGCAATCTCTTTTCTCGCCTCGTGGAGCAGCCTGGAGAATATTTCGTCAGGTCCCTGGAACTTATCTGTCCTAATGTATTTTAACAACTCCAACACCTCCTCTCCCTTAATATCAACATTCTCCAGAACATCAACCTCACTCATATTGTCCTCACCATTATCAAATTCCCTCTCATTGGTGAATACCGAAGAGAAGTATTCATTGAGGACCTCGCTCACTTCCACAACCTCTAGGCACATCTTCCCACCTTTATCTCTAATCGGTCCTATTTTCACTCCTTTCATCCTTTTTTTCTTGACATAATTGAAGAATGCCTTGGGGTTTTCCTTTACCCTACTCGCAAAGGCCTTCCCATGCGCCCTTCTTGCTCTTCTCAGCCCCTTCTTAAGCTCTTTTCTTGCTTCCCTATATTCATCAATAGACCAATCTGATCCTTGCATCCTAAACCTCATGTATGCTGCCTTCTTCCACCTGCCTAGATTTTCCACTTTACTTGTCACCCATGGTTCCTTCACTCTACCATTCTTTATCTTCCTCACCGAGACAAATTTATCCCTTACATCCCGCAAGAGATCTCTAAACATCCACCACATGTCCATAGTACATTTCCATGTGTTGACTGCGTATAGCTAAAGGGTTTTGTTAAAAGTAGATTTTATAGTGGTGTAAAGATGATTCGTACGGTGAAGTTTCCATACAAAGTTTAACTAGTATCTACAGTTGTAATGCATTTCACGGGAAGTGGGAAGATATGTGACAGGATAGTAGCCGTGTCGTCACAGAAACAATCGTTTCAACCATTCCTTCACCACAGTAAAATTTACAATGGTCAATAAACAAAGCAACCAGTACGTCTTTGGATTGTTGGAGCAAAGTGGATCACCCGGAGCAGATCGATGCACTCCACGGGGAGGACGTAAAGACTCCTGAAGGATTTAGTCGGAAATCCAACCTGAACTCCAGTGTCCGTGCTGTAATAGCGACGCGCTTTCTGCGACTGTAGCCTGGCACCGCATTTCCTGATTACGATTGATTCTTTTCTGTAGTTATCATTTTTTTTTTCCTTTTCTTTGTCATATGAGCTTCATCTTCTTAGTGTCGGCCCTGTAGTCTAGCTATTATGAGTGAGGTATAGAATGACATGCAACCCATGCATACGAATGAGATTAGTACAGATAACGATGCTGCCGGGGTAATTGTTTTTGATCAAAAATGACCTGGGTCAATCCTGCACACATTCACACCATGTAAATAAAAACGTTCTGCACAGGAAACTTCGGAAAATGCACTATAATGCTGGATACGTCTCAAGTTTTTTAAATCATTTTGTCAGAATACCATGAAGACCCATTCCTCTCAACTTGAAATAATACCATGATGTTCTTGATGTTCATATGAACGAGCAGAGATGATATTTGCTCAAGTGTCAGAAACATTTGAAGCATGACGCGTATTCAGTTTTACGACACTTATGTCACTGCTTCGCTGGACGTTCCAAATTAGGCATCATGGTGAGGTCATTTTTGTGAGCCATGCTGCTCTACTTAATACGGTTATACTTCGCCAAACGTTCTTCAAGCGTCTTCCTAAGAAACCTCTCCAATACCTTTATTTTTCAGAAGCCCAGTTGAGTTTCGAAAAGGCGACAAAACAAATAAATGAAAATGGGCCAACGTTTGTAGTAGATGTGTATTTCAGAAAGTGAATTTACAAGTTTCAGTGTAGTTTAGTTTCCAACTAAGTGTTAAGTATGTCCATAACGGATTCCGGTCAAAGTATGTTGACAAGCCGACCAGGGGAAATGCCATACTAGATCTAGCTTTAGATAACTAACAGGATTAGGTCACAGATCTCTTAGTGGGTAAGTATCTGGGGGAGAGTCGCCACCGTTCCCTGGCCTTTAACATTATCATGGAGAAGGATATAATCAGAGAGGACAGGACAATTTTTAATTGGGGAAGGGCAAATTATAAGGCTATAAGTCTAGAACTTGCGGGTGTGAATTGGGATGAAGTTTTTACAGGGAAATGTACTATGGACATGTGGTCGATGTTTAGGGTTAACTTGCAGGATATTAGAGATAAACCGGTCCCAGTGAGTAAGATAAAGAATGGTAGGGTGAAGGAATGCACTGCCTGAGTCAGTGGTGGGGCAGGTACACTAGTGAAATTTAAGAGACTACTGGACAGGTGTATGGAGGAATTGAATGTGGAGGGTTATATGGCAGGCAGGGTTAAAGGGTCGGCAGAACACTGTGGGCCTAACGGCCTGCAGTGTGCTGTACTGTTTTATGTTCTATGTTCCAAATGCTATACCCAAAATACACTTCACATGTCAAGTTTTGATTTCTCAAAATTATCAGGATTGTCTGCAGAAGACATGATATCATAACATGGAAAACGCTGTAGCTAAGAGCCCTTGAGTATTACATATTCCTGCCACTTCATCTGCCAGTACCTCTCAGGAAACTTTCAATCTCCTTCTCAAAAGAACAAAAAAAGACTGACCCTCACGCCGCCATTAAGCTTTGGCCTCTCAGCTGAAATATGTACCTTTCTTGACCATGATTCCTAGTCTGTTCACTACCTATGGCTATCGTAATTTTATACATTTATCAGGGGTCACTTCTGGTCTACATATTGCCAACCAATTTTGTTCATCCCTACTGAAAGCACATACTCTTCCACCCAGTCTGCTTCCATGGAAGTCTGTACTGTAGCTTTCACGTATTTGTTACAATGGAATGAACAAAAAATGCAAGTTAATCCAAACCATTGTTTTGCACATCTGCATCCTATTTTATTCTTAGCCTTACTGCCCTGCCTATTGAAGGCAAGCACGGTTCAGAGATTCTCGCTCAAATCATACTTTATTTACAAAATTCCCTAGCACATGAGTAAGACCAAAAATGATGTTTCATCCACGTTCTTATTCTTTGAGAATAACCAGGAAACAAGATTTTTTTTTTACCTCGTGGCACATTCCACCTTCAAGATTATATTCTCGATCAAGTAGATATATGATTCTATGCTCTCCCTAGTTATCCACTTGCCCTCCTACTTCAATGCAAGTCTAATATCCAGAATGTTTTCTGATTTACTATTTCCAACTAAATTGCAGGTTTTATTATCGCCTGTTGGATATACTTCTTCTGGTCCTTTATGATTTTACTTCTTTCCTAAGTGTTGTGGCAGTATGCCCCCGCTTTCCTTGCTTGTTTAACTCAATGGAACACGTCTTTCGCCATTCAAGCATCTCATGCATTGCATTCAAGTCTTTGCTCTTTACTGAAGTTCTAATCAGCTGCCCTTCAGTCAACACTCACATTTTATAAGTGGACTTATCCGATGACAGTAATACACAATTAATTTTAATTAACTTCCACTATTTTTATCTAATAATGGACTGGTCACAAAATGAAAACGTTTGACAGTGTCCATGATATTCGTTGGGGGCTGGGTGTGGGCACGTCTCTAATTCGTGCTGCCACAATTCAGTTGAATGACATCTCTAATGACGAAATTAATAAAAGTATTCGCACTTTACTGCAACTAAGTAATAAAGGGCAAGACTGGCTATAACTTTACCCTTAGACATTTTCTTTCGCTGATAGGATCATAGAGCATAGAACACGGAACATAGATCTTAGAACTCGACTGGACATTACAGACCGTTGGGTCAACATTGTTGTGCCGACCATGTAACCTATTCTAAAACCTGCTGAAAACTTCCCTAGCGCATTGCCCTCTATTTCCTAAGCTCCTTGTACTTATCTAAGAGCCTCTTAAAAGAACATACTTTGACGGATTCCACCACCACCGCCGGCAGTGCATTCTACCCAAGCACCACTATCTGTTTGAAAAAAATATCAATCACATCCTCTCGGTACACATTTCCAGGACCCTTAAAACTATGCCACCTCGTGTTAGCCACTTCAGCCCTGGGGAAAGGTCTCTGCCTATCGACACGATCAATGTCTCTCTTCATCTTATACACCACTACCAGGTCACCTCTCATCCTCCGTCGCACCAAGGATAAAAGACCAGGTACACTCAACCTATTCTCATAAGGTACGCTCTCCAAACCTTGCAACATGCCGGTTTCTGTTGGCAAATGAAATACGTGATCGATTTTATATACCAGGACTCAAAACGTAAATCGTCATTTTAAGTCTTTCTTATGAATCTTCACATGGAACACCTGCATCATCCGAATAGTCGCATTTGTGTTTTCCCAGCTGATGTGCCTGGCACTGTCAAAGGCTTAAGCGAGATCGGACTTGAGCGAGTTAAGTGCCTGCTAACTGTCTTCTTCTTCTTTACTTTT
The DNA here is from genome assembly GCF_030028105.1 of Mobula birostris. Taxonomy (NCBI): domain Eukaryota; kingdom Metazoa; phylum Chordata; class Chondrichthyes; order Myliobatiformes; family Myliobatidae; genus Mobula; species Mobula birostris. The sequence goes on from NC_092377.1 coordinate 145,366,928, forward strand.
CATTCCCTGTCTATTACGGCACAGTTAGTGCAGTGTGAATAGCTGCATGGATTGTGCTGATTTTGTGTGTGCTATATGGGAATTCTGGAATACCCACAGTATCATAAACACATTTGCAACAAGAAGCAAATTAATACCCTTCGGCTACAGGGAAATCTGAGTAAGAATAGATAGGAGCTACAGGGAATAGCCTCCCTTAAGTTGCAAGAAGCAGGTCACTGTCAGAAGAAGGAAGGAATTCGGGCAGCCAGTGCAGAGTAACACTGTATCTGTTTTTTTCAATAATAGCTGAATCACCTTGGATACGTTTACGGGGGAATCACCTACCCGGGGAGCTGTACCGACCAGGTCTCTGGCATGGAGTCTGCTGCTCTGACTCCGAAGAGAAGTGAAGAGGACTGCAGTAGTGATAGATGATTACATTGTCAGGTGAATAAAAACAAGATTCTATGGACGCAAATAGAACACGGATGGGAAGTTACTTCCTTGTGCTACAATCAGGTATATCCCGGATCAGGTCCACGGTTATTGTTAAATGAGAAAGTGAGCAGCCAGAATGTTTGGTACGTAATGCATCAACCGTATACGTAGGAAAGGTAAGGGTGACCTTAAGCGATATTGTAGGCTGCTAGGTGGAACCTTGGCAGTAATCTCGAAATGGCTGATTAGCCACGCACCCCTTGAGTGACCTTACATATGATTGCGTGACTGATAAACTAGTGCAGGTATCAGGGCTTCAGAATTACTGTTTTATTGTGATCTCCTCTAGGGAAGCTACGATCTGTAGAAAAGGGAGTTTTTAAACCTGAACAGTAGGGGTACAATGACGTTGCGGGCAGGTTTGATAAAAAAAAAAACAGCTCAGGAGGGTTTTAATTCATTTGGTAGCCGGATAGAAACCGGAGTGCTGGGGCTGAAAATGGGTAGTTGGTTTACAAACAGAGCAATGCCTAGTTAGACGGCAAGCAAGAAGAGGCTGACAATAGGTCAAAAATGGAAGTGAACAGAATATGTTGCAATATGCATGGAGAAAAATCCAAAAAGGTGACGGGTTAAAACTGTGTTATATTTCAATGCACACAGCATGCGAAATGAGGTAGATCAGGGGTGTCAAACTACCGATTCACGGGCCGCATCCGGGTCCAAATCGGCCCGCGGGAGATTTGGGGAAAGTTAAAGTATATTCACGACCATTTATAATGTATCTGTAGGGCAGCCGCTCTCTCTCCCTCGCCGCGCTCTCTCTCACCACTGACTGTGCAACCTGCTGCGCCGGCAGCTTGTTGTGTGTACAGTGCTGAAAAACAATAGGCGGCAGTTAACCAACCGCTGTGCATAAGCACCTACCACCCTGCACTGAAGACCACGAGGGCCTCACTTACGTCGTCAGACACAATATAAACACACAGAGTACTCAGGTAAGTAACACCTGTCGCAAGGCTGAAACTGTTTGTTGCTGTGGTTGAAACTGCTTTCCTGTAAAAGAAAAGTTGGCATCGAAGGTCGGATATTCAACGATAATTGGAAAAATCGTTTTTTTTTTCTCTTTCTGTGAAGTCACCGGCAAACTTGTGTGTCTGATATGCTCGCAACATGTGGCTGTGGCAAAAGAGTACAATATCAAACGACACCATGAGACGTCACACGGTGAAAAATATGCCAAGGACGCAGGACGACTCAAAGCAAAATGTAAACGAGCTTGAAGCAGCTCTGAAAAACAAACAGCACTCAGTGTTCACCAAAAGTCGAGAGACTTATGATGGAGCTGCCAAGGCCAACTGTATTATTGCCAACAAAATAGCTGCTGCGTCGAAGCCATACTCAGAGAGGGAATATTCAAAGCATACATGCTGACGGCGGCTGAGCTGGTTTGCCCTGAGAAGAGACAGGCTTTTGGTAATATCAGCTTGTCAAGAAATACTGTGGCAGAGAGAATCAGGGACGTTGCAGGAGAGTTGAACAGTCAACTAAAAGACAAAGTGAAGTATTTTGTTGCCTTCTCTAGTGCAATTGATGAGAGCACCGACGTGACCGGTGTAGCTCAATTAAGAATATTTATCGTGGTGTTGAAATATCTTTGACCGTCACCGAGGTGGATGTGGTGATGGTGCTCATGACAAACACCAGAACGGTGAACGAATTTTCTCCACCCTCGTCGAGGCCTTGGACAAATTGGGGGCGGGAGTGGGGGTGTCAGCGTGGCAACAGATGGTGCGCCGTCTATGGTCGGCAAAAAGGCAGGTGTTGTTGCGAAACTCAGAGAGAAAGTTCAAATAGAGAATCCAGAGCAGGAAGTCAGGAATTTTCATTGTAGTATACACCAAGGAGTCGTTATGTAGCAAGAGCCTGAAAATGGACAATGTCATGGATTTATTAATCAAAACGGTTAATATTATTAGAGCCAAGGGACTCAATCTTCGGCAATTTTGCACTCTTTTGTGCGAAAGTAATACTGGACACGGCCTACCCTACCACACTGAAGTCTGCCGGTTGAGCAGAGGGGTTGTGCTGAAACGTCTGTGTTTTTTTTTTTCAATTTCGTGCAGAAATTGGACTACTCATGAACGAGAAAGGGAAGCCAGTGGCAGAGGTGGATGGCCCCGACTGTCTTCATGATCTTGCATTTTTGCTGGATATAACAGAGCACTTAATTGTGCTTAATGTTAACATGGAAGGCAATGACATACTTGTGACGGAATACTACGGCAGCATTCGTGCCTTTCCTATTAAATTAGGCCTGTGGGAGATGCAACTATCCCGGAGCAAGCCAGCTCATTCCCCTCTTTGCAGTCTGTACGTGTCGCTCATGGGAATAATGACAAATTGGACAGGTACAAGGACAAAGTATCACGGCTGAAAAGTGAGTTTCAGAATCGTTTCCAAGTCTTCACTCAGATCGAGAAGAAATTCTCACTATTTTGCTCGCCGTTTGCCATGAATGCAGCATCAGATGTGCCGGACGAGCTCCAAATGGAACTAATTGAAATTCAGTGTAACTCGGTTTTAAAATATAAATTTGAGACTGTGGGTCTGAAATCATTCTATCAATACTGGTGACAGATGTACACCAAGATGACACAATTTGCCTCAAAGATCCTTTGCATGTTCGGGACAACATATCTCTGTGAGCAAGCTTTCTCCAAAATGAAAATTAGCAAATCCAAACTGCACTCGAAGCTGACACACAGGTGTCTAAATGACATGATGAAAATCACAACTGCCCAAGATCTGGTCCCTGATGTTGACTGATTGGTGAAAGCCAAGAGATGTCAGGTGTCCGGAAGCAGCAAGTGAAAAATGAGTGACACTGTTTGATGCACTGCGACATGTAACCAACATGAATTATGAAATATTGTGTGTTATAATATTGTGATTCATTCATTTTCTGACTATTCTATAATTGTAAATGTGATCACTTCAATAAAAAATAGAGGCTAACTGTGTTCATTGTCTCCGTTTGATTGCTGGATGCAGGCTAATAGAAGTTAGGTGCAATTGTACAGCCTACATTTACAATTTGTTTCGTTAGGTGTACATTTGTTTCTGCTAATGTTCGAATTCAAATGGTTTATTAATGGAAAGGCAGTGGCTCCCAAAACAATCTTAGCCAAAATAGCATCGTTTTTCTCTCTCTCATCACGACTTTCTTGTAGCCTACGACCGTAAGTTAATACAAATCATAAAAATAATGTTTCCTAGGCAACCGTCTTCATAAGAAATGGAATTCCGAAAGTGAAACACTTTTCAGTAATAGCAGAGACTGAGACACATGAGAGCATGGTTGAAAAAAAAAACACAGGCAACAAAAGCTGTGGGAGCACACACGCGTGCACAGCTTATCCGGCCCGCATGCAGTCTCATTTTACCCAATCCGGCCCGTGACCTAAAATGAGTTTGACACCCCTGAGGTAGATGATCATGAAACATCATTACAAGCCGTTGTTTGCAGCATTGAATTATTGCTAAAACAATATAATAACTGGGAGCGTAACGTCCAAGGATACATATTGTATCAAAAGTATGGGGCAGGCAGGAGGCCGAGTAAGTCGGGCGGCTCTATTGGCAAAAAATAAATGAAATCAAAACGTAAGAAGAAATATATAGAAATGACGTGATAAGGCACTGCAAGGTTTTGTTAAGCAATGCCTCAGTACAAGGACTTAAAGTTATTATTTGAGCAGTCGAAATCCAGTAAGTCTGCAGAGAGCGCAAGTGAGTAATGCAGCGCTGTGTTCTTGTCTTTATAAACCTTATGAGTCTTAATGCAGGGAACGTCATTAAAACAGAAATGAAATCTAAGTTGAAGATTTCTGGACTTGAGTGCTACTTCTGTTTACTTGGGAACTCTGAGGTCCGTGATATGATTACTGATGAATACGCTTTATCGAGAGCCAATTGCGTAAAAAAGAGGTTAGCTATCTGTCGTAAACTGGTAAAAGGATATTGTCATATCTTATCGTAAAGAAGATTCTTGCTTTGGAATGACTGCATAGTTGTTTCGCCTGCAATGTCTCTGACATTATCAATAAATATATCGTTGTTATCCGACTTATTAATTTCAAGAGTGGGGAGGGTGAAGGGCAGATACTCGATAACTGACACAACAGTCATGTAATGGAGATTATTGACCAATATACAGTTAGATATCATATTCTAAAACTAATCTCCTTTGAACCCTTTCCTTCGTATTGAGTACAAGACAAAATTGAAGAGTAGAGTGAGGATTAGGGTTAGAAGTAATCAAATACAAATGTCTTACTGCCGAAATAGATCTACAGTGGATGTTCTTTATTCGTCTATTGATCACCTGGCAAAAAGCAGTACCTCTGGCAGACTGCCGTTTATGAATCTAGGTAAGAGCTGAGCACCAACATCTCTTCAAAACTGTTAAAACAAACTTCGAATCCTGCCCTCAGTACCGCCCTCTGTAACAAGATCGTTGGTTTCCTCATTAAAAGACAAAAATCAATGTGGAGAGGAAACTAAATTTCCTTTTCGTTGACAATCATCCCTGGCACAACTCCAGGATGCATGCTTTCTCTCTGTTCTCATCATCAGCATTAAGTGCTATCGCAAACAAGAGAAAATCTGCAGATGCTGGAAATCTGAACAACAAACGCAAAACACTGGAGCAACTCAGCAGATCAGGCAGCATCTATGCGAAAGAGTACATCAGGGTTTCGACCGTAAACGTCGACTGTAATATTTTCCATAAATGCTATTCTGGCCTGCTGATTACCACCAGCATTGTATACATATGTTGCATTATTATGTGCCGCGTCTAATGAAGTAGGCGATCATGTACCCATGGCAATTATTGTTCTTGCTATTTTTTTTTTTGCTGTCGAATTGTTTTGCCATTGTCTTCTTTACGACAGTGCCTTCACAAGACTGGTGACACTGGTCAATATCAATATTCTGCAAATATTGTCTGCCTGCCTTCAGCGGCGGCTTAACCAAGCGTTGCAACTGCTGAAACTACCATCCACCATCTGTTTCCGGTGACCATTACTGGGGCTCAGGAAGCTATGTAGTTGTTACACCTTTCAAATTCTAACCCGCTAGATAGCACAAAGAAGGAATGCAATTCACGATCTGTGGTAGAGACGTATCACCACCCCTCCAACGCGCTGAGCTACTCTCAGTAAATCCACTACTGTGTGGCAGGTCACAGCACAAACGAAAAGTAGTCGACGAGGCGTCCATGAGTGACAGATATTGGCTGGATATTTAATATCATAGCAACAACTCTGACTCATCGTAAAAGAAGTAAGGCTTTAATTGTGCACTTCAGAAAGTCGACGGAACACAGACCAATTCGGATCAGGACCTAAGCGTGGAGAAGATGAGCAATTTCAAGTTCCTGTGTGTCACCTTATTGAAGAACTATCCTGGACAGAACATTTTGATTTAAACACGAAGAAAGCATGACGGCAGATGTATGACATTTGGAATTTGAGGGGATATGGTATGTCAGCATAACCTCCAGCAAATCCGTATAGATATACAATGGAGAGCAGACAGACTGATTGCACCACCATGGGGTATGACATGGCTACTGCACCTGATCGGAAGAAAGGCATCCGAGGGTTGTAAACTCAATCGGCTCTATCATGGACACTACCCTCTGCACCTTCTTGGCCAATTTCAAAAAACGATGCCTAAAGAAGACAAAATCAATTAATAAGGATTCCCACAACCTAGGATATGCCCTTTTCTCATTACGGAGAAGGAGAGGGAACAGGAGCAGGAAAACAGATATGAACAGTTTAATAACAGCTGCCTACGCTTTCCGTCGGGTTTCTGAAGAGATTATTAACTTATAGACCCTACCTCAGCATTCTGATCTTCTTTGGAGTGTTGATATTACAGCATATTTCGTCATGTAGTTGTTTACCTAGGCCCTTCGCTCCTAGTGGAGTATAGGCCATCAATGACCTGCTTTGTCCATCGTTCTCTGACTTCCATCAAATTTACAGGTGTATAAGAAAACTGTCGTCCGGCCTTACAAGCTTCCACCTCTCACGACGCAGACGTAGGAAATATATTATTATAGTCAATATTGAAATATTGCTCTGAACTGTTAGGCACAACAAGACTTTTCACGACATATGGCATGGATAATGAACCTGATTTTAAATATGATGTCTGCAGTTTTCACGTTTTTAAAGAAGAACATTGATCTCAGGGTATATCCTGCCCCTTCTCCTCGTTAATTTGACCATGGCATGGGATTAACTTTCTAAATTCACTTACGATTTTTATCTATGTCGACTGATGGCCAGAGACATATTTGAAACACATTTAAAAAACCGACATGCCAATTGAAGCATGATCTCACCCTCAGCATGAAAATGAAAAGTTATCATTTGCTTTTCAGTAAGAATTCTGAACAGGATCACTGGTTATAAATTTCTACTTTGTGTATTTTGTTTGTATTTTGAAATCATCACTATCCGTTAGAATATGGTTTCGTTGTCTTGTAGTTGCCATCGCTTTTCTGACGAAATGACAAATTTGACAACAAAATAGATCTGTTTATTTATTTTGTTTGCTTGATCGTTATGTTAAATGATGCAAGAGTGTAACAATTGTCGTACGTAACTATTAAAGGGTAACGCTTGATGAAACCAACGTTCGTCCAGTTGAACGTCCTCCCAAATTCTACCCAGAAACCCTGGCTGGTAGCGTAGTAAAACGCTTACGAATATGAAAGAGATAAATTAATCGATAAAAGGATGTCATTCCCGTCCAGTTTGAACATCATAATTTATTCATTCTACCTGCGACGATTAAGCAGAATAAATAATATATTTTTGAAGTTACAGAAGAAAAGAATAAGCACAATTTAAGTAGTATCTCAGCATACCCGGAGTTCCAATCAGCAGATTTCAGAGGTCCAATCATGGTTGGTAACAGAGGATTACGAATAGGTTACCCGCAAATCGGCGAAGCTAATATTAAAAAAGGAGAGTCTTGCGGGCATTCAGAAGTTCCCACATCCTATCCGCGTTGGGAGCCGGGCATTTCGAAGTAAATAACGATACAGAAGAGGTAAGCGGGGCGGCATTTGTCGTGAGAAGGCCAGCAATGAGAGTAAGCGCGTCAAACTTTGCCTCATGAGGCTTCGACGAAACGACACTGAGGCCAAAGAAACAGATTAAAGAACTTGGTCTCGGATGCCCATTGTAGAGTGAAGGCAGGATGGCAGACATGGCGGTCGACTTCTCCCGTGGGAAGTGAAAATTCATGGAACTTGAGGGTGCCCATGATGACTACACCTGCGGGAAGTGCAACCAACTCCAGCTCATGAAATACAGCATTACGATGGAGCTGCAGCTAGTGTTGGATGAGCTTAGGATCATCCTAGAGGCAATGTATTTGAATTTTGTATAGGTGATTACACCCAGAGTGCAGAATTTGGGGAGTCGATTGGTGAACACCGAGATAGATAACGGGTGAAGAAAGTAAGCGCAGGGTCTTCGTGCGGCAATTCCCCTCAGTGACATGTATACCCCTTAGGATACTACTGAAAGGTATTACCTATCTTGGCAAGACAGCAGCACCCAGACCAATAGCAATGTGGTGGGTTTCCATTCGTAGAAAAGAAAGCAGAAATGAGGCAGAGTAATATGCGTGGGGGATCGATAATTAGAGGGGCAGGTAGGAGATTCTGTTTCCGCAAAAAAAAAAAAACGAACGAAGAAACAAAAAATAAACAATTACATAAGCAGGGTAAAGGTAGAAGCCATGCGCAGTAAATTTAGTCAGTTAAGAACGAAGCTGAAGAACAGGTCCTCCAAGGTGGTATTCTCCAGATTACTCCGAATTAGTGAAGGTCAGAGAAAGGAAGGTAGCGCAGATGAATGTGTGACTAAGGAGATGGTGCAGGGAGCAATGTTTCAAGTTCTTGGATTATTGGAATTTTTTTTTTCTGAGGAAGGAGTGACCTGTACAAGTGGGACAGCTTCCATCTGAACTGGAAGAGAACCAATATCCGAGAAGAGAAGTTTGCTAATTCTGCTGGATTCTTGAAACTAGATTTGCAAGGGGGTGGGAACCGAGGAGAAGAGTAAAACGATCGGGCTATTGCCGCAGAAGTAGTGACAGCTAAAGAAACACTTAGGCAGACGATTTGAAATGCGTCTGTTTAAATGCGAGATGTATCACAAACACAGCTGATGAACACAAAGCGTGGACCCTGAAATTATGATATTTTGGCCATTATCGAAACATGAATCTCTCAGGGGCAGGAATGACCGCTGAATGTGCCGGGATTCAGATGTTTTAAACGGGGCAGGGAGAGAGGCAATAGAGGAGGGGAGTGGCGCTACTAATCAATGATATTATTACAGCGGCAGTCATGGAGGGATTGTCCACTGAGTCATTGTGGGTGGAGAGTCAGAAACAAGAAGGGAGGGCAAACACGAGAAAATTTGCAGATGCTGGAAATTCAAGTAACGCACACAAAAAATGCTGGTGAACGCAGCAGTCCTGCCGAAGGGTCTCGGCCCGAAACGTCGACTGTACTTCCTCCTATAGATGCTGCCTGGCCTGCTACATTCACCAGCACTGCTTGAGTGTGTAACAGGAAGGAAACAATAACTTTACTAGTTTTGTTTTATATATATATACACGCCCAAATAGTAGTACAAGCATCGTGGAGAAGATGGGGAGGCAGATTCTGGAACGCTGCAATAATAATAATAGGATTGTTGGATGATTTTAACTTTCCTAATATTGGCAGGAATCTCCTTCGAGCAAGGGGTTTAGGTGGGTTGGAGCTTGTAAGACGTGTTCCAAAAGGTTTCCTAAGGCGATATGTAGGATATATAGAGGATCTGTACCTGATATAGTATAGGGAACTGAACCTGGTCTCGATGGGAGAGCACTTTGGAGATAATGATCAGTACTTCATTTCCTTTATCATGGTGTTGCGAGGGACAGAAGCAGATAATTTGAGAAACTATTTAATCGTGGTAAGAGGGAATATGATGTTATTTGGCAGGAGCTTGGGAACATAAATTAGGGGTAGATGTTCTCAGGGAAATACATGGCAGAAATGTGACAAATGTTTCGAGAACATTTGCATTGACTACAGCAATAGAAATGTTCCACTGAAGCGTGGAAGGGTAGTAGTATGAAAAAAAAACATAGTATACAAATGATGTAGAAAATCTAGTTAAGAAGATAAGGAAAACCTACGAAATTATCAAGAATCGAACTTACTGCTAGAACTCTAGAAAATTACCAGGGTGTCAGGAAGGAGCTCATGAATGCAAGTAAGTCCACAAGAAGGCCTTGGCGAGCAAGATTACGGAAACCCCAATGCATTCTACCAGTCGGTCAGCAGCAGGAGGATGAGTCTTGGGAGAATAGGATCAATCAGGAGCGAAAGTTCTAACATGTGCATCGAGTCAGAAGAAGTAGCAGAGGTCCTTAAAGAATACTTTGCTTCAGTACTCACCCGTTAAAAGGACCTTAGCAATTGTGGAGTTGATTACAGCAGATTGAAGCTATTGAGATTGTAGACATTAGGAAAGAGAACGTGCTGGAAATGTTGACAGGTATTAAGTTAGAAAGGACGCCGAAACCGGATGGGTTAAACCCGAGGCTGCTGTGTGAAGTGCAGTAGGAGATTGCTGACCCTCTGGCTATTAACTATCGACAACCAGGGCGAGAGAGGAACCAGAGGATTGAAAGGTTGCAAATATTTTTTTTTCGCTTGTTCAAGAAAGGGGATGGAGATAACCCACGAAGTTATAGATCAGTGAATCTTACTTCAGTGGTAGGCAATTTATTGAAGAAGACCCTGAGAGGCAAGATTTTGAGTACTTGGAGAGACATAATCTGATTAGGCATAGTAAGCATGGTCTTGTCATGGTAGGTCATGCCATATGAAACTGAATGAATGATTTTGAGGATGTAGCAAAAGCACATTGATAAAGGTAGAGTAGTGGATGTACTGTCCAACTATTTCAGTAACGCAGTTGATATAATTCCCCATGAAATGCTTATTGAGAAAGTAATGAGGCATGGGGTCCAAGGAGACTTTGCTTTGTGGATTCAGAATTGGCTCGCCACAGAAGGGAAAGGCGGTTGCAGATAGTTTGCATGCTGCATGGAGGACGGTGACAAGTAGTGTTCCGCAGTGTCCTGTTCTGGAACCTTACCTCTTTGTAGTTGTTATAAATGACCTGTATCGGCAAGTATAAGTGGGGGGTCAGTAAGTTTTCTGATGACACAAATGTTGGGGATGCTGTGGATAGACTGGATGGTTGTCAGAGCTTACAGCTCAACATCGATAGGATGCAAAGCTGGGCAGGGAAGTGGCAGGTGGAGTTCAACCCAGATAAGTGTGAAGTGGTTCCTTACAGTAGGTCAACTTTGAAGGCTCTTGGCAGTGTGGCCGATTTGCGAGAACTGGAGATCCGTGTCCATAAAACACGCAAAGCTGTTGTTAAGAAGGCGTATAGTGTGATGGCCTTCATCAACCGCGGGGTAAACGTACAGCTATATCAGAACATTTGGAGTATCTGTTCATTTCTGGTCACCTCACAACAAGAAAGATGCAGAAATTATGGACAGAATGCAGTGGAAATTTACATGGGCGTTGCTTCGATTGGACAACGTGCCTTATGAGAATAGATTGAGTTACATTGGCCTTTTCTCCTTGAAGCGACGGAGGATGAAAGGTGACCTGATGAAGATGTAGAAGATGATGAGAGGTATCGATCGTGTGGATAGACAGAGGCTTTTTTTCCCCCCAGAGATGAAATGGCTGAAAAGAGGGAGCTGTTTAAGGTGCTTGGAAGTATGTAAGGAGAATGTCAGAGGTACGATTTTCATGGAGAGTAGCGTATGAGTGGAATGCACTGTCAGCAGATTTGGTAGATAAGGATGCAATGGGTACGTTTAAGAGACTCAGAGTTAGCTACACGAAACTTAGAACAACTAGCGGGCTATGCGGTACAGAAATTCCCGGCAGTTTCCAGAGTAGATTGGTCGGGACAACACTGTGGGCCGAAGGGTCTGTAGTGTGCAACAGATGTCTCTGTTTCAGTGTTTTTATCATTACGTCTGTTAGTGGGAATAATGCAATAGAAAACAACAATGTGAAGATCTGCGTGATCATCTTTCTCTATAGGAGAAAACGACATGCTACCAGATGTAACACATCATATTTGATGTCAAATCAGTACTCTCAATGGGAGAAGGAGTCGTGCACTTGTTTATAAATTTCGCCTGCCAAATAAACTGGAATTATTTTTTTTGCTATCAAAAATGGATGACATTGAATGCCAAAAAAATGCATGACATTAAATGCCAAAAAAATGCATGACATTAAATGCCAATACCAATGTGAATATTGTTTTTGTTATTGTAAATTGTTTAAAATGTAAGTGTGCAATGTGACGCACTGAAAGTGTATTCTCTTTAAAATGGTTTACAAGTTTCGCTAAAGTGTGTCATCACAATATAAATGTACAATTTAATTCAAAGCAAACATATGGAATTCTTCCTCATTTATTATAGTAGTCCCATACACTGTCTAAATATTCTAATATTTGAACACCGTACTCTTTATTGTGCATATATTGAACAATTCCCCAACAGCGCACATTACTGACGATAGCATATTGAAACTGGAAGCAAAAAATAAAACTTCTTTTCGTCTTCATCAGGCCTATGTGAAGTATGGGAACGAACGGTCGATGCATCCCTGTGGAAGTGATATGAAAATTCAGATGTGCTGTCGTTCGGTTTATCTTTGCTGTCAGTCGAAGGGAAAACATGGAAAGCAAAATGCTAGCGAATCTACGACCGGGGATCTGTTCGAGTGAAAATGAATAACATCAAATTAAGTATAAAAACACAGCTTTACCAAAGAAAGTATTGTTTGACGAATGAGAACATCGGACAATCTTCAGTTTGGAATTAATACAATTCATTGTTTTTGAAAAAAAAAAGCCCATCATTGTCGACAGATTGTCTGAAATGGGTCTGATTTACACAACTAGTCTGCTACGACTTTAAGTACAGTATATTAAAAGAACATGTGGCCCGTGCGATGTCAAATAGTTCGTTTCGTACTTGGAAATTAGGTCTTGCACGCAATAAAACAGTGCATCTCTTAGGTCGCAAAAGAAAACTATATTTACTTTTGGAAGCAGACTGTTAAACATGCACACTAATGCATAAGAAAATGCAAGGCAATGAATGGACATATATTTCTGGTTACTGTGGATGGTATAGAAGTAGAGAAAGAACTCGTCTTGATTGTTCTGAACAATATCGGCAATATATTAACACAACTACTGTCCGTCACGTTCGCGCAATCTACTGAATACATTCTGTTGCTCACAACATCATTGCGATCGTCAGGAACCAGACAATGGAGCATATATACATATATAAAACATTATTTCTGTCAAATGCGGTTGTACGGCAAATTACTTGGGACAATGACCTGCTTTCACACACTCCAAACCTGTCCATTTATTTCATTTTTGAAGGACTGTAATTCAAAGTGAGTTCAAAGGGGGAAAGGATTTATTGATGAAATGGAATGCTGATTGCAGGCGATGGATCTTTATTTTACTTTAATCACACGCTTCTTATAACGCAGGTCCCTCACAAAACCATGAGATTATTCAATCATCTCAATGCGTACATGACAGGGCACTTTTTCTTTGCCGAGTTATGATTACACAGACATTGAATTAAAGTAGGACAAAATGAAATTTGCCAACCTTGATCATTGGAAAACAATCCTTCCGGAACTTCTGGAGCATGGCATGCACTATATAGATGGTCTTTAGCGTAATATTCGACATCATTAATGGAACGAATGGATCCAGTAACTAAAATTCAATGAAAGATATATTCGAAATATGTATTTGTTTTCTTTTCTTGGATTTGTAATGAATACGTCAGTCAATCAACGCCACACTGACATTATAATCGTTACCTTATATGACATCCCTGTTGAGTACTGTTCAATACAAGAATAGGATGTTTTAATAGGGAGATACACCATCTTGAACTGCTAATAAAGAAATCATTGTGTGTACACGGAATCGATTGCATTGCTAACTCCTATGTTAGCTATTTTAAACGTTTTCTTTAACGTACGAAGATAAACACGACAAGCCTACTGGAGGAGAATGAGGAAGAATGCAGATAGATAGAAAGATAGATAGATAGTTAGACAGATAGATAGATAGAGAGTAGAAAAAATAATGCGATGAAAAACTAGTTATCATGGCAGTTCTTCGAGTGGAGACAGTTAATGGTATCAATTCGTCTCCAGTCGATATATTAAGCAGAAATAAAAATAAGCTAAATTGACTGAAATCGTTATCCAGTTAGCAAAACGTTTTTTTTCGAAGAGGAATGAGTTATTTTTTCAGGTTAAATTCATTTGTTCAAGAATGGGAGTAGGTATATCCCAGGGAATTATGGAAGAGTGAGCCGAAGTTCGTGGTGGCCATATTATTGGAGAGGATACTCTGAAACAGAATTTACCTGCTTAAACCACACACCGAGTATCGTGTTCAGTTCTGGTCAGCTCATCTTCAGAAAGCCATGGAATCCTCAGAGACAGCATAGAACAGATTTAGGAGGATGCTGTCTGATATAGGAGGATAGAGTTTTCGAGCTAGACCGTAGCTCCTTACAGTCTTTTCCCAGGTCGAAATTGGCTAATATGAGGGGCAATCCTTCATTTGATTCGAAAGAAGTATGCAGTGTGTCTGGAGTAATTAATCTAGAAAGGAAGGGGTAAATGGGTCGAACGAGCTATAGGCGTTGCTATTAGAGACAGATATATCAGATTCATTTAAGAAACGTTTATGTGGCCACATGTGGCCATCTGCTTTATGTAAAAGGAACTAAGGGTCGAGTGGGATGAGAAAGTGAAATTGATCTTAGGGTAGGTTAACAGGTCGACACAACGTCGTGAACGAAAGGGCCCGCTCTGTACCATAGTTTTGGTGTCCAGTATTCTCTTTCCTACTTCCTTATTCCGAATTGAGAGAGGTTGATAATGAAGACTCGGCGAAATTGCTGAGCAAAGTGTCAGTAGTTCCATGGAAGGAGAAGGGGAATGCCTCTGATACTCTGAAGAATTGGAGACTATTCAGCAAAAGCACACAGCGTATGCTTCAGAATTACAAAATTAATTATGGTTCCGTACTCTCCATTTCAGTGTTATCATACTGTTTGCCTCCACACTCAGATAGTCGATACCTGATTTGCTACATCCTTCACAATTTATATCAAGTTCGAGCATCTGTAAATTGCGATATTTCAAATAATTGCGCCACGGAACAATTGACATTTTTTTTTCATCGTCTCTTTATCTCATCGGCTTAATCCCTCGAAGATTCATATTTAATTTACCACCTACCGTAATGTTTGCTTGCCGCTCATCTGGTCTCGCCTATCACCTGCCAACTTGTCACCTGTCTTGTGTTTATTGTATGAAACCCTATTGCTTTGTTTTGTTTTGTTCTAATTTCAGTTTTGAAGTACCCATACCGTCGTTTATTTTTTTCCCTGTATTTCTTGATTTTGATACTAATATTGCATTAACGGGGGCGGTATCTATTTGTACATAGTGGATTACCTGTCAAAATACACACCTGACACTTGTGCCTCAGTGAAAGTCTTGAATGGTGGAATATTCTCAATTTCCTCATAAATCGCTTGGTAAAAGTCAACTGGTAATCCTTGGCCAATCATTAGTGCACCTAATGAAAAAGAAGTTGAGATGAACATCTCCATCTACGAATTTGGACACGAACAGTTAAATCATTGTGATTAAAATTAAAATGGATTAAAAATTGTCTTTGTCAACGTGAAGAGCCAGTGAACATGATTGTTGATTTGGCCCGATGCGTGAATCATGCCCCTGGCAAATTCAACCGAATCAATTTGGAAACAGAAAGATAAAAGTAAGGGAATATCAGAATTAGTATGTTTCCGATTCTAGTTCCGTAACGGATACACATCACATTTGAATTGATGAGAAGGTTAATATTATTAGTGGAGGCCAACAGTAATGGCAGGAGATGAAATCGAAGGTTACACTTACACATGGCAGAGAAATGTTGGCTGTATCGAATAAATATAAAGGCATTGCGAATATGCAACAGTAAAATGATAAGATGATAAAAATATGAGAAAAATGTCCCCTCTTACTTTGGTTGGGAAAATGAAATTAGCATATTCAAGAATGCAGAGCAGATTCTTGAAACTTAAACTTACAGTTGAAGTCAGACGTTACATAGACCTTAGACAAATACATTTAAACACAGCTTTTCAAATTCCTGACATTTATTCGTAGAAAACATTCCCTGTCTTCAGTCACTTAAGGTCACTACTTGATTTTAAGAATGTTAAATGTCAGAATAATAAGAGAAGGAATGATTTATTTCAGCTTTTATATCTTTCATCACAGGAGATTCTGTGAGCCTGATAGAGATACCCACATGGTATGTTCCATCCCAGGTGCCAGCGTACGGGATGTCTCGGATCGGGTCCTGAATATTCTGAAGGGGGAGGGTGAGCAGCCAATTATCTTGGTACATGTTGGCACCAATGACATAGATAAGGCAAAGAAGGAGGTCCTGGAGATAGATTTCGAGGAGTTAGGAAGGAAGCTGAGAGGCAGGACCTCCAGGGTAGTAATCTCGGGATTGCTACCTGTGCCACGTGCCAGCGAGGGCAAGAATAGCAGTATCAGGCAGATGACTGCGTGGCCGAGAGACTGGTGTAGGGGACAGGGCTTCAGATTCTTGGATAATTGTGATCTCTTCTGGGGGAAGTATGACCTGTTCAAAAAGGACAGATTACATCTGAATCCGAAGGGGACCAATATCCTGGCGAGAAAGTTTAATAGAGCTTTTAGGGATGGTTTAAACTAATTTGGCAGGGAGATGGGAACCGGAATGACAGAGCGGAGGAAGGTGAAACAGAAATAAATCTAAGATAGTGAGCAGTAAAGATGTCAGGAAAAACAGGCAGGTGATGGGGCAAATTTGCAGCCATTGGAATGAGTTGCAGTGCAATAAAGTTGCAATGAAATTAAAGCAAAACGTATCAAATACTCGTCTTAAGGTGTTACACTTAAATGCCCGCAGCCTAAGGATTAATGTGGATGACCTTGTCGTGCAGCTACAGATTGGCAGGTATAATATTGTGGCCATCGCTGAGACCTAGTTAAAGGATGCATGTCTCTGGGAGCTCAACGTCCAAGGATACATGGTGTATCGGAACGTTAGGAAGGTAGGCAGAGGGGTAGGCGTGGCTTCATGGGTAAGAAATGATATTAAATCAGTAGAAAGAGCTAATATATGATCGGAAGGTGCAGAATCTTTATGAGTGAGCGAAGAAGTAGCAGGGGTAAAAGGACCCTGATGGCAGTTATTTATAGGCCTCCAAACAGCTGCAGGGATGTGGACTACAAATTACAACTGGAAATAGAAAAGGCTTGTCAAAAAGGCAGTGTTATGATAATTGTGGAGGATTTTAACATGCGACTAGATTGGGAAAATCAGTTCGGCACTGGACCTCAGGAGAGAGAATTTGTAGAATCTCTGCGAGATGGCATTTTAGAACAGCTTGCTGTTGAACCCGCTAGGGGATCGGCTGTACTGGATTGGGCATTGTGTAATGAACTGGAGGTGATTAGAGAGATTGTGGTGAAGGAACCCTTAGGAGACAGTGATCATAACATGATTGAATTCACTGTGAAATTTGAAAAAGAGAAGCCGAAATCTGATATTTCAGTGGAGTAAAGGAAATTACAGTGGCATGAGAGAGGAACTGACCAAATTTGACTGGAAAGGAACACCGTCGGGAAAGGCGGCAGAACAGCAGTGGCTGGAGTTTAGGCGAGAAGTGAGGAAGGTGCAAAACAGGTATATTCCGAAAAAGAAGAAATTTTCGAGTGGAAAAAGGATGCAACCGTGGTTGACAAGAGAAGTGAAAGCCAAAGTTAAAGCAAAGGAGAGGGCATACAGGGAAGCAAAAAAAAAATAATGGGAAGACAGAGGATTGGGAAGTTTTTTAAAACCTTACAAAAGGAAACCAAGAAGGTCATTAAGAGGTAAAAGATTAGCTATGAAAGGAAGCTAGCAAACAATATCAAAGAGGATACTAAAAGTTTTTCTTTTCAAGTATATAAAGAGTAAAAGACGGGTGACAGTAGATATAGGACTGATAGAAAATGATGCTGGAGAAATTGTAACGGGAGATAAGGAGATGGCAGAGGAACTAAATGAGTATTTTGCATCAGTCTTCACTGAGGAAGACAGCAGCACTAGACCGGACACTCAAGGGTGGCAGGGAAGAAAAGTGTGCGCAGTCACAATTACGACAGAGAAAGTACTCAAGAAGCTGAATAGCCCAAAGGTAGATAAATCTCGTGGACCAGATGGAATGCACCCGCATATTCTGAAGGAAGTAGCTGTGGAGATTGTGGAGGCATTAGCGATGATCTTTCAAGAGTCGATAGATTCTGGCATGGTTCTGGAGGATTGGAATATTGCAAATGTCACTCCACTAGTTAAGAAGGGGGAAAGGAGGCAAAAAGGAAATTATAGACCTGTTAGCTTGACATCGGTTGTTGGGAAGTTGTTGGAGTCGATTGTCAAGGATGAGGTTACAGAGTACCTGGAGGCATATGACAAGATAGGCAGAACTCAGCATGAATTCCTTAAAGGGAAATCCTCCCTGACAAATGTTTTACAATTTTTTGAGGAAAGTACCAGTAGGCTAGACAAGGGAGATGCAGTAAATGTTGTATATTTGGATTTTCAGAAGGGCTTTGACAAGGTGCCACACATGAGACTACTTAACAAGATAAGAGCCCATGGAATTACGGGAAAGTTACATGCGCGGATAGAGCGTTGGCTGATTGACAGGAAACAGAGAGAGGGAATAAAGGGGTCCTAGTCTGGTTGGTTGCCGGTTACCAGTGGTGTTCTGCACGGGTCCGTGTTGGGGCCGCTTCTTTGTAGATTGTACATCAACGATTTGGATTATGGAATAGATGGCTTTGTGGCTACGTTTGCTGACGATACGAAGATAGGTGGAGGGGCCGGTAGTGCTGAGGAAACGGAGAGTCTGCAGAGAGACTTGGATAGATTGGAAGAATGGGCAGAGAAGTGGCAAATGAAGTACAATGTTGGAAAGTGTATGGTTATGCACTTCGGCAGAAAAAAAAAGGGGTAGACTATTATTTAAATGGAGAAAGAATTCAAAGTTCGGAGATGCAACGGGACTTGGGAGTCCTCGTACAGGATGCCCTTAAAGTTAACCTCCAGGTTGAGTCAGTAGTGAAGAAGGCGAATGCAATGTCGGTATTCATTTCTAGAGGAATAGAGTATAGGAGCAGGGATGTGATGTTCAGGCTCTATAAGGTGCTGGTGAGACCTCACTTGGAGTACTGTGGGTACTTTTGGTCTCCTTATTTAAGAAAGGATGTGCTGACGTTGCGGAGGATACAGAGAAGATTCACTAGAATGATTCCGGGAATGAGAGGGTTAACATATAAGGAACGTTTGTCCGCTCTTGGACTGCATTCCTTGGAGTTTAGAAGAACGAGGGGAGACCTCATAGAAACATTTCGAATGTTGAAAGTCATGGACAGACTGGATGTGGCAAAGTTGTTTCCCATGATGGGGGAGTCTAGTACGAGAGGGCATGACTTAAGGATTGAAGGGCGCCCATTCTGAACAAAAATGCGAAGATTTTTTTTTTTTTGTAGTCAGAGGGTGGTGAGTCTATGGAATTTTTTGCCACGGGCAGCAGTGGAGGCCAAGTCATTGGGTGTATTTAAGGCAGAGAATGATAGGTATCTGAGTAGCAGGGCATCAAAGGTTAAACGGCGGGGGAGTGGGACTAAATGGGAGAATGGATCAGCGCATGATAAAATGGTGGAGCTGATTCGATGGTCTGAATGGCCGACTTCTGCTCCTTTGTCTTATGGTCTTATGGTCTTCCTAGTGGGTCAGAAGTTTACATACACTTCGTTAGTATTTGGTAGCATTGCCTTTAAATTGCTTAACTTGGGTCAAACGTGGCCTTCCACAAGCTTCTCACAGTAAGTTGCTGGAATTTTGTTCCATTCTTCCAGACAGAACTGCTGTAAATGAGTCAGGTTTGTAGGCTTCCTTGCACGCCCACGCTTTTTTTTTTTTTTAATTTTGCCCACAAATTTTCGAACGGATTGATGTCAGGGCTTTGTGATGGCCACTCCAATACCTTGACTTGTTGCCCTTAAGCAATTTTGCCACAACTTTGGAGGTATGCTTGGGGTGATTGTCCATTTGGAAGAACCATTTGCAAACGAGCTTTGACTTCCTGGCTGATGTCTTCAGATGTTTCTTCAATATATCCACAAAATTTTCCTTCCTCATGATGCCATCTATTTTCTTATGTGCACCAGTCCCTACTGCAGCAAAGCAGCCCAACAACATGATGGTCCAACCCCTATGCTTCACGGTTGGAACGGTGGTCTTCGGCTTTCAAGTCTCACGCTTTTTCCTCCAAACATAACGAGGGTCATTATGCCCAAACAGTTCAATTTTTGTTTCAGCAGACCAGAGGACATTTCTCGAAAAAGTAAGATCTTTGTCCCCATGTGCACTTCTAAACTGTAGTCTGCTTTTTTATGGCGGTTTTGGAACAGTAGCTTCTTCCGTGCTGAGCAGCCTTTCAGGTTATGTCCATATAAGACTCGTTTTACTCTGGATATACATACTTATCGTCCTGTTTCCTCCAAAACCTTCACTGGGTCGTTTACTGCTGTTCTGGGATTGAATTGCACTTTTCGCGCCCAAGTACGTTCATTACCAGGAGACAGAATGCGTCTCCTTCCTCAGAGATATGACGGCTGCGTGTTCCCATGGTGTTTATACTTGCGTACTATTGTTTGTACCGATGAACGTGGTACCTTCAGGCATTTGGAAATTGCTCCCGAGGATGCCCCAGTCTTGATATCATTTTCGGACCTCAATCCGATAGAAAATTTATGAGCAGAACTGATAAAGCGTGTGCGAGCAAGGAGGCCGACACACCTGACTAAATTACACCAGTTCTGTTTGGAGGAATGGAACAGAATTCCAGCAACTTACTGTGAGAAATTTGTGGAAGGCTACCCCAAACATGTTAACCAATTTAAAGGCTTTGCTACCAAATACTAAAAAAAATGTAAACTTCTGACCCACTAGGAAAGTGAAGAAAGAAATACAGTTGAAATAAATCATTCTCTCTGCTTTTGTGCTGACGTTTCACATTCTTACAATAAAGTAGTGACCTTAACTGACCTAAGACAGGAATGTTGTCTAGGATTAAATGTCAGGAACTGTGAAAAGCAGAGTTTAAATGTATTTGGCTAATGTGTATGTACACTTCTGGCTTCAACTCTATATGTACATATATGCAGTGCATGAATGTATTACGGTGAGATAAAGAGTAAAGCAGACTCTTAACAAATCATATTAAATCTTCATTTTCTATTACTACAAAATGAAAATTTATCACAAGTCCGCGCACAATGGAGGACGGTGAAAACCGCAAATATAAGTATCTCACGGAACTGAAATAAACTTCTGAACAAACGCAGTGAAAGCTAATTTAAGTTTAGTCATGTTTACACACAAAAAAAATTATATATTTTTTTGGAAAAGTCTAACAAATTGAAAACGTCGCAATAAAAAATCGGGGTAAAGAGTGACCCTCACCGCTTATTGCTGACTGTCTCCATGTTATCGTCAACAGTATCAATGATTCAATGATGAATATAGTTCCAAGGGTTATGGCGACGGTAACCATGATGGAGGGGGTCCAGCTTTCAAAATCTTAAAAGAAAAGTAAATGTATATGAATAACTACAAAGCAAACAGAATAGATCCAATTTAACAAAACTGTTGCGATCTTTAAAGGGTTCAACCATACATTCAATTATCAGATTTTTTCAAGGTAATATCCCTATGCATTTCATGTGAGAATGAGCGGAGCGCAGACCAATACAAACAATATTTAACAATAAAGTCCCCTATGTCAAGAGTATTTCCCAGAACCATAAGTATTCTGTTCAGGCCACATTGTATCAGATCAGGATAAACACATCCCAAGCAACGCCGTGTTCAAATTCATTTTTCCCTTGTATTGCAGGACTTGAAACAACAAAAAGGAGAATGAGTTTAGTTTTAAGAAAACTAATCCAGGAAGAAAATATTCCAAAGTACTTATCCTTGCCCTTTTCTTTGTCCGCCTGCAATCAGCAAACAGAGATTTAGCTGGTAATGGCACACTGCAAACTCAACCCATACGAAATGCAATGAATTCTGAAAATGTTGGCAAGCTTCCCATTATTATCAAAAACACTCTGTATGCAACTAGCAACTGCAGAATAATTTTCATTCCAATTGTGTATTTGCACGACAGGCCCATATGAGGATGTTGGTCGTTATAAAGTCAGACTAATACAGAAGACATGGGATCTCATATTTTAATATTTCTCCTTCACAGGTACATGTAGACTACAAAAAGGGCGATGTATCGCTTGCAATGTTATAGAATTTCTCCATATCACCAATATACCTCGGGTCCAATATAGTATTCACTTGTACACACGTGAGCACACGTGCATGCAGTGCCGTCGCAAGAGAACAAAAATAATCACCACCTTTCTAATCTGCCCATGCTCCCTTCTCGCTGATGCCATCAGGAAGGATATGCCGGACCCTTAGGTGCATTTTTACAGATACATTTGTTGATATTTTTTCGCATTTCGTATTTGCATTTGTCGACTTTTGTGCATTCGTTATTTTTCCGCACTTGTTTTTGCTAGTTTTTTTTTTGTTCCTGTTGTGTGCGTTTGTTTGTATGTACTGTACACTGATTGCTGTAAGAAAATGAACCTCAAGGTAGTATATGGCGGTATATGGATATTTGACAATAAATTTCCTGAAAATGTTAATCTTTAATATCTCTCAACATTAAATCTTTCTCTGAAGCATTGGGATGCGCATCTACTTGTGTTACAAAGATATTTGGTCGGGGGTGGAGATCATGTTTTAGGAATTCTACATAATTCTGCTTAAAATATTTGTCGAGACCATTAGGATCCAATATAATCCGTAAGCCATCTAGTTCTCAGCAATTCGGACATACTAATAAGCAATTATTCATATCTGCAGCATAGATAAGAAATTTAAGCGTCAAAATTCCATACCTGAATCTTTGCGTCCAGAGGAAGACATTGTGGAACCTGTGTATATATTGCAAACATTTTTTCAGCAAACGCGTCTCTCTTGGTTTTTATGCTTGATTTTTCTAATTGCAAAATTAACGAATCCACAGAAGAGAAATTGGAATATGTGAGAGAAAACATACCAGAACATGTAACGATAACATCTTCTTTATGGTCACAGTCGTGTTGACCGAATGATGAGGAACGACAGCTGGAAAGAAAAGATTCACTTCCCGTGCATTTTACTTCATCGAGCCAGACAACACCAACTACCTGGGTTATTTTAGAATCTTCTGGAGCCCAGCGAGCACGGCCACATCCTAGCTGTCTGCAGACTACATTGGCATCGGCCAGATCCCAAGAGTCGTCACACACCGTGCCCCAGCTGTTATTGAACAGTATCTCAAGCATTCCGGAGCAGTTGTGATTTCCACGAACAAGACGCAATGGAAGATCTAGGTATGGCAAAAAAATGGGATTTATTTAATAATTAGTCCCAGAAATGTGATGTCTCTCGGAGAGAACATAGAACTAGTTCTGGCATGCAAGATCAGGCAGCTAGGCCTACATGTCTAAATCCAACACGCTGCTAAATTATACCACCTCTCTTCTGTCTCATATATTCGATATCTCTCAAATATTTACATGAGCCTGGTCATTTCACATCTGAAAGCCGTTTCAAATCAGGCAAACACATTCTCAATTTTACAATACAGGTTTTTGCCTGACACTTCATTTAAGTCATCAACTGTCACCTGAAATGCATCCGTTAATATTTGATATTTACAGAGAACATTACAGCACAGTACAGGCCCTTCGGCCCAGAAGTTGTGTCGACCTACTAACCTACTGGTTGATCATCTAAACCTTCCCTCCTACATAGCTCTCATTTTTTTTTCCATAATCCAAGGGCCTATCTAAGATGTTCTTAATTGTCGTTAGTGCATTATGCTTCTACCACCACACATGACCAGGCATTCCATGCATACATCATTCTGTGCAAACATCTTACCTTGGACATCTCCCATATGCTTTCCTCCAATCGTCCTATAATTATTCGCTTTCATCTTAGTCGGATCCACCTTGGGGATAAAGTCTCTGGCTATCCACTCGATGTATGTCACATCATCTTCTTGCCTCTATCATGTCGCCTCTCATCTTCCTATCACAACCCGACCTATGTCTCACGTAATGTTATGTACCTATTAGTACTCGTTGCAGGACCACAGAATGAATCCCAAGTGTGTCCACCCTTCTTATCACAGCAGACTCTGAGTAAGTCTCTTTTATACCTCCCACATGCTTCTTGGAATACGAGTAGAAAGGTAAATGTTTTGAATCTTGCCTTTACATATCCGCAAATACATTACTAAGTCAAAATATTGTCAAACACTTTCACGAAAAAATCTTATTCTCAGCATTAGTATCCTGATTAATAAATACAAGCACGTCACAGACCTTCATCGTCAACTGATGCTTCATCATGAAATTCTCAAACAAATCCAAAACCAATCTCACTATCAGCCATTTCGTTTGTCTTCAGATCATACCGACGAAAAATACACGTTATACGGCTGAATAATATGTTCCATCCCCAAGCATAAATTCCGGGCTTCATGCATATGTCGTCCTATGTCCTCTCCAGTTAGCCACTTCTCTTATTTTGTTAATGTAATTACAGATTGCCTTGATGTTTCCATTCTCATATTTCCAACTAAATTTGGTAATTTATTTGAGATAACTTAATTTATTGATCGTAGCCTTTATTCACTTTATCTATATTCCCCAATAGCCCTACGGAATTTACGTATCCTATGACTTAAATTTATTTACTTCATTTGTTTTTACCAAACCAACAATATTTCTTGCCCTTGAGTATTCCCAAACTTTCCATCCTTCTCTAATCTCCATTCTCGGCCATACCGATGATAAGTCCGTCCAGCTAGTTATAAGGCAATTCCTGCATATCACTTATGATGGTGCTAGATAACAACTGTTCCGAAATAATTCCAATTAACTCCCTATTTCTTCTGCCTGGACATGGAATTCTTCACAAGAAACTCCTCTTTGGCAGTCCATAACAGAGTCGTGGGAAAGGAAGATTCTGATCATTGCGGACACAATTTCGTAGATGGCAAAAGGAGTGAAATTTATTGCAATTCAAACGGAGGCATTAACGAAAGTGTTCTGATTTCAGGAAAGTAGTTATAAGTTTTAGAATTCGTCACCTGTTAAAGGGAAAGAGGACAATGCGTTTCCTTGCAAGCAGGCTCTTTCAGTGAATAATCCTTCCGTCATGTTGCTTTCTGTTGACAAAAGATATATGTTGATGATTTTATATTTAAAGATGATAAACTTAAATACCTATAAGAAGACTTTCCTATTTACCTTCGCATACAACACCTGCATCATCCGAATGGTCACACTTGTGTTTTCCCCACGGTTGTGACTGGCACTGCCAAAGGGTCGACTCGTGCGAAGTACATTCGACTTCATCCAACCATATGGGTCCAATCCCCTTTCCAAATTTGTATGAGCCAGGGTAAATATATTTTATTGGTCCACATTCCATTTGTTTACAAATCACTTCTGCAGAGTTGGCATCAAGTTTGTTGGAGCACAGTGTTCCCCAGGTCCCGTTGTACCACACTTCAATTCTTCCTTCGCATCGACCACCACCGTTCTGCAGGCGCAACTTTTTGTGCTCTGGTAAGGATGCATTTGAAACAAATGTTGTTGAAAATTATCATACAATGGGAATGGCGTATTTTTTTTCTTCTTCTGAAACACAAATGTGTGTCTGTGTGTGTGAGCATGTGTGTGTGTGTTTGTGTGTGTGTGTGTGTATGTGTGTGTGTGTGTGTGTGTGTGTCTGTCTGTCTGTCTGTCTATCTGTGTCTCTGGTGTGTAAAAGAAATATAAACAAATACAATGAGTGCATTCAGTAAGGAGTGATAGATTGGTAAGATTAAGCGAACCCAGGAAGCACAAATTAATATATTGTGCTGAATTACTGAAAGGAGTGGATGGGTTCGTGACAGAAAGTTGTGGTGCAGAGACATGTGTGTCCAATCCTGGCATCCTATCGGAGTTCACCAAAAATTGGGAAAGGTCAATCCTTCAATGCGAGTAGGGTAGCAGTTGAGGAGCAAGGAAAGACTGTACATCTTCTGCCCTTAACGAGAAGTATGAATTGAGATGCTGGAAATAAGTGGAATAACGATATAAACCGTCACCTGCTCTTTCAGGGTAAAATAAAACAAAACAAAAAAAAATTAAAAATAGGTGATTAAATGTTCTGACCACATCGCTGTAGCTTATTCTTAAGACCACACCTACTCAATCCAGTCTAATAGCAGACTGTGATCAAATAAAGGAGAAATTACAATGCTGTTTGCATTTATTCTATTTCCACGATCTGATAACAGTATTTGCAACTGATTTTAGGATTCATTAGCTTTTCTTTATATATATATATATAAAAGCATTATCTTCGAAGACTCTAAATTAATCAGCTATACTGTTTAATCGCATGCAAGTCATCTGTGTTTTAAATTCGGAAAAGTTGACCTCACTTGAGCTTGTGGCTTCTTGCCACATTATATCGTTATACCACAGCTACGCTACTACAGTTATGTGACGTGCTTTTATTTTGCGACAATTTGGCTCAATAGAAGATTCGTCCACCTTTCTTCACCTTACAATCTTCCGGCCTCAGTTTTAGATTTTTAACGATGGCTGCTTTAGTTGGTTGTGTTTTGGGAGATTATTATGGATCTGATTATTTTTCCCATTAATTTTGATCGGTTAGAAAGAGTTAGAGAATCATTGTGACAATGGAACAACGGATTATCATTTTTTTGAATCTGTTTGCATTTTTGGATTTTTTTTTTTTGCACGGAACTTGGATTGATCCGGTTTTATAAGTGATAATGTTCTGTCTCTCTAGATTTGGATTGCTATTTTATTTCTAGCACCAGATGTTCCAACTTACTGTTAAGTTCACAACTACTTACCATTGTTTTGCTGAGCCATTCACTTTTTCCATCAGATCGACCATTTAAGAATCGCTTACATATATCATTCATTTATGAGACAGAAATTCTTTACTATGAGTCGTAGGAATTGGATAAATATTTGAATCCATGTGTTATGGGAAAGCCTAGCAGTTTTCTTTTTCCCCCGCAACTCGTTCGTGAACAGTCAGTTGGCCAACAAGCCACCTTGATGTATAGAGTGGATTTTACCTATCTGCCTCGCTTGAGTAAAACAGATACCGGTGAAACACTTGAGTGAGTGCAGAGGAGGTATCAGGTAGAATCAATACTGAAATCAAATGATCAATGTCATAACATCATTAAAGAGAAAAATGAAAGAACAGCTTCAAGGGACAAAGGCAGAAAGACAGAGATGCGAAATTTCAATACGAAGTCAAATCTGGTAAAACAAAAATCACAAATTAAGTTTAGCCATTGTGGCACCTAAAATAAAAATATGAATAAATCTAGGAAACTGCAAAGGCGAAACGCGCAGAATACAATGGGAACTTAGCATTCAGGCAGCATCTGTGGAAATCGAACAGTTAACGTTTCGGGCCAACCACTTCTTCAGAATTATAAAGCTGCCCGGAAAGAGAAGCTTTTGACGCTGAGGCCTTATCCTTATTTATACACACTAAGGTTTGTAGGGGAATGCGTTTCAATTTTGTTAATCTATTAAACTACAGGGTTAGAATCTATGCGATTTACTGTTCAACACATGAAATATTTCGGGACGCATGTACGATTTCTGTAATCTAGGAGCAATGAACATTCCAGATACATAAGGAATAAGTTTATTTTTGCTTAGTCAGCGGACGCTCATGCATTATCACCATTTTCTACAGGTCATCCTGGCCCAATCGTCTCGCTTACTGCTTAAATCGTTTATTATATCTCCGTAATCAACGCATTCTGCAAAGCAAAGTAAGATATATCGAAACAAACAAAAAAAGGAATTAGCTTTACCAGAGCACATCAACGTCACAGCTTCTTTTCGGTTGCAGTCATGTTCGGCCCATGGTGCAGAGGGGCAGTCCCAGAGAAATGATTCGTTACCCAAACATCTCACTTCATCCAACCAAACTGGGAGAGAGCGTCTTCCGCAGTAAACGGAAGTTGTATACTCCAAAGCATATCCACAACCCAGTTGTCTGCAGACCACGTTAGCATCAACCAGATCCCAGGAGTCGTCACAAACCAAACCCCAAGATCCACGGTAATAAAGCTCTAGTTGACCAGCACATGCATCTTCCCTTCCGGAAAGTCGTAACTGCAAGTGGCCTGTAGAACAATAATATGGGAAGTTAATTAATACATTACAAATTAGAAACCACCGATTTCTCTTATCTAATGACAATTCTGTAATAATAATTATCATTATGTTTACTCTTATAAAGAATTGTGCAATGATGTCACACTTATGTTGGAATTTGAAAATGTTTGAAATCTAAGTGCTGTACAACATTTAAACCGCTGGAAGTATACAATGTATCGAGAAGTATAGAGTTACTCTTCTCATTGAGGACGGAGGCCAGTTGTCTGGCTGTCTGGCGTTTTCATGAATGTGCTGTTATTCCATTTTCGTGCCGTTCACTCAAACTAGTATCTCGAATAACTTCCAAGGTGACCTGCACAAGCGACATACCTCTTTGCCCATGGTACTACTTAGAAGACTGCAGTGCATACATGGCAAACACTACCATTCGGGTCTGAAGGTTTTGGATATGTTTGACCGAGATACGGTCACCTTCAAAGAGAGCGTGTCGCCTACTTTAAAGAATGGATCGCTCCATTGTCATAGCAGGCAAACGAATGTTTGGAGAAAACTGTGGAGTCGAGAACATGATGTTGTTGTGGCTGGCGGCTACACCTCCGCCAAACTAGTTACAATAGGTATCGGGAGATATGCTGTTTCGTGCGATCCAGGCAGCGTGAATTGCGCTCAGCTGGAATTACTTATTGAATGCAGGCCCCGAAATGCCCCGCAGAAGACAGGCCAACGCAAAATAAGCCATATGTCAAAAAATCCGTTTTTCCTGGTACATATGCTTTTGTAGAATTGTTCAGGCGCAGTCTCAAACGCACACTCGCTTGTTATCTCCAACTGGATATGAGGTGCACCCTACTGGAGCTCCCTATGTGGAGAATTCCTCCAGCTGTGCATCGTTTTCCTATGGCGTACAGTTGTGCATACATTTTTCTGTGCTAAATTTACTTGACGACTTCCTAGTGTGACTGCAATTCTGGATGCTTGTCCATCTATGTTTTATGTACTTTATATAGTTGAAGTAAGAAAATGCACCCGCCGATTAATTTCCAAAAGACATCTTTCCAAGTTCTTGATAATCTTTTCCCTTAAAATTTCAGGGAAAATACGAATAATAGTTGAGATTTTGATGGGGTGGAGAGCGGCGTGCGTATTTCCTATTTCCTTCACTTCTTATATCGGGTAAATGGAAATTTATTGTTACAGGATGTGGGCTTCCACGCGATTGCTCAATCACGCAGACTCCTTCCGATGAGACGATATTGTCGAGATGTCCCTGGAAAACCGCCTAGTATGTCGAGAGGTTCTATGTTTGCTGTAAGATGCAAATATTAGGAATAACGAACAGAGAAAGATACCAAAACAAGGGTTTAATCATGTTAATAAACATCTTACCAACCAATGTTTCAGTGCCTTTCAAATGACCAAACAAAAGATAGAACCTGGCAGTAATAGCAATCTGATAGCATTGAGGCAGACAGTAAGCTGATTTCAATGAAATCAGAAGGCATACTGAGAGAGAGAATAAAGGAGAATGGCTGTGTTTTGAACGACGTGGAATTACACTAGAACTGTTAGATTTAAAACTGCAAATACTCCCTGCGCATTCTAACTAATCGGATTTAGGGATATGGGGCAATCGTATAAAAATACGAGGGAATCATGTAATCATTTACTCTGTCCGTAGGTGTAATCTCCACCTTGTTTTCTCACCAATAACTGTCGTTACATTGCATATTTTCCCAGAACGCTAAAGAAATGCGGCATTCCCTGTGCACACTCGCCGGGCTTATAGATGCACTAATGGCAACAGCCTATCGGGGAACATCAGAGGTCGTGTTTTCTCTCAGACAGCATGAAGTTGTAGATTGCTGTGCACACCACCCGTTTCAATACGAGGTTATGCTACAGTGCTTTCTGCTCGGATGTGCTGACAATATAATAAAATCACTTTTTAATGTTGTATTATCTCCCCTTCAGCCGCGTAGAACAAACGAAGCCTTGACAATAGGCATCACCAGGCAAAATTGACCGATTTATTGAATGGTAAAGTTCAAGATATGAACTCACGTAAAAAAAAAAATGTTATGGCTCTTACACCGAATTGCAAATTTCCATTAATGGTATTGTAACACGCTGTAAGATTGCACTGCTAATGTTTGGGACTGTCGGTAATGTTATATAATGGTTTCTCTGTTCTCGGTAGCAGCAAAATTTGGGTTATGACTAGAGATAACGGGGACTTTTGGTATGTATGTATCCAATGAGAGGATTATAGTTCTTCTTTTTTTGTGGGTTTGGACGAGAGATTTTCGCGGTCTTTTGTTGGGGAGAGAAGAGGAAGGAAGACGCGTGTGGAGAGAGCTGGTAGACCATCAGACGGAGTGGATTGGCAGCAAGGGTCCAAAGGTCAGCGAACCTCGGATGAAGTCGATCGTTAATGAATCGTCGTATCAGTGATCTCCAACGTGAATTCTGTTGTTTTTTGAAGATAGACTCTTGTTTTATTTTTTTTCGCTATCCCTATATTCAGATTAGGAGTTATAAAGTTCAATCACTTAACTGCATTTGGTGTACTTTCTGATATTCTGCGGTACGGATTTGTAAGCGGGCAACACATGAAGCAGCATCCACACAAACGGGATTTCAGTTTGGCGGTGCCGTAACCTGTCTTCCCCTAGACGCACACGTGTTGGCCGAACCTGAGGGTTGATATGCGGAATATACTCCACATCAACACGCTGCTGGCTTTGGTAATACTTCAATGTTAAATGCTTTGAAAAGAACTGTATGATTTTCAAAATATGCAAAACTAAATTTGATCATTGTTTATCGTTAATTAATAATGAACCAACTTCAACTTCAGCAACTGGCAGGATTACTGAGTCTTTCTAATTGGGATTCCATCTTAAGGTCCGTATCTGGAAATTTAGGCGATTCTATACTTCAGAAATACTGATGAAAATCAGATGTCTGATTCATTCTGCCATCTGCAAACACCGCTTCATCTCATGCGCTTAAAAACAATATTGTTTTTGTAACAGTGCAAATATGTCACCTCTGCTACAAACCCCTATTGCTTTATATTTTTATTCTGCGTTAACCCAGAACTCACTCAGTCTTGTAGCTGTTTTCAGCACATTGCCTATTTTGGTCGGACATTAAAAGATACCGATATATAAATGTATGTCACACCGTTTATTCTTGTACGGCTAACGGATTCCGTAGCTGCAGCAGAATCGATTCTAAAATGGTTCGTTAAATCACATCAGACGAATTAAGCTTTGAACATACGCACTTTTTACTACCCTAAACAATAACGAGTGGGTTTCAGAAGCGAATCATATGCCATTACAGTATCGTATATTTAAGTATTAACACAGCAGGCATGAAAACAAGAGATTCTGCGGATGCTGAAAATCCTGAGCATCACACTCAAAATGCCTGGGGATCCCACCCATTCAGGTTGCACGAAATGGAAGGAAATGAATACCTGATGCTTCTAGCCAGGTCATTTTATCATAAGTTGTATGGTAGCGTACAGAAGTCAGAACAAAGAGCAAGGGCGAAGGGAAAGAGTAAAATGTGGCAGGTGATAGGTAAAACCAGTTGAGAAGGACGTGGGTGTGTTTAGGACTAGCTGAAGTAGGAAGGTTAGTGGTAATGGGCGGAAGGAATAAAAGGGATCAAGAAGCAGAAACCATGGCTGAAAGGATAGTATAGCTGGAAGTTTTTTTGGCTAAGAATACACGTAAGACCGAAAGGACAGGCATGAAGTTAGAAGGGGCGGCCGTACACTGTTGGTTAGAAAATGAAATTAAATTGTTAGAAAGAGGTGGCATAAGGTCGGAAAGTGTTGGCTCATTGTGAATACAGCTAACTAGCTGCAAAGGTAAAACATGTCTATATGGTAGTTTTATACCGACCCCGAAACATTAGCAAGGATGCGGTGTACAAGTTACTACTGAAGATAAAAATGCACGCCAAAAAGGTAATTTTACAATAGTCGCGGTGGATTTCAAAATGTAAGTACTTTTGGGCAAATCAGGTTGGTGCTGAATTCTAGGAGGGGGAATTTCGAGAGTGCCTGCGAGACGGCTTTGTCGAGCACTTGCGCTTGAGCTCACAACGGGATCAGCTATTCTCGATTGGGTGTTGTGCAATGAAGCAGAATTGATTAGCGACTTTAAACTAAACGACCCTCAGTGTCAAGTCATCAAATTATGATCGATTCAGGCTGAAATTTGAGGATAATCTGAAGTCAGATATTAGTATTATAATGGAGTAAAGGGAATTACAGAAATTCGACAGAAAATTTGGCCAGAATTAATTGGAAAAGCAACTGGCGGAGATGACCACAGTGTATCAATGGCTGAAAGTTCGGGGGTAGTTAGGCAAACACATTATATATGCATCTCAAAGAGGAAGAAACATTCTAAAGGAAAGATGACACTTTTTGTGGCTAACAAGGTAAGCCATAGCCAATATAGAGGGAATATATAACAACGCAGAAATTAATGGGAAGCTAAACGATTCTGAAGCTTTCAAAAGCAAACAAAAGGCAAATAAAAATCGATAAGAAGGTCGAGACGAACTTAAGCTAGCCATTAATATTAAACTCGATGCCAAAATGTTCTTCAGATACATAAAGTCTAAAGAAAAGCGAGAGTGGATTTTGGACCACTGGAAAATGATGCTAGAGAAGTCATAATGGGAGACAACAAAATGACCTACAAGCTGAATAAATATTTTGCATCATTCTTCACTGTGGAAGGCATTAGCAGTATGGGAAAAGTTCCAGGAGTAAGGCGTCATAATGTGTGTGAAGATATGGTAACCACAGAGAACGTTCCTAGAAAAAAATGCAAGGTCGGCAGATCGATAAGTCACTTATAATAGATGAAGCACGCCCCAAGGTTCTGGCAGAGGAAGCTCAGAGATTATAAAGTTATTAATAATGATCTCTCAAGATTCACTTCATTCTGGTATGGTTCTAGCAGACTGGAAGATCGCAAAAGTCTACCAGAACGAGAAACACAGAAGGCAGGAAACTACAGATTAGCAGTCTGATTTCAGTGATTGGGAAGTTACTTGAATCGATTAGGACACGATCAAATAGGCCATAGTCAGCATGGTTTCCTCAAGAGAAACTATTGCCTAACAAATCGTTGGAATTATTTGAAGAAATAACAAACAGGATTGACGAAGGAGAATCGGTCGATTTTGTGTATTTGGATTTTCAGAAGGCCATTAAACATTAATTACCATACATGAGGTAGCTTAATTAGTTACGAGGCCATAAAATTTCAGGAAAGAGTCTACTATTATTTATGCAGTGGTTGATTGGCAGGTGGCAAAGACATGGAATAAGGGGAGCCTTTTCTGCTTGGCCGCCGGTGACCCGTGGTGCTCTACAGAGGTCTATGTTTTGACCACAGATGGAGCTTGTGGAGTAGGTGTTGCTGCCTCTCCGAACTAATTGACTGGGTCTGCAATCGAAGATACAAATCTCTATTTGGAGTTACTGAGGCCAACGACTTGGAGCTTTTTTGATAGTATTAATGGAATGTTGGCATTGAATGCCGAGCTACAGTCAAGAAGCAACTTTGTGATGAGTGCATCCATGTTGTCCACATGTTCCGGGGTAGTGTGAAGAGCCAATTAGCTGGCATCTTCCGTGTAACTATTGCTCCAGCAGATAAATTGTAGCGGACCCATGTCTCCATTCAGGCAGAAGATGGTATGTTTCATCACCAACTTCTCCAAACACTTAATCACTGTTGCCGTAAGTGTAACTGGACGATAGTTTCCCAGGCAGATTACCACGTTCTTTTTTAGGAACGGGGTTTTAAAGACAGCTTGAAGCATACGGGTACATCAGACTACCGAAGCGAGAACTTACAAATCTCAGTGAGCATCCTAGCCAGTTGAACAGGGTAGATCCTATGTATTTGACCAGATACCTTTCTGGGCCGAATGGCTTTGATAAGTTTACTCTCATGAACTCTAATTGCATGTCAGCCTCAAAGACTCATATCAGAGAATCGTCGGATGCTTCGGGACTTCTTGATGGCTCCTGCATGTTTCGGTAATCCAAGCGAACATAAAATGGATAAAACACATCTGGCAGCTATTTTATTACCCAATCGGAGATGACGTTCCAAGCCCAGCCTGGTCGTTTTGGTGATGATGCGCGAAAAGTGGCGTAAATGGTCAGACTTCTTGATGGACCTCCCCTCAGCTTGTTCAGTTCTTTACGGGAGCAAGGATAACCCGCAGCCTAGTCATTCCGACATTTCGTGGCGGAGTTAAGGAGGGTTTTTCATCTTCCAGTTCGTGGACAGGAGGCTGCCCTGTCACTCTTGGACCTGTGCCAAGGCACATGAACGGTGAGAGCCTGTGCAGTTAAATTCGGTACCCCGGCAGTAGAGACGGGTTGGAATGAGAGATCTCTCATCACTGTCTTCCATCGTGGACTGAACGCACGTGTCCGGCTTGAGATCGCCGTCCGAAACGAGCAGTATACTCTGGATGACATAATTAATCTGGCTGTTCGAGTATAAACGGGGTGTCTGAGTAGCGCAGTGAGAGTATGTTTCAAACTTCCTACGCGCCGCGTGACAACAGTCCTTCCTCGGCCTCACTCCCCCGCCCCTCAAACTTTCACCACCCTGCACAGAGCCCACGGACACAGAACAGCCTATGCAAGTAGACTGCATGCGTCTGTCTCAGGAGGAACGAGAGGTGCGCCGTAAAACAGGTTCCTTCCTCTATTGTAGTGATCCAGGAAACTTTCGGGCGGCATGTGCCAAGCGTTCAACAAGAGTGAACACCCGTCAGCAGGGAGGGGAAATACGACGTAGGAACTGAGAGTTTCTGGCTGTC
Organism: Mobula birostris; assembly: GCF_030028105.1. Lineage (NCBI taxonomy): Eukaryota > Metazoa > Chordata > Chondrichthyes > Myliobatiformes > Myliobatidae > Mobula > Mobula birostris. The sequence continues at coordinate 145,401,888 of NC_092377.1, forward strand.
AAGAAGGCCCTGGAGGAGTACCGGCTCTGGCTGGAGGGGGCAGAGCAGATCACAATAACCTCTCCTATATTTAGGCTGCCAAGATACTCAACTCCCGTCAAGCCCGGTGAGCTCTATTCTTCACACGGTTCAATTTCATCCTCACTTATCGTCCCGGCATCAAGAATACAAAGGTCGACGCTCTCTCCCGGCAGTTTGTTGGATCCGAAGACAATGCTGATCTAGGGCCCATTCTTCCTCGCTCGTGTATCACTGATCTGGGGATTAGATGCAGAGGTAAGGGCCGCCCAACAATCGGGTCCAGGCCCGAATGGGGGACCTCCCAAACGGCTGTTTGTCCCTGCTGCAGTACTTTCAAAGTGTTCTAATGGGGTCACTCCTCCTTGTCTAGCTGGACATCCGGGGATATCAATGGACTCAGGAGTATATGCAGAGCCAACTTTGGTGGCCATCTGTGTCCCAGGATGTCTACGACTTTGTATCTGCCTGCACTACCTGCGCTCGGAACAAGCCTTCACGCCAGCGTCCTGCGCTTCTTTTATGTCCACTGCCTGTAACTCAGCGTCCCTGGTCCAAACTCTCAGTGGATTTTATCACTGGTCTGTTCCACCTAATGGAAACACCATTTTTTGGTCGTTGTGGACCGATTTTCCAAGGCCGCCTACTTCATTGCCCTCTCCAAGCTTCCATCGGATCGTGAGACTGCCGCACTCATGGTGCAACATGTGTTCAGGCTCCATGGCTTTCCTCAAGAATAAGTTTGGATCATGGACCACAGTTCATTTCCTGCTTATGGAAGGTTTTCCGCTCTGTAGGGGCCAGAGCCAGTCTCTCGTCGAGGTTCCAGACCCAATCTCATGGCCAGACCGACAGAGTGCACCACGAGTTGGGGACAACCCTCCGCTGTCTTGCCTCTTCCAAACCCACGTCCTAGAACTCCCAACTAGTTTGGGCAGAGATCGCTCCCAAAAACTTCTAGTCGTCCTCTACACGTATGTCTCCCTCTGAATGCCAGGAGGATTCCAGCCCCTGCTCTTCTCTGATCAGGAGATTGACGTGAGAGTTACTGCTGCTGAACGGCTGATTCAGCGCTACAAGCGCATCTGGAGACGAGCGAGGGCTTCTCTGTCGCGCGCCTAGAAACAACATTCCCGGCAGGCTGATCGGCTCCGTCGACAGGTAAGGCCATTCAAGCCGGGAGAAGAGGTCTAGTTAGCTTTCAGGGATCTTCCTCTGAAAGTCGAGAGCCAAAAACGGGCTCCGCGCTACGTGGGACTATTTGTGGTGGAAAAGGCTGTCAACAAGATGTCCCGTAGGCTGTGTCTAACAGCATCACTGAAGATCCACGCAGAATTCAATGTTTCCTACCTCAGGCCGGTTACTAACTCATCCCTGGCACCAGTCACCCCACTTCCCCGTCTGGAAGGTGGTTTTCTTGTCTATACGGTGCGCGCCTCCTGGCATCTCGCCGGGTATATTGTAAGGTCTAGTACCTTGTGGACTGGGAAGGGTATGGTTGAGAAGAACGTTTTTGGATCCCGGCGAAGGACATCTTGGACAAATCGGTAAACCGGGAATTCCAACGGACACAGGGGTGTGGTGCCTCAGGGGCTTCGCCTCCAGAGGGGTAGTCCTCTCACATCCAGAGATTCGGCAGCGCAAAGATACGTCAATTGCACTTGTGAATATTCACGTGTCAGCTAATTATTACTTCATTGTAATCGTATTTAACTCATACTTGTCGTTGTAGTGCTTGTCGATACTTGGACTCAGCTGAGCAACGCTTCGATGCTTTTTTTGAATTCAGCCCTGCCTGAGACAGTGGACTCTCGAGTCATTTGACTCGCAAGACTAGCGGTATTTATTTTATATTTTAGTTGTTTTTTTTCAGCCGCAGTATAGACATCAATTTCTCTTTTGAGCGTTCCAGCTAGCGTCCCTGTTTGGCCGAGCGTTTATTGTTTTCTTCCCCCTTTTCTTATAGTAATCACATTCAAATCTGTCGACCCGCTTCAGTGTCACTCACTCCGTAGTTGGGCCATATTAGAACCGCGGTGACAATTGGATTCTATTATTTAGGATTAGGTTTCGAGGTACTTCTAGACTAATAATAAAATAAATCAACACAAGCATGGCTTTCTGTGAAGGGAAACCTTGCCTGACAAATCGTTTAGAGTACTTCAAGCAAGTAACAAAAGATAGGCAATGGATGTCCTTGACTTGGGTTCTCAGAAGACGTTTGATGAGGTTCAAACACTTGAAGTTGCTTATATAGCGTTACAGGAACAGAGTGGCACAAATAGTTGAATAGCTGATAGGCAGGAGGCAGTGAGTGATAATAAAAAGGGCCTTTTCTGGTTGCCTGCCGATGCGAATGGTGATAATCGCGGGGGGGGGGGGGGGTTGAGGGTAGAATTGGGATCGCTGCTTTTGACATTAAGACCATAAGACCATAAGGCAAAGGAGCAGAAGTCAGTCATTCGGCCCATCGAGTGTTCTCCGCCATTTTATCTTGAGCTGATCCATTCTCCCATTTAGTCCCACTCCCCCGCCTTCTTCCCATAATATTTGATGTCCTGGATACTCAGATATCTATCAATCTTTGCCTTAAATACACCCAATCACTTGGCCTGCACTGCCGCCAGTGCCCACAAGTATATATCATTTTGTTTAAAAGAATAGCACTGAATTTAACAGCATGCAAGCAGCCAGACACATCCCATTCATTAACATATCAATACTAGAATTTAGAGAACATGTACAGAATTTAAGAAACCATTTTGGTTTGGGATTAATCTCACAAAACTGATCTCACCACATTGTTACACACCGATGACCAAAAAAATCAATTCTGTGAAAAAAAAAACATCAGTGCACGTACAAAAGTGATCAACATATCACCCAACTACTTCATTATAAAATGTAAGAAGGATTATTAGATTAAAAAAAAAAACTATTTTTCTCTTATTTGACCCATTATGTTAGTGCTTATATCTAATGTTTCCGATCACAATTAACGCCAGATGTCAGTACCATCGATTCGATTTGCGGTTTACTTCCCCATTAACGTTCTTGCAAATTCCCTATCCCAACTTCCTTTCTTGCTCAATTAAATGCTCAATTTCCTCTTTTTTTTCCAAGATAGAACGAGGAACATAGAAATCTCCAGCACATTGCAGGCACTTCGGCCCACTAAGTTTTGCCGATCATGTATTCTACTCTAGAAACTGCCTTCAGTCACCCTGTCGAATAACCCTCTGTTTTTCAAAGCTCCGTGTATCTCTCTGAGAGTCTCTTAGATGATCCTGTTGCATCCGCTTCCACCAGTGTCCCCGGCAGTGCATTCCATGCATCCCCCGTTCTCTGTGTGAAAAACGTACCCCTGATATCCTCTCTGTACTTACTTCTAAGCACCTTAAAGGTATGCCCCCTCGTGTAGCCAGTTCAGCCCTGGGGAGAAGCTTCTGGCTACCCACACAATCAATGTCTCTATTCATTGTATACACCTCTATCAAATTACCTCACGTCTTCCGTCGTTTCAATAAGAAAAGGCGAAGTTCCCTCAAATTATTCTCATAAAGCACACAGTGCAGTCCAAGCACCATACTCGCAAATCTCCTCTACACTTTCTCTATCGTACCCACATCCTTCCAGTAGAGAGGTGACCAGAACTGAACACAGACTTTTCAAGTAGGGCCTGACCAATGTTTCATGTCGCTGTAAAATTACCCCACGGCTTTTGATTGTGCCATTGCTTTAATTTAAAACGTCATATAATGAGAGCCTGTCTGGAAGTGCAATTTCTGAAAGTATAAGCAATCAAACTAACAATAACGCAGGGGGAATGAGAGCGAAAGAGAAGTTGATAATTAATTGTAATCATAAGCAAATCTGTAAATTTGCCGAACAGCTAACCATCCAATTCAGCACACAACCGAACTGATGAACAAATTTTATAAAAATAAAACGCTGCCAATTAGCAGCAGTTCCAGAGAAGCAGATTAAACGTGGAATGTCGATGGTATGCGGCAATTTGGGCCTCGTCAGCCTTGGACGACAGCCCGCCTGGGAGAAGGGAAATTCTGATTTTAAACCTCCGCTGCCTTGCTGCCATAGCAATCCAACGGATAGGCTTCGGGAGTAAACCCCGAGGAAGAAATCCGGAGCCGGGTTCCTAAGGCAGTTTCACATTGCTTACAACTTCACTGTGGCAACCTCTGCGACGACACTGGTGCCAAGCTGCATCGGCGTATGCCCATCCCTTGGACTGCACGAGTGACGTACAGAGGGGGAAACCGCCACATGGACAACATATTAATCTGCAAATCTTACCGCCCAAGCGTGTGCCCTGGAGAGGACACAGTCCCCCAGAGCCGCAAACCCATGATACCATGGGATCAACGGCTGCGTACTAATACCAATGGTGCACATTTAGCACAGTGAAGTATGGTTTGCCTCTGTGGTCAGTTTTCCATGCACCTTTCCAAGTTGTGCAAGCTGGTAGGCTAATTAGTTACCGTAATATTTCTCGGATGATCAAATGAGTTGTAAACTCTGTGGAACGGGGCTGTCGTAGGGGACGTATATAATATGGAAACCCTGTAAGAGGGGATATGACTGTCAATGCCGATATACTGGACATTTATGTATATACATATATATATAGTCAGTGATTCTAAATGTCTGCACGTATAATTAATAACCACACTAGTTTCCAAATTAGCATCTCCACCTTTTTATGGTATTCACCTGAACACAGAACGCCAACCCCGATAATCGCAGAAGAAGACCGATTCAACATGGAAGTTCTGCAATTTTTGAGGTGCGATTCGTTTCCTTCACACTGAAGGTCGGTCACCCACACGGGCCGTGCACTCCCTCTGTGCCCTGAGGAGATGTAGGAGGACGTGGCAGATCCGCATTGCACTTGCTTGCAGACAACGTTTGCTTCATTGATATTCCAAAAGTTATCATGTATTCTGCTCCATCTGCCATTATCATAAACCTCCACCTGGCCGTCGCAGCGGCTCCCCCTTTCGTTCAGTCTCAGAGACCAAATCTCATCTACAATATGGATGAAGTTGTGCAAAACAGTTAATATGAAGCCAACATATTTCATATATTTACAGCTATTAGCAGAAAAAGTTTCGTTCACACACTGGTTTCCAACGTGCTGCTTCGGAGACGAGAAATATCAATGCATTATAACAGTAAACGCAAGCATGCTAGGAATCAGTTAATACCTCATCTCCGTCCGCAGGATGAAAAAAAAAAAACACACACACAGGTTGCAAACCCAGATATTACTCCTACTGGTCAAATATAAAGATAATCAGTTCATTTCATATTATCTGCCATCGCTTTTTTCAACAGTTGTAACTTAATTCAGCAGTAAATAATACATTTCTATTTTTTCAAACTTTTAAATGGTGTTGAAAATTACTATCCTGAAACAACAAAAGCCATCATTACCTACGCATTCAAATAATTCCCCCTCAAACTTTACTATTACTCACTGTGTACTCAATGTCTGTTATCCACAATAAGACTGTCTATATCTCAAACACAGCTTATTGCCTGAGAACATTCGGTTGGTGACATAGTGTTGCCAGAAAACTTCAGATTCGTTCAATTGTGTTGTTTTTTTTTCTTTCTTTTGTCCCTGCTCTGACTATCCCTACGACCAAGGAAAGGTTTATTTCAGGCTCGTGTTTTAACAACTCACCGGAGCAAATAAGGCTGGCGTCACTTCGATGTGAACAGCTGATCTGACCCCAGGCTGAGACTTGACAATCAGCTAATCGGGACTCATTCCCCATACAAATGTAGTTATCCTTCCAGACTGGCCCGTTTCCTTCGCCAAAGTATGCATCTCTGGGAGTTGCGTTTACTGCACCACACTGTAGCTGTTCACAGACCACCGCGGCATCTTCCAGGCTGAAATACTCATCACAAAGTGTTCCCCACTGGTCTCCGTGCCGAACTTCCACCCGGCCAGAACATCTGTTGCTCCCATTAACCAGTCGTACGACATGATTCCCTGATTTAGTAATAATTGAAGTCAGTTAATTAATTGCAACATAAATATTCTAATAAAACGAAGAGTATATTTGATCTTTCAACTTTCGCAGGATAGGAATGCTATCCCATACATCTGCACAGCAGAGTTTTGCGAAAATAACAGAGGTTAGCACAATGCAGGTCTGTTCTTTATCTGATTCAGCTGCCATCATTTGCTTAAATTGAAGTCAATCATTATTGCTGACCAATGAGAAATTCTTCGGGCACTTTCACCCTCTTAATATATCGGTCAATGCCACATTAAAATCATACCGAACACTACTGTGTTGATGCAAGTAATAAATCCCTATTACGGCAATTGTCGATAACAGATAGCTGGCTTCAAGGTACTCACCAGAGCATATCACACTGACATCATTCTTATGGCTGCAATGATGAACTCCTGACGAAAATGGACAGTGCCATAGCGCCGACTCATTACCCTGACATTCAAATACATCTCTTGAAACATTCCCTGTTCCTTCTCCAAAATAAGCTCTTCCCGGCACAGACACAGCGACTCCGCATTGAAGTTGATTGCACACCACGTTGGCATCATTCATATCCCAGTGTTGATCACACACCGTTTTCCAGGTTTCACCAAATTGCACTTCCAGTCTTCCAGAGCATTGATCATTTCCGGACACCAATCTTGGAGCTCGGTGATCTGAGGAAGATAAGAAGCACAGTCATGAAATGCGACATCATAAGAATATACAGAATATTTATACTGCTTCCGAAATATATCAAGTCCAGCTTCGTTCTCCAACAGATGACATGGTTTTCGACCTCCATCCTCATATCAACTTTTATAATGGGATATCGGAACTGAGTATCAAAATTCATTTCGCTCATTGGTCGTTAATTAAGGCCAGATGAAAGATTGTTAACACGTTTATTTGACTTATTTTATATCCTCGTTTTTAACAGAGGACTTTTTATTCTTTTCCAGGCAGGATACCAAAGTCATGAAAACATAAGTATAATTTCGAAACAGCAAGAATTGTTTTTTTCTCTAATTATTATTATTTGCAAATATGGTAACGCTGATGTAAAAATTCCAAATGCATCCATCATTTTTTCTCAAAGGGAATACAGGGCAAAGGAAGTAAATTAATACTGTAACATTTTCCCCATCGTGGCGCTATGGTGCAGCCAAGTGTTCACTGAAAAGTTACACACAGGAAAATGAATCAGGCATTAACTATAGAAGGGAATTATTTCAATCTTGGAATACATCTGATGAAACAGAGTCAGTATTTCCGATGAACAGATCATGAGAAAGAAAATAACAGCCCACTTTTAGTATTTCTCTTTCAGAATTCCACAAAGGCAAGAAGTTCAAACACTATCTTTAATTTCAGACAAGACTGAATACATGCTGTTGTGGATTTGATAGGAAGAAGACTCGCCTGCTCATTTGACTGCTCTTTCATTCAAAGAAATAATGAATCGCTATTTTTTGTCCGCTAAGCTTTACGCCCTGTTGATCTCATCAAACTCGATTTGTAAAGTTTTAGATTCAGGTAAAAAAAAAACATACGGGAGATCTTGTTATTGCCACCGAAATATCTACAAGAGCTAATCCATCTGTTTGCGTTTATTCCATTTTCCTCAACATTTTCTGCACATCACCGTTCCAAATGATTTTCAGACTTCTGTGAGATGTGTACAAGTTCATTTTCCATTGCACGTGATTCTATATGTCCAGCACACTTTTATGCAAAATTTGTTTCATGTACCTTTTAACTAGTCCCTCTGTCATCTTGTACATGTGTTCGCTATTCATGGAGGCCCATACCTTTGACAAACACCGAGCCGCCCTTCCCTACCAATGAAATTAGGTAGTTTTGAGCTTTCCCATCCAACACCTAATTCTCCGCAACTTCTTCCGTCTCTAAAGGGACTCGACCACCAAATAAGTTTTTACACCTCGCATGAAAATGCGCACACTACGCTTCCCACGGGCATCACTCCCTCTGTAATCCTGTTGTCCAATCTTCCCTCCCCTATAATCTCCCGCCGGGCATTTATCCCTGAAGTCGCCAAAGTTCAGCACCTGTTCATTCATCTTCTTCCACACCTCCAGTCAGGGCTACAAACAGTCCTTCCAGGTGAGGAAATATTTCGCCTCGAAATGCTGTGGTTGCTTATTGCATCGATAGTTCCGATGCGGTCTCCTCTACATCAGTGAAAACCGTAGTAAATAGTCGGACCTTATCAACTCGCACTTCCGTTTTCTATTCCAAAGGTGGAACTTCCAGGAGGCTCAGCATTTTAATGCTGATTTCGAATGCAACATTACGATCCATAGCCTCCTCTTGTGCCACGATGAGGACACACTCGAGATGACGTAAAACATCTTCTCTACTGTTCGTGTTACCTCCAACCGGAAAGCTTAAATATGAATTTCTTCTTGTATTAAAAACGAGAAAAAAAAACCTTTCCTCTCCTCTCTTTATCTGTTCCCAAGTTTGACGTCTTACGGTTTTTCACCTGCCTATTGCATCCCTTGTTGCCCCGTCTCTTTCCATTTCTCCGATGCTAACCTTCTCTTTCCTACCTTCTTTCGATCCATCACTTTAGCTATCCGACTCACCTACCGTCACTTATCAACTTCTAGCTATCCTTCTTCACAATCTCCCAACTTTTTATTCAGGCTGCTGCCCCGTTTCTTTCAGTCCAAAGAGGAGTTCGCCGAATCATTAGCTGTTTGCTCGTTTCCACGGATGTTCTGCCTGACCTGCTGAGTTCCAGCAGCGTTTTTGTTTGCTACTTTGCATTTACAGCAGCTGCCGATTTTTTGTCCATGCAACGAATGATTTTATAATACTTCATAAAGTAACATCTCAGCCTGCTTTTGTGAAATCCTCTTTTCATTTCATTCTCATTTTTCATTCTCATTTTTCTCTGCTCCCTCTCAAGATTAATAGCAGCATTCCCATACGATTGGACAGCATACAATTGTAGCCTCACCTCAACAGAATTGTCCTGTAATCCTTCACCAATCAACGTAAACATGCCATATACAATTTCTAATTCTGATATCACTGCCACTGATCAAAAAACGCAGTTGCGGCTCTCTCCGTTCAGCAACACACCTCAAGATCTAAGTAATAGTTATGTATGTTCGGACATCTTTCATTTCCCACAAAATATATATCTGAGTTAAATTCTGAAAGTCATTCATTTGCCTGCAGTACAATTTGATCTAATTTCTACAGTAACTGCGGACAATCTTTTTAACAAAACAATATAACAGTAATTACGATGTCATCTATACATCTAGAAACCATTCCAATTGGTTTCTAATCCCATTTGTTAATCGATCTGACAGACATATGGGAATGCAATTCCTCGGTCGTAAAACTGAAAAACAAAACAAACAAACAAACAAAAAAAAAACAGCCTTGCCCTCTTTCTGCTATCAACACTAGAGTCTTGCATTGAAATAGATACCTCAACTGTGATACCACATGAGTTAACCTTCTGGGCCAACCTACCATAACGGTCTTCTAAAAGTCTTCAGTAAATTCCATGGAGGAAACGTTTGCTGCGTTGCTCTCGTTGATTCTCTTGTTTAATTTTACGAACAAAACCTCAGTTATATGCTCGATTAATCCCCAAAGAAAAACGCCAATCGCATTATCCCAAATTCAAACACACTCGGGATCCATTTTCAATAACCTACATTTCATACTGTTAATGGCTCCCAACGCTTGGCTGTCCTTGCACTTATCATAATTGAAGACGTCGTATTAAACTCCCTGCATCTAAGTTGCACACAGGTAGCTAGCAGAAGTGCAGTTATCTTTTCCAGAGCTTTGAGAAACAAGCACTTGTTCACCACGAGGTCCAGTGCCACTTTCTAGCAGTTACAGGTTAAAAAAAAAAAACACTTTTTAACAGACATGAAGATCAGAAGCGGCAAAAGAGAATCTTGATTTTCTTTATGATGCTGCAACTACCTAATACAGCTGTAAAATACTAACACCGATGGACTAGATTGACGGAACAGAGGCTATCTGGAAGAAATTTCGACTTCTTGACATTTTTTTTGTTGACAGCAATATTTAAGTTGCTATTCAAAGTCTGTTAGGGAAAACATGTTCCAATATTCTCATAAGATTAAATATTTGTCCACGTATTTGATAGCATTGGAAAATCGAACTATCTTCCCCTCTTGTAATCCTTATGCATTAATTAGGTCACTTTTTAACGGGGGCACACAGTGGAAGAGCGTTTACTGTAACACTGTCCAGCGCCAGCGATAAGGATTAAATTCCCGCCACGTTCTCAGGTGTTTCTCAGCTCACCCTATGACCGCGTACGTTTCATCGGGGTGTTCCGGTTGACTGACATTCAAAATATGTTCAAGTTATGCGGGGTTCGTGAGTGGTGACCTTGCTGTGTTGTTTCCCGAAACATGGCGGCACTGCACCCTTTACATTGTCGCACGATGTTTGTTTTTGACTTAAAAGACGTATTTCACTGAATGCTTCGATGTTTCAATGTACATATGATATATACAAAGCTAAACTTCATTTTACTCTTTATCTGAACTTACCGACTATAAAGTCATTACAGTTTATCCAATTTGTTCTATTCACAATTTTAATCAATTTCTAGCAATATTTTTTGCATCCCAAGTGTGGATTAACCAGAGCTTTATAACCTTCTGCTCAATGAAAATATTCCACGAGCTTCTCTGAGACTATTGTCCTCAGCTCTGTAGTCCAATTTAGGTAACTATAGACCTATCAACCCCGAAATCGTTCTGTACATCAAAATTGCCAATATTCAGTTAAGCATTTTTTAATCCATATCTAGTTGTGTTATATTTTAGCTATCCATAACTTTCCTTTCATCTATACGCTTAATAATCGTACCACACACATTTATTTCTAAGTTATTTATATATATCGCACACAACAAAAGTTCAAGCCGTCTTGTTCTGGTACAAATTCGGTCACAGGTGGTCAAGAAGAGAAGCAGTCTTCTATCATTGCATTCTGTATCCTGCAGCGCGGAGGATTGTGGATCAAATCGTTCAGTTGGCCAAAGAAGGCATGTGCCACAAAAAGTCTGTCATGCGAATCCTTGTCCAAAATAGTTCTAACGTTCTCTGCTGTCCGTTCAAGAATATTTTCATTTACCTCCACAAGTACTCAAATATATTCGAAATATTGGATTACACCATTGCAACGCTAAGCAGAATATTCAGTATTAGACCCTGCCATTACAAATATCTTTCTCCTGGTGAACACAAGTTTCGTCGTGCCGAGATTCTGTCAGTTGAGAGAAGACAGAAATGGGGCTAGACAATGGTTGGCTAATAACCTCGGCCTCTGTGTTACCTGTTCAGAATTCTACTGCATTGTCTCGAAATGACTGCGAACCATAAATATTTCCCTTATACAGTACTGTTGTTTCGTTTAGTCCTTACTGAGGTCTAATTTTGTTAAAGTTTCCAGCAGATCTGTTTACAATTGATGTTCTCAAGAGTCACACTGTCAGTTAAGAACTTGCCATGAAACTATAATTTCAGAATAGTATGAACCCTAACTTCTGTTCACATATTTGTTTTCATGCATTGCAAGTTGAATCACTGGTTCTCTGAGACACTGGGAATCATACAATGTCATTATTTGATTGCATTTCAAAATTAAAATGCAATGCTGCAGATGGCACAAATATGAACCAAATAAAAAAGAAACACACACACAGTTAGAAAGTATCAATGCAACATATAATTTCTCCGATCGAACATGTTTCGTTATGACAGAAAAGGTAAATAATTGCTTTGTAAAGGCACCCATCAATAGTGTTGGTCTGAAATTGTGTTCACATTATCTTGTGTAATGACTGTGGAATCTATTCTAGAAGGATTTTGTGATGCACAATGCCGTGAGTAAGACGTTGGGAGATATAAGAACAATTTCCTCACCCTTACTTCTTGGAGGATTAATACCATTTTCTTTATAATTCGCAATTAGCTGAGCCTTACAGACAATCTCGAAATAAGACAGAACCCAAAGAGACGAGCAACATCTGTGGGGCAAGTGATGTTCCCGATCTGACGGCGATATTTTGGATTTTTCTTCCCACAGATGCCACTCGATCCACTGAATCTCTGCGGTTTTAGTGCCGGGTGTTGCGTACTTATACACTGACGCACTTATTTAGTGTGTTTTTTTTTAAATCAGAATATGAGTTGTGTAACACGGATTGTTATAACAACATGACAGTAATAATTTCTAAACGTGGTAGATTTAGTGTCAGATCTCTCTCTGCGGGCGCTGTGTCTGTGTTCCTTTAATTCGAGAACATAGCAGATTAATAAAGCCCGGGAGCTCCCAGAGAGAAAAAAAAAGCTCAGTTTACCTGCGCAGATAACACCCACATCGTTGAGCCCTAAAGGGGTGTACGAATCCCATTCTGCTGATTCGCATTCCCGCATAGCAGACTCGCTCCCGTCGCAGTTAACGTCATACGTTGTAAGGTAAACGTAAACCTCCCCAAACTGCGTTCCACGAAGGGCTTTCAACGCCTTGCCGCAGTTCAACTCCTTGCACACCACAGTCGCATCCAACAAGTCCCAGTCGTCACCAGGTACACGACCCCAGTCGCCCGCGTAGTGCGCTTCCAATCTCCCGGCACATGGACTGCCTCCATTTTCAAGTCTCACCTTCAAGCTCTCTGAAAGGAAAAAGGAAATATAAGATTAACAAAATAGTTTTTGCATGTGCTGGAAATATTGAGCAACAGATACAAAATGCTGGAGAAGGTGAGCACAACGGTCAGCATCGATGCCGAGGAAAAAACAACCAAATTGCAGGCTGTAATTTTTAATACTAGGGAATAATCTCAGCCCGAAGCATCGATTGTTTATGGTTCTCCATATATAGTTTCAATAAGTAATGGATTTATGAAATAAATAAATGAATAAATAAATATTTAAACAAACAAACACATAAATAAATAAATGTATTTATATATGTTTGGTATGTTATTTTTTTCTCTATCTATCTATACATCCATATATCTATCTATTTCGCGGCAGATATATATTTATTCGTTTACTTGTTTTCCTGCTTGCTTACTGCTTGCTGACATTATCATTTATTATTTGTTATTTACCTATTTATTTCTCCTCTCATACTTCAGTAGACAAGCTTTCTAACAAGCGGTTTGATAAAAATCTACATCAGGGAAACATTACATCCCTTCTTTATTTTCCATTTTCTTTCCATTTGTTTAGCGTTGTTTCTTATGCTGTAGCATTCTGCATTGACGGCTGCAATAACAACCTTCAGAGATACCGATATTTGATATTGCACACCTTTTGGCGGTTGTAGCATGCATTCAGATATAATGCTCTCAGATATAGCCCTTTGTTTTTTTCTTTGTTTGTTCCCTTCTTCCCAATTAATTCGCTGTTTGTCGGTACTTGCAAAGCCTATTTTATTGACTCTTTTCTATTATATATTGCTATGTCTATTTCCGTCGCACAAACTCTATTCTTACTTTCGCATTCCCATCACAAGCCACTTCTCACGTTTCCCAAAGACACCAATAAAATGCCAGCTGCTGATGCAAACTAGAACAACAGGAATTCTGCAGATGCTGGAAATTCAAGCAACACATATCAAAGTTGCTGGTGAACGCAGCAGGCCAGGCAGCAATCTAGGAAGAGGTGCAGTCGACGTTTCAGGCCGAGACCCTTGGTCAGGACTATATAGTCCTAGAGATTCAGCCTGGCCTGCTGCGTTCACCAACAACTGTGATGTGTGTTGATGCAAACTAGAGGATGTCTCAAGCTGTCTTAAGCTCCAATAAGTCTATTCGTTTTTGAATTAATTTATAGCTAAGAAATATGGCGCCGAACGGCGACTCCTTTGCTTGCAGCTTCGAAACCAATTCTATTTCTATCTTTAATATCTCTATTTTTCCTTTTCAGGGATCTGTTGAAGACGCAAACCTGGAGTTACATACTTACTACGGTTCTTTGCGGAAACCCGCTATTTGGTATGCCAAAGTCTCGGTCTGAGATTTCCGCACGGATTCAGAAACCTGGGATCTCGAGTAACTGCAGACGGGCGAATCAAGAGTCGGTGTCACCATAGGAGACTCGTGTATCGTTCGAGGAGTCGGAACAGCTGCTGTGTGCCTGGGGACCTGGGATCCTTGCGATCTCCAGGCACAGAGCTCGAAAAAAGCGACGGAACGGACTTCTAACATAGTAAACCAGGAGCTGTTTGATAACATTTAACTGTCATTGATTCTTTCGGAGATTTCTCTCTTTTCGTGGATGGTTGCGATGAAAAAAACATTTCAGGATGTATATTGTATACATTTCTCTGATATTAAATTGTACCTTTGAACCTTTCAACGTTATTTCTTTGTCGTAACACTGACAGAGATATGTAGGGATATGTGTTGTTCTTTTTTTTTTTGTCTCTGATGAGCATTTCAGCATTTACAAACAACAGTAAAATCTGGAGATGCTGAAAAATCAAGCAACAGTCACACATACAATTCTGGAGGAATTCAGAAGGCCAGGCAAAATCCATGAAAAATTGTACCTTCAGCGTTTCGGGCGGAATCACTGCAGCAGAACTGGAGGGAAAAAAAAAGATGCCCGATAGAATTAGACGGTGGTGGTGGGGATAGCTGTCGTAAGAGTGGAAGAAAGAACAGAAAGTAATAGGTGAAACAGGAATAGCGGGTGGGTGAAATACGAGCTGGGAAGTTGATTGCTGAAAGAGATACAGGGCTTGAGAGTAAGGAATCTAATAGAAGATGACAGAATGCAATGGAACAAATTAAAATGGAGGTGCAACAAAGAGAGTCGATGGGCAAGCAAGAAGATAAGGTGAGATACGGAAAAGGGGTTGGGGAATAATAAAGGTGGGTAGCCTCCAACCTGATTGCATGAACATTGATTTCTCGAATTCTGGTCACACTCCACCTTCACAATTTCCCAACCCCATTTTCCGCTCTCAACTCATCTCCTGGCATGACGAATGTCTCTCTCAGGTAGTCCTCTTTTTTTTTAATTCTATGGCACTCGGTCTCCCTTCTGTAGCCCTGTATCTCTTCCACTAATCAAATTTCCAGCTCTAATTTCACCCTCCCCCACCCCTGGTTTCACCTCTCACCTTGTGTTTCTGCTTCCCCTCTCTCCACCTTCTACCCATGGCACTTTATCTTTCGTTCTCCGGTCCTGCGGGAGTGACTCGGCCCGAAAAGTTGATAGCATTATTTTCCATAGATGCTGCCTAATTTACGGAGTTATTTCAGCATTTAGGTAGTATTGCGTCTGTTGATGTTTTTTTCTGAATTTCGCTCTATTTCAGCGCCAGTTTTTTTTTGGTTTTTTTGAAATATTATTTATATCGATAACGTCTGTTTGCTAATTTTGAAAATATTCTCTGACATAGTTGGCATTTGGCTCTCCCGCACAGAATAAATATTTGCCATTTTCAAGATTTTCTTAATCCCATTGCTTTTTTGTCTCATTTATAAAAGCAGCGTACGATCCGCATTCTTTCCTGCAATAATTTAAAATCCCAACATACTTTTGGTATGTGATACTATATATTTTACGTATATATCTATACGTTATACCGAGAGTAGTATTTACTCAGTCTCCTTTATCTCACAGTGGTCATCGATTGAACGCTTCGCAACCAAGCCTGTCATTCAGGAAACTCGTGTTGATGCAGAAGTAAATGTGTCAATATACCAACCCTCATTCTCACCGCTAATGAAATTTATAAGCATATTTGTCATATTTTCGTGAGTGATTCGTGCTTCTTTATTATGGAAAGATAGAAATTATTTATTTACTCCTTCAGAACCCAACAATGAACTCAATCATTAATGTTTGAGAATGGGATATGCTTCTGGCATTAAATTTTTGGCCATATCACATCAAAGTCATAATGAAATGAAATGATCTGATGCATTGTATAGGTCCTTCGGATCTCCATTAATCGCGGTTGATCATAATTGCTGCGTTGTAGCTGTTTAGGCAAGCTGGGATACAGAAAGGAAGCTATTGCACATGTAGTGGGCTCTTTATCTCCAAACAGCTGATGAATTCAAGGGAACGGCAGAGACCGATACGACTTGGCACCAGCAACTACACAGATGTTGCCGTTTAGTGTTGAATTTCACATTGGATTGCCTAGGGACTGCAGATGCGGAGTTTTCTTTGAGGCTTACTCCCGACGTTTTTCCCGTGGACGGCTGTAGCCACAAGGCCAATGTTTACGATTAGACTTGATAACATTTCTTCCCAAAGTTGAGCTACCAACTATTGCTCAGAAGCCATATGTTGCCGAATATACTTGTTTTTACGCGCCAGTACTCGCCTTTATCCCTTCTGCTGTCAGTATAATCCGTTTCAGTGGGCTCAGTTCTAAGACAGACGTGAAGACAAGAAGCTAGACCTCGTTATCAGAGGTGAGTGGAGACGCACGCCATTGGAACATTTATTTGGGAGCTTATCCCCAATACTCTGCGGGCTAAGATAGCTTTAAGGAACCACAGGCCAACAAAATGTGGAATTATAGATAACGGAACATTCCCTTTAAAATGTCATTAAAACATCATATTGCTTTGATCTTTAAGCTTGTACTCACCAGAACAGACCACACTGACATCATCGTTGTGATTACAGTGATGTCTTCCTGAAGAAAATGGACAGTCCCATAGCGTTGACTCATTGCCTTGACATTCAAAGACATTGCTCCAAACATGCCCAGTTCCCTCTCCGAAATAAGCTCCCAGCAGCACAAAAGCACCATCTCCACATTGAAGTTGACTGCACACCACGCTGGTATCAGTTATATCCCAGTCCTGCTCACACACCGTTCCCCAGGTTTCACCAAACTGCACCTCCAATCTTCCCGAGCATTCGTCACCTCCGGACATCAGTCTTGGAGCTCTATGACCTAAGAAAGATACGACGCACAGACATGAAAGATGGCATTTTTAACTATGTACAGTAAAAACTAATTGACGACAAAATGTTTCAAGTTTGGTATGATCGGCCTTCCGATCTTTTCTCTGACAGGTGACAGCAAATTATTTCTCCTTCCCGCACCACATTTATTTGGTTCTGGTGGATCCGCGTTGTTACTAAACTGAACATTTTTTACTCTCATTGAGCAAGATGGTGTTGCATGGAAAAACCCTATGGACTCAATACGGGACTGGAAATATTAATGTATACTTTCGTGTTTTTTTTTTACCTTTCGCCGATCCTGCTGCCACTTTCTTGGAACAATATACAAGCATTGCTGTCTCTTTTTGTTTAGCAACACTCACAAATACTTACTAATTAATATACACACTCAGTGCCTGCTTTATCTGTTCAAAATGTTGAACTCGTTGTGTGCGCTCGTCTGTTGCTTCAGTCCAACTTCACGATTCAAGGTCGTCTGCATAACACTATAGTAGCGTTACTGTCGTCTTCCTGTCTATTTGCACAAATATGGGCTGTCTCTTCTGACGTCCCGCATTAAAAAAAAAACAATTTGCGCCTACAGAGCGACCTAGTTTTTCAAACAATTCTCTGTAAACTCCAGAGACAGCTGTGTCTGAAAACCCCAGGAGACCAGTCGTTTCAGACATAATCAATCTTACCGTCAGGCACCAACAATTATTCCATGGTTAACGTCAGTTCGAACACATTCTTCCAAATTCTGATGTTTCCTGTGAACATCTTAACCTCTGAAACAAGAGAAGACTTGCAGATGTCTGAAATCGAAGCAACACACACAAAATGCTGGAGAAACTCAGCAGACCAGACAGCATCTATGAAAAATAGTACAGTTGTCGTTTCGGGCTAAGATTTCGGCAGACCCGAAACGCCGAGTACAACTTACCATAAATGCTACCTGGCCTGCTGAGTACCTCCAGCATTCAGTGTGTGTTACTTTAATTTCTGAAGCATGTCTGTATATTTGTATCCATCGAATTGCTGACACATGCTTGGCTGATTGATATTTGCTTTGATATTGGCAGTGGTACAGGTGTGCCTAATAAAGTGGTTACTGAGTGTACTTAGTGCCCAGATTGGTATCACCTTGCACCTACTGTGTTATAATTGACATGTCAGTATTTTCTGCATCTTCCATTGGATCAAAACCTTGTTGTATCTACTTACAGCTTTCTTAACAGTCTACTGTACTCGAGCATTTCATGTTATCTGCAAAATTATTAATTATATCCCTTCGACTGTACTCAAAGTCGTTAATTTTATGATTGAGAAAGGGAAATCCTGCTTGCTCGGTCGTAAAACTGAGGAAATAATAGTCCGGCACGATACATAGTGTGTATTTATAGATTGGTTTCTGTATTTATATACATATGTATTTAGTTATTTGTTTGTTTGTTTGTTTAAAGATACGTTGCGGCATAGTTTCTTTTCTGGCTTAATGAGTTGCACCGACCAGCGACCCAGCAATTTAACACTAACCCAATCGCAGTACAATTTGAAATATCCAATGTATATACCAGTGGCCAATTCTTTACACTGTAGGTGGAAATGAGTGTACACGGAGGAAACCCAGCGTACATTGGGAAAACGTCCAAATACCTTACAGAAGCCGAGGAAATTGAACTTCGAGGATGCATTACCGCAAGATCTAATATCATCGCACTAACCACTACGTTATGGTAGTGTTTTCCAGTAGCGTAGACTTCGCTGATGTTCGGCTAAACAGTACTTGCCTTGTCCTTGCAGTTCTTCAGAATGAAAGGAACTGCATTTACCACCTTGCATTCATATGCTGCCTCACCCTAAGTGTATATATCTTTCCCAGGGTCTTCGAAATTTCACCTTTTTTTCTCACAACTTCCAGAAGCACATTCCTAAAGTTATATATATATTTAAGAAACAAACGGACGACTCTTTATAAGAAATCGTCTTTCTTTTGAGAGCAAGACGGTTTCCCAATACCATGAAACATACATACCTCTGGAATCTACAGTGAGCACCTGGAATATTCATTAACAATGGACTATTTAATATCCGGCAGTGGTTTCCGGATTGCTTGGACGCTGCTCTTTTCGGGGTCTGGCCAGTAGGGGCAGTCATAGTTTCCTTTTTTTTTTAACTAATCGGACTCTCTTGCTCTTGATCATTGACTGTACAAGTTCCCAATTAATCTGTAATTGTTTAAACCTTGTTTCAGTCACCTTACTTTGCTCATCTTAAAGTGAGATCTTGGAAGAAGCAAGGACGTCAGATACGTTTAAGTCTTTTCTGTTTCTTTTATCTATGCTTACTGCCTGCAATTTATGCATCTTATTTTGTCCATCAAGATCTTGGATTCTTAATTTTTGTTTGACTTCTTGCATTCTGGAGCTGGACTGCTTGCCTGTGTTTCTCCATCATGGCCAAATGGATAAGCCTTGCTTGTGAATGTAAACATCAATTCATGTCTACATCGTGATTTCTGTAAATGATTTCACTCACAATCTTAACTGGCACAGTGGTAGAGTGCTGGACATTCAACCCAGCGACCCGAGTTCCATTCTTGATCGGGCCATTTCTGTTATACCAGATGTCCTCCACTATTTTCAAGGGAATATTTGCTCCCATTTCCTCTCATGCATAAACATTTAACTCTCTGCTCTTGATAGTACTCAGAAAATCTGAGTACTTTTCTTCTCATTGTTTCTATATTTCATTCCGGGCACTCTTTTCTTATGGTGAGGAATGGTAGATTAATTGCTGGTGTAAAGGTTACAGTGCCATTGATCGGAAATACATTCCCATAGAACACATCCAAAATTTCTCCTTAAATAATCTTTTATATTTCAAGCCATATTATTGTTAATACCATAGTCTGGTGGACATATACATTGCGGACATTGAGAGAAGGCCAGAATGGGGCCAGGTGGTAGTTAACCACAAAAATCAATATCCTTGGTAAAATGTATTTTCTGAAAAACAACCGTTAAAAGGAATTAAAATCTGGTTATTAAAAGGGAAACAAAACATTTTATGTCGGACACCAAGGACATGCTAGGTCTGCCCTCTGCAAAATAGGAGACGGTAACTCCCGTTCAAATGCGAATGTCATAACGTGGGCGTTGAGGGCGGACCAAAATGAAAGACACAGACACTGAAGTACTGGGAACTAGACTGGACTAGAAGCTGGGACAGGAAGGCAGACTTGGAATAGGATTCTGGCTGGGAAAAGGGGACCCGGCCAAGGAACTGGGAACTAGGAATCTGTGTTTGGACTTCGAGCCAGAGGCTCGACGTGGACCCAAAACCTGGGTCTCGACTCGGGCTCGGATCCCGGATCTAGGTGTGGGCATGACGTGACTTGGGTTCATTAAGGCTCGGCCTCAGGACTAGGCGAGGCTTGGGTTCTTTTAGGATTGGCTAAAGGACTAGGCGACGCTTGGGTTCTTCGGGCTTGTCCACAGTACTAGGCGAGGCTTGGGTATGGACTCCAAGCCAGAGACTGGGCAAGGACCCAGAACCTGGGTCTTAACTCGGGCTCGGACTCCGGAACTAGGTAAAGATATGATGTGGCTACTGGGCAGGACGAAGAATCCCTGGGCAGGACGAGGAACCCCTTCTTGGAACGCAGGTCCGTGATATATTCGCAGGGCGCGTCCCCTTCTTAAGATGCCGGGCCGGGATGCTTACTAGGATGCGAAACCGCGATGACCGCCGAGGAAACTGTCAGGGATCATAATGGGGAGGGGAAGAAAATTGTCCAGCCTTAGGTTAACGGCTTACCCAACAGAGTCAAGGACAGGAAAAGACGGATCCCACCGCAGGGTAACGGCAAAGATGGCCTGACTTACCCAACGGAAGCGTGGAGGAGAATGGACAGATCCAACGGCAGGGTAACGGCAAGGACGGCCTGACTAACCCCTGTGAGGCAAGGACAGGAAAGGAGCTCAGTCCGGTGTGGCTCCAAGTTTCGGGGCAGCCAGCAACCTTGCCTGACTACGGAAACAGCCAAATCCATATCTAGCTCGGAGAGGCAGGCGGCCACTCAGCTGGCCCCGGACGCAGCCGAATCCATACCACGACGATTGCTCCAACTAGAGACAACAAGTCTCTAAGAAGCGCTGGTCCCCCGACCAGGATTGGAGATCACAAATGGCTGCTCTAGCCTTCCAACGGCGGGTTGCTCCAAGGGGATACTGACGAGGTGAACCAGTAACCACAGTCGACCCCAGGGCCGCTTATGTTCCCAGCCCCAACATGAGTAAGTCTATGATTAAGCCCAGCTGAAGCAAGGGACAGCCGGTAGACCTGGGCTCCGGAGTTCACGGACTGGACTGTGAACCGGAATGCGGGCGTCACGGACCGGACAATGACAGCGAAGGAATCCTCGCTGATTGTACTGTTTCATTGAGACCAATCAGCTGTTACTCTGTTATGCTGACCTGCACTCATTGAAAATGGTGGAGGGAAAAATGGGTGACCACTAGACAAGAAGATTTGATTTAACTATTTTTTTCACAGTCGGCCGCCTTTCTCACCTTCAGAAAAAAAAAACCCTGAAACTCACAGCGACAGCTAACATGGACACATCTGCTTTATCTACCGTGCATATTCCATTCCCACTGCTCACAAAAAATATGGAGGTATATCTGAGAATATCTTGATATGGAGAAACTTTCCTGTCTGCCCCAGACTCTCTGGGCCCTGCTCTGGATATCCAAAATGGATGGTCAGGACATCAAAAGGCGTCACGCATATTTCGTCCTAATTAGAACTTGCTGATTCGGTGATATCTTATAACGGTCTAATTCTGTTCGTTTCCAGCATATGCCGTCCCGGTTATAATTAATCCTTTGAGTAATGTGAAATGTATGAATGATAAATTGTGTTCAAACATTGTCAATTGAATTACTGGTTCTCAAACACATTTGGAAACATACAACATCATCATTCACAAGGATTGGAAATCCAAACAAAACGCATCGGATCACTGAACTGTGAACTACTGAGCAAAGCGCTGAAAGCACTCCGGAAGTGAGCCAATGAAAATTATCCAGCCAAAAACAGTTCCTTAGAACTGCAGAGATATCGAGTATAGGACTCGATTAAAATCATACGTGCATTCACTGCTGGGATGCTTGTGAAAGCTAGACACTCAGGAAAATGGGGAATCATAGTAACTGTAGACGTTGTGGCACATGCAAACTTCATATCAGCCCCAAGTAAACTATGCAGAACATGGCCCACTGCAGATTTAGTGATATCATGAGGGAAGTAAGTTCAATTTGTCAAATCTTCACTTCTTGCAGAATAAATGTAAATTTTCATTATACTTCGCAAGCAGCTGAATTTTACTGATGATTTCGAACTATCGTGGAACTCAGTGCGACGAGTAGCATCTGTGTGGGAAGCTGAATGTTTGGCATTTCGGGTCGAGGTCTGTGTCATTTTGCTTCTCACACAGATGCTTCTCTACTTGCTGAATTTATCCAGTAGTTTGCCAAGTGTAGGGTATTTATGCAGTCGTCTGTGTGTATTTCAAGCCAGAGTATGTCTGCGGAGTATGAACAAAGGAATGCATAATCTTTGTTTCATTCTCCACAATTGCTGCCTGAGATGCACATCGATTGTAGAATTTTATGACTGCAATTGCAAATATAGTAACATGTTCTCACCATCTCACAGTTTCGCATCGTCATCTCCATTTACAGATGCTGCCTGATTGGTTGCGCTGCAATTATGTAGACGCAAGGGACCTTTGCTAATGTAGAATGTAATAATTATGTGCGCCGTAACTATGGCTGATATGCACAGTCATATTTTTAAGGAAAGGGAATCAGAAATTGAGACCATGGGTATAATATGAGAGAGGAAAAAAATAAAAGGACCCGAAGGGCAAGCTCGTAACAAATGATACTCGTCGCTCTGAGTTCCTCCATCTTTCGAAATCGTCAGTAAAGTTCGGCTGTTTGCGAAATAAAATAAAAATCTGCATTGATTCTAAAAGAAGTAAAGGTTTTGCAGACGGAAATTATTTCCCGTCATGATCTCCCTAAAGTTGTTGTGGACTACATGTTCTGTATATTTTCAGAGAGGGCCGATTTAAGTCTGCATGTAGCCACAACATCTGCAGTTATTGCGATTGCCTATTTTCCTCGGCCATTAATTTCCACAATCACTCCAACAGTAAATGTACGTATGATTTCAGACCAGTTCCATTGCTCGATACTTCTGCAACGAGCATATTTATTTTGTCAGTTCTAGGTGGACAGGAAAGATGCGAGAGAAAGTACTTAAAGAAGTTAAAGAAACAAACAGTTAAATGCATTTCGACTGTTATATAGACAGAACATGTTAAGAGAGATATGGGACACAATGTATCAAATCAGCTCAGATTGTCATGTTGGTTCTCATTCATAGGTTGGGGAAAGGACTGTTCCTGTGCCGTATTACCCTATTAAGCGACAGCTACAAATGCTGGAACTGGAGCAACTGAAAACGAAATGTGGACAAAATGAGGCAACGATCATCATCTGTTGAGGAAGATAATGTTTAAATGTTTCTGGTCCAGATCTGTGCATTCGTGGCTACGAATCAGGTGCCGAGGAAAGGGCGTCTGTTTTTTTTTCTGTCATTGGGATATATGATATAAGTGAGGGGTCGCGCCTGAACCCAAAGGGGACCGGTATTTTTGCAGGCAGGTTTGTCAGATCAGTTTGTGGGTGGCACAACAGAGTGAAGGGTCTCAAAATCGGACCGATGGTATGTTAAAAAAAACGTAACGATAATAATAAAAGATAGCGTACAGTCGGTCTGTCAAGAAGGTCAGACAGATGATAGGATAAAATTGCAGCCAGCAGGATAATTATCAGTATATCAGGGATGCACTATCAATAGAGGGTAGCTAATGCAGTATACAAAGTGTTCTAACTCAATAGACTGAGCATTAGAAATAAGGTAGATGATCTTGCTGCACCATTAGAGATTGACAGGTAGGATGTCCTGACTATGGTATAGTTGGGCGATCAATGTCCAAGAAGAACCGATGTATCGGAGCGACAGGAACGGAGGCAGAGAGGGCAGTGTGGCTCTGCTGGTAAGAAAGAAAAAAAATGTTGAATCCAATTGGTTAGAGTTACAAACAGCAAGGGTCAAAGGGCACTGATGTCAGTTATATACAAGACTCCTAACAGTAGTTGGGATGTGGACTACAGATCACAACAGGAAGTAGAAAGGGCATGTCAAAAGAACAATGTTACGATAGTGATGGAATAATTCAACACGCAGTGTGATCAGGAAAATCCGGTTGGTACCGAATCTAAAGAGGGTGAGTTTGTTGAATGCCTATGGATAGCTTTTTAGAACAGTTTTTCTTTGAGTCAACGAGGGGATTGTGTGTTAAGTAATGAACCGCGGGCCAATGGGGATCATGAGGTAAAAAAACCCCTCGGTGCCAGTGATCATAATCTGATTGAGTTCAACTTGAAACATCAGACAGATAAATTAATGTCTGATGGAGCAGTATTTCACTGGAGTAAAGGAAATTACAGTAGAATTAGAGAGGAGCTGGCCAAAGTAAATTGGAAGGAGCTGCTGGCAGAAATGACAGCAGAGCAGCAATGGCGGGAGTTTCTGGGAAAATGAGGAAGGTGCAGCGTATGGTCTTCGTAAAACGAAGAAATACTTAAACAATAAAATAGTACAACCGTGGCTGAACAATGAAGTCAGGGCAAATATAAGAGCAGAAGGGAGGGCATACAAAAAAGCAGAAATTAGCCGGAAGATAGAGTTTTAGGAAGCTTTTAAAAACCTACAGAGAACGGCTCTAAAATCATTAGAAGGGGGGAACAAAAGAAAAAAAAAGGACGAAAGCAAGTTAGCAAGCAGCTTCAAAGTGAATTGTAAAAACTCTTTCCAAGTATGTAAAAAATAACAAAGTGATGAGTGTGGATATAGGATATTTAGAAAATGAGGCCGGAAAAGTAATAATGAGGTGCAAGGAGATGGCAGATGAACTTATATATTCAGAACACCTTTTGCAAAATGCCAAGCATGAGGCTTGTTACCACGTTAAGAGCCTAGAGTATTACAAGCATGTTACAGGCATAGTTAGACTAATGGCTGATCGGTAGGAGGAAGCGAGTGGGAAAAACGGATCTTTTTTAGCTGACTGCCAGTGACTAGTGATGTTTCACGGGGGAGAGTTATTTTTATGCTGTATATCAATGATTCAGATGATCGAATACATGGCACTTTTGCCAAGGTTGCAGATTATATGAAGATGCTTGGAAGGG
The DNA here is from genome assembly GCF_030028105.1 of Mobula birostris. Lineage (NCBI taxonomy): Eukaryota > Metazoa > Chordata > Chondrichthyes > Myliobatiformes > Myliobatidae > Mobula > Mobula birostris. The sequence goes on from NC_092377.1 coordinate 145,427,232, forward strand.
CAGGCAGTTTTTACGAAACATGTAGGCTACAGAAGGGATCCGACAGATCAGGTGTATAGGCAAGAAAGTGAGAATTAAATTCAATGTTGGGAAATGCATTGTCATGCATACTTTGGAAGTGGAATTAAATGCGCAGACAATTTTGTAAACGAGGAGAAAATCCCAAAACTCTCAGATGCAAAGGGAATTGGAAGTCCTTGTGCAGAACACTCTGAAGGCTAACTTGCATATTGAGTCAATGGTGAGGAAGGCCAATGCACTGCTTTCATTTATTTCAATCGGAATAGAATACAAGAGCAGGGATGTGATGCTGAAACTTTATAAAGTGCTGGTGATGTATTATAAACAGTTTCGGGCTCCTGATCTAAGAAAAGATTGGAGAGGGTGACAAGCATGAGTCCAAGAATGAAAAGATTATCAGACAAGGAAAGTTTAACGTTCTGCATCTGTAATGGCTGCAAGTTAGAACGGTGGGATGTTGGGGGGGGGGGCGGTGTCTCATTGAAAACTTTCTAATGTTGATAGGCCTACTCAGTGTAGATATGAAAAGGGTGATTTCCATGTTGGTGGAGTCAAGGACAGGAGGTTACAGCTGTAGGAAAGAGAGGCGACCATTTCAAACAGTGATGTTAATAAATTTCTTCAGTCAGAGGGTGATAAATTTGTGGAATTTATTACCCCAGGCAGCCGGGAAACACGGTCGTTGGGTATTTTTATGGCAGAACTTGATAGGTTCTCGGTTGGAAAACAGCATCAAATTTTACGGGGATACGGCCGGAGAGAGGGATTGAGGAGGGGAGAAATGGATCAGCAGTGATTGAATGGTGGAGTAACTCGATGGGTCAAATGCTCTAAATCTGCTTCTATGTCTCATGGTCTTACAGACATTTTCTCTCCCACCACAGATCCCGCTCGACCTAGTCAAAAGTTCGTGTAGTTGTGACGATTGTCGAGTATTTATGCACTGGTTAACATCAGTTAGGTTACAATAATAATAACATCGATTTTAAATTGACAGGAACAATCTAAACCCAAATTGGATGTAGTTTAGCGAGGAGGGCGGGCACTTCCGTTTATTGACATTGCTGACACCCCGGATGAAACTTAAATCGCGGGACCGCAGATACAAAAGCCTGACATTTACCTTCGCATATAACACCAGCATCCTCCCTGTGCGAATAGCCGGTGTCACCCCATGGATCTGATTTGCATTCCTGAAAAGTGGCCTCGCTCCCGCCGCACCTGACATTCGTCGTCAAAACAGGTCCGGATCCTTCCCCAAAGGTAGCACCATCAAGAGCTCTCAGTGCAGCGCCGCAGCCCAGCTGCCGACACACCACAGTCGCGTCATGCAGGTCCCAAAAATAACCATTCACTGTCCCCCAGTTTCCTTTATATTGAATCTCCAGTCTCCCAGCACATCGACTGCCCCCATTCACCAACCTCAAATTCACGCTTTCTGGAAAATATCAGAAAATAAAGATCAAAGGTACGCAGCGGTTTATGCTGGAGACAAATGGAGCTCTGTACATTACGCACGCCACTGAACTACACGTCAAACTATCAAATTCTATATGCAAAAGCGGGAGATGAGGATTGCGAAACCCCTTTTGAGCTGCTTAATATGACAAAAAGACAATGAACTAGTGGACGTCGGAAAACTGGAGGCAGCCCGTCATTCCGAGAGAAGAATTGGGTTGTTCCAAGGAGCACCAGATCAGCTGGTCATTCGTATTCATTCTTCGGAGAGTGGCTGATGTGCTATTCTGTCAGTGTCCCACTATATGCTGTCCTCGTATATTGGATAATCGATCCCAAACTTTGTTGGAAAGTGTAGAACTGAGGCCGCGTGACATCAGCATCAACAATAAGAGGATGAAATTAACAATGAAAGCGTATTTAAGATTAGGGAAAAGTAAGTTTGGCGAAAGACCTTTCTCTGTTTTCTGCCCTGCCTGGAGCCGATTGTTTACCGTTCCAAGTTAATATGAAATCCTATTTCGTTACGGGAAAGATACTGGCAATGATAGAGGAATGGTTGACAGGCAGGAAGCAGCTTCTGGGAATAAAAGGTGCCACACATGAGGCTACTTAACAAGATATGAGCCCATGGAATTATGGGGAACTTACATACGTGGATAGAGCGTTGGCTGCTGGCAGGAAACAGAAAGTGGGAATAAAGGGATCCTACTCTGGTTGGCTGCCGGTTACCAGTGGTGTTCCACAGGGATCAGTGTTGGAGCCGCTTCTTTTAACGTTGTACATCAATGAATTGGATTATGGAATAGATGGCTTTGTGGCTAAGTTTGCTGACGATACGAAGATAGGAGGAAGGACGGTAGTGCTGAGGAAACGGAGAGTCTGCAGGAAGACTTGGATAGATTGGAAGTATGGGCAGATAATTGGCAAATGAAGTACAATGTTGGAAAGTGTATAGTTCTGCACTGTGGCAGAAAAAAAAATAAATGAACCGGCAGACTATTAATTAAATGGGGAAAGAATTCAAAGTTCTGAAATGCAACGGGACTTGGGAGTCCTCGTACAAGATACCCTTAAAGTTAACCTCCAGGTTGAGTCAGTAGTGAAGAAGGTGAATGCAATGTTGGCATTCATTTCTAGAGGAATATAGTATACCGGCAGGGATGTGATGTTGAGGCTCTATAAGGCGCTGGTGAAGCCACACTTGGAGTACTGTGGGCAGTTGTGTTCTCCTTATTTAAGAAAGGATGTGCTGACGTTGGAGAGAGTACAGAGAAGATTCACTAGAATGATTCCGGGAATGAGAGGGTTAACATATGACGAACGTTTGTCCGCTCTTGGACTGTATTCCTTGGAGTTTAGAAGAATGAGGGGAGACCTCATAGAAACATTTCAAATGTTAAAAGGCATGGACAGAGTGGATGTGGCAAAGATGCTTCCCATGATGGGGGAGTCTAGTACGAGAGGGCATGACTTAAGGATTGAAGGGCGCCCTTTCAGAACAGAAATGCGAAGGAATGTTTTTAGTCAGAGTGTGGTAACTCTATGGAATTTGTTGGCACGGGCAGCAGTGGAGGCCAAGTCATTGGGTGTATTTAAGGCAGAGATTGATAGGTATCTAAGTAGCCAGGGCTTCAAAAGTTATGGTGAGCAGGCGGGGGAGTGGGACTAAATAGAAGAATGGATCAGCTCATGATAAAATGGCGGAGCAGACTCGATAGGCCGAATGGGCTACTTCTGCTCCTTTGTCATATGGTCTTATGGCCTTTACTTTCTGGTGTTGCTCATGGGTTAGTATTGGGACAGCTACTTCTCACATAGTTTGTCAATGAGTTAGATAATAGAATTAATCGCTTTGTGGAGAAGTTTTTCGATGATACGAAGACAGGTGGAAGGGCAGGTAGTGCTGAATAAGCCACGTGATTGCAGCGGAACTTAAACAATTTGTAAAACCGGGCACAAAAAAAAAGTGGCTGTTGGGAATTGTATGATTTTTTTTTATAAAAGGGCAACGTGCAGATGATTACAGTATCTAAAAGCCGACATAATTCAAAACTCAGATGATTTTTGCATGACTTGAGCAAGATTACCAGAAAGTTAATTTACAGGTTCAGTCTGTGTTATAAAATGCTAATTGGTCTTTATTTCCAGGGGCTTAGAATATAAAAGCAATAAGATAATGCTGAGGCATGAAAACGCTCTTTCAGGCCGCAGGCGGAGTACTGTCAACGGCTTTGGACCCATTATCTCAGACAATATGTATTTCCTTGCAGACAGTTATGAGGATCAAGAAGATGATTCCCGGAATGATGGGATCAACAGACAATGAGAGCTTGGCAGCTGTGTGTCTGTACTGGATTGAATTTAGAAGAATGCGGGTGGTGGGGATCACTTTGAAACCTACGTTATGTTGAAGGGACTATATAAACTGGATGTGGAAAGGATGACTCCAATAGTGGGGTATCGACTGCGAGAGGACACAGCCTCAAAATTACGGGGCGACCGTTTAGAATGGAGGTAAGGTGGGATTTTCTTAGCCAGAAAGTAGTGGATTTGTACAATACTCTGTCACAGCCTGCGACAGAGACCATTTCCGTGGGTATATTTAAAGTGGAAGTTGACAGTTTTCTGATAGGTCAGGGCATCAAATGGACTGGCATAGTTGACTCTATGGGTTGAATGAGCAAATTCTGCTCTCAAGTCTATTGGTCTAAGTGTAGTCACCTATGAGCTGGAGCTTCAGTAATAATTAGTTACAATAGCCCAGCCCCTACGCAGTAAAAAAGTTAGCAGCGTTACCTGACGGCTCTGGCTGACAATCAGCGAACCTGCCTGAAATGAGAAATGGAGAATTAGATTTGTTTGTGAAGTAGTGGGTTTCGGTTGTTTTATCGTAGGATGTGAGGCGGTATATCAAATTAATGCACTAACCAGAGAAATCTCTCAACAGAAACACATGTGGAAAACACTGAAACGTTAGAGATCGTGACATCATTTCCCCCTCTTCTATTTAAAGAACTGTTAATTTGCATTGTTCGTTCTTGAAGTATCAGATTGGATGGCATTCACGTACATCCAATTTTTGTGAGGTCGCGATCAGATCTGATGTCCGATGTTTCAGACGCCTTCTCTAGAAGACTTCCAGATGGCTCGTGACAGATTCGCTCCTTCTAAACTCATGGATAGATATACCAGAGCCCACTGACTATTTGGACATTTCTGTGATCTCTCAAATTAGGAAAACTGCACTTTTTTTTCCCCCTCCCATTTAGCTCTGCAAATTTGTTTTGATGCCACCCTCGTTTTTGATCCGAGTAGAAAAGTAGTATCAACAATTAATGTTGAAAACCCACTCACCCCAACTCCTCCACTAGTTATTTGTCCCATTTCATTGTTTCTGTTTGTGATTTTTATGCAGTAGCCGTGTTTGATTCTCAAAACAGCTTTCAGTTTGGAAAGTAAAAGAAAATGAAGTCATCCTTTTTCCAGACTTGTCCATCTTAACTCACTGCTCGCAGACAGTCATTTGTTTCCAAACATTACAAACGACTAGATGGCAATTCCTCAAGAGGATCTGCTTAACGGTTTCATTGTAAATACAGATGTTTAAACACAGATAACTTGAATCCAAATTACAGAAGTTACTCCGTCCCAAAATAGCCTGTTTTCTCGTATCACAATTTAGTCACAGCAATTATTTCTGTCTTCATATTCGTTTGTGGACAGTGATACAATGTCACAAAATGCTACTCTACCCTTTACAGGTGGCACGCTGAAACACCGGGATATCCAGCAATATAAGACTACGACCTACTCAGACGTATAAATGCCCCAATTAAATACGTTACAAGGAAGTGCCTGGGGCATTGTTATGTTCTTGTACCCGATTTCTAACAAATGGGAAAAGTCTGGTTATGTTCAGAATGTAACGGCCCCTGTTATACTTTGTGAACATTTTTCACGATGTTACTTCTGGGCCAGTACAATGATTCCCCTCTTCTCCGCATAGATTGGAAACAAGATAATGTTTGATGCACATTATGTTAGACTTACGACTCATTTAGTCATAATATTTATAGATTGTCAGTCTCAGGACTGGAAATTTTGAGGATTATTTTATATAATCAGAAGCACAGTGATTAACGCATCGTTTTACAACCCCAGGTAGCCAATAACGATCGGTGTGCCATTCCAGCCACTGCCTGAAAGGAGTTTGTACGTTCTGGCCATGAGGGCGTGGGTTTTCTGGGTTTTCCTCGCACGTTCCAAAGACGAACAATTAGGGTAGTGATTACGGGAATGCAAATTTGGCATCACGATGTAGAAAACCAGAGAAAATATAGAAAAACTACAGCACAGAAACAGGCCTTTTTGCCCTTCTTCGCTGTGCCGAACCATTTTCTGCTTAGTCTCATTGACCTGTACATGGAACATATCCCTCCACATACCTCCCATCCATGTACCTGTCCAATTTATTCTCAAATGTTAAAAACAACCCGCATTTACCAGCTCATCTGGCAGATCTTTCAATACTCCCACCACTCTCTGTGTGAAGAAGCCACCACCTAATGTTCCCTTTAAACCACCCCCCCCCCACACACACACACCCTTAACCCATGCCCTTTGTTTGTTTCTCCCCTAGCCTCAGTGGAAAAAAAGCCTGCTTGCATTCATTCTATCTATACCCATCATAATTTTATATACCTCTATCAAATCTCCCCTCATTCTTCCACACTCCATGGAATAAAGTCCTAACCTGTTCAACCTTTCTCTGTAACTGAGTTTCTCAAGTCCCGGCAACATTCTTGTAAACCTTTTTCTGCACTCTTTCAACCTTATTAGTATCCTTCCTGTAATGTGGCGACCAAAACTGAACACAATACTCTAGATTCGGATTCACCAATCCGTTATACAGCCTCATCATAACATTCCAGCTCTTATACTGAATATTTTGATTAATAAAGTCCAATGTACCAAAAGCTCTCTTTATGACCCTATCTACCTGTGACGCCAGTTTTAGTGAATTTTGTATCTGTATTCCCAGATCCCTCTGTTCAACTGCACTCCTCAGTGCCTTACCATTTACCCTGTATGTTCTACCTTGGTCTGTCCTTCCAAAGTACAATACCTCGCACTTATCTGTATTAATCTCCATCTACCATTTTTCAGCCCATTTTTTCCAGCTGGTCCAAGTCCCTCTGCAGACTCTGAAAACGTTCCCCACTGTCTACTACACCTCCAATCTTTGTATCATCAGCAAATTTGCGGATCCGATTTACCACATTATCACCCAGATCATTGATATAGATGACAAATAGAAATGGACCCAGCACTGATCTCTGTGACACACCACTAGTCACAGGCCTCCACTCTGAGAAGCAATTCTCTACTGCCACTCTTAGGCTTCTTCCATTGAGTCAATGCCTAATCCAATTTACCACCGCTCCCCGTATACCTAGCGACTGAATTATTCTAACTAACCTCCCGTGCCGGACCTTGTCAGAGGTCTTACTGAAGTCCATGTGGACAACAACCACTGCCTTCCTTCCAACCACCTTCCAGGTGTAAAACTCTCCTTAAAAACTCCAATAGATTGGTCAAGCATGACTTACCACGCACAAAGCCATGTTGACTCTCCCGAATAAGTCCCTGTCTATCCAGCTGTTTGTAGATTCTGTCCCTTAATACTTCCTCCAATAACTTACCCACTACCGACTTCAAATTTACCGGCCTATAATTTCCCAGGTTACTTTTCCATCCTTTTTTTTAAACAACGCAATAACATGAGCCACTCACCAATCCTGTGGTACTTCACCCGTAGACACCGACTTTTTAAATATTTCTGCCAGGTCCCCTACAATTTCAAAACTAGTCTCCTTCAAGGTCCGAAGGAACACCCTGTCAGGTCCTGGAGATTTATCCACTTTAATTTTCCTCAAGGTAGCTAGCACCTCCTACCTTTCAATCTGTACAGTTTCCATGATCTCACTGCTTGTTTCCCTTAATTCCATTGACTTCATGCCAGTTTCCTTAGTAAATACAGACGCAAAACACAACATTTAAGATCTCCCCCATTTATTTTGGTTCTGCCCATAGCCGACCACTCTGATCTTCAAGAGGACCTATTTTATCCCTTACAGTCATTTTACTCTTAATATATCTGCAAAAGCGCTTTGGATTATCCTTCACTTTGACTGCCAAGGCAACCTCATGTCTTCCTTTAGCCCTCCGGATTTCCTTCTTAAGTATTTTCTTCAACTTGTTATGCTCCTCAAGCACCTTATTTACTCCCTGTTTCCTATACATGGCATACAACTCTCTCTTCTTCTTTATCAGAGTTGCAATATCCTTTGAGTACCAAGGTTCATTATTCCGATTCACTTTGCCTTTAATCCTGAGAGTAACATACAAGCTCTGCACTCTCAAAATTTCTCCTTTGAAGGCTTTCCACTTACCGATCACATCCCTACCAGAGAACAACCTGTCCCAATCCACGTTTTTTAGTGCCTTTCTCATTTCTTCAAATTTGGCCTTCTTCCAGTTCAGACCCTCAACCCTGGGATCATATTTATCCTTGTCCATGATCAAGTTCAAACTAATGGTGTTATGATCACTGGAACCAATGTGCTCCCCTACACAGACTTCCTTCCCTTGTCCTAACTCATTTCCTAACAGGAGATCCAATATTGCATCCCTTCTGGTTAGTCCCTTTATATATTGATTTAGAAAACTTCCAGTGAACACATTTTACAAACTTTAAACCATCTAGACCCCTAACAGTATGGGAGTCCCAATCAATATATGGAAAATCAAAATTCCCTACAACCACAAGTTTATGCTTCCTGCAGTTGCCTGCTATCTCTCTGCAGATTTGTTCTTCCAATTCTCGCTGACTGTTGGGTGGTCTATAATACAACCCCACCAATGTGGCCATACTTTTCCTGTTTCTCAGCTCCACTCATAAGGGCTCAGTAGACAAGCACTCTAATCTGTCCTGCCTGAGCACTGCTGTAACATTTTCCCTGACGAGCAATGCTACACCCCAACCCCATCCTTTCATTCCTCTGCCTCTATCACATCTTAAACATCGGAACCCTGGAATATCATGCTGCCAGTCTGCCCCTCCTGTAGCCAAGTTTCATTAATTGCTATAAACTCATAATTCCACGTGTCAATCCACGCCCTCAACTCGTCCGCCTTCCCCGCAATATTCCTAGCTCAGAATATACCTCAGAAGATTTTTACCACCATTCACACCTTTCTATTTGCGGTTTTGCCTGAACTTTTAAAATCATTTATTTTCACCCCAGCCACACTGTCAGCTTCGGCACTCCGGTTCCCATCCCTCTGCAGATCTAGTATAAAGCCCCCCCAACAGCACTAACAAACCTCCCTGAAAGGCTATTGGTCCCCCCGTAATTCAAGTGTAAACCGCCTCGCTTGTACCGGTCCGACTTGCCGAAGAAGAGGTCCCAATGTTCCTGAGATCTGAAAACCTGCTCCCATTTGTGAGCTGCCCAGCACTATCCTCAATGATTTGCTTTGAAGCAAACTATTCAGTTCACTGCATGTTTCGAATTACATGTGACAAATAAAAACAAGTTTTCCTCTAATTCTACGTTAATTTAGTGAAAGCTGAAACTCATCATTCCATCTTAAAATTTTGTGCAGAACGCAGAGCACAAAGAAAAATCCTGTATAAGCTGATGGTAAAAATAAATCATCCAACCGCTCAGATTCACGTCCATCTCCGAGGAACAAGCTCATAAGTTTAATGCCCCTTCTCTTCATTTGTTTTATACTGCTATTGTAATACCTAACGAATACCCATCAACTGCTCTTTTTTGACATGTTTTTTTTATTATTATTCTTATTCCACCAACAAAGGTACAATCGATGACGTTATTGAGAGAATGGAATGTCATTTTTTACAAGTGACAGGGTGGGAAATGCGTAATCGCACAGCCATGGGAATGATGAAATATGTCATTTGGCAGATTGTCTGCAGAGACAGAGGCAGAGAGATCAACAAAGTGTGCAGAAGTGTCAGCTATGGTCCAAGTGAATTTAAAAGCAGGATAGAATTCGGAAGTAAAATCAATGAAATTAACGAGCTTAGGATGGATGCATAAAGCAGCAAGAAAGCAGTCGTCCTGGCAGCGCAGGAAACGTTGGAGAACAGTACCACGCAATGCTTGAAACATAGCCTGTTCATCCTACCAAACAAAAAGCCTGGTCACCTAAGAGGAAACCAGAGCACCCTGGAAACATCACGTCATCAAGTACATTGTACTTTTCATGCAGACAGCACCGAAGATTCGAATCAAATTGGGCTCTCTGCAACTGACCAGCTGCTGCCCTATGCACTATTGCGTAAAGTATGCTTCCTGTACATTCAAATAAAATAGCATCTGTATTTAAGTATCGCTGATCTGCATTCAATTCTGAACTCAGATTCTACCTTTATGGATTTTTGACTCTTTCCTTGAGGCATCCCGACTTTGCCGGTTTCCCGAATACGAGCTTTATGTTAAGTTAAACAGCCATTTGTTTGGTAAAATGAACAATCTATGGGTGGTGTTTGAGAAAGAAGGAACATTAAAAAAGGATTACAATTGTAATTAGGTTTATAACGCTTGGCAAAGATTCGCTGAGAATTACGGGCCCAATGGTTGCTGTTTGTCTGTATGAATATACAGTCCTTTTCCAAGAGTAAATTTAAATCATCATTATTTCCATCAAGAAAAGTTACTACGTCAAATGTTGTCATTTAAAGGTGCACAGGAAAGAGTATATTTCAATAATAAAGTATGTTGCAAATTACACAAATCGAAGCAATACTGAATTCAAATTGTTGTTGGTTGACCAGCAATTGTTAGCAATAATTTCAGCCTGAGTTGGAATCAAATTTCCACTCATGATTCATTAACGAACGTTTCGTTTTGTTTTTATTCAGGAATTTAGTATCCGATCGCTCCGGGCCATCAGGAAACATCAGCTATGTGACTGGCAGGAGACAGCCAGTCAGAATAAATACAAGCATCTCTGGTTGGCTGCTGGTGGTTCTTGTATTCCACTGGGACCTGTGTTTGGACCGCTTCATATGACCTTACAACTTATTTACTTGGATGATGGAATTAATCCTTTGTGTCAAGGATTGCCGTCGATCCGAAGAGAGCAGGAAGGGTAGCTAGTTCTGAGGAAGTAGATAAGTCTCAGAAGGACTAAATAGATTAGGAAAATAGTCAAGAAGTGGCAGATAAATTACTGTGTCGTCAAGTGTATGGTCTGGAAGTTTGGTCGAAAATGTAAACGGCAGGCATTTTTTTCCTAAGTAGAGAGATAATTCAAAAATATGATAAAACCATAGAAATATAGAAAACCTACAGCACAATACAGGTCCTTCGGCCCACAATGTTGTGCTGAAATTGTCCCTACCTTAGAAATTACTAGGCCCTCCCTCTATTTTTTAAGCTACATGTACCTATCCAGAAGTCTCGTAAAAGACCCTATCGTATCCACCTCCACCACCGTTGCCAACAGCCCACTCCATGCACTCACCACTGCATGCGTAAAAAAACTTACCCCTGACATCTTCTCTGTACCTACTCCCAAGCATCTTAAACCTGTGCGTTTTTCTGGCAGCCACTTCAGCACTGGGAAAAAGCCTCTGACTATCGACACGGTCAATGCCTCTCATCATCTTACAACCTCTATCAGGTCACATCTAATCCTCCGTCGCTCCAAGGAGGAAAGGCCGAGTTCACTCAAGCTATTCTCATAAGGCATGCTCCACAATCCAGGCAACATCCTTGTAAATCTCCGCTGCACTCTTTCTATGGTTTCCACATCCTTCCTGTAGTGAGGCGACCTGAACTCAGCACAGTACTCTAAGTGTAGTCTGACCAGGGTCCTATATAGCTGCAACATTACCGCTCGGCTCCTGAATTCAATACCACGATTGATGAGGGCCAAAACACTATATGCCTTCTTAACCACAGAGTCAATCTGCGCAGCTGCTTTGAGCGTGCTATGGATTCGGACTCCAAGATCACTCTGATCCTCCACACTACCAAGAGTCTTACTAGTAATACTATAATCTGCCATCATATTTGACCTACCAAAATGAACTACTTCACACTTATCTGGGTTGAACTCCATCTGCCACTTCCCAGCTCAGTTTTGCACCCTATGAATGTCCCACTGCAACCTCTAACAGCCCTCTACACTATCCACAACACCCCCAACCTTTGTCTCATTAGCAAGCGTACTAACCCATCCCTCCGCTTCCTCATCCAGGCTATTTCTAAAAATCACGAAGAGTAAGGGTCCCAAAACAGATCCCTGAGGCACACCACTGGTCACTGACCTCCATGCAGAATATGACCCCTCTACAACTACTCTTTGTCTTCTGTGGGCAAGCCACTACTGGATCCACAAAGCAAGATCCTTTTGGATCCCATGCAACCTTACTTTCTCAATAGGCCTTGCATGGGGTACTTTATAAAATGTCTTGCTGAAATCGATATACACTACAGCTACTGCTCTTCCTTCATCAATGTGTTTAGTCACATCCTCAAAAATTCAATCAGGCACTAAGACAACACCTGCCCTTGTGAAAGTCATGCTGACTGTTCCTAATCATATTATACCTCTTCAAATGTTCATAAATTCTACCTCTCAGGATCTTCTCCATCATTTCATCAACCACTGAATTAAGACTCACTGTTCTGTACTTTCCTGGGCTATCTCTACTCCCTTTCTTGAATAAGGGAACAACATCCGCAAACCTCCAATCCTTTGGTACCTCTCTGGTCCATATTGATGATTTAACGGTCATCACCAGAGGCTCAGCAATATCCTCTCTCGCCTCTCACAGTAGTCTGGGGTACATCTCAGCCGGTCCCGGCGCCATATCCAACTTGATACTTTCCAAAAGCTCCAGCACATCCTCTTTCTTAATATCTACATGCTCAAGCTTTCTAGTTCGCTGCAAGTCATCACTACAATCATCAAGATCATGTTCCAGCGTGAATATTGAAATAATGTATTCATTAAGTACCTTTGCTGTTTCCTCCGGTTCCATACACACTTTCCTCCTGTCACACATGATCTTTCACGTTTTATTCTCCTGCTCATCACATACTGGTAGAATTCCTTGGGGTTTTCCTTAATCCTGCCCGCCAACGTCCTCTCATGGCCCCTTCTGGCTCTCCTATTTTCCTTCTTATTCTCCTTCCTGTTAGCCTTATAATCTTCTAGATCTCTAACATTAGCTAGCTCTCTGAACTTTAGTAAGCTTTTCTTTTCTTGTTGACTAGATTTACTACAGCCTTTGGACACCAAGGTTCCTGACCCTACCATAACTTCCCTGTTTCACTGGAACGTATCTATGCAGATACCCCCTGAATATTTACACCGTACCTTTCCCTGAGAACATCTATTCTCAATTTAAGCTTCCAAGTCCCTGCCTGATAGCCTCATAATTCCCCATACTCCAATTAAACGTTTTTTCTAACTTGTCTATTCCTATCTCAATCGAATGGTATTGCAAAGGGGATAGCATTTTGATCACTAGCCCAAAATGCTCTCCCACCGAGAGACTTGACAGCTGACCAGGTTCATTTCCAAATACCAAATGAAGTACAGTCTCTCCTCTTGTAGGTTCATCGACATATTGTGTCAAGATACCTTCCTGAACACAACTAGCAAACTCCACTCTATCTAAACCCCTTGCTCTAGGGAGATGTGAATCGATATTGGTGAAATTAAAATCTCCCACCACGACAACTCCGTTATTATTACACCTTTCCAGGATCTGTTTCCCTATCTGCTTGTCGATATCCCTGTTACTATTGGCGACCTATGAAAAACACTCAATAGAGTTATTGACCCTTTCGTGTTCCTAACCTCCACCCATATGGACTCCATAGACAATTCCTCCATGATTTCCACCTTCTCTGCAGCCATGACTATATCTCTGATCAACAGTGCCAGGCTCCCACTTATTTTGCCTCCTCCCTAACCTTCCTGAAACATCTACAGCCCGGCACTTGAAGTAATTATTCCTGCCCCTGAGCCAACCTAGTCTCTGTAATTGCCACCACATCATAACTCCAACTACTGATCCACGTTCTAATCTCTTCCGCTTTGTTCACAATATTCGTTGCGTTAAAATAAACACGTCTCCAATTGTCGGTCTGAGCGCGTCTCTTCTCTATCACCTGCCTATCCTCCCTCACACACTATCTCCAAGCTTTCTCTATTTGTGAGCCAACCGCCTCTTCCTCAGTCTCTTCATTTCGGATCCCACCCCCACAACAATTCTAATTTAAACTCTTCCACTGTAGTCTTCGCAAACCTCCCCAACAGGAAATTGGTCCCCCCTGGGATGGAAAGAGAAAGTTTCGTATGTGGGGGAGTGGCGTGTAAGGCCAGAGGATACATGCTCTGAATGGTGGGACGTCACCTTACAGTGGAGATGAAGAGTACTTTTTTTTTTTCTCCAGTCAGCGAGTGGTACCTTTGTGGAATACTATGGATATAAATACCGTCAATATTGAAGACCTTTTCAAGATTCAATGATGCATGGGGCTGTTTCCCTGAGCGATGCACATTTGCGAATATATCTGATGTAGGTCTTACATGTTAACATTCACTTATTTCAAGGGGAAAAAAATCCAGATATTCAACAGACAAGAAATAAAATCAGAAACGCAAGACAGATTAGGCTGTATCTGCGGTCAAGCGTTGTTTGCATTCCGTTGTTTTCTTTGCACTGGTATTGCACATTCTGACTGAATGTTCACTCGGTTTCCCGTTATTTGATGATCTTATTTTCTTAGGTGTTTTGGTTTGAATCGGCAGTCAAGTATTAAACGTTTTATTCAATGTACCTGAAAGGAGCTAAAGAAATCTGTCTCATTTTTTCACTAGAATCTAAATCATATTTTAAATTGTACAGGGAATAAGAATATAAAAATCCAACATGTCAAGCATTATGATTCGTCGCACCCAAGCAATACAAGAATACGGACTGCAAAACAAAATGTTTCGTTGCATTTCTCCAGACGCACCATAAAAAATAATTGAAAGTTAAATATAATAATTGATGTATACTACCTAATTAAATGTAATAAATAACCAATCACACTTTATCACTTTTGGTAGATCAAAAATTACAGTCCGCTGAATGATCAAATTATTAAACCGAATTTAACATTGAATGTTCTTGGTATTGCAGAATGAATTCAATGAGGAAAAATGTTTTCAAAATCTGAGTCTGTACATTTTTCAAACTCGTTCAAGTGAACGACTGTACAAAGAACTGCAACTAATAAATAACAGGAACAGGAATTGGCCCGAACCTTCAGCTAGCAGCTGCAGCGTTGTCTGCTGCTCACATTCACTGAGTTATACATTCCGGACGCCGATTCGCAGATTCCTAACACCGACTTCTCTCCAGTTCCAATCAACTCCAATTTATAATCAATTTGGAATATCAGCTGACAACAGCCGTTTGTTTGCGGACGGAGAATTTCTGAGACGAAATATCACACCTCATTTAGTTCAGGTACAATATCACGGTGAACTGTTTCACAGAAACCTCAATTCGAGTTTCAAACCTGTAAATCCATGTAGTTAATGGAAACAGTTCTCTAACGCCAGCGATTCAAATGAAAACTTGTTTAAATTATGGAAACAAAATAAAGAAACATTTTAATGAAGCTGCAAAGTGAATAGCAACTTTAATTGCTCTATTTCAATCGCCATGAATTGCAAAGAAATCTCCCTGACTTAATACTGCCTGATTCCTGATCCATTCAGCCATTATGCTCGAGTTATGCAAACAAATTAAGCTTTCGATAAGACGGCAAATTCTTAAGGAAAAATATACATTTTAATATTTCAATATTGACTTGTCACAATGTTATTGTTTTTCTTTCCATTCCACTGAACGATCAGTAACACTGCTATAAATGTGCGCCTGTGGACACTTTAACAATAATAATATATCAGTTCATTGTCCAGTATTTCTTAACATACTCACTGTTCCAGATTTGCAAAACCATCAGTGACAAGGCAGTCCGCAGCATTATCGCGGTGGTCACTAAGAGAGATTTCTGCAGTATATTAAAGGAGCCGGCACGACAAACAGCGAGAAAACTCCCCAAAACCTTCTGACTCTCCACCTGATCTGAAATCAACATTCTCTAACAACTTTTTTTTCGAGTATTCAATATTTCTCGCTGGGCTGTCAAATTTCACTAAATTGAGTTATGAGCTGCAATTTGCTGAAACGCACCAATGAGAAAGAATTTGCCCATTAATGGACTTAACGGGCCCATCTTCTATCAATGGCTTGCTCCTGAGAACCAATAAACTGCGAGAATCTTAAAAGGCCAAAAATTACCGACTCGACATCTGCATCGAAAAATATATTCAGTCATCGACGTTGCCGCTCTGGAAGTGATTATTCAGAGCATTGCAAAGACGTTTTTTTTGTATATATACCAAATTACCCATCTCCCGATTTCTCAACATCATACAGTTGGTAATATTGATATTCTGCTCTGCGATCCTGCGCCGTCTCCCACTATCATTAGTTTTATGAAAGCAACACATATTGTTAATGTTCTTTTAATTAATCTTTCTTGGTAATCAGCTTCCGGGGGAAAATAGAAAAATACTTAATTCTCTGGTCCGTTTGTCCATCTCTGTCTCTCGATTTCAGGCCGAGTATTTTTTTGTTATTTCCCTGCACAATGGCTAGAAATGTATTAAAATAGTGCATAGAAATTATATATTATTCTCTGATGATAGACAGAACTTTCTGAACCATATCTCTCCAGAGCGAAAACGCTTTTGCAAGAACTCAATCTGCAGGAATGTAAGAACCCACTTCGAAACCCATGATAAATTTCTGGGGCCTTAACATGTTTGTCAGTTCCATTACATTGCGTTCTCCGTACCCTCCTCTTTTGCTGAATTCCTTATTTCACATTCTGGGTGATCTGTTTATTTCATCGACATTCTCACGCTCACCTGGTTACTCTGCCGAGTTAAATATTCTCATATGCCCTAATTCAGGGACTTAGTCCTTCTCCATGTTTGTTTTTTTTTATTTTTCTGAGTGGCATGCCGATACGCAGAAAAATTTGGAAACAAGCTGATGAATAGCATATATATATTTAAATATTATTTAAACTGCGAGTAGGCAAAGATCATAAATGTGATTCAAAAAGATGACTAAATGAGCAGATGCAGCAGGTATAATTAAGAAGAACCGTTTGGCTGTAAGTAAGCATTTGCTTGTAATGTAAAACTGAAGGCCTGCTGTATTGCGACACCTATTTTTATCTTGATGATTTTGAGTTAGATATGCGGCTAGAGGGTTATACTGCGGATTTTGATAGACACAAGGCTTCTCTAAAGATGTCAGGGTGCAACGGTTTTCATTCCAGCTGCAGCATGATGTCTCAGAGGAGCTGCAACTTGCCATAATTCGTCAGGCATAATCTTCAGGGTCACCAGAAAACCAGATATCGGATGAACACCAGACTTCACTAAAGAGGGCAAGGTGCAGCAATACAAGAGAGAAGTTATTTATTTATGTATGTATGTATGTATGTATGTATATTGTTGTTTTTCATTTCCTTGCATTTTATTTTGTTGGATGAGCAATAATGGCAGTCCATACAATGCTGTGCTCCTTTTGTCTGGTTTGGGAGATGAGCGAGCAGTCAAGCATCCCTGAGGTTTAAGTTTGAAGATGTACGTTCAGATGTATCCCTTCTGAAGCATGATAATGTGTTTGGAATGAAAATCACACCAATTGACAACCAAGCTGGAAACATAAGTGATTGTATTCAGTCGATTCAAGAATTTTGCAGGCCATACAGATGGGCTTTGGAGGAGTGTCGGTGGGGCTTGCATGCAATGATGAAGTTGTCTGGGGATATGCAGATCGGAAATAAATATACCATGTATGTGTTGTTGATGTGCGCGCCGCTCAGGAAAACGAGCAGCAGCAGCCACACAGAGGAACTATTTCGGTCACTATTGAACTACAGTTCAGAAGAAGCCCAGTGGAGAAAAAGCCGATAGGAAATTCTAAATTCAGAGGTAAAGGACGAGATTTCTGTGATTGCAAACCAGAATTCAAAATGATACGTTGCCTCACTGGTGCCAGCATCGACGATGCCTTTCAGCGGGCACAGAACATTCTGATGGAAAGGGTGTACTGCATTGGTTCGTGGATCATTGTGAAACCACAGTAATTGGCAGGAAGGATGATCTAGATCTGCTAACATAATTTCGGGAGTTAGGTTGGAATTAAAAGGAAGAAACTCCAGACTTGCACTCAGAGGATTATTTCCTGTAGCACGTACTGGCGATGTAAATAATTGAAAGCCAGTGCCATTCAATTGATGAATCGGGGATTGGTACCGAATAGGGGCTTCAGAGATGTGGGCTAATAGGCATTTTCTGAACAAGTAGCGAACTGTATAGGTAAAATAAGCTGTAGCTAAACAGAAAGTGTACTGATTGTCTTGCAGTAAGGTTCACAGATTATATTCATGAGTACAGTCGGTATGAAATAATGTTTCAGTTCAAAAGTTTGAGGGTTTGCCAAAAATGTAGAGGTTCTGCCAACTAAATCGGAAAAGAAAGTCACGCTGGGAAAGTTTAAGGAATATAGTAGGCCTCATAGATTGAAGTGTGTTAATCTCTAATCAATATGTAAAATAGGTAAGGCTAATGATTAAGAGCCTGGATTAATCCGTTTAAACAGGTGCTGTGTCCATATTAGAAGCATGGTTGACAATCGGAACAAGTCTACCAGCTCATCGTCCCATTATGCCAATATGGCAGAAGTGGGATGTAAAATAATGGGGACTTTCTGCGAGTAAACAGAGAATGTGTTACAACTCTACACAGAAAAGATAGTCATCCTCTAAGGCAAAGTGTGTAAATCTGAAAAAAATAATGAAGGCGCACTGCTGTGATTATTGTATTGGCCCCCAATATCTGGTTGAAACATTGGAGCAGGTGTATAGGCAGATCAGAGACTGAGTTAAGTGAGTCAAGTTTGCTGTCGTGTTTAAAATTACTTTACCAATATTGGTGTTACAGCATTGCTGAAATAAAAAAAAAGCAAGAAAAATTGTCAAGTGCACCCAAGAGTGTTTTATTTATTTATTTATTTAATTTGAAAGGGCGTTCAACAGTACCAGCATTTGCATTGGGAAGGCAACGTGTTAAAATGACTAATATTTCAGTGGAAGAGCAAAGAAGAAACATCAGCCATAATTCGTTATGCTTCAATAATGTAATGAATATGGGAAATTTTTGTTCCATGCTGAAATATTGAATTAGGTCAAGGCAAATTGACTGAGGAATCTGAGGAAGTAAATTAGCAGCAGGTGACATTAGAAAGTGCACATTTGACTTCCGGTAAATAATTGAAGGCTTTGATACATGCCAGGCTTCACTGGAGTGGTCAAGGTGCAACAGTTTTCTTTCCGTCCACATTATGAAGCCTGAGAGGTGCTGCATCTGGACATACATCCTGAGTCATAATCTCTATGGATGCCAGAAAACCAACTATCATACGATGGCACTTCTCGCAGCAGTGAAACGCTTGTAAAGCTTTGGGACGGCAACGAGCTATACAAAATTCAAAGGATCCAGCAGCTCTTTTATTACATCATTCACATCTTCAACATAAAATTGATTTTCAGTTAACTCAATATAACAATTTGAACTATTCTGCTGCGGTCGTGCATTCATATTGATCTGTTTGTTCACTGTCCTATCTCGCTCTGGCTATAGCCGAATGCATTGATCCGAATTTTCCCGATACTATTTTTTTCCAAGAAAGTTGATCCTGAGCACTGCTTCAGTACAAAAACACAAATTTGGTGGGGTTTTTTGAGTTTGTATGGCACTTTGCCACGACTTTTATGTAATGTAAAGACTCCTGCATTAAAAGTAGCATTTTAATATAAATAACTAGCATCGATTTCTCCCGAAGAACTTTCAGAAAGAACATTTGACTCAGTAATAATTGAATATTGTGCATAATATTCATTCATGTACTTCCCTTTATATATAAACTGTTCGCCACATTCTGCTGTAATGTCTCTGCAAACATCAAAAACAAACGGTTTTCTGCTGTTGAGCTCGCAGGCAACACCTGTTGCAGTGGCCTATGCGGTACAAACCTCTAATACATCTTCTCCTCTGAAACACTGATATGGCATATCTATATTTAAGTCTTGGCTGCATTCTGACTCAAATGTTTATGGGTCTAGTTTCTGTTGCAAATTCTTTATCGAAGAAGTCAATGTGGGAACGTTTAGTTTGAGTTTACCGAGGTTACTGAGGAGAACTTTCTGAGCTGGCAAAGCAGCTACATAACAAGTACGGATAATCCAATCCAGAAATGCTGCACAGCTTGGAAAGTAAATCAATGGCGGCAATATAATTTCAAGATTTAAATTTACGACAGGTGTCCACAGGGCTGGAATATAGTTTTATTGATGCAATTAGGCAATGCTAATTCATATAATCATATAACTATTGAATGAAAACCAAAACTCTCTTATAATAATATTGAAGCCACGATTTTGTTCATGAAACCCACCTGATTTAATAGTGGCCGAAATCTTTCCCAATTCTGGCCTTTATTTGACACGGAATCTTTGCTTGTTTGTACATGTGCGTTTCAGTGCAGTTTCCAAATAGTGTTAACAACTATAATGATGCTGAAGACACACTACAGATTACGGAAGATAGCGTGGAGAAATCTGGTGAATAGGGGACTTATATTATGTCTGCCGATTTCAAATCGTTTTGGATATTCAAAGTTGAGAAAGACAGTTACTTCTCTTGCTCACCCATTGCCTTCCCTACTTTTCCTCCCTGTCTGACATACTAAAATTAAAATGCGCAAAGAGACAATGATGTCTGTTTAGCTGAGTAAAAATTACTGAAAACAGCAAATTACAAATGATCAACAGTGTACCTCTAATCCTTACCAATATGGTTGTGTTGTTGTGTTATTGCGTAGGTTTTCCCCCGGTGCTACGGTTTCCTTCATCAGTCCAAATGTTAATTTGTTATTCTAAATCGATCCTTGATTAGTTAAGTATGAATAGGTGTGTGATTTGTGTGGTCGCTGGTGTGGCATTCCGCAAAGTGGCAGAAAGGTGTACTTGGACCTTTGACGCTGAATTAGTAATAAATACATGAACGATGAAAGCACCTGTGCTTTACCTTAATTATTAATGTAATTGTTGTATATTTTACTATCATTTAAGTTCAAAATCATTTTAAAGCACGATATACCAATTTTTGATCGCATAAAGATTCACTCCATTAAAAATACTATTCGTAGGTGCAGCATTTGCATCTTTCAGTCTGTGTGGATGGGTCATTATCAGCTTTGAACATCTGGACACTGTTAAGTTTCCCAATTGCCTTTTAACGAGCTCCTCAAGTTCTGTCAGATTGTATGTGAATCGTGATCAATCAGCCCTCTTCAAGACACATATTCACAATTGGATTGTGGGTTGGGCTCACTCCAGGACATTAATTGTGTTATTTTAAGTAATTCTTGTGTAGATATGGCTTTATGCTTCTGGTAATTCTATTGCAGGAAAACAGATCTTCTTCCAAGTCTTGCAAACTACATTCGGTTTTCTTCAAGTATTTCTCTGCATTTTGTTGCAGTCATTGTACCCTCTACAATCTCCAGCCTTCCAGGGCCTACTTCAGTGAAGCATCTCCAGAGTAAGACACAGTCAAAGATAGCGTTTAGACTGATAGCAAAAAAAAAAAACAACAACAACATCAAGATTCGTTTCATCAGACCATAGAACTTCCTTCATGCTAACGTCAGAGTCTCCGACGTGTCTTATGGCATACTTTGGCCGAGATATCAGGTTAGTATTTTTTTTCAACAATGGCTTTCTCTTTATAACAATCTGGATGGTCTTTTTCATCTTTGGCACGGAGAACTCGACGCCCGTTTTTTTTTTTTCCCCGAAAACTAGCTGAAATGTGGACTCACCTGAATATAGCACACGGTTCCACAGTCTTTCGGTGGATGAGCTCGGGCCAAGAGAACTTGCCGGCGTTTCTGCATAGAGTTGATGTATGGCTTCCTCCTTGCGTAATACAGTTTCAAGTTGCATTTCTGAATGCAGCAACGGATTGTGTATAGTGACAATGGTTTTCCGAAGTACTTCCGAGCCCAGGTGGCTATAATTGTCACAGTAGCATGACGTTTTCTTAGGCAGTGCCGCCTGAGGACTCGAAGATCGCTCGCATTCAACAATGTTTTCCGACCTTGCCCTTTACGCCATAGAAACTATAGCACAGACACAGGCCTTTTGGCCCTTCTTGGCTGTGCCGAACCATTTTCTGCCTAGTCCCACTGACCTGCACACAGACCATATCCCTCCATACACCTCCCATCCATGTATCTGTCCAATTTCTTCTTAAATGTTAAAAAAGAACCTGCATTTACCACCTCATCTGGCAGCTCATTCCATACTCCCACCACTCTCTGTGTGAAGAAGCCCCCCACCCAATGTTCCCGTTAAACTTTCCCCCCCTCACCCTTAACCCATGTCCTCTGTTTTTTTTTTCTCCCCTTGCCTCAGTGGAAAAAGCCTGCTTGCATTCACTCTATCTACACCCATCATAATTTTATATACCTCTATCAAATCTCCCCTCATTCTTCTACGCTCCAGGGAATAAAGTCCTAACCTATTCAACCTTTCTCTGTAACTGAGTTTCTCAAGTCCTGGCAACGTCTTTGTAAACCTTCTCTGCACTCTTTCAACCTTATTTATATCCTTCCTGTAATTTGGTGACCAAAACTGAACACAATACTCCAGATTCGGCCTCACCAATGCCTTATACAACCTCATCATAACATTCCAGCTCTTATATTCAATACTTTGTTTAATAAAGGCCAATGTACCAAAAGCTCTATTAACGACCCTATCTACCTGTGACGCCACTTTTAGGGAATTTTGTATCGTTATTCCCAGATCCCTCTGTTCTACTGCACTCCTCAGTGCCTTACCATTAACCCCGTCTGTTCTACCTTGGTTTGTCCTTCCAACGTGCAATACCTCACACTTGTCTGTATTAAACTCCATCTGCCATTTTTCAGCGATTTTTCCAGCTGGTCCAAGTCCCTCTGCAGGCTCTGATAATCTTCCTCACTGTCTACTACACCTCCAATCTTTGTATCATCAGCAAATTTGCTGATCCAATTTACCACATTATCATCCAGATCATTGATATATATATGACAAATAACAATGGACCCAGCACTGATCCCTGTGGCACACCACTAGTCATAGGCCTCTACTCAGAGAAGCAATTCTCTACTACCACTCTTTGGCTTCTACCATTGAGCCAATGTCTAATCCAATTTACCACCTCTCCATGTATACCTAGCGACTGAATTTTCCTAACTAACCTCCCATGCGGGACCTTGTCAAAGGCCTTACTGAAATCCATGTAGACAATACCCACTGCCTTCCCTTCATCCACTTTCCTGGTAACCTCCTTGAAAAACTCCAATAGATTGGTCAAACTTGACCTACCACTCACAAGGCCATGTTGACTCTCCCTAATAAGTCCCTGTCTATCCAAATGCTTGTGGATTCTGTCTCTTAGTACTCCCTCCAATAACTTACTGACTACCGACGTCAAACTCACCGGCCTAAAATTTCCCGGATTACTTTTCGATTCTTTTTTAAACAACGGGACAACATGAGCCACTCTCCAATCCTCCGGCACCTCACCCGTAGACAGTGACGTTTCAACTATCTTTGCCAGGGCCCCCGCAATTTCAACATTAGTCTCCTTCAAGTTCCAAGGGAACACTCTGTCAGGTTCCGTGGATTTATCCACTTTAATTTTCCTCAAGACAGCAAGCACCTCCTCCTTTTCAAACTGTACAGTTTCCATGATCTCACTACTTGATTCCCTCAATTCCATAGACTTAATGCCAGTTTCCTTAGTAAATACAGACGCAAAAAACTTATTTAAGATCTCCCCCATTTCCTTTGGTTCCGCACATAGCCGACCACTCTGATCTTCAAGAGGACCAATGTTATCCCTTACAATCCTTTTGCTCTTAATATACCTGTAAAAGCTCTTGGGATTATCCTGCACTTTGACTGCCAAGGCAACCTCATTTCTTCTTTTAGCCCTCCTGATTACTTTCTTAAGTATTTTCTTGCACTTCTTATACTCCTCAAGTACCTGATTTACTTCCTGTTTCCTATACATTTCATACAACTCGTTCTTCTTTATCAGAGTTGCAATATCCCTTGAGAACCAAGGTTCCGTATTCGTATTCAATTTGCCTTTAATCCTGCCAGGAACATACAAACTCTGCACTCTCAAAATTTCCTCTTTTAAGGCTTCCCACCTACAAATCACATATTTGCCAGAGAACAACCTGTCCCAATCCATGCTTTTTAGATCCTTCTCATTTCTTCAAATTTAGCCTTCTTCCAGTTCAGAAACTCAACCCTAGGACCAGCTCCATCCTTGTCCATGATCAAATTGAAACTAATGGTGTTATAATCACTGGAACCAAAGTGCTCCCCTACACAGACTTCCGTCACTTGTCCTAACTCGTTTCCTAACAGGAGATCCAATATTGCATCCCCTCTAGTTGGTTCCTCTATATATTGATTTAAAAACTTCCCTGAACACATTTTACAAACTCTAAACCATCTATACCCCTAACAGTATGGGAGTCCCAATCAATGTATGGAAAATTAATATCCTCTACCACCACAACTTTATGTTTCCTGCAGGTGCCTGCTATCTCTCTGCAGATTTGCTCTTCCTAGTCTCGTTGACTATTCGGTGGTCTGTAATACAATCCCACCAATGTGGCCATACCTTTCCTGTTTCTCAGCTCCACCCATGATGACTCAGTAGACAAACCCTCTAGTCTGTCCTGCCTGAGCACTGCTGTAATATTTTCCCTAACAAGCAATGCTACTCCCCCACCTTTCATTCTTCTGCCTCGATCACATCTGAAACATCGGAACCCTAGAATATGAAGCTGCCAGTCCTGCCCCTCCTGTAGCCAAGTTTCACTAATTGCTATAATGTCATAATTCCACGTGTCAATCCACGCCCTCGACTCATCCGTCTTCCCAGCAATACTCCTAGCATTGACATATATACACCTCAGAAGAATCTTACCACCACTCGCAACCTTTCTATCAGCGGATTTGCTTGAACTTTCATTATCATTTATTTTCACCCCAGCCACACTGTCAGCTCTGGCACGCTGGTTCCCATCCCCCTGCAAATCTAGTTTAAAGCCTCCCCAATAGCATTAACAAACCTCCCTGAAAGGATATTGGTCCCCCTGTAGTTAAAGTGTAACCCGTCTCTCTTGTACAGGTCACACCTGCCCCAGAAGAGGTCCCAATGATCCCGATATCTGAAATCCTACCCACTACACCAGATCCTCAGCCACCTGTTCATCCTCCAGAGCATCCTATTCCTACCCTCACTGGCACCTAGCACAGGTAGCAATCCTGAGATTACCACCATTGAGGTCCTGATTTTCAACTTCCTACCAAGCTCTCTATACTCACTCCCCAGGACCTCCTCACTCTTCCTTGCTATGTCATTGGTACCGATGTGCACCACGACATCTGGTTGGTCACCCTCCCACTTCAGAATGTCATGTAAGCGATCAGAGACATCCTTGACCCTGGCACCCGGGAGGCAACAAACCATCCTGGATTCTCTGTCACGACCACAGATCCTCCTATCTGCACCACTAATTATCGATCCCCTATCACTACCGCTCTCCTCTTTTTCCACCCTCCATTCTGCACTGCAGAGCCAGACTCAGTGCCAGAGATTCGGCTACTGCAGCTTGTCCCAGGTAAGTCATTCCCCCCCCCCCCAACAGTATCCAATGTCTCTGAATTCTCTGGTTCTTTTGACAATATTATGTACTGTAGATGTTGAAAGACCTTGATTCTCTGCAATCTTGCATTGAAAAATGTTCCTTTTGAACTGACTAACAATTCTCTCACGAATTTTGGCACAAAGTGGTGAGCCACGACCCATCGTTGCTTGCAAAGACTGAGCCTTTGATGGACGCTACTTTTATACCAAGGCATGATAACTCACCTGCTACCAATTAGCCTGCTTAATGTGGAGTCTTCCCAACTGGTGTTACTTGAAGATTCTGTGCACATTTCAATCTTATTTTAACTCTGTCCCAACTTTTGTTGATTGTGTTGCAGCCATCAAATTCTAAGTTTGCGTATATTTACAAAATACAATTAAGTTGGTCAGTAAAACTACTGAAAATATTTTTCTTTGTACTTTTGTCAGTTAAATAAAGTTTCACGTGAATTAACATATCACAGGTTTTTGTTTTTATAGCATTTTGGAAAATGTCTCAACTTTTCTGGAAATGGGGTTTGTAAAAGTGAGCTGTGTTTACAAAATATACTTTTTTGAATTTAATGCTGAATTGTAAAAATAGGCTGACATGCTGCCGTTGAAAGGATAGAAATATACTGATTCAAAACGAAAGCCAGTGCAGATGAGCGATGGCCAGTAGTAGAGAAGTTACATTTTCCGAACTTCAGTATCATGCCACTGGAATATAGAATTCAGGTAAATCTTGGAAACTAATATTTATGGTCAGGATGGAAGATTGGTTTATATCCATTCCAGGGCGTTCCCTCAGCCTCGGTCTTTCGATATGACCGAACCCTTTATCATACTTCTGTCAAATCTACATCCTGTTGTTCTACATCCTTCAACAGAACAATAGGTATAGAAATGGTGCTTGCCTGGCATACCTGTGCCTTTTATAGGACGGAATGATTACAATGAGCTGATATTTCTACCCACACAATTTGTGGCAATGTCCAGGATACTTCTCCTTCCGTGAGAACTACAACTTACCCTTCCTCTGTGCCAAATTTCACTAACATTAGCTGAATCCCAAATTATGTCCGTTCACTTTTTTTATGCATCAATCTTCAGACCACCAATGTTAATCGGAGTTTTTCAGTTAACATAATCTAACAATTTGGCCTATTTTATAGAATTTATCAATTTGGAATGAGATGTATGATTCTTTCTCAAATATTATACTCGAATTTACTCTGTTCTGCTGTTAGCAGGCATTGTTGCGATTCCAAATTTCCCCAATCTAATCGATTTTGCATGAAAGTTGACTCTCAAAACTGCTTCAGAACAAGACGAACGTGCTGATTTTGAATACTCATGGCTATATTCCAAAAAGGACCTAGGAAATGTAACAGAATTAAAAGAAGGAGGAGAAGAAGATGGTGGCGCAACGCAGCGCGCGCGGCCATTCCGGTGTATGATATCTGCAATCTGTCAAGTAGGGTTTCGTGCACAATTCTGATTTGATGGAAACAGACGTGAGAATACGGAGGAACATCTGGGAAAAAAAAACTTCTGAAGTGCCTGCTTCGCTGCCGCTGCTGCTATGTGATAACTGGAATCTTCGGAGCAGAAGGCCCCGAATCCTCGGCTTTGCTTGTTACGGCGGCCGGGGTCAAGTCGGGGGCGCTCGGAAGCGGATGGCCTTCGGGTGGCTGTATCGCAGGGGCTGGTCGGAGGGTCTAAGTTTCCGGATGGACGGATTCGCTGCTCTCTGTGGTCGGCTGCTTCCAATGCATCGGCATTTGTCGGTGCCTTGAGGCTTACGGCAGGGAGTTTCTCCCTTTTGCCGCCTGCTATCGGGGACTCGGGAGTGATCGGGACTTGAGACATTTTTTTTGTTTTTTACCGTGCCCATGGTCTGTTCTTTATCAAATTATAGTATTGTTTTGCACTGCTGTAACTATATGTTATAATTATGAGGTCTGTCAGTGGTAGTCTCTGTTTTTTGCTGTTTTCTGTGAAATCACTCTGCATAACATTGTGTCATTTGTTAATGCATGTATGCATTTCTAAATGACAATAAAAGAGGACTGAGTGTTCTCATAATCTAGTCAAAATGTTTTCAACATAAGATAGCTGCGTATTGTTTTACTTAGCAACTGTTTACAAGTAATTATTGAGAGAGTAAAAATTGATCATTGTGCCTAACACTTATTGACTTTATACCCTGTATATAGAAACTGCTGCAACGTTCTTCAGCAGCACAACAACATCTCTGCAAAACTTTTATTTTCTTGACCTAGCAGGGAACACCTGCTTTGGGGGAATTTAACCTATCTTTTCCTCTGAGATACTGAAATGTCAAATCTATATCTGGTAGAGTGCTATATTCCGGCTGAAAAGTGTATTTGTCCATTTTCTGTTCCAGGCAATTAACCCAAGAAGCCATTGTTAAAAATTATATTTTAGCGAACAAAATGTTGGGAAGCAGATACTGACAACTTTCAAATGACAAGCTGAGCAGTAAAACCTATAATCCCAAATCTGCGATCCAGAACATGAATGTAAAATTCCCATCCTATGATTTCACGCAAAGAACGGAATAGGTATACACGTGACAGGACTAACTTTGGCATTTGATCAACATTATAAAAATATATTGATTTTTTTCAGGATTTTCTATGTTGAAACACTCACATGGCAGTGCTACTTCGTAATTAGCAGCGTCAGACTAGAATCTTGAAAACCTACTGTACTTTGAAAAGTATGGCGTTGTCACAAACGATGTGTCAGTTGTTAAATGCACAGGACTGAAAAAAATGTATTATATTTCTATCAGTGCAGCTGAGCTACTTTAATACTGATTATTGTGTGAAGGTGGACTAAAAATATAGACACGTCATGTAAATTTTGCATCTCGAGTAATGTAAATAATATGTATATGATTCGCCGATGTCCAAAATCAACCATCTTTCCATGCTTTTTTAAAATCTGGTTTTGACACAGAATACTGGCCTAAATCTAAAAGGTTCATTTCAATCTAAAAGCCAGTGAGGTTGGAGCAATTATCTAATGCAGAAGATAGACATGCTCTCTCAACCCAGATACAAACATCCATACAAATTGTTTTTACTTTACAATCTAAAAACATAAATTTGAGGTTGTATATGAATCTATATAAGTTGCTATATAATAAAGTTATTATTATTAAATTATTATTATGCTGATAAATCCTGGGGCACGGGTCTGGCCAAGCACATTCATTGCACAAGTCTCTGCCATTGATCTCGCCGGCTCCAACACCTCAGGGCATATTCAAAACCCGGACTCCAGCAACGACTATGGACACCTTCAAGACAGCGATTGCGCAACCACCAACTGCGACTCCAGACTTGAACTCCAGGCCGGCTCTTTATGTGCTGCTGTTGTGACTCCCGTCTCCCCTTCCCCCAGCAATACTCTGCAATCCCGTCTCCTTCAGATCCCACCGTCAGCTCCTGGGCCCTCGGAGGCTCCATCTTCCTCTCACCCCAAACTTCCTCTCTCTATTGACACACCCAGCCCCCCCTCCCCCCTCTGATCCCAGCTCTCATCCATGCCGGGTCTTTACCATCCCCTCCGACCTTCAACTGTCGGAGGCAGAACGCTCTGTTCTCAGTAAAGGCCTCACGTTTGTCTCCCTTAGCCCACATCTCAGCGAGTTCCGTGTTCGCCATGATGCGGAACTTTTCTTCCGCCGTCTCTGTCTCCGAGCCTACTTCTTCGGCAAGGACTCTTCCACCCCCACCGATGACCCCTTCTCCCGTCTTCAACCCTCCTCTTCTTCATGGACACCCCGCTCTGGTCTTCTGCCTGCTCTGGATCTCTTTATTGCTAACTGCCGACGGGACATCAACCGTCTCGACTTCACCGCACCTTGTTCCCATTCCAACCTCACTCCTTCGGAACGCTCTGCTCTCCACTCCCTCCGCACTAATCCTAACCTTATTATTAAACCCGCCGATAAGGGGGGTGCTGTTGTAGTCTGGCGTACTGACCTCTACCTTGCCGAGTCACAGCGACAACTCGCTGATAACTCATCTTATTTACCCCTCAATCGTGACCCCACTAAGGAGCACCAGGCCATTGTCTCCCACACCATCATCGACCTTATCCGCTCAGGGGATCTCCCATCCACTGCTACCAACCTTATAGTTCCCACACCCCTCACTTTCCGTTTCTACCTCCTACCCAAGATCCACAAACCTGCCTATCCTGGCCGACCTATTGTCTCAGCTTGCTCCTGCCCCACCGAACTCGTTTCTGCATCCCTCGACACGGTTTTATCCCCCCCTGTTCAATCCCTTCCTACCTATGTTCGTGACACTTCTCACGCTCTGAAACTTTTCGATGATTTTAAGTTCCCTGGCCCCCATCGCTTTATTTTCAGCATGGATGTCCAGTCCTTATATACTTCCATCCCCCATCAGGAAGGTCTCAAAGCTCTACACTTATTTTTGGATTCCAGACCTAATCAGTTCCCCTCTACCACCACTCTGCTCCGTCTAGCGGAATTAGTCCTTACTCTTAATAATGTCTCCTTTGGCTCCTCCCACTTCCTCCAAACTAAAGGTGTAGCTATGGGCACCCGTATGGGTCCGAGCTATGCCTGCCTTTTTGTTGGGTTTGTGGAACAATCTATGTTCCGTGCCTATTCTGGTATCTGTCCCCCACTTTTCCTTCGCTACATCGACGACTGCATTGGCGCTGCTTCCTGCACGCATGCAGAACTCGTTGACTTTATTAACTTTGCCTCCAACTTTCACCCTACCCTCAAGTTTACCTGGTCCATTTCCGACACCTCCCTCCTCTTTCTAGATCTTTCTGTCCTTGTCTCTGGAGACAGCTTATCCACTGATGTCTACTATAAGCCTACTGAATCTCACAGCTATCTGGACTATTCCTCTTCTCACCCTGCCTCTTGCAAAAACGCCATCCCCTTCTCGCAATTCCTCCGTCTCCGCCGCATCTGATTTCAGGATGAGGCTTTTCATTCTAGGACGAGGAAGATGTCTTCCTTTTTTTAAAAAAAGGGGGCTTCCCTTCCTCCACTATCAACTCTCTTCTTAAACGCATCTACCCCATTTCAAGTACATCTGCTCTCACTCCATCCTCCCGCCACCCCACTAGGAATAGGGCTCCCCTGGTCCTCACCTACCAGCCCACCAGCCTCCGGGTCCAACATATTATTCTCCGTAACTTCCTCCACCTCCAACGGGATCCCACCACTAAGCATATCTTTCCCTCCCCCCCCTCTCTCTGCATTCCGCAGAGATCGCTCCCTACGCAACTCCCTTGTCCATTCGTCACCCCCCCATCCCTCCCCACTGATCTCCCTCCTGGCACTTATCCGTGTAAGCGGACAAGTGCTACACATGCCCTTACACTTCCTCCCTTACCACCATTCAGGGCCCCAAACAGTCCTTCCAGGTGAGGCAACACTTCACCTGTGAGTCGGCTGGGGTGATATACTGTATCCGGTGCTCCCGCTGTGGCCTTGTATATATTGGCGAGACCCGACGCAGACTGGGAGACCGCTTTGCTGAACATCTACGCTTTGTCCGCCAGAGAAAGCAGGATCTTCCAGTGGTCACACATTTTAATTCCACATCCCATTTCCATTCTGACATGTCTATCCACGGCCTCCTCTACTGTAAAGATGAAGCCACACTCAGGTTGGAGCAACAACACCTTATATTCCGTTTGGGTAGCCTCCAACCTGATGGCATGAACATGGACTTCTCTAACTTCCTCTAAGGCCCCACCTCCCCCTCGTACCCCATCTGTTACTTATTTTTATGCACACATTCTTTCTCTCACTCTCCTTTTTCTCCCTCTGTCCCTCTGAATATACCTCTTGCTCATCCCCTGGGTCCCCCCTCCTTGTCTTTCTTCCCGGACCTCCTGTCCCATGATCCTCTCGTATCCCCTTTTGCCTATCACCTGTGTAGCTCTTGGTTCTATCCCTCCCCCTCCTGTATTCTCCTATCATTTTGGATCTCCCCCTCCCCCTCCAACTTTCAAATCCCTTACTCACTCTTCCTTCAGTTAGTCCTGAGAAAGGGTCTCGGCCTGAAACATCGACTGCACCTCTTCCTACAGATGCTGCCTGGCCTGCTGCGTTCACCAGCAACTTTGATGTGTGTTGCTTGAATTTCCAGCATCTGCAGAATTCCTGTTCATTGCACAAGTGTAATGTTCCTTCATACTACTTATGTGCTTGATTATCTTGTTGCTTTCTGGAGATTGTCGTAGACATTGTTGCTTTGACCTACTTCATTAGTGCTCCTCTGTAATGATATGGGTTCCTATCCGTTGTAGATATTTCTGTTGGGACAATGTATACACTGTTCATGTGTTGTGATATTTAAATTCCCTCTTGTAATTCAGCATATTTCTGGTGTTTCTCACTGAATGAATTCTGTAAGTCGTGTGTTTAGAATGGAAATATATAAATATTTTTTTTTATTTTATTGTTTTTTTAGGTACGGTCGGAGCCAAGTACACTTACTTGTCAATTGTGATGACTTTGGGAATATTCTACCGGTGCTTAGTATTGTAGATTTCTGAAGATTTTCATAGATAGTACTGTGTAACTGTTGATGAGGTTATCTCTCTATCCTGTCATGACAGACCAATGCTCTGCTACTCGGTAATATACAGACATTATGGACATGTTTACTTCTAATGACGATTTAGATTATGAAGACACGCAGTCCTCTTTTATTGTCATTTAGTAATTATTAAGAAATGATACAATATTTCCTCCGGTGTTATATCACAAAACGCAGGACAGACCAAGACTGAAAAAAAAACTAACAAAAGCACATAATTATTACATGTAGTTACAGTAATGCAACAATACCAGAACTTGATTAAAAACAGTCCATGAGCACAGTAAAAAGTTCAACGTCTCTCAAATGTCCCACATCCCACGCAGACTGGAGAAGGAAGAAAAACTCTTCCTGCCATGTCCGACCACAGCCCGACTCTGAATTATGCGAAAACTTCGAGCCTCCGATCAGCTCTACGACACCGAGTACCGAGCACCATCTCTATACGAAAGATTCGACCTCAATCTCGTTCGCCAACAGTAGGCAAAGCCGGGGATTTTGAGGCCATCCCTCCGGAAGTTTCTCGATCGCGCAGTAAGAGCAGCAGCGAACTGGCGTTTCAGAAATTTCTCCAGATATTCCTCTGTACTTTCACGTCTGTCTCCATCAAATCAGAATTTTCCACGGCCTCTATTTAACGGATACGATATCAATTTCACCGGAGGGCTGCGCACGCGCAGCACGCCGCTCTCTCCTCCTCCCGCCGGATTTTGGGCATGCCTTTCTTCTCTTCACAGCTTAAGTCATCTCCGTTGTAAGTGGACCTCTCCCCTGAAAAACACTTGCAGTAGTCACAACCCGTGATGTTTATGGACTACTTTGAAAGTTGGCAGTGCCGTTTTCGGATTTCCCGGTGCCTGCCCAACTCTTCTGCCGTACGCCATTGCCAGGTCGCTGACTCATGCCCAGTGCTAGTTCGGGTCGTGCCCTGGCGATCCCCGGACAGTGGCCGTATTTCTCTCTACCGTAAATATCTCTCTATCTCTAAAGCGAAAGCGTTTTGCTCAATATACCTTCAACTATATTTTAGTTGTAGCCTTCCCTAATACGGAGAGCAGACGCTGACCAGAGCACCCCTTAATTGGGGACAGACTTGACCGGATCATTGTTATTATTCTTTAGCAAGTTACTTTTCCCTCCTCAATATGTTAAAACCTCAGGTACGGGGCGATCCAAGCAGGCTCATCTATCAATTACTAGAAACTTTCAGACTATTATAGTAGTGTTGATATTGTGCCTTTCTGGCGATTTGCATAGGTATTACTGTGTAGCTCTAACTGATTGGGATGTTATCCGTTGTGTTCTTGCAATGGGGAAAATGTATATGCGGTTTAGGTTACGAAGTGTTTCAATTTCCTATTATAATTCAGTTAATTGCTGGATTTGTCACTTTTTGATTCCTTTATGTCATGTGTGTTTGAAATAGTTATATCTATTAAGCATATGAATTCGTATTGCCACAAGGAACCCTTCTGTTTCACTGAAGATTTCTCCAACTCTGAGTCAGGCGTCAGAAACTTCCTTGCCAACATCTAAATTGCTCAGATATTGGGAATATCTCCCATGGAGAGTTATGTTCTTCCATTTTCCTCAATGGTGATGATGTTTTCTTTTTTTCTTTTTTCTTTTTTTTTTCTGGACTGTACTCTCAATTAGGTTTAGTGGTGCATATTTCTTATCAGAATTGATTATGTTTGCGCAGAGTGCTGATTCATGCTTTCGTTGATGAAAGTATATGCTTCGAAGTTTTATCTGACGATTGTATAGATTGTTATAGTCTGTTAATTCTCTTT
The DNA here is from genome assembly GCF_030028105.1 of Mobula birostris. Taxonomy (NCBI): domain Eukaryota; kingdom Metazoa; phylum Chordata; class Chondrichthyes; order Myliobatiformes; family Myliobatidae; genus Mobula; species Mobula birostris. The sequence continues at coordinate 145,461,097 of NC_092377.1, forward strand.
CTCCGACTGCCCAGCTGGCGTTCATCTAAGCACATTCGAATGCACATTTTTTCTGTAATTTGTCATTTATTTTCTTATTTTTTCTTTGTATAGCATGGTTATTTTTATTATCAGCAATATTGGCGCGTGGCCAAGTTGTTACGACGTCTATTCAGTGATCTACAGGTCGCTAGTCCGAGCTTTAGCTGAGGCGGCGTGTGTGTCCTTATGCAAGGCACTTAACCACACATTGCTTTGGGAGGACATCGGTGCCAAGCTGTATCGGCCCTAATGTCCTTCCCTTGGACAACATCCATGGCGTGGAGAGGGGAGACCTGCTGCATGGGCAACTTCCGGTCTTCCATACAACCTTGCCCAGGTCTGCGTTCTGTTCGCTGCTGAAGCCGGGCACGCTCATTACATAGGAACTTTCGGACTACTCTATGTGGTGTTCAGTATTGTGGCCTTCTGAAGATTACTAATTATTTAATGCTACTGTGTTGTGACTTTGGGATGATACTAGGTGTTGCTGTTACTTTCGGGAAAATCTATACCCGGTTCTTGTTCCAAAGTCTTTCAAATTCATCTTAAATTTCAGCATATTTCTGGTGTTTTTCACATTAATTTTCGGCGGTGTTTGGAAAGGGTATATCGAGAAGGTACTTGTTTTTTTTCCTTATTTATCCGTTAAGATTACATTGGAATGGTTAATATCGATTGTCCTATTTATAACAAATGCTAGGCCCGAATGTATTTTGTCGTATTCTACACTAAAACAGGCTCAGGCTTATATTGATAATAGGGTATGATTTTTTCTGTGAATTTATACTTAACGGAAGATTTTGATGAATGAATTCTGTCCAATTGATTGTGCCTCTGCAAGTAATCAGATTTTGTTAAACTGCTTCAGGACAATATAGTGTGCTGAATTGTTTCTGGTTTTATTCGGCATCTTCTTCATTTATCATCTTGATTTTGCTGGTCTTTCAACATGCATTTTTGATTTTTATTTGTAAATCATTGGGGTATGGATCGATATCAGGAACCATTCCTTCTCTGGGAAGAGGCCTCCAACACAGACACAGACGTTCGACACTTCTTTGTCAACATCCCCTGTGCTCAGGTCATGCGGATGTTGTAATTGGGGTGGGTCATGTTTTACCATTCGACAACATTTCATTCAAAACCGATAACGCCTGCATATATCTGGCTTGCGTTCTAATTTAGGTTTAGTGGCATATATGTTTCGATCAGAATCCCATATACTTGAGAGCAGTACTGATTTCTGCTTTCGTTCATGAAAACGTACCGTTAGACATTTTATCTCACGGTTGTGTAGAATTTAAATGTCTGCTATGTTTTCCCCATTCTGTCCTAGGTGGTGTTAATCTAAGAGCAGTCAAATACACATGATGTTTTCAGAAACTTGTCCTTTCAATTCTTTGGATTTTTTTTTTTTGTAAATTTTCCAGAGTGTTTCGAACCAAGATATTATACCAAAAGAATACATCAATATAAGGACAGTAAACTGCATTGACTTACGAGTACGTTGGAGCCAAATTCTACGATGGACAAAGCATGTTGTTGAAGATATATGAAGATCCCAGGCTTTATCTTGGTCGCCAAGTTAACACCTAAGGTAGAGCTCATAAGCTTTCTTAGTAGGAGGAGACATGCTCTGTCTTTGAAATTTAAGTTGGTACTCGTTACAAGTACAACATTGCATATTTCAGAAAATGCAATTATTTTATGACCATGGGTACACACAACATGCCGTGCGCGTAAAGTATGCACATCAAAGTGATGGCAAACAGATGTCAACGTTAAAACAAGCCATCGAACGGTGTCTGCGAGGTGAACATATAGCGTTTATATGAAATGCACCATCCGCCCTAATTAAGCATGCCCAGACATGACTGGACAAAGTAGAACATTTTTTCAGCTTGCACTGTGAAAAACATTTTAACTAATTTGAATTATGAATTTAAGCAAGAAATAAATAGTGCATAATCGGAGAACGTCACGGTGATTTTCATGGCCATCAGCCCAAAATCCAAAAGATACACCCAAAAGTATTTAGGAACCAAAATCATTACTATCCAGTGTTATTGCGCAGCTTTACAGGTTTCTTCACCTGCCATGTCCGATTATCCAAACACCTTCATATTGCATGCCCATTCTTTAGTTTCCAAAGCCCACACTTTTTTTTTTGTTTTGTTTTGTTTTTCCCTCTTATGACGCTTGCCTTCACGTTTATCTTGCACAAAAACACAAGATAGTTGTATTAAAATCGACCATAAGTGTCACAATAGAGAGCGTTGGGAACGGACCCAAATACAAGACATAGACACTGAAGTACAAGGAACAGAAATTGACTAGATCTGGGACGTGGCAGGATACAGACAAGGAGCAAGGACAAGAACGCAGACTTGGGCTCGGACAAGGACGAGTAACCGGGAACCCGGACAAGGCAATATAAACTAGGAGCCAGGGCATGAGAAAGGTGGACCGCAGCAGGAATCATCGATTTGGAGCCTGTGCTTGGACTCCGAGCCAGAGACTGGACAAAGACCCAGAACCTGGGTCTTGCCTCGGGCTCCAAACCCAGAACTAGACAAGGACATGGCTTAGTTACCAGGCTGGAAGCTGGGGTCTTGAGGCTTGAGCTTGGAGGCAGGCTTGGGGTCTTGAGGCTCTAGGCTTGGAGAAATGCTTGGGGTCTGGAGGATCGAGGCTTGGAGACAGGCTTGGGGTCTTGAGGCGGCAGCATGGAGTCTTGGGTCTTGGAATGCGGAAGCAGATAAATCGGAGGCTGGAGCTCGGACACAGACTGGGAGCATCAACATGGAGCCGGAACTTATCCTTCGAAAATCCGGGACTCATCTTCAAATACGACACCTACATGAGACAGGACAGTATACAGACATAGAGCTGAGACTACTCTTACACAAGCCGGGACACAACTTCATCTCCACACCAAGACTGGGACAGGACTATCCGTTGGGTAACGGCAGATCGGCCGGACTTACCCAACAGAGGCAAAGCCAAAACAAGACAGGACAGGTCCCCCGCAGGGCAACGGCAGAACGACTTGACTTACCCCACGGAAGCGAGGACAAGACAGGACAGATCCCTCGCAGGGCAACGGCAGGACGGCCGGACTTAACCCACAGAGGCGAGGACAAGAAGAGACAAACACCGAAGTACGACAACAGTTCCATCTCTGCATTGGCGACTGAACCCGACAGTGGTGCGGTCGAGGTATCCAGGCAGAGGGTCAGGCGAGGCATCCAGGCAGATATTCTGCCGAGGTATCCAGGCAGAGAGTCAGGCGAGGGTGGAAAAGATAGGGAGGGGCACAGGGCAATCCAGCCGGGAATCCCTGGTTTGCAGAGGTATTTATGTCTCAGCTGCAAAACGAGAATCATGCGCCTACAACAGAAACTGGGGAAAACCAGAAACCCTGGAATAAGGCACTATGGACCGGACCGTGAACCGAAATACAGACTTCACGGACCGGACTATGACAATAAGCCTATAATATCATAAGATATTTGAACAGAATTAGACCTTTCGTACCATCAGGCCTTCTTTGCTATTCCACATTGGCTAAATTATTATCATTCTCAGTCACATTGTCTTGTGATCTGACCGTATCCTTTGATGCCTGAATTAATAAGAACCTACCAACCTCTGCTTAAAGTGTACCCATGATTTGGCCACCCAGGTCATCTGTAGGACTGAATTCTACCAATTCACCAGCCGGTGTTGACGAAGTTCCTTATTATTTCTGTTCCAAATAGACGTCCCTTTATTCTGAGGCTGAATTTAGTTTGCAAATGAAAACACCTCAATTGCTTATCATATGGAATGGACACTTGTTGAGTTCCGAAGCCATAAACATTAAATTACTATTATCAATCAGGCATTGTTATCATAGTCCATGAAAATTTCGATCAGAGCTTCAACTTATTTGAAAACCCAGTCTGTATTCCTGCGTGGATATTTGATGTTTCAACAACGCTGGAGCTGTAGTTTGAGTCCCTTTGTTACGACAAAGAAAGGATTGTTTTCTAATCAGTACAAATGTTTCCTGATATAATACGAGCATTATCTCAGTAATTCGAAATATCCCATTAAAAAAACAAGAAAATTGCGAAGAATATATGGATATCTTTTTATGGGTAACCGTCCATAAAACTTGGTACGCTTTTGTGTATACAAAAGTATTACAGACTTATAACAGGAAATTGTCCATAAACAAATAGGAAAATATGTATTTCATATTGCGCCAGTTTTTAGAGTTAACATTTATGTTCAATATGTGTATGCCGCTGACAATATATTTGCATTTGATAGTGATGAGTGCATCAATGTTTTCATCACGGGAGAAGAGAAGATGACAGCCCAAGAAGTCTGCGCAGCCTTCCATAACAAGCAAAATTAACATTTGCCCCACAGAATTCTGGTGTTCCATTCCCCGCCCATTTATTATTCTCTCTAATTTATTTTCTTTTCTTTTGTTGTTGTTGTTGCTGTTGTTGTTTTTCAAATTGCAACCTCACTAGTTCTCAACCCCATTCTTTACTTCCGGACACTTCCGACCCTATGTGTATAAAATCATCGCCAAGTGGATCTGTTTCTTTTTCTATGCCCATATTCACTATAGGCCTATAAACCCCAGTGTCGGTCATTTCTCTTTGACCGTACGCCCAATCTAAATCTCTTACTTTTCCACAGAACACTCTTCAGCCTCCTATGTTCCGTCGAAATCAGTTTAACAAAGTCCAAACTTTCGCTGTGAGGAATAATTTCCAGTTGGGCCGACATTCAAGTGTATCACATAAGCCATTTGTTCAGTGCCATATATGTTTTTTTTTTTATATAATGCAGCAAACCGATGTGCACGCTGTATTCCAAATTGGTAGCCTCCAACCTGATGGCATGAACATCGACTTCTCTAACTTCCGCTGATGTTCCACCTCCCCCTGGTTCCCCATCTGTTACTTATTTTTATACACACATTCTTTCTCTCACTCTCTTTTTTCTCCCTCTGTCCCTCTGAATATACCTCTTGCCCATCCTCTGGGTCCCCCCCCCTGTCTTTCTTCTCGGACCTCCTGTCCCATGATCCTCTCGTATCCCCTTTTGCCAATCACCTGAACAACTCTTGGCTCCATCCCTCCCCCTCCTGTCTTCTCCTACCATTTTGGATATCCCCCTCCCCTTCCAACTTTCAAATCCCTTACTCACTCTCCCTTCAGTTAGTCCTGACGAAGGGTCTCGGTCTGAAACGTCGACTGCACCTCTTCCTACAGATGCTGCCTGGCGTGCTGCGTTCACCAGCAACTTTGATGTGTGTTGCACGAAATTGGATGATTTGGGATTTTTTTTAATCCAACAAATGGCATGTGAAAAAGCCACAAGGAGAGTAAAGATGAAATATGAGGGCAAACTAGCAAATAATATCAAAGAGGATATGAAAAAAATGTTTTCCGTTATATAAATATTACAATGGAGGTGACAGCTGGCACTGGACTACTGGAAAGTGATACTGTTGAGGTAATAATCCGTGTGGTGGAAAAGGGTTAATAAACTAAATGACTAGGGAAATTGCATACTGTAAAGACCCTTGTGTGCAAACAGAAAAAAGTACATGTTTACTCTTGCGAGATAGGGTATGAGTCTAGTCTGATTCCACCACCCGAACAGAAACTAATGTGCTGAGGTCTGCAAGATACTTTTACTTGTGACTGCTCCTTTCACAATAATAAACAAAATATTTCAGTGAACAGCAACATAATACTAGTGTGCTAATAATTCCATACAATGCCTGGATATATTATAATAAGTCTGTTGTTACTATGCTGAACTGTATGAAGTGACACTATTGTAACAGGAGTGAGGAGTCGGGAGCAGATGGAGACTAGATCTCTCTTTCTCCGTCGTACCAATTAAAATAATTATCCAGAAACGAGATTCCGGAGTCAAGCATTCTTTAAACCTGATGGAAGTCCAATGTCCACGTCAATGTGGAGTAGTCGGCAGGATTCCAGCGTAACGAGATACGAACGCAGGCGGACAGCTGGAGAAAAACGTCGGTAGAAATGGAAAGCGAGCTTGTTTGTTATCCCAACCCGCAAAAAAATGCTGCGATGTTTGTGCCGGGGGATAGCCCCAACTGCTCCAGCGATAATAGGGATTGCCGGGACCAAACATTCATCATTGGTAATTGAGTACATTAGTAAGAAGTGAGAGAATTGGCAGAAGCTGCTATAGCTCAAGGGTCCTAACTTTGGGAGAAAGACGTCCCCCAGCCCCCTAAGAAAGACAAAAGACCCCAAACAAATAATCCCCTGGCCACCCAACCGCTCCTAGGACAATATCCCAGGTCGGCCCCGAACACCCCGAGTGCTCCCCCAAGGGACAAAGAGGACTTTATCAAAAGGTCACCGCTTTTGAGCGAGGCCTGAGGCAGAAACAGCGATGAGGACGCGGCCGCAACGGCTCCATGAGGCGCGAGGGCTGCCGAAGATGGGATCGAAGTGAGCAGCACTGCAGGCGCTGCTGGAAGCCGCGTGAGTCGACAGGTGACACACGGGCGAAGTGAGAAAGCAGAAAATAAGGGGCCAAACCCCACAAACAGCGCCCAAAATTCATGATAGGTGATGTTCCTGTTTTAAAACCTTGAATGCCAACCGAAGTACGCGCGGTGGTCACCGGGTCGCCTGACCCTTTATGGAAACTAAACTCCGTGAACAATTGTTTGCTCCAGATTAGTACTCTATACTCGTCCCTCACTGGGTGATATATAGATGCTATTAAAATATGCCTATGGGTCTTCCTGGCCTTCGCTAGAGGAGACGCTTGTGATTCTTCCGGTGGAAATTGGAGACTGGAGACAGGATGACACGGTGCCCGGTAATGAGATAATGACATACTGTTTTGAAAATGGAGTGAAAAATGCTATAATATCGGGCGCACGGACTCATAGCGATATAGCAGAGGTGACACGGTGCTTGCAGAAGAAGGCTGAAACGATTCCAGATTTCATAGCAATGTTTAAACTGAAGAGGGAAGAGATTGCAGGGATACCCATTGTGGAAACTCCATAGCCACAGTTTGAATTTTCCACCAGCCGACACACATTTTGTCGTCAGACATTTCATTTCTATATTTCTCTAATTCTTTTCATTTCAACTCTGAAGTAGGTTTTGTTGTCTTTAAGTGATATTTCTCGATTTTTTATGCCGGTATGGGTGGAGACTGTGTTGATCTCCTGGAACGTAAATGAAAGAAGCAAGACGTACCTGAATCGTGTGTATGATTCAAGCTGTTGATGCGGGGAGTATTCTCAATTTCTTCATAAATTGCTTGGTAAAAGATATCAGGTGAAGCTCTGCCTCTGAACAGTGCGTCTGTTGAAGTGAGAATTCGGAAAACCATGTTCATTTACAAGATACAAATTGAAGGGTTAACCTCTCGGTATTAAATGTTAAAATGGGAAAATAATCATATATGTCTGTTGATGAACGAGAACTTTGAAAATTCTGTCATCATCATTCATATAATCTGTAAATAAGTGTTAATTACAGTGACAGTAGAAAGACTGAATGCAGGCTGCACCTAGAAATATAAAACACATTTGCCAACTGTTGTTCCACCGTATTGGTAAACTACAATGCAAATGATGAGACTGTGGTTATGACAGATGTGGGTACCAGCCGTAGTGTACCAAATAGTAGTACGACCTGACCGTCTATAAAACATCAGCATCCAATACTCTTAACAAAAATTGAAATATTATTCCGAAAAATAATAAATTATAAAGATTGAATCATACCTCTTCTCCGCGTTATCACCATCATTGTGAATAGTTCGCCCACGACAACGATTCCAAACGTCACAGAGACAGCAAACAAGATGGAGGAGAACTTGCTTTCCAATACTTAAACAGAAATTCATTCGATAAATTAAAACAGATATTATAACTTTAAGGCATAGACATTCACAAAGAGAAATGCTTATTTTTAATTAGCGAAGAAAAACTGCATAATGCAGAATTGCTCGTAGAGTAAGATTTATGGAAAGATATCAGATATGTGTGGTAAAATAAAGGAAGTGATAATTCCGGGTTATGATGTTAGAAAAAAAAATGAAAGCTTGCAAAAGAACAAGATGGAACAAAACCCGATAAACATTAGAAAATACGTCATCGGTGTTGAAAATGGAAAAGGCAAATGAAGCAAATGCTACGATGAGAGACTTAGGGAGATAAAAAAAATATAGAATCCAATGGTGGATGCCTATGAGGTGGAAGTCTATAGCTCTGAAAATATATTGTGAGTCGAACAGGATAATCTGTTTAAATGACAGAATGATCTGTCCGAAACATGAGGGCCATGAGCAGTTACAAAATAGGTAATGGTTTATTGTCAGGGGTCACAGAGTTGTTGCTGAAATTGCTGTTGTGAAAAGAAACAACACGTACACACGGAGTCCGGAGGACATCTTCAATAAATGAAGGGTCAAGTTATTGCAGCAAGAATGGTATTTGTCCTGGCAAGCATGTCCACTGCTCGAAGGTTAATCGTGTTTCCCATAATTCATACCGACTCCAAATCCCTTCAACCACAAACATCAATTTTCGCAACTGGAGATGCTCGGAATTTATAGAGATGAAAGTAGTGGAATTACACCATTAAAGCCGCAGTAGAAAACGGGCTAGAAGGTCTTCCTCTTTTTTCTCTTCTGTTCAAATGTCGGCCGCGCATGTAGTAGGTTATCTGACGGTCGATAACCTGCTACTAAACATGATGCTATGTTAACTCAAGTTAGCGAACAATCTGTGTTGAATGTACGCCTAAAGCCGTTCTAGCCACCCGACGCTGTAGGGCATTAGTTTCCTCATAATATTAGACAACACAATGACTCTCGATCAATCCTCCAATGTCAAAATTATCTCTCAAACTCATCATCATTCTTTCCAGGCGAAACTAAATCTCGGCCTGTCAGGAAAAACGCTGTTTAAACAAAATATTCGTCAAGGTTCTTTAGCATCCCTGTGTTTTCCTGAATTTTTAACTCCTCATTGTCCACAAACACTTGGAAATATCCCTGAGACCAGCAAGTCTTCCAAACAGGTTGAATGACTTGCACGATCACAATCGACCTCCTCGATAATGTACCACTCAGTTAGACGTACACATATGTAGGGGGTCGTTAGTTTTGAGGGGAATAAGGATACATGAATAGCATTCAAATTTAGAGTTGTAAGTATTTAATTTCTAGTTGTTTTTCTTTGTCCCCCTTGACTTCTGCACTGCAGTTATGCGATCCAAGGTGCCTGTGTGAAACGATGACATTCTTCTCCGTGTTGCATTGCGATAAATGCAGAAGACACCTGCTAGCTGCAGATTTACCAACAATGATACCGTATAACCAAAAGCTCAAAGCAGTACAGTACATCATACAAAATATACAGCCAAGCCAGCCAGACTCACAGCGCAATTTCCAAAGAAGATCCATACAGACAATCTCACAGGCCGTGGAAAGATATGCCCCGTCTATTCAATTCTTCCGGCTCGGGAAAAAAAAACTGGCTAAAAGTGAACATTCTGGAATTCGCATTGGAACTTATTTATTGCTGTCACATGTATCGAAATACAGTGTAAAGTGTGTCTTACATACTGGTCATGCAGCTAACATCAAAATTTGGTGATGGGTAAGATAAAACAATAACAGAAGGTATAAATTGTCAACAGCAGCACAGCTGCATAGAAAATGCAGTGCAGATATACAATAAAGAGCAAGATCTTAACGAAGTAAATTGGAATCGATACTTTTGTACTAGTCATCTATTTATTAGGTTTATGCATGCGTGCTGGAAGCTAATTTTGATCCTGCTTTCAGGCATTTGGAACTTCTGCGTCATGGAAAGGATTGATGAAATAATTCTTGCGGTGGTTGGGAGGTTTCATTATACCGCATGATTTACGGTGGCAGTGAGAACGTAAGTCAGAGTCTATAGAAGGGATATTGTTTTCCTTGATCTGCTGAGCATCTGTAGTTGCTTTATGCCATGGGAGCGGGGTCATAGTAAGCCCTTATGCATCCAGATAGGATACTTCCTACAGTGCTTCCTTAATAATTGGTAAGGGCCGATAGGGATGTTCAAATGCCTTTAACTTCCTGATGAAATAGAGGGGTTGTTGAGCTTTCTGAGCCTTCCTCTCTGCATGGTTAGAGCACGATACCCTACTGGAAATGTTCACAGCTCGTAATTTGAAACATTCTACCCACTTACCCTCAATATTGTTGATGTAAACATAACTCATCCCTGAATTCACCGATAGCCTCGTTTGTTTTGCTGACCTTGAGGGAAAGGTTCTTTTAATCACCCTATATGGCTTTGCCTCCAATCCCCTTCACTGACTCGTCGTTGTCGTGATATGTTTTTTTTTTATGGTGGTATCTTCAGAAAACTTGTAAATGGAGTTCGAGCAGTATCTGTCCATGTAGCAACGAAAGTACAACGAGCACGATAGGGGAAGAGGACACTAAGTTATCCTGAGGACATCAGTAGTTCGATTGCGAGTCTGCTGGCCAGAAGCCAAGGATATAGTATTCTAGGGAGGTGTTAACTACCAATCTCCGGAATGTGGTGTTGGGTTTTCTTACAATTACAATACTCATACAAAATTCACTGTATGGGACTCATCCAAATGACTTCAGCATGAAATTAGAAAATAGCAAACGGCTCCGCATTAACGTATCAAAGAGCCTGCACTAAATCTACAAATTGCAGATGATATTGGTTCCAACGAATAATATGAATTAATTGTCACTATTCACACAAAGATCAGCAACCTTTTACCAAATTTGCAGTGGAAATTCTTCAACGTTTCAATAAGAACACCTTTTCAAGGCACTTTATGGATGCTCAATAATGAGGTAATTACCCCGATGTCCACCTAAGCTATTCTATACGAGATATTTGGCTGGAGTTGGATATATTAGTTTTAAGAATTTTACAACATCCTGATCTGAACACCTGGTTGAACAATAAGGATTTCGGCAAATATGCTCACCGCTGAATTCCTTTGGAATTGACAAATAGTAACAGAGGAAAATCAGTGCAGCTGTTAAACTACTTTCGGGATCGAATAAAGGAAAAATGCCATAATATCAAATACCTGAAACGGTCGAACCAGTGAGAGATGCGTAATCTGCTGTGAAGAGAATTATTGGAGAAATATTAATAACTTAATCTATTCTTGGTTTTATTTTTCAGTTGTTTATGATTCCGCCGTTTACCAATCATTTGGAAAAAAAAAAATGGAATTTATCCAAGGACACCTACCTGAACAAACAATAAAGACATCTTCCTTATGATCACAGTCATGTTGACCGAGTGGTGAGGAAGGACAACTGGACAGAAAGGCTTCACTTCCTTTGCAATTCACTTCATCCAGCCAAATATCACCGACACCGTGGACAATTTTATCAGACCCGAGAGTCCAAAGGGCTGAGCCACAGCCCAACTGCCGGCAGGCTACATTGGCATCGCCTATATCCCAGGAATCATCACATATCGTGCCCCAGATATTATTGAACTGTATTTCCAACCTTCCGGAGCAATTAGTGTTGCTGCCAGAAAGACGCAACGGTAGTTCTGACGCTGAAAAAACAACAACATTATTTTGCATTAATCACAGCTCCGAAACTAAATTTAAACAGATAAAGTGATATTGTAACTTATAGCGCAGATTACCAGCTTGAGATGCATAGCGTGCCTCACAACCCCTTACACTGGACCTCTCCGGTATTTCCGTTTCTGATGACAAGAGAAGAATGCTGTCTATGTATTTTAAACAACAACGTCTATAATTCAAATCACCAGATAATGAGTTCCATCTGTTACCTTTACATTCAACACCTGCATCTTCGTTATGTTGACAGTCGTGTTTCCCCCAAGGGTCTGCATGACACTGCCAAAGAGTCGACTCGTACGAGTGACATGCTATTTCATCCAGCCATATTGGATCAGAACGTTTTCCATACTTCTGGAAGTCATACTGAATGGATTCTACGGGTCCGCATTTCATTTGCTTGCAAATCACGTTCCCAGCCGTTTTATCCAGTGTCTCGGAACAAACTGTTCCCCACCTCCCATTGTATCGCACTTCCACTCTCCCTTCACAGCTGTGATTTCCATTCACCAGGCGCAATTCTTTGTGTTCTGAGAACAAATCCGTTAATTCAAAAGCCCGAGCAATGCTTTCATACCACAGAAAACTGTTTTGTTTTTGTAAAACAAAAAAGGGCACGTGATAGATATTTGTAAAACCTCAAAAAAAAAACCTGAAAGCCAGCGAAACACTCAATAGGGAGAGTAAGGTGTGGACAGATAAAGAAATCAGTGAACAGCAAACAGCTATATTCTATTCAATTACGGAATGTGGAGGAACATAAACGTGGGACGGTTAGTGAAATTGTATTGCACTTCACCGGTTGTGCGAAGGATCAGGCATTGAATCTGAGGATGGGTTGGGTGAAAATGAGGAGCAGGTTTTAGTAGTTTTCCGCCTCTGCACATGATGGCGAAAATGAACAGAGATGCAAGAAATAAATAATTGGAAATAAACGGTAAAGGTCCCTGCAAACACGATGAATACTGAAAATGCTGGAAATTCAAGCAACACACATCAAAGTTGCTAGTGAACGGAGCAGGCCAGGCAGCATCTCTAGGAAGAGGTACAGTCGAAGTTTCAGGCCGAGACCCTTCGTCAGGACTAACTGAAGGAAGAGCTAGTAAGAGGTTTGAAAGTGGGCGGGGGAGGTGGAGATCCAAGATGAAAGAAGGAGACAGGAGGGGGAGGGATGGAGCCAAGAGCTCGACAGGTGATTGGCAAAAGAGATATGAGAGGATCAATGGACAGGAGGCCCAGGGAGAAGGAAAAGGGGGACGGGGGTTGGGAAACCCAGAGGATGGGCAAGGGGTATATCTAAGGTTGGAATGGGAACAAGGTGCAGTGAAGTCGAGACGGTTGATGTCCCGTCGGCAGTTAGCAAAAAACAGATCTGTAAGATTGGAATGGGAACATCCCATTGCCCATCCTTTGGGTTTCTCCCCAACCTTCCCCTTTTCCTTCTCCCTGTGCCTCCCGTCCCATGATCCTCTCATATCCCTGAAGCCAATGACCTGTCCAGCTCCTGGCTCCATCCCTTCCCCTCCTGTCTTCTCCTATCATTTTGGATCTCCCCCTTCCCCTCCCACGTTCAAATCTCTTATTAGCTCTCTTTATAGTTATTCCTGACGAAGGGCCTCGGTCTGAAACGTCGACTGTACCTCTTCCTAGGGATGCTGCCTGGCCTGCTGCGTTCACCTGCAACTTTGATGGGTAAAGGTCCCTGCAGAGCTTCATAAATAATGACCCACGCTTCAGTCTTTCGAAAGAAATGGTCACTCCGTGTCCAAACTGCAGAAACCACCTATTAGATTATAGGACGCTCTCTGATGCAAGTGTTTGAGAAGCGACTCTATTGTCTTCCCTCTATCTAGAACTTACTCTTTGAAGTTTACGCAAAGATTCTCTTGCACTCCTTCGATTCTTACATCTTGCAGGTATTATTGGCGAAGGTAACAATTTGTCTCCCTTTCACAGCTTAATCGCCCTGATCAACTCCTGCGTTCAACTGTGTCGTGCAGATGAGCTCTGGTCCCGTAATAGTTCAACAACGCCGTCCACACCTACTTATTTCTTTCATACCTTGAAGATCCTTACTGTAACAATCAAATGCAACAGAAGTTTGAGAAATAATTAGGTTCCACGAAATCTTCCAGAATCAATATCTGGAGTTAGGTATTTTAATGTTTGCGTATTTCCAGTTTGCCACAAAATCAATGTTTCTACTTGTTAGTGTTATCACTTGTTTTTCCGGGATCAATACCGCCGCTCTCTGTAAAGAGCTTATGCCTTCCCACGTGACACAGTGCTTTGCTCTGAGTGCTCCGGATTCCAAGAGGTAAGGGTTAGCAAGTCAATTATTTGTTCATCTCGTTGGGTCGGGGAAGTTCAATAGTTCTCTCCCTCAAAGTAAAAATAAATAGTGTTTTCTGGCCTACAGTGCGTAGTAGAAAAAATGCGCTAAGCAACAGATCTGGTAAAAGAACGTGGCGTTTTCTGAACCAGTTACCCTCAATGCTGGATTACTTGATACGTTTTCTGCAATTACTGGTGTTGACAATGTGTTACACATTCACCTCTCTATCTTATTTGCTGCTAAAACTGAACGGCTTTTCGCTTTCACACTCTTGTTGAAGCTAATCGGGTACAATATGTTAATTGTTTTAGTTTCAACATGCAGAGCGAAAACATTACACAGATTAGCCATTATTGTCAGTGTAATGGTGGTGGGTGCGTGGCATGTGCTGCCAGTGACGGTGATAGACCTAGGTACATGGAACTTCGAAATATAGAGGGTTATGCAGCAGGGAAATCGTACGCAGTTTCTAGAGTAGTTTATATGGTCGGCACAACATTGTGGGCCGAAGGGCCTACAATGTGCTGCAGATATCTATATTTATATTTCAATATCCCTATTGTGTCCCGTAAATAGTTTCACAAATCTCCAAAGTGAAGACTGAAATAACACGCTGCAGAAAATCAGCATAATCAATATCCACTTACCGGAACATTCCACTGTCACATCTTCCTTATGGCTGCAGTCGTGTTGGCCCCACGGGGCTGAAGGACATTTCCAGAGGTACGTTTCACTACCCGAACATCCCATTTCATCCAGCCAAATTTCTCCAGTGCTTCGTCCACAGATACCATAATTGCTTTCCTCCAAAGCATAACCACAACGTAGTTGCCTGCATACGAGGTTCGTGTCAACTAGATCACAGGAGTCATCGCAGACTGTTCCCCAGGATCCATGGTAATAAATCTCCAGTCTTCCAGCACACCCATCTTCACTGCCGAATAGCCTTAGCTGCAAGTGGTCTGTTGAAAAGAAATGTACGAGTTTATCCATTCCGTTAAAAATTGATTTCATCACCTCGTTCTCATTTCTGAAAATTCCTCTGAAATTAATCGTTGAAAGTAATTGTGCAATGATGCCATAGAATACTGGGAGTTGAAAGTGCTGAAGTATAAACTCAAAAGTGAAAAGGCTGTTAGAATTCAGTAAGATATCCAGCGCAGGTTTAAGCTTTCCACTGAGCTGGGCATTCAGTCACTGGTTTAGGTCTGAACCAGGTTGCAGCACCCAACATTCGTACCCTACGTAGAAAGTTGGGCATTAGATATCCCAGGTGCGGTTTTTCTTTGGACAAGGTACTGTATGAAGAACTATACATCAATCATGGTGGCAAACATTGGCTACATTACTGTGCGGGGGTTGACATTTCTTTTAATCGGGTTTTCACTGTCAGGAGCATGGTCGACACCAGAGCAGTGATCCATAATTAGAAGGATGTCGTCCTCTCCCAAGGCAGCGGAAAGAGCATTGGACCATATCGTTGGGAAGTGAGCATCTTACCACTGTACCTTCTATCCAGTTTCTCCGGTTGTACAATCACGATGGCGAGTATGGGCTGAAGAAACTTACAAATTAGCCAGAAAAAAACGGCAAACCTGAGGACTAGGAGAAATTCCGAGTCCAGCAGAGGAGGACAACGGGCTTAATTAGGAAAGGGGGAAAAAAAAAAAGATTATGAGAGAAAGCTGGCAGGGAACATAAAAAACTGACTGTTAAAGCTTATATAGATATCTGAAAAGAAGAAGATAGGTTAAGACAAACGTAGGTCCCTTATATTCAGAAATAGGTGAATTGATCATGGGGAACAATGACATGGCAGACCAATTGAATATCTACTTTGGTTCTGTCTTCACTAAGGAGGACATAAATAAACTCCGGAAATGGTAGGGGATCGAGGGTCTAGTGAGATGGAGGAACTGAGGGAAATACATGACAGTAGGGAAGTGGTGTTAGATAAATTGAAGGGATAAAAGGCAGATAAATCCTCAGGGCCAGCTGGTCTGCATCCCAGAGTGCTTAAGGTAGTAGCCCAAGAAATAGTGGATGCATTAGAGATAATTTTTTTCAAAACTCTTTAGATTCTGGATCATTTCCTGAGGATTGCAGGGTGGCTAATGTAACGCCGCTTTTTTTTAAAAAGGAGGGGGAGAGAAAGCGGGAAATTATAGACGGGTAAGCCTGACATCCGTGGTGGGGGAAAATGCTATAGTCAGGTATCAAAGACGACATAAAAGCACATTTGGAAAGTGGTGAAATCATCGGACAAAGTCAGCATGGATTTGTGAAAGGAAAATTATGTCTGACGGATCTCATAGAATTTTTTAAGGATGTAACTAGTAAGTGGATCGAGGAGAACCAGTGGATGTGGTATATTTGGATATTCAAAAGGTTTTTGACAAGGTCCCACACAGGAGATTAGTGTGCAAACTTAAAGCACACGGTATTGGGGGTAAGGTATCGACGTGGATAGAGAATTGGTTGGCAGACAGGAAGCAAAGGGTGGGAACAAACGGGACCTTTTCAGAATGGCAGGCTGTGACTAGTGGGGTACCGCAAGGCTTAATGCTGACACCCTAGTTGTTTACAATATATATTAATGACTTAGACGAGGGAATTAAATGCAGCATCTTCAAGTTTGTGGATGACACGAAACTCGGCGGCACGGTTAGCTGTGAGGAGGATGCTAAAGGGATGCAGGGTGACTTGGATAGGTTAGGTCAGTGGACAAAATCATGGCAGATGCAATTTAATGTGGATAAATGTGAGGTTATCCACTTTGGGGGCAAGAACAGGAAAACAGATTATTATCTGAATGGTGGCCGATTAGGAAAAGGGGAGGTGCAACGAGACCTGGGTGTCATTGTACACCAGTCATTGAAAGTGGGCTTGCAGGTACAGCAGGCGGTGAAAAGGGCAAACGGTATGCTGGCATTCATAGCAAGAGGATTCCAGTACAAGAGCAGGGAGGTACTACTGCAGTTGTACAAGGCCTTGGTGAGCCCACATCTAGAGTATTGCGTGCAGTTTTGGTCCCCTAATATGAGGAAAGACATTCTTGCCACAGAGGGGGTACAAAGAAGATCACCAGATTGATTCTTGGGATGGCAGGACTTTCATATAATGGAATACTGGATCGATTAGGCTTATACTCTCTGGAATTTAGACGATTGAGAGACGATCTGATAGAAACGTATAGACTTCTAAAGGGATTGGACAGGTGAGATGCAGGAAGATTGTTCCCGATGTTGGGGAAGTCCAGAACAAGGGGTCACAGTTTGAGGATAAAGTGGAAGCCTTTTAAGACCAAGGTGAGGAAAAACCTCTTCACACAGAGAGTGGTGAATCTGTGCAATTCTCTGCCACAGGAAACAGTTGAGGACAGTTCGTTGGCTATATTTAAGAGGGAGTTATATAAGGCCCTTGTGGCTAAAGGGATTAGCGGGTATGGAGAGAAGGCAGGTATAGGGTACTGAGTTGGATGATCAGCCATGATCGTACTTAATGGCGGTGCAGGATCGAAGGGCCGAATGGCTTGCTCCTGCACCTATTTTCTATGCTTCCATGTTTCTATGATCCAATCAGTCCCATTTTACCAGGAATTGATAAGGAACTGATGTCCATGCACTCGTTTCTTACTAAATCTGATGTCTTCACAGATACAGGAGTTTAATAACGTCTAAAATGGAACTATGTCATTTTTTTTAGGTAGTGATACATCATTGTCATCTGTATTTTCAACGAAGATAAGTGACTGTTTCTTTAATCGTACAAGCAAAGCTCTAATATACAAACAAACAATCCCTTGAATAATAAATAATGGAGTTTGCCAATGAAAATAATTCACATCAAAAACAAAAACAGCAAAGACCATTATGGATAATGAAGGTTGGAAAATATACGTAGGATATTCGTCAGCCAAAGCAGGTGTTCATATTTCTGGAGAAAAGGACTGGGAAATAATTGTTTCTCTTTGATGAATAAAGATATTGCTTACTATTTTGTCTGCCTCTTCCTTTGATTCAAAACTTTGTTTTTTTTTTTTTCTGCCAGAACTGCTGTTAGGCAATATCTCCTTCCAAAGGACGAGTGCACACAACTGTGGTCACGTTCTGAGGATGTCTCTGTCTTTCCAGCTAATTGCATCGATACTTCGATAAGATGGAGCTTAAAGTATTGTGCAGAATTAATCTTTATGACAAATACTGCTAGGATTTGTTTTAAGTGTAAATGCTAACTTCCACTCCTGCTATCCGTTTTCATGAGAGCCAAGACGAGAAAATGTAAATGTTTTCACAATTTTAATATTGTTGGTGTTGTTGTTGTTTTATACCTATTTAACAGTAACTTCTGTGGGGTTACTGATACTGTCGCCATCTGCAAAGTTTGACCATTGTCTAGTATCGATATATAATAATGTCATGCAAATGTTTGGGTACCCGTAATCAAAATTTCTGTTACTGTGAACAGCTAAGCGAGTAAAAGATGAACTGATTTCAAAAAGTCTTAAAGTTAAAGATGACATATTTTTTAATATTTTAAAGCAAAAAAAAACTTTTTTTTTATTTCCATCTTTTACAGTTTCAAAATAACAAAAAATGGAAAAAGGCCCGAAGCAAAAGTTTGGACACACTGCATGGCAATACTGAGTAAGACCACCTTTTACGATACAAGCGCAAAGCATGATCGATCCACCCCCGTGCTTAGCAGTCGGAAAGGGGTTCTTTTCATGAAATTCTGTACCCTTTTTTCTCCAAACATACCTTTGCTCATTACCTCCAAACAATTCTATTCAAAAGTATCATAGGAACATCTGAACAAGCCTGATGCATTTTGGAAACAAGCCTTGTGGACTAATGAAGTTAAAATATAACTTCCACAATGGACTACTTCAAGAGGCGCAAGCTGAAGGTTTTGCCATGCCCCTCATAGTCCCCTGACCTAAACATCATGAAAACGCTTTTTGTCTCCAGCTAAGAGTCTTCAAATTTTTGTTTGGGGGAATTATCGCCCACTCTTCCTTGCAAACGGTTTTTAGTTCTGTAAGATTCTTGGGCCGTCTTGCCTGCACTGCTCTTTTGAGGTCGATCCACAGATTCTCGATGATGTTTAGGACAGGGGACTATGAAGGCCATGGCAAAACCTTCAGTTTGCGCCTCTTGACGTAGTCCATTGTGGAAGTTCTATTTTAACTTCATCAATCCACATGACTTGTTTCCAAAATGCATCAGGCTTGTTTAGATGTTCCTTTGAACCTTTTGAATAGAACATTTTGCAGCAATAAGCAAAGGTGTGTTTGGAGAAAGAAAGGTGCGGAATTTCATGAAAAGAACCGCTCTCCAACCGTTAAGCACGGGAATTAATCGATCATGCTTTCGACTTGTGTTGCAGCCAATGGCACGGGGAACGTTTACTGGGAGAAGGAAGAATGGATCCAATTAAATACCAGCAAATACTGGAAGCAAACATCACACCGTCTGTAAAAAAGCTGAAGGTGAAGAGGGGATGGCTTCTACAACAGGATAATAAACATAAACACACCTCAAAACCACAATGGACTACCTCAAGAGGCGCAAGCTGATGGTTTTGCCATGGCCCTCACAGTCCACTGACCTAAACATCATCGAGAATCTGCGAATAGACTTCAAAAGAGCAGCGCATGCAAGGCGGCCCAAGAATCTCACAGAACTAGAAGCCTTTTGCAAGGAAGAATTGGCGGAAATCCCGCAAACAAGAATTGAAAGACTTTTAGCTGGCTACAAAAAGCGTTTACGAGCTGTGACACTTGCCAAAGGGGATGTTACTAAGTACCGCCATGCAGGGTGCCCAAATATTTGCTTCGGGCCCTTTCCCTTTTTGTTATTTTGAAACTTTAAGAGATCGAAATAAATAAAAAAAAAATATTGCTTAAAATATTAAAGGAATGTGTCGTCTTTAACGTTATGCCTTTTGGAAATCATTTCATCTTTTACTCGCTTAACTATTCACAGTAACAGAAATTTTGACCACTGTATTTGATTACTTGGGATGAACATCAGTAGCGTTTTCAATTTCATAATTTAATTCGCAGCTTACCTACATGGTCCTCAATGAGGGCAAGTCTTCGCTGTTGTCGAGCGTGCGCGACTCCGCCATGGACAAACCCAAACCCCAGCTTCGTAAAAAACAGTGATACAAATGTTTCAACAGAAACTACTTAGACATCATCCCTGGGAGAGGAAGGAACTTTCCTAAGAGGATGTATGAAATTGTGTGGCGAAAACCTAAAGCCCGAAACACAACATCAAATGCAACAAAATCATTCACAGGGGAACTGGTCAGCTGCTGTCGGCGACTTGTGCTCCAATGTAGGTGAAGGAGCTTAAAGAGAGTAAGAAGAGCATATTCAAGTAAAATGGTTGCAATTCAGCTCGACAGGCTTCGCCAACAATACAAGCTGTATTTCATTTTTGAGATGGTGAATTTAAAAAAAATGATTATTATCATTTTGTTTGATACTTCTCCACGTAACTTTTCCAGTCATAACCAAAATGTGCTTTTCAGAAAGTGTGAAAACGGAGGGAACTTCTGCCGTTCATATTTGCCTGGATTTCTTTTTCCTATAACGCGTCATTCATTCACAGTTCAGATTTCCTTTCCTTGACCTGTATCTGCACTACATATCTGTGGTATCTATATGCAACAAAATTTAATTGGCTTAACAGATGAAAACTGTATTTATCAGCAGGTAAAGCTCCTAACTATGGGGAACTCGTCGTTTTATACGCCGTGGACACCGCTTTGGAAGCCACTGTCCTAACTCCATCCAATCATCACCTTGTGAATGGAAAATCACATTACATTAAATATTTTATGATAGAACTCATATCTGTGCAACATAAATACGAAAAAAAAGAACTCCGTGCCGTACTGTCAATGAGCATCTGTCTGGATGAGCAAATTATAATATGAATCATTTCATGTTAAAGCAGCAGCGCAGAAAAAAAACACAATAAAAATATGTTCTCTGAGAATTTCGCTCGTGTTTCTACTGGTAATTATCGGATAAACACTGAAAATTCTTAGCGCCACATTTGTCTCATACTTTCATCAACCATAAAAGATGAAAAGTGAAATAAGGCTAGAGATCAGCCGCTTAATTTTATTCACTCCTTGCCCTTTCCTTCGTCAAACCTGCACCTACCGCATGGGACTGAAATTCCCATTCATTGGGGTAGTGTGCACACAATTGAAGACAGATTGTTTCACAGCGAAACTAATGCAGTTTCCAGAGACTATAGTACCACTAATACCGTCGCATCGGCTTCCCCCATCGCTCAGTCTCAAAGACCAAATTTCAGCTACGATACCGAAGAAGATAGATAAAACAGTTAATATCAAGGAAAAGTATCCACAACATTTTTTTTTCAGATATTATTGCAGAGTTTGTTTTATACACTAATTTTCCCACATGTTACTTCGGTTGCCAGCAAAGTCAGTAAAGGTTGTCAGTCCTTTTGAGCTATAAATCTATATCCTTACCGTTTCTCAGAAACTGGAATTATGAGGCATACAATTTAAAATTTGAACATATTGATAAATAGTGAATGGTTACGTATTCGGATCCCTAACCAAATCTACATTGTTGGCGCCGGCGGCTCTTTCGTAAATCTCTTTATTTTGTTACTGAACATTCAGTACAGCCAACCTAGGAGCGAGTTGCAACTTCTCTTTGCGAGTGGCGAAAGAAAAGCACACACAAAGAAAAAATGCGACTGATTTTCTTTCCTTTGGAGCGAAGCAGAACAACATAGGAATTGACCGAGGTGTACAAGATGTTAACAGCCTTAAGTAGTGTGGATAGACAGAGATTTTTCCCAACGGTCAAAATGGAGAATACATGCAGGCATCACTTTACGGTAAATCGAGGAATGTATAGGTAAAAAAAAAAACATCAGAGCTGAGTTCTTTACACAGAGAGCCCAGTCGTGCGCATGGAACGGCCTGCTACTGCTGCCGAAAGAGGCAGATACAGTAGGAACATTTAAAGAATACACGGATGATATTAAAACAATGAAAAGTTGTGTAGTCGGGAAGGATTGGACTGATATTAGAGGGGGTTAAAGAGGCGGTGATACATAATACGTAGAATGAATTGTCTTTTTCTAAGTTACAAGTATTCTAAATTCATAGTAACAATGCCGGGGTTTGCTCTTAGTCACCCAATTTAAATGGGTCACTTCATTTCTTATTGTCGCTGGACAACTCATTAATAAAATATATAACACAGTTATTCTCTGCACAGATATTATATTTCTATATTTGTAAAATTTTACATAGTGCCAAAGACAGCTATACTGATAAATAAATTGTCATCCTCCTGCAGTCTTTTGCACAATTATTCTCCAATTTATGAATTATTCCCTATATACTTAAATGCAGTCCATTTATAGTACAACGAATATGGTCTTATGGCATGCATCTGCGAAATTAAGAAGTGTCAACGATTTTCTTAATCTCAGTCAGATATGGTCACCAGTAAACCATTTGTTAAATTACTTAACACGTTACCGTTGTGCAAATTTCTACGACCAAAAAGCAGTTTGTTTCTGTCCGACATTATTCGTGACTCACCAGAGCAGGCGAGCCCAGCGTCCTTCGCATATGAACAGTTAATCTGACCCCAGGCTGAGACTGGACAGTCGGTTAGTCGGAACTCGTTCCCCAGACAACGGTAGTAATCCTTCCACAATGGCCCTCTTCCTTCGCTAATGTTAACACTTCTAGGAGTTGCACTTACTGCCCCGCACTGTAGTTGTTCACAGACCACGGCAGCATCTGCCAGGCTAAAGGATTCATCACAAAGTGTCCCCCACTTGTCTCCGTGCAGGACTTCCACACGGCCAGAGCATCTGCTCTTCCCATCAACCAAGCGTGGTCCATGCTTCCCTGTTTTAGATATAATTAAAGGTAGTTAAGTTCTCTCAATAGAAAGAGTAAAATAATAAAATGGAGAAATTGTTTCATTTTCCACGGTCTCCACATGACTGTCTGACAATTCTTTCTCTACATGAAGATTCATCGAAATGGAACGCATTGAGTAGTGCAATGCAGATATCTTCTTCACCTCATTGAATCAGAAAATACTGTTTCCAATACATTATGAGAAAATCTGCAGATGCTGGAAATCCAAGCAATACACACAGGATGCCGTAGGAACTCAGCAGGCCAGCAGCTCAATGGAAAAGAGTACATTCGACATTTCGGGCGGAGTCTCTAGATTAGGACAGGGAAACAAAGGATGAGGATTCAGAGTAAGAAAGTGCGGGAAGGATGAACCACAAGGTGATAGGAGCAACCGGGGTGTGGGGGGAGGCTGATGTAAAGATCTTGAAAAATGACTGGACACAGGGCTAGAGAAAGTTGAGCTCTGATTGCCGAGGACAGAGGGTTATAGAGGAAAGAAAAAGGGGTGGCAATCACCCGAGGGATGTAAGGAGATAAAGGGAGAGAGCGTATTGCAAATGGTGAACGGTGATAGAAAGGAGGGGGCACTATTGGAAGTTTGGGAAAAATCGATATTCATGCCATCAAGTTGGGGCTACCCAGCCGGAATATATGGCGTTGCTCCTCCAACCTGAGTGTGGCTTCATCGCGGCAGCAGAAAGAGGCTCATGTCAGAATGGGAATAGGGAGTGGAATTAAAATTAACGGCCACTGGGAGACCATTTTTTTTTGGAAGAACGGATTGTACATGCTCGGTGAAATGGTCACCCGATCGATTCCACGTCTTATTGATAAACAGCAGGCCACATCGGAAGCACCGAATACAGTAGATGACACCAACGTTCTCACAGGTGAAGTGTTGCCTCACCTGGAAATACTGTTTGGGGCCCTGAATGACAATGGGTGTGTAGATATAAGGGCAGGTGTCGTACTTGTTCCACTTGAAAGGATAAATGCCAGGTGGGAGATTAGTAGGGAGGGACAAAGGGTCAAGGGAGTCTTTCAGACCAAACTGCCATGTGGAACATTATCAAAGGCTTTGCTGAAGTCCAGTGTACTAAATCCGCAGCCCTACCCTCATCTTAAAAAAAAACCTTTAAATGTTTCGTTAAACGCTATTTTCCATAGACAACACCATTCTGACTACAAATCAGACTCTGTTGATGAATAGTTGGTAGATCCTGGTCATTAGAGTATCTTCCAGTAACTTCTCCAGCTCTGGTTCTCAGGTTGAATGGCCTGTCCTGGGAAAGTTATTTCGAGATTGAAGACCTTATCATATAGGGAGCTTTTGATGGTTCTGGGCCTGTGCTCACTGGAATTCTGACACAAGTGAAAGCGATATTGAACGTTCTCGACAGAGTCGGTGTAGAGAGGATGTTTACTATGGTCTGATAGCCGAAGACCAGAGGACAATGCCTTGGAATAGAGGGGTGTCTTTTTAGAACGAAGATGAGAGAGAATTTCTTTAGCTACAGAGTGGGCTTCGTTGCTTCAGGCAACTGTGAAGTTCAGCTCTTCGGCTGTAATTAAGGTAGAGCTTGACAAATTCCCCATTAGTGAGAACATGAAGGGTTATCGGGAGAAAGCAGGGGGTTAGGGCTAAAAGGTAAAATGGATCAGACATGATGAAATGGGAAAGCAGATACGATGGAACGAATGGCCTATTTCGGCTCCTATATCTACTGGTCTTTTCTTATGGTTTTACAAAGACGCCATCAATATTCTCCGGCTTGAACTTAATTTGCAGGGAATTCATAAGGTATTTTGTTTTTGATTAACGACTATGTTATTGGCTTCTCATCCTTTGCCTCTATGCATGATCAATGTGGAAATTTATTCTGTTCGGTTCTGCAGCAGGAAACTCCGATGGTAATGGCACAGAGTGTTTCGACATAATTGCATTCAGCACTATGGTAGTCGATAGAAGCTTGGAAATGAAGTAACATAAACAATGTCTTCAGTTTTTGACATATTCGGGATAACGTATCTTGTGTGGTTCGTTTTCCAAGAAAAGAGTAACCTCTTCAACATTCTCCAAGCATCTGAATATTAACTATTACCCAAAATAAATTATTTTTATTCCTTTGTCGCAGTAGTGATGAAAGACAACGGTTTAGCTGTTAAATGGCTTTGTCTCAAAACAGTAACACAAATTGCTGGAGGAACTCTGCGATCCAGCCAGCATCTATGGAAAAAGAGTAAACATGCGACGTTTCTGGCCATGACCCTACGTGTATTTTTGCGTGTACTCGTTTGATTTCAGGAATCTGCAGATGTTATCTTCTTTGGACTTTAGCGTTCAATCTGTTTCAAGCCGTTGTCAGCATTTTATTAGAATTTAATATATTTAGTTTTATTTGAACTATTTTATTGTTTTCTAATTTGAATTCAGTAGCCGTGAAAGTAATGTTAAAGCAATACAAGATAGTTAGAAAACACTTGGAGTACTGTGTTCATCGCAGGTCACTTCTTTGAACATAGAACATAGAAACCCCACGGCACAATACAGCCCATTGGGCCCACTAAGCTGTGCCGAGCATGCCCTTACTTTAGATATTACCTAGTGTACCCATAGCCCTCTATTTACTAAACTCCATGTACCTATCCAGGACTCGTTTAAAACACCCTATCGAAACCGCCTCCACCACGGTCGCCGACAGCCCATTCCATGCACTCACCATGCGTGAAAAGATTACCCTTGACATCTCCTCTGTACCTACCTCCAAGCACTTTAAAACTGTGACCACTCGTGTTAGCCATTTCGGCTCGGGAAAAAATCCTCTGACTATCCACACGATCAATGCATCTCATCATCTTATACACACTATATTACTACAGGGAGGATGTGGCTATAATAGAGAGAGTGCAGTGTAGATTTACATGGATGCTGCTTGGATTGGAGATAATGGCTTATGAGAAGAGGTTGAGTGAACTTATCGGTTTCTCCTTGAAGCGACCGAGGATAAGAGGGGATCTGACAGAGGTGTATAAGACAAAGAAAGGCATTGATCATGTGGATACCCAGACTTTTTTTTTTGCCCCAGGGTTGTAATGGGTAGCACTAGGGGGCATAGTCTTAAGGTGCTTGGAAGTGGTAATGGAAGATGTCAGAGGTGATATTTTCACATCAAGCGTGCTGGATAAAGCGGAAAGCACTGCCTGCGATGGTTGTAGGAGCAGATACAATACGGTATTTTAAGAGATTCTCAGATGGGTACACAGAGCTTAGGAAAATAGAGGGCTATGCGGTAGGAACATTCTAGGCAGCTTCTGGAGTCGATAACATGGTCGGCATAACATTCCAGGTCGAAGGGCATGCAATTTCTATCGATTTTTAAGTTTATGTTCTATTACGATATGGTTTCTGATTTTACCTGAATGATGTTTTCTGAAACTATCGCCATGTGCTTCCCGTTCGATTTCAGAGTGCTGCCTGAACATCCTACTTCCCTACAAACCTATAAAATCACAACATAATTTTGAGTACTTATCTTCATGCATTTTACTTGCATTCGTTTCTAAACGTTATGCTGCCTGTCGTATGTTCCACCATTTCGTCCGTCCATAAGCTCCGCTGGACATTCTCCCTCTTCCGTGGTCCAATACTCCTTTTTTTTGTGCAGCTCACCAGTCATTAATAAAATCGGTGAATAATCCCTTAAAGGCATCCGTTAGTCTTGCGAAACCATGGATCTGCGGCTGGAAAATCTTCACTCTCTAGGGCGCAGACCTGGGCAAGGTTGTATGGAAGACCAACAGTTGCCCATGCTGCAAGTCTCCCCTCTCCACGACACCAACGTTGTTCAAGGGAAGGGCATTGGGACCCATACAGCTTGGCACCAATGTCGTCGCAGAGCAATGTGTGATTAAATGCCTTGCTCAAGGACACAACACTTTGCCTTGGCTGGGGCTCGAACTCAGGACCTTCAGGTCGCTAGTCTCAACCACTTGGCCACGTGCCCAACACTGGAATAAACCCAAAGTACTGTGTTAATATGCGAACTCATTGTTCAATGCCATCGTAATTTATCAGCCTATTGGTCAAGTTTTGATAGGAGATTACTTTTTTCATCCATTCTATAGTTTCCAATTATAGGTATTCTAAATTTCCTCCTTCAGAACCTCACACTGAACTCAATCATTAATATTGTCTTTTTGTAAATCCTTCAATTGTCTCTACCCACCCCCCACCCCACTTTACTGTCGGTCAAATTCAAAAGAAAATAATATGGAATGATACTGCACTAATGCAACTTAGGAGACGTTATTTGGAAGAATTATTGATCAGTGAATTTTGCCTTCAAAATACAATGAATGCATAACATTTATTTATTTATTTCTGAAGCCCGGCACTCACCAGAACAGGTCAGACCGACATCATTCTTGTGGTTGCAATAATCAGTTTTTGAGTAATACGGGCAGTCGCATAGGCTCAACTCATTACCATGACATTCAAGGATTCTGTCCCATACAGGCTCTTCTCCCTCTCCAAAATAAGCTTCCCTTAGCACAGAAACAGCGACTCCGCATTGAAATTGATTGCACACCACATTGGCATTATTTATATCCCAGTGCAGATCACAAACTGTTCCCCATTTTTCACCAAACTGCACTTCCAGTCTTCCCGAACATTCGTCATTTCCGGACACTAATCTTGCAGTTCTGTGACCTGAGAAAGATGTGAAGAACAAACATGGCAAAGAAAATTATAACAATGTACAGTCAAATCATATTACATTCAGCATATATCATGGTCAGAAATCGTTGGGTTTCAATCTGTTATCCGAGGGTTAACCTGGTTTTCCACCACCAGAATGCACCATATTCATTCAGATCTGGTGAACTAGTCTTTACTGAACCTTTTGCACACCCATGTCGCAAGCTAATTGTGTGTGCAAAGAAAACAGCCGGTAATAATAATGGATCATGAATAAGTTTAGAAACAGTCTTTTGATCCCAAGTGCATACTCTATGTTCGTCTTTCAGTCGACATTATCGAAATTTATATCGGGATATCAGAGCACCAATATATATATATATATATATATATATATATTTATCTAATTCCTCATTAATTAAGGCCAAATAATTGATCGTGCACTAAACACGGTCCTTTGCGTTCGACAACACCCTCAATAAGCCTTGCATGGGGTACCTTATCAAATGCCTTGCTGAAATTTCATATACACTACATCTACTACTCTTCCTTTATCGATGTGCTTAGGCAAATCTTCAAAAAATTCAATCGGGCCTGTAAGGCATGACCTGCCCTTGACAAATCCATTCTGACTACTCCTAATCATATTAAAAATAGGCATCCATTAGTCTCGTGAGACCATGGATTTGCGCCTTGGTAGGTTTCCAGGACGCAGGCCTGGGCAAGGTTGTATGGAAGACCGGCAGTTGCCCATGCTGCAAGTCTTTCCTCTCCACGCCACCGATGTTGTCCAAGGAAAGGGCATTAAGACCTATATAGCTTGGCAACAGTGTCGTCTCAGAGCAATATGTGGTTAAGTGCCTTGCTCAAGGGCTCAACATGCTGCCGCCGCCAAATCTAGAACTAGCGACCCGCAGATCACTAGACGAACGCCTTAACCACTTGGTCACGCGCCAACACCCTAATCATATTATATCTCTCCAAATATTCATAAATACTGCCTCTCTGGATCTTCTCCATCAACTTACCAAATACTTCTAAAGGACCGGTGAAGGAACATTTACCGAGGTACTTGTATAGAAAATGTTTGGAGGGCGATAGGACAGGACTGTTTCCGTGCCATATTACGCTATTAATCATCGGAGGAAATGCTGCATGCTGGAACAAATAAAAACAAACTATGGAGGAACTGAGCGCGACAATAAACATCCGTGTGGGAAAGAAATGCTCGAAATTTCTGGGGTGGATCTGTGCAGGCCTAACGACATGGTTTTCTCTTACGCCACAAATGTTACTCGACTCTTTCGAGTAGTTTAGCTGACAGTGGACTATATATGCACTTGGTGACATTTAATTAACATCACAGTAGGAATACGATAACAGAAAAATGGTTTTCCAACCTAACGGGAATAATCCCGATATAAATTGAATTTAGTTCTACATCACAAGCGAAGAGTGGTCGGTCCCGGTTATTTGCTTTCGGAGTCATCCGGGACGGCATCAAAGTGGCGGGACCACAGATATAAATGCCTGGTATTTACCTGTGCAAGTAATGCCGACATCGGATAAATGTGGGTGGCCATGGTAAGACCAATCATAGACTCTACACTCCCACAGAGTGTCCTCACTCCCGCCGCACCTCATATTGGATTGTAAAACGGGTCC
Organism: Mobula birostris; assembly: GCF_030028105.1. Classification (NCBI taxonomy): domain Eukaryota; kingdom Metazoa; phylum Chordata; class Chondrichthyes; order Myliobatiformes; family Myliobatidae; genus Mobula; species Mobula birostris. The sequence goes on from NC_092377.1 coordinate 145,490,429, forward strand.
GGATCCTTGCCCAAAGTGAGCATCGCCCAGAATTTTCTGCGCGGCGCCGCAGTCCAGCTGCCGACATGCCACAGCCGTAGCACGCTCGTTCCACTGCTGACTTCTCACAGTCCACCAGTTTCCCTTGTAGAGAATCTCTACTCTCCCGGCGCATCGACTGCCACCATTCACCAATCTTAACGTTGGGCTTTCTGAAAAAAAACAATATGAGAAAATAAAATATCAAAAGTCAGCGACAATTTAAGCCTCTTCAAACATTAAAATTCTTCATGAACGATGTGATGATCAACAGGGAGTTCAGGCTGTGGCAAACCCCGAATAAGCTGCATAATATAACGAAGTTAGTCAATGAGCTAGGCAACGTCTGGATAACCGAGTGTCAACCGGTCATTCTACGGGAAGAAATGGGTATCTCCAAGGAAAACAAGATGATCTGCTTCAATGTTCCCTCTAATTTGTTTTAGAGATTTGCGGACCTACCAGTGCTCTAATAAGAAAAGTTTTACACACCCTTATAACTGTACACTATTTATTTTTTTAAATGTAAAAACAAAATCCAGCTCAGCGGCAACTAAGTCTAACTGCGCGGCAGCGCACTCACAGAGCTTATAGGGAACATTGAATCGTTTTTACTCTTCAGATGGACTGCTCTTTCCGTGCCTCCGCTGTACTTAGCCCTCATCAATCGTGTAATCGAACACAAACATTAATGGAGGCGTAGAAATTTTCTACAGAAAGAGTCGAACTGAGCCGCCACGTGAAGTCAGCTCAGTACTAAAAGGATGGAATGAAAAATGGGAAGCTTTTTTTTTTACTTTCAGGAAGTAATAAAGTCAACGGAAGCTCTTTCTCTGCTGACTGCCCTGTATGAATTTGGTCCTTGTCTTTCCATGAGAACAGCAGACGTCTCTCATCCAGATACTCTTTAACAGTTAGTATCAACAACCCAGACCAACATTCAGTGAAAATTAAGCGACATTACCTGACTGCTCGGTCTGAGAATGCTCTGGACGGCCTGAAATGAGAAATATGCGATTAGATTTCTCTTTGGAGTTGCAGGGGTGGTACACTTAAGGATTAGCAGGTCATGGTAAGAGGGATATGAAATTAATATGCGATCAAAGGTAAAAACACCCGCATCCCCCATCTTGACCCCACCCCTACATCCTCCTCCCTCCCACGCTCAGTCCCGACCTCCGAGCTCTTTGTTTCGCTGCATTGCTTGATTTTGTGGCTCTGAAGACTCCGCTGCGATTCTCACAATAAATTTAAATTCAGAAGCAAAACAACATGATATTTTGCCTTTGGCAGACTCATGCAGTAGATCACACCGCTCCCTGCCGCTTATGTATTTCCGGATATTACAAATTACCACTTGTTATTACTTCCACTAAACCTGCGAACACTCTCACTGCTTAACATTGCCTTCTGCGTAACAAATAACCTGATTGCGGATTAATGAGGTTACTTGCCCAAAAACAAACCTGCTCTCCACTCTCTCCTTTTAGGCACGAAAACGTTCATCTGCCTATTCAAATTCGTTTGTGGATTTTGATAGAATGATATTCTAATGCTGATAAATGTTTTTTTTTTTTTTGTTAATACAGTGGGTTACGCACCTAAAACGGATTACTGTGTGCCCCCAGTCCGACTGCTCCGAACAACTCTGCTCAAGTAACAGGAACTGTCTGACGCATTGCTATGTTCATGTGATCCATTTTAACAAGTATAATCTGCATGATTATATTCATAAATTCAAGGCCACCGTTATAATTTGTGAATGGTTTTCACACCATTTCCTCTGGGCCAGTTCAAACACACTCTTCAACTTATATCAGAATAAGAATCAGGTTTATTATCACCGAGATATGTCGTGAAATGTGTTAACTTAACAGCAGCAGCTCAATGCAGTTCTCCATATAGAAGAAAAATAAATAAAACAATAATAGTAGTAGTAGTGATGATGATAATAATAATAATAATAATAATAATAATAAATCAATTACAGTATACGTATATTGAATAGATTAAAAATGTAAAAAACAGAAAATATATATATATATATTTAAAAAGTGAGGTGGTGTTCAAAGGGGTTAATGTCCACTAAGGAAACGGATAACAGACGTTCCTGCATTTCTGAGAGCGTGTGTTCAGCATTTTGTACCTCTTAGCTGATGGTAACGGTGAGAAAATGGCATACCATGGGAGCTGGAGGTCCTTAACAATGGGCGCTGCCTTTCTGGAGATGTCCTGGGTGTTTTGTAAACTAGTACACAAGATGAAGCCGATTAAGTTATGAACCCTCTGTAGCTTCTTCCGATCCTGTGCACCAGCCACTCCCCACCCTCTCCAAGTCCCATACCAGACTTTGATGCAGCCTCTCAGGATGCTCTCCACGGCACATCTATAGGCGTGTTTGAGTGTGTTTTTGTTTGTCATACCAAGTCTCTTCAAACTCGGAATGAAGTATAGTCGCTGTCCTGCCTTCTTTATAACTGCATCCATATGTTGGGACCAGGTTATGTTCTTAGAGATCTTGACAACCAGGAACTTGAAATTGCTCACTCTCTCCACATCTGATCCCTTGATGAGGATTGGTATGTGTTCCTGCATCTTAACCTTCCTGAAGTCCACATTCAGCTCTTTCGTCTTACTGACGTTGAGTGTCATGTTGTTGCTGCGACGCCACTAAACAAGTTGGCATGTCTCGTTCCTGTATGCCCTCTCGACACCACCTGTGATTCTACCAAAATTGATCGTAGCATCAGCAAATTTTAGATGGTATTTTAGCTATGCCTAGCCACACATTTATGCGTACAGAGAGAGTAGAGCAGTGGGCTAAGCACACACTCCTGAATTGCACCAGTGTTCATCATCAACGAGGAGGAGATGTCCTCGCTAATCCGCACAGATTGTCGTTTTCCGATTAGAAAGTCGAGGATCCAACCGTATGTCACTGATTGTTTTGAACTACATGTGACAATTAAGTAAAGAAAATCATTTCTTTATTTTTTGTAACAGTTGAAGCATTTTCATGTCGTTTAAAACTCATCGCTGTGTATTGAAGAAAATGTTTTATTTCTTAGCGGATGATAAACTAGGAAAGCTATCAAACTCTCTAATCGACGTACATTTCCGAAGAAAAATCTGTTTCGTTCTTCTACTCATTGTTTTCCTTCATCCTGCACTTATTACATCTCACGAAATCCCGCGAACTGCCATGAGCATTGTCTTTAGGGTTCCACCAAGCAATTGTTCATGGTATCCAATTAAACAACTAAATAGCAAGCCATCGTATGTGGGAAGGTATCAGAGTACCTGGAGAAACAGCCGAGCTTACAGGGAAACATCCGCTGCACATCTCGCAGATATCACCGTCGGGTAGACACAAGTATGCGTCTCTACAAGTACACAGTTGCAGCACGACGCATTATTAAGTAAAGAGTACTTCTAGTATGTTGCATTAATAGGGACACTGCCCTCTGGCACAGGTAATCGGCGTTCAGTTCTCAACTCAAGTTCACCCTGTGTGGATTAGCATGAAATCCATTTGAAACTCGGGCTTTGCCCACTTCCCTGATAGAGTTCAAGTTTAAGTTAACTGGGATCTCCCATAAGACATAGGAGCAGAATTAGGATATTTGGCCCATCGAGTGTGTTCCTCCATTTCATCAAATTCCTCTTAGCCCCAGTCTCTTGCCATTTCCCTACATCCCTTCATGCCCTGACCAATGAATAATATAATAAGCTGTGTCTGTAATATACCTAACGACTTTGCTTCCGCAGCTGCATGTGACAAAGAATTCCATAGATTCCCCATTCTCTGGTAAAATAGATTTCACTTCATATCCGTTTTAAAAGAACGTCCCTATATTCTGAGGCTGTATCGTCTGGTCTTTGACTTTCCCACGACTGGAAACATCCTCAGTTCATCCAGTCCATCAAGGCCTTTCTGTACTTGACAATTTTCAATTAGGTCAGAGCACTTTCTTCTGTATTATAGTGAGCGCACGCTCAGAGCCATCAAATCAGTTCAATCTCGGAATGTTTTTAAACCTCCTTAGAAACCTTTGAAGCTTCAGCATATCCTTTCGAAGATAAAGAGCCCAGGAATGCTCACAATACTCCAAGTAAAGCATCGCCTTTGCTGTATAAATGCTCATCATTAGATCGTTGCTTTTATATTCTAGTCCTCTTGAAATGTATGCTACTATAGCAGTTGCCTTCCTCACCACATACTCAGCCTGCAAATTCACCTTCTGCGCCTCCATTATTTTTCCGTATTTTCTTTTCATTTAGAAAATAGTCAGCCTTTGCATTTCATCTAGCAAATTTCACGAGTTATACACTTCCCGATACATAATTCCATTTGCCATATCTTTGCCCATTCTTGTCATCCCCAGAAGACCTTCTGTAGCCTCTCTACTTCCTGAAAACTACCTGCCTCACCAACTATATTCATATCATCTGCAAACTACAATAAAACTATCAATACCATCATGCAAATTATTGGCAGTAAACGTAAAAATAAACGGACCCAAGACAATCCCCTGTGGAATACCAAAGTCCCTGGCAGCCAGCCATACAATGTTGCCGTTATTTCTACACTTTGCCTCCTGTCGATCAGCCATTGCTTTCTCCATGCTAAATTATTTCCTGTAAATCCTTGAAATCCTAATTTGTATGCAACCTCCAGTGTGGCATCTTGCCAAAGGCCATTTAAAAATCCGAATACACAACATCAACGTTTCTCCTTTATCTATCCAGCTTGTTAGTTCTACAAAGAGTTCCAATAGATTTGTAGGGCAAGATTTTCTCTTGATGAACTATGCTTACTGCCGCCTATTTTATTATATGTTTTCAATTACCTTGAAACGTCAACCTTAATAATGGAAACGAACATCTTCCCAACCACTGAGAACAGCTAAGAGCCGTAAAGTTTCCTATCTTCCGCTTCTATCCTTTTTTTGAAACATGGAGTGACTTTTGCATTGGACCGGTCTTCCAGAATGTTGCCAGAGTCTCGCTATCGTTGAATGATCATTACTAATGCCTCCACAGTCCCTTCAGCCATCTCTTTCTTATTCCTTTCCTCCTCAGTGGGATATATTTCTTCTGTGTCTTCTGAATTGCTTCCAGAAATGTCAGATCTTTATACTCTACCGGCCGCCATGCCAGTGTTATTTTCCAATTAAATCTGGCCATCTACTCTCATGCTTCTGTAATTCCCTTTACTCCACTGTAATACTGATTCATTTGATCTTAACTCCTCCTTCTCAAAGTTCAGGTTTAGTTCGGCCATATTATGATCACTTCTCCCCGAGGATTCTTTTTCTTCATGCTCGCTGATAAAACTCCAGTTCCTCGCACAAAACACATTCCTGAATAGCTGATCACTAAGTGGGCTCAATTATGACCTGCTCTGAAAAAAAAAAACCCTCTCGTAGGCACAAGATAAATCTTCCCTACTGGATTCCAGCACAAACGAAATTTTCCCAATCTACCTGCATATTGAAATAACCCATGACCATGGTAACTTTATCTTTTTATCACGTATTTTCTACCTCCCCTTAAAATTTGTAAGTCACATCCTTATCACGAATCTCAATGCAGCTCTCATCAGGGTCATTTTGCCCTTGCAGATCCTTAGCTCTATCCTCAATAAGTTAACATCTTCCGATCCGATATCAGCGCTTTCTAATGCTTGATTTCCTGTTTTATCATCAGAGCCACGTCGCCGTCTCTGCCCTCCTGCCTATCCTTACAATATGTAATTTTGGACATTTAACTCCCAGTTATAATCTTCATTCATCCATGATTCTGGGAGGCCTACAATACCAGACCTGTGAAACTGAAATTGTGCTGCAAGTTCATTGAACTGATTCTACATGCTGACCGCATCCAAATATGATACCTTCAGTGCTGTCTTTACCCTCCCGATTTTGTCCAGCTTTTAAGTCCCAACTCATCCTGTGTTCTGCAATTTTGCCCTATCAACAGCTTCTTCTCACGACATATTGCTTCTATTTGTAAACCATCATCAATACTATAATCGGATTTTTGTGTGTATTTCCTTGCATTGAAATAAACGTGGCTCAGGACACCAGTGGCACCACATTCAACTTCTTGATTGCAAATTTTGTCTGAGGTCATATAAACATATCACACCACAACAACTCCACTAACTCTTCCAATATTCAGGCTGCCACCCCACTGCAATTCTAGTTTAAGGCCTAATCGTTCCCGCTAGGTTATTAACACCCTCCTGTTCAAAGTAAGCTGTCCCTTCTGTACAGTCCGATTTTCTCTGGAAGAGAGCCCCATGATCCAAATATCACATGCCCTCCTTCCAACACAAATTCATTAGCAATGTAATAATTTTTTAATATTCACAGTTCTGACCTCACTTATACGTGGTACGGATAGCCTCCCTGAGATCACAAACCAAGAGGTTCTGCCCATTAACTGAACACCTAACTCACTGAAATCTCTATGTAGAAATTCGTTACTTGTCCTACCTATGTAATTGGTACTTATATGAACCACCACTTGTGGTTGTTCGGCGTCCCACTTAAGAATGCTGAGGACTCAATCGAAGCTATCCCAGACTCCGGCACCCGGGAGGCAATATACCACCCGGTATGTTGGTGATATGGGGTATCAATGGGTGGAGATTTAGAACGAAGGAAAACTTAAAATAAGATTCAATTGTAGGTTAGTGTTTCACACTCGGCACAGACTAGAAGTCTGGAGGGAGCGATTGTGTATGGGTAACTATATAGCCCTACTTTCCGAGAGAGAAATTAAGTCATCATTATTTCCATCGAGAAATAACACGAAATAATTTGCTTTCATTTAAAGGGTCGACGAAAGAGTATACTTAAATGTTAACGAATACTGAAAATTATGCAAAATCTATCAATATTCAGTTTGTATAGTTATTAGCTTATTCAGAAATTCTGAACAAAATTAGTATTACATTCATTTTTTCAATACATAGCAAACAGTTATTCAGAAAACCAGATTAAAGTCAAGAACATGCGGCAGATTAGGATGTATCTACGTCAAGAGAATCAGAGACATTTTACTTCGTTAATTTCCTTTGCCCTTCACTGCACCCTGATGTTCTCCTGTTTTGCTTTCCGTTATACGGCAGTAACGCATTAAACGCTTTACATAACGTAAAAGGAGATAAAGAAAACATTTTCCCATTAAAGATTGCACTATAAGTTTAACCTGGACAAGAAAAGGAATGTAGAGTTCAAAATGTTAAGATCAGCAAATTCTCTCATACCTACAATATAACAAGAAAATGCTTGGAGCTTTTCTCCGGCCGCAAAAAAATGCAAAATACTAAATATCATTTAATTGAAGATACTAATCAAACTGATAGTATTACAGAATAATTTCAATAATGTAAAATATGAAAATAATTTCCAAATGCTGAGACTAAATCCACTAGATAAACTTGTTCACCTGATTGTGCAAAATAGTGTTTTGAAAGAACTGATAATTACCAGCGATAGGAATGAGTATCAGCGTTAAACAAGAGCAGCAGCTGTAACTTTGGTTGCTGCTCGCATTCACTTATACACTGTGAATTCTGGTTCGCCGTTTCCGAAGTGCAACCACTTTCCAACATCGATTATTAATTTGTTTAGAATATAAGACGACAGCACCGGACTGTTTTCTAAAACGAGAATTTTCGAGCCGAAACAATTAATCTACCTTTCGCTGCACTTTTGTAGTAAAGTATTTGACAGAAACTCAATGGGAAATCCATTTAATTAATAGAAGCGCTAATACTGCAAATGATAGAAATGAAAATTTGCTTCCAGAAGGGAAACAAAAACTGCAAATTCTATAACAAATTTCAGCGCAGCATATCCGTCGTCATATCTTGGAAACAATTCGGCCTATTCCTGATCTATTCAACCAGTACGCTGCAAATTTTGAAGTACATGAAACATTGATTTCGTCGGGAAATTTGCAGGGCGACAGATATGTTCCTCTCCTTTTTTTTTCTACTATATCAACATTGATGTATCAAAAAGTTAGAAGTGGAAGAGGAACTTTTATTTACTGTTTTACGTTCCATCTCACTCAATTTTCTGTAACAGTGTTATGAAATTACGCGACATTGGACATTAATGATAATGAGCATATCAATAGATCATCTAATATTTTCAATTTTCTTAAATAACTCACAATTCCAGATCTTCAACTCCATCAGTGCCAAGATAATCAATGGTAATCTCTCGGTCGTCATTTCAAGCTATCGGACCTGTATGTTGAACGAATAGGCACATCAGTAACTGAATAACTGCTCTGAAAGCAAGTTCTTTGACAAGGTTTTTGAGTATTCAATATTTCTCTTACAGCATCCAATAGTTTTTCACTCAGTTGACGCGTGAATTGCAGTTTGCTGAAACGCACCAATGGGAAAGGACTTGCCCATTAATGGAATTGATGCGTTCATCTTCTGAGGAAGCAATGAGCTGAGATAATCTGAAAAGGCAATGATACAACGACGCGGTCTCTACATCCTAAAGAAAAAACAGCAGTCATAGAAGCTAACTGCACAGGAGTATGTTATTCCGATCATTGCAAAGGCTTTTTGGATAGACAGGGACTTATTAGGAAGAGTAAACATAGCTTTGTCCGTGGTAGGTCATGTTTGACCAATCTATTGCAATTTTTCGAGGAGGTTACCAGGACAGTGGATGAAGGGAAGGCAGTGGATGTTGTCTACATGTACTTCAGTAAGGCCTTTGACAAGGTCCCGCATGGGAGGTTAGTTAGGAAAATTCAGTCGCTACGTACACATGGAGGGGTGATAAATTGGATTAGACATTCGTTCAATGGAAGAAGCCAAAGAGTGGTAGTAGAAAATTGTTTCTCAGAGTGGAGGCCTGTGACAAGTGGTGTGCCACAGGGATCAGTGCTGGGTCCATTGTTATTTTTCATCTATATCAATGACCTTGCTGATAATGTGGTAAATTGGATCAGTAAATTTGCTGATGATACAAAGATTTGAGGTGTAGTGGACAGTAAGGAAGGTTTTAAAAGCCTGCAGGGAGACTTGAACCAGCTGGAAAAATGGGCAGAAAAATGGCAAATGGAGTTTAATACAGACAAGTGTGTGGTATTGCACTTTGGAAGGACAAATCAACGTAGAACATATAGGGTAAATGATAAGGCACTGAAGAGTGCAGCAGAACAGAGGGATCTGGGAATACAGATATAACATTCCCTAAAAGTGGTGTCACAGGTAGATAGGGTCGTAAAGAGAGCTTTTGGTACATTGATCTTTACTGATTAAAGTATTGAGTAAAAGACCTGGAATGTTATGATGAGTTTGTATAAGGCATTGGTGAGGCCATATCTGGAGTATTGTGTTCAGTTTTGGTCACTAAATTACAGGAAGGATATTAATAAGTTTGAAAGAGTGCAGAGAAGGTTTACAAGGATGTTGCCGGGACTTGAGAAACTCAGTTACAGAAAAAGTTGAATAGGTTAGGACTTTATTCCCTGGAGCGTTGAAGAATGAGGGGAGATTTGGTAGAGGTATGCGAAATTATGATGGGCATAGATAGAGTAAATGGAAGCAGGCTTTTGCCACTGAGGCAAGGGGAGGAAAAAAAAAAAACAGAGGACGTGGGTTAAGGGTGAGGGGGGGAGAAGTTTAAATCGAACATTAGCGGGGACTTCTTCACACAGAGAGTGATGGGAGTGTGGAAAGAGCTGCCAGACGAGGTGGTTGATGCGGTTTTTTTTTAACATTTAAGAATAAATTGGACATATACATAGATGGGAGGTGTATGGAGGGATGTGGTCCGTGTGCAGGTCAGTGGGATTAGGCAGAAAATGCTTCGGCACAGCCAAGAAGGGCCAAAAGACCTGTTTCTGTGGTGTAGTTTTTCTATGGTTTTTATGGTTTCTATTTCTGATTCTGTGGGCATTCTCGGAAACCATATTACATATCTCCCTTTTTCCCAATATCATGCAGTTGGAAACTTTGGCCATTTGGTTAGTGATCTTGTTCCGACACCGACTTCACCAAAAAGAATAAATCAATTTCGTTTTCTTTTCTGTTTTATCGATCAATATCGTTCTTTGTCACAACAAATCTATTAGGTTATTTCCATCAAAAAAAGACTAAATAGTTAAAACAAAATAATGTTTTATCTCTTGATGTTTCCCCAGTAATCATTTCCTTTTATTTTGCCTGAAATGAAATTATTGTGTGCTCTCAGTATTCCTCCTCTTCTTTTGATGATCCTCTAATTCTCAGGAATATTTATTTCAATGATATTCCCACTCGCTCATCCTGACACTTAGACCTGTGAAAGCTTATCATCATCCCCGCCACACCACCACCACCCCTCGGCACACACACACACAAAACACACACCGATCACAGAGTGCATCGTTTTTCTCATTTTCGAGTCCAATCAGAGAACATAATGCGTATAAAAACATTTTCCAAATGCTTGCGGTGGAGGGAGGTAAACGAGCTTCCAATGCAATGTACAATGGCGACTAAGAGACAACATGCAGCCGAGATGGGAAATCTGAACCGCTGGGAAGCTTGTTCGTAGTAAGCACTTGTTTAAAGTGAAAATTTGAAATACCCGCAGGATCGTGGCAAACATTTTCATCGTGACGACTTGGAGGTGATTGTGCGGCTGCTGGGTTAAACAGTGCACTCTGAATCTATTAAACTGCAGAAAAAGGGCAAAAAAACTACAATGCAAACAAAAGTTAAGTTACGTGTTTTCTTCTGTTCAATGAATACTTTGTTGCGGTATTCACGGTATTCACTATGGAAAAGGATATTGGCGGTTGTAGTGATCACTTAAAGCGGACTGAAACCCTTCTGCATGTACATATTAAGGAAGAAGATGCCCTGGAGCTTTTGGAAAGCATCAGGTTCGATAAGTCACTGGGACGAGAAGGAATTTAACCCAGGCAACTGTGGGAAGCGAGTGAGGAGTTTACTGAGCGTCTGGCGATGATTTTTGCATCACCAATATGGACGCGAGAGGTTCTGGAGGTCTGAAGGATTGCGGATCTTGTTCCCTTATTCAAGAAAGGGAGTAGGGATAGCCCAGGAAATTATAGACAGTGAGTCTTACTTGAGTAGTTGGTAATTTGATGGAGAAGATGCTGAGAGGCAGAATTTATGAAACATTTTGAGAGGCAGAATAAGATTGGGAATAGTCAGCATGGATTTATCAAATGCAGGTCTTGCCTTGCGAGCCTTATTCAATTTTGTGGGGATGTGACTAAACACATTGATGAAAGTAGAGCTGTAGATGTCGTGTATATGGATTTTAGCAAGGCATTTGATAAGGTACCCCATGCCAGTCTCATTGAGAAAGTAGGGAGGCATGGGATCCAAGGGAACATTGCTTTGTGGATCCAGAAATGACTTCCCCACAGAAGGAAAAGCGTGGTTATAGACGGGTCATATTCTGCATGGAGGTCAGAGACCAGTAGTGTGTTTCAGGGATCTGTTATGGAACGCTTACTCTTCGTTTTTTTTTTATAAATGACCTAGATGAGGAAGTGATGGAATCGGTTAGTAAATTTGCTGATAAAAAAAAAAAAAGTTTGGGGATGTTGTGGGTAGTGCGGAGGGCTGTCAGAAGTTACAAGGAAACATTGCTAGGATGCAAAAATTGGCTGAGAAGTGACAGATGGATTTCAACCCACATAAGTGCGAAGCTGTTCATTCTGGTAAGCCAAATATGACAGAGAATATAGCATGAATGGTATAACTCTTGGCAGTGCGTAGGATCAGAGGAATCTTGGGGTCCGAATCCATAGGACACGGAACGCTGCTGCACAGGTTGACTCCGTGGTTAAGAAGGCATACGGCGCATTGGCCTTCATCAATCGTGAGATTCTTTTTAAGACCCGAGAGGTAATGTTGCAGCTATATAGGAGCCTGGTCAGACCCCACGGGGGGTACCAGTACTGTGCTCAATTTTTATCGCCTCACTACAGGAGGGATGTAGAAACCATAGAAAGGGTGCAGTGGAGATTTACAAGGATATTGCCTGAATTGGGGAGCCTGCCTTATGAGAATACGTTGAGTTAACTCCCCCATTTCTCGTTGGAGCATCGGAGGATGCGAGATGACCTGATAGAATGTACAAGCTGATGAGAGGAATTGATTATGTAGATAGTCAGAGGATTTTTTTCCTGGGGCTGAAACGGCCAACAAGAGAGGGCATAGTTTTAAGGTGCTTGGAAGTAGATACAGAGAAGACGTCAGGAGTATTTTTTTTTTTTTTTGCAGAGAGTGCTGAGTGCGTGGAATGGGCTGCCAGTGGCGATGGTGGAGGCGTAAACGATAGGGTTTATTACCAGACTCCTGGATAGGTACATGGAATTAGAAAAGTAGAGGGCTGTGGGTAACTCTGGATAATTTCTAGTTTAAGGCCTGTTCGGCACGGTTTTGTGGGCCGAATGGCCTGTATGTGTTATCGGTGTTCTTTGTTTCAATGTTAACTTCCAGCCTTCTTATATTATTGGTTGAACAGTAATACCATTCAATAGAGTGCGGTTCTCCTGCCAGTTATGGAAAATCAGGGGACAGTTAATGCTCCCCACGACTCTGTCTGCAAGAGGTGTCTACGGTTGCTGTTCCTCTGAGGAAGAATGATTGGCTTGGAGTAGCACTGAGCTCACTAATCGCCATACAGGAGTTAGAGACTTTTGTCCGGAGACAGTCACCATATAGATGCGTAACCAAAAGGGAAGCGTTGAATGAATCCCCAGGGCTACCCAGATATGAAAGTACCATTTAAGAGTTGAGTTGTGGGGTCGCTCAGGAAAAAATAGTAGCAGCAGCCTGAAACAGCAATACAGTCTCCCACTGTTCAATGCTAGGGTGCTGAGCCGACAGGAAGCTCTTAAAAAAGAGGTACAGGAAGCTGTCTCTGTGGTCCTAAAACAGAATGCAGAATAATGTGTCTCCTCACTGGTCCCAGGCTCGAGTACGGCCATGAGCGGGCAGGGCGTATTCTGACAGAGTTGCTGTTTAGCAATTGGTTGTGCATCATTTGGCACGGAAGAATTTGTAGATCTTCAAACTGAATTTTGTGACTCAGGCAGAAGTTAAAAAAATATGAACTCCGGGTTTGTCATTGGAAAGCTTACTGTCTGTGACATATACTGCTGAAGTATATAATTGAAAGAGAAGCAATTCATTGCATGTGTCAGCAGTTGCTGCAGTCTGCAGGCTTCAGAGATTTTGGTTATTAGGTGATCCTCTGGGGCAGCTGCAACCCATGTAGAAAGATGCGATGCTGCACTACAGAAAAGACAACGAAACCTTTGTAGGAAGGTTCACAATTTGTACGTGGGGGGGCGGGGGGGAGGGTTAAACCGGATTGACAGACGGTCAAAACTAAATTGTACGTTAGATAGAGAAAGTGATAGAAGTGTAAATGTTCTGAGAAGTATGTCTGAAAAAAGGAAACAAGCAGGGAGAGTTCAAGGGACATGATGGGACTAAAATGGTGTTTATTCCATCTCAGTGAGAATTAGAGAAAAGGCCGATGGAATTAGTGTGTCGATTACAGTATTAAACTATGATGGTGATTCAATGGGAGATAAGTGGTTGCGATTGGAACAGGACTGACTGCTCACCGGGATTTCACAATGCCAAAAATTATATAAATTGGTGTAAAATGATGGGTGAGTTCTGTGTCTAATCGAGGTGTGTCACAGCTCTACTTAGATCAGACGAGCATTCACTGATGCAAAAATAGGGTAAGGATGAACATTGAATTCATACTGGACGGATTATGTTATTGGCTCTCGGCAGAAAGTAAAACCAAACATAGATAAAATTGAGGGAAATGAGATTGGACACCCCTTTTAGGTATATAGGGAATATCTTAAACAAGGGAATAGAAATGCCAGTAGTGTATAAGCATGAACTTTGCAAGTTAAGATAAAAGAATCACAATCTATTTTACCATTGATTCAGAACAAGAGGCTGAACAGAGTGCAGGATTGACTGCTCAAGAATAAGACAGGTAATTAGTGCGTGGAACTAGACGATGTGGGAAAGTACTAAATAAATAGTTAAGTGGGTCAATGTTGTTTCTTTGATTAAGAGGGGGTAGGGGAAAATCCAGGAATTTATAAGCTGTTCACTCTCACATTAACCCTTTGAAACTATTGAAGTAGAGTTTAAATGATAGGATTTGTCGCAGTTTGGAAAAACACAGGATATAAGTCGCAACCACCATGTCTTTCTGTGGAAGAAGTCATCTCTTTAAAAACTGCTTGGAGGATTGTAGATTGTGAACAAGTCGATTGATGGTAGTTATGCTTGGATGATGAACACATGGAGTGTATAAATGTACTGGAAAATATCCATTTTGCTGGGTTTATGAGGAAGACTAACGTGCATAGAAAGCACAGTTACATGATAGCTTAGAGTCTGAAACGGGTTGCACATAAATGACATATTGTAGTGACGGAAGGGATTATCTGGCTGGATATATGTATCCAGGTGTCTGCAAACTGTCTGTTGATTTAGGTATATCTGTTTTTATATTTTACTTGAAGGATGATATAAATATGGTGGAGGTGTGAAAATGGACCAATATCGTCACTGATGCAACAGGATATGGATCATTAACAGTTGCCGGCGGAAAATGGCAAATCGAATTCCAGTTTGGTGAGTGTCACGTGAGGCAAGCATATGGGAAAGTAGTCCGACGATGATAAATGGTTAGGTGCACTATTGTGAAGAGGGATCTTGGGGTTCAAGTCCATCCCTTTCTGAAGTGCAAAAGTAAGTTCAGTGGATGGAAAGGATAAAACATTGCACCCATAACAACATTGCTGAGGCCGCGGAGTATAAGGGTCAGGATTACATGGTGTAGCTGTATAAAACATATGTTCAGCTGCACGTGGGTACGACTTTCCATTGTCATCAACGATTTCTGAAACACGTAGAAGTTTTGTACATGGTGCAGATGACTCTTAATAGGATGCTGCCGGGTTTATACTGCCTAACTTGTAATGACAGGTTAGATAACCTATGATTATTTCGAGGAGGAACGTGATAGAAATTCATCCATTTATATGAGACATAGGTGAGACAGATAGCACGAATGACGTCCCCATGTTAGAAAGTCAAATACTGTGCTGCATAGCTTTAAGCTGAGGGGAGAAAATGTTTAAAGGCAATGTTTAGGGCATGTTCATGTGACAACGAAAATGGGTACTTACAAATGTTACCAGGACTGCCAGTGGAAGCAGAAGCGTTAGTTGCGTTTAGGAGACGTTCGTCTATGCTCCTGAACAGGAAAGGGGTGGAGAAACGGCTTATGGTCAAGTAGAATGCAGGAGTAGTACTTGATGTGGTGTTCCGCACAGACATGATGGGCGCAAGGGCTGTTCCTCTTCAGTACCCTTTTATATTCGATGGACCTGCAAATCTCTTCAAAGCTTAAAGTATATTTACTTACAAACTGTTTCTATTTTAGCACGTAGAACCCTAAGATTTGTGGGAGGTTTTCGGGGACACAAACACTAATCCAAACAGCGCAATACCAGCAATGAAATACTGCAACCAACAGGACGGAAGAAAAACAACCAGCGTGCAAAAGGCAACCAACTGTGCAAATGTAAATGATAATAATAATGTCGATAACAAAAATAAGCAATATATTTTAATAACATCAAATGAAACACCCTTGATCAGTCATTGTTAAAATGAGTTCATAGGCTGTGCGAGCAGTTCAGTGGTTGGACGAGTGAGGTTGAGCGATGTTATCCACTCTGATCCAAGAGGATGATGGATAATGGAAAAAAAAATGTTCCTGAACCTGATGATATGTGCCCTCAGGCTCCTGCAGCGTATTTCCTAATGGCACTAACGGGAGGCGAGCATGGTCTGGACGGTGGTTATCCATGATAATGGAAGAAGGTGCTCAGTGATGGTAAGAGCTTTAGCAGTATCGGTTCCAATACGGACTGGGCCGTATCGAGTATGTGATGCAGGATATTCCATACCAGGCCGTGATAAAAAACAGTCAATATACTCCTCCCTGAACATATGTAGAAGATAGTCAAAGCTTTCGATATCATGCCGAATTTTCTGAAATATAGGTGCTGCTGTGCTTCATCATAATAGCTCTTATATGCTAGGCCCAGGACATAATCCTCTGAAATTATGACACTGAGGAATTTAAAGTTGCTAGTCCTCTCAACATCAGATCCCCCGATGTGGACTTGCTCATGGACCTCCTGTTTCCTCCTCCTGAAATCAATAATTCTGCTGACATTGGAAAGATGTTCTTGTGGCACCACTCAGGCAGATTTGTATTCTCTGTCACAAGTGTCATGATTATGAAAGGTTACGAGTGAGTGCTCTAATGAAAAGGCGGGGTGTAAAGGGAAGAGTGAAGAGGCGTTCTGGAATGTGGAGCACAAATCACAACCTACAAAAGCAATAACATAATCTTTGATCTTTTTTTAAAAGTTGAGCTGTGTATACAACCTAAATTTCCTGAACTCAATGCTGAATTAATAAAAACGCCTGACATGCTCCTAGTGAAGGAATGGAAATGTGCAGATTCAAAATGAAAGACAGATGAGCGATGACAAACAGAACAGAAATTACTCGTTACAAAATTCAGTTGACCAAGTTTCAACAAAATAAGTTAAATCTCAAGATCATGCCTGATCACTTTTTGTATCAATTTTCACATCATCAATATGAATCTGATTTTTTCTGCTAATTTAATATAACAATTTGGACTATCTTGTAGAAGTTATCCATTTGGAATGAGCTGTTTGTTTCTTTATCAGATTTTATACTCGAGTTTACTCCACTCTGCTCTGAGCAGAGATTATTGCGTTTCAAAAACTTCCCACACTAATTAATTTTGCCAGAAAGTTGACTCTCGGAACTGCTTCAAATCAAGACAAAAATGCTTATTTTGTGCACTCAAGGTCATTTCTCTAAGGATTTTTGGAAATGCAATGTCCCACAATCTTCCTTTACGTATTAAAAAGTTTTCAATATATGATAGCTGAGTATTGTTTTCCTTACCAACTATTTGCAAGGATTTATTGAGGCAGTAATAATTGAGCATTGGTCTTTTTTTTTTTTTCTCTTCATTCGCTGTATAAAGAGACTGCTGCAGCATTCTGCAGCAGCACAGCAACGTCTCTGCAAAACGGTTTAGCTCTTGAGCTAGCAGGAAACACCTGCTATGGGGGGTTTACTTTTCTTCTACTCTGAAATATTGAAATGCTTAATCTATACTTGGTTGCATGTTTTATTCTGACTCAAAAAAAAAATGTTTATGGTTCCATTTTCTGGTCCAGATACTGAACACAGGAAGCCGTTGCTATAATGCATAGTTTTCTGAACAGAATGGTAGGATTGAAATACTGACAAACTTCCAATTAAAAGTTGAATAATAACCCTTTTGATCCCAAATCAGCGGTCTTTAACATGAATGTAAAGGTAAAGATACTGTACTGTGTTCATACTCACTCAATTTAAATGAGGCTCTTCATTTCATATTGTCTCTCATCACCCCGTCAATAAAATCAATAATATGTGTCGTCACTGTGCAAATACTAAATCTCTATATTTGCCAGCTTCCACATCGCGTCCAAAACTATAATCCTGCTACATCAATTGTAATTATTCCACATTCTTGTGTACAATTACTCTCCGATCGTCAGAATTATTCACTCTATACTCAAGTTGTATCCACCTATAATATAACGAACATAGGCACATGGCCTACCATTGGGAAACGAAGGAACGGCAGCTGTTTTCCATCTGAATCACAATCATACACGAATGCCACAAAACAACAGAATCGTTCAATTGTTTACAATGTCACCTTCCTGAATGTCCCCACAACCGAAGAACAGTTAATTTCAAAGAACGTAGAAATTTACAGCACATTACATGCCCTTCGGCCCACAATGTTGTGTCGAATATGGAACCTATTCTAGACTCTGCCTAGGGTTTCCCTAGCGCATAGCCCTCTACTTTTCTTTGCTCCTTGTCCCTATCGAAGAGGCTCCTGAAACACCCTATTAGGTCTGCTTCTACCACCGGCGCCGGCAGTGCATTCGATGCACCCACCACTCTCTGGGTTCACACCTCGGTACCTATTACCGAGCACCTTAAGACTATGCCCCCTCGTTTTAGCCATACCAGCCATGGGGGGGGGGGGAAAAAACTCTCGATTTCCACACGATCAATGCCCTTCCTCATCTTATACACATTCATCAGGTCGCCCCTCACCCTCCGTCACTCCAAGGAGGAAAGGCCAAGCACACTCAACCTATTCTCGTAAGATACGCCCTCCAATCCAGGCAACATTCTTGTATATCTCCTCTACACTCTCTATGGTATCCATATCCTTCCTGTAGTGAGGTGGCCAAAACTGAAAAGTATTCCTAGTGGGGTCTGACGAAGGTCTTATGTAGCTGCAACATTACCACATGGCTCTGAAATTCAATAGCACGGTTGATAAATGCCAACATACCGTACCCCTTCTTAAAAACACTGCAACCTGCACAGTAGCTTTGAGTGCCCTATCGACACTGACCCCAAGACCTCTCAGATCCACCACACTGTCAAGAGTCTTACCATTTATATTATATTCTGTCTTGAAATTGTCCCGAACAAAATGAACTACTTCACAATTATCTGGGTTGAAGTCCATCTGTCACTTCTCAGCCCAGTTCTGCATTCTATGAATGTCCCGGTGTAACCTCTGACAACCCTCCAGACTATCCTCCTGAAAACATCTCCAACCTTTGTGTGATCAGCAAACTTACTAATCCACCCTTCTATTTATTCCTCCAGGTCATTTATAAAAATCACAAACAGGAGGGGTCCCTGAACAGATCCCTGCGGAACGCCACTAGTCACCGACCTCCATGCAGAATACGAACCTTCTACACCAACTCTTTGCCTTCTGTGAGAAAGCCAATCCTGAATCCAAAAAGCAAAGTCTCCTTGGATCCCATGCCTCCTTACTTTCTGAAGGAACCTCATCAAATGCCTTACTGAAATCCATATGCACTACATCCACCGCTCTGCCTTCATCGAAGTGTGTTGGTACATCCTCAAAAAAATTCAGTCAGGCTCGTAAGGCACGACATGCCCTTGATATGTCAGAATTACGGAGCATGGGTGGACACAAATGCAGAACACAAACACGTTTTGAGGCGTTAACAAAATAGAGTTTATTAACAGTTACAAGGAAAGCCGAGAAACAAGAATAATTCAGAAAGAAATCAAGGAGCGAGCAAAGCAGAAGCGGGAATAAGCGTGGCTGGATTTGGACTCCGGAGATGGACCTGGAACCCTGGGACCCGGACGTGGGCCGGGAACCTTCCAGGGCACCGGGCCGGGACCTCTCTAGGACACGGGGAACAGAGACAGTTCCCAACTCAGGGTAGTGGCAAATGGCCGGACCTACCCTGCGGAGGCGAGGACACGAAGAAACAACACCACGCAACGATAAACGGTTATTTAACTTGACAGGAAATGGCTTCAAGTAACGGTGGGCTCTCGACTCGGCCCAGGAACTATACACAGCGGCTCTTGATTCCCTCCGGCGGGGTACCTTTGACGGAACCGCTCGGGAGCGCTAACTTTGGCTCACTCAGGCGAGTTGACATGAGGGACTCACTCCCGCGAGTAGACTTGGCTCTCACTTGCTTCGGTGACGCTCTAGGACTGAATGGTTGTTAGCCGGAGATTAAATACTGCCGGTTCAGCCGAGCATCAATTGCCTTTAATCACGGAGCCCGAGAGACATGGGAAAACAGGACAATAAATGAACACGAAGAGTCAACGGTCCCGATCGTGACACAAACTAGGGAATTTTAAAGGGAACCAGGGAATAGCCGATCAGGACCGTGACAGACTATCCATAACCAGGTCATGTCACTCCAAATGCTCATAAACCCTACCTGTGAGGATCTTCTCCGACAACTTGCCCACACTGAAGTCAGACTCACAGCACTATAATTTCCTATGTTATCGCTACTCTCTTTCTTGAACAAGGGAATAACATTTGCAAACCTCCCGTACTTCTATGTATATTAATAACGCAAAAATCATCGCAAGAGGCTCAGCAATCTTTTCCCTCGCTTTCCACTGTAGTCTGGGATATATTTCATCCGGTCCTGGTGACTTATTTAACATAATACTTTTCAAAAACTCCAGCACATCCTCTTTCTTAAAGTCCATTTCCTCAAGCATTTCGGTCCGTTGTAAGTCATCGCCACACTTACCGTTCCACATCATGCGTAACTCAACAGAGCAGATGACATCGGCGGCATTCCCATGTGTAAAGCTCATTTGACTCCATGCGGAAAATGGTCACGCAGCTAAAAACGACTTGTTCCCCAGACAACGGTAGTTCTCCTTCCACAAAGACCGCTACACACATCTGGAAAATGCATTTACTGCACTACACTTCAATTGTTCACAAATCACACCAGTATCTTCCAAAATGAAGTACTCATCAAAATATGTCCCCAACTGGTCACCGTGTTGAGCTTCCAACTGCCCAGAACATCTGTTCATTCCACCAAATAGTCAGTCTCCATACTTCCCACTTTCCGTAATAATTGAAGATAGTCACTTTCTCTCAATATCAAAATAGAAGAAGCTGTTAAGTGGAAGAAATTGTTTCATATATTTGTTTATGTTCAATAAAAGTAACGAAAAGTAACACTGTGAATAGTACAATGCAGCCAGGTTCTTTATATGGTTGGGTCGAGATCATGTGCTTCCAATGCATAAATTTTAAAAATGTAGTTATATCTCATCTTCAACCTGGTTCTGTTGAAAGGATTAACAAGATAAAGACCATTGCTTCAACTATTAGGCCATGCATGTGACGAGAATAGTTTCTTGCATGCATTTTATATAGTAAAATAGACCGAATTGTTGCTTCGATATTTCATAATCTTCAATCTATATTTTCTTTCTATTTAAGCGGGAAATTTCAGTTTTCAGCATCATATTCCACAGGCAATGTGTTTACCTCTATGTAGCCGGTATGTAGTTTCCATTACACCCTTTGCAAGTTAACACGTTTACATTCCCACACCACAAAAAATAATTGATACAGCGCAGTCCATCATACGTAAAGCCCGTCCCACCGTTGAGGACGACATAAGGCACTATCACATGACATGTCTTGCTTATTTCATTATTGTTATTATATTTTTGTTGTTGCTGTTGTCGTTGTTGTTCTTTTTGTTGTATTTATTGTGAAGATCCGCCAGAAAATTAATCTCAGGATTGTAATCATGATAATAAATACCTCCACAATAATTCACTTTGTAATTCCAGCTTTGAAATTCCATTCTCATGTTTTCACCTCGACTGGAAATGTTCCCTTTAGCTCCTCTCTGAAGCCATAATTGTGGACCGTGACGGTGAACAATTATCAGGGATGATTATTAGGGATGATGATTGCACTACCCCTCCATGTTAAAAATAAACCATAATATTGTATGTTCAGCCTGATAGCTTCTCGAGTATTATTTTGGAAGCAGTATAGCTTTACTCACACATTTACCATGGGTGCTGGTTCTGCAGTGTTGTAGAAAAGCGGCACGGTTAGCACAACGTTTTACAGTACCAGCAAAACAAGTCCATTTCCTGCTACCGTCTGTAAGGAGCTTGCAGGTTCTCCCCTTGACAACTCGGTTGCTCCGTTGTCCTTCCACAGTCCAACTACGTAAAAGGTCAGTAGCCAACTGGTGTTTGAAAATTCACCTTGGTTAGTAGAGGGTTAAGTCTGGGGATTACTGTGCGGCGAGGCTCCAAGTACTAGGTTGTATCTCAGTAAATAAATACATATATTTAGAAAGAATCCATTCAAATTTCTTATTACTGTAAACTGATGGCAGTTCCCTGGACATTCCAGAAAGATACATCTATTTTACTTGATGATGCTTTTTTTTTTATTTTAACTCTATTTGCTTTTTTTCCCCCACAGTTTCAATTTCATCATTCTTCTTGTTTATTTCAGCAACTTAGAATATTCCAATTTCGCTCTTCCACAATTGATGGTCTCATGTATTTGTTTATACAGGCTCAAGTTTACCCAGTACATTTCTCTATTTTTTATTACGAATTCTTCCCTTGAATATATATTTTAGCAACTTTAAGATTATTGCTTAATATCCAGCATTTCTTTTCCACTATCAGATCGTACCGACTTCACAGCTTATCTTACTCTCAGGATAGAACATTGCTTCCACATTGAAATTTAGTGCCCTGGAAAACTATTTAGGCCTCAGGACTATTTTCACATTTTACGGCGTCATTTTCTCAAATTAAAATACATAGAACATAGGACATAGATTAGTACAGCACAGTACAGGCCCTTCGGCCCATATTGTTGAGCCGACCCTCAAATACTGCTTCCCATATAACCCTCAGCTTAAATTCCTCCACACACCTGTCAGTTGTCTCTTAAGTTTCACTAGTATATCTGCCTCCACCACTGACTCAGGCAATGCATTCCACGCACCAACCACTGAGTGAAAAAAACGTCCTGTAATATCCCCCTTGAACTCTCCACCCCTTACCTAAAAGCCATGTCCTCTTGTATTGAGCAGTGGTGCCCTGGGGCAAAGGCGCTGGCTATCCACTCTAACTATTCCTCTTAATATCTTGTATGCCTCTATCATAGCTCCACACATCCTCCTTCTCCGCAAAGAGTAAAGCCCTAGCTCCCTTACTCTCTGATCATAATCCGTACTCTCGAAATCAGGCAGCATCGTGGTAAATGTCCTCTGTACCATTTCCAATGCTTCCAGATCCTTCCTATGCTGAAGCGACCAGAACAGGACATAGTACTCCAAGTGTGCCCTAACTAGTGTTTCATAGAGCTGCATCATTACCTCACGACTCTTAAACTCTATCCCTCGCCTTATGAAAGCTAACACCCCACAAGCTTTCTTAACGACCCAATCTACCAGTGAGTCAACTTTCAGGGAACTGTGGACATGTAACCCCATCCTACCATTTACTTTGCCTTGAAGTTTGTCTTTCCAAAGTGTACCACCTCACACTTTTCCGGTTTGAACTCCATCTGCCACTTCTCAGCCCACTTCTGCATCCTATCATTGTCTGTCTGCAAACTTCGACAATCCTCTACACTATCTACAACACCACCAAACTTTGTATCGTCTGCAAATTTGCAAACCCACACTTCCACCCCGCCATGCAGGTCATTAAACATATCACGAAAAGTAGAGGTCCCAGAACCGATCCTTCTGGAATACTGCGATTCATAACCCTCCAATCCTAATGTAATCCCTCCACCATGGTCCTCTGCCTTCTGCAGGAAAGCCAATTCTGAATACACCTGGCCAAACGTCCCTGTATCCCATGCCTTCCGGCTTTCTGAATAAGCCAACCGTGGGGAACCTTCTCAAGTACCTTACTAAAATCCATATAGATCACATCCAATGCACTGCCCTCATCTATATGCCTGGTCACCTCCTGAAAGAACTCTATCAGATTTGTTCGACACGATCTGCCCATCACAAAGCCATGCTTTGACTGTCCCTGATCAGACCATGATTCTCTTCATGCCCATAGATCCTATCTTTAAGAATCTTTTCCAACAGCTTTCCCACCATAGACGTAAGGATCACTGGTCTATAATTACCCGGACTATCCTTACTAACCTTTTCGAACAAGGGGGCAACAGTCGCCTCCCTCCAATCCTCCGGTACCATTCCCATAGTCAACGAAGACATAAAGATCCTAGCCAGAGGCTCAGCAATCTCTTCCCTCGCCTCGTGGCGCTGCCTGGAGAATATTCCGTCAGGCCCCAGGGACTAATCTGCCCTAATGCATTTTAATAACTCCAACTCATCCTTTGCCTCAACATCAACATGCTCCAGAACATCAACCTCACTCATATTGTCTTCACCCTTCATCAAGTCCCTCTCATTGGCGAATACCGAAGAGATTTATTCACTGAGGTCCTCGCCCACTTCCACAGCTTCCAGGCACATCTTCCCACCTTTACCTCTAATCGGTCCTACCTTCACTCCTGTCAAACTTTTGCTCTTCACATAATTGAAGAATGCCTTGGGCTTTTCCTTTACCCGACTCGCCAAGGCCTTCTCATGCCCCCTTTTTGTTCTTCTCAGCCTGTCCGTAAGCTCATTTCTTGCTACCCTACATTCTGCAATAGACCCATATGATCCTTGCTTCCTAAACCTCATGTATCCTGCGTTCTTCCACCTGACTAGATTTTCCACCTCACATGTCACCCATGGTTCCTTCACCCTACCATTCTTTATCTTCCTCACCGGGACAAATTCATCCCTAACATCCTGCAAAAGATCTCTAAACATCGGCCGCATGTCCATAGTACATTTCCCTGCAAAAACGTCATCGCAATTCACACCCGCAAATTCCATCCTTATAGCCTCATAATTTGTCCTTCCCCAATTAAAAATGTTCCTGTCTTTTCTGATTCCATCCATTTCCATGATAATGTCAAAGCCAAGGGAATGGTGGTCACCGACCCCCAGATGCTCACCAACTGAGAGATCTTTGACCTGACTCGGATCGTTACCTAACACAAGATCTAGTATGGCATTCCCGCAGTCGGCCTGCAAAGTACTGTGACAGGATCCGTCGTGGACATTCTTAACAAACTCTTCCCCGCCCAATCCCTTTGAACTAATCAGTTGCCAATCAATATTGGGGAAGTTAAAGTTACCCATGATAACGACCTTTTATTTTTGCACCTTTCAAAAAAACTGCTTCCCAATCTGCTCCTTGGTATCTCTGCTGCTACCAGGGGGTCTATAGAATACTCTCAATAGCGTAACTGCTCCCTTCCTGTTCCTGACCACCACCCATACCGACACGACAGAGGATCCTGCTACATTACACACCCTTTCTGTTGCTGCAATAGTATCCCTGACCAGTAACGCCACCCCTCCTCCCATTCTTTCACTATTTCTATTCCTTTTAATGCACTGAAATCCAGGAATATCGAGAATCCATCTCTGCCCTTGTGCCAGCCATGTCTCTGTAATGGCCACTACATCACAATTCCATGCATGTGTCCAAACTCTCAGTTCATCACCTTTGTTCCTGATGCTTCTTGCGTTGAAGTACACGCACATTAGCCCTTCTACCTTTTACCTTTCCACCTTTATCTTGCTTCTCGTTCCTCAAATCCTCTCTATATGTTAGATATGACTTTACTCCATGCACTTCTTTCACTGCTCTATCGCTCCGGATCCAATCCCCCTTGCAAATTAGTTTAAACCCACCCGACAATGCTAGAATACTTACCTGCACGGTAATTGCTCTCCCTCGAGTTCAGGTTCAACCCATCCAATATGTGCAGGTCACACCTTCCCCAGAAGAGATGCCAATGATCCAATAATTTAAAATCAGGGACATCCCGGGCCCCGGCATCCGGGAGGTAACAAACCATGCGGGTGCCCTCCTCACGTCCACAAAATCTCCTGTCTGCTCCACTGACTATCGAGACTCCAAAGAAAACAGCTCTCCTCTTCTCCGTCCTAACCTTATGCACCACAGGGACAGACTCAGTGTCAGAGGCCCTGCCACCGTGGCTCACACCAGGTCGGTCGTCCCCGCCAACAGTATCCAGGACGATAATCTTATTATTCAGGGGAATGGCTACCGGGATGCTCTGCACAACCTGTCTACTCACCTTCACATTGCCCGCTCTGTGTCACCCAACGACCTGCATCTTGCAACCTACGTGTGCCTACCTCCCTGTAGCTCTCATCTAAGACTACTTCATTCTGCCTTACGAGCCGAAGGTCATCCAGCTGCTGCTCCATATTCCTTACATGGTCTTCAAGATTGCCATGCCGCATGCACTTCTGGCAGATGTGACTCTGCGGGAGAAGGGCGTTCCCCCAAGACTGCCACATCTCACATGAGAGGCATCTCACCGTCTCAGGAGGCATTGTAAAGACTAACTGCGAACAAGCTCGTCCTCCGCCTCTTCTCGTCGAAGCCTCTCGAGACAAAGCCTCAATGTTCCACTCACTGACTGGCCGCTTTCCACGGGTCGCTCCGCCAGAGATACCCCTCTATTTATTTGTTTGAACTGTTCAAACTACTTGTTCACCTGACCTCTATTGCCCAATCAGCTGCTTTTTGCTGAGTCTCAGCTATTCAAATCTTGATTGTCGAATCAACTGCTTTCTGCTGAGCTATTCACATCTTTATTGACTTGATTACCTAGTCCAACTGACAAAACGGACAAAATCTCTCAAGTCAAAACCTCAAATCTCCACTCCTTCACTGGCCCACTCACTCACTGGCTGCTTTCCTATGAAGTAAGACTTTGAACTAATCAACAAAACATAGTGCATCATCTCAAATTAAATATAAAATCCAAAAGCCGTCAACAAGTTACTAAAAATTTTTAAATTAAACTTTTTTTTTTGTAAACCTGAATGCGACGCTGAAAAAAAATCATTCCCTTTTACTTACTGTTATACTTTCCTCCATACAATACTGTATACTACCTTTACAACTCACCTAATTTATTGACGTGGAAAATTGGAGAATCGTAGGTTTTCAATTAAATTATAAGTGTAAATTCTCCTACTATCTCCAAGAGTTGAAACGTACGGTAGGTTTTCAATGCACAAAACCAAAACGTAGACAAAAGTGCATTTAAGTTAAGTCAGGAAAACGAGAAGCACAAATATGTGAAGGGTACAGGACAATTTCAATCTCACTGCACAAACTTGGAGTTCAGTGCATTCCATTGTTTAGAAGTGGTGGGGGTGGGGTACCTGGAATCGTGGCGACACTGCTTAGCTGAGGCCGTCCCTCTAGCGCAACACCCACCGATCCTGAAATTCTGATCCTCTTTTGGGCTCAACCACGAGTTGCTCTAAAATGCCATCT
Source organism: Mobula birostris (assembly GCF_030028105.1). Classification (NCBI taxonomy): domain Eukaryota; kingdom Metazoa; phylum Chordata; class Chondrichthyes; order Myliobatiformes; family Myliobatidae; genus Mobula; species Mobula birostris. Next base: position 145,517,403 of record NC_092377.1, read on the forward strand.
CGTAGGCATTCTAAAAAATCCCCATCCCCTTGGGATCCAGCACCAGCTGGATTTACCCGATCTGCATTATTGAAATCGCCGATGTCTATTGTCATACCTGTATTTTCCATTTTTCCATGCAGTTTCCATCTCGGTTTGTTATTTGTAGACAACATCCTTACTACTATTTGTTGGGCCGTGTACAACTTTTTATAATAATTTTCTAAAAATTCTCTTGCAACCCTTGGTATTTTTCAATCAGTGATTAACACAGATTAATGACATAGTTCACATTGTCATGAATTTTAACATAAACAAAAGATGAGTGCAGTTGCTTCTTTCGTGCATTCATTCTTTTACAATTATTCAGATTATAAAAGAGAAAGTTTGAAAAAAATACATTTCAGTTCAAAATGTATTAACACAGTATTAACTATTTTTAGAAAACATTTGAAAAAAGTAACACCATGTCTAAGATGCATCGTTATTATATCTACCTATTATTCGAGTACTGGTGCGTAAACCAACTCTACGAAGGTTACAAAACATATCACCCAACAGTACATGTCAACGGAACTGTTTCGCTGGTGCCAAGCCGTCAACAGACGCTTCTTGCGAAAACATCTCAGTGTCTTCGGGTGCTCTATATGCTTATTACTGAATATTTTGACTATTAAGATAAACATTGTGCGTCTTATTTTAGCTTAAACAAATCGAGGTGCAGCACTGCATGTTGCGTGAATTAATTTTGTGTGACATTTGTGCACGCATGTTATAGCTTCGCCACAAGTGGTGGAAATTCTTTTTTCCGGAAAGTGGCAGAGATTCAGCATTACTCTATTAATTAGGATTGGGCAATATATGGTCAATCTGCTACCATCAATCTCAAACTGAAAAATTGAAAGAGGACACATTTAGAGCTCATCAAATGTCATTGCACGGCAAATCAAGTGAGAACTGCTGGAACCTCTCAATAGGCCAGATAAGACTATCTGTCTTAGAAATAATGTTACATTTGCTCTGAGGCTTTCTCTCTGCACCAAAAAAAAAGTGACCAATGTAGAAAGCTGCCAGGTGAATCTTGACATAAAGAAAATGGAAAATGAAAAGGGAAGTATGACAGAAGTGGAATGTGGAAAGAAAGTCAGAGAAGAACTGAGGAGATTTGATACCATCACATTTGATCAGAAAATTGAGCTGCATTTACAACTCGAAATTTCTGCTTTCATTGTTGAGTTACATATGAACATACAATGTGCCAGGCAATAGATGAGGTGCGGATCCTTAACGGTCTACTCAATGAAAGGAGTTCAGATGGGTCATGGAAAGTATATGGAAACTCTATGGTCTGGACTGCAGGATTAATCTTTATGAAAAATAAGATGGAAAGAAATAGTAAAAAATGAGAAGGGGCGGTTCACCACGTCCAGAATGGAAGATGAATTTTCACACATTTCTACACCAGCAACAACCACTTGATAACGATTTTGACAAATGTACTTCCCATCTTTCTGCATTCATTATTAGAACCACGTTGATATAAATGATGCCTACTGATATAATAGTGCCTTAATTTGGACCATTTTATTAAGATCAGCTGAGAACTTTGCCCAGTACATATTTGGCAAAGGCGTAAGCCATTCTTCCCATTTCAGAAATGAGAACTTCACAAGAGGCTTCTCCACTTCGTGTACCAAATTTCAGCATAATTTCTCTATCCACGCGTGCTACATAACCACTACCACTGCTCACAACAAAAATAGCCAGACTACACAACTCCTGGAACACCTCATGTTATTCTCTTTATTATATAAGAATTTCATGGATTTTCTTTAATAAGGCATTTGCGAGTTAATTCTTGCATCAACAAACTTCTTCATGCAATTCACACACCAATATAAATAGACACAATTCAAATTAGGCCCCAAGTATTTTACTACATTCACGATACTTCAGGAACAAACGGGTCTTTTTTTTTTTTTTCCGTATAATACAAAATATCACAGGTTTGTGACACTTATCCATTCGATGTGACCTGATTGTTTATTTTCCGATTTTATAGCGGCGTATACTATGCTCTCGTTGGTAGCAGATATTGAAGGGATCGTGCAATGTGCCATTGCAATTGATTTCACCCAAGCAATCACCATTGAAAGTGCTCCAGAGCAATGTGTCACGCGTGCATTTTTGGGTATTCATGACAATTCGCCACGGGTTTTAGGAAAACACTTATGCAATACTGCTTTTCATCCTTAGTGAGCTGCATCGGGAAAATGGCCATGGAACATTATTTTAAAATATTTTATTCCGTGTGTATACACAGTTTGTTCATCATTCCGGAGCGACACGAGAATGTCTCTGCAAATATGGTCTCTCCATTGAGCTGGCAGGAAACACCTGCTATCACGCCGATTGTTGAACGTATGTTTCGTTTGTCATTTCCTCTGATATGCCAAATCTATTCGTCTCAGCTGGTTGTGTTCTGCCTAAGCAGTTGATTACTCTAATTTCTATTCCAGACACGAAATTCAAGAAGACAATGTTGCAATATTAACCACGGTGTGAACGCAATGGTGCAAAGTAAATTGTGACAGGCCTCAAATGCTAAACTCAATGAAAGAACTCACCATACTAACTCTGGACTTCTTAATATTCACCTTAAAAAAGACGTCAGAAGATTTCATAGAAGAATAGTATATGCATTGAAAGAAGAGAATTACGAGAATGTAGAATGTACTAACCAATACTAAACTAGGCATGACAACCCGCTTCAGAGTACTGAAATGTCATGTTTATTCAGTTATGTTATATGGCTCAGAATGTCGGAGAATATCTCGTAACATGATTAAACGAATTGTAGCAGTAGAAATGTGGTTTTTGAGGAGGCTGCCAAGAATATCATGGACAAAAGGAATATCTAACGAGGATATCATGAACAGAGCAAACACAAAGAGAGAAATAATGTATGAGATCATGAAAAGGCAACGTAACTTCATTGATCATGTGATTAGGAGAGAGGAGTTAGAATGCACTTAGTTATGGGAAGATGAAGGGAAGATAGCAAGAGGAATACAAAGACAAATAATGATGGAGACAGCAACTAGAGAATTGGAAATGGATACCAATGAATTTGTCCACTTGACCCGAAACAGGAGTGTGTCTTGGTAGTCAAACATCAAACTGGACGTGGCACCTGATGATCATGATGATAGGTACTCAGCTGTCCAGATAAAATTGCCATTTGATCGTGTTAATAAAATCAGTATCAGGTTTATTATCACCGACAAATGACGTGAAATTTGTTAACTTAGCAAAAGCAGTTCAATGCAATACATAAGTTAGTAGGGTAAATAATAAATTAAATCAGGATAATAATAATAAGTAAACAATTATTACAATTACAATATACATACATTGCATAGATTTTTATAAACTTTCAAAATCTGAAATACTGTATATTTTTAAAAAAATAATAAATAAATAAAAATAAAGATTAACGTACAAAGATTCAATGTCTATTTAGGAATCGGATGGCAGAGGGAAGGAAGCTATTCCTGAATCGCTGGGTGTGTGCATTTAAGCTTCTGTACCTCCTTCCTGAAGGTAACTGTGAGAAAAGGGCATGCCCTGGGTTCTGGAGGTCCTTAATAATGGACACTCCCGTTCTAAAATACCGCTCCCCGAAGATGTCCTGGGGACTTAATAGGCGAGTAACCAGGATGGAGCTGACGAGATTTACAACTTTCTGCAGCTTCTTTCGGTCCTGTGCAGTAGCATCTCCATACCAGACAATGATGCAGCATGTCGGAATGCTCTCCACGGTAGAACTATAGGAGTAACACACACACACTGCAGCAACTCAGGAGGTCGGGCACCATCCGTGGAAACGATCAGTCAACGCTTCGGGCCGAGACCCTTCGTCAGACTGAAGAGGGAGGGGGCAGGGGCCGTATAAAGAAGGAGTGGGGAGAGTTGGAATGAGAAGGCAGGGAGGTGCTAGGCGAAAAACCAGTAAAGGGAAAGATCAAGGGATGGAGGAGAGGAAGCAGGGAGGTGATAGGCAGACAAGGTGAAGAAGGAATAGGGGAAAGCACAATGGGTACTAGAAGGAGGACTCATATACCTCATATACCGTCTAAGTATTCTCCCGCCCCTTGGCATGACCACTGAATTTTCCAACTACCGGTAATTCCCTCACCCTCTGTTCTCCCAACACAGTTTCACTCTGCCCCCTCCTCCAGCAGCCTATCACCTCCCACATGGCTCCGCCTCTTCCTACTACTAAATGTGCTTTCCCCTGTTCCTTCTTCAGCTTTCCTGCCTATCACCTCCTTTTTTCCCCTCCCCCACCCCTTGATCTTTCCCCTTACTGGTTTTTCAACTGGCACCTGCCTGTCTTCTCTTTCTACATTCCCCCCAACGTCTTTATAGGGCCCCTGCCGCCTTCCTCTTCATTCCTGACGAAGGTCTCGGTCCGAAACGTTGACTGATCACTTCCACGGATGCTGCCCGACCGGCTGAGCTCCTCCAGCGTGTTGCGTATGCTGCTTTGACCCCAGCAACTGCAGAGTATTTTGTGTTTACAACTATATAAAATTGTGAGTGCATTTGCTCACATGCCAAATCTCTTCAAACTCCTAATAAAGTATAGCCATTGCCTTGCCTTTTTTATAACTACATCAAAATGTTGGGACCAGGTTAAATCTTCAGAGATTTTGAGACCCAGGAACTTGAATCTGCTCATTCTTTCCACTTCTGATCTCTCTATGAGGATTGGTCTGTGTTTCTTCGTCTTGCACTTCCTAAAGTCCACAATCAGCTCTTTCGTCTTACTGACACTTATTTCTTTCTTTATTTTTCCAAACATTCCTTGCTGAATTTGCTGAGCTGACTTTGGCTTCATAAAAGATAGAGAAAGTCTAGACTCTGAATTGTTCATATTCTTTGAAAGTTAGTCATTTCCAGCCTTATTCTTTAAGCCTTCAACTTGCTCAATTGGCATCCACAAGCATCAAATATTGCTTTATAATATAACCCTGCAACTGAGCTATTTCAGTTCAAGAAACATATAAACTTGGAATGAAATTTGGATTCGGCAGTGACAATTTTGAATTTACGGAACTGTTGTTGAAACCCATCTGATTCACTCTCGACAAATTGCACCATCCTCACCTGTTCGTGTCGAAAACTAACTCAGGTTACATTTTTTTCCCCCACAGTGGATGTACCTTTCAGTACAATAACCGATTTGGTTACTATAATAAATGATACCTTTGTCACCATGTTGAAGATACCTCTCACAACCAAATATATTTTGCAGTCTTCTGAGGACGCATATCTCATGGCCAGAATCTCATTGGAGAGAGACCTCAGAGCGGTGCCCGCAGCCGAAGACTTTTTCATGGCCTTCTCAGTCAGGAATGCCCAATTACAAGCCATTGCACTTCCGCTCCTGTTTTCTAGAATCGCCGATGTATACTCAGCCTCCTCTACTGCCAAGGTGAGAGCAAACACAGACTGGAGGACCAACACCTGCACTGCGCAGGTAGCTACAAATGGAAGGTATGAAAATTGAATGTACTATTTCAGGTAACCGTTTGTCACTTCCTTTCCAACTCAGCTACTCATTTCATCAAACACACCACAAACCAATTATCACACAGATTATTTCCCTTTATCTGCCCATGAACTACACTCTCTTCCCATGGGGCTCACTCTCCTCATGTCCCATGCTCCCATTTATACAGCCCAACTCCCTTACACAGTACTAATTAAGATTCGGATTACATCCAAAATTCAGTACAAGTAGGTTGAAATTCACATATTACATTTAGCGTTGTGAAATATGCCAAAACAAACAGTAGCATCCAAGGCTATTTTCAATTTCATATTTTGATCAGACACCGAGTGGGTAATTCTCGAACTGTTATGCTGCAAAAATGTGATTCTTTTTTTTTAATTAAAAAAGGTTTAAAAGAATAACTATTTCATTAAATGCTTTAACTCATTCCTAACTCAACGTATGCCTCTGCAAGAACATATTGTTTCATCTCAGGAACTGGAGCTTGAATCCGAATCAATTAAGGATCATATCACAAACAACACAACTATCTGCATATGAATTATATGATTATATCATCCAGAAAAAGAAATCCGAAATTGTCCACAAAACGAACAGTCAAATGGCATTTTTCTTTAGTTGATCCTTCCATGGATAACCAGTGTCTCTATCACACATAATTTGTTGGAGACACGTTTGTATTTATGCCTTGCGTTACAAGGCGCTATAGGAAAGACTGTGTGGTGCGCCACCCCTCACACAAACAGCAGGCGACCGTTGACTCACAAAGAGTTCATCGGCCCATTGTTTTTTTTTTTTTTTGTTTTTAGTCCTGCTGGGTGCCTACACACCCTCCTCCCTGGTTAACTGAAGTGCACCAGGGGGTGTGCCGGTTGTGTCGCTGACAACCTGACCCGAGACAGGTAGTACTGGGCTACTTGGTACCAGTAGCAAGGCAAGGCCTGGACCTGACATTAAAAGGCCTGATACGACGTAGTAGTAGTTGTATTTGTTCATGATCAAAATATTCAATATTACGTCACAGGAAAAGACCCTAACGCCCACGACGTCTGCACGAACCATTTCTGGACTCATGATAACACCATACAAACTGAATGGCATTTCCTGCACAATATTTATATCCTTCCTTCCATTCATAGACATAATTCTTTCCAGTTGATTGATAAGTATATGCACTTAACCGTTCTTCACCAATACATTGCGGCAGCATGTTGTAGCCACCTTGTAACTTCTGCGCAAACTCGCAGTGTACTAATATCTTTGCCTCTTTAATCTACGTTAAACTTTATTCCTTTCAATTTCATCCTACGCTTTCTAGTCCTTGGCATGTCCCTTTGAATATCTACTCTGTCTAAGTCATCAACCAGCATAGGGCATGGTACTCCAATTATGGACTGCTCAAAGTTTTATACAGCCACAGCATTACTTCCCAATAGTTATACTCATTACCCCGTGTGATGTAGGAAAGCACACTGCTCGCATGTTCTTACAAATCCACTTGAATTGCACTTTATGTCCAACAAATAAAGCATAGAACACAATTATTGCTATAATGAAATCTACCGTAGCGTACCGGTAAGCGCTACGTAATTACAGTTCGGTTCGGAGTTTAATCCCGACATGTTCTGGACGTAGTCTTGGTGGATCAACCGTGTGAACTGCGTGGGTTTTCTCTGCATCCTCCGCTTTTCTCCCACAGTCCAAAGACAAGCCAGGTTGTTTAATTGGAGGTTGGAAATTGTTCCCTGAATAGGTTTAGGTTTAAATCGGGGTTGTTCGGGTTTACTGGTGGTGCGGCTCGAAGAGTCGGGGGTTGGGTATCTATTCCGAGCTGTATCATTAAACAACATAGAGGAACTACTAGTGTTGGAATGAAATGCGGGATTGAATTGTTCTTAATGCAAGTGATTTGGTTGCATACTCCCTCAAAGAAGAACGGAAAGGAATGTTCCGAAACATATTACTGCTTGCTGTCATAAAATATTATGCATGTATATTAAGGAAAGACAGCACAACTACTTTTGATTTTTGTTTTTACTTCTTTCTGTTCAGTATTTAGACTTCAGCATCACACATCTTTATTAAACTCCAGGCTTCCCCCGCCACCCACTCCTCAACTAACTCCACCACCTCCAAATAACTACCACCAACCTGAGGTATGTCCTTAAATTCATATTTCCGCCCAAGGAAAAATATTCTGCCTATATATCTCATCTATGCCCCATGTGATTATTTCGGAATAATTTTATTGGTAGTATGCGGAACATTCAGTACCTACGAGATTTGATTGTGGTGTGGTGCTAAGCATAAGACACAGGACAATACCATAATAGACAAGACAATAACAACCAACCATGTAGAAGACAATCGTACATGCATCCATAGGCAACCAACAATTAGCAGTATTGTCACATGCTCAAACACCCGTAGTCAAACTTAAATAAATTTGAACATATGAACAGACTAAATAATCATCACCTTAACAGGGAGAGCAGCAGAGACAATTTACCGGAAAGTGTGTAGATACAGTTGGGGATTTACACCTGAGTGGGTTTAATTGGAATCTGGATAGCTATAGGAAGGAAGTTTTGGAGATGACGTATAGTCCTGGATGTGATTGACATGTAGCGTCTCTCTGAACGCAATTTGGTGACTAGATGGCTGCGAGGCTAGGTGGACTCAGTAGTAATTATTTTCAGCTCCTTTCTTTCGCTCGGCTGAGGGACAGGTCTTTAATGACAGTGCAGACAGCCACAGATTTTCTCCGACGAGCTTTCCACACGCTGGAACCTGGGCTTGGAGAGTGAGGAGGTGGCTGGAAAGCAAACGGTGATAAGGTGGTCACAGCACTCTCAATAATGGTTGCGCCCCAGCACCATGGCTTTTCAATCCATCCGGGCCTGTGTTTAAATTATTCAAACATCGGGATTTTCTTCGCTTTCAGACCACTACCCCGTCGCGTCAATACGCCCTGGGCTTCGATCCGCTGCCAGGTTTCGACTCGTAACCGATCTTTCAAAATCAGGCCCGTGCTTAAATAGAACAAGCCTAGGTTTAGGTGAATGAGCCTCCAATCTGCCCCTTCTCCCTTCTGGTTTTAGTCTTCTACGCTCGCCCCGACTTTGCCTCGAATCCACCTCAACCTCGCCCTGACTTTGCCACACTCTTCAGCCATCGAACCAGCCACGCCTTCTCTCGCTTTTTCATTGATAGCGATGATTTTTTTTTCATATGTTTTCACAGAAAATAAGTGTTATTAAGAACATGTGTCTGGTTGTATTTCTTATTTTTGTTATTCGCCAGTAGGTAGTCGTTCAATTTCAGAAGTGCTAGCTTCAACCTTGTTTTCCGAGAGTTAACTATCAGATCAATTGGAGTTTTAGAAGCTCTGAAGAAGCCGTTCCATGCCCACAGGGAATCTTCGATTAAAGATCTGTTAATATACTTCTGACTGTCTAACCGAAGAATGCCGAGGTCCTCCTGACGCTAATTGTAGTGCAGATTTGGAACTGTCAGTTGATTGAGAATATTAGAAATATTCGGAAGTCCACCACCATTCTACGATCAAGGGTAATGTGGTGCATCTCTGCGGACGGCGAAAATGAAGACATCGCGATCAAGGGGCCAAAAGTAATTTTAAATTTGAGTATTCATGAAGGAGCGGGGGATTAATTTTCCGCGATCAACTTTGTGGATGTACTTTGGACCATTTGTCATCTGTCGAATGCATTTGCAAAAGGCAATTCTAATCAACAGATGGATACACAGAAAATTGGGGAGAAACTGTGAAACGCTTAATGTATAACACTACCATATACTGCGGAAATAAACTGATAAAATTCGAAGTCAGTTTACGAAGTGTGAAGTGATAATGGCAATAAATCTATTTTCCAGTCGTGACAGTGGGAAGCGGGCAAAAAAACTAGATTAGACTGTTTTGCTAAGGCATGAAACTGTAGTGGTCAGACATTTGTACTCTCTCTTAGCCTGAAAGTTGCAGTATGGTCTCCATTTTCGATCCTTTTTTACTAGATACGCTAGAGGGAGAGATGTTGTTGTCAATAGGATATTCTAGTACACTGTATCAGATTTTTTTCTCGCCTTATTATTCACAAGAACCAAATATTGAATCACCATTAATTTTCCATCAGCAGAAAAAAAAAAACACATTCTGGCCACTCGTTTTGCTAGCTGAGGTAAATCACATTCATCGCCTTCTGTCCTTCTCTCCACATATGCTGAAGTTTAAAACCTTTGTCCACAATTAATGGATTTTCCAGCTGCCTGCCCGGAAAATTTCATTCCATTCCACACGAAACCTCTGATCATTCACTGTCAGCATCTCGTCCAGAAGGGCATAAGAACTCATAGGTTCCTCTTTTCCCACCCCAAAAAAAAAAAAAATCCTATAATACTCTCATATTTTCGTTGTTATTTTGTGGCAAGAAGCTGAACAGACATCCGAATCCGCTGGTATTGACGTCTTTTTTTTTTTTTAATTACCTGAGTCATTTGAGCCACAAAACTATTTGAATTTCGTCTCATTTGTCCTGTAAATACACTTTCCTGATTGTTTCCAAATCTTTTCGATTTTTCGTTATCAATAATGTCAGTGCTCATTCCCCTTCCCCACCTTTTTATTCTGACGTCTTCCCTTTCTTTGGCAATCCTGAAGAAGGTTTTCGGCCCGAAACATCAACTGTTTATACATTCCCGTAAATGCTACCAGACCTCCTAAATTATTCCAAGTATTTGTGTGTGTTGATCTGGTTTCCAGCAACTGCAGAATCTCTTGTGTTTATCATTCTCTACACTTTTCGCCAATGTAGGTGTCTCCATCAGACACGAATTTTCTTCCATTCTAAGGGAGAGCGTTTCTTCTTCTCCTAGCTTTCTGCGTAAAGTGAGCATCATTCTTGGATTCAGTATTGCAACTCCATTATCGAAGACCTCATTCATTTTCCCGAGCAGTAGTACTAGAAAAAAAAAATTACTGCTGTTCTCGCCGTATCAGTTTTATGCTGAATTATTTGCACGTGTACTCTGGCTCTGTTTACGAAACACGGGATTTCTTCGATCTTTTAAATAAACTTTATCTGTCAAGTCGACATCTAAACATGTAAGGAAATCCCTCGCTTTGCATCAATGACCAACACAGAACGAGGACTCTGCTAGGGGCAGCCCGAAAGTGGCGCCGGGCTTCGCGCAAACACAGCATGCTCACAGCTGACGGACCCTTGCCCTAAACCGTATGTCTTTGAAACATGGAAGGAAACCGGAGCACAAGCAGGAAACCCATGGGGCCACGGGTAGAACAATGTAACCTCCTTACAGAGAGTGGACTGAATCGAACCTCGAACAATGATCGATGTCATTGTAAAGCCGTGGCGCTAACTGGTGCACCAGCGTGCAGCCTTGTGATCGTTTTATCAGCTTTCACAACCTGTTCTGCAATTTCCAATGATTTGTGTATATCTACCCGAGAAAAATAAATAGAAAGCTGTTCGCCTTTTCATTGAATTACTGAATTTCAACTCAATCTATTGATACGTGTTAGCCTGTTCCTGGTGTCTAGTAAAGCGACTGGCAGTGTCCGTGAAAGAATTTTGCAATAAACCACATATAATAAACATTGTATATACATATTTCAACGTGCCTGGATTTTTCCCTTCACAGTAAAACTAAGGGATGAATGAAAGAATTAATTAATACATTCAGTTACCCATGTATTTATTTCTTTACTTATTTCCTTATTTATATGCTACTTGTTTGTTTGTTTAGCTATGTAATTATTTTGTTATTTATGTATGTTTGAAATCTAAGTGCCACTGTAAAGCCAGCATTTAGAAACATAGAAACATAGAAAATAGGTGCAGGAGTAGGCCATTCGGCCCTTCGAGCCTGCACCGCCATTTATTATGACCATGGCTGATCATCCAACTCAGAACACCGCCCCAGCCTTCCCTCCATACCCCCTGACACCCGTAGCCACAAGGGCTATATCTAACTCCCTCTTAAATATAGCCAATGCACTGGCCTCAACTGTTTCCTGTGGCAGAGAATTCCACAGATTCACCACTCTCTGTGTGAAGAAGTTTTCCTAATCTCGGTCCTAAAAGGCTTCCCCTCTATCCTCAAACTGTGGCCCCTCGTTCTGGTCTTCCCCAACATCGGGAACAATCTTCCTGCATCTAGCCTGTCCAATCCCTTTAGGATCTTATACGTTTCAATCAGATCCCCCCTCAATCTGTTGCCTGTGAACTAATTATTCAGAGAAGTTTGTTCCAAATAGCCTTCTTGAACCACTGCAGTCCTTCCGGAGAGTGTGCTTCAGCAGTGCTCTAGGGAGAGAGTTCCATGGTTTATAAGACAACGAAAAACAAGTGATATAGTTCCAATCCAAGATGGGATGCAGCTTGGAAGCAAGTTACAAATGGGTGGTGGACTTGTATGTCATTTTCCATTGTGCTTCTTGGAAACAGTGCTCATAATTTTAGGGGTGCTCTCGAAGCATCTTGGTCAGTAATTATTGGAACGTATCCCGTTAGCGTGGCAAGTGCTAAATCTGCCTCTACGCTTTACCACTCACCACCGTTCGAGGTCCTTCCACGTAAAGCTGTTCACTGCTGATGAAGTCTTCGGCCTGAAACTTTAACTCAGTTTCTCATTCCTCAGATGCTGCCTGACCTGCTGACTCTATGCACCACTATTTATCGTGCAGATTTCCGTCATCTCCATTGTGTAAAAGTTGCCAGATCCAAAACAAATATACACTGGGAATATTTCAGAAAGTTTCAGAGATTTACAGAAATTACAATATTCGGAGAATATTTTGAACAAATTAGGATTAAGGCTATTTCGAAAGAAGGTTCATGGCGAGGGCGGGAAATATCAATTTCAAGAAATCAGAAGCTGAATGTGCTGCTAAGACTCGGGCGGGCAGGATGCCTGTTCATATGATCCTCAGAACATGGGACCAAGGTTATTGTGATAAGAACAAATAGAATATGTCTGCTCGAGCGCGCAACCTGGTCTCTATAAGAGGTCGTCGTGGGCTTCGACAGCTGTTTGAACGATAAATAAATAATCTCGTGGAAAATAGTTGGGCCAAATATTCCTCGTTGCGCACAACTATCCTAATAGAACTTCGCAGCATTTCATGAACAGCTTTCTCCACTGTCATCCGATTTCTAAATGAATATTGAACCCATCAGCACTAAATCACTACATATTTTTTAAATTTCTGCTTTGTTTTGCACTATTTATTTAAACTATTTAATAGACATATATATTCTTAATGTAATTCAGTTTTTGTTTTCTCTATATTCATTTGTCATGAATTTCATTGTACTGCTGCCACAATGTTAACAAATTTCACGACATATGTCAATGATATTAAACCTGATTCTGAGACTGATTCTAACTCCTTTATCCAGCAATTCACACAAAAGCAAACCGGTATTCCTGAGTGTCATACACCAGATACTATCTCCACCGTGAGTGCAATGGTGCAGTGCAAAATACTCGGTCTCCATCGGATTGATCTGGGAATTTACTGAATTTACAGGTATTTATTTCGTTTCCTTCTACAGTGACAGCTCCAGTAGAGCGGTGGGCTGGTGTGAGATGACACTATACTTTCTACATTTTTTTTTTCCTCTCCTCATTTCCCTCTGGAAGAAAAGCAACATATTGCGACTTCTGGAAATTCTACCTGAAATCTGCATATTCTGTAAGAATTCTCCAGGGTAGCAGGCGCTGGAAATAAGAGCTATGTTTTCAGATGCTTGAAATACAATCGTTCTGAAAAGGGAACACTCCAGAACATGAAACTGAAATTGATTTATTATTGTCAAATGTACCGGGGTACAGTGAAAAGCTTGTCCCTTATACTGCTCATACAGAACATATCATTTAAAAAAGAGGAACAAACCTTTAACACGTTTTGAAGACCATTTAGAATAAGTGGGAAAAGACCGCAGAGAAAGAACATAGAATAGTGGTGAATCTGAAGCAAATTGGTATTTAAATCTAATCAATGAATCAACAGGAGAAACACAAGGTAGTAGGGTACTGTCATCAGGTTTTTATCACTGAGGTAGTGGGGTACTGTCATCAGGTTTTTATCACTGAACTTTGGACTGAGTTCTGGTGTACGTTTGCTGAAGACAACTGCGAAAGGCAGTCACTGGAATGGGTACAGCACGGGCTTAACAGGAAGCATAGTGAAATTTCGATGACCATCTTTTCGGGACTGTGTAAATCCAATTGCAGAGAAAGGATATTCTCTCCGAGGCTCTGATATCCTTGGATAAAACAGCAAAAGCGAGACGCGACGGTGGACAAACCTGACGGAGGTTGTACCAGATTTACCAATGTTCCTTCATCGATACTTTGCCGAACCGATTCTGTAAAACACTCTGCAACATGAGAAAAACAACTGCTCGCACTGGCGTCCACATAATTGTTCCAAAAAAAAAAAAGAAGAAGAAAGGAGGAGAGGAAAATGTGTCATTGACAGCAGAGTAGTTTAGAATCCCGCAGACATCGAAGCCGGTTTTGATCATAAGGCCATGAGATCTTAAGATATACCAGCAGAGTTACGCCATTTGGCCCACAGAGTCTGCTCCGCCATTTTCACTCAATCACATTCTGCTGACTGACTTCGTAACCTTTTACGCCCTTACCAATAAAGAAACTAGCATCCTCCGTTTTAAATATAAACAATAACTTGACCTCTACAACAGCCTGTAGCAATGCATTCCACAGATTTACTACCCTCTGACTGAAGAAATTACTGCACATCTCTGTCCTCTGTTCTGAGGTGGTGCCCCCTGGTCTGAGGCTCACACACATTTGGAAAGATCTTCTCCACGTTCTCTCTCTCAACGCCTTTCAATATCCTATAGGTCAATTAGAGCCAAATATTCAAAGACTGAAAGTACATTTATTAATAAGTGTATAAATTATACAAACTTGAGATTTGTCTGCTTACTGGCAGCCACGAAGCAGGAAATTCAAAGGAACCCAGTTAAGGAATATAAATACCAGTGCCCAATACACAAAGAAAAAAAAAAAAAAAGAACACAAATAAAGCAAACAATGGAGCGAGGAACAGCTTTCCAAAATAATTGAGCCTTAGTTCGGAATCCACGGAGCAGCCTCAGTCTCAGTTCATCTTATTCCTGGAGCAAATCGCCTGGAAGCTCACAGATACGAAGCCCAGCAGCTGGAGCAGTTTCACACCCTCAGCTTCACTGAGAAAGGAATGAGCATTGCAGGAGAGCGAGTGAACTCGACCTCCTGTCCTGAAACACTGCCTTCCCAGTCTATCTGTGGAGGCGTTTAAATTGTCCAAATAGCGGGTATTGCCTCGCGTGAGAAACTGGGCCCAGCCACAGTGAAATGATCCGAACCAAAACCATGCCGCCCCGCGAGTCGCTCTGGTGCAAGACATCGCCGCCCAGCCGGAAAATTTTCTTGACCTCTGCAAATCACCTCAACACTGAGAGTCATCCATCCTCTTACCCTGGTTAGTTGACATTCCTCTTCCTTGAATCCTCCTTTTCTGAATCGCTCACTCTCACTCCATCTCTGTCGATTTTGCAACGCACCAGAATAGCTCGTCCCTCCAATTCACTTCACCTTCTCGGGCCTCTTCGCCTTTCTTCGTCATTCGCCTTAGGTAGCACCATCTTAAACTGGATGGAAGGGGCCCAATATTGCTCATACTACGTGCAGTTCGACCAAAACGTTATTAAGCCTCATTATTACATTGTTACTTTTATATTCTTGTCTACTTGAAATGAATGCAGACATTGCATTTGTGTTCCCTACCAGCGACTCAACCTGCAAATTAACCTTTGTGACTTCCATGAAGACTCCACCCTTTACGTCCTCGTTGTCCACGGGAATGGTACCGGAGGATTGGAGGAAAGCGAATGTTGTCCCCTTGTTCAAAAAAGGTAGTAGGGACAGTCCGGGTAATTATAGACCAGTGAGCCTTACGTCTGTGGTGGGAAATCTGTTGGAAAAGATTTTTAGAGATAGGATCTATGGACATTTAGAGAATCATGGTCTGATCAGGGATAGTGAGCATGGCTTTGTGAAAGGCAGATCATGTCTAAAAAGGCTCAGAAAGTTCTTTGAGGAGGGGACCAGGCATATAGACGAGCGCAGGGCAGTGGATGTGATCTTTATGGACTTTAGTAAGGCATTTGAGAAGGTTCCACACGGTAGGCTTATTCAGAGATTCAGAAGACATGGGATCCAGGGAGGTTTGGCCAGGTGGTTTCAGAATTGGCTTGCCTGCAGAAGGCAGAGAGTCGTGGTGGAGGGAATGCATTCAGATTTTGGGGTTGTGACTAGTGGTGTCCCAGAAGGATCTATTCTGGGGCCACTACTTTTCGTGATTTATATTAACGAACCGGATGTTGGGATAAAAGGATGGGTTGGCAAGTTTGCAGACGACACAGTGGTGTTGTAGCTACTGTAGAGGATTGTCGAAGATTGCAGAGAGACATTGATAGGATGCCGAAGTGGGCTGAGAAGTTACAGATGGAGTCCAACCCGGAGAAGTGTGAGATGGTACAATTTGTAAGGACAAACTCCAAGGCAGAGTAAATGGTCAGATACTTTGTAGTGTGGAGGAGCAGAAGGATCTGGGAGAACATGTCCAAAGATAAATGAAAATTGCCTCACAGTTGGATAGGGTAGTTAAGAAAGCTTATGGGGTGTTAGCTTAAATAATTCGAGGAACAGAGTTTAAGAGTCATGATGTACTGATGCAGCTCTATGAAACTCTGGTTAGGCCACACTTGGAGTACTGCGTCCAGTTCTGATCACCTCACTATAGGAAAGATATGGAAACATTGGAAAGGGTACAGAGGAGGTTTGCCAGGATGCTGCCTGGTTTACAGAGTGTCGATTGTGATCAGAGATTAAGGTAGCTTGAGCTTTACTCTGTGGAGAGAAGGAGGATG
This sequence comes from Mobula birostris, assembly GCF_030028105.1. Taxonomy (NCBI): domain Eukaryota; kingdom Metazoa; phylum Chordata; class Chondrichthyes; order Myliobatiformes; family Myliobatidae; genus Mobula; species Mobula birostris. Next base: position 145,533,945 of record NC_092377.1, read on the forward strand.
AGAGGAGACATGAATCGTGGATGCTATCTGCAAATGTGCAAATGATGCAAATCAGCACAATCCATAGATGCAGACGTGACTGCATAGGGAAAAAATTATGTTTGGTCTGAGGAGGCAATCCGGGAGAGCACCGGTATTGTGGCTAATTGTAGTGAATGGTTTTTTTTCCAGCCTTACTTTTTGTCGTACATCTGTTAGAAAGTCTTGTATCCAGTCATGGCACAGGTAGCAGTTAGGTTGATCTGGAAGTTTAGAGATAAGTTAAATCGACTCATACTCTTGACGGTGTGATGCTGCCAATAAACAAGAGGCAAACATGCGTTCCTTTGCTGTCCAGATGCTCCAGAGATAGGTGATAGTACCGGGGAATGGCACGCGTCATTGACGTGCTTCAGAGATAGGAGAATTGCGGTGGGGCCATGTTCTCTTGGAGTTTGATACTGTTGTGTATTGCATCTGGATTCTCAGAACACTTCAAAGTAGTGGATGATGGAAGTACAGGGCAATAGGCATTATGGCATATAACTTTATTTTTCTGAGGTACCTGATGATGCAGTCTCCTTACAATTTAGGGAAGTCTCTCATTGAAGAAGGGAGAAGGTAACAGTCTGCAAATAACCCACCAGCTGGACTAATGTAGGATGTAAATCCACGGCAAAGAATAGTTAGCAAAGCTTTGTCAAAGGCGGGTTGTGCGTTACGAGCCTGATAGAATTTTCTGAGGATGTGACTAACGACAGTGATGTAGAGCAGTAGCTGTAGTTTATATGGATTTTAGCAAGGCTTTTTATAAGGTACCGCATGCAAGGCGTATTGTAAAATTAAGGAAGCATGGGATTGCCTTGTGGATCCAAAATTAGTTTGCCCACTGAAGGCAAACAGTGTTTGTAGACGGGTCATATTCTGCATGGAGGTCTGTGACCAGTGGTAAGTTTCACGGATCTGTTCTGAGACCCCTACTCTTCGTGATTTTTATGAATGACCTAAATGAGGAAGTGGAGGGATGGGTTAGTAAATTTGCTGATGGCACAAAAATTGGGGGTTTTGTGGATAGTGCTGAGGACTGTCAGCGGTTACAGCAGGATAAGAAGGCTTACAGTGCATTGGTCTTCATCAATCGTGAGACTGAGCTTCGGAGCCGAGAGTTATATAGGACTCTGGTGAGAACCCACTTGCAGTACGGTGCTCAGTTCTGTTCGCCTCACTGCAGGAAGGATGTGAAAACCATACAAAGGCTACAGAGGAGATTTACAGAGGAGAATTTCCTGGATTGGGGAGCATGTCTTATGAGAATCGGTTAAGTGAACTCGGCCTTTTCACCTTGGAACGACGGAGGATGAGAGTTGACCTGATAGAAGTGTATAAGGTGATGAGAGGCCTTGATCGTGTGAATAGTTAGAGGCTTTTCCCGGAGCTAAAATGGTTTACACGAGAGGGCGAAGTTTAAAGGTGCTTGGAAGTAGGTCCAAAGGAGATTCCTGGGGTAAGTTGTTTCTTTTTTACGCAGAGAGGTGAGTGCGTTGAATGGGCTGCCGGCGACGGTGGTGGCGGCGGATACGATCGGGTCTTTTTAAGACACTCCTGGATAGGTTCATGGAGCTTAGAAAAATAGTGGGCTATGGGTAGTCCTCGGAAACTTCTAACAGTACGGATATGTTCGGCACAGTTTTGTGGGCCGAAGGGCCTGTATTGTGCTGTAGGCTTTCTAGCTTCCAATACCATATGGGACTGTTGTTTTCCGCGGGATTACAAAAGAACATTGATCTGACGTCTATGACGCGGACCGCTGGGTCGTTTACATTGAAGGATGTCAAACCACGTGCTGACATTTCAATCCCCTTCACTTCACTTGTTTGTTCAGTTTGTTCGCCAATGTGATTTCAAATACTCTCTATAAGTTGGGTTATTTATGTTCGCATTATCTCTTCGTGGCCGTGTGCGTCAGTACATTCATACATACATACCTATAGGGATATCTTGTAGAATACAATCTACTGTGGTGATTAGGCTCAAAGAAATGCACTGCAGCATTTCACCTGTGAATTTTATTTTGACAAAAATTAGCATGATGGCTTTTGCACTTCGACAGAGACAGACGAACTTTTTTTTTCTTTATTGCTTTCAGCATAGTGGTTTGTGCCTTATTCAAACACATAGGGTTATATACTGACCAATTTATTCGTAGTTGATATTAAAAATCCTGTCGCTTATAAATAAAATTAGTGGCACTTAAAATAATCAAGTTACTCGAGGGAATGGAAATCACAAACTTTCAAACTGCTGCTTGACACCATTTTGATCTATCACTATACCCCCTTCGGTTTGGTTTCAGTGAACGCAATGACAGTTGCGATTTTGTCAGGGAAAATGGGTGGTCTCTCTGAATGTGTTACCTGCTACCTGGTGGCTATTCCTACCAGACATTTACGGGTTATTATTATTGATCTGATATTGGGGCAGATTCCAATTTTGGATCAGTTTCGATTTCTATTGAATATTCCCCTAAATAATTTGAGGGGAAGTGGGAAGTTATGTAACAGGACAGTAGCAGTAATGAAAAGTATGTGGACAGGCAATTATTTTATTAATTTATAGATACAGTGCCAGTCAGCAATTCCGGCCCTTGGAGCCGTGACGCCCCAGAAACAACCGATTCAACACATCTTTGATCACAGCAAAATTTACAGTGGTCCATCGACAAACCAACCAGTACGTCTTTGAATTACTGGAGGAAAGTGGATCACCCGGAGCAAATCGATGCACTCCACGAGGAAGAGGTACAGACTCCTGAAATATTAAGTCGGAACTCCAATCTGAACTCCAATGACCGTTTTCTAATGGTATCGCGCTAACCGCTACGGTACCGTGGCACCGCATTTCCTGATTCGATTCCTACTTTTTTTCAGTAGTTATCATTTTTCGTTTTCTTTGTCATGCGAGCTCAATCGTCATAGTATTGCCCTGTAGTCTAGCTTGTATAAGTAATGTATAGAATGACATGGGACCCATGCACACAAATGGAATTAAGATAGATAGCGATCCTGCCGGGGTAATTGTTTTTGATCAAAAATGGTTAGTTTCAATCTTGCACACGTCTAACACCATGTAAGTAAAAACGATCTGCACAGGAAACTTCTGAAAATGCGATATGATGCTGAATGCTCATCAATTTTTTCTCTATCATTTTGTCAGAATACCATGAATACTCATTCCTATCAACTTCAAATGATACAATGATGTTCTTGATGTCCATATGAACGAGCAGAGATGAAATTTGCTCAAATGTCACGAACATTTGAAGCATGACTCGTATTCAGTTTTACAACATCCATGTCACTGCATCGCTGGAAGTTCCAAATGAGCCATCATGGTGGTGTAACTTTTTTGAGCCATGCTGCCATGTTTAATATGATTATACTTCGCCAAACGCTTTTCACGTGTGTTCCAAAGAAACCGCTCCAATACCGTTATTTTTCAGAAGCCCAGATGAGATTTCGAGAAGGCGACAAAATGAAAATTGTCCGACGTTTGTGGTGGATGTGTATTTCAGTAAGTTGTTTCACAGGTTTCAGTATAGAAGTTTCAACCAGAAAGACACGAGACGTTGGATTCAGGGATAATTGGCTGCGTGGACTTCAATTTGGCTTCTCCACGGAAAGCAGAGTGTAGTGGGACTATGGATTAGTAGATGGATCGCTTTTTGACTGGTGGCCCGAGTCTAATCGTGTTCTGTGCACTACTGCTGGTCTCCACTTTACACCGCTCTCTCTTTCTCAATTCTCTTCTACGACGTAAACTGTGGACATTTGTTTTTTTTTTTTCTTTTTTTTTGCAGATGCCTGCTGTCCCACTGATTGTCCGGAATATTTTCTGTTGGCTCAGAAGAGATGTTGAGGCTCGGGAAAAGTCACCTATAATTATATGGAAAAGGGGTGTGAAGGGACATCTATCCTAAACCCAGATAGAGAAAGTTTCTGAGCATCTAACCATTGTACTCCAATCCCTTTTGGCTGTATGTGTGCTCTCAGAGGAAGAGGGAAAGCTAGCACTGTATATTTGCTCTAAAAGGAGGGCTAAGACAAATGGAATTACAGACCAGTTAATTTAAAGCTATTTAGTAATACAAATTAACTAAACTAATTCAAACCTTTGAATCATTAAAGAAGGAAACACAATAAATACACTTTTTTTTCAATGGAACAGTTCTTTCAAAAAGAAAAGTCTGGCTACGTTGTGCCACACCACTGATCTCTCACTAAATATCAGCATGTCAAAGCAGGTGTTTATTGACTTCCGGTGGAGGAAACCGGAGGTCCACGAGCCAGGTCTCATGGAGTGATCAGCGATGGAGTGGATCAGTGGATCAGCAGCTTTAAATTACTCGGTCACGATCTCAGAGCGCCGGTTCTTGGCCCAGCACGTAAGTGCAATTACTAGGAGGATTACAAGAGCGACTTCACTTTCTTAGGTGTTTGTGAAGACTCGAAAAGACATCTAAACTTTTGAAAATCTTCTCTAGGTATGTCCCTGAGGGTATATTGACTGGCTGCATCATAGCCTGCTACGAATGCACGAATATCTTTGCAAGGAATATCATATAAAAAAGAAGTGGACATGGTCGACTCCATCATGGTAGACCCACCCCATCTTTGAGTATATCTACAAGAACACTGTTGCAAGAAAAGGGCATTCAGCATCAGGAACCATCTACCAAATAACCAGTTCATAATCATATTCCTTTTTTGCAACTATTAACAAGAAGAGTGTGCAGCTTTCTAGGAAATCACACCAAAAGCATTAGGAGCAGTCACTATCGTTCAAATATTAGGCTACTTAACCAGAGGCGTTAAGGTCAAACAACTTCACTTGCACACAATTGGTCCGACAAATATAGACTCATATTCAGGCATTGTTGATTTCATGTTCTTCATATACATTGTTTAGATATCATCTATTTCTTTTCTCAGATCATGTTTGTAGAAGCTGAAGTACCCGTACAGCCAAGCATACTTGTTGTCAATTGCTACAAACTTTCGGGCTATTCTCGTGGTACTGTTTTCTGAAGGTTTACACAGATAATGTTGTGTAACCCAAATTGTTTAATGCTATCGCTTTCTGTATTTGCGATGATACCAGTTGTAGATGCTACTATCGGCACAATGTACACCCATTTAATGTTCCAAAGTCTTAAATTTTCCACTTTTATTTCAGCATACAGTATTTCTGGTATTCTTCAGTTATTGATTGCTGTAAGCTTTGTGTGTTTGGAATGGCTATATCTATCAAAAAAAAAACTTGTTCTTGCGTGTTGGTCGTGCATTAATATATCCAGACGGTTGTTATGGAGTGCCATATCTTTAATAGATGGTCTTCTGACCCTAAGTCTAGATCATTCTGGTGTTTTAGAAAGGTACAATTTATTTTATAAGTTTGTATTTTAAAGCAAGATTTTGATAAATGACATTTGCCGAATGATTGTGCCTGTGTAGGTAATCGCATGTGTTAAACTGCTACAGGATGATGATGACAATGATGCTGCTGATGATGATGATGGTGATGATGATTATAATTATTTCAATGTTGCTCTTGTTATTATTTTGTGTTTTCACACATTGTTGGCTTTTGCACACTGTTTGTCCGCCAAGTTCGGTGCGGTCACACATCGGTTCTATTATGATTATTGTATTTACTGCATATACCCACAAGAAAATGAATCAGTTTTGCATATGGTGAAGTGTATGGAGTTTGATAATAATTTTACATTTGACTTTTCAACTTTGAGAGTAAAGGCATGGAAATTCACGTTGAACTGTTTCTTTTTTCACACTGCATGGTGCTTGATCCGCTCATTATAACTGTTATTTTATGCTGCAATGACCGAATGAAGTGAACTTCTACGCTCGCTTTGACCAAGAGAACAAGGAGGCCACCCTCAAAGCGGATCTCTCACCTGGGGAACTGCCTCTCTCACTTTCCACCTCCGATGTCTATGCCACCCTGAGCAGGGCGAATGTACGGAAGGCAGCTAGTCCGGATGGAATACCTGGCCGTGTGTACAGAGTTTATGCAGGGCAGTTGGCCGGGGTCTTCACGGACATACTTAATCTGTCTCTGGCCTAGGCAGTTGTCCCCACAACCTTCAAGTCCGTCACCATCGTGCCAGTGCTGAAGCATTCCACTGCCACGGGCGTGAATGACTTCCGTCCAGTTGCACTCACCCCCATCATTGCAAAGTGCTTTAAGAGACTGGTTATATCACATCTGAAATCCTGTCTGACCTCTACTCTGGACCCCCATCAGTTTGCCTATCGCACCAACAGGTCAACAGAGGAGGCCATCTCCACGGCACTTCACTCTGCTCTGACCCACCTGGAAAGCCCCACCCCAAGTCGCCAATTTAGCACGAAAGTAGAGCGCATAGGTTTCCTTAATACGAGGAGACGTACTCTGCGTTTGAGATTTAAGCGTGTACTCGTCACAAGTGTAACAGAAATTATCGCGGCTGTTCCAAAATTGGCGAGACAGTTTGCTATCACAAATCCGTCAGAAAATGAAATTACTTTCTGATCATGAGTACACACAACATGCCATGCGCGTAAAGCATGCACGTAAAGAATGCACATCAAAATGATGGCAAACAGATAATTCTATTAACGCAAAGCATTGACCGGTGTCTGCGAGATGAATTTATAGCCTTTTTGAAATTTATTCTGCCCTACAGCATCGGCCCCTGCTAAGCATACCCAGGCATCACTGAACAAAATAGATCTTTTTTTTGCTTACACTGTAAGCAGCATTGTAACTGATTTGAATTAAGACTTTAAACAAGAAAAATGGTACGTACAGGGGAATGTCAAAATGAGTTTCATCGCCATGAGACCAAAATGCATAAGATACACCCAAAGGTAGTCAATAAGCAAAACATTTGTTGTCCAGTGTTATTGCACAGCTTTACCCCTTAGTTCACCTGCCATGTCCAATTACCCAAACCCTTTGCAGTGTATGACCATTCTTTTGTTCTCAGTGCCCACTGTGTTTTCCTTAGGACACACGCCTTAACGTTCAGCTTGTAGAAAAGCACATCGCAGTTATATAACGATCGACCATATGACCATAGTATCATAAGATACAGAAACATAATTAGACCATTCGTGCAATCGGGTCTGCTTTGCCATTCCATAGTGGCTGAATTATTTTTCTTCTTAGTCCCATTCTCTTGGCTTCAGACCATATCCTTTGATGCCCGAATTAATCAAGAACCTGCCAACCTCAACTTAAAGTAGACCCCATGGCGTGGCCTCCCAAGTCATCCTTAGCACTGAATACCAACAATTCACCAGCCTGTGGCTAAAGAAGTTCCTTATCATCTCTGTTCCAAATGGACGTGCCTCTATTCTGAGGCTGAGTTTAGTTTCCAACTGAAAACATCTCAATTGCTCGTCAAATGGAGTGGACACTTTTGGAGTTCTGATGCCAGCAACAGTAAATTATCGTTACCAATCATACACAGTTATCAAAGCCATGAATATTTCGATGAGTGCTTCAGCTCTTTCCTAAACTCAATCTATATTCCTGCGTGGATACTTCATTCCTCAACAACTCTGGAGCTGTAGTTTCAGTCACATTGTTATGATAAATTAAGGACTGTTTTAGAAGCAATACAAATATTTCCTGATATCGGACAATACGAGTACTATCCCAGTAATTGGAAATAGCCCGTAAAAAAACAGCAAAGTTGTGTAGAATATGTGAGTATCGTTTTCTGGGGAACTGCCCCCTTCACCCTTCGTACGCTTCTGAATATACAATAGCATTGGACCATAATAATAGAAAATGCTCCATAAGCAAATAGGAAAAATATATATTTCATATACCTTTCCTTTCATGGATGAGTTATTTTCAATGCGTGTATACCGCTGATGAGACATTGCATTTGATCATGATTAGTGCATCAATATTAAAATCACGGGAAAAAATAGACTGCAGCTCTCAATGGCAAACACAATTAATAACGTTTGCCAGCAGACGATTAATGTCCTCCATTTCCCGCCAATTCACTATTCTGTCTCATTGTTTCTTACGAATTTCAATCTCAGTCGTTTTTACTCCCATTCTTTGCTTCGAGGCACTTACCAGTCTCTGTGTAATCAAATTGACGACAAGTGGATTTTTGTTTTCATACCCATACTCACTACAGACCTATGAACTCTAATGTTTAGCATTTCTCTTTGAACATACGCCCAATCTAAGTCTCTTATTATTTTTCAACAGGACACTTTTCAGCCTCTTACACTTCGACGGAATCGGTTTCACAATGTCCAAACTTTGCCTATGAGTGATAATTTCCAACTGAGCCAATAGACGAGTGAACCTCCTCAACCAATTAGTTAGTCCCATATCTGCTTTTTGTAACGCGGCACACGGAAGTTCACACAGTATTCCAAATGTTGACCATTCAAAGTGTTATGTTGCTGCGAGATCCCTTCCCAATCCATCATCACTATAGGCTCTCTAACTTGTTTACCACTGTACATGCGTTGTCACTAAATGCATTATGTTGCCTCAACAAGATCAATAAATGTAACTACGGGAATGAGCGAAAGGGCATGTAATGTACCGGAAGTGAGTGGAAGTCGGATTACTGAGACTCTTTCAAAAATCCAACAAATAGCAAGTAGAGAAGCCAAATTAAGAGAAAAGCTGAAACATGAGGGCAAACTAGCAAATAATATAAAACAGGATCCAAAAAATGTTTTGCTTTTAGCTATGTAAAGAGTAGAAGGGAAGTGAAAGCTGGTACTGGACCACTGGAAAATGATAGAGCTGAGGTAGTAATGGGGAACTAAAATAGTGTGTGAAAACAAATACTTTGCATAATTCGTCACTGTGGAAGACATTAGCAGTGTGCCAGAAGTCTTTGAGTGTCAGTGAGCAGGAGTAACCGTCATTGTTACCACAAAGGAATATTTGACTGGCAAACTGAAAAGTCTTAAGGTGGATAAGTCACCTGGAACAGATGGACTATATCCAAAATTTCTGAAGAGATTGCTGAAGATAAAGCAGTTGACTTGGTGATAATCTTTCAAGAAACTTTCGTTTCTAGCATGAATCAGGAGGTCTGGAAAATTGCAAATGTCATTCCACCCATTAAGAAGGGAGGAAAGAAAAAAGAAAGTAAATCTTAGGCCAGTTAGCCCAATATCAGTGGTTGGAAAATTGTTGGAATCTATTATTAAGGATGAACTTCTATGGCATTTGGAAAGTATTGATAACAGAAATCAAAGTCGCCGTGGTATCTGCCAAGAGAAATCCCGCCTGACAAACCTTCCACAGATCTTCGAGGAATGAACAAGCAGGGTGGACATTTACTTGGATTTTCAGAAGGCATTTGATAAGGTAACACGTACAAGGCTGCATAACAAGATAAAGTCCCGTGGCATTACAGGAAACACACTGGCAGTGATGAGGAAGCAATGAGATCCAAGCAGGACTTAGAAAAAATGGAAGAATGGACAAAACATTGGCAGAGTGGTATGCAGTGTTGGGAAATGTGTGATAATGTATTTTGGTAAAAGGAACAGAAGTGCAGACTATTATCCAAATTGGGAGTAAATTCAAACTTCAGAGGAGCAGAGTGACTTAAAGAGGTCTCGTCCAAGCCTTTCAGAAGGTTAATTTACAAGTTGAGTCAATGGTAATGAAGGCGAATGCAATGTTCTTTTCGTTTCAGTGACAATAGAATATATTAAAAAAAAAACAAGAAGATAATGCTGAATATTTATAAGAAACCAGTCAGGCTGCACGTGACGTTTGGTCCCCATATCTCAGGTAGGTTGTGTTGTCATTGTGAGTCCAGAGGAGACTAACGAGGATGACTCTGGGAATGAAGTTTTAACTTATGAAGAGCTTTTGGCAACTTTGGGCCTGTAATCCCTGCAATTTGGAAGAATGCGGGAGATCTCATCTAAATCACCCTAATATTGTTAAGCACCCTTTAAGAAAAGGTGCATGTGGACTGGAATTTTCCCGTGCTGGGGGGATCCAGGTTTAGAGGGCGCAGACTTAGATCTGAGGCTGACCTTTTAGAACAGGATTTTTTTTCTTCAACCAGAGAGTAATGATTCTGTGGAATGCTGTACCGCAGATAGCTGTGGAGGCCCTGACCGTGGGTATATTTTAAGCAAAAAATGATAGTTCCGTGATTGGCCACAGCATCAAAGGTTATAGCAATAACGAGCATGGGCTTGAGTGGGATTCGTAATCAGTCATGAAGGAAGGACGGAACAGACTCGATGTGCTGAATGGCCCAATTCTACTCATTGTATCTGTCTTAATATCACATAATTGCAAGTAAATCTTCCATTCAGCCGTCAGAAATCTACTGAAAGATTTTCTGGATATCATACTTCTTCTGTATCGTAATTACCATTCTGTTAGCTGTAAACAGCGCTGACATTCGGCAATCTGAGAGGTAAGAAGAAAAACGGCACAGTCAAAATGCTGGAAGAACTCAGCAGAGCAGGCAGGATCTGTGGAAAAATGTACAGTCAACAATTCAGGCATGGACCCTTCGGCCGGTCCTGCCCAATGGTCTCGGCCGGAAACCTCGACTGCACTTTTTTTCCCCAATAGATGTTATCTGGCCTGTTGAGTTCCTCCAGCCATTTTGTGTGTGCTTCCCGAATTTCCAACATCTGCATAAAAATAAAATATTTCTTTGATGGACTGCAAGATGACATTTGTCCTAATTATGTTAACATACACTCTGCTCGATGTTGTTTTGTAGCTCGTGTTCCAGTGGCCACATATATTAATTCCACATCCCATTTCCATTCTGATATGTCTATCCACGGCCTCCTCTACTGTAAAGATGAAGCCACACTCAGGATGGAGAAACAACACCTTATATTCCGTCTTTGTAGCCTCCAACCTGATGGCATGATCACTGACTTCTCAAACTTCCGCTAATGTGCCACCTCCCCCTCGTACCACATCCGTTATTTATTTATATACACACATACATTATTTCTCCCTCGCTCCTATTTTTCCCTCTGTCCTTCTGATTATACCCCTTGTCCATCCTCTGGGTTTTCCCCCTCCCCCTTTTCCTTCTCCCTGGACCTCCTGTCCCATTATCCTCTCATATCCCTTTTGCCAATCAACTGTCCAGCTCTTGCCTCCATCCGTCCCACTCCTGTCTTCTCCTATCATATTGGATCTCCTTCTGCCCCTCGCACTTTCAAATCTCTTACTAGCTCTTCCTTCAGTTGGTCGTGATCAAGGGTCTCTTTCCGAAACGTCGACTGTACCTCTTCCTAGAGATGCTGCCTGGCTGGCTGCATTTACCAGCAACTATGATATGTGCTGCTTGTTTTGCAGCTTCATTGCTTCGTGGCTTCCTTAAAGCACTGTGACTCAGAAATACTTGAAAGAGTGCAGCATTTGTTCTCAACAGCAATGCCAGAATTGTTCACGATACATCGAGGCTACAAGGGTAAGCTTGCAGTCTTCGAATTCAATTTCCGTCACCCTGCTCTTCGGATGACATCACAGTAGAAGAACCAGAAATACGCTATGAATTTGAAAGACCATCTGCTCCTTGCAGAGTGAGGAATCGGGTGACAGAGGAATTCTCTCAAATTGATCCCTCTTTACGTAAATAATTTTCGTAGACACGAGGAAATCTGCAGATGCTGGAAATTCAAGCAACCCACACACAAATGCTGGTGAACGCAGCAGGCCAGGCAGCATCTATAGGAAGAGTAACAGATGATGTTTTGGGCCGGGACCCTTCGTCCTGACGCCTACTGCGTTCACCAGCACTTTGTTTTTGTGTTTTACTTATATAATTATTCTATTTTAATTTGAGAATAGGGATCTTTTGCTTTCAGTAGAATGGGATCATGTTTAAATATAACTTATATTCCAGAAACGAAAATCGTTGTTCAGACCACGTTGTCAGCTGCATTCCGAGGTCTGCATTCACGGCCCACATCTGCCCTCCGGTGGTTAGCTATGGAACAGCAGCTGGATCTGCACTGGCACAGTGCAGCTACAGGTCTTGGAGAAATATTTCAGTCTGTTTCCAAAATTTGCAAATTTGCATAATAAATTTAAAAGAAAAGAACTGGAAAAGTATTAAAATTTATTGCGAATGAGCCTATTTACATCTATCTCTCACGATTCAGTTTGTCGTGCGGGATTTTCTTATGAGTTACAGAGAATTGTAAATTAATCCCTCCTTTTCTCGTTGAGGGTGAATCAGAAAATCTTTCACAAACTAAAGAAGTACTGAATTACAGAGCTGAAACTGTTTGGATAGCTTGATTGGATAAAAGTTCATAATGGATTTGCACAATTACCTGAAGCCACAATGTTAATATATTTCACATTTTTTTCTTGGTTTACATCTACGTATATGTATTCCCTCTCCTGGTTTTCGAGCCTGATGTCGAGGGATGGGGTGGGGTAGTTGTCACTATTTTTTGCCGAACATAAGAGTTATTTTTTTTTGCATATCCTGCCCGTACACTTACCCATATAAACTGCCTTTTCACTGGATCATGCTCGGACCATTTTCTTGAATCTCCTCTGCACGCTTTCCAAGGTTCCCCAATAACAACGTAGCAGTAAACTACCAGATCTACCGTTTTATAATTGAATAAGAACAAGAGATTCTATAGATATTGGAAATTCTCAGCAACTCACACACAATTCTGGAAGAACTCAACAGCTCACGCATCACTTATGATAAAAAGTAAACCCTTCCTTAACAATCAAGGAAAATACGCACGAATAAGGTGTGGGAAGGAAAGGAAGATTACCTAGAAGGTGATGAGTGAATCCAGGAGATGGGAAAATTAAAGGACTAGAGCAGAATTAATCTGAAAAGAGGAAGAAAGAATGGCGCAAAAGGGAAGTGTGGACGTCTGAAATACACGGCCTGGTATGGTGGTACAGTCAAATGCATAAGAGGCATTCAGGAGACGTTTGGATAAGTGGGTGGATATAAGGACGATTGAGGATTTGAGCATTGTGTAGGGAGGAGGGATTACTGTTTGGGTGTTTTGATTTGCCTTTTAGCTGGTTCAGCACAACATAGACTTTTTCCAGTGCCGCACTATTCTATTATTTATATTATACTGGAGTGACAGCAGTTGCTTTTACATATACGAAAACGTGATTTCCGAGAAAAGTTTTATTGCTATTGACGCACAGTCATCATTATCTGCTTAAAAGGTAAGGTAATAGGGAAGCCCAGTGACAGACATGAACCGAATATTTTTATGGCTTATATTTAAATTCATAGGATCATTCATCGAAGTTTGGGATGTTATTGCCTCATCTCCATAGTTTTACACTTTACAAACTATGATACCACAATCATTAAGTTCATTGATCAAAGGGAAGGTAATATGATTAAAGTAATGATTCCGGGGCGCGTCAAGGCAACTCGTGTGGCAGCTGAACTCTCAACAGATACGATGAAATTTCCTCCTTTCAGCCTGATACAGCTAAAAAGCACAACTGCTTTCAAGGTCAGTACGGTCAACAAAGTCGTGTTAATGCGTTCAGACGAACTATGGCTGTTTAAAACTGATGGAAGCAATGCTGATCCTGGACAGATTCTTCGCCGGATTCCACATAGGAAATGTGGATGCTGGTCGGGGACACAAGTGCGTTTATGAAAACAGGGTTTTAAACTGCCAATTCCGACAATCTTGCTGGCAAACATATAGTATCGTGAATAAAATCTATGATCTCAGAGCTAGGGTGCTGAATCAGAGGGATATTAGGAACGCGTGTGTCCTTTGTTTCAGGGAATCGCAGTTAAACCCTCTGTGACAGATGCAGAGTTTCTTGTCGACGGTTTATTATACACCGTCAGGACAGACCTATAGCGTCTCTCTAAATCAGTATACCTCATGATCAACCCTCCTCGGTGCATAAATATATCGGCGCTCTCACAATTCTGCTCACCAGACCTGGAGTAGCAGTTAAGTGCCGTCCATTTTACCTAACAGGGGAGAATTCCGGGATCAATTTGGTAGCGGTATACGTTCCAAATCTGGCCAATTTCAAATAAGGCTTTTGATGATCTGAGTGATGAATTCAACATGCATGAAATAGCACGCCCTAACGCCTTTATCATCGTTCTGGAGGGTTTTAATCAAGCCAGTCTGAAAGAATCACTGAGCAATTACCATCAACATATCACTTGCAGTGCCAGAGGAAACAACACATTGGACCATTGCTACACATACCATGAAGAACGTCTACCATGCTATTCCACGCCCTCACCTCGGGAAGTCTGATTACCTGGTTGCACTTCTACTCTCTGAGAATTGGCAGAGATTTAAGTCTACACCACCACTAGTGAGGTCAAAAAGGTATGGACAAGGGAAACACAGAAGCGCCTACAGGACTGCATTGAATCGGTGGACTGGACTGTATTCAGGGACTTATCTTTGAATTTGAATCAGTATGTTGCTTTGGTACCGACAACATTAAAACGTGTGTGGATGAGTGTGTGCCTGCAAAGACTTACTGGACATTTCCAAACCAAAAGCCGTGGATGAACATGATAGTACCGCGTCTCCTGGAGGCTAGATTTGTGGCACTCAAGTTCGGCGACACAGGTCTGTACCAGAAAACCAGATATCATTTGCGTAGGGCTATTTCAAGGGCGCACGGACAATTTCGAACGAGTTTGGAGCCGACGTCGGACGTACGACACTCTGGCAGGGTTTGCAAGAGATTATTTCTTTTTTTTTCTTGATCGAGGTACGACTGCGCGAGAGCGTGGACGTCAGCCAGTTTGAACAGCGAGAAGAGTTTAAAAGGAGACAGTTATTTTTTCAGCGGTTTGATCGAGGCACGACTGCGCAAGCGTGTGATCATCAGCCAGTCTGAACAGCGAAAAGAGTTTAAAAAGCTTCATCGAGCGGGTGACAGAAGAGCGGGCGATGCAATAGAGGTAGACAGAGTAAGAGGGCTTTGGCTTAACAGGGCCGAAGCGAGGTCAGTTATTTGTGAAAAATACAGACAGGAAGCATGAGTGTGAGGCTGGTATTCTGTTCTGGGTGTCAGATGTGGGAAGTCCTAGAGACTCCCAGCCTGCTGGACTGGCATATCTGCGCCAGTTACGTCGAGCTGCACCTCCTTAGAGGCCGGATTATGGAACAGGAGACGCAGCTCGATGACCTTCATCTGGTCAGGGAGAGTGAGGAGTTTATAGATAGAAGCTACATGCAAGTCGTCACACAAGGGCCTCGGGAAATGATGGGATGTGGGTAACAGTTAAGAGATTAAAGGGCAAGAATATTATATTAGAGAGTACCCCCGTGGCTGTCCCCTTTAATAATAAGTACTTCTACTTGAGTACTGCTGAGGTGGGGGGGGGGACGGGGACGGCCTACCTCAGGGAAGCAACAGTGGCCGCGCCTCTGGCACGGAGTCTGCACCTGTGGCTCAGAAGGACAGGGAAAAGGAAAGGAAAGGGAAGGCAGCAATGATAGGGGACTCCATAGTTTGTGGGGCGGGGAGTAGACACGGGAAAGAAACACGGATGGTAGTTTGCCTCCCAGGTGCCAGGGTCCGGGATGGTTCTGATCGCGTCCAGGATATCCTGAAGTGGGAAGGAGAACAGCCAGAGGTCGTGGTACATATTGGCACTAACGACATAGGTAGGAGAAGGGTGGAGGTCCTGAAAACAGACTACAGGGAGATAGGAAGGAAGTTGAGAAATTGAGAAGCAGTACTTCAAAGGTCATAATCTAGGGATTACTACTGTGCCACGTGACAATGAGTATAGGAACAGAATGAACTGGAGGATAAATGCGTGGCTCAGGAATTGGAGCGGGTGCAGGCATTCAGATTTGTGGGTCATTGGGACATGTTTTGCGACAGGTGTGATCTGTACAAAAAGGATGGGTCGCACCTGAATGCGAGGGGGACCGATATCTTGGAGGGGAAGTTTGCAAAGGTTAATGGGGAGAGTTTAAACCCGAATTGCTGGGGGTGCGAACCCGAACTGAAGTGACCCAGGTAGGGGCGGTTGGCTCACAAATGGAGAAAGCTTGTAGACAGTGCGAGAGGGAGGATAGGCAGATGATAGAAAAGAGACACACTCAGACCAGTGATTTGAGATGTGTCTCTTTTAGTGCAAGGAGAATTATGAACAAAGCGGATTAGTTTAGAGCATGAATCCGTGTTTAGAGCTATGATGTCGTGGCCATTACCGAGACTGGGGTGACTCGGGACCAGGAATGGTTACTTAGAGTCCCAGGCTTTAGAGGTTTTAGAAGGAACAGGGAGGGAGGCAAAAGAGGTGGGGGTGTCGAACTGTTTATCAAAGATAGGGTCACAGCTGCAGAAAAGGAGGAAGACATGAGTGGATCATCTACGGAGTCTCTGTGGGTGGAAGTTCGGAACAGGAAGGGGTCAATAACTCCACTGGGTGTTATTCTGCAGACGACCCATTAGTAACAGGGACGTCGAGGAGCATATAGGGAGAGAGATTCTGAAAAGGTGTAATAATGACAGGGTCCTCGAGGTGAGAGATTTTAATTTCCCAAATATTGATTGACATCTCCCGAGAGCAAGGGCTTTAGATGCATGGAGTTTGTTACGCTCTGTTCAGAAAGGTTTCTTGACACAATATGTAGATAATCCTACAAGAAGAGAGGCTGTTCTTGACCTGGTGTTTGAGAAACGTACCTGGTCAGGTGCCAGATCTCTCAGTGGGAGTGCATTTTGGAGATGGGGATCACAACACTATCTCCCTTACCATAGCATTGGAGAGGGATAGGAACACAGAAGTTAGAAAAACGGTTTAATTGGTGTAACGGGAATATGATGCTATTAGGCAGGAACTTGGAAGCATAAAGTGTGAACAGATGTTCTCAGGGAAACGTACGGAAGAAATGTGGGACATGTTCAGGGGATAATTGCCTGGGGTTCCACATAGGTACGTTCCAATGTCTTTAGAGTCAGTTCATTCGACAGTCTAAGTTCTCAGGCAAGGCCGAATGCAAACAGGAAACGAAGCGTTGCTGTGCTGTGTCCAAGTATCGACAAATACTACGAACGAATGAATGGAGTTAAATACTATCACAATGAAATAATAATTAACTGAAACGTGTATATTCACGAGCGCAATTGCTGTATCCGCTGCGCTGCCGAATCGGTGGTTGTAACAAGTATAGGACAAAATATGAACACATTAATAACATGAATTAGAATCACTTTATAATAAAATAATATATTTATTTTATTTTTGTTTGTAACTTTCACCGAACAAGGTAAATTGAAACTGCGGCTGGCACCAACCACAGCAAAATAAAGAACGATAAAGCCGTAAAACCATTCTTCTGAACATCCTCGGATATATTTAAGAACCATACGGAGTACCATGAAGGCTCAAGAAGTAAAATACTGATTTTCATTTTAATTTTACCAGATTTCTTTCCGGTCACCTGAATAAACATGATTTCTTGCAAGTTTTAAGGCAAGAGAGAAAACCAATGTCTCAAGATAACTCAACCTTTCTGCTATTGGTATTACTGCGTGAGAAACCAAAAACGTGACGATCTACATGTTCATCTTTCAGGAGAGATGAAAGGATACCTATTTGGAATATTTCCACTCCCTTCAGGACTCTCATTAGAAGAAGTGATCGTGGAGTTCAGAATAATTTACCTAAGAAAAGAAACAAAGTTGATGGATTAAGCTGGTTAAGTGAAGACTGTAAATGAAATACAAAGTAGGGTTGGAGATATTATCTGTCTTCTTTATTTCAGTGACGTTATTCGAGGGGACAGGGCAATTTCACTGAAAATATTCGTCTCCTCAACCTGAACAGACGGTAATGCGTCATGATAGATATCAACTAAAAATAGAGCACATTTCAAGATAAATCGATGAAATTTTATCCTGGATTTAATTAGTTGGATCGAAGATTAAAATATTATGTACACAGTACATTTTGCTGTGAAGGAAAGCCCTCCAGGAAATGAGCAACTCCGTGAACTCTAATTTCAACTGATTACAATTAATATTAAATTACAGCTGACGGGCCAAAAACAGTGAACAAACACAAACTTACAAAAAAAATCCTTCCTTACTGACTTCATGGTGAAGATGTAAAGTATCTGACCGAGCTGTCAACGCCTCTTGGGAGTGAAAGGGATGGAAGTTTTAATGCACCACCGGAAAATTTATAATTGCTGGGAACTGCGTTCCCAGGACATGTATTTTTACGAATCAAAATATACACATAACATTGAATGCGTCAAAAGCATAAGACGATCAATGTTTTGTTACCCCAAATTTTGTTTCGTACGCATGTGACGGAGCTGAACTTACCTTCATTTTCTAGGTCATCAACGGCAACTCTGAGCATCAGCGGATCGTCCGCAACGTCGGGTATCGGGATCGCAGCATCAGGAGAATCAATGGATTTGCACTCAACGCCATCACATACGCTGGGAAACAGATCTAGGAGGAAGCATGAATCAAATCGTTATTCCTGAAAATAGATGTTGTACACCGCGCCCTGCTGGATGAGAGATATTATTTTTGTTCCACGTGAGATCGGCATTCTGATAAAGGACGGATCTTTATCAGTGTGTTGGCTTTGAACAAGTTATCGTGTACCAAAACTGCTCTCTGATTATCCCAAAACGAAATTCACAAAGAAATGGCATTTAATTCAACAACTCGCCTGTCTGCAGGCGAGATTTTTTGGCACACACATGGAATAACGAAAATCCCTCAGAGAAGTTTGACATTTCGTATCACTTAAAGTCATAATTCCTGTAAAACTTGCTTGGTCGAGTTATGATCGTGGCCATTAGAATGGATAAATAAACAAGAAAAATAACATCACAAAGAAGCATACCCCAACCTTGAACACCAGAGTTTCTTTCAGTACATCCTGGTTTAATTTCGGTGCTGTTAAATGCATCACTGGTGTAATATTCGATTTGATTGATGGAATCATTGGAACCAGCGACTAGAAGACAACGAAAGAGATAACTGATGGAGAGATTTATTTCGTCTACAGGACGGAATTCATAAATTCTTCATCATCTCAGTAAGAGTAGTGTGGGAACTTCGTGTGAGACTAGTTTGATCGTAGTCAGAAAAGTGAGAATCAAGGCCGATGCAAATAGTGCAGAGTAGATATGCTGGGTGAGTGAGAGAAGGAAAGTAATGTCTGTAATACGATGAAGAACAAGAGATAGCAATGACACAAACTGATAGAGTATAATGATTTGTTTTTTTAAGATGGATGAGGGCACTACTGCTAGCAACATCAGTTCTCCACTGCAGCTCAATCGGCGCTGTTTTCCCTCCAGCACTCAAGTTCAGTGCGATTTCAAGAATCTCCAGCAGAGCACATAGAATATTACAGCACTTCACAGACTCTTTGCCCCACCATTCCATCCCGCATAGCCTTCCGCTGTACTTTCATCTATGTTTCGTATGAGTCTCTTAAATGTGCCTGGTGTATCTGCTGCTACAACTACCACAGCAGAACGTTTCACGAACCGACAGCTATCTGTGTATAAAAACTACCTTTGACATCCGTCTCATCATTCTTGCAGACGCTAACAGTTATGCACACGAGAAAGTCTGCAGATGCTAGAAATCTAAAACAACACACAGAAACTGCAGGAGGAATTTAGCAGGGCTGACATCATTTAAGTTTGAAATGAAGATCTTTCTTCACTTAAAGACTCTATAGTCAGGGGAGCAGACAGGAGAATTTGTGAACGTGAGAAGGACACCCGCATGGTGTGTTGCCTCCCGGGTGCCAGGGTCCGGGATGTCTCTGACCGGGTGCAAGACATCCTGGTACAAGTGGGAAAGCAACCAGAAGTCGTGATACATGTTGTTACCAACGGCATAGGCAGGAAGAGGGATGAGGTACTGAAGTGTGAGTCTCGTGAACTAGGCAGAAGACTGAAGAAAAAGGGCGGCGTTCTCAGAATTGCTGCCAGTGCTACATGACAGTAATGGTAAGAAGTGGAGCTGATGGCAGTTGAATGCGTGGCTGAGGAGTTGGTGCAGGGAGCAGGGTTTTAGATTTTTGGATCATTGGGATCTCTACTGGGGAAGATGCGACCTGCACAGATTGGATGGGTTGTACCTGAACTCGAGGGGGGGAGCAATATCCTTGCAAGTAGGTATGCTAGCAAGGTTCGAGAGGGTTTAAACTCATCTGCAAGGGGGATGAGACCCGGAACGATAGAGCAGTGAAAGAAGTGCATGGAGTAAAGCCAGATCTAACATATAGAGAGGTTGTGAGGAAAGAGAAGCAGAATAAACGGTGTAAAGGTAGTAAGGTAGAAGGGCTGAAGTGTGTGTACCTCAATGCAAGAAGCATCAGGAACAAAGGTGATGAACTGAGAGCTTGGATACATAAATGGAATTATGATGTGGTGGCCATTACACAGACTTCGCTGGCACCAGGGCAGGTATGGATTCTCAATATTCCTGAATTTCAGTGTTTTAAAAGGGATGGGGCGGGGGGAAGGGGAGGAGGAGAGGTATTACTGGTCAGAGATACTATTACAGCTACAGAAAGGGTGGGTAATGTAGCAGGATTCTCTTTTGAGTCAGTATGTGTGGAAGTCACGAACAGGAAGGGAGCAGTTACTCTATTGTAGGTATTCTATAGGCCCCCTGGTAGCAGTAGACATACAGAGGAGCAGATTGGGAGGCAGAATTTGGAAATGTACAAAAACAACAGGGTTGTTATCATGGGTGACTTTAACTTCCCTAATATTGATTGGCACCTTTTAGTTCCAAGGGTTTAGATGGGACAGAGTTTGTTAAGACTGTCCAGGATGGATTCATGTCCCACTATGCGTACAGGCCGACTAGGGGGAAGGCCATACTACATCTAGTACTAGGTAACGAACCGGGTCAGGTCACAGATCTCTCAGTGGGTGAAAATCTGGGGGACAGTGACCACCGCTCCCTGGTCTTTAGCATTATCATGGAAAAAGATAGAGTCAGAGAGGACAGGAAAAAATTTAATTGGGGAAGGGCAAACTATGAGGTTATAAGGCTAGAACTTGCGGGTGTGAATTGGGATGATGTTTTTGCAGGGAAATGTACTATGGACATGTAATCGATGTTTAGAGATGCCTTGCAGGATGTTAGGGATAAATTTGCCCCGGTGAGGAAAATAAAGAGTGGTAGGGTGAAGGAACCATGGGTGACAGGTGAGGTGGAAAATCTAGTCAGGCGAGAGAAGGCAGCATACATGAGGTTTAGTAAGCAAGGAGCAGATGGGTCTATTAAGGAATATAGGGAAGCAAGAAAGGAGCTTCAGAAAGGGATGAGAAGAGCAAGGAGGGGGCAAGAGAAGGCCTTGGCTAGTAGGGTGAAGGAAAACCCCAAGGCATTCTTCAATTATGTGAGGAAGAAAAGGATGACAGGAGTGAAGGTAGGACCAATTAGAGACATAGGTGGGAAGATGTGCCTGGAGGCTGTGGAATTGAGCGTGGTCCTCAATGAATACTTCTCTTCAGTATTCACCAATAAGAGGGAACCTGATGATGGTGAGGATAATATCAGTGAGATTGATGTTCTGCAGCATGTTGATATTAAGGGAGAGGAGGTGTTGGAGTTGTTAAAATACATTAGGATGGATAAGTTCCCGGGGCCTGAGAGAATATTCCCCAGGTTACTCCATGAGGCGAGGGAAGAGATTGCTGAGCCACTGGCTAGGATCTTAATGTCCTCGTTGTCCACGAGAATTGCACCGGAGGATTGAAGGAAAGCGAATGTTGCCCCCTTGTTCAAAAAACGTAGTAGGGATAATCCGGGTAATTATAGACAAGTGAGCCTTACGACTGTGGTGGGAAAGCTGTTGGAAAAGATTCTTAGAAATAGGATCTATGGGCATTTAGAGAATCATGGTCTGATCAGGGACAGTCAGCATAGCTTTGTGAAGGGCACATCGTGCCTAACAAGCCTGATAGAGTTCCTTGAGGAGGTGACCAGGCATATAGATGAGGGTTGGTGTGCTGAATGTGATTTATATGGATTTTAGTAAGGCATTGACAAGGTTCCACACGGTAGGCTTATTCAAAAAGTCAGAAGGCATGGGATCCAAGGAAGTTTGGCCAGGTGTATTCAGAATTGGCTTGCCTGCCGAGGGCAGAGCGTTGTAGTGGAGGGAGTACATTCAGATTGGAAGAATGTGACTACTGGTGTCCCACAAGAATCAGTTCTGGGACCTCTAGTTTTAGTGATTTTTATTTACGACCTGGATATGGGGGTAGAAGGGTGGGTTGGCAAGTTTGCAGATGACACAAAAGTTGGTGGTGTTGTATATAGTGTAAAAGATTGGTGAAGATTGCAGAGAGACATCGTTACGATGTAGAAGTGGGTTGAGAAGTGGCAGATGGAGTTCAACCCGGAGAAATGTGAGGTTGTACACCTTGGAAGGACAAACTCCAAAGCAGTGTACAAAGTAAATGTCAGGATACATTGTAGATTGGAGGAGCAGAGGGATCTGGGAATACAAGTCCACAGATCCCTAAAAGTTGTCTCACAGGTAGATAGGGTAGTTAAGAAAGCTTATAGGGTGTTAGCTTTCATAAGTCGAGGGATAGAGTTTAAGAGTCGCGATGTAATGATGCAGCTCTATAAAATTCTGGTTAGGCCACATTTGGATTATTACGTCCAGTTCTGGTCGCCTCACTATAGGAAGGATGTGGAAGCATTGGAAATTGTACAGAGGAGATTTATCTTGATGCTGCCTGGTTTAGACAGTATTCATTATGATCAGAGATAAGGGGGCTAGGGCTTTACTCTTTGGAGAGAAGGAGGATGAGAGGAGACATGATAGAGGTGTACAAGATAATAAGAGGAGTAGATAGAGTTAGCAGCCATCGTCTCTTCCCCAGGGCACCACTGCTCAATACAAGAGGACATGGCTTTAAGGTAAGGGGTGGGAAGTACAAGGGGGATATTAGAGGAAGTTGTTTTACTCAGGGAGTGGTTGGTGCGTGGAATGCACTGCCTGAGTCAGTGGTGGAGGCAGATACACTCGTGAAGTTTAAGAGACGACTAGACAGTATTATGGAGGAATTTAAGGTGGGTACGTTGTATGGCAGGCAGGGTTTGAGGATCGACACAAGACTGTGAGCCGAAGGGCCTGTAATGTGCTGTACTATTCTATGATCTATGTTCTAAGTTCAGGGCTCAGAAGTAAGGGGAAAGGTGTCAGAGTTGTAATGTGAAAGGAGGGGGAAGAGGCTAGCTGGGGGTGATATATGAAGCCAGGTAAGTGCGAAAGATCAAGTGCTGGAGAAAAAGGGAATTCTGATAGGAAAGGAGAGTGGACCACAGGAGACGGAAGGAGTAAGAGATATAAGGAGCCGGGGAAGATGAGAAAAGGTAAAATGCCAGAATTGGGTACAGAGGAAGTTGGGGGCAGGGGCATTTGTTAATCAAAATGAAAAATCTCTATTCATACCCAGCATACCCAGACAGAAAATACGGAGCTGCTGCTACCTCTGGTAGTACCCTCTTCTTCCCTCAAGGATAATTATTAATTTCCCCAGACATGTTATCGTTGCCTTTTATTCTGTCTAACAAATACAAAGTCTGTACTCTCAGAATTTCACTTTTGAGGTCCTCCCACTTAACAAGACCGCCTTTGCCAGAAAACACCCTATTCCAATTCACACTTTCCAGATTCTTTCTTACACCATTGAATTTAGTCCTTCCCCAATTGAGAAATCCAACCCGATGATCACATCTATCTTTCTCAGCGATTATCTTGAAACTAATGGAATTATGATCACCAGTTTTCCACGACAGAAACTCCTGACACCTCTTCTGTCTCATCCCTAATAGAAGATCTAGTATTTCGCTCTATCTAATTCGGAAGTCACCTGCCTATAGTTGACAATCCATTCCTTCAGGCTTGGTTCCAGTATGAGGATCCCAATGAATATGTGAGAGTTTTAAATTACCTGCCATCATTGCCATATGCTTTTGCAGCAGTCTGAACTCTCTGTCTCTGTCTCTGTCTCCCCCCCCCCACAACCCTTCCTTCCTCTATCTCTCCCTCTCTTTCTCTTAATGATGCTGCTCTAAATCCGGCTGAATGCCAGTTGGTCGGTGTTAAAAAAATATATTACAGTCGCCGTCCTTTTCTTGTTCCATAGTTCCGCCCATATAGCCTCAGCAGACGAGCTCATCTGTCTTTCCTACTGGACTCCGCTGTGACATCTTCTCAAATAAGTGATGTCACCTCTCACCCTTTAATCACTGCTGTACTATCAAGTCTAAAACAATGAAATCCTGGGGTTCTGTAAGACGACCCTGTCAAGGCTGCAACCAGGTTTCACTAATGACAATAATACCATAGCCCCATGTGCTGATCCGAACCCTAAGCTCATCAACGTTTCCTTGCATACTTCGTTCATTTACAAATACGCAAATCAGAACATGCTCATTCTCTCGATTCTTCCCTTTGTATGTTCGCTCAACAACTATGTTCCCCACAACCACTCCACTATCTGTTCTTATGCCCTAGCTCGCATCCGCCTACAAGTGTAATTTAAACCACAACCACACCCACACCTCACCACTTTTCAGCACTATCAAACGGTTCCTTCAGTATAATCTTCATAGCAATCCTAAGATCACAACCCTGGAATTTCTGTCCTTTAACTCATCTCCTAATTCCGTAAGCACTCTTTGTAGGACCTGATCACCCTTCTTTACAAACCGACGTTGATCATGACATGTGGCTGGTCACTCTTCCACTCCCGACTTAATAATTATTTGGAGTTGATCAGAGATGTTCGTGACCCTGCCAACTAGGAAATAATAATATCGGTCACGTAGACAGAAACATCTGTCTGATTACTTAACCAAATGAATCGTCCAGCAGTGCAGGACGCTTCTCCTCCTCCCTTTCTTTCTGAGCCACAGAGCCACAATCACTGACAGAGAACTGGCCAGTATGCCTTTTCCCTGAGAAATCATTCCTGCCAAACGGTGTCCAAAGCAGTATCACTGTTGTTGAGGAGAGCAGCCACGGTGGTACTCTGCATTGGCTAATCATCCCATTCTCCTTTCTGAAGGTCAGCCAGTTACTTGTGTCCTGCCCCTTAGGTGTAGCTACCCACAAGTCCCGCCGGTCAGCCTCTCAGCCTCCCTAATAATCGGGAATTCATCTAGTTCCTTTGCACGGTCTGTAGGAAACTGCAGCTTGAGGCAAATCTTGCAAGTGCAGTCGCCACGGACACTAAAGATCGCTTTGCCTTTGCCCATCCTGCAAGAGGAACATTTTATGAATTTACCTAGTCTCCACAGTGCTCTAGTTGTGCAAGAAGAACGAAGGGAGGAAGATTTATTTAAACAAAAACTTAGAGCATTCGCTTCCCTCCGCCATGAACTCTATAACCCAAGGTCTGGATTTTCCTCTGGGCCATCTTGTCGTCAGACATTTCATTTCTATATTTCTGTAATTCTTTTCATTTCAACTTTGAAGTACGTTTTGTTATTTTTAAGTGGTATATCTCGATTTCTTGTGCCGGTATGGAAGGAATCGGTTTTGACCTCCTGAAAAGTAAATGAAAGAAGCAAGACGTACCTGAATCGTGTGCATGGTTCAAGTACTTGATGCGGGGAGTATCCTCAATTTCTTCATAAATTGCTTGGTAAAAGATATCAGGTGAAGCTCTACCTCTAAACACTGTGTCTGTTGAAGTGAAGGTTCGAAAAACCATGTTCATTTACAAGACACAAATTGAAGGGTTAACCTCTCGGTATTAAAAATAAAAATGGAAAAACAATCATATGTGACTGATGATGAGAAAGCACTTTGTAAATTCTGTCATCATTCATATAATCTGTACATATGGGCTAATTACAGTAACAGTAGAAAGACTGAACGCAGGCTGTATCTGGATACATAAAACATATTTGCCAATTGTTGTTCCATGGTATTGGTAAACTTCATTGCAAATGATGAGACGGTGGTTATTATTACTACATAGGTGAGGGTACCATCCGTATTGTACCGGATAATAACACGACTGTCTGTAAAAAAATCAGCATCTATTATTCTTAACAACATTTGAAATATTATTCCGAAAAATAATAAAGTATAAAGCTTGAATCTTACCTCTTCTCCGCATTATCACCATCATTGTAAATAGCTCGCCCACGACAACGATTCCGAAAGTCACGCAGAGAGCAAACAAGATGGAGGAGAACTTGTTTTCCAATACTTAAACACAAATTCAGTAGATAAGTTTAAACAGATATTATAACTTTAAGGTTTAGACATTCACAAAGAGAAATGCTTATTTTTAATTACCGAAGAAAGTCTGCATAATTCGGAATTACTCGTAGAATAAGATTTATGGAAAGATATCAAATATGTCGTGTAAAACAACGGAAGTGATAATTACGGGTTATGATGTTGGAAAAAAACTCAACCTTGCAAAAAGACACGATGGAACAAAACCCGATAAACATTAGACAACACGTCATCCGTGGTGAAAATGTCAAAGGCAAAGGAAACAAATGCTACCATGACAGAATTATGGAGATATAAAAAATTAGAATCCATTGGTGGATGTCTCTCAGGTGGAAGGCAATAGCTCTGAAAATATATTGTCAGTCGAACAGGATAACCTGTTTAAATGACAGAACGATCTGTTCAAAACATGACGCCTATGAGCAGTTACATAATAGGCAATGGATATTGTCAAAGGTCACAGAGTTGTGGCTGAAATTTCCGTTGTGAAACGAAACAACACGTACACACGGAGTCCAGAGGACATCTTGAATAAATAAAGGGTCAAGTTATTTCAGCAAGAAGGGTATTTGTCCCGGCAAGCATATCCACTGCTCTAAGGTGGATCGTGGTTTCTATTATTCATACCGATTCCAAATCCTTTCAACCACAAGCATCCATTTTCACAATTCAAGATGCTCGGAATTATAGAGATCAAAGTAGTGGAATTATAGCACTGAAGCCCCAGTACAAAGCATATTTTATGGGCTGGAAGCACTTCTCCTTTTTTTTCTCTTCAGTTCAAATGTCTGCTGCACTTATAGTAGGTTATGGGACGGTCGATAACCTGCTACTAATCATAATGTTATGTTAACTCATTGTAGCGAACAATCTGTGTTGAAAGTACGTCTAAAGTCGTCTAGCCTCCCGACGCTGCATGGCATTTGTTTCCTCATGATATTAAACAACAAAATGACTCTCGATCAATCCACCAATGTCAAAATTATCTCTCAAACTCATCAACATTCTTTCCGGACGAAATTAAATCTCGGCATGTGAGGAAGGTTTCTGAGCCGACCTCCCTGCCTGGTTAGAGCACGAAACACTGCTGGAGATGTTCACAACTTGTAACTTGAAACTTTCCGCACATTCACCCTCAATATTGTCTATGTAAACATAACATATCTCTGAATTCACCGATAACCTCGTTTGTTCTGCTGTCCTTGAGGGAAAGGTTCTTTTAATCAACCTACATTACTTCACCTCCAGTCCCCTTCCTGTACATTGACCCCTCGTTGTCGTGATGTGGCATTTTTTTTTTATGATGGTATCTTCAGAAAACTTGTAAATGGAGTTCAAGCAGTATCTGGCCTGCAGCAATAAATGTACAACGAGAACGATAGGGGAAGAGGACACTGAGTTTTGGAACATCAGTAGTTCGATTGTGAGTCTGCTGGCCAGAAGCCAAGGATATAGTATTCTAGGGAGGTGTTAACTACCAATCTCTGGAATGTGGTGTTGGGTTTTCTTGCAATTACCATACTGATACAAAATTCACTGTATGCGGCTTATCTAGATGACTTCAGCATGAACGAAGACAAGAGCAAATGGTTCCGCATTAATGTATCAAACAACAAAGAGCCTGCACTAATTCTCCAAGTCGCAGGTGATATTGGTTCCAACAACTGATATGAATTAACTGTCATTATTCACACAAAGATCAACAATGATTTACCAAATGTACAGTGGAAATTCTTCAACGTTCCAATAAGAGCACCTTTTCAAGGCACTTTATGGATGCTCAATAATGAGCCAATTATCCCTATGTCCACATAAGTTAATCTCTCCCAGGTATTTGGCTGGAGTTGGATATATTAGTTTTAAGAATTTTACAAAACCTGATCCGAACACTTGGTTGGACAATAAGGGTTTCGGCAAATATGTTCCCCGCTCAGTTAACCGCTCAATTCCTTTGGAATTGACAAGTAGTAACAGAGGAAAATCAGTACTGTTAAACTACTTTGGAGATCAAATAAAGGAGAAATGCCATAATATTAAATACCTGAACCGGTCGAACCAGTGAGAGGCACGGACTCTGTTGTGAAGAGAATTATTGGAGAAATATGAATAACTTCATCTTTTTTAGGTTTTATTTTACAGTTGTTTATGATTCCGACATTTATAAATCAATTGAAGAAAACACGGAATTTGTCCAAGGACACCTACCTGAACAAACAACAAAGACATCTTCCTTCTGATCACAGTCATGTTGACCGAGTGGAGAGGCAGGACAACTGGACAGAAAAGCTTCACTTCCTTTGCATTTCACTTCATCCAGCCAAATATCACCGACACCCAGGACAATTTTACTCGACATGACGGTCCAAAGGGCTGAGCCACAGCCCAACTGCCTGCACGCTACATTGGCATCTGCTATATCCCAGGAATCATCACATATCGTGCCCCAGATATTATTGAACTTCATTTCCAACCTTCCGGAGCAATTAGTGTTGCTGGCAGAAAGACGCAACGGTAGTTCTATCGCAGAGAGAAAAAAAAACACTTACTTTGCATTAATCAAAGCTGGAAACTGAATGTAAACTGATAAATGCTATTGTAACTTGCAGCGCAGATTACCTGCTTGAGATACATAGGATGCCTCGCAACCCTTTACACTGGACCTCTCCCGTATTTCCGTTTCTGATGACAAGAGAAAAATGCTGTCTTTTTTTTTTACACAACTACGTCTATAATGCAAATCACTAGATAATGAGTTCCATCTGTTACCTTTACATTCAACACCTACATCTTCGTTATGTTGACAGTCGTGTTTTCCCCAAGGTTCTGCATGGCACTGCCAAAGAGTCGAATCGTACGAGAGGCATTCTATTTCATCCAGCCATATTGGATCAGATCCTTTTCCATACTTCTGGGAGTCATACTCAATAGATTTTACGGGTCCGCATTTCATTTGCTTACAGATCACGTTCACATCTGTATTATCCAAGTTCTCGGAACAAACTGTTCCCCACCTCCCATTGTACCGCACTTCCACTCTGCCTTCACAGCTGTGATTTCCTTTAACCAGGCGCATTTCTTTGTGTTCTGAGAGCAAAGCAGTTGAATGAATGGCCGAACAACGTTTACATAGCACAGAAACTTAGCTTGTTTTTTTTTTGTAAACCAAAAAAGGCACGTGATACATATCTGTAATACCTCAAAAAAAAACTGAAAACCCAAAAACACTCAAAAGGGAGAGTAAGGTGTGGACGGATAAACATAGAACATAGAACATAGAATAGTACAGCACAGTACAGGCCCTTCGGCCCACAATGTTGTGCCGACCCTCAAACCCTGCCTCCCATATAAGCCCCCACATTAGATTCCTTCATATACCTGTCTAGTAGTCTCTTAAACTTCACCAGTGTATCTGCCTCCACCACTAACTTAGGCAGTGCATTCCACGCACCAACCACTCTCTGAGTAAAAAAACCTTCCTCTAATATCCCCCTTGAACTTCCCACCCCTTACCTTAAAGCCATGTCCTCTTGTATTAAGCAGTGGTGCCCTGGGGAAGAGGCGCTGGCTATCCACTCTATCTATTCCTCTTATTATCTTGTACACCTCTATCATGTCTCCTCTCATCCTCCTTCTCTCCAAAGAGTAAAGCCCTAGCTCCCTTAATCTCTGATCATAATGCATATTTTCTAAACCAGGCAGCATCCTGGTAAATCTCCTCTGTACCCTTTCCAATGCTTCCCCATCCTTCCTATAGTGAGGTCACCAGAACTGGACACAATACTCCAAGTGTGGCCTAACCGGAGTTTTATAGAGCTGCATCATTACATCGTGACTCTTAAACTCTATCCCTCGACTTATGAAAGCTAACACCCCATAAGCTTTCTTAACTACCCTATGCATCTGTGAGGTAACTTTCAGGGATCTGTGGACATGTACCCCGAGATCCCTCTGCTCCTCCACACTACCAAGTATCCTGCCATTTACTTTGTACTCTGCCTTGGAGTTTGTCCTTCCAAAGTGTACCACTTCACACTTCCCCGGGTTGAACTCCACCTGCCACATCTCAGCCCATTTCTGCATCCTATCAATGTCTCTCTGCAATCTTCGACAATCCTCTACACTATCTGCAACACCACCAACCTTCTTGTCGTCTGCAAACTTGCCAACCCACCCTTCTACCCCCACATCCAGGTCGTTAATAAAAATCACGAAAAGTAGAGGTCGCAGAACAGATCCTTGTGGGACACCACTAGTCACAATCCTCCAATCTGAATGTACTCCCTCCACCACCACCCTCTGCCTTCTGCAGGCAAGCCAATTCTGGATCCACCTGGCCAAACTCCCCTGGATCCCATGCCTTCTAACTTTCTGAATAATCCTACCATGTGGAACCTTGTCAAATGCCTTGCTAAAATCCATATAGACCACATCCACAGCACTACCCTCATCTACCCTCCTGAAAGAACTCTATCAGGCTGGTTAGACACGATCTGCCCTTCACAAAGCCATGCTGACTGTCCCTGATCAGACCATGATTCTCTAAATGCCCATAGATCCTATCTCTAAGAATCTTTTCCAACAGCTTTCCCACCACAGACGTAAAGAAATCAGTGAACAACAAAGAGCTATATTCTATTTAATTACGGAATGTGGAGGCAGAAAATTGGGACTGTTAGTGAAATTGTGTTACACTTCACCAGTTTTGCAAAGGATCAGGCAGTGAATCTGAGGATGGTTTGGGTGTAAATGAGGAGCAGGGTTTAGTGGTTTTCTGGCTCTGCGCATGATTGCGAGAATCAGCAGAGTTGCAGAAAATAAATAATTGGAAATAAATGGTAAAGGGCCCTACGAAAGTTCATAAGTGATGAGCCACTCTTCAATATTTCGAGAGAACTGTTTACTCAGTGCCCAATCTGCAGAAACCGCCTATTTGATTATAGGGGGCTTTCTGATGCAAGTGCTTGAGAAGCGGCTCTATTGAATTCCCTCTATCCAGAACCTATTTGTTTGCAGTTTGTGCAAACATTCACTTGCACTCCTTCGATTCTTACATATTGCAGGTATTATTGGCGTTGTTAACAATTTTTCTCCCTTTCAGCGTTTAATGGCATGATCAACATTTGCTTTCAAATCTGCCGTTCAGATGAGCTTCTGCTACCCTAAAAATCAACAACGCCGTTCCGCAACTACTTATTTCTTTTATACGGTGGCACCCTTTTCTGTAACAATCAAATGCAACAGAAGTTTGAGAAACAAATAAGTTTCAAATAATCTTCCAAAATGAATATTGTATTATCTAGAGTTAGTTATTTAAATTTTTGCGTAATCCAATCTGTCACAGAGTTTATTTTTTTCTACTTGTTATTGTTTTCACTTTTATTTCCGGGATCAACACCGCCGCTGTCAGTAAGGAGTTTATGCGTTCCCACGTGACGTACTGCTTTGCTCTGGATGCTCCAGATTCCAAGGGGTAAGGGTTAGCAAATCAATTATTTGTTTATCTCGTTGGGTCGGGAAAGTTCAATGCAGTTCGCTCCCTCAAAGTAAAAATAAATAGAGTCTTCTGGCGAACAGTGTATAGCAGATAAATTTGTGGTAAGCAACACAACTGGCGAAAGAACAAGGCGTAATCCGAAGCAGTTACTCTCAATGCTCTATTAATTTATACGTTTTCTGCAATTAGTGGTGTTGACATTGTGCTACACATTAAACTCTCTATTTATCTGCTGCTAAGACTAAGTGGCTTTTCGCTATCGCACTCCTGTTGAAGGTAATTGGATATAACATGATTTTTTTTTAGTTTCAGAATGTAGAGCGAAAACATTACACAGATTAACCATTATTGATAGTGTAATGGTGTTGGGTGCGTGGCATGCGCTGCCATCGACGGTGGTAGAGATAGGTACATGGAGCTTCGAAAAATAGATGGTTATGCAGTAGGGAAATTGTAGAGTAGTTTATACGGTCGGCACAACATTGTGAGCCGAAAGGTCTGTAATGTGCTGCAGATTTCTATGCTTATGTTTCAGTAACCCTAATGTGTGCCGTAGATCGTTTCTCAAATCTGCAGAAAGAAGATTGCAATCACACGTTGCAGAAAATCAGGATAATGGAAATACGCTTACCAGAACATTCCACTGTCACATCTTCCTTATGGCTGCAGTCATGTTGGCCCCACGGCGCGGAAGGACATTTCCAGAGATCCGTTTCATTACCTGAACATCTCATTTCATCCAACCAAATTTCTCCAGTGCTTCGTTCACAGATACCAAGAAATTTTTCCTCCAAAGCATAACCACAACCTAGTTGTCTACATACAACGTTAGCATCAACTATATCCCAGGAGTCATCGCAGACTGTTCCCCAGGATCCATGATAATATATCTCCAGTCTTCCAGCACATGCATCTTCACTACCGAATAGCCTTAACTGCAAGTGGTCTGTTGTAAAAAAAAACATACGAGGTTATTCATTCCATTAAAAATGAACTCATCACCTCGTTCGCATTTCTGAAACCTCTTCTGAAATTATACTTTAAAATAATTGTGCAATGACATCACAGAATATTGGAAACTGAAGGTGCTAAAGTATAAACTCAAAAGCGAAAAGGCTGTGAGAATTCAGTTGGACATGCAGCGCGGGTTAGAGTTTTCCGCTGAGCTAGGTGTTCAGTCACTGATTCATATCTGAACCAGGTTATAACCTCAACATTCGTACCCTACATAGAAAGTTGGGCATTGGAAATTCCAGGTGCAATTCCTCTCTGGCCGAGGTACTGCATTCAAAACCATACATCAATCATGGTGGCTACATTATTCTGCGGGGTTTGGCATTTCTTTTAATCGGATATTTTCGCTGTCTTGAGCATGGTCAATACTAGAGCGTTCCCTGTAGTTTGAAGAATGTAGTTCGGCTGGTGGCAGAGTGGCATCAGCGCCAGACTTCGGAGCGAAGGCTCCAGAGTTGGAATCCAGCTCGCTCCCTTGCACGCTTTCCATCCAAGCTGAGTTGAGCGACGGCTTCGTAAAAATAAGAAAACCTGCTAAAAAGAAAAAAAAAACACTGTCATGACCGTGTCCCGATGACTCCACTCAGAGTTAAGTCCTTTCTTCTTCTTCTTCAGTCCTCTTCCGAGGCAGCAGAAAGAACATTGAGCCAAATCGTGGGAAATTGAGCATCTTACCACTGTACTTCGTGTCCAATATCTCCGGCTGTCCAATGGCGAGTGTGGGAAAATCCAGTCAGTCCCATTTTACCAGAAATTGATAAGGAACTGATATTCATGCACTCGTGTCTCACTACACATGAAGTCTTCACAAATACAGAAGTTTAATCTGAGTCCAAAATGGGACTATGTCATTTTTTTGATTGAGATGCATCATTGCCGTCTGCATTGTCAGGGAAGGTAAGTGGGGGTTTCAATAATCATACAGATAAAGCTATAGTGTACATTCTATTGAATAATGAATACTGGATAACGAATAAGGGACTTCGCTAACTAAAATAATTCACATCAAACAGCAGAGCAAAGATCATTACGGATGTAGAGTGTTAGAAAATAAATGTAGGATAGTCATCAGCCAAAGCAGATGTTCATATTTCTGGAGAAAAGGCCTAGGAAAAAATGTTGCTCTTTGATGAATAAAGACATCGCTGGCTATTTTGCCTGCATCTTCCATTTATTCTATACATCTGTGCTCTTACTGATACTGTTGCCATCTGCAGAATTTGCCTGTTGGCCAGTATCCAAATATAATATATGATTATTTGTTGTGAACATCAAAGGCGTTTTCAATTTCAGAGTTTAATAAACAGCGTGCCCTCTTGTTTCTCAATGGAGATCATGCTTTCGGTATGGTAGAGCGCATGCAGCTCCGCCATGGTCAAAGCCAACTAAGCTTGGGGAAAAAAAAAACGGTGCCACAAATATTTCAGCAGAAACTACAAAGATTTCATCCCTGGAGGAGGAAGGATCTTACATAAGAGGATAAATGAAGTCGTGTGGTGAACACCGAAAGCCCGAAAAACAACAGCAAAAGGAACGAAATCATTCACATAGGACACTGTCGAGTTGCTGTCAGCGACCTATGATCCAATGTGGATGAACGAGCTTAAGAAGTGTAAGAAGAACATCTGCAGTTAAAATGGTTACATTCAGCTCGCAGGCTTCACCGAGAAAACAAGCTGGATTTTATTAAGATTTTGAATTAGAAATGTTTATTATTATTGTTTTGATTGGTATCTCTCCACTTAAGAGTTCCAGTTTACTATATCATTATAATGAAGGTGCGCTTTTCGGGAAAGTATGAAAACAGAGGTAACTCTCTCTCTCTCTCTCTCTCTCTCTCTCTCTCTCTCTCTCTCTCTCTCTCTCTCTCTCTCTCTCTCTCTCTCTCTCTCTCTCT
The DNA here is from genome assembly GCF_030028105.1 of Mobula birostris. Classification (NCBI taxonomy): domain Eukaryota; kingdom Metazoa; phylum Chordata; class Chondrichthyes; order Myliobatiformes; family Myliobatidae; genus Mobula; species Mobula birostris. The sequence continues at coordinate 145,568,655 of NC_092377.1, forward strand.
CTCTCTCTCTCTCTATCTCTATCTCTCTCTCTCTCGCACATGTATATGTATGTATATGTATATGTGTGTACGTGTGTGTATATATTTCTTATATGTTTTGATCATCCAACCATGAAAGATTTAAAGTAAAAGAAGGCCAGACATCAGCCATTTAATTTTGTTCTTTCTTTGTTCGTTCCTTGGGCAGTCTTGCACCTGTCGCATCAGACTGAAATATCCGAAAGTTCTCCTGGATACGGAGTAAAGTTCATTCTCCATGAACGTCAAAGGGTTCAAAATTCTGTCTATCTCAATCTGGAAGAAATACCTCTCACTTCCGTTAATTTCTCCAACCGCTCTCTCCATTCTCTCTTTCACATTTCCCGTTCACTTTCCTCTCCCATAACTTCACATTTGCGGGTCATCATTACAATCTGATACCCCGTTACTTTCTTTTTTTTTCCATAGACTACTGTCGCAAATCATACTCGTAGCAGATTCATTCATCGCAACCCCTTATATCTTTGACCTAGCGCTTGAGCCTCTTACATCATTTACCACTAACGCTACCAACCCCACTGATCTCCTCCCCCCCCCACCACGCACCAACACACACACACACACACACACACACACACACACACACACACACACACACAAACACACTTCTTTTCCAGTACTGTCGAAGTTTCTTGGTCCAAAACTTCACGTTGATCCATGATTTTCTGCGTTCCTTCATCACATAACACGGAAGGTGACGTGAGGTCAACCAAAGACGGCACTGTCAAAGGAGTAATCTCACGAATACAATATTAGTGAGAATTGGAGTGCGTATATAATAAGTTGAAGCTGGCGACACAAACCAAGAGTTATCCACCCTATAGGACAAGTGTTGCGGGATATTAAGTTTGTCTTTGATGAATAGACAAATAGATGTATCTTCTTCTCATTCAATTCACGGTTGTAGCAGATGCAGTCAAGCACACATCTACGTACTAGGGTAATAAACACACACCAATTGACTGTAGCAATGGGGACACAATTGAAGACATATGGTTTCACAGCCTAACTAATGCAGTTACTGGACACTGTAGTACCACTAATGTGCTTCCACCTATTGATATGTTTCCATAGGTTGTGGTTTAAATGTAACAATAATCCCTTGAACAGAACTATATTTTCACAGTATGGGAATGTTTGTTAAATACAGAAAACATGGCCCATCATTCCCATTGAAGACCTCAAATTGAGAGTTCAACCTGAGAGTTTCAGATATATGGATCCGAGACTTCATCCTCGTAATTGTACAGCATGCAAAACGGGCTTTCACCCTCCCAGGTCTGTGCGCACAGAAATGAATCCGCCTGTACTCATCCTCAGTTATTTAAAAGCACATGTACAGTAATTTCAGCCATTTGTAATTAACAGAAATCTCATTGCGATGCCTGATTAGATTCAAACGAACGGATAAATGAATTTTTCCCCTTGGTGTAGCTCTGCAGGACACAGCCCAATGGCGAATGAGTCCGCGACATCGTGTTCATAGCGTCAAAAGCTAGTGCGTCACAGATCCATTGAAGCAGATTAAAAACCGACTCTCTGCGTGAATTTTCCGCATTCTGCCCAGAAACAGGATGCTCCCCTTTGTATTTAGATTTTCATTCACCTCCCCAGGTTGTGCAGTCTGGTACGCTGGTAAGCTAAGGAAGTACTGCAAATTCCCTATGAGATTCAAATATGTTGTGGTGTCTGTGGAACAGGGCTTCGGGTGGAGTTGTGTGTGTGTGTGTGTGTGTGTGTGTGTGTGTGGAGGGGAGGGTATTCGGGGGTCATTGCCGTATAGGCTAGAGATTGCTTATTAAGGAAATTTGCGCCGATGTGTCTGAATAACTACCTCCATGCTTTAGTGACTCTGAACTTATCGATGCATTATTAATGACCACACGAGTTTACAAATTACTATTGCCACTTTTTTGACAATATTCACCTGAACATTGTACACCAATGCCCGTGATGTCAGAAAAAGACCTTTTCAACACCGACGTGTTGCAGTTTCGCATGTGTGTCTCGTTTCCCACGCATTGAACTTCGGTCACCAACAAGGGCCGTTCAGGTTCTCTGGACCTTGAGGAGTTGTAGGCGGATGTGGCGAAGCCGCAACGCAGTTGCCCACAGACAACGTTTGCGTCATTGAGGTTCCAATCTTTATCCTGCAATCTATGCCAGGTGCCGTTATCATAAACCTCCACTCGGCCGTCGCATCGGCTTACCCCATCGCTCAGTCTCAAAGACCAAATTTCAGCTACGATATCAGATAAGGCAGAAAAAACAGTTAACATTAAGAGAAAATATGCACTTTTTTTCAGATATTACTGTAGAGTTTGTTTTATACACTAATTTTCCCACATATTACGTGCGTTGCGAGCAATATCAGTAAAGTGCGCTGAACCATTCGACAAAAAAAAAACTATCTCCATACTTCATCTCAGAAACGGAAATTATGAAGAATACAACTTAACTTTGAACGTATCGATAAATAGTGAATGCTTTACTTATTCTGATCCCTGACCAAAGCTACACTGTTGGCCCAGGCGGGTTTTCGTTATTCTCTTTATTTTGCTCGCATTATTAAATACAAGCATCCCAAGAGCGATATGCAGTTTCTCTTTACGAGTGGTCTGGGTGGGAAAGAAAAGCACACACAGAAAAAAAAATGCGACTGTTTTTTTTTTTAGAGTAAAGCAGAACCAGATAGGAATTGGTCGTGGTGGACAAGATGATAACAAGATGATAGACAGAAACGTTACCCGACAGTCAAAATGGCAAATCCCTGCAGACATATCTTTATTGGGAGTCGAGTAAAGCAAGGGAAAATATCAGAGCTCTTGTTATTTACACAGAGTCCAGTCGTCCGCATGGAACGGCCTGCTGTAGCCAATACAGGCGGATACAGTCGGGTCATTTAAGGAACTCTTAAATAGGCACATGGAAAAGCAATGGAGGTTGTGCTGTCGGGAAGAATTGGACCACTATTAGAGTAGATTAAAGTGGCGGCAATACATAATGCGCAGAAGGAAGAGTGTTTTCGAAGTAACACGTATTCTAAGCTCATGGTAACAACGCCAGACTCTGCTCTTACTCGCCAAATTTAAGACGGGCCCTTCATTTTTTATTGCCCCTCGTCAAATCAACAGTGAAGTCTACCTTAAAGGGGAGCTCTGAATAGATAGTATATTTCTATATTTGTGGAATTTTGCATTGTGCTAAAAAGTGCTAGACTGATCAATGAATTGTCATCTTCCTGCAGCCTTGTGCAGAATTATTTTCCAACTTCAGAATTATTTACTCTAAGTTCAAATGCAGTCTATGTATAATGCAAGGAAAATGGTCTGACGGCATGTATTTGCGAAATTAAGAAGCGGAAGCTACCTTTATAATTTCAGTCAGACATGGTCACCGGTAAATGACAGATTCGTTAAATTACTAAACACGTCGCTGATGTGTAAATTGTGTAAAGAGCAGTTTTGTTCTCTCCAACATTCTTTGTGACTCACCAGAACAGATGAGACCAGCGGCATTCCCATGTGAACAGTTAATGTGACCCAAGGCTGAGAGTGGACAATCAGTTAATCGGGACTCGTTCCCCAGACAACGGTAGTTATACTTCCACAATGGCCCTTTTCCTTTGCCAAAGTTAGCACCTCTGGCAGCTGCATTTACTGCCCCGCATTGTAGGTGTTCACAGACCACGGCAGCATCTTCCAGGCCAAAGTATTCATCACAAAGTGTACCCCACTGGTTTCCGCGCAGGACTTCCACACGGCCAGAGCATCTACTCTTCCCATTAACCAAGCGTGGTCCATGCTTCCCTGTTATAGTAATTATTGAAGGCATTTAATTACTCTCAATAAAAAGAGAGTAAAACAATAAAATGGACAAACTAGCTGTTATTTTACTTCCTAAGCAAGAGCGCCTGACAATCGTTTCTGTACAGGAAGATTCATCGAAATGGGACACATTGAATAGTACAATACAGACATGTTCTTCATCTCGTTGAGGGGGGACATTTCGCTTCCAATATATTAGTTTTCAGTTCTGTAAATTTTTGCTGAGATCCTATCATAAACATGAAAACATCTACAGACGCTGGAAATCTAAGCAACACACACCAACTGCCGGAGGAACTCAGCAGGCCAGGCAGCATCAATGAAATAGAGTACAGTCAACGCTTCAGGGACAAATGAACAAGGGAATGATTCAAACCATGCTGCCATGTGGAACCTTATCAAAGACGTTGATGATGTCAAATGTACAACATCGGCTGCCGTAACCTCATTTTCGCTTTTAGTTAAATCTTCTAAAACCTTTAAAAAGTTTTGTTAAACATAATGTTCCATTCACAACAACATGCTGACTTCTAATCAGACTCTGTTGTTCAATAGTTGGTAGATCCTGGCCACTCGGTTATCTTTCAGTAACTTTCCCAACTCTGGCTGACGGGCTGAATGGGAATTTTCCTGTCCTAGGAAAATTATTCAGAGATTATCATATGAAGAGTTTTTTACTGTTTTGGTCCTGTGCTCTCTGAAATTCAGAAGAATAAGTATTGACGAAAATGAAACCGATCGAATATTGAACATTCTCCCGTAGAGCGGATCTGGGGAGCATATTTCCCATGCTAAGTCTAAGTCCCAGTGTAAGAACAGAGGACAATGCCTTAGAACAGAGGGGCAACTTGTTAGAACGAAGATGAGGAGGAATTGTTTTTGCTAGTGATTGGTGAGTCTGTGGACTTGGTTGCTTCAGGTGGCTGTGGAATCCAAGGTTTAGGTTATAATTAAGGAAGACGTTGATAAATTCTTGATTATTCAGAGCATGAAGGGATATGGGGGCAAAGCAGTGTGTTAAGGCTAAAAGGGGAAATGGGTCAGACACAATGAAATGACAAATCAGATTCGATGGAACGAATGGCCTAATTCTGCTCATATATCTAATGGTCTTGTCGCCTTATGGTTTCTCAAAGACGCCATCAATATTCCCCGGCCTGAATCTAATTAAAGGGGAATTCATCGGTTATTTTGTGAGCGATTAACGACTATGCTGTTGTCTTCTAATCCTTCGCCTCTATGCATGGTCAGCGCGGACATTTATTATGCTTGATTCTGCAGCGGGGAACTCCGATAGTAAAGCCGCAGCGTGTCTCGACCTAATAATATTCCTCTATAATGCAGTAGGCAGCTGCTTGGAAATAATGCGAATTGAAAAATGTATTCAGTTTATCGACACATTTCTGGATTAATGATCTTCTGCAGTTCGTTTTCAAAGAAAGGAATAATCTCTTCAACATCCTCTAAGCATCTGGAAATTAACCCAAAACTGAAATATATTGTTTTTATTCCATTGTCCCAGTAGTGCTGAAAGACAACAGTTTATGGCTTTTCCTCAAGAGTAATAGTGCTTGCTGAATACTTCAGCATATCTGTAACACAAATTGCTGGAGGAACTCTGCAGGCCAGGCAGCTTCTACGGAAAAAGAGTAAACAGTGGACATATTCCGGCCATAACCCTTCGTGAGTTTTGTGTTTATTCATTTGATTTCCAGCATCTGCAGATGTTATCTTATTTGGACTTTCGCGTATAATCCGTTATATGCCCGTTGTCAGCGATTTATTAGAATTTAGTATAATTAGTTTCATTTAAACAATTATATTGTTTTATTTCAGTCTAATTTGAGTGCAATAGTCGTGAGGTGATGTTACAGAAATATAAGACCTTAGTTAGACCTCACTTGGAGTACTGTGTTCAGTTCAGATCATAGCATTACAGGAAGGATGTGGATACAATAGAGAGAGTGAGGAGGAGATTTACAAGGTTCTTGCCTGGATTGGAGACCGTGCCTTATGAGAATAGATTGAGTGAAGTTGGCCGTTTCTCCTTGGTGCAACGGAGGATAAAAGGTGACCTGGCAGATGTGTATAGATGATGAAAGGCATTTATCGTGTGGAGAGCTAGGCATTTTTTTTTTTCTCACGGCTGAAATCGAAAACATCTAAGGTCATAGTTTTAAGGAGCGTGAAAGTGGTACAGCGGAATCTCAGAGCTTTTTTTTTTCACACAGAGAGCGGTGCACTGTCGGCGACACTGAGAAAGACGGATTCAATAGGGTCTTATAAGAGGTTCTCAGATTGGTACATAGTGCTTCGGAAAATAGAGGGCTCTCCGGTAGGAAAACAAGAGGTAGTTTCTAGAGTCGATTACATAATCAGCATTACATTGTGGGCCGAAGGGCATACAATGAACTGCAGATTTTTGCGTTTGAGGTCTAATACAATATGGTTTCTGATTTCACTTGCATGATGATTTCTGAAAATATCGCCATGTGCTTCCCTTCTGAGTCATGCATGAACAACAGACTTTCCTACAACGCTATAATATCAAAACATACTTTTCAGTATTTATTTTCATATATCTTATTTGCATTCCTTTCTATACATTATACTGCCTGAAACATGTTCAACCATCTCCCCGCTGTACAATTTAATTTGTCTCCCTCTTCCGTGTTACTTTTCATGTGCAGCTACACCTCTAGTCACTAAGGACACTAAGGAAATCGAAGAATAATACCGAAGTACTTTGTTAATATGCTAACTGTCATTGCTCTACGCCACGGTAACTTATCAGCCTATTGATCAAGTTTTGATAGGAGATTCTTTTTTTTCATCCCTTCCAAGTTTACAATTACAGGTATTCGTAATTACCTCCTTCAGAACCCGACATTGAACTCAATGACTAACGTTGACTAATGGCAAATTCTTAAAATACCCCCTATCCCGCCTTTAAAATGTTGGTCAATTTCACATCAAAATAATATCGAATCATACTGTACTGATTCAACTTACAAATGCTTATTAGGATGAACTATTAATAAGTGACCTCTGCATTTAAAGTGCAATCAAAGCTTAATATTGATTTGTTCACAAACCCGATACTCACCAGAACAGGTCAGACTGACATCATTCTTGTGGTTGCAACGGGGAGTCCTTGAAGAATATGGACAGTCGGCTATGCTCGACTCGTTACCTTGACATTCAAGGATTTTCTTCCATACAGGCACTTCTCCCTCTCCAAAATAAGCTCCCCCCAGCACAGAAACAGCGACTCCGCATTGAAGCTGATTGCACACGACGTTGGCATTATTCATATCCCAGTGCCGGTCACACACAGTTCGCCAGGAGTCACCAAACTGCACTTCCAGTCTTCCCGAACATTCGTCTTTTCCGGACACCAATCTTGCAGTTCTGTGACCTGAGAGAGATGTGAAGAGCAAACACAGCAATGAAAGTTATAACAATGTACAGTCAAATCATATTGCATTCAGCATTTATCAGGTTCCGAAATATTTGGGTTCCAAGCTGTTCTCCGAGAGATTACCTGGTTTTCCTCCACCAGTTTGAACCGTACTTATTTATTAATGGCGAATTAATTTTAACTGAGCATGTTGTACACCCATGTTGCAAGCTAATTGTGTATGAGAACAAAATAACCGGTAAAATAATGAATAGGAATATTCTAAAATCTGTAAAAAGAAACAATCTTTTTTTATCGCAGAGCATACGCTAAGTTCGATCTTTTGGTCGCCATTGTCCAATTTGACATAGGGACATCAGAGCTCCGTAGAAAGACCCTTATTTTCCATTTCCTCATTAATTAAGGACAAATGACTGGTCGTTCTACAATCGCCTTTGCTGCTCCACTTCTTGTCTGCAGGAACTCAAAGGTACATTTAATGTCAGAGAAATGTACACAATGTACATCCTTACATGCTTTTTCTTCGCAACCATCCATGAAAACAGAGGAGTACCCCTCAAGAATGGACGACAGGTAAACATTAGAGCCTCAAATTCGCCCCCAGCTCCAATCCCTCCCGCGCGAAAGCGACCGCAGCAGTAACACCCCATCACCTCACGGGCAAAAAAATACATTAGCATCCGCCACCGAGTACTAAAGCGTGATCGAGGCAACAGCAAAAAGACAGGCTTGTGGTACACAAAAGACTACATTGTTCACTCAGCATTCGACATGCCCCAGGCCCTCTCTCTGGTATGTCGAATGCCGACAGACGATGAAAAGCATGTTGCCGAATTAACTTTCCCTGACACACTGCTCCATGTTTACACTCGCTCTGTATAAATATCACAAAAAAACTCCCTCTCTTGCTTCAATAATTTCCCTCAGCAACGCGTTTCTCTGTTGGGTTCGTGTCGTCTCCAGTCAAGGAGGTAAGCTACTCGAACGGTCTTCTTTCCCATCAAGAAATCTACCTGAGCTAACCAATTTCTTTGTTTTGCTCCATATCAAACCAAACATTTCCTACTCAGCGTCCTGTTCTAGTACCTTTCAAATTTAATAATTGCAATTGACTTTTTTTTCCCACCGATACAATATCTCCAAAATTATTTGTATGAAAAGATTGTCTCGTATGCTTCTTCTTTAGCCGGTCCCAGTTTCGACTGAAGCTAAGCAATATATTTGTAGAGTAATCTATAGGCATCCATAGTCATGTGAGACCACGGATTTGCTCCTTGGAAGGTTTCGAGGTCGCAGGCCTGGGCAAGGTTGTATGGAAGACAGGCAGTTGTCCATGCTGTAAGTCTCCCTTCTCGACGCCATCGATGTTGTCCAAGGGAAGGGCACTAGGACCCATACGGATTGGCACCGGTGTTGTCGTAGAGCAATGTGTGCTTTGCTCAAGGACACAACACGCTGCCTCAGCCAATGCTCGAACTAACGACCTTCAGATCGCTAAAAAAAAAAAAAAACGCCTTAACCACTTGGCCACGCACCAACAGGAAAAATACTGCAAAACACTTTCCTACCTGAGACACTGATGATTTTATAAACATCCATAAGGTAACCCCTCAACCATCTTCACTTAATATTGTTTCACCTTGTGCTAAGTTTATTTTAATCCAAGCTGTATAGCTGGGAAACTGTTACTGATTATTATTGAATCTTTCCTGCACCCTGTCCCGCTTATGAAGATCTGTCACATGCGGAGGCGATCAGAACTGCGCACGATTTACCGGTGGAGAACCTGTTTGAAACCGACTACTTAGATGCACTGCGTATGTAGGAATCATGCCACCTCGATAATAATTGAAATCGAGAAAATGATACTGCTGTATGATTGCAAACTTAGGGGGGAAAAACGACACCCCCCACCCGCCCCCAAACGGTCGTCATTTAATTTAAGTATATTTTAGTACTTGTCGTTGTTTTTGTTTTGATAGATAAAAAAAAATCAGCTACATTTCCGTCCGATAATTGATATTAGGTCATCTTTCTCGTTTATTGCTCTTTGGGCCTCAAGCATCGAGTGTATCCAGTCTACATAACTAAAATCCACTCTTTCAGCGAAAATTTTCATTCATCCCCTTTTCTCGTCCTCTAGCAAAGTCTTATGCTTCTTACCAAATAGGTAACAGAACTGCAGACAATGTTCTATGTGTAGCCTAACGAGCGTTTAATATTCTTATGTCATGACGACTCAAATCTTCTTCGTTCCAATGTCACCTAGAAGGCAAAAAAGCCATATGCCATCTTTGGCTCACTGTCATCTCCTTTGCAAATTAAAGGTATCAAGAGCATTCGAACTGCAACAACTTTCTGTACATCAAGAATCCTCAACATTCTTTCCGTCCATATTTTGCCTGTCATCTAAATATACTTATCAAAACATCCGCATATAAGTCAAAGTCAGTGTTACAGTATATATGTGACGCAAAACAAAATTTAGAACAACAATGTCTGCGATACACTGCTGGTCAAGTTTTCTGACAAGAAAGTCATTCTTCTATCGGTTTCTTGTCTTGCAGTACATTATGCAACTAATTAGCCAGCTCAGTTTGGACACCAGGCGCTTGAACTTTCTAGAGATTACCATGCGAAAACATGAAAAAGCATTACCAAAGTTTATTTGTGTGTTCCATTAATATTCTCAGCTACTCCTCAACCACTAAAATGATTTAGTGAAGCATGATTACTCCACAAAAAAGCTATGACCAATAACATAATTCGCAACTCCATTTCTAGTTTTCCCTCATCTGATGCGTACAAATATCATTGTCCCGAGTCCAAACGCTTTGCGCACTTTGTGAGAAGGCATGGATGAGGTGAGCCATGGTTTGCCCAGCAACCTCTATAATTTCAACAATTTCATTAAAAGATGATTTTTATAATTAAGCAACGCTGACATGAATGACTGCATTACATTTTATGGAAAACAAACACAATCATTAACAATTCAAATGTCCCACAAATATCTTAACGCATGCTTGAGCTGTCGGATGCAAATCATGCGAAGATCTATCCCTGTCAAACGCGAAGGATTCCCAGCAATACGCACTGCGGTATTGCACTCAGCATACAGTTGAGCTATGGCAACTGTTGAGCTGTAAAACTAGCGTGCTGTCATAGGAAATGTATCGCCCGTAAAGCATGAGTGCGACAAATAAGCGTTATTTACTTTCAGAAATAATTTATTAAAACCTAAAAGCATATGTTTAGCGGAGATAGGAGATGTTTTTCAAGAACTTGAGGTGCAAACTCCTCATCTAAATGTCGGTCTGTTGACGGTGACCAGCAAGAGGAAGTGGCTGAGGCAGGTAAAATGGCAATATTTGAAAGCTATTTTGACAGCTAAAAAATAGGAATTGTTTTGATGGATATTGGAACTCATGTGGTCAAACTGACGCAGATTGTCATATTGCTTGTCATGAACGATTTTTGTCTCCTTTCTTTGAGGGGGCGGGAGAGCGGAGAACTGTTTACATGCTGCATCACTCTACTAATAAACAGTTCGAAATGCCGGAACGGGGAGCATTTCGGCGGCATGAGCATCATCTGTCAGGGAAGAGAAACTCTCGGCATTTAGGGAAAGAGCATTAAAAAATGGAAACCTATGTTTAACGTGAGAGATGAAATAGAACATAGAACAGAGAAACATAGGAAACCTACAGCACAATACAGGCCATTCGTCCCACAGAGCTGTGCCGACCATGTCCCTACCTGAGAAATTATTCGGCTTACCTATAGTCCTCTATTTTACGAAGCTCCATGTGCCTATCTAAAAGTTTCCTAAAAGACCCTATCGTATCCGCCTCCACCACCGTAGCCGGCAGCCCATTCCACGCACTCACCACTCTCTGAGTAAAAAAAAACTTACCCCGACATCTCCTATGTACCTACTCCCCAACACCTTAAACTTGTGTCCTCCTGTGGCAACCATTTAAGCCTGGGGGTAAAAGCCTCTGATTATCCACTTGATCAATGCCTCTCATCATCATATACACCTCTATCAGGTCACCTCTCATCCGCCGTCGCTCCAAGGAGAAAAGGCCTAGTTCACTCAGGCTATTCTCATAGGGCATCTCCCCAATCCAGTCAACATCCTCGTACATCTCCTCTGCACTCTCTCTATGGCTTCCACATCCTCCCTGTAGTGAAGCGACCAGAACTGAGCAAAGTACTCAAAGTGTGGTCTGACCAGGGTCCTATACTGTATTGCTGCAACATTACCTCTCGGCTCCTAAATTCAGCTCAATGATTGTTAAAGACCAACATACCGTACGCCTTCTTAACCACAGAGTCAACCTGCGCAGCTGCTTTTAGTGTCCTATGGACTCTGACCCCAAGACAGACATAGAAATAGACATAGAACAGTACAGCTCAGTACAGGCCCTTCGGCCCACAATGTTGTGCCGACCCTCAAACCCTGCCTCCCATATAAACCCACACCATATACCTGTTTAGTAGTCTCTTAAACTTCACTAATGTATCTGCCTCCACCACTGACTCAGGCAGTGCATTCCACGCACCAACCACTCTCTGAGTAAAAAAAAACCTTCCTCTAATATCCCCCTTGAACTTCCCACCCCTTACAATAAAGCCATGTCCTCTTGTATTGAGCAGTGATGCCCTGGGGAAGAGGCTCTGGCTATCCACTCTGTCTGTTCCTCTTATTATCATGTACACCTCTATCATGTCTCCTCTCATTCTCCTTCTCTCCAAAGAGTAAAGCCCTAGCTCCCTTAAACTCGGATCATAATGCATACTTTCTAAACCAGGCAGCATCCTGATAAATCTCCTCTGTACCCTTTCCAATGCTTCTACATCCCTCATATAGTGAGGTGACCAGAACTGGACACAATACTCCAAGAGCGGCCTAACCAGTGTTTAATAGAGCTGCATCATTACATCGCGACTCTTAAACTCTATCCCTCGACATATGAAAGCTAACACCCCATAAGCTTTCCTAACTACCCTATCCACCTGTAAGGCAAATTTCAGGGATCTGTGGACATGTACCCCGAGATCCCTCTGCTCCTCCACACTACCAAGTATCCTGCCATTTACTTTGCACACTGCCTTGGAGTTTGTCCTTCCAAAGTGTACAACCTCACACTTCTCCGGGTTGAACTCCGTCTGCCACTTCTCAGCCCACGTCTGCATCCTATCAATGTCTCTCTGCAATCTTTGACAATCCTCTATACTATCTACAACACAACCAACCTTTGTGTCGTCAGGAAACTTACCAACCCACCCTTCTACCCCAGATCCAGGTAGTTAATAAAAATCACGAAAAGTAGAGTTCCCAGAACAGATCCTTGTGGGACACCACTAGTCACAATCCTCCAATCTCAATGTTCTCCGTCCACCACCACCCTCTGACTTTTGCAGCAAACCAATTCTGAATCCACCTGGCCAAACTTTCCTGGATCCCATGCCTTCTAACTTTCTGAATAAGCCCCCTACCGTGTGGAACCTTGTCAAATGCCTTACTAAATTCCTTTTAGATCACATCCTCTGCACTACCCTCATCTATATGCCTGGTCACCTCCTCAAGTAACTCTCTCAGGCTTGTTAGCCACGATCTGCCTTTCACAAAGCCATGCTGACTGTCTATGATCAGACCATGATTCTCTAAATGCCTATAGATCCTATCTCTAAGAATCTTTTCCAACAGCTTTCCCACCACAGACGTAAGGCTCACTGGTCTATAATTACCCGGACTATCCCTACTACCTTTTTTGAACAAGGGAAAAACATTCGCTTCCCTCCAATGCTCCGGTACCATTCCCGTGGACAACGAGGACATAAAGATCATAGCCAGAGGCTCAGCAATATCCTCTCTCGTCTCGTGGAGCAGCCTGGGGAATATTCCATCAGGCCCCGGGGACTTCTGTCCTAATGTATTTTTAACAACTCCAACACCTCCTCTCCCTTAATATCAGCATGCTCCGAAACGTCAACCTCACTCATATTGTCCTCACCATCATCAAGTTCCCTCTCATTGGTGAATACCGAAGAGAAGTATTCATTGAGGACCTCGCTCAGTTCCAAAGCCTCCAGGCACATCTTCCCACCTTTATCTCTAATCGGTCCTACCTTCACTCCTGTCATCCTTTTTTTCTTCAAATATTGAAGAATGCCTTGGGGTTTTCCTTCACCCTACTCGCCAAGGCCTTCTCATGCCCCCTTCTTGCTCTTCTCAGCCCCTCCTTAAGCTCATTTCTTGCTTCCCTGTATGCCTCAATAGACCCATCTGATCCTTGCTTCCTAAACGTCATGTATGCTGCCTTCTTCCTCCTGACTAGATTTTCCACCTCACTTGTCACCCATGGTTCTTTCACCCTACCATTCTTTATCTTCCTCACCGGGACAAATTTGTCCCTTACATCCCGCAGGAGATCTCTAAAGATCGACCACATGTCCATAGTACATTTCCCTGCAAAAACATCATCCCAATTCACACCCGCAAGTTCTAGCCTTATAGTCTCATAATTTGCCTTTCCCCAATTAAACATTTTCCTGTCCTCTTTGATTATATCCTTTTCCATGTTAATTATAAAGGCCAGGGTGCGGTGGTCACTGTCCCCCAGATGCTCACCCACTGAGAGATCCGTGACCTGAGCCGGTTCATTACCCAGTACTAGATCTAGTATGGCATTCCCCTGGTCGGCCTGTCCACATACTGTGACAGCAATCCATCCTGGACACACTTAACAAATTCTGCCCCATCTAAACCCTTGGAACCAATCAGGTGCCAATCATTATTAGTGAAGTTAAAGTCACCCATGATAATAACCCTGTTATTTTTGCACCTTTGCAAAATCTGCCTCCCAATCTGCTCCTCTGTATCTCTGCTGCTACCAGGGGCCTATAGAATACCCCCAGTTGAGTAACCGCTCCCTTCCTGTTCCTGACTTCCACCCATATTGACTCAAAAGTGGATCCTGCTACATTACCCACCCCTTTTTGTAGCTGTTAATAGTATCCCTGACCAGTAATGCCACCACTCCTCCCCTTTTTCCGCCCTCTCTATCCCTTTTAAAGCACTGAAATCTAGGGATATCGAGAATCCATCCCTGCCCTGGTGCCAGCCAAGTCTCTATAATGGCCACTACATCATAATTCCATGTATGTATCCAAGCTCTCAGTTCATCACCTTTGGTCCTGATGCTTCTTGCATTGAGGTACACACATTTCAGCCCTTCTACCTTACTGTCTTTACACCGTTTATTCCGCTTCTCTTTCCTCAAAGCCTCTCTGTATGTTAGATCTAGCTTTACTGCATGCACTTCTTTCACTGCTCTATCACTCTGGGTCCCATCCCCCTCGCAAATTAGTTTAAACCCTCCCGAACCATGCTAGCAAACCTACCTGCAAGGATATTTCTCCACCTCCAGTTCAGGTGCAACCCATCCAATCTGTACAGGTCCCACCTTCCCCAGAAGAGATCCCAATTATCTAAAAATCTAAAACCCTGCTCCCTGCACCAATTCTTCAGCCACGCATTCAACTGCCATCTCCTCCAATTCTTACCATCTCTGTCACGTAACACTGGCAGCAATCCTGAGAACGTCACCCTCGAGGTCCTGTTCTTCAGCCTTCTGCCTAATTCCCGAAACTCACACATCAGGACCTCATCCCTCTTCCTGCCTACGTCGTAGGTACCAACATGTATCACAACTTCTGGTTGCTTTCCCTCTCGTACCAGGATGTCGTGCACCCGGTCAGAGACATCCCGGACCCTGGCACCCGGGAGGCAACAAACCATGCCGGTGTCCTTCTCACGTCCACAAAATCTCCTGTCTGCTCCCCTGAATATAGAGTCTCCAATGACGACAGCTCTCCTCTTTTCCGTCCCACCCTTCTGCACCACAGGGTCAGACTCAATGCCGGAGGCCCTGCCACCGTGAATTGCACCTGGTCGGTCGTCCCCGCCGACAGTATCCAGGACGGTAACCTTATTATTCAGGGGAATGGCTACAGTGGTAGATCCCTCCGATCATCCATTTTGCCAAGAGTCTTACCATTATGGCTATATTCTGCCATCATATTTGACCTACTAGAGTTACAAAATACACGTCGACTAAGATGTTAACTGTCCTGACCTACTAAAATGAACCACTTCACAATTGTCTGGGTTGAACTCCATCTGCCACTACTCAGCCCAGTTTTGCATCCTATCAATGTCCCGCTTTAATCTCGGACAGCACTCCAAACTATCTACAACACCACCAAGTTCTGTGTGGTCAGCAAACATACTATCCCATCACTCCACTTCCTCATCCAAGTCATTTATAAAAATCACGAAGAGTAAGGGTCCCAGAACAGATGCCTGAGGCACTTCACTGGTGACCGAATTCCATGCAGAACATGACGCGTCTACAGCCACTGTTTGCCTTCTGTGGGCAAGCCAGTTCTGGATTCACAAAGCAATGAGCCCTTGGATCCCATGCCTCCTTACTTTCTCAATAAGCCTTGCATGGGGTACCTTATCAAATGACTTGCCGAAATCCATATACACTACATCTACTGCTCTTCTTTTATCAATGTGTTTAGTCACATCCTCAGAAACATCAATCAGGCTCGTATGGCATGACCTGCCCTTGACAAAGCCATTCTGACTATTCCTAATCATATTAATAACAGGTATTCGTTATTCTCGTGAGACCATGGATTGGCACCTTGGAAGGTTTCCAGGGCGCAGGCCTGGGCAAGGTTGTATGGAAGACCGGCAGTTGCCCATGCTGAAAGTCTCCCCTCTCCACGCCACCGATGTTGTCCAAGGGAAGGGCATTAGGACCCATACAGCTTAGCACCAGTGTCGGCGCGGAGCAATGTGTGGTTAAGTGCCTTGCTCAAGGACATAGCACACAGCCTCGCCAAAGTTCAAACTAGCGACCTTCAGATCACCAGACGAACGCCTTAACCACTAGGCCACGCGCCAACACCCTAATCATATTATACCTCTCCAAATGTTCATAAATCCTGCCTCTCAGGATCTTCTCCATCAATTTACCAAATAAATCAAAAGGACCGGAGTAGAAACATTTACCGTGGTACTTGTATAGAAAATGTTTGGAGGGCGATAGGACAGGACTGTTTCCGTGCCATATTACGCTATTAATCAACGATAGGAACGCTGGATGCTGGATCAAATACAACAAACTATGGAGGAGCTGAGAGCGCCAATCATCATCTGCGGGGGACGGAAATGCTCGACGTTTCTGGTCCGTATCTGTGCAGGCCTGACGATATCATTGTCTCTCAAGCCACAAATGTTACGCGACTCTTTCGAGTAGTTTAGCTGACACTAGACTAGACATGAACTTGGTGCTATTTTATTAACATCACAGTACGAGTACTATCACAGGAAATGCTTTTCCAACATGACGGAAATAATCCCGACATAAGCTAGATTTAGTTCGACATCACAAGTGAAGTGTGGCCCGTCCCGTTTATTTGCTATCGGAGTCACCCCGGACAACATCAAAGTGGCGGGATCACAGATATAAAAGCCTGATATTTACCTTCGCAAATAACGCCAACATCGTATGAATGTACGTAGCCATAGTCAGACCAGTCATAGGCTGTACAGTCCCGCAGAGTAGCCTCGCTCCCGTTGCAATTAACATTGGAATATAAAACGGGTCCGGATCCTTGTCCAAAGTGAGCATCGCCCAGTGTTTTCTGCGCGGCGCCGCAGTCCAGCTCCCGACACGCCACAGCTGTAGCCTGATCGTTCCAGTAATAGCCCACCACAGTCCACCAGTTTCGCTTGTAGAGAATCTCTACTCTCCCGGCGCATCGACTGCCACCATTCACCAATCTTAACGCTGGGATTTCTGAAAAATATCAGAAAATAACATATCATAAGTCAGCCACGATTTAAGCCACCTCAAACATTATAATTCTTCATGAACAACGTGATGATCAACACGGAGTTCAGACTGTGGCAAACCCCGAATACGCTGCTTAAAATAACGAAATTAGTCAATGAGCTGGACAACTCCTGGAGAACCGAGAGTCAACCGGTCATTCTATGGGAAGAAATGGGTGTCTCCGAGGAAAACAGGATGATCTGCTTCAATGTTCCCACTAATTTGTTTTACAGATTTGCGGACCTACCATTGCTCTAATAAGTAAAGTTTTACACAGCCTTACAACTGTACACCATTTAAAAGTTTGAATGTAAAAAAAAAAAATCCAGCTCCGCGGCTACAAAGTCTAAATGCGCGGCCGCGCACTCACAGAGCTTATAGGGGATATTGAATAGTGTTTGCTCTTCGGAGAGCTACTGATGTTCTGCTCTTTCCGTGCCTCCACCGTACTTAGCCCTCATCAATCGGGTAATCGAACTTAAACATTAATGGAGGTGTGGAAATTTCCTGGAGAAAGAGTCGAACTGAGCCTTCAGGCGACGTCAGCTCAGCACTGAAAGGATGGAATAAAAAATGGGAGGCTTCTTTTTTACTTTCAGGAACTAACAAAGTCAACGGACGTTCTTTCTCTGCTGACTGTCCTGTATGAAGTTTGGTGCTTGTCGTCGTTCCATGAGAATAGCAAATGCCTCTCAGCCAGATACTCTTTAACAATTAGTTTCAACAAATCAGACCATTACTCAGTGAAAATTAAGCGAGGTTACCTGATTGCTCGGTCTGAGAATGCTCTGGACGGCCTGAAATGAGAAATGTACAATTAGATTTATCTTTGGAGTTACAGGGGTGGTATACTTATGTATTAGGAGGACATGGTAAAAGGAATACGAAATTAATAAGCGATCAAAGGTAAAAACACCCGCATCCGCCATCTTGCCCCACCGACACATCCTCCTCCCTCCCACGTTCAGTCCCGCCCTCCGAGCTCTTTGTTCCGCTGCATTGCTTTATTTTTTGGCTCTGTAGACGCCGCTGCGATTCTCAGGATAAATTTAAATTCAAAAGCAAAACAACTCGATATTTTCCCTTTGGCAGACTCATCCATTAAATCACACACCGCTCGCTGCCTCTCATGTATTTCCGGATATTACAAATGACTGGTTGCTCCCAGTCCGACTGCTCCGAACAATTCTGCTCAAGTGACAGGAACTGCCTGACGCATTGCTATGTTCAAGTAACCGATTTTTAACAAGTGGAAACTGCATGATTATATTCATAAATTCAAGGCCTCTGCTATAAGTTGTGAACGGTTTTCACGGCATTTCCTCTGATCCAGTTCAAACACACTATTCAACTTATTTCAGAATCAGAATCAGGTTTACTATCACTGATATTAATGTCCTGAAATCTGTTAACTTAGCAACAGCAGTTCAATGCAATTCCCAATATAGAAGAAAAATAAATAAAATAATAATAATAGTAAAAATAATATTAATATTAAATCTATTACAGTATACGTATACTGAATAGATTAAAAATCATGCAAGAAAGCAGTATATATATTTAAAAAGTGATGTGGTGTTCAAGGGGGTCAATGTCCAGTAAAAAAAAACGGATAGCAGAGGTTCCTGAATATCTGAGTATGTGCCTTCAGGATTTTGTACCTCTTAGCTGATTGTAACGGTGAGAAAATGGCATGCCCTGGGTGCTGGAGGTCCTTAACAATGGACGTTGCCTTTCTTGAAGATATCCTGGGTATTTTGTAGGCTAGTATACAAGATGAAGCCGACTACATTATGAATCCTCTGTAGCTCATTCCGATCGTGTGCACTAGCCACTCCCCACCCTCTCCACGTCCCATACCAGACTGTGATGCAGCCTCACAGAATGTTGTCCACAGTACATCTATAGATGTGTTTGAGTGTTTCTTTATTTGACATACCAAATCTCTTCAAACTCGGGATGATGTATAGTCGCTGTCCTGCCTTCTGGGTACAGAGAGAGTAGAGCAGTGGGCTAAGCACACACTCCTGAAGTGCACCAGTGTTCATCATCAACGAGGAGAAAATGTCATCGCCAATCCGCACAGATTGTGGTCTTCGGGTTAGAAAGTCGAGTATCCAACATCCTTATATTGTCAATAAGCAATGTTGATGCTCAGTATGTTAGGTTTATGTCTCATAAGTCGTAATACCTATAAATTAAGTCAGCCTCAGAACTAGAAATAAATGACGAGGCTTTTTTTATTCAATTCAGCGGCAACTTACCCACTCGCGCATCAATGTAAAGTGCCAGCTTAGGAACACTTCCCTACTCAAAGGAGTTTTCACGTTCGCTCTGTGATTGTGTGGGCTTCCTTCAGTTTCCTACCACATTCCAAAGACGTATGCATATGGTTGGTGAGTTGTTGGCATGCAATGTTGCCGCCATGAGCGTAGCGATATTTTTGCACAGACCAGCGCAAGCCTCGCCGATTGGATTTGACCCAAACAACATATGTCACTGTTTGTGCTGAACTACATGTGGCAATTAGGCAAAGGTAATCATTTCTCTATTTTTCCTAACAGTTGAAGCAATTTCCTGTTGTTTAAACCTCATCGCTGTGTATTGAAGAGAACTTATTATTTTTTTTTTATTAGCGGAATATAAGAAAAGAAACCTGTCAAACTCTTTAATCGTAGTACATTTCCGAAGAAAAATCAGTTTCGTTCTTCTACTCGTTATTTTCCTTCATGCTGCATTTATTACATCTCACGAAATCCCATGAACTGCCATGTGCATTATCTTTAGGGTTCTACAAAGCAATTGTTTATGGTATCCAATTAAACAACAAACCAGCAAGCCATCGAATGTGGGAAGGTATCAGAGTACCCGGAGAAACAGGGAATGAGGGAAACAGCTCACAGGGAAACATGCACTGCACATCTCGCAGATAGCACCGTCGGGTAGACACAAGTATGCGTCTCTAGAAGTATACAGTTGAAGAACGACACATTATTAAGTAAGGAGTACTTCTAGTACGTTGCATTAATAGTGACACTGCGCTCAGTCACAGGTGATCGGCCTTCAGTTCTAAGCTCAAGTTCACCCTCAGTGGATTAGCATGTACTCCATTTGAAACTTGGGCTTTCCCCATTTCCCTGATAGAGTATAATTTAAAGTTAACTGGGAACTGGCATAAGACATAAGAGCAGAATGAAGATATTTGGCCCATCGAGTGTGTTCCTCCATTTCATCAAATCCATCTCAACACCAGACTCTTCCCGTTTCCCTATGTCCCTTCATGTCCTGACCAATGAAGAATATAACAAGCTCTGTCTTTAATATACATCACGACTTTGCTTCCACAGCTGCATGTGACAAAGAATTCCATAGATTCGCCATACTCGTGGAAAAATAGATTCCCCTTCATATGCTATTTAAAAGGACGCCCCTATATTCTGAGGCTGTACCTTCGGGTCTTTGACTTTCCCAGGACTGGAAACATTCTCTACTCATCCACTCCATCAGGGCCTCTCTGTACTTGACGATTTTCAATTAGGTCAGAGCAATTTCTTCTCTATTATAGTGAACACACCCTCAGAGCCAACAAACTCGTTCAACCCTGGAATGATCTTAAACCTCCTTAGAGCCCTTTGCAGCTTCAGCACATCCTTCCGAAGATAAGGGCCAGAAATGCTCACAATACTCCAAGTAAGGCATCTCCTTTGCTGTATAAATTCTCACCATTAGATTGTTGCTTTTATATTCCAGTTCTCTTGAAATGAGTGCTAATATAGCAGTTCCCTTCCTCACCACATACTCAGCCTGCAAATTCACCTTTTGCGCCCCCATTATTTTTCCATCTTTTCTTTTCAATTCGAAAATAGTCAGCCTTTTCATTTGTTCTAGCAAATTTCACGAGTTATACACTTCTGGATACGTAATTCCATTTGCCATATCTTTACCCATACTTCGCATCCACCGAAGACCATCTGTAACCTCTCTGCTTCCTCAAAACTACCTGCCTCATCAACTATATTCATATCATCTGCAAACTGCAATTAAACTATCAATACCATCATCCAAATCATTGGCATTAAACGTAAAAATAAACGATCCGAACACAGTCCCCTGTGGAATACCAAAGTCACCGGCAGCCAGCCATAAAATGTATTTATGTCTACACTTTCCCTCTTGATTTCTCCATGCTAAATTATTTCCCGTAAATCCATGGGCTCCTAACTTATTATGCAGCCTCATGTGTGGCACCTTGCCAAAGGCCTTCTAAAAATCCAAACACAAAACATCAACGTTTCTCCGTTATCTATCCTCCTTGCTATTTCTACAAAGAGTTCCAATAGGTTTGTAGGGCAAGATTTTCTCCTGATGAACTATGCCGACTGCCGACTATTTTATTACCCTGAAACCACAACCTTAATAATGGACACGAACATCTTCCCAACCACTGAGGCCAGCTAACAGTCCAATAGTTTCCTTTCTTCTGCTCCTCTCCTTTTTTGAAACATGGACTGACTTTTGCAAAGTATCGGTCTTCCAGAATCTTGCCAGAGTCTGGTTATCGATGCATGACCATTACTAATGCCTCCACAATCCCTTCAGCCATCTCTTTCTTCTTCCTTTTTTCCTCTGCGGGACATATTTCTTCTGTGTCTTCCGAATTGCTTCCAGAAGTATCGGACCTCTATACGCTGCCGGCCGTCCTGCCATTGTTATTTTCCAATTAAATCTGGCCATCTACTCTCATGCTTCTGTAATTCCCTTTAATCCACTGTAATACTTATTCATCTGAATTTAACTCCCCCTTCTTAAAGTTCAGGGAAATTCGGCTATATTATGATCCCTTATCCCCGAGTATTCTTTTTCTTCAAGCTCTCTGATAAACTGCAGTTCATCGCACAAAACACATTCCTGAATAGCTGATCACTAAGTGGGCTCAATTATGACCTGCTCTAAAAAAAAAAAAACCCTCTCGTAGGCACTAGATAAATTTTCCCTTCTATATTCCGGCACAAACGTAATTTTCCCAGTCTACCTGCAAATTGAAATTACCCATGACCATGACAATTTTATCCTTTTGTCATGTATTTGCTACATCCCCTTGAAATGTGTAGGTTACATCCTTATCACTACCTCAATGCAACTCTCATCAGGCTCATTTTACCCTTGCAGATCTTTAGCTCTATCCACAATTAGTTAACATCTTCTGATCCGATTTCAGCGCTTTATAATGCTCGGTTTCCTATGTTATCGTCAGAGCCACGTCGTTGTCTCTGCCCTCCTGCCTATCCTTACAATATGTACCCTTGTACATTTAACTCCCAGCTATAATCTGCATTCATCCATCATTCTGCGATGTCTACAATATCAGACTTGCCAATCTGAAATTGTGCTGCAAGTCCATTTAACTGATTCTACCTGCATTCAGATATGACACCTTCAGTGCTGTATTTACCCTTCCAGATTTTGTCCTGCTTTTAAGTTCCAACTCATCTTGTTTTCTGCAATTTTGCCCTGGTAACAGCCTCTTCTCACTACACATTGCCTCTATTTGGAAACCATCATCAGCACTATCATCGGATTTTCGTATGAAATTCATAGCATTGGAATACACGTAGCTCAGGACACTCGTAGCACCACGGTCAACTTTTTGAATGCTAATTTTGTCTGAGGTCATACCAACATCTCCCACCACAACAACTCCACTGACTGTTCTAATACTCAGGTTGCCACCACAATGCAATTCTAGTTTAAGGCCCAACATGCATCATGAACAATCGTCCCCGCTAGGTTATTAACACCCTCCTGTTCAAGGTAAGCCGTCCCTTCTGTATAGGTCCGATTTTCTCTGGAAGAGATCCCAAAGATCCAAATAATGCATGCCCTCTTTCCAAAACAAATTCATTAGCAATGTAATAAATTGCTTAATATTTCCAGTTCTGGCCTCACTTACACGTGGTACGGATAGCCTTCCTGAGTTCACAAACCAAGAGGACCTGGCCATTAACTGAGCACCTAACTCACTGAAATCCCTATGTGGAATCTCATAACTTGCCCTACCTATGTCATTGGTACTTATATGAACCACCACTTGTGATTGCTCTGCCTCCCACTTCAGAATGCTCAGGACTCAATCAGAGATATCCCAGACTCCGGCACCCTGGAGGCAATCTACCATCCGGTATGTTGGTAATTGGGAGAATCTATTGGTGGATATTTAGAAAGAAGGAAATCTTAAAATAGGATTCAATTGTAAGTTAGTGTTTCCCACTCGGCACAGACTGGAAGTCCGAAGCGAGCGTTTGTGTATGGGTGACCATCTAACCATATTTTCCGAGAGAGAAATTAAGTCGTCATTATTTCCATCGAGAAAAAAAATAATAATAATTTGCTTCCATTTAAAGAGTCGAGGAGAGAGTATACTTCAGTGTTAATGAATATTCAAAAGTATGCAAAATCTATCAATATTCAGTTTACATACTTATTAGCTTAATCAGAAATTCTGAACAAAATTTGTATTGCATTCATTTCTTAAATAAATATCAAACAAGTATTCAGTAAACGAGATTAAAGTCAAGAACACGCGGCAGATTAGTATGTATCTGCGTCAAGAGAAACAGAGACGTTTTGCTTCGTTAATTTCCTTTGCCCTTCACTGCACACCGATTTTCTCATGTTTTTTCTTCCACTATACAGCAGTAACGCATTAAACGTTTTACATAACGTAAAAAGAGATAAAGAAAACATTTTCCCATTGAAATTTGCACTAGAAGTTTAACCTGGAGAAGAAAAGGAATGTAGAACAGCAAGTTCTCGCATACTTGCAATGTAACAAGAAAAATGCTGGGAGCTTCTCTCCGGCCGCACAAAAATACAAAATACAAAATATCATTTCATTGAAGATACCAATCAAACTCATTGTATTCCAGAATTATTTCAATAATGTAAAATATGAAAATAATTTCCAAAAGCTGAGACTAAATGAACTAGATATGCTTGTTCACCCGATTGTGCAGCATAATGTTTTGAAAGAACTGATAATTACCAGCGATAGGAATGAGTACCAGCGTTAGACAAGAGCAGCAGCTGTAACTTTGGTTGCTGCTCGCATTCACTGAACGATATACTGTGAAATCTGACTGGCTGTTTCCCAAGTGCGACCACTCTCCAAGATGGATTAATAATTTGATTAGACTATAAGATGACAGCAGCCGACTGTTTTCTAAAGCGAAATTTTTCGAGCCGAAACAATTCATCTACCTTTCGCTGCAATTTTGCAGTGAAGTATTTGACAGAAACTCAACGGAACTCCATGTAATTCATAGAAGCACTTATGCTGCAAATGATAGAAATGAAAAATTGCTTCTAGAAGGGTAACAAAAACTGCAAATTCAATACCAAATTTCACCGTAGCGTATCCGTCGTCATTTCTTGGAAACAAATCGGCCTATTCCTGATCTATTCAACCAGTACACTGCAAATTTTGAAGAACATGAAACATTGGTTTCGTCACGAAATTCGCAGGGCGCCAGATATGTTTAATTCCTTTTTGTCTACTATATCAACATTGATTTATCACAAAGAGGGAAGTGGAAGAGGAACTTTTATTTACTGTTTTACTTTCCATTTCACTCAATTTTCTGTAACAGTGTTATGAAATTACGCGACATTGGACATTAATGATAATGAGCATATCAACAGATCATCTAATATTTTGAATGTGTTTAAAGAACTCACAATTCCAGATCTTCAACGCCATCAGTGCCAAGATAGTCAATGGTAACCTGTCGGTCGTCATTTAGAGCTATCGGTCCTGTATGTTCAAGGAAAAGGCACATCAGTAACTGAATAATTGATCTGAAAGCAGGTTCTTCGAGAATGCTTTTGAGTATTCAATATTTCCCTCTCAGCATCCAATCGTTATTCTCTCAATAGACGCGTGAATTACAATTTGTTGAATCGCACCAATAGGAAAGGACGTGTCCATTAATGGAACTGATGTGTTCATCTTCTGAGGAAGCAATGAGCAATGATACAACGACGCGGTATCTACATCCTAAAGAAAACATTCAGTCATAGAAGCTAACTGCCCAGGAGTAGGCTATTCAGATCATTGCAAAGACTATTTCTGATTCGGTGGGCTTTCTCGGAGACCACATTACATATCTACCTCTTTCCCAATATCATGCAGTTGGAAACTTTGGACATTTAGTCAGCGATCTTCTCCCGACTCCGACTTTCACCAAAAAAAAAAAAATCAACTTTGTTTTCTTGTCTGCTTTATCGATCAATATCGTTCGTTGTCACGACAAATCTGTTAGGTTATTTCCATCAAAAGGACTAAAAACTTAATGACGTTTTATCTCTCGATGCTCCTCCAGTATGCTTTCTTTTTTTTTCCAGTAATGTATGATAGTTCGATAATTGTGTGCTCTCAGTATCCCTTCTCTTCTTTAGATGATCCTCTAATTCTCAGGAATATGTATTTCAAAATATTCCCACTCGCTCATCCTGGCACTCATCCTAGTGAAAGCTCATTATCACCCCCACCACATTACCCCACCCCAACCCCCACCGCCCCCCCACACACACACAGAAACACACACCATTCACAGATGCATCGTTCTTCCCATTTTCTTTTCTGATTAGAGAACCTGATGCATATCAAATTATTTTCCAAACTCCTGCGGTGGAGGGAGATAAACGAGCTTCCAATGCGATGTACAATGGCGAATAAGAGACAATATGCAGCCGAGATGGGGAATCTGAACCGCTGGGAAGCTTGTTTGTAGTAAGCACTGGTTTAAGGTGAAAGTATGGAAGACCCGCAGTATCGAGGCAACCATTTTCATCGTGACGACTTGGAGGTGAATTAGCGGCTGCTGGGTTGAACAGTGCACTCTGAAACTATCAAACTTCAGGAAAAGGACAAAAAACAGCAATGCAAACCGAAGTTAAGTTGCTTGTTTCGTTCTGTTAATGAGTACTTTGCGATAGCATTCACTATGGAAAACGATATTGGCGATTGTAGGGATTACTTACAGCGGACTGAAACCCTTCAGCATGTATCTATTAAGGAAGAGGATGTCCTGGAGCTTTTGGAAAGCATCAGGTTGGATAAGTCACTGGGACGAGACAGAATGTATCCCAGGCAACTGTGGGAAGCGAATGGAGAGATTACTGAGCCTCTGGCGATGATCTTTGCATCACCAATGTGGACGCAAGAGGTTCTGGAGGATTGAAGGGTTACGGATGTTGTTCCCTCATTCAAGAAATGGAGTAGAGATAGCCCAGGAAATTATAGACAGTGAGTCTTACTTGAGGGGTTGGTAAATTGATGGAGAAGTTGCTGAGAGGCAGGATTTATGAACATTTCGAGAGGCATAATACGATTAAGTATAGTCGGCATGGCTTTATCAAATGCAGGTCTTGCCTTACGAGCCTGATTGAATTTTTTTCAGGATGTAACTAAGCAGATTGATGAAAGTAGAGCCGTAGATATCGAGTATATGGATTCTAGCAAAGCATTATAAGGTACCTCCTGCTAGTCTCATTAGGAAAGTAAGGACGCATGGGATCCAAGGGGACATTGCTTTGTGGATCCAGAAATGACGTTGTCCACAGAAGGAGAAGCATGGTTATAGACGGGTCATATTCTGCATGGAGGTCTGTGACCGGTAGTGTGTTTCAGGGATCCGTTACGGAACGTTTACTCTTCGTGATTTTTATAAATTACCTAGATGAGGAATAGGAGAAATAGGTTAGTAAATTTGCTGATGAAACAAAGTTTGGGGCTGTTGTGGGTAGTGAGGAGGACTGTCAGAAGTTACAACGAGACTTTGACGGGATGCAAAAAATGGCTGGCAAGTGGCAGATGGATTTCAACCCACATAAGTGCGAGGTGGTTCATTTTGGTAGGCCAAATATGATAGCAGAATATAGCATTAATGGTATGACTCTTCACAGTGTGTAGGATTAGAGGAATCATGGGATCCGAGTCCACAGGACACTCAAAGCTGCTGCACAGGTTGACTCTGTGGTTAAGAAGGCATACGGTGCATTGGCTTTCATCAATCGTGAGATTGAGTTTAAGAGCCAAGGGGTAATATTGCAGCTATATAGGACCCTGGTCAGACCCCACTTGGAGCACCTGTACTGTGCTCAGTTCTTGTCGCCTCACTACAGGAAGGATGTGGAAACCATAGAAAGGATGCAGAAGAGATTTACTAGGATGTTGCCTGAATTTTGGAGCATGCCTTATGAGAATAGGTTGAGTTAACTGGGCCTTTTCTCCTTGAAGCGACGGAGGATGCGAGGTGACCTGATAGAATGTACAAGCTGATGAGAGGAATTGATCATGTGGATAGTCAGAGGTTTTTCCTCCGGGCTGAGATGGCTAGCACGAGAGGGCATAGTTTTAAGGTGCTTGGAAATAGATACAGAGAACATGTCAGGGGTAAGGTTTTTTTTTATGCAGAGAGTGGTGAGTGCGTGGAATGGGTTGCCATCGGCGGTGGTGGAGGCGGAAACGACAGGGTCTATTAAGAGACTCCTGAATAGGTACTTGAAATTAGACAAGTAGAGAGCTATGGGTTACCCTGGGTAATTTCTAAGGTAAGGATATGTTCGGCACAGTTTTGTAGGCCGAATGGTCTGTATGTGTTAACGGTGTTCTTTGTTTCTATGTTGATTTCCAGTCTTCTTATATTATTCGATGAGCATTCAATAGAGTGTGATTCTTCTGCCAGTTATGTAGAATCAGCGGGCAGTCAAATGTCCCCACGACTCTGTCTGCAAAAGGTGTGTACAGTTGTTGTTCCTGTGAGGAAGAATGATTGGCCTGGAGTAGCACTGAGCCCACTAATCGTCATACAGGAGTTAGAGAATTTTGTAGGGAGACAGTCAGCCATATAAATGGGTAACCCAAAGGGAAGCATTGAATGAATCCCCAGGGCTACCCAGATATGAAAGTATCATTTAAGAGTTGAGTTGCGGTGTCCCCTCAGGAAAAATAGTAGCAGCAGGCTGAAGGAGCAATACAGTCTCTCACTGTTTAATCGTGGGGTGCTGAGGCGATAGGAATTTCTTAAAGCAGAGGTACAGGAAGCTGTCTCTGTGGTCCTAAAACAGAATCCTGAATGATATTTGTCTACTGGTCCCAGGCTCAAGTACGTCCCTGAACGGGCACAGGACATTCTAATGGAGTTGTTGTGTAGCAATTGGTCGTGCATCATTTGGCACAGAAGAATTTCTAGATCTTCAAACAGAATTCTGTGACTCAGGCAGAAGTTAAAAATATGAACTCCGGGTTTGTCATTGGAAGCTTCCTGCCTGTAGCATAAACTACTGAGGTATATAATTGAAAGAGAGTGCAGATCATTGCACGTGTCAGCAGTTGGTGCAGTCGGGAGGCTTTAGAGATGTTGGTTATTAGGCGTTTTTCTGGGGCAGCTGCAATCCATGTACAAAGGTGCGATGCTGTACAACAGCAAAGACACCAAAGCCCTTGTAGGAAGGTTCACAATTTGAACGCGGGAGGGGTTAAACCGGATTGACAGACGGTGGGAACCTAAGTTGTAGGTTAGATAGAGAAAGTGACAGAAGTATAAATGTTCTGAGAAGTATGTCTGAAAAGAAAACAAGCAGGGAGAGTTCAAGTGACATGATGGGACTAAAATGGCGTTTATTCCAACACGGTGAGAATTAGAGAAAAGGCCGATGGACTTAGAGTCTCGATTACTGCATTAAACTATGATGGTGTTTCAATGGGAGATAAGTGGTTGCGATTAGAACAGAACTGACTGCTCACCGGGATTCCACCAAGCCAAAAATGATATAAATTGAAGTAAAATAATAAGTGAGTTCCGTGTCTAACCAAAGTATGTCACAGCTCTACTCAGAGCAGACAAACATTCACTAATGCAAAAGG
The DNA here is from genome assembly GCF_030028105.1 of Mobula birostris. Lineage (NCBI taxonomy): Eukaryota > Metazoa > Chordata > Chondrichthyes > Myliobatiformes > Myliobatidae > Mobula > Mobula birostris. Next base: position 145,597,788 of record NC_092377.1, read on the forward strand.
ATGAAAATTGAATTCATACTGGACCGATTATATTATTGGCTCTCGGCAGAAAGTAAATGAAACATAGATATTATTGAGGGAAAGGAAATTGGACAGCCTCGTTTAGGGATACAGGGAAAAAACTTTAAAAAAAGAATAGAAATGCCAATAGTGTATAAACATGAACTTTACAAGTTATGTTAAAAGAATCACGATCTATTTTACCATTGATTCAGAACAAGAGGCTGAACAGAGTGAAGGATTGACTGCTCAAGAGTAAGAGAGGTAATTAATGTGTGAAACTAGACGATGTGGGAAAGTACGAAATAAGCAGTTAAGAGGATCAATGTTGTTTCCTTGATTAAGCGGGGTAGAGGAAAATCCTGGAATTTATAAGCTGTTCACTCTCACATTAACCCTTTGAAACTATTGAAGTGGAGTTTCAATGATAGGATTTGTCACAGTTTGGAAAAACACAGGATATAAGTAACAACCACCATGTCTTTCTGTGGAAGGAGTCATCTCTTTAAAAACTGCTTGCAGGATTGCAGATTGTGAACAAATCGATTGATGGTGGTTCTGCTTGGATGTTGTCCACATGTAATATACAAAGCATAAATGTACTTGAAAATATCCATTTTGCTGGTTTTATCGGGAAGACTAACGTACAGTTACATGATAGTTTAGAGTCTGAAACGGGTTGCACATAAATGGCATATTGTAGTGGTGGAAGGGATTATCTGGCTGGATATATGTACCCAGGTGTCTGCAAACTGTCTGTTGATTTAGATATATCTGTTTTTATATTTTACTTGGAGGAAGATATAAATGTGGTGGAGGTGTGAACATGGAACAATATCATCACTGATGCAACAGGATATGGATCATTAACAGTTGCCGGCAGAATCTGGCAAATCGAATTTCACTTGTTTAAGTGCCATGTGAGGCAAGAGTATGGGAACGTAGTCCGACGATGATAAATGGTTAGGTGCATAATTGTAAAGAGGGATCTTGGGGTTCAAGTCTATCCCTTGCTGAAAGTGAAAAAGTAAATTATGTGGATGGAAAGGATAAAACATTGCACACATCACAACATTGCTGAGGCCACCGAGTATAAGAGTACATGGTGTATCTATATAAATCATATGTTCGGCTGCACCTTGATACGACTTTCCATTGTCATCAACGATTTCTGAAACACGTGGAAGTTTTGTACATGGTGCAGAAGTCTCTTAATCGGCTGCTGCCGGGATTATACTGCCTTACTTGTAAGAACAAGCTATATAACCTATGATTACTTCAAGGATAGACGTGATAAAAATTCATCAATTTATATGAGACATAGGTAAGAGAGATAGTGCGAATCTCTTTCCCATGTTAGAAAGTCAAATACTATGCTGCATAGCTCTAGGGTGAGGGGAGTGAATGCTTAAAGGCAGTGTTTCGGGCATGTTCATGACACAACGAAAATGGGTACTTACAAACGTTGCCAGGTCTGCCAGTGGAAGCAGATATGTTAGTTACGTTTAGGAGACGTTCATCTATGCGCCTGAACAGGCAAGGGGTGGAGAAACTGGAAATGGGCAAGCAGAATGCATGAGTAGTACTTGATGTGGTGTTCCTCACAGACATGATGGGCGCAAGGGCTGTTCTTCTTCAGTACCGATTCATATTCGATGCACCTGCAATTCTCTTCAAAGTTTATAGTATATTTACTTACAAAGTTTTTTTTTCTATTTCAGCACTTAGAACCCTAAGATTTGTGGGGTGTTTCCGGGACAGAAACACTAATCCAAAAAACGCAATACCAGCAATGAAATACTGTAACCAGCAGGACGGAAGAAAAAACAATCAGCGTGCAAAAGACAACCAACTGTGCAAATGCAAAAGATAATAATAATGATGATGACAAAAATAAGTAATGCATTTTAATAACATCAAATGAAAAACCTTTGATCAGTCATTGTTATAATGAGTTCATAGGCTGTGAGAGCAGTTCAGCGATTGGACGAGTGAGGTTGAGTGATGTTATCCTCTCCAATCCAAGAGCCTGATGGATAATGGAACATAACTGTTCCTGAACCTGATGATAAGTGTCCTGAGGCTCCTGCAGCGTATTTCCTAATGGCACTAACGTGAGGCGAGAATGGCCTTGACAGTGGATGTCCATGATGATGGAAGAAGGTGCCCAGAGATGGTGAGAGCTTTAACAGTATTGGTTCCAATACGGACTGGGCCGTATCGAGTATTTGATGCAGGATATTCCATACAAGGTGTGAGTCAATATACTCCGCTCTGAACATCTGTGGAAGATTGTCAAAGTTTTCCATATCATGCCGAATCTTCAGAAATATAGATGCTGTTGTGCTTGATCATAATAGCTCTTATATGCTAGGCCCAGGACAGATCCTCTGAGATTATGACACTGAGGATTTTAAAGTTGCTACTCCTCTCAACCTCAGATCCCCCGATGTGGACTAGCTCATGGACCTCCGGTTTCCCCCTCCTGAAATCAATAATTCTGCTGACATTGAAAAGAGGTTGTCGTGGCACCACTCAGGCAGAATTGTAATCTCCCTCCTCTACGCACTGACATATCCCAATTATAGCGTTTTTGTATGCACTCAGTGTCTTCTTTGTCGTTATCATTGTGTTTCTGCTTACGGACATGCTGACAGACAAGTGTCCCAAGATTGCTCTCTTTGCCTGTTTTTGTCCCTTCTCTTCACCGTGCGTTCCTGAAGATCGTGGGAATTCCGTCTCTGGAAGGTGGCTGACAATCAACTTTTCACTGGAAGTTAGAACTGGGTAATACATACTCACATTCCTATAAGCAATTGCAATAGAAACTGAAAAGAGAGATTATATAGAGCTTAAATGAAAGACGCTGCAGGGTAAAAGAAGAACAAATCATGCATAAAATTCTAGTAGCACTCGACAGACCACGCATAGACTATTGTGACTGTCACAAATGTCATGAATACGAAAGGTTACAAATAAGTGCTATAATGAAAAGCGAGGTAAAAAGGGAAGAGTCAAGAGGTTTCTGAAAGTGGATCACAACTCTCAATCTACAAAAGCAATACAATAATCTTCTATATTTTTTAAAAGTTGAGCTGTGTTTACAACCTAAATTTCCTGAACTCAGTGCTGAATTAATAAAAACAATCCTGACATGCTCCCATTAAAGGGATGGAAATGTGCAGATTCAAACTGAAAGAGAGAAGAGCGATGACAAACAGAACAGAAATTCGGGTTACTTGTTACGAAATTCAGTCCGCCAACTTTCAATAAAATAATTTCAATCTCAAAAGTATGCCTGATCACTTTTTGTAGCTATTTTCACATCATCAATGTGAATCAGATCTTCTCGGTCAATTTAATATGACAATTTGGGCTATCTTGCAGAAGTTATCCATTTGGAATGAGCTGTTTGTTTTTTTTTGTCAGATTTTATACTCGAGTTTACTCTGCTCTGCTGTGAGCAGAGATTATTGCGTTTCTAAGGCTTTCCACACTAATTGATTTTGCCAGAAAGTTGACTCTCGGAACTACTTCAAAACAAGACAAATGTACTTATTCTGTGTACTCATGGTCATTTCCCAACGATTTTAGGAAATGCAATGACCCACAGTCTTCCTTTACGGTATTAAAAGGTTTTCACTATATGATAGCTGAGTATTGTTTTCTTTACCAACTATTTGCCAGGAATTATTCAGGCAGTAATAATTGAGCATTGTGTCTTTTTTTTTCCATTTCATTCGCTGTATACAGAGACTGCTGCAGCATTCTGCAGCAGCACAGCAACGGCTCTGCAAAACTGTTTATCTCTTGAGCTAGCAGGAAACACCTGCTATGGGGGATTTTATTTTTCTTCTCCTCTGAAATATTGAAATGCCGAATCTAAATTTGGTAGCAGACTGAATTCTGACTCAAAAAAAGTTTACGGGTCCATTTTTTGGTCCTGTTACTTAACACAAGAAGCCATTGCTAATATGTATATTTTTTGTGAACAGAATGGTAGGATGTAAATACTGACATACTTCAAATTAAAAGTTGATTAATAACCCGTTTCATTCCAACTCCGCGGTCCTTAACATTAATGTCAACATCCTTTCGTATGATTTCACAGAAGAAGGGAATAGGTATACACACGACAATATTAACAGTGACATTTGATTCATATTATGAACCCATACTGAAGGTTTCCAGTCTTTCCTATGTAGAATTACGGAGCAGTTAGTGCTCCCTCGTAATTAGTAGTCAGTCTAGAGCCTGAAATGTTACTCTTTGAATGTAGGACATTTTAACCTATGTTGTGTCTGTGGTTAAATGTCTTGGATTGAGGCCATAGAACTGGAAAATTGTATTATATTTCTATCCCTTCAGCTGGGTCATTTTAATACTGGTTATTCTGCAAAGGTAGACTGAAAATTAATACTCCGCAATGAAAATCTTGCACCACAATGATGTTAGTGATACCCATATGAATCGCCGATGTCCAAAATCCATAATCTTTCCGTTTTTTGGGCGACTTTGACTCAGGATGCTTTCGTGAATCTGAAAGGTAGATTTCAAAGCAACAGCTAGTAAGCGTTACGCAATTAAACTGATTAAGAACCCACGCTTGCTGTCTTAATCCAGCAACAAACATCAATACAAATTGTTTTTACTTTAGAATCTACGTAAAGCATTTGAGGCCGCATGCGGATGTCTAAAAGTTGCTACATAAATAAAGTTATTATTGTTCTATTATTATTTCTGCTGTATTTTTTTTCTCACTCACGCTGGTAAAAACTCAGATACTGGCTTTGCCAAGCACAGTCACGTTCCAAAGGTTATGAACGTTCCGACTGTATTTTTTTGTGTGTGATTTGATATTGTTGCTTTCCAGAAATTCACATAGATATTGCAGCTTTGGTTTATTGTGTAATGATTTTGGGATCATATCAGTTGTAGGTATTACTCTTGGGACGATGTATAACCTGTTCATGTTCCATTATCTTTAAAATTCCTCTTGTAATTTAGCGCATTTATGGTGTATTTCACTTATTGATTTCTGTAAGTTTTGTGTGTTTGGAATGGCTCTATGTATTATATTAATTGTTCTGAAGTACTGGCCTAGCCAGGCGCACTAGTTTGTCAATTGTTAGGAACTTTCATGCTATTCTACATTTCTACTGTGTTTAGTATTGTGGCTTTCTGAAGATTTACATAGATATTACTGTGAAACTGTTGATGAGGTGTTCCTGCCATGTCCATCTAACTTCTCAAGCTCTGATTTTTTCAATGATTTTAAATTCCCTGCCCCACACCGCTTTATTTTCACTATGGATGTCCAGTCCCTATATACCTCCATCCCCCACCGAGAAGGTCTAAAAGCTCTCCGCTTCTTTTTTAGATTCCAGGCCTAACCAGTTCCCCTCTACCACCACTCTACTCCGACTAGCGGAATTAGTCCTTACTCTTAATAAATTCTCCCTTGACTCCTCCCACTTCCTCCAAACTAAAGGTGTAGCCATGGGCACCCGTATGGGTCCCAGCTATGCCTGCCTTTTCCTTCGCTCTGTGGAACAATCCATGTTCCAAACCTCTACTTGCATCTGTCCCCCAGTTTTCTTTCGCGACCTCGACGACTACATTGGCGCTGCTTTCTGCACGCATGCTGAGCTCGTTGACTTCATTAACTTTGCCTCCAACTTTCACCCTGCCCTCAAGTTTACCTGGTCCATTTCCTCCCCTTTTCTGATATTTCTGTCTCTACCTGTGGAGACAGCTTATCCACTGATGTCTACTATAAGCCTATCTACTCTCACTGCTACCAGGACTATTCCTCTTCCCACCCTGTCTCTTGCAAAGCATGCCATCCCCTTCTTGCAATTTCTCCGTCTCCGCCGCATATGCTCACGGAATGAGGCTTTCATTCCGGGACGAAGGAGATGCCCTTTTTTTTTTTTTTTTTTTAAAGAAAGGGTCTTCCCTTCCTCCACCATCAACTCTGCTCCCAAATGCATCTCTCCCGTTTCACACACACCTGCACTCATTCCATCGTCCTGCCAGGCCGATAGGAATAGGGTTCCCCTTGTCCTCACCTACCACCCCACCATTCTCCGGGTCCAACATACAAATCTCTGTAATTTACGCCGTCTGCAACAGGACCGACCACTAAGCACATCTTTTTGTACCCCCACACCCCTACCGCTTCTGCAATAAGCATAATCAGTCCATACTCCCGCAATACATGCTAGTTCAGTATAGTACCTCATCTCTGGAAAAAAAAAAACGAGAAATATCAGGCAGACAAACTGAATGATCTTTTTGTCATTTTTGTACCTACTGATAAGTAGAGGATGTATTGCATTTCTGACACCTGTCCGGGCCACTCTTTAAGCTCGGATGTGGTCTTTCGGAATTACAGCATCAGAAGTAGGTGGCAAATTTTTTCCTTCCCTACTGGCCGAAGGGGGAAAAGACAGAATCAAGGGCTTTGGATTTTCTCTTTGGAGCGCAGTAGGGAAAGTGGGGACTTAATAGAAATGTACAATATCAATTTTATATAGAATGGGTGGCCAGAGACTTTCCAGAGTCACAATGCTAAGGAAGCGTAATTTAAAAGTGGTTGCAGAAATGTATAGCGTGAATGCCAGATTTATTTTTTTAGACAGGGAATGGGGGTGTGTGCGTGCGTGGAACAACCCCCACTAGGGGTGATGATAGAGGCAGAAGCACTGCGGACATTTCCGAAACTCTTAAATAGGCATATGGATAATACAATAAACGATGGTTGTGCAGGAGAGAAGGGTTATATTGATCTTAGAGTTAAGTTAAAAGGTCGGCAGTACATCGTAGGCCGAAAGAACTGTGCGATGTTGTAATCTTCTCTGCTCCGTGTATAGGTACTGCACTATGTTCATACTCACCTAATTTAAATTTGGCTCTTCACTTCATATTGTCTCTCATCACTCATTCAATAAAATGAACATATATGTGTTTATGTTCAATAAAAGTAATGAAAAGTAACACTGAATAGCACAATGCAGCCAGGTTCTTTAGATGGTTGGACCGATATCATGTGCTTCCACTGCATAAATTTTAATAATGTACATCTACCCCATCTTCAACCTGGTTCTTTTGAAAGTATTAAAAAGATAAAGACCATTGCTTCAAATGTTAGGCTATGCACGTGACTAGAACAGTACCTTGCATGCTTTACATATAGTACACTTTACCGACTTATTGGTGCTATATTTCATAATCTTCAGTATATTTTTTCTTTCTATGTAAGCAGGATATTTCAGTGTTCAGCATCATATTCCACAGGCAACGTATTTACCACTCTGTAGCCAGTATATAGTTTCCTGCCACAATGGTGAGCTGGGAACGGACACAAAAGCGAGACGCAGACACAGAAGAAAAAGGAACAGGACTTGACTTGAGAGGGACGTGACAGGAATCAGGCAAGGAGCAGGGACAAGAATGCAGACTTGGGTGAGGGAAAGCGGGACCGGGACTAGGAGCATTGGACGAGGAGACAAGGCTTGGACTCCAAGTCCCAGACTGAACAAGGACCCAGAACCTGCGTCTTGCCTCGGGCTCGGACCCTGGAACCAAGAAAGGACATGACATGGCTTCCAGACAGGATGTGGCTGTGGTCTAGAGCCCTGAGCTTGGAGACAGGCTGGGGTCTTAGCTCTTGAAGCTAGAGGCTGGGGTCTTGGGTCTTGAGCTTGGCTTGGGATCCTCGAGGCTTGGGGTCTTGGGTCTTGAGCATGGTTTGGGATCCTCGAGGCTTGGGGTATTGGATCTTGAGCTTGGCTTGGGATCCTCGAGGCTTGGGTTCTTGAGTTTTGAGCTTGTCTGCGGGATCCTCGAGGCGTGGGTTCTTGAGTCTTGTGCTTTGCTGCGGGATCCTCGAGGCTAGAGTTCTTGAAGCTCAGAGACAGACTGGGAACTGAACATCAACATAGAGCCAGGACGTATCCTTCAACAAGCCGGGACTCATCTTTAACACGACACTAACATAAGAGAGGACAGAACATAACATAGAGCCGGGGACTTATCCTAAGACAAGCCGGGACTCAACTTCGTCTCCACACCAAGTTGGGACAGGTCTCTCCGTCAGGTAACGGCAGAACGGCCAGACTTACCCAACAGTGGCAAGGACAAGACAAGGCAGGTCCCTCCGCAGGGCAACGGCAAAACAGCCTGACTTACCCCACAGAGGTGAGGACAAGAAGAGACAAAAAACAAAGAACGACAGACAGATCCATCTCTGCTTCAGGGTTGCGCCGAGTTGCAGTTACAGCCAGCAACCTCCGCTGGCTACTGAAACAGCCGGATTCCCACCTAGCTCGGAGTGGCTGAGGGCCACTCAGCTGGCCCGGGAAAAAGCCCAATCCATACCGCAAATACTACTCCAACAAGTGGCAACACGGCTCCATAAAGCGGTGGTCCTACAACCAGGTCTAGAGATCACAATGGTTTCACGAACCATCCATCAGCAAGTTGCTCCAAGGGGGGCTGACAAGACAAACCAGCAGCCCACACTCAAGCCCAGGGCTACTTATATTGCAAGCCCAAAGATGGGAATCAGGTGCCTATGATTAACTCAAACAAGGGACTGCTGGAAGACCCGGAGTCCCGAGTCCACGGACCGGACCGTGAACCGGAATGCGGTCTTCACGGACCAGACCATGACAGTTTCCATTAATCCCTTTGTATGTTAACACGTTTACATTCCCACACCACAAAAAATAATGGGTAAAGCGCAATCCATCATAAGTAAAGCCCTTCCCACCTTTGAGCACGACATAAGGCACTATCACATGACATTTATTGCATATTTTATTATTATTTTTAGTAGTAGTAGTAGTAGTAGTATTGTTGCTGTAGTTGCTGTTGTTGTTGCTGTTGTTTTTGTTGTACTTACTCTGAAGGTCCGCAAGAAAATTAATGTCAGGATTGTAATCATGATAATATGTACTTCCACAATAATTTTCTTTCAAATTCCAGCTTTGAAATTTCATTTTCATGTTTTCACTTCGACTGGAAATGTTTCCTTAAGTCCTCTCTGAAGCCATAATTGTGGACCGTGATGGTGAATAGTTGATTATCAGGGATGATGATTGTACTACCCGTCAATGTGAAAAATAAACCATAATATTGTGTGAACGTGATAACAGCCACAAACCCAAAGCCAGCTCCTTCATGTGTATGAATATATCCATTAAAATTACGCTTGTTCAGCATGATAGCTTCTCGAGAACTATTTTGGAAGCAGTATATTTTTACTTCCACAATTACCATGAGTGCTGGTTCTGCAATATTGTGGAAAAGCGACGTGGTTAGCACAACGTCTTACAGTACCAGCAAAAAAAGTCCAATTCCTGCCACTGTCTGTAAGGAGCTTGCAATTTCTCCCCTTGACAACTCGGTTGATCCGTTTTCCTTCCACAGTCCAACAACGTAAAAGGTCTGCAGCCAACTGGTGTTTGAAAATTGACCCGTGGTTAGTAGAGGGTTAAGTCTGGGTATTGCTTTGCGGCGAGGCTCGAAGGGCTAGGTTGTATCTCAATAAATAAATACGTATATTTCGAAAGCATCGATTCAAATTTCTTATTACTGCACACTGTTGGCAGTTTCCCGGACATTCTAGCATGATACATCGATTTTACATGCTGTTTTTTTTAGCTGTGTTTGCTTTTTTTTCCACAGTTTCAATTTCATCATTGTCCTTGCTTATTGCAGCAACTTACAATGTTCCATTTTCGCTCTTCCTCAATTGCAATTCTTGTGTATTTGTTTATACAGGCTCAAGTTTTCCCAAGTATATTACTTTATTATTTCTTACGAATTCTTTCATTGAATATATATTTTAGCAATTTCATGGTTATTGCTTTATATCCAGCATTTATTTTCCACTATCAGATCGTATCAACTTCACAGCTTATCTTATTCTCATAATAGAACATTGCTTCAATTTTAAAATATAGTGCCTTGGAAAACTACTTAGGCCTCAGGACTATTTTCACATTTTACGGTGTCATTTTCTCAATTTAAAATACATAGAACATATAATAGTTCAGCACAGTACAGGCCCTGCCGCCCACAGTGTTCTGCCGACCCTCAAACCCTGCCTCCCATATAACCCCCCACCCTAAATTCCTCCATACACCTGTCTAGTTGTGTCTTAAATTTCACTAGTGTGTCTGCCTCCACCACTGACTTAGGTAGTGTGCTCCACGCACCAACCACTCTGAGTAAAGAAAACCTTCCTTTAATATCCCCGTTAGACTTCCCACACCTTACGAAAAAGCCATGTCCCCTTGTATTGAGCAGAGGTGCACTGCAGAAGAGGCACTGGCTATCGATTCTACCTATTCCTCTTAATATCTTGTATGCCTCTATCATATCTCCTCTCTTGCTCCTTCTCTCCAAAGAGTAAAACCTTTAAACTCTGATCATAGAAACATAGAAATATAGAGAATAGGTGCAGGGGTAGGCCATTCTGCCCTTCGAGCCTGCACCGCCATTCAGTATGATCATGGCTGATCATGCAACTCAGAACCCTGTACCAGCCTTCCCTCCATACCCCCTGATCCCTTTAGCCACAAGGGCCATATCTAACTCCCTCTTAAATATAGCCAGTGAACTGGCCTCAACTGTTTCCTGTGGCAGAGAATTCCACAGATTCACCACTCTCAGTCTGAAGAAGTTTTTCCTAATATCATTCCTAAAAGGCTTCCCCTTTATCCTCAAACTGTGACCCCTCGTTCTGGACTTCGCCAACATCGGGAACAATCTTCCTGCATCTAGCCTGTCCAATCTCTTCAGGATTTTATACGTTTCAATCAGATCTCCCTTCAATCTTCTAAATTCCAACGAATATAAGCCTAGTCGATCCAGTCTTTCATCATATGAAAGTCCTGCCATCCCAGAAATCAATCTGGTGAACTTTCTTTGTACTCCCTCTATGGCAAGGATGTCTTTCCTCAGATTAGGGGACCAAAACTGCACACAATACTCCAGGTGTGGTCTCACCAAGGCCTTGGACAACTGCAGTAGTACCTCCCTGCTCCTGCACTCGAATCCTCCTGCTATAAATGCCAGCATACCATTCACCTTTTTCACCGCCTGCTGTACCTGCATGCCCAATTTCAATGACTGGTGTATAATGACACCCAGGTCTCGTTGCACCTCCCCTTTTCCTAATCGGCCACCATTCATCCAACCACTCAGGTTGGAGGAACAACACCATATATTCCGTCTGGGTAGCCTCCAACCTGATGGCATGAACATCGACTTCTCTAACTTCCGCTAATGCCCCACCTCACCCTCGTACCCCATCTGTTACTTATTTTTATACACACTTTCTTTCTCTCACTCTCCTTTTTTTCCCTCTGTTCCTCTGAATATACCCCTTGCCCATCCTCTGGGTTCCCCCCCCCCTTGTCTTTCTTCCCGGTCCTCCTGTCCCATGATCCTCTCGTATCCCTTTTGCCAATCACCTGTCCAGCTCTTGGCTCCATCCCTCCCCATCCTGTCTTCTCCTATCATTTTGGATCTCCCCCTCCCCCTCCCACTTTGAAATCTCGTACTCACTCTTCCTTCAGTTAGTCCTGACGAAGGGTCTCGGCCTGAAACGTCGACTGCACCTCTTCCTAGAGATGCTGCCTGGCCTGCTCCATTCACCAGCCACTTTGATGTGTGTTACCATTCAGATAATAATCTGTTTTACTGTTTTTGCCACCAAAGTGGATAACTTCACATTTATCCACATTAAATTGCATCTGCCATGAATTTGCCCATTCACCCAACCTATCCAAGTCACCCTGCATCCATACTCTCTAAATCAGGCAGCATCCTGTTAAATCTCCTCTGTACCCTTTCCAATGCTTTCACATCCTTCCCATAGCGAGGCGACCAGAACTGCAGACAGTGCTCCATGTGCGGCCTAACCAGAGTTTTACAGAGCTGCATCATTACCTCGCGACTCTTAAACACTATCCCTCGACTTATGAAAGCTGACAACCATAAGCTTTCTTAACTAACCGATCTATCTGTGAGTCAACATTCAGGGATCTGTGGACATGTTTCCCAAGTTCCACCTACTCCTCCACACTACCAAGTATCCTGCCACTTACTTTGTACTGTGCATTGGAATTTGTCCTTCCGAGCTGTACAACCTCACACTTCTCCGGGTTGAACACCATCTGCCACTTCTCAGCCCATTTCTGCAACATATCAATGTCTCTCTGCAATCTTCGACAATCCTCTACACTATATACAACAGCACCAACCTTTGTGTCGTCTGCAAACTTGCCAACCCACCCTTCTACCCCCACATCCAGGTCGTTAATAAAAATCACGAAAAGTAGAGGGCCCAGATCCGATCCTTCTGGAACACCAATAGTCACAACGCTCCAATCCGAATACATTCCCTCCACCACCACCCTCTGCCTTCTGCATGCAAGCCAATTCTCAATCCACCTGGCCAAACTTCCCTGGATCCCATGCCTTCTGACTTTCTGAATAAGCCTACCTTGTGGAACCTTCGCAAATACCTTACTAAAATCCATATAGATCACATCCACTGCACTACCCTCATCTGTATGCCTGGTCACCTACTCAAAGAATTCTATCAGGCTTGTTAGATAGGATCTGCCTTTCACAAAGCCATGCTTTGACTGTCCCTGATCAGACCATGATTCTCTAAATGCCCATAGATTCTATCTCTAAGAATCCTTTCCAACAGGTTTCCCACCATAGACGTAAGGCTCACTGGTCTTTAATTACCCGGACTATCCCTACTACCATTTTTGAACAAGGGGACAACATTTGCCTCCCTCCAATCCTGCGGTACCATTCCCGTAGATAACGAGAACATAAAGATCCTAGCCAGAGGCTCAGCAATCTCTTCCCTCGCCTCGTGGAGCAGCCTGGGGAATATTCCGTCAGGTCCCAGGGATTTATCTGTCCTAATGTATTTAATAACTCCAACACCTCCTCTGCCTCAAAATAAACATGCTCCAGAACATCAACCTCACCCGTATTGTCCTCACCGTCATCAAGTTCCCTCGCATTGGTGAATACCGAAGAGAAGTATTCATTGAGGACAGAGCTCACGTCCACAAACTCGAGGCACATCTTCATACCTTTATCTCTAATCGGTCCTACCTTCACTCCTGTCATCCTTTTGTTCTTCACATAACTGAAGAATGCCTTGGAGTTTTCCTTTACCCTACTCACCAAGGCCATCTCATGCCCCCTTCTTGTTCTTCTCAGCCCTTTCCTAAGCTCCTTCTTCTGCTACCCTATATTCTTCAATAGAACCATCTGACTCTTGCTTCCTAAACCTCATTTATGCTGCGTTCTTCCACCTGACTAGATTTTCCATCTCAATTGTCACCCATGATTTCTTCACCCTACCATTCTGTATCTTCCTCACCGGGACAAATTCCTCCCTAACATCCTGCAAAAGATCTCTAAACATCGACCACATGCCCATAGTACATTTCCCTGCAAAAACAGCATCCCAATTCACACCCGCAAATTCTATCTTATATCCTCATTATTTGCCCTACCCCAATTAAAAATTTTCCTGTCCTCTCTGATTCTATCCTTTTCCATGATAATACTGAAGGCCAGGGAGTGGTGGTCACTGTCCCCCAGATGCTCAACCATTGAGAGATCTGTGACCTGACCCGGTTCCTTACATAAAACAAGATCTAGCATGGCATTCCCCCTAGTCGCCCTGTCAACATACTGTGACAGGAATCCGTCGTGGACATACTTAACAAACTCTGCCACGTCCAAACCCTTGGAACTAATCAGTTGCCAATCAATGTTGGGGAAGTTAAAGTCACCCATGATAACAACCTTTTGTTTTTGCACCTTTCCAAAATCTGCCTCTCGATCTGCTCCTTGGCATCTCTGCTGCTACCAGGGGGCCTATAGAATACTCCCAATAGGGTAACTGCTCCCTTCCTGTTCCTGATTTCCACCCATACTGACTCAAAAGAGGATCCTGCTACATTACCCAACCCTTTCTGTCGCTGTAATGGTATTCCTAACCAGTAATGCCACCCCTCCTCCACCTTTCCCCCTCTCTATCCCCTTTAATGCACTGAAATCCAGGAATATTGAGAATCCATTCCTGCCCTGGTGCCAGCCAAGTCTCTGTAATGCCCACTACATCATAATTCCATGTATGTTTACAAGTTCTCAGTTCATCGGCTTTATTCCTGATGCTTCTTGCATTGAAGTACACGCACTTTAGCCCTTCCACCTTCTACCTTTACACCCCTTATCCTGCTTCTCTTTCCTCAAAGCCTCTCTATATGTTAGATCTGGCTTTACTCCATGCACTTCTTTCACTGCTCTATCGGTCCGGATCCCATCCCCCTTGCAAATTATTTTAAACCCTCCCGACCATGCTAACCAACCGACCTAGAAGGATATTGCTCCCCGTCGAATTTAGGTTCAACCCATCCAATCTGTGCAGGTCCCACCTTCCCCAGAAGAGATCCCAATGATCCAAATATCTAAAACGCTGCCGCCTGCACCAACTCCTTAGCCACGCATTCAACTGCCATCTCCTCCAATTCTTAGCATCACTATCACGCAGCCCTGGCAGAAATCCTGAGAACGCCACCCTTGAGGTCCTATTCTTCAGCATTCTGCCTAGTTTCCGAAACTATCACTTCAGGACCTCATCCCTCTTCCTGCCTATGTCGTTGGCGCCAATATGTATCACGACTTCTCGTTGCTTTCCCTCTCGCACCAGCATGTCGTGCACCCGGTCAGAGACATCCCGGACCCTGGTACCCGGGAGGCAAGAAACCATGTGGGAGTCCTTCTCACGTCACAAAATCTCCTGTCTCCTCCCCTGACAACAAAGTCTTCAATGTCGACAGCTCTCCTGTTTTCCATCCCAACCTTATGCACCACAGGTTCAGACTCAGTACCAGAGGCCCTGCCACCGTGGCTCACACCTGGTCGGTCGTCCCCACCAACAGTATTCAGGACGATAAACTTATTATTCAGGGAAATAGCTACAGGGGTGCTGTGCACTACCTGTCTACTCACCTTCGTTTAACCCCTTTGTGGGTCACCCAACGACCTGCTTCTGGCAGCCTACCTGTGACTACCTCCCTGTAGCTCTCATCTATCACTACTTCATTCTCCATTACGAGTCGAAGGTCATCCAGATGCTGCTCGATATTCCTTCTGGCAGATGTGACTCTGCGGGAGAAGGACGTTCCCCCAAGATTGCCACATCTCACATGAGAGGCACATCACCGTTTCAGAAGGCATTGTAGAGACTAACTGCAAACAAGCTCGTCCTCCTCCTCTTCTCGTCGAAGCCTCTCGAGTCAAAGCCTCAAAGTTCCACTCACTCACTGGCCGCTTTCCACAGATCGCTCCGCTTGAGCTACCAATCAATTTATTTGCTTCAGCTGTTCAAACTGCTTGGTCACCTGACCTCGATTGCCCAATTAACTGCTTTCGGCTGAGTCTGAGCTATTCACATCTTGATTGTCCACTCAACTGCTTTCTGATGAGCTATTCAAATCTTGATTGACTTGATTGCACAGTCCAACTGCCAAAACTGACAGAATCTCTCCAGTCAAAACCTCAAATCTCCACTCTTTCACTGGCCCACTCACTCACTGGCTGCTTTCCATTGAAGTAAAGCTTTGAACTAATCAACAAAACATAGCGCATCATCTCAAATCAAATATAAAATCCAGAAGCTCTCAACAAGTTACTAAAGATTACATTTTTAACCTCTCAACAAGTTACAAAAAATGTTATCATAAAGAATTAAAAATTTCTAGTAAACCCTAAAGCGACGCTGAAAAAAAAAGCATTCCCTTTGTAATTACTATTATACTTTCATCCGTAGCAATACTACTGTATACTACCTTTGCAACTCATTGACGTGGAAAATTGGAAAATAGTAGGTTTTCAATGAAATTATAAGTGTAAATTCTCCTTCTATCTCCAAGGTTGAAACGTACAGTAGATTTTCAATGCACAAAACCAAAACGTAGACAAAAGTGTATTAAACATAAGTCAGGATAACGAGAAGCACAACTATGTGAAGGGTACAGGATAATTTCAAGCTAATTGCACACACTTGGAGTTCAGTGCATTTCATCGTTAAGAAGTGGTGGGGGGTGGGGAACATGGATCCGAGGCGTAACTGCTTAGCTCAGGCCGTCCCTCGAACACAACACCACCAATCCAGAATTGCTGATCCCCTTTTGGGCTCAACCACGAATTGCTTTAAAATGCCCTCTCGTAGGTATTCTGGAAATTCCCCACTCCCCTTGGGATCCAGCACCAGACCGATTTTCCCGATCTGTGTGCATAATGAAATCGCCCATGTATATTGTCATACCTGTATTGCCATTTTTGCATGCATTTTCTATCTCGGGTTGTTAGTTGTAGACAACATCCTTACTACTATTTGTTGGGCCGTGTAAAACTCTTTATAATAAATTTCTAAAAATTCTCTTGCAACCCTTGGCAATTTCGAACATTGATTAACACTGATTAATGACATAGTTCACATAGTTATGGATTTTAACATGAACAAAAGATGAGTTCTGTTGCTTATTGCGTGCATTCATCCTTTTACCATTAAGGAAAGTATAAAAGAAACAGTTTGAAAATAAAATTTGCATTTCAGTTCAAAATTCATTAATAAAGTTTTAACTTTTTTTAGAAAACATTTGAAAAATAATAACATGTCTAAGATTCATCGTTATTACATCTATTTAATATTCGAGTACTGATGTGTAAACCAAATCCACGAAGGTTTCAAAACATATCATCCAATAGTACATGTCAACGGAACTGTCCAGTTGGTGCCAAGCCATCCTCAGACGCTTCTTGCGAAAACATCTCAGTGTCTTCGGGTGCCATATAAGCTTATTACTGAATAATTTCACTATTAAAATGAACATTGTGTACCTTATTTTAGTATAGTTGGGGGTTTAAAAATATTGAGGTGCAGCACTGCATGTTTTGTGACATTAATTTTGTGTAACATTTGTGCACGCATATTATAGCTTCGCCACATGTGGTGGAAATCCTTTTTCTGGAAAGTGGCAGAGATTCAGCATTTCTCTTGAAATTAGGATTGGGCAATATATATACTCAATCTCCTACCATCAATCTCAAACTGAAAAATTGAAAGAGGAGACGCCTAAAGCCTAACAAAAGTCATTGCAAGGCAAATCAAGTGAGAACTGCTGGAAGCACTCAATAGGCCAGATAGGACTATTTGGCTTAGAAATACTGTTGCATTTGCTCTAAGGCTTTCTGTCTGCAAGAAAAAGAGTGACCAAAGTAGAACGCTGCCAGGTAAATCCTGACATAAAGAATATAGAAAATGAAAAGGGAAGCATGACAGAAGTACAGGAATGTGGAAGGAAAGTCAGATCAGAACCGAGGAGATTTGATTCCATCGCATTTACTCTGAAAACTGAGCTGCATTTACAACTTGAAATTTCTGCTTTCATTGCTGAGTGGCGTATGAAACATACAATGTGCACAACAATAGATGAGGTACGGATCCACAAGTTTCCAGCAATCTGATCAATGAAAGGAGCTTAGATGGGTGATGGAAAGTGTGTGGAAACACTACGATCTGGACTGCAGTATTAATGTTTTAGAAAAATAAGATGGAAAGTACTTGTAAGAAAAGAGAAGGGGCGGTTCACCACGTCCAGAATGGAAGATGAATTTTCACAGATTTCTACAGCAGCCACAACCACTTGACAATGATTTTGCCAAATGTACTTCGCAACTTTCTACATTCATTAATAGAACCACATTGATATAAATGATGCCTACTGATATAACAGTGCCTAAAACTTTGCCCAGTAAATATCTAACAAAGGCAGAAGCCATTCTACCCATTTCACAAATTAGACCTTCACAAGAGGCTTCTCCGCTTCGTGTACCAAATTTCAGCATAATTTCTCGATCAACGCGTTCTACATAAGCAGTACCACTGTTCACAATAAAAAAAATTACCATACTGCACCATTTCTAGAACATCTCATGATATTCTATTTATTATGTAGGAATATCATGGATTTTCTATAATAAGCCGTTTGCCAGTTAATTCTTGCATTAACAAACTTTTTCATACAATTCACACACCAATAAAAATAAGCACAATTCAAATTAGGCCAGAATTATTTTACTACATTCACGATACTTCAAGAACAAACGGATCTTTTTTTTCGGTATAATACAAAATATCGGCAGTTTTGCGGTATTTATCCATTTGATGTGAGCTGATTGTTTATTTTGCGATCTTATACCGGCGTATATTATTCTCTGCTTGGTAGCAGATATCGAAGGGATAGTGCAATTTGGCATTGCAATAGATTTCACCCAAGCAATGACAATTGAAAGTGCTACAGAACAATATGTCACGCGTGTCTTTTTTGAGTATTCGAGACAATTCGCCGCGGGTTTTAGGAAAATATTTATGCAATGCTGCTTTTCATCCTTAGTGAGATGCATCGGGAAAATGACCTTGGAACATTACTTTTTAATATTTTATTCCGTGTGTACACACAGTTTGTTCAACATTCTGAAGTGATACGTGAATGTCTCGGCAAATATGGCCTCTCCATTGAACTGGCAGGAAACACCTGCTATCACGCCGATTGTTGAACGTATGTTTCGTTTATCTTTCCTCTGATATGCCAAATCTATTCTTCGCAGCTGGCTGTGTTCTGCCTAAGCAGCTGACAACTCTAATCTCTATTCCAGGCACTAAATCCAAGAAGCCAAATTTGCACTATTAACCTCGGTTTGAACGCGATGTTGGAACGCAAATTGTGAGAGGCCTCAAATGCTAAACTCAATTAAGGAACTCACCACACTAACTCTGGACTTCTTAATATTCACCTTAAAAAGACATCAGATGACTTCATAGAAGAACAGTGCAGGCATTTAATGAAGTGAATTACGAGAATGAAGAGTATACAAACCAATACTGAACTAGGCATGACAACCCGCTTTAGAGTACTGAAATGTTACGTTTATCCAGTTATGTTATATGGCTCAGAATGTTGGACAATATCTAATAACATGAGGAAACGAATTGTAGCAGCACAAATGTGGTTTTTGAGGAGGATGCAAAGAATATCACGGAAGAAACTAATATCTAACGAGGATATCATGAGCAGAGCAAACACAAAAAGAGAAATAATGTATGAGATCATGAAAGAGCAACGTAACTTCATTGGACATGTGGTTAGGAAGGAGGAGTTAGAATGCACGTAATTATGGGAAAGATGAAGGGAAGAAAGCAACAGGAAGACAAAGACAAATAATGATGGAGACAGCAGCCAGAAAATTGGAAATGAATACCAATGAATTGATCCACTTGACCCGAAACAGGAGTGTGTGGGCCATGGCACTCAAAGCTCAAACTGGACGAGGCACCTGATAACGATGATGATAGGTACTCAGTTGTCCAGATTAATATTGGCACTTGATCATTTTAATAAAATCAGTATCAGGCTTATTATCACTGACAAATGACTTGTTAACTTAACAACAGCAGTTCAATGCAATACATAAGCTAGCAGGCAAACTAATAAACAAGTATTACAATTACAATATGCATACGTTGAGGAGATTTTTTAAAACGTGCAAAAACTGAAATACTGTATATTTGTTTTTTAATAATAAATAAATAAATAATGAACATTAATGTCCAAAGATTCAATGACTGTTTAGGAATTGGACGGCAGAGAGAAATAATCTGTTAATGAATTTCATTCAGGCTTCTGTACCTCCATCCTAATGGTAACTGTGAGAAAAGGGCATGCCCTGGGTGGTGGAAGTCCTTAATAATGGACGCTCCCTTTCTAAGATACCACTCCCTGAAGATGTCCTGGGCACTTAATAGGCCATTACCCAGGATGGAGCCGACGAGATTTACAACTTTCTGCAGCTTCTTTCGGTCTTGTGCAGTAGCCTCTCCATACCAGACAACGAGGCAGCCTGTCAGAATGCTCTCCACGCTACAACTATAGACTTAACACACACACAACATTCTGGAGGAACTCAGGATGTCGGGCAGCATCTGTGGAAACGACCAGTCAACGCTTCGAGCCGAGACCCTTCGTCAGACTGAAGAGGGAGGGGCCAGAGGCCCTATAAAGAAGGAGGGGGGAGGGTGGAAATGAGAAGGCAGGTAGGTGCCAGTTGAAAAACCAGTAAGGGAGAAGATCAAGGGGTGGGGGAGAGGAAACAGGGAGATGAAAGGCAAAAAGGAGCAGGAGGAATAGGGAAAAGCACAATGGGTAGCAGAAGGAGGCCTCATATAACTCATATACCGTCTGAGGCACATTGGCATGAATGTAACATCTTTTATACCGTCTGGGTAGTCTCAAGCACCTTGGCATGGACATTGAATTTTCCAACTCCCGGTAATTCCCACCGCCTACGTTCCCCCAACCCAGTCTCACTCTGCCCCCTCCTCCAGCTGCCTATCACGTCCCGCATTTTTACACCTCCGTATACTACCCATTGTGCTTTCCCCCATTCCTTCTTCAGCTTTCCTGCCTATCACCTCCCTGTTTCCCTTCCCCCACTCCTTGATCTTTCCCCTTACTGTTTTTTTTTTCAACTGGCACCTACCTGCCTTCTCTTTCCCACCTTCCCCCAATTTCTTTATAGGGCCCCTTCCCCCTCTCTCTTCAGTCCTGATGAAGTGTCTCAGTCCGAAACGTTGACTGATCGCTTCCACGGATGCTGCCCGACCTGCTGAGTTCTTTCAGCGTGTTGTGTGTGTTGCGTTGACCCCAGTATCTGCAGAGTATTTTGTGTTTACGACTATAGAATTTTTTGAGTGCATTTGTTCACACGCCAGGTCGTTTCAAACTCCCAATAAAGTACAGCCATTGCTTTGCCTTCTTTATAACTACATCAAAATGTTGGCAATAGGTTAAATCCTCATTGATCTTGAGACCCAGGAACTTGAAACTGCTCAATCACTCCACTTCTGATCCCTCTATGAGGATTGGTACGTGTTCCTTCGTCTTACACTTCCTAAAGTGCACAATATGTCATAAGGAGGTGTCTAGGAACGGACCCAAGTGCAGGACAGGGACACTGAAGGACTAGGGACAGGACTAGGATACAGGGTGAGGGCAAGGACATGGACACGAAAACCGGGAACCCGGAACAAAACTGGACAAGAGAGCTAGGAACCCGGGCTTGGACTCCGAGTCGGAGACGGGAGGAGGACCGAATACCTGGGTCATTCCTCAGGCTCGGACCCCAGAACTAGGCAAGACGAGGCTGGAGTCTTCAGGCTTGAGCCTAGAGACTAGAGGCGAGGTTTGGCAGGAGGCAGGAGGCTGGAGTCTTCAGACTTGAGGCTAGAGGCTAGAGACTTGAGGCAAGGCTTGGCAGGAGACAGGAGGCTGGAGTCTTCAGGCTTGCAGCTAGAGGCCAGAGACTTAAGGCGAGGCTTGGCAGGAGGCAGGAGGCTGGAGTCTTCAGGCTTGAGGCCAGAGGCTCGAGGCGAGGATTGGCAGGAGGCTGGAGTCTTCAGACTTCCGGCTAGAGACTCGAGGCGAGGCTTGGCAGGAGGCTGGAGTCTTCAGACTTCCGGCTAGAGACTCGAAGCGAGGCTTGGCAGGAGGCTGGAGACATGAGGCGAGGCTTGGGGCTGAAGGCACCTCGTGGGTAGGGCGCGGTTCCCATAGGCAGGGCGCGGTATTCCTGGGCAGTGCGCGGTGCTCCTTTGCAGGGCGCGGATCACCACCCAATGGAGACAAGGGACAGGGCGGGACAGAACCAACCGTGGGAAACGGCAATACGGCCTGACCTACCCGACGGATCTTAGGGACAGGAAGGGACAGAACCAACCGCAGGGTATGGGTAAGACGGCCCGACTTACCCGGCGGAGGCAACGGACAGGAAGGGAGCTAGGTACAGGGTGGCTCCAGGACAAGACAGCAAGGCAAGACAAGGCTTCAGGCAATGCAAGGCAAGACAGAACGTCAGGCGAGACGAGTTACCGGCAAGACCAGGAAAGGCTTCAGGCCAGGAAACAGAAGGCAGGGGAAGGGATACAAGGAGTAAGGACAAGAACAATCCAGCATCCACGCCCTGGTCTTTGGAGGTATTTATGCAGCCTGCCCTAACAAGCATCAGCTGTCTTAATTAGTGCTCAACAGGAACAGAGTCAGGGTAGATAGGAAAACCTGGAGCACAGGTCGATGTACCCGACCGTGAAGCGGAATACGGACTTCACAGACGGATCATGTCAGTGCCTCCCTTTACGGAAGCCTCCTGGCGACCAAGCAGGGAATCCAAACTATGGACGACCCGGGCGGGTGGGAGGGAATTTAAATAGAAGGGAGCCCCGGGTGGCAAGAGGAAAATAACAGTGTCTGTGTCGCTGGTTTCATGGGTGGCTGGATTGTTCTGTCACAAGGAGATGGCTAAGAACGGACCCAAGTGCAAGACACAGACACTGAAGGACGAGGGACAGGACTAGGATACAGGGTGAGGGCAATGTCATGGACACGAAAACCGGAAACCCGGAACAGGACTGGACAAGAGAGCTAGGAGCCCGGGCTTGGACTCCGAGCCAGAGACTGGACAAGGACTCAGTATCTGGGTCTCGCCTCTGGCTCGGACCCCAGAACTAGGCAAGGACGAGGCTTAGCTGGCAGGCAAGACGAGGCTGGAGACTTCAAGGCTTGAGGCTAGAGACTTGAGGCGAGGCTTGGCAGGTGGCAGGACACTGGAGTCTTCAGGCTTGAAGCTAGAGACTAGAGGCGATGTTTGGCAGGAGACAGGAGGCTGGTGTCTTCAGGCTTGAGGCTAGAGGCCAGAGGCTTGAGGCGAGGCTTGGCAGAAGGCTGGTGTCTTCAGGTTTGAGGCGAGAGACTCGAGGCGAGGCATGGCAGGAGGCTGGAGACTTGAGGCGAGGCTTGGGCCTGAAGGCACCTTCTGGGCAGGGTGCGGATCCCCTAGGCAGCGCGCGATACTCCTGGGCAGGGTGCGGATCACCACCCGATGGAGACAAAGGACAGGAAGGGACAGAACCAACCGCAGGTAACGGCAAGACTGCATGGCTTACCCGGCGGAGGCAGGATACAGGAAAGGAGCTAGGTACGGGCTGGCTCCAGTACAAGATAGCAAGGCAAGGCAAGGTTTCAAGCAATGCAAGCAAAGACAGAACTTCAGTCAAGGCCAGAGTTAACGGCAAGACCAGGCAGGGCTTCAGGCCAGGAAACAGAAGGCAGGGGAAGGGATACAAAGAGTAAGGACAAGAACAATCCAGCAGTTACGCCCTGGTCCCTGGAGGTATTTATGCAGCCAGCCCAAACAAGCAGAAGCTGCCATCAAGTGCCCTAATTACTGCTCAACAGGAACAGGAACAGGGTGGTCAGGAAAACCTGCAGCAAGAGTCGATGGACCGGACCGTGAACCGGAATACGGACTTCACGGTCCAGACCATGAGACAATCAGCTCTTTCGTCTTACGAACACTTATTTTTTTTTTTTTCCAAACATCCCTTGCTGATTTTGCTGAGCTTGCTTTGGCTTCATAAAAATAGAGAAAGTCCAGATGCTGAAGTGTTCATATTCTTTGAAAGAAAGTCATTTCTAGCCTTAATCTTTAAGCCTTCAACTTGCTGAATTGCCATCCACAGGCCTCGAATATTGTTTTATACTATATCCCTGCAATTGAGCTATTTCAATTCAAGAAACATATAAACCTGGAATGAAATTTGGACTCGGCAATGACAATTTTGAATTTACGAAACTGTTGTTCAAACCCATCTGATTCACTCTTGTCCAAAATGCACCATCCTCACCTGTTCGTCTCGAAAACTAACTCAGGTTTGTTTTATTTTTTTTTTTCCACAGTGGATGTACCTTTCAGTGCAATAAGGTTATAAGGTTATGTTAATAAATGATACCTTTGTCACCATGTTGAAGGTACCTCTCACAAAGAAATATGTTTTGCAGTCTTCTGAGGACAAATATCTCATGGCCAGGATCTCATTGGAGAGAGACCGCAGGGCGGTGCCGGAAGCCGAAGACTTTTCCACGGCCTTCGCAATCTGAAGCGCCCAATATCAAGCCACTGCACTTCCACTCATGTTTTCCAGAATGGCGTATGTGTACTCAGCCTCTTCTGCTGCCAAGGTGAGTGCAAACTCAGACTGGAGGACAAACACTGCCACTGCCCAGGTAGTCTATAAATGGACGGCATAAAAATTTTATTTACTGTTTCAGGTAACCGTTTCTCAATTCCTTTCCACCTGAAGTACTCAGTTCATCGTACACGCCACAACCAATTATCACACAGATTATTTTCCTTTATCTGCCCATCACCTACACTCTCTTCCCATGGGGTCCCTTCTCCTCGTGTCCCATGTTCCCATTTGTACAGCCCAACTCCCTTACGCTGCACTCCTTCAGTTTCGGATTATACCCAAAATTCATTGCAAGTACGTTGAAATTCATAAGACCATAAGACCATAAGACAAAGGAGCAGAAGTAGGCCATTCGGCCCATCGAGTCTTTTCCGCCATTTTATCATGAGCTGATCCATTTTCTCCTATTTAGCCCCATTCCCCTGCCTTCTCACCATAACCTTTGATGCCCTGGCTACTCAAATACCTATCAATCTCTGCCTTAAATACACCCAATGACTTGGCCTCCACTGCTGCCCGTGGCAACAAATTCCACAGATTCACCATCTTCTGTCTAAAAAAATTTCTTCGCATTTCTGTTCTGAAAGGGCTCCCTTCAATCCTTAAGTCATGCCCTCTCGTACTAGACTCCCCCATCATGGGAAACAACTTTGCCACATCCACTCTGTCCATGCCTTTCAACATTCGAAATGTTTCTATAAGGTCTCCCCTCATTCTTCTAAACTCCAAGGAATACAGTCCAAGAGCGGACAAACGTTCCTCATATGTTAACCCTCTCATTCCCGAAATCATTCTAGTGAATCTTCTCTGTACCCTTTCCAACGTCAGCACATCCTTTCTTAAATAAGGAAACCAAAACTACCCACAGTACTACAAGTGAAGTCTCACCAGCGCCTTTTTGAGCCTCAACATCACATCCCTGCTCCTATACTCTATTCCTCTAGAAATGATTGCCAACATTGCATTCGCCTTCTTCACTACTGACTCAACCTGGAGGTTAACTTTAAGGGTATCCTGTATGAGGACTCCCAAGTCCCGTTGTGTCTCCGAACTTTGAATTATTTCCTCATTGAAATAATAGTCTACCTGTTTATTTTTTCTGCCAAAGTGCATAACCATACACTTTCCAACATTGTACTTCATTTGCCACTTCTCTGCCCATTCTTTCAATCTATCCAAGTCTCCCTGCAAACTCTCGGTTTCCTCAGCACTACTGGCCCCTCCACCTATCTTCGTATCGTCAGCAAACTTAGCCACAAAGCCATCTTTTCCATAGTCTAAATCGTTGATGTACAATGTAAAAAGAAGCGGCCCCAACACTGATCCCTGCTGAACACCACTGGTAACCGGCAGTCAACCAGAATAGGATCCCTTTATTCCCACTCTCTGTTTCCTGCCAACCAGCCAACGCTCTATCCACGTATGTAACTTTCCCGTAATTCTTTGGGCTCTTATCTTGTTAAGTAGCCTCATGCGTGGCACCTTGTCAAAGGCCTTCTGAAAATCCAAATATACAACATCCACTGCATTTCCCTTGTCTAGCCTACTGGTAATTTCCTCAAAAACATTTTAATAGGTTTGTCAGGCAGGATTTTCCTTTAAGGAATCCATGCTGAGTTCTGCCTATCTTGTCACATGCCTCCAGGTACTCTGTAACCTCATACTTGACAATCGACTCCAACAACTTCCCAACCACCGATGTCAAGCTAACAGGTCTATAATTTCCTTTGTGCTTCCTTGCCCCCTTCTTAAATAGCGGAGTGACATTTGCAATCTTCCAATCTTCCGGAACCATTCCAGAATCTATCGACATTTGAAAGATCATCGCTAATGCCTCCGCAATCTCCACAGCTACTTCCTTCAGAACACGAGGATGCGTTCCATCTGGTCCAGGAGATTTATCTACATTTAGCCTATTCAACTTCCTGAGTACTTTCTCCGTCGTAATTGTTACTGCGCACACTTCTGTTTCCTGCCACCCTTCAGAGTCCGGTATACTGCTGTCTTCCTCAGTGAAGACCGATGCAAAATACTTGTTTAGTTCCTCCGCCATCTCCTCATCTCCCATTACAATTTCTCCAGCATCATTTTCTATCGGTCCTATAACTACTCTCACCTGTCTTTTACTCTTTATATACTTGAAAAAGCTTTTAGTGTCCTCTTCGATATTATTTGCTATCTTCCTTTCATAGTTAATCTTTTCTCTCTTAATGACCTACTTGGCTTCCTTTTGTAAGGTTTTAAAAACTTCCCAATAATCTCTCTTCCCACTATTTTTTACTTCCTTGTATGCCCTCTCTTTTGCTTTAACTTTGGCTTTGACTTCTCTTGTCAACCACGGTTGCATCCTTTTTCCACTCGAAAATGTCTTCTTCTTTGGAATATACCTGTCTTGCACATTCCTCATTTTTCGCACAAACTGCAGCCACTGCTGCACTGCTATCTTTCCCGCCAGTGTCTCTTTGCAGTCAACTTTGACCAGTTCCTCTCACATGCCACTGTAATTTTCTTTACTCCAATGAAATACCGACACATCAGATTTCGGCTTCTCTTTTTCTAATTTCACAGTGAACTCAATCATGTTATGATCACTGCCTCCTAAAGGATCCTTCACCTCAATCTCTCCAATCACCTCCGGTTCATTACACAATACCCAATCCAGTACAGCCGATCCCCTAGTAGGCTCAACAACAAGCTGTTCTAAAAAGCCATCTCGCAGACATTCTACAAATTCTCTCTCTTGAGATCTAGTGCTGACCTGATTTTCCCAATCTACTCGCATGTTAAAATCCCCCACAATTATCATAACACTGCCCTTCTGACAAGCCTTTTCTATTTCCAGTTGTAATTTGTAGTCCACTTCCCTGCAGCTGTTTGGAGGCCTATAAATAACTGCCATCAGGGTCCTTTTACTCCTGCTATTTCTTAGCTCAACCCTTAAAGATTCTGCGCCTTCCGATCCTATATCACCTGTTTTTAATGATTTAATATCATTTCTTACCAATAAAGCCACGCCTCCCCCTCTGCCTACCTTCCTCTCCTTCCGATACATCCTTGGTCGTTCAGTTCCCAGAGACATGCATCCTTTAGCAAGGTCTCAGTGATGGCCACAATATCATACCTGCCACATGTTACATTTAGCGTTGTGAAATATGCCAAAACAAACTGTAACATTCAAACGCAAACAACAGGAATTCTGCAGATGCTGGAAATTCAAGTAACACACATAAAAATTGCTGGTGAACGCAACAGGCCAGGCAGCATCTCCTGGAAGAGGTGCAGTCGACGTTTCAGGACGAGACCCTTCGTCAGGACATTCAAGTCTATTTTCAATTTCGTATTTTGAGCAGACACCTAGTGGTTAATTCTCCTGTTGTTACGCTGCAAATATTTGATTTTTTTTTAATGGAAAAAGGTTAAAAGAATAACTATTTCATTAAATGCTTTAACTCATATCTAAGTCTACGTATGCCTCTGCAAGAACATATTGCTTCATCTCAGGAACTGGAGCTTGAACCCAGGATGAAGGATCGTATCACAAGCAGCACAATTATCTGCGTATGAATTATATCATTAATATCATCCAGAAAAGTCCGAAATTGTCCACAAAACAAACAGTCAAATGGCATCCTTCTTTAGTTGATCTTTCCATGGAAAACAGTGTCTCTATCACACCTATTTTGTTGGCGACTCGTTTGTATATATGCCTTGCGTTCCAAGACAGTCTGGTGCGCCACTCCTCACACAGACAGTAGGTGGCCGTTGACTCACGAAGAGTTCATCTGCTCATTGAAAGTTTTTTTTTTCTTTTTAGTCCTGCTGGGTGCCTACACACGCTCCTCCCTGGCTAACCGAAGTGCACCAGGGGGTGTGCCGGTTAAGTCGCCGGCAACCCGACCCGAGATAGGCAGTACTGGGCTACATTGTACCAGTAGCAAGGCATTCAAAGGCCTGATTCGACGTAGTAGTAGTTGTATTTGGTCATGCTCAAAGTATCGAATATTACGTCACAGAAAAAGACCCTAACGCCCACGAAACATGTCTGGACCAGCGATATCGCCATACAAACTGAATGGCATTTCGTGCACAATATTCATATCCTTCGTTCCATTCAAAGACATAATTCTTTCTAATTGATTGACAAGTATATGCACTGTACCGTTCTTCGCCAACACATCGTGGCAGCATGTTGTAGCCACCTTGTAAGTTCTTTGCAAATCAGTAGTATACTAATATCTTTGCCTCATTAATCTGCGTTAAACTTTCTTCCTCTCATCTTAATCCTATGCTTTTCAGTCTACATTTCCCTTTGAATATCTGCGCTGTCTGAGTCATCAACCAGAATAGGAGATGGTACTCCAATTATGGACTGCTCAAAGTTTTATACAGCCACAACATTACTTCCCAATATTTATACTCATTGCACGTGTGATATAGGAAAGCACACCGCTCACGTGTTGTTTGCAAATCCACTTCTATTGCACTTTATGTCCAAGAAATAAAGCGCAGAACACAACTATTACTATAATGAAATCTACTCTAGCATACCGGTAAGGGGGACATTATTACAATTCGGTTCGGAGTTTTATCCCGACGTATTATGCACGTAGTCTCGGTACGTCCTTCCCGTGAAATGCGTGAGTTTTCTCTGGATCCTCCGCTTTACTCCCACAGTCCAAAGACAAACCAGGTTGTTTAATTTGACGTTGGAAATTGTTCCCTGAATAGGTTTAGGCTTAAATCGGGGTTGTTCGGGTTTACTAGAGGTGTGGCTCGAAGAGTCAGGAGTTGGTGGCAATTCCGAGCTGTATCTCTAAGCAACATAGAGGAACTACTAGTGTTAGAATGAAATGCGGGCTTGAATTGCTCTTAATGCCAGTGATTTGGTGGTATACTCCCTCGCAAAAGAACGGAAGCGAATGTTCCGAAACATATTACTGCTTGCTGTCATAAAATACTGTGCATGTATTTTAAGGAAAGACAACACAACAACTTAATTTTTCCCCTTTTTTTCAGTTCAGTATTTAGACTTCAGTACCTGTCAACAATCAACAACAGAGCTACTTAAGGTGAAAAGAAGTCCAGAATAAACAGAATTCTCTGTGGATGCTTATGGAACAGAACCGCCCAAAAAACGATGTCTGTGACAGTTATAATGCCATATTAAATTAATTCCATGTTGTTGCATGGTCTTTCCGCCTCTATTCCAGCTTTTTTTTGTTTTTTTTTGTTGTTTTTTGCATATTCCTGTGTACAAACTTCTTAACCCGTCCGATGGTACCTGCTTCCAGTGCCTCCTCTGCCAGTGCGTTGAAGGCAACTGCCACTTCCTGTATAAAACAAAACGTGTCTCACACAACTTCATTAAAATCCAGGCTTCCCCCCACCCACCCCCCCCCCCACAACCAACTCCACCACCACCACCTTGAGGTAATGCCCTTAAATTGATATTTCCACTCAAGGAAATTGATTCTGCCCATATATCTCATCTCTGCCCCCTGTGATTATTTCAGTATAATTTTATTGGTAGCATGCGGAACATCCAGTACGTACGAAATTTGATTGTAGTGTGGTGCTAAGCATAAGACACAGGCTAATACCATAATAGACAGCACAATAGCAACCAAGATAGAAGTCAATCGTACAAGCATCCATAGGGAGCCAACAATTAGCTGTATTGTCACATGCTCAAACGCCCGTAGTCACACTTAAGACATTTGAACATATGATCAGACTAAATAATCATCATCCGAACAAGGAGAGCAGCAGAGACAACTTAACGGATATTGTGCAAGTACAGTTAGGAATTTCCACCTGAATGGATTTGACTGGAAGCTGTGTAGCTATAGGAAGGAAGTTTTGGAGATGACGTATAGTCCTGGATGTGATTGACATGTAGCATCTCTCTGAACGCAATTTGGTGACTAGGTGGCTGCGAGGTTAGGTGGAATCAGTAGTAATTATTTTCAACACTTTTCCTTCGTTCTGGTGAGGGGCAGGTCTTTAATGATAGTGGCAGACAGCCACAGATGTTCTCCGACGAGCGCTCCACTCGCTGGAACCTGGACTTGGAAAGTGAAGAGGAGGCTGGAAAGCAAACGGTGATAGAGGTGGCCACAGCACTCTCACGGATGGTTGAGTCCCGGCACCATGACTTTTCAATCCATCTGGGGCGGTATTTAAATCGTTCAAACATCGGGATTTTCCTCGATTTCAGCCCACTACCCCGTCGCGTAGATACGCTCTGGACCTGCAACCGCTGCTAGGTTGCGACCCGTACCCGATCTTTCAAAATCAGGCCGGTGGCTAAATAGATCAAGCCTCGGTTTAGGTGGATGAGCCTCCAATTTGCCTCTTCTCCCTTCTGGTTTTGGTCTTCTACGCTCGCCCCATCTTTGCCACGTATCCACCTCAATCTTACCCCAACTTTGCCGCACTCTTCAGCCATCGAACCAGACACGCCTTCGCTCGCTTTTTCATTGATAGCGGTGATTGTTTTCTTATATACTTTTCACCGATAGAAGTGTTATGAAGAAAATACTTCTAGTTGTATTCCTGTTTTTGTTATCCGCCAGCGGGTAGTCGTTGGATTTCAGCAATGCGATCTTAAACCTTGTTGTCCGAGATAACTAGCAGATCAACTGGAGTTTTAGAAGGTCTAAATATTCCACAGGGAATCTTCAATTAAAGATCTGTTAATAATCTTCTGACTGTCTACCCGAAGAACGCCGAGGTCCTCCTGACGCTAATTGTAGTGCAGATTTGGAACTCTCAGTTGATTGAGAATATTGGAAGTATTCGGAAGTCAACCCACATTCGAAAATCAAGTGTGATGTGGTGGAACTCTGCGCACAGCGAAAATAAGGACGTCGCGATCAAGGGGCCAATAAGAATTTGGCCTGCTGTCGTAGGAGTGGATCCTCATGCTGTCTGAGTGACACCCTTTCACAGTTTCAATGGCTGCATCTGCCAGCGCGTGCACAGGAGGAGATATCTTCCGAAACAATCAGGGTAGTAGTGAAGGATCTCTCTGAGGGAAATCTCCTCAAAAGGGACGTATACATTCGGAGGATCCGGCTCACGTGCTGTAAGTTGTAGTCGAAGGACATCTGCAAGATCTACGGACAGGAAAGCCAGCAGAAAAAGGACTGTCAAGAAAGCAAATACTGCAAAAGTGTCTGCCCAAAACATGCTGGCAGATACGTACAGGCAATAGCAAGTGCAGCTAGCACTGATATTGCTCGGACAAACGTGACGTGGTCCTCCCCGGTGCAGAGGCCACGTCCAACACCGAGTCAGAAAATGCTCCTGCAGAAAGGCCGACCACATCGAACTTCCACCAGCAGCCGAAAGGCCCCAGTTCCTTCCACAGGACGAAGACGACTCTACGGAGGAGGTAAGAGGAGAGAGATGGGAATAATGACAGCGAGTACTCAAGACGAAGAAGACTCAGAAGACACCATCCAAGAGACAACTGGCTGCCGAAAATAAAAGGAACTGAAAAAAAAGGGCAGAGCATCAAACAAACACCAGCAAGAACGGAAAACCGGCGACAAGAGCAGAGGGAGTGCAATGAGGACTGGGAAGGGCAGGAAATGAAATACATACGAAGAAGGAGTTCTGTTGACCACCACCCCAACCGCAGCCTTAGGAGAGTGGGAGAAGCAGAGGTGCCATCAGCCCCCAGCTCCTGGAGACTGAGAGTAGCACAGCGCCCAATCAACATCAACTCCGCAAAAAAAAAGAGCAGAATAGAAGCAATCACCCCCTCCCGCCGCCCCCCTCCACACACACACACATACACACACACACACACACACACACACACACACACACACACCCCTACAGGAATCCGGAAGCAGAACAGTGACCGGTGCACCCAGGCTAGGATGAGCAGTGACAATCCTCCCATCAAGCCGACCGTTCGCATCGCCAAACCTTGGAGAGGATCATCTTCGGTACCTCAACCCACAAACGGGTAGCAGTTTACCAAGGCCATGGGCATGATGGCTCAAATAGATGAACTATTTTACAAGTCGTAATCATGGAGATAAACATGGTTTGCTTGAACTTGCGCAGTGTGAAGAGAACAGTCCGATGTTTGCAGTTCCTTTGAATTCGACAACACCTTTGTTGTGACAGGGACACATTGGGATGAACAACACGTCACTTAATTCGTTCACAGAGAAGGAACTGTCTGCTGAGCATGCAGCGATGCGAAGGGAGAGCGGAAGTGCTATACAAAACTGTATAGAAGAGATGTGGAGCTGGTGTGTAATCAAACACATCACCCTCTCACAACCTGTCTCTCAATACACACACACACACTTTTCACGTCATGTCAAACCGACACCTTCAGTTCCCAAGTACGTTCTGGGTGCATGGCTCAAATCAATCGAATGAACTTCACATTAACTTCTTTTCTAAGTTTCTAAGACTCTTAGGTAGCTACATG
The DNA here is from genome assembly GCF_030028105.1 of Mobula birostris. NCBI lineage: Eukaryota > Metazoa > Chordata > Chondrichthyes > Myliobatiformes > Myliobatidae > Mobula > Mobula birostris. The sequence continues at coordinate 145,630,445 of NC_092377.1, forward strand.
AAGCTTAGCAAAATAGAGGGCTTTGCGGTAAGGAAATTCTAGGCAGATTCCAGAGTAGGTCACGTAATCGGCTCAATATTGTGGGCCGAAGGGCCTGTAATGTGCAGTGAATTTCAATGTGTCTATGTTTCTATGACTGGACCCCTTAATACTGCCAGTCATATCCTAGGTGTTAACCACAAAGAGAATGCGGGTGTTGTTTATACAGGCGACAGAAAGAACAGATCATATAGTGGTTGGCATTTTAAATGTGGATGTACAACATGGGCAGCATATTTCTCTGAACAACAGAGCCAAAGTTCTGGAAAAACAGAATCTAGTTCTGATCATTTTATCGCATGATTTTTCGAGCCAATTTCAGGACCTGTTTGAAATCCATTTCCCATAACCCATTTCTTTTCCTGATAGACACAGAACGATATTGTTCCTGTTTACAAGAAGCAACAGTTGCTTTCGAAATTGGGAGATACTGTCCCGTTACAGGTGATGAGTTGTCTTGTCTCCCTTTCACTTCACCATTTACACCTCGGACTTCAAGTACTGCACAGAGTATTGTCATCTTCAGAAGTTTTTGGATAACTCTGCCATAGTTGGTTGATTTGGCAAGGGAGATGAGGCTGAGTACAGGGCTACGGTAGGAAACTTTGTCACATGGTTGAGCAGAATTATCTGCAGCTTAATGTGAAAACGACCAAGGAGCTGGTGGTAGACCTGAGGAGAGCTAAGGTACCGGTGACGCCTGTTTCCATCCAGGGTGTCAGTGTGGACCCGGTGGAGGATTACAGATACTTGGGGATACAAATTGACAATAAACTGGACTGGTCAAAGAACACTGAGTCTATCTACAAGAAGGGTCAGAGCCGTCTCTATTTCCTGAGGAGACTGAGGTCCTTTAACATCTGCCGGACGATGCTGAGGATGTTCTACGATTCTGTGGTGGCCAGTGCTATCATGTTTGCTGTTGTGTGCTGGGGCAGCAGGCTGAGGGTAACATACACCAACAGAATCAACAAACTCATCCATAAGGCCAGTGATGTTGTGGGGATGGAATTGGACTCTCTCACGGTGGTGTCTGAAAAGAAGATGCTGTCTCAGTTGCATGCCATCTTGCTCAATGTTTCCCACCCACTACATAATGTACTGGGTGGGCACAGGAGTACATTCAGCCAGAGACTCATTCCACCGAGCTGCAGCACAGAGCGTCATAGGAAGTCATTCCTGCCTGTGGCCATCAAACTGTACAACTCCTCCTTTGGAGGGTCAGACATCCTGAGCCAATAGGCTGGCCCTGGATTTATTTCATAATTTACTGGCATAATTTACATATTACTTTTTAACTATTATGGTTATATTACTATATATTATTTATGGTGCAACTGTAACGAAAACCAATTTCCCCCGGGATCAATAAAGTATGACTATGACCATGACTATGACTATGACTCCTAGGATTAAGCCGGTGCCAATGTAATCCGCAGCCAGACAGGATCTCCTCCGGCGCGTTGGGCTTGCGGGATGGTTAAAATTATTCAGAACGGTGTTGCTGTCCGGCAGGATATAGTGAAATAGACACGACGCCAGTCCTTTCTGTCTGTACGTTTTCACAGACAGACTGGCCACTGTGATAGTGACTGTTTCACTTTTATACCCACAAGTAAGCTTTAAACTTTGTATCTCTTGCCCGCTGGTGCTTGTGCAGTCGGGTCTCAAACGTATCCTCAAAGGAAGGAAGAAAACGAGGTTCACCAACATTTTTTGTGTGTGTTGCTTTTTTTCCAGAATCTACAGATTTCCTCGTGTTTGTGTAACCAAGAGAAACATTAATTATTCCGCGTTCTACACGAAGATTTGTATGACTTGAAATATGAAATACGCGGGCAGTCATGCTACAGAATTAAATACTTTGTTGCCAGGGCGGAGCGAAAGCCCCTTTTGTCTGACGAAATACTTATTATATAAACAATAGCCTGCCTGGTCCTGCGCAGCTCGCTATGCAATATTAATGAGCTGTAATATCAATCCAATACTTATTTGAGTTCCAATAACAGTTTCTACTTTCTGATCTATTTCATCTTATGACGAAGCTGGAAATAAAGTCGTCAATTCTGAGGCCGGTGGCGCAGGCGATCTTCTATTGCCTGCAGTTACCTCAACAATACTTGAGTTCAATAGCAGCTTTTCCCACAGAAAATAGACTTTTGTGTAGCAAAACATTTACTATTCCCTTACTTTATCCACCTATTGTCTTTAATATGACCTTTTAAAAATGTACGTTCTGGCCAAGTGGCCACGTGTCTCTCTGCGCTCCGTTCTCAGCGGACACCTCAATGGGATCCCTTGTATATCTGGCGGTATGTGTTCCTCGACCGCTATTAAACTGCGTTTGGCCCTGCACAATAATGTCAGAAACCAAAAGCCATTTCCGGACACTGGTCAATGAAAATAGGATCCTTCACGAAATAGAGATCGATGAAATCCATAATGTTGATAATTTCAATGTCATTCGGTTGTCCATAGTCGCCATAAGAAATAATCACTCACAAACTGAGACTGCTCTCAAACCTAGTAATTGTTTTCCTTACTGCAGAGCCGAGCTCAGATTTTTTCACTGATCCTGTCTCCCTGGTTCCCTGCTCTTTATAGATGATATTCTTCAAATCCTATATTCATAAATTAGCCAATATAGCTACAGGTGCCGATGGTTTGTTTCCAACATATCAATCGGAATGTTAAGAACAAGTTTTTGTTGTTAGTATATCGATATGGTGTATAATTTTCTTCAGCATAAAGTGGAGTGTGTTGAAATGACGTGTACTTTCAGTGAGATTGCGCCAGGTATTTGTAATATACAAAATAAAATAGCGGAGGCAATATTCTCAACGTTATGTGTATTATATTCCAGTCTGCATCGTAGTGGACTCGGTGTGTGTGTTTTTTTTTTGTTCAGATAAGATTAAAATGCTGTAAAATGAAGGATACCTTCTTAAAACGTGAGTCATCAAATGACAAACCATATCCCGTGTTATAGCGAGTAGGATATGCATTTTAGTTTTCCTTCAAGATGATTAAGCAGGTATTTTCTCAAACAGCTGAAATCATTTTTAAAGCGCAGAGTTCGATATTTTCCTCTAATTTGTAAGTAAAAAAACGTTTTGTTCTGCTTAATTGTCTCATGTAAAAATAAATATCAGATCACTCTTCAGATTGGAAGGTGGAGTATTTAACTGTTTAATGATTAATGATTTACCTGAGCTAGTCTTTGTAACATACTTTTATGTATCCCATTGTGGATGATTAGGAATTCGTAGGATATCATAAGTATCGTCTGCAGGTTCAGTGCTGTTTTGGAAGATCATACAAACATATTGTTGCAATTATGTTTTCATCAGTGCTAAACTAGAACAAACTCAATAAATATTTCAGAGGAAATTCGAAATTAATTATTAATAAATTGTCGATAAAGGCAAACCAATCCTAGAGACATTAACGCAGGACTTCACTGATTGCTGCAGAGTTTCGCAAACATAGCTTTTAAATTTGAATATTCATGAAGGAGCGGGGGATTAATTTTCCACGATCAACTTCGTAAATGTCCTTTGGACTATTTGTCATCTGTCGAATGCGTTTGCAAAAGGCAGTTCTAATCAGTAGATGGGGCTGAAAATCGGGGGGAAACTGTGAAACGCTTAATGTATAACACTATTATATAATGCAGAAATAAACTGAGTACAATTGGAAGTCAGTATACGAAGTCTCAAGTGATAATGGCAATACATCTATTTTCCAGTCGTGACAGTGGGAAGAAATAGATTAAACTGTTTCGCTAAGTCCTGAAACTGTAGAGGTCAGACATTTATCCTCTCTTTTAGTCTGAAAGTTGCAGTATGGTCTCCATTTCCCGTGCTTTTATTACTAGATACGCTGGAGGGAGAGATGTTGTTGTCAATATGATATCAGCATCCCGTCCAGAAGGGCTTAGAATCTTAAAGGTTCCTCTTCTCCCAGCCAAAAGAAAATACTATAGTACTCTCATATTTTCTTCGTTATTTTCTGGCAAGCAGTTTAACAGACATCCGAATGCGCTGGTATTGTCGTCTTTTTGATTACCTGAGTCATTTGAGACACAAAATTATTTGAATTTTGCCTCATTTGTTCTCTAAGTACACTTTCCTGATTGCCTCCAAATCTTTTCGATTTTTCGTTTATCGATAATCTCAGTACTCCTTGCCTTTTCCCCACCTTTGTATTCTGACGTCTTCCCTTTCTTTGGCAATCTTGAAGAACGGGTTCGGCCCGAAACATCAACTGTTTATATATTCCCATAAATGCTACCATCATAACTCCTAAATTCTTCCAGCATTTGTGTGTGTTGATCTGGTTTCCAGCAACTGCAAAACCTCTTGTGTTTATGACTCTCTACACTTTTTGCCAGTGTAGGTGTCACCATCAGACACGAATTTTCTTCCATTGTAAGGGGGAGCGTTTCTTCTTCTCCTGCCTTTCTGCGTAACGAGAGCACCATTCTTGGGTTCAGTGTTGCAATTCCCTTATCGAAGACTTTCATAATTTTCCCGAACAGTAGTACTAGAAAAAAAGTTTACCGCTATTCTCGCCGTACCAGAGTTTTATGTTGAATTATTTGACTCTGCTAGGGGCATCCCGAAAGCGGCGCCGGCCTTCGCGCGTACACAACATGCTCACAACTTACGTATCCTTGCCCTAAACCGTATGGCTTTGAAACATGGAAGGAAACCGGAGCACAAGCAGGAAACCCATGGGGCCACGGGTAGATCAATGTAAACTCCTGACAGACAGTGGACTGAATCGAACCTCGAACAGTAATCGTTGTCGTTGTAAAGCCGAGGCGCTAACTGGTGCGTTTTATCAGCTTTCACAACCTGTTCTGCAATTTCCAAAGATTTGTGTATATCTACCCGAGGAAACTAAATATAAAGCTGTTTCTTTTTCATTGAATTATTGAATTTCAACTCAATCTATTTATACAGGTTAGCCTGTTCCTGGTGTCTAGTAATGCGACTGGCAGTGTCTGTAAAAGAATTTTGCATTCAACTACATATAATATATACTGTATACTGTATATACTGTAAGGGCTATTTTATTAAAATGAAAAGATGCCTCTGCTCCCACTTTGATACAATGGTTCTCTCGGGTGATGTTATGTCTTACTTTGGAAAAAACTAGAAGTCGAACTGTGGATCCTAGATTTGACTTCGGGAAAAGGTGGGGGTTTTTGCCCGTTATTATCATTTGATTTCAGTTAAAAAAGATGGTCCTTTTCTGATGCTTGGGTATATGGATTTGGTTTATTGATGTCATTTTCCATGGAAGCTTGTATGGCATACAGCTCCAGGTTTGTGCTCCAAATGGCTTCTTTTTCCTGTTTTTTTTTTGTTATTAGGGTGTGTTTTTTTTTGTTTTCGATAGTAGGGATTCTTTTTTCATTCTTTCTTTTTTGCATAAAAAAGTAAGCTTTAACATTTTGTTTTTTTATTATTATTGATAAACTGTTCAGTTCGGTTGATAGTTTAACTCTTATTCTACATATGGATATGTTGTCTTGATTATTTTGATGTATTTTTCTCTGTTGTTGATTTTCAATAATAATTAATAAAAAAAAGATTTAAAATGGGAAAAAATAGTATATACTGTATATACATATTTTAACGTGCCTGGATTTTTCCCTTCACAGTAAAACTAAGGGATGAATGAATGAATTGGTACATTCATTTAGCCATGGATTTCTTTCTTTACTTATTTCCTTGTTTATATGCTACTTTGTGTTTGTTTGTTTAGCTATGTATTTATTTTGTCAATTATGTATGTTTGATATCTAAGTGCCACTGTAAAGCCAGCATTTGTTGCCTATAAGTTAAGTATTCAGAGAAGTTTGTTCCAAATAGCCTTCTTGAACCACCGCAGTCCTTCCGGCGAGCCTGCTTCAGCAGCGCTCCAGTGGAGGGAACTCCATGGTTTATAAAACAACGAAAAACAAGTGATATAGTTCTAAGCCAGGATGGTATGCAGCTTGGAGGCCAGTTACAAATGGGTGGTGGTCTTGTATGTCATTTTCCCTTGCGCTTCTTGGAAACAGAGCTCATAATTTTAGGGGTGCTCTCAAAGCATCTTGGTCAATAATTATTGGAACTTATCCCGTCAAGGTAGCAAGTGCTAAACCTGCCCCTACGCTTTACCACTCACCACCATTCGAGGTCCTTCCACGTAAAGCTGTTCACCTCTGATGAAGTCTTCGGCCTGAAACGTTAACTCAGTTTCTCAAACCTCAGATGCTGCCTGACCTACTGACTCGATGCACCACTATTTGTCGTGCAGATTTCTGTCATCTGCATTGTGTAAAAGTTGCCAGATCCAAAACAGAATATTTCAGAAAGTTTCAGAAATTTACAGAAATTACAATATTCGGAGAATATTTGACCAAATTTGGATTAAGGCTATTTCGAAAGAAGGTTCATGGCGATGCCTGGAAATATCAGTTTCAAGAAATCAAGAGCTGAATGTGCTGCTGAGACTCGGGCTGGCAGGTTGCCGTTCAGATGATCCTCAGAACCTGGGTCCAAGGTTATTGTGATGAGAACAAATAGAATATGTCAGATCGAGCGCGCAACCTGGTCTCTATAAGAGGTCAACACAGATAAAAGTTGCAGGTGAACGCAGCAGGCCAGGCAGCATCTCTAGCAATAGGTATCTATAAGAGGTCATCGTGGGCTTCGACAGCTGTTCGAACGATATATAAATAATCTCGTAGAAAATAGTTGGACCATATATTCCTGGTTGCGCACAACCGTCCTAATCGAAATTCTCAGCGATTCATGAGCAGCTTTCTCCACTGTCATCCGATTTCTAAATGGATATTGAACCATCAGCACTAAATCACTACTTTTTTTTTTAGTTAGACCTGAGGAAGGGTCTCGGCCTGAAACGTCGACTGCACGTCTTCCTACAGATGCTGCCTGGCCTGCTGCGTTCACCAGCAACTTTGATGTGTGTTGCTTTTTTTTTATTTCTGTTTTGTTTTGCACTATTTATTTTAACTATTCAATAGACATATATATTATTAATCTAATTCAGTTTTTCTTTTCTCTATATTTATTGGTCATGAATTTCATTATATTGCTGCCGCAATGTTAACAAATTTCTCGGCATATGTCAATGATATTAAACCTGATTCTTATACTGATTCTAACTCGTTTATCCAGCCTTTCACACAAAAGCAAACCGGTATTCTCGAGTGTCATACACCAGATACTAAGTCCACCGTGAGGTTAATGGTGCAGCGCGAAATGCTCGGAGTCCATCGGATCAAGCTCGGCATTCACTGTATGTATTTATTTCATTTCCTTCTACAGTGACAGCTCCAGTAGAGCAGCGGGCTAGAGTGAGATGACACTATACTTTCTACATATTTTTCTCTCCACGATTCCCTCTGGAAGAAAAGCAACATGTTGCGACTACTGGAAATTCTAACTGAAATCTGTAAATACTTGTATGAATTCTGCAGGGTTGCAGGCGCTGGAGCTATGCTTTCAGGTTCTTCAAATAGAATCGTTCTGAAAAGGGAACACTCCAGAACATGAAACTGAAATTGATTTATTGTTGTCAAATGTACCGAGGTACAGTGAAAAGCTTGCCCTGTACACTGCTGATACAGAACAAATCATTTAAAGTGAGGAACAAATATTTAATACGTTTTGAAGACCATTTAGAATAAGTGGAAAAGACCGCAGAGAAAGAACATATAATGGTGGTAAATCTGAAGCAAATTGGTAGTTAAATCTCATCAATGAATCAACAGGAGAAACACACAGTATTGCGGTATTATCGTCAGGGTTTTATCAGTGAACGTGATTGAACTTTGGGCTGAGCCCTCGTGTACGTTTGCTGAAGACAACTGCGAAAGACAGTCACTCGAATGGGTACAGCCCGGGCTTAAAAAGAAGCACAGTGAAATTTCGATGACCATTTTTACTCAGGGCTGTTTAAATCCGATAGCAGAGAAAAGATGTTCTCTCCGAGGCTCTAATATCCTTGGATAAAACAACAAAAGGGAGACAAAACTGTGGACAATCCTACCGGAGGTTGTCACAGATTTACCAATGTTCGTTCATCGAATTTTTGCCGAACTGATTCTGTAAAACATTCTGCAACATGAGAAAAACAACTGCTCGAACTGGCGTCCACATAATTAAAGCAAAAAAAAAAGAAGAAAGGAGGGGAGGAAAAGGTGTCATTGACAGGAGATTATTATCGAATCCCGCAGACATCAACGCCGGTTTTGAAAATAAGGCCCTGAGATCTTAAAACATACGAGCAGAGTTACGCCATTTAGCCCACAGAGACTGCTCCGCCATTTTCACTCAATCACATTCTCCTGACTGATCCCCGTAACCTTCTACGCCCTTACCAATAAAGAAACTAGCAACCTCCGTTTTAAATATAACCAATAACTTGACCTCTAAAACAGAGTGTAGCGATGATTTCCTCAGATTCACTACCCTCTGACTAAAGAAATGACTGCACATCTCTGTCCGTAAGGGACGTCCTTCTATTCTGAGGTTCTGCCCTCTGGTCCAAGGCTCACACACTGTTGGAAATATCTTCTCCACGTCCACTCTCTCTAGGACTTTCAATATTCTATAGGTCAAATAAAGACAAAGATTCAAAGACTGGAAGTGCATTTATTATGAAATGTATAATTTATAGAAACTTGAGATTTGTCATCTTACTGGCAGCCATGAAGCAAGAAATTCAAAAAAACTAATTAAGAATTATAAAAACCAGCGCCCAAGACACAAAGAAAAAAAACACAAATAAAGCAAACAATAGGAGCGAGGAACAGCATTCCAAAACAATTGAGCCGAGCCCAAAACCATGCCGCCCAGCGAGTCACTCTGGTGCAAGACATCGCCGCCCAGCCGGAAACTTATTTTGACCTCTGCAAATCACCTCAGCGCTGAGAGTCATCCATCCTCATACCTTGGTTAGTTGAAATTCCTCTGTCTTGAATCCTCCTTTCCGAATCGCTCACTCTCACTCCATCTGTGTCGATTTTGCAGTGCACCAGAGCAGCTCATCCCTCCAATTCACTTCACTTTCTCGGGCCTCTTCGCCATTCGCTTTTGGTAGCACCACCTTAAACTGGATGCAAGGGGCCCAATATTGCTCATACTACGTGCAGTACGACCAATACCTTAATAAGCCTCAATAATACATTGCTACTTTTATATTCTTGTCCACTTGAAATGAATGCAGACATTGCATTTGTGTTCCTTACCAACGAATCAAACTGCAAATTACCTTTGGGACTCCCATGAGGACTCCACCCTTTATGTCCTCGTTGTCCACGGGAATGGTACCGGAGGATTGGAAGAAAGCGAATGTTGTCCTCCTGTTCAAAAAAGGTAGTAGGGATAGTCCGGGTAATGACAGACCAGCGAGCCTTACGTCTGTCGTGGGAAAGCTGTTGGGAAAGATTCTTAGATATAGGATCTATGGGCATTTAGAGATTCATGGTCTGATCAGGGACAGTGAGCATGGCTTTGTGAAGGGCAGATTGTGTGTAAAAAGTTTGATAGATTTATTTGAGGAGGTGACCGGGCATATAGATTAGGACATTGCAGTGGATATGATCTTCATGGATTTTAGTAAGGCATTTGACAAGGTTCCACACGGTAGGCTTATTCAGAAAGTCAGAAGGCATGGGATCCAGGGAAGTTTGGTCAGGTGGATTCAGAATTGGCTTGCCTGCAGAAGGCAGAGAGTCGTGGTGGATGGAGTACATTCAGATTGGAGGGTTGTGACTAGTGGTGTCCCAGAAGGATCTGTTCTGGGACCTATACTTTTAGTGCTTTATTTTACAACCAGGATCTGGGGGTAAACGGCTGCGTTGGCAAGTTTGCAGACGACACAAGGGTTGGTGGTGTTGTAGATAGTTTAGAGGATTGTTGAAGATTGCAGAGAGACATTGATAGGATGCAGAAGTGGGCTGAGAAGTGGCAGATGGAGTTCAACCCGGGGAAGTGTGAGGTTGTACAATTTGGAAGAACAAACTACAAGGCAGAGTAAATGGCAGGATACACGGTAGTGTGGAGGACCAGAGGGATCTGGGAGTACATGTCCACAGATCCCTGAAAGTTGCCTCACAGGTAGATAGGGTAGTTAAGAAAGCTTATGTGGTGTTAGCTTTCATAAGCCGAGGGATAGAGTTTAAGAGTCACGATGTAATCATGCAGCTCTATAAAACTCTGGTTAGGCCACACTAGGAGTACTGTGTCCAGTTCTGGTCGCCTCACTAGAGGAAAGATGTGGAGGCATTGGAAAGGGTACAGGGGAGATTTACCAGGATGCTGCCTGGTTTAGAGACTGTGGATTCTGAACAGAGATGAAGGGAGCTAGGGCTTTACTCTTTGGAGGGAAGGATGATGAGAGGAGACATGATTCGTGGATGCTATCTGCAAATGTGCAAATGGTGCAAATCAGCGCAATCCATCGATGCAGACGTGACTGCATAGGGAAATAAAAATATGTTTCGTCTGAGGAGGCATTCCGGGGGAGCACCGATATTGTGGCTAATTGTAGCGAATGTGTTTATTTCCTGCATTACATTTTGTGGTACATTTGCCAGGAAGTCATATATCCAGTGACACAGGTAGCAGTTAGATTGATCTGGAAGTTTAGAGATAATTAAAATCGATTCCTACTGTTGAAGGTGTGATGCTACCAATAAACAAGAGGCAAACATGCGTTCCTTTGCTGTCCAGGTGCTCCAGAGATAGGTGATAGGGCCAGTGAGATGGCACACGGCTTCAGAGATAGGGGAATTGCTGTAGGTGCATGTTCTCTTGGAGTTTGTGCTGCTGTTTATTGTAACTGGATTTTCAGAACACTCCAAAGTAGTGGATGCTGGAGTGACAGGGCAATTGGCATTATGGCATGTAATCTTATTTTTCTAAGGTACCTGATGATGCAATCTTCTTACAATTTGGGGAAGTCTCTGATTGAAGAACGGGAAAGGTAAAAGTCTGTTAATAATGTAGGATGTAAAGGCATAGCAGAGAGTACTCAGCAAGGCTTTGTCAAAGGCAGGTCGTACGTTACGAGCCTGATTAATTTTTTTGAGGATGTGACGAAGCACATTGATGTAGAGCAGTAGCTGTAATGTATATGGTTTTCAGCAAGGCTTTTGATAATGTACCGCAAGCAAAGCGTATTGAAAAATTAAGGAGGCATGGCATCCAAGGGGACATTGCTTGTGGATCCAAAATTGGTTTGCCCACAGAAGGGAGACTGTGTTTGTAGACGGGTCATATTCTGCATGGATGTCGGTGACCAGTGGTGAGTCTCAGGGATCTGTTCTGGGACCCCTACTCTTCCTGATTATTATAAATGACCTAGATGAGGAAGTGGAGAGATGGGTTAGTAAATTTGCTGATGGCACAAAAGTTAGGGTTTTGTGGATAGTGTTGAGGGCTGTCAGCTGTTACAGAAGGTTAAGTAGGCTTGCAGTGCATTGGTCTTCATCAATCGTGAGACTGAGCTTCGGAGCCGAGAGGTATATAGGACCCTGGTGAGAACCTACTTGGAGTACTGTGCTCAGTTCTAGTCGCCTCACTGCGGGAAGGATGTGAAAACCATACAAAGGGTGCAGAGGAAATTTACCTGGATTGGGGAGCATGGCTTATGAGAATAGGTTAAATGAACTCGGCCTTTTCTCCTTGGAACGACGGAGGATGAGAGTTGACCTGATAGAAGTGTATAAGAGGTTGAGAGGCATTGAATGTGTGGATAGTCAGAGGCTTTTCCCAGAGCTAAAATGGTTTACACGAGAGGGTGCAGTTTTATGATGCTTGCAAGTAGGTACAAAGGAGAGTTCTGGGGGAAGTTTTTTTACGCAGAGGGGTGAGTGCGTTGAATGGGCTGCAGGCGACGGTGGTGGAGGCGATACGATCGGGTCTTTTAATAGACTCCCGGGTAGGTTCATGGAGCTTAGAAAAATAGTGGGCTATGTGTAGTCCTACGTAACTTCTAACAGTACGGATATGTTCGGCATAGCTTTGTGGGCCGAAGGGCCTGTATTGTGCTGTAGGCTTTCTATCTTCCTATACCATATGGGACTGTTGTTTTCCGCGGGATTACAAAAGAACATTGATCTGACGTCTATGACGCGGACCGCTGGGTCGATTACATTGAAGGAAGTCAAACCACGCGCTGACATTTCAATCCCCTTCACTTCACTTGTTAACCTCACTTGTTTGTTCAGTTTGTTCGCCAATGTAATTTCAAATATTCTCTATAAATTGTTTTTTTTTTCTTTTATAATCACATTATCCCTTCGTGGCCGTGTGCGTCAGTGCATTCATACATACACACCTATAGGGATATCTTGTAGAATACAATCTGCTGTGGTGATTAGGCTCAAAGAAATGCACTGCAGCATTTCACCTGTGAATTCAGTTTTGATAAAAATTAGCATACTGGCTTTAGCACATCGACAGAGACAGACGAACTATTTTTTTTTCTTCTGTATTGCTTTCAGCATAATGGTTTGTGCCTTATTCAAAGACGTGGTTATTTAGTGACCCGTTTATTCGTAGTTGATATTAAAAATCCCGTCGCTTATTAATAAAAATTAGTGGCACTTCAAATAATCAAGTTATTCGAGGGGATGGAATCACAAAAGTTCAAACTGCTGCTTAACACCATTTTGATCAATCACCATACCCCTCTTCGGTTTTGTTTCAGTGAACGCAATGACGATGGCGATTTTGTCACGGAAAGTGGGTGGTCTCTCTGAATGTGTTACCTGCTACCTGGTGGCTATTCCTACCAGGCACTTACGGGTTATTATTATTGATCTGATATTGGGGCAGATTCCAATTTTGTATCAGTTTCGATATTTGTTGAATTTCCCCCTAAGTAATATTCATGATGTTTTCCGTTATGCCGTTATTATAGGTTTAGTGACATTTATTTTCTGTCTGATTCACAGTAGTTTTAACGATAGACCGATTTGTGGCCATGACAGGCAGAAATTGAAACGAAAATATTGCACCGAACAGACAAAAATGAGGATTTTACGACCAATAGTTCTTTTCTTTTCCCCTCGCCAGTTTGTATTTTGTTTGTAGGGGAAAATATTGGCTTACTAATGACCACTAATTTGTACAGGAAGAGGCGGTTTTCTGGATTCACCAGTCAGGGGAAGCTTTGAATTACTTCATTTTATCCTAACACCAGTGGTTCTAAATATTCTAATTCCACTGCTCAATGCATTGTTGGTAGACTTGTCCTAGCGGCCAGCAGAGCTCGCAGCAGATTGTGAAACCAAAATTCCGGGGACCGTTGAAAAACACCGCAATGGAAAACAGAAATACATCAATAATTTTTACTATTTGTAATCTCTAGTAATGTCACATAGAAACATAGAAAACCTACAGTACAAACAGGCCCTTCGGCCCACAAAGTTGTGCCGAACATGTCGCTACCTTACAAAATACTGGGGTTAGACATAGCCCTCTAGTTTTCTAAGCTCCATGTTCCTATCGAAAAACCTTTTAAAAGGCCTTATCGTATCTGTCTCCACCACCGTTTCCGATAGCTCATCCCACACATTCACCACTCTCCGCGTAAAAAAACTTACACCTGGCATCTCCTCTGTACCTACTCCCAAGCACCTTCAACCTGTGCCCTCTAGCGGTAGTCATTTCAGCCCTGGGAAAATGCCTCGGACTATCCAAACGATCAATGCCTGTCATCATCTTATACACCTCTATCAGGTCACCTTTCATCCTTCGTAGCTCCAAGCCGGCACCAGACGAAGAAATAAGAAGTGGATTAGTTTGCCTGTAGCTGCAGGAAATCACACATTTTCCACGTTATGAAGTAGAGGATGCACGTAACTGTGCACCTTGGACTGCGTAATGAATTGATTAATGTACTCAGATCTGCCCGACAAGCTGAACTGGGCTCACATGATAAAAAAAAAACTAAAATGTTCAAATGACAACTACACGAAAAACTCAGTACAAGTTAGCAAAGAGGACACGCTGGCATTTCAGATAAGGTACATTCCATTAGAGTTTATAAAGGGTCATAAAGTAGATACAGTGCATTTAATTATAAAGTACATATTGCTCTTCGTGTCCAGTTCCATGTGTTGACTGTCTGTAGCGAAAGGGCAATGTTTATGATTGATTGTATAACGGTTGAAAGATAATTCGTGCGGTGAAGTTTCCATATGTAACATTCATTTCTATCAACCCACGTTCGTCAAGGGGTAACTGCCGTCTGCCCACGATACTGTGTCTACTTTTGCGTCGATACTGTGTAATGCACCCCGGTACAAACACACAACGTAAAATATCAGACAGTACACAATGTACGAATAAATGATTACTCTTCATAACTATTTTAGGTGGCGTTATTAGTAGAAGCAAATACCACAAAGGCGTCACTAGGTCAGTTTAACAGTCTTGCGCACGAAATATAACTCCTTGGGGCTCATCCCTTCCCGATCAACCCACAATCGACCTCCGAACCTCCGACAGCATCGAACCGTCGAATTCCAGTATCCACCGTCCGGGAACCGTCAGCCGCTCCCGCACTCGCCCTTTCTCTCCGCTTGCCTCGCCGAAAAGACCACGAAAGTCTGTCAGTCCCACCATACAAGATAGCATAATAAGTCGTCATTGGTTTGTTCCCTGTTATCTGTAACTTTAACCCAAACATCGCAGCTACAGAGAAACATTACCTCATCATTTAACATTACAGAGATTCCATTAAATTTAACACTGCAGTGCAGCCATTGTGTTAGCCTTAACAGTTAACATTACAGCTAATATTACTGAGAACCCTGCACATACAAAGTGTGACTGGTATCTATAGTTATAATGAATTTCACGGGAAGTGGGAGTTATGTAACAGGACAGCAGCAGTAATGAAAAGTATGTGGACAGGTTATTAGTTTATTAATTTAGAGATTGTTACGTACCTCGTAACTGGGTTGCTAAACCAGCAGAAATGGATCACTCAGTTGGAGTCTGGATTACTAGAACTAAGAATGTTTTATTAAAGAAACAAGCAACACAGTACTCTAATCAAAAGGATATAAATGCAACAGTTCAGCAATGATAAACACACATGTACACAGAATTAAGATAACAGGATTAATCAAGCTCTATCGTTGTCTAGGGGTAAATGACCAGTTTCAAAGTGACGCAATGTTCAGTTCAATTTAGTTCAGTTCAATTCGCAGTAATCGCTGCCGTGGCGATGGGCAGTGGGGGGAAGGAGAGAGAGAGCAAAACGAGTGAATATTCAAGGCTTCCACACAGACCTTCGCAGTTAGCTTTCGGGCGAGTCCTTTGTGATGTCATCTGAGGTCACCGACCGTGACCTCTCCGTTTCCAGATACGATCGTTTCCCTGCGGTGAACCTGGCACCCAGGCAAGGGCGGACACACACCAGGTTCCCGCCAATCGTGCCTTTCCACCCTGTGCGTCTATGGCCGGTACTTCCCACCGACTTGTGAGAGACGCACCGCTTCCAGGGTCTTGTTACCTCGGGAGTCGTGTGTGTCGCCTTAGCGAACCTGTCCCTTTTTATCCCCCTGCTGGGGTATCGCCTGTCCATCACTTCAAAGAGTTCAGGGTTCAAATGGGGAGCCGATCTTAACAGCTGTCCTTCCCCTTCATTAACATCTCCAAATGCTGCTCCATTGTTTTCCTTATCTCTCTCTCTCTCCTGAAGACAGGTGGCAGACCAACTGCTGATTCCACTGGTGCCAGCCCAGGCCAGCTACATCTTAATCTATGTGTATTCTTGTCACAAGATACAGTGCCAGTCAGCAATTCCGGCCCTTGGAGCCGTGACACACCAGAAACAACCTATTCAACCATTCCTTTATCACAGCAAAATTTAGAATGGTCCATCAACAAACCAACCAGTACGTCTTTGGATTGCCGGAGGAAAGTGTATCACCCGGAGCAAATCGATGCGCTCCACGGGGAAGACGTACAGACTCCAGAAAGATTACGTCGGAAATGCAATCTGAGTTCCAATGATCGTGCTGTAATAGTGTTCCACTAACCACTACGGTACCGTGGCACCTCAATTCCTGATTGGATTCCTACGTTTTTCCTGTAGTTATTATTTTACATTTTCTTTGTCATGCTAGTTCAATCTTCACAGTATCGCTCTGTAGTCTAGCTTGTATGAGTAAGGTATAGAATGACATGGGACCCATGCACACAAATGGAATTAGGATAGAGAGCGATGCTGCTGGGGTAATTATTTTTGATCGGAAATGGGCTCGTTCAGTCTTGCACACGTCTAACCGCATGTAATTAAAAACGTTCTACACAGAAAAAAATGCGATATGATGCTGAATACTCATCAAGTTTTTCTTTATCATTTTAGAAACATAGAAACATAGAAAATAGGTGCAGGAGTAGGCCATTCGGCCCTTCGAGCCTGCACCGCCATTTATTATGATCATGGCTGATCATCCAACTCAGAACACCGCCCCAGCCTTCCCTCCATACCCCCTGACCCCATTTTGTCAGAATACCGTGAAGACTCATTCAACTCAACTTCAAATAATGCCATGATGTTTATTCTTGATGTCCATATGAACGAGCAGAAGTGAAATTTGCCCAAAAGTCACAAACGTTTGCGGCATGACGCGTATTCAGTTTTATGGCACCTATGTCACTGCTTCGCTGGACGTTCCAAATGATCCATCATGGTGGTGTAACTTTTGTGAGCCATGCTGCTATTTTTCATATGATTATACTTCGTCAAACGCTTTCCACGCTGCTCCAAAGAAACCGCTCCAATACCGTTATTTTTCAGGAGCCCAGTTGAGATTTCGAGAAGGCGACAAAATGAAGATGGGCTGGCGTTTCTGGTGGATGTGTATTTCAGTAAGTTGTTTCACAGGTTTCAGTATAGGAGTTTCAACCAGAAAGACAAGAGAGGTTGGATTCAGGAACAATTGGCTGCGTGGATTTCAAATTGGCTTCTCCACGGAAAGCAGAGTATAGAGGGACTATGGATTAGTAGCTGGATCGCTTTTTGACTGGTGGCCCGAGTCTAATCGTATTCTGTGCACTACCGCTCCTCTGCACTTTATACCAGCTATCTTTTTTTCTATTCTCTTCTACGACCTGAAACGTGGACATTGGCATTTTGCAGATGCCTGCTGTCCCACTGCTTCTCCGGAATAGTTTCTGTTTACTCGGAAAAGATGTTGAGGCTCTGGAAAAGTTACCTATAATTGGCAAAAGGGATATGAGAGGATCATGAGACAGGAGGCCTAGGGAGAACGAAAAGGGGGAAGAGAGGGGAGTGCCCAGAAGATGGGCAAAGGGTATACTGAGAGTGACTGAGGGAGAAAAAGGAGAGAGAGAAAAAAAATGTATATATACAAATAAATAACCGTTAGGGTTCGAGGGGGAAGTGGGGCATTAGCGGAAGTTTGAGAAGTCAATGTTCATGCCATCACGTTGGAGGCTACACAGACGGAATATAAGTTGTTGTTCCTCCAACCTGAGTGTGGCTTCATCTTTACAATAGAGGAGGCCGTGGATAGACATATCAGAATGGGAATAGGACGAGGAATTAACATGTGTGGCCACTGGGAGATCCTGCTTTCCCTGGCGGACAGAGCGGAGCTGTTCCGCGAAACGATCTCCCAGTTTTCGTCGGGTCTCACCAATGTAGAGAAGGCCACATCGGGAGCACCGGACGCAGTATATCACCCCAGCACACTCATTAGCTAAGTATCGCCTCAACTGGAAGGACTGTCTGGGGCCCTGAATGGTGGTGAGGGAGTAAGTGTAAGGGCATGTGTAGCACTTGTTCTGCTTACAAGGATAAGTGCCAGGAGGGAGATCGGTGGGGAAGGCATCCTCTGGGCTTTTCCCCGACTCCCACTTTTCTTTCTCCCTAGGCCTCCTGTCACATGATCCTCTCATATCCCTTTTGCCAATCAACTGTCCAGCTCTTGGCTCCATCTCTCCCCCTTCTGTCTTCTCCTATCATTTTGGATCTCCCACTCCCGCTCCCACTTTCAATTCTCTTACTAGCACTTCTTTCAGTTAGTCCTGACGAAGGGTCTGGGCCCAAAACGTCGACTGTACCTCTTCGTAGAGATGCTGCCTGGCCTGCTGCGTTCACCAGAAACTTTTATGTGTGTCCGTTGAAATTCCAGCATCTGCAGATTTCCCCGTGTTTGAGTTCATAATCATGCTGCTTTCTTGCAACTATTAACAGGAAGAAGGTGCAGCTTCCTAAGAAAGCATACCACAAGTTTTAGGAGAGGTCATTATCGTTCAAGTATCAGGCTACTTAACCGGAGGCACTAACGTCAAACACCTTCACTTGCACACAATTGTTCTGACAAGTATAGAATTATATTCAAGCATTGTTGATTTCATGTTCTTTGTATATATTGATTAGATATCATTATCTATTTCTTTCTCAGCTCAAACTTGTAGAAACTGAAGTACCCGTACAGCCAAGCATACTTGTTTGTCAGTTGCTGCAAACGTTCGGACTATTCTCGTGGTACAGTACTGTGTTTTCTGAAAATTTACATAGATATTGCAAGATAACCCTAATTGTTCAATGCTATCGCGTTGTGTCTTTGCGAAGATACCAGTTGTAGATGCTACTATCGGCACATTGTACAACCAGTTAATGTTCTAAACTCTTAAATTTTCCACTTTTATTTCAGCATACAGTATTTCTGGTGTTTTACTTATTGATTGCTGTAAGCCTTGTGTGTTCGGAATGGCTATATCTATCAAAAAACTTGTTTTTGCGTGTTTGTCGTGTATTAATACATCCAGAGTGTTGTTATGGATTGTCATATCTGTAATAGATGGTCTTCTGACCCAAAAGCTGGATCATTCTGGTGTTTATAGTTAGGTATAATTTATTTTATGAGTTTGTATTTTAAAACAAGGTTTTGATAAATGATATTTGCCAACTGATGTGCCTGTGTAGGTAATCACATGTGTTAAACTGATACAGAATGATGATGGTAATGATGATGCTGATGATGATGATGATGATGATGAGGATGATGATGATGATTTCATTTCTGCTTTTGTTATTATTTTGAGTTTTCACACTTTGTTGCCTTTTACGCATTGGTTGTCCGCCTTGTTTGGTGTGGTCACAAATTGATTCTATTATGGCTATTGGATTTACTGTATATACCCACAAGAAAATGAATGAGGTTTGCATTTGGTGAAGTGTATGTAGTTTGACAAAAATTTTACATTTCACTTTTCAACTTTGAGAGGAAAGGCATGGGAATTAACGGTGAACTGTTTCTTTTTCACACTGCATGCTGCTTGATCCGCTCATTGTCACTCTTATTTTATGCTGCAATGAGCGAATAAAACGAACCAAGTGCAGGATACAGGCACGGAGATTGAGTTAGGATGCTTACGCGGGCGTGAACGTTGAACAGCAAACAGGAGGGATCTTGACACGGAGCTTTGACAAGGAGAGACGGAGTTTCATAGGTAAACCTCGAAAATGGAGCAAAACTTAGAACACATGTTCCTAAGCCGCCGGAAAACGTCAATTACACATCGGCAAAACCACCGATCTCGCGACTGCCGGTTGTAACGCCGGGGTTCTTATATTGCACGTCTTGATGAAAACCAGGTGTGTCGTCATCAAAGAGAATTAGGAGCAGTTGGGAAATTAACGGTCGGAATCGTGGCACAAACAAATGAAATTAGGAGAAAATAGGTAATTAACGATCGGGACTGTGATATTTTATTATTTTAATGACTTCTTTCAGCGCTTTTTCGGACTCATGGTGCGTAATGACTCAGAAACGATGATTTACTTCCAATGTTAACGCTTTTTCCATCGTAAAAGTTGTCTCCTTCGTGTTTGTGTTCATCAGAGGCTGGTTCTAAATCCAGTGGTAAGATCATGCACGACCAAAGCAAATAAGGTCAGGTAGTGTTTGCAGTTCAGTTTGCAGATATTCGGCCCGCTGAACGCTGGCATGCTCGTGGTTTCAAGACCATTTCGTAGGAAGTGGCTTTCAAAACACAATATGCATTTCCTATTACAGCTCAAGAGATAGCTAACTAAGAAGCATTACTTATAAATATGTTTAACATTAACTTATTTGAAACAGGAATCCATGATACATAAATAATAAGCGAATAAATAATTAATAAATAAATAAACAAACAAATAAACAAATAGATAGACAGATTTTAAAATAAATATTTAAAGAGACAGATAGGTGGACAGAGATAGACGGCTAGACAGGTAGATTGATATATATGTGGATAGCCGTACAGAGAGATATACAGGTTAAGGCAGACAGATGGAAAGATATGCAGTTAGACAGATAGCCGTGTTAGATACATAGGTAGATGAATAAATAAATAAATAAATTGATCAATCGAATAATATGGGAATTCACGTAAAGAGAAGTCAATGCTCTATCTCAATATGCAGATGAGGTGCACTAATCTGATGACATCCAAAAATACATCAGTTGGACTCAACTTGAATAATCTGTTCACCATCTCTCGTTGAAATCAATAGTCATGAGCAGCAGAGTTGAAAACTTGTGCATATCTGTCAGTCTGATCACTTTCTTTAAATCAATTTTACACCACACCAGCTCCAGCAGTTTTTTTTTTCTAGTTTTAGTGTTCGTTTCCAGTTTAAACGATGAGGTTTTTTATAGATTTGATTGACCACAATTTAAATTCCATTCTTCAAATTCTGATCATAATACCATTTTTCTCATAACTTTCTGCGTTAATAAATCCTTATTAATATTGCTTATCAATTTTTGTACGTTAATTATTTTTCCAGGTTCCATAAAAATATGAGTGCACCTCTTTCAAATCAGTAATGGTTCTGATCTACTTTCGCGCGTCGTCATTCAATTTATTGAATGCGATATTTAACTGGGATTTTCAGTTTTAAAATCAATATTGTTTTAAGTAATGCTTGAGCTCACGGACCCATATCAATATTCATTCATTAGCTTAGCCTAATCAAGTCAGGTCCGGTGATTTATGCACTTTGACGACTATCGAATGTTATTCAGTCTCTTAGCAGTACCATTAATGACCCAAATGCCCCATTTCCCTGATTATGCGAGTCACCTCCATGCGAAAGAAAGTTGAGAGTGGCCTACAAATTTGAACTCTGATCTGTCTGTAGAAACAACCTGAACCTGAAAGCAACGCTATTGTCCGAAAAGGCGGGGTGATTTTGTTGACATACTTGCAACTAACAGTTTGAACAGCCGCTCTCCACCGCTCATTCCTGGCGAAAGGTTAAGAGATGAGATTTGCATTTAGTCTGACGCTGAGGTTATTTCAAGTCGTAAAATCATTAAAACTACCTGAAAGTTAATGAAAAGTGTGGTTATCATACAGAATTATCATATAGAAAAGTGTGGTTATCATATACTCTCTATGTCATATAGAGAGTACCATAAATAACACCCATACCATTATAAATTTCACGTAGATTACCAATAGTAATATAACAGATTTCATTCTCTTCACTAAGTCGGTGTCTTTAGGGGTGTCCACAGAATTTTGGTTTCATAAACTGCTGCGGGCTCCGCAGGCCGCTAAATTATACCTTCCAATCAATGCATTGAGCAATCGAATCAGAATAAATGGAACTTTTCATGACTGTATAAAATAAAGTAAATCAATTACTCCCCAGACAGGTGAATCCTGATGACATCTTACTCCTCTCGAAAATAGGGATAATTAATAAGCCAGTTTTTCATGCACACAATATATGAATGTAAATTATTTGTATTGTGACGAAATCCTAATGTTTATCATTCTGGACTGTGCCTTAAAAAAAGGGGGGAGAGAGTGTTCCGCTAATTCAAAGAGAGAGGGGCACCGAACAGCTCGTAAGTTGCCATGGTAATAGAAGGGCGAAGATATATAATGGCAGCTGGTGTTCAGCATGTTTGGATATATACAAGGCCAGCTGGCTTTTGTGGTAGACACACAGAAACTCAGAAGAAACGGACACTGGATGAGCTTTGAATGCCCACAGACTGGTAGGTTTTGTGGATCGATCGGGAGAATCAACCAGTGGCTCTCGCATTGTGGAAAAGGGGTGACCGGTGGAAAGCTATCAGTGTGTTGCCTGGGTTGATAGTTTTACCACGTGAAGATGGTACCTTGAGTGTGGTCATATCCAATGACCTTAAAGTATTTCGGAGGACAACGGGAATATCGACGTCGTAGGCTTACTTTGATAACAAATCACCTATCTCTAATTCCACTCCATTCTACTCAACTCAATATCACGAACTGAACTGACTTTATTTTTTACCTACCATCGTAAGACTCTATCAATTACCACCTGAATTTGAAGAAGTTTGGGTTTTATATTTACACACCTATATAGGCATGGACTCTGCTAACCTGTTTGTTTTCGTTTCAATGACAATAGAATATATTAAAAAAAAACAAGAAGATAATGCTGAATATTTATAAGAAACCAGTCAGGCTGCACTTGATTTTTGGTCCCCATATCTCAGGAAGGATGTATTGTCATCGTGAGTCCAGAGAAGACTCAGGAGGATGACTCTGGGAATGAAGTGTTAACTTATGAAGAGCTTTTGGCAGCTTTGGGCCTGTACTCCCTGCAATTTGGAAGAATGTGGGAGATCTCACTGAAACCAAACGAATGTTGTTAAACACCCTTTAAGAAAAGCTGGATGTGGACTGGAATTTATCCATGCTGGGGGTGTCCAGGTTTAGTGGGTAAAGACTCAGATTTGAGGCCTAACCTTTTAAAACCGGATTTTTTCCTTTAGCCAGATAGTAATGATTCTGTGGAATGCTGCACCGCAGACAGCTGCGGAGGCCCAGACTGTGGGTATATTTAAAGCGAAAATTGATAGTTCCGTGAATGGCCACAGCATCAAAGGTTATAGCAATAAGGAGCATGGGCTTGAATGGGATTCGTAATCAGTCATGAAGGAACAACGGAGCAGACTCGCGGGGTTGAATAGCCCAATTCTGCTCATTGAATCTGTCAGAAGATCACATAATTGCCAGTAAATCTTCCATTCATTCAGCCGTCAGAAATCTAGTCAAAGATTTTCTGGACATCACACTTCTTCCGTATCGTAATTACCATTCTGTTATCTGCAAAAGAAAAGTAAAGCAGCGTAGGCATTCGGCAAACTGAGAGGTAAGAAGGAAAACAACACCCACAAAATGCTGGAAGAACTCAGCAGAGCAGGCAAGATCTATGAAAAAATGTACAGTCAACAATTCTGGCATGGACTCTTCGGCTGGTCCTGCCGAATGGTGTCGGCCGGAAACCTCGACTGCACATTTTATTTCCCAATAGATGCTAACTGGCCTGCTGAGTTGCGCCAGCCTTTGTGTGTGAGTTGCTTGAATTTCCAGTATCTGCATATTTTCTTTTGTTTGTGGTAAAAAGAAAATATTTATCTGATGGAATACAAGATGACATTTGTCCCGTTGAGGTTGACATACACTCTGCTCGATGTTGTTTTACAACTTCATCGCTTTGTGAATTCCTTAGAACACTGTGACTCATAAATACCTGAAAGAGTGCAGGATTCATTCTCAGCAGCAATGCCAGAATGGTTCACGATACACCGAGTCTTCAAGGGTAAGTTTGCAGTCTTCCACTTCAATCTCCGTCACCCTGCTCTTCGGATGACATCACAGTGGAAGAACCAGAAATACGCTATGAATTTGAAAGACCATCTGCTCCTTGCAGAGTGAGGATTCGAGCATCAGAAGAATTTTCTCAAATTGATCCCTTTTTACGTATATAATTTTCGTAGACACGAGGAAATCTGCAGATGCTGGAAATTCAAGCAACACACGCAAAAATGCTGGTGAACGCAGCAGGCCAGGCAGCATCGAAAGACAGAGCTGCAGACGACGTTTCGGGCCGGGACCCTTCGTCCTGACGCCTGCTGCGTTCACCAACACTTTGTGCGTGTGTTACGTGTATAACTGTTCTATTTTAACTTGAGAATAGGGATCTTTTTCTTTCAGTAGAATAGGGTCATGTTTAAATATAACTTATAATAAGGAAGCAAACATTGTTGTTTAGACGACGTTGACAGCTGCATTCCGAGGTCTGTATTCACGGCTCACAACTGCCCTGCAGTGGTTAGCTGTGGAACAGCAGCTAGATTACCGCTAGCACAGTGCAGCTACAGGTCTTGGAGAAATATTTCTGTCAGTTTCCAAAACGTGCAAATTTGCATAATGAATTTAAAAGAAAAAAACTGTAAAAGTATCAAAAGTGAGATGTTACTGTGAGTGTGCCTATTTACATCTATCTCTCATGATTCAGTTTGTCTTGCTGGATTTCCTTATGAGTCACAGAGACTTGTAAATTAATTCCTCCTCTTCTAGTTGAGGGTGAATCAGAATTTTTTTTCACAAACTAAAGAAGTGCTGA
This sequence comes from Mobula birostris, assembly GCF_030028105.1. Lineage (NCBI taxonomy): Eukaryota > Metazoa > Chordata > Chondrichthyes > Myliobatiformes > Myliobatidae > Mobula > Mobula birostris. The sequence goes on from NC_092377.1 coordinate 145,654,967, forward strand.
ATTGCAGAGCTGAAACTGTTTGGACAGCTTGATAGGATAAAAACTCATAATGGATCTGCACAATTACCTGGAGCCACAATGTTAATATATTTCACATCTTGTTGTTGGTTGACATCTACTTATATGTATTCCGTCTCCTGGTTTTTGAGCCTGTTGTGGACGAATGGGGTGGGGTAGTTGCCACTATTTTTGCCAAAATTAAGAGTTATTTTTTTTTTCCATTTGCTTCCCGTACACTTACCCGTATAAGCTGCCTTTTCCCTGGATCATGCTCGGACCATTTTCTTGAATCTCCTCTGCACGCTTTCCAAGGTCTCCCAATAAGAACGTAGCAGTAAAATACCAGATCTACATGGCTATAAATGAATAATGACAAGAAATTCTACAGATATTAGAAATCCCGAGCAACTCACACACAATTCTGGAAGAACTCAACAGCTCACGCATCATTTTTCATTATAAATAAATCCTTCCTTAGCAATCAAGGACAATACGCCAGAATAAGTGGGTGTGGGTAAGGGAAGGAAGACCACCTAGAAGATGATGTGTGAATACAGGAGATGGGAAAGTTAAAGGGCTAGAGCAGAATCAATCTGAAAAGGGGAAGAAAGAATGACGCGAAAGGGAAGTGTACACGGCCTGGTATGGTGGTAGAGTCAAATGCATAAGAGGCATTTAGGAGACGTTTGGAGAACTGTGTGGATATAAGGACGATTGAGCATTTGAACATTGTGTAGGGAAGAGGAATTACGGTTTGGGTGTTTTTATTTGCCTTTTGGCTGTTTCGGCACAACAGTGACCTTTTCTTGTGCTGCACGATTCCATGTTTTATATTACACTGGAGTTAGAGCAGTTGCTTTTACTGATGACGAAAAAGTGATTTCCGAGAAATGTTTTTATTGTTGTCGAAGCACAGTCATGATTATCAGCTTAAACAATAAGGTAATAGGGAAAGCCAGTGACAGACATGAATCGATTTTTTTATGTCTTATATTTAAATTCATAGGATCATTCATCGAAGTTTAAGATGTAATCCCTTCATCTCCATATCTTTATACTTTACAAGCAATGATACCCAAATCATTAAGTTCATTGATCAAAGGAAAGGTCATATGATTAGAGTGATGATTCCGGGGAGCCTCAAGGCAACTTGTGTGGCAGCAGAACTCTCATTAGATACGATGTAATATCCTCCTTTCAGCCTGATACACCTAAAAAGCACAACTGCTTCCAAGCTCAGTACAGTCAACAAAGACGTGTTAATGCGTTTAAACGAAATATCGCTACTTAAACCTGATGCAAACAATGCTGATCTCGGACAGATTCCACATGGGAAACGTGGATGCTGGTCAGGGATGCAAGTGCGTTTATGGAAACAGGGTTTTAAACTGCCAATACCAACAATCTGGCTGACAAACATGTAGTATCGTGAATAAAATCGATAATCTCAGAGCTAGGGGAATAAATCAGAGGGACATTAGGAGCGCGTGTGTTCTTTATTTCAGGGAATCGCAGTTAAACTTCTGTGGCAGATGCAGAGTTTTTAATCGACGGTTGACGATACACCGTCAGGACAGACCTATAGAGTCTCTCTAAAGCAGTATGCCTCATGATCAACCCCCCTCGGTGCATAAATATATTGAGGCTCTCCCAATTCTGATCACCAGACCTGGAGTAGCAGTTAAGTGCCGTCCATTTTACCTAACAGGGGAGATTTCTGGGATCATTTTGGTAGAGGTATACGTTCCACCTCTGGCCAATATCAATCAGACTTTAGATGACCTGAGCAATGAATTCAACATGCATGAAATAGGGCGCCTAAACGCCTTCACCATCGTTTTCGGGGTTTTTAATCAAGCCAGCCTGATAGAATCATTAAGCAATTACCATCAACAGATCTCTTGCAATGCCAGAGGAAACAACACACTGGACCATTCCTACACCACCATGAAAAACGTCTACCATGCTATTCCTGTCACAATGGGGGCATTGGGAACGGACCCAAATGCAAGACACAGATACTGGAGTACAAGGAACAGGACTTGACTAGAGTAAGGACGTGACAGGATACAGACAAGTGCCAGGGACAAGAACGCGGACTAGGGCTTAGTCCCCGAGTCAGAGGCTGAACAAGCACCCAGAACCTGGGTCTTGCCTCGGGCTCGGGCCCCAGAACCAGGCACGGACATAACATGACTGCAGGACTGGAGGCTGGTGTCTTGAAGCTTTAGGTTTGGAGACAGGCTTGGGGTCTTGAGGCTTGAGTCTTGGAGACAGGTTTGGGTTCTTGAGGCTTGAGGCTTGGAGACAGGTTTGAGGTCTTGAGGCTTGAGGCTTGGAGACAGGCTTGGGGTCTTGAGGCTTGAGGCTGTGGTCGTGGACTTGAGGCCTGCAGGCTGGGGTCTTGGTCTTGAAATGCGGAGGCTTGGGTATGGACTCCGAGGCGGAGACTGGGCAAGGACCCAGAACCTGGGACTTGACTAAGGTTCGGACTCTAGAACTAGGCGACGACAAGACGAGGCTACAGGGCTGGACATGGCTTGAGTGAGGAACTCCTGGGTAGGGCGAGACACAATGACAGTTAAAGGTACATGGAGAGGACTAGGATAGGACAGGACAAGGCACGGACTGGACAAGGGCCTTCAGGAGCACGGAGTCTTGGACTAGAAGAGACAGGAGCACGGAACCAGAGCCAGGACCCCTCCTTGGGAACAGGACGTAGGGCCGGGACTCATACACAGAACGCTGAACATAAAGAGACAGATGCCAATACATTGTGGCGGCGAACGGCCGGAACCAACTAGAGAAGGTGAGGACACAGAGACAGTTCTCAACTCTAGGTAGCGGCAAACGGCCGGACCTACATAGCGAAGGCGTGGACACAGACAGACAATTCCACACAACGAAAGACAGTTCCTTATCTTGACCTAACCAGGCTCCGGTTTTGCTCCGGCGGTAAAATTTCAGCGATATAGGCAGGGTATCCAGGGTAGGTGAGCAGGCAGAGAGTCAGGTGAGATATAGCGGCAGAGAGCCAGGCAAGTGGGGCGGAAACAAGGAGGGGAACAGAACAGTCCAGCAGGGAATCCCTGGTTTGCAGAGGTATTGATGTCTCAGACCCAAAACGAGAAACATGTGCCCACAACAGAAACTGGGGAAAAACAGAAAGCCCGTAACAAGGAACCATGGACCGGACCGTGAACCGGAACACGGACTTCAAGGACCGGACCATGATAATTCCACGCCCTCACTTCGGGAAGTCTGACTACCTGGCTGTATTTCTACTTCCTGAGGATAGGCAGAGATTTAAGTCTACAGCACCACAAGTGAGCACCAAGAAGGTATGGACTAGGGAAACACAGGAGAGCCTACAGGACTGCATTGAATCGGTGGACTGGTCTGTATTCAGGGATTTATCTTCGAATTTGAATCAGTAGGTTGCTGTTGTTACCGACTACATTAAAACCTGTGTGGATGAGTTTGTGCCTGCAAAGACATATTGTACATTTCCAAACCAAAGCCTTGGATGAACACGAGTTTACCCCGTCTGCTGGAGGTCAGATTTCTGGCATTCAAGTTTGGCGACCCAAGTCTGTACCACAAAACCAGGTATGATTTGCGGAAGTCTATTTCAAAGGTGCAGAGGCAACGTCGAATGAGGTTGAAGCCCCCTTCGGACGTAAGACAACTCTCGCAGGGTTTGCAAGACATTACTTCCTACTTTTTTCTTGATCGAGGTACGACTGCGCAAGCGCCTGATCGTCAGCCAGTTTGAACAGCGATAAGGGTTAAAAAAAAAGACAGCTTAATGGAGGCAACGGAATAGAGGTAAACAGAGTAGGAGGGCATTGGCTTAATAGGACCTGGGCCTCAACAGGGCGAATCAAGGTCAGTTACTTGTGAAGTATACAGACAGGAAGCATGTGTGTGAGGCCGGTGTTCTGTGCTGGGTGTCAGATGTGGGATGTCCTAGATACTCCCAGCCTGCTGGGCTGGCACATCTGCGCCAGTTCCGTCGAGCTGCATCTCCTTAGACACCGTGTTAGGGAACTGGAGATGCAGCTCGATGACCTTCGTCTGGTCAGGTATAGTGAGGAGGTTATAGGTAGGAGCTAGTCGGCACACCAGGACCTCGGGAGCTGATGGGATGTGGATAACAGTCAGGAGAGTAAAGGGCAGGAGTCATATACTAGAGATTACCCCCGTGGCTGCTCCTTTACCAATAAGTACTTCTACTTGAGTACTGTTGCGGTGGTGGCGGGGGGCGGGGTGTGGGCAGTCTACCTCAGGGAAGCAACAGTGGCCGCTCCTCTGGCACAAGGTCTGCATCTGTGGCTCCGAGGGATATGGAAAGGGAAAAGAAAAGTATGGCAGCAGTGATAGGGGGCTCTATAGTTACTGGGGGGAGGGTCAGACAGCCGATTCTGTGGACGCGAGAAGGAAACACGGATGGTAGTTTGACTCCCAGGTGCCAGGGTTCTGGATGTTTCTCATCGCGTCCACGAAATTCTGAAGTGGGAAGGAGAACAGCCAGAAGTCGTGGGACATATTGGCACCAACGACATAGGTAGGAAGAGGGAGGAGGTCCTGAAAACAGACTACAGAGAGATAGGAAGGAAGTTGAGAAGCAGGACCTCAAAGGTCGCAATCTAGGGATTACAACCTGTGCCACATGACAGTGAGTATAGGAATAGGACGAGGTGGATGATAAATGCCTGGCTGAGGAATTGGAGCGATGGCAGTGATTCAGATATCTGGGTCATTGGGACCTCGTTTGCGACAGGTGTGATCTGTACAAATAGGATAGGTTGCAACTGAATCCGAGGGGGACCGAATACTTGGCGAGGAGTTTTGCAAAGGCTACTGGGGAGAGTTTAAACCAGAATTGCTGGGGGTGGGAGGGCAAACTGAAGTGACGCAGGTAGGGGCGGTTGGCTCACAAGTAGAGAAAGTTTGTAGACAGTGCGAGAGGGAGGATAGACAGATGAGAGAAAAGAGACACACTCAGAACAATGATTTGAGATGTGTCTCTTTTAATGCAAGGAGAATTATGAGCAAAGCGGATGAGCTTAGATAATGAATCAGTTAGAGCTATAATGTCATGGCCATTACAGAGACTCGGATGGCACAGGGGCAGAAATGGTTACTTGGGGTCCCAGGTTTTGGAGATTTTGGAAAGGACAGGGAGGGAGGCAGAACAGGTGGAGGCGTGGCACTGTTGATCAAAGATAGTGACACAGCTGCAGAAAAGGAGGAAGACATGAAGGGATTGTCTACGGAGTCTCTGTGGGTGGAAGTTCGGAAACAGGAAGGGGTCAATAAATCCACTGTGTGTTTTTCTGCAGAAGACTCAGTAGTGACAGGGACATTCGGGAGCATATAGGGATACAGATTCTGGAAAGGTGTAATAATAACAGGGTTCTCGAGGTGGGAGTTTTTAATTTCCTAAATCTTGATTGGCATCTCCCGGGATCAAGGGTTTCAGATGCATGAAGTTTGTTAGGTCTATTCAGAAAGGTTTCTTGACACAATATGTGGATAAGCCTGCAAGAAGAAAGGATGTCCTCGACCTGGTATTGGGAAATGAACCTGGTCAATTTCCTGATCTCTCAGTGGGAGAACATTTTGGAGATAGGGATCACAACTCTATCACCTTTACCACAGTATTGGAGAGGGATAGGAACAGACAAGTTAGGAAAGCGTTTAATTGGTGTAACGGGAAACATGAGGCTATCAGGCAGGAACTTGGAAGCATAAATTGGGAACAGATGTTCTCAGGGAAACGTACGGAGGAAATGTGGGACATTTTCAGGGGATATTTGCCTGGTGTTCCACATAGGTACGTTCCGATGAGACAGGGAATGGATGGTAGCTTACGGTAACCTCGGTGCACAAAGTCTGTTGTAAATCTAGTCAGAGGGCAAAGAAAAGCTTACGAAAGGTTCAAAAAACTAGGTAATGATACAGATCTAGAAGGCTCCAGGCAGGAGTTTAAGAATGAAATTAGGAGAGCCAGAAGGGGCCATAAGAAGGCCTTGGCCTACAAGATTACGTAAAACCCGGAGTCTTTCTCCAAGTATGTGAAGAGCAGCCGATAAAACGTGAGAGAATTGGACCAATCATATGTGACAATAGAAAAGTGTGTATGTGTATGGAACCGGAGGAAACAGCAGAAGTATCCCAGGAAATTATAAACCAAGGAATCTTACTTCAGTGGTTGTTAAGTTGATGGAAAAGATCCTGAGAGGCAGGATTTATGAACATTTGGAGAGGCATAATCTGATTAGGAGTAGTCAGCATTGTTTTATCAAAGGCAGATCGTGCCTTATAGCTTGATTTTATTTTTTTGGATGTTTCAAAACACATTGATGAAGGCAGAGCATAGCAATAGTGTATATGGATTTCAGCATGGAATTTGATAAGGTACCCCATGCAAGGTTTATTGAGAAAGCACAGAGGCATGGGATCCAAAGAGAAATTGCTTTGTGGATCCAGAATTGGCTTGCCCACGGAAGGCAAAGTATGTTTGTAGACGGTCATATTCTGCATGGATATCAGTAATGTGCCTCAGGGATCTGTTCTGGGTCCACTAGTCTTCGTGATTTTTATAAATGGCCTGGATGAGGAAGTGTAGGGATGTGTTAGTAAAATTTGCTGATGACACAAAGGTTGGGAATGTTGTGGATTGTGTGGAGGGCTGTCAGTGGTTACAACGGGACATCGATAGGATTCCAGATGGAGTTCAACCCAGTTAAGTGTGAAATGGTTCATTTTGGAAGGTCAAATATTATGGTATTATAATCTTAATGCTAAGACCTTAGGCTGTGTGGAGGTGCAGAGGGATCTTGAAGTCTGCGTCCATTGGACACTGAAAGGTGCCACGCAGAATGTCTCTATGGTTAAGAAGACATGCGGCCTTCATTATTCGTGGGATTGAGTTTCGGAGCCGAGAGATATATAGGACTCTGGTCAGACCACATTTGCATTACTGTGCTCAGTTCTGATCGCCTCACTGTAGGAAGGATGTGGGAACCATAGAAAGGGTGCAGAGGAGATTTTCCTAGATTCGGGAGCATGTCTTTTGAGAATATGTCGAGTGAACTCGGCCTTTTCCCCTTGGAGCGACGGAGAATGAGGGGTGAGCTGAAAGAAGTGTTTCAGATGATGAAAGGCATTGATGGCGTGAATAGTAAAAGGCTTTTTTTTCCCCAGGGCTGAAATGATTAAAACCAGAGGGCACAGTTTTCAAGTGCTTGGAAGTAGGAACAGAGGAGATGTCAGAGGTAAGTTTCTTATGCAGAGAGCGGTGAGTGCGTGGGATGGGCTGCCGGCAACTGTTGTGGAGGCGGATACGATAGGGTCTTTTAAGACAGAAAATAATCTGCAGATGCTGGGATCAAAGCAAGAATCACAACACGCTGGAGGAACTCAGTATGTCGGGTAGCAGCCGTGGAAAAGAACAGAGAACGTTTCGGTCAGGAATCCTTCGTCAGGACTGAAGAGGTCCGGGACAGAGGCCCTATAAAGAAGGTGGGGGGAGGGTGGGAAGGAGAAGGCTGGTAGGTGCCAGGTGAAAAAAACAGTAAGGGGGAAGATAAAGGGGTGGGGGAGGGGAAGCAGGGAGGGAATAGGCAGGAAAGGTGAAGAAGGAATAGGGGAAAGCACAGTAGGTAGCGGAAGGAAGCAGAACCATGAGGGAGGTAGTCGACAGCTGGGGGAGTGGGCAGAGTGAAGCAGGGATGCGGGAAGTGAGGCGAAGCGTATTACCGGATGTTGGAGAATTCAATGTTCATACCAAGGGGCTGGAGACTACCCAGACGGTATATGAGATGTTCTTCCAACAGCCTGCGTTTAGCCTTATCATGGTAGTAGAGGAGGCCATGTACGGACATAGCCGAAGGGGAATGTGAAGCAGAGTTGAAGTAGGTGACAACCGGGACCTGTTAAGGTCTTTTAACAGACTGCTGGATAAATACCTGGAGCTGAGAAAAATAGAGGGCTATGTATAATCCTGGGTAATTTCTGAAGTAAGGACATGTTGGGCACAACTTTGTCGGCTGACGGGCCAGTCTTGTTCTGGAGGCTTTTTTTTGCCTCTATGTTTATATGAACAGGAAGAATCAAAATTGAAGCACGAAGTCCACTATTTTTGGGTCCTGGGTCAAAACGAAACACAATAGCATGACTGAGAGCGATGTTTCACTACCAGATGAACTCAACGCTGTCTCTGGCTGCTATGAGACAGAGAATATAACTAAAGCTGTGAAGATTCCTGCTGCATACGATGACCCTTTGATCTCCATATCGGAGTCCGATGTTAAGCTGTCTTTAAAGAGGATGAACCCTCGCAAGGCGGGTGGACCCGTTACAGTGCATATTAAGGCTCTGAAAACATTTACCATCCAACTGGCAGGAGTATTCAAGAACATTTTTAACCTCTCTCTGCTACAGGCGCAAGATCCCACTTGCTTCAAAAAGACGACAATTCTAACAGTGCCAAAGAAGAATAATGTGAGCTACCGAATGATTATTGCCAGTAGCCCTCACATCTATAGTGATGAAAATGCTTTCAGATGTTGGTCATGACTGGACTGAACTCCTGCCTCAGCAGAGACCTGGATCCATTGCAATTTGACTGTTGGCACAATAAGTCAATCACAGATGCAATCTCAATGGCTCTTCACACGGCCTCAGACCACCTGGGAAATACAAATATATATGTCTCGATGCTGTTAATCAACTACAGCTCTGCATTTAATATCAAATTTCCCACAATCCTGATTGAGAAGTTACAAAACCTGGGCCTTTATAAGTCCTTCTGCAATTGGATCTCCGACCTCCGAACCATAAGACCAACATCTGTGCGGATTGCTGATAGCATCTCCTCCTCGCTGACGATCAATATTTGTGCACCGCAGGAGTGTGTGCTTAGCCCACTGTTCCATTCTATCTATACCCAAGACTGCGTGAAAAGGCGTAGCTCTAATATCATCTATAAATCTGCTGATGACACAACCATAGCTGGTGGATACTCAGATGGAGATGAGCGGGTGTACGGGAGCCAGATATGCCAACTAGTGGAGTGATTTCGCGGCAACAACCTTGCAGTCAATGTCAATAAGGCGGAAGATATGACTGAGACCTTCAGAAAGAGTAAAATGAAGGAACATATACCAATCCTCATGGAGGGATAAGAAGTGGAGAAAGTTAGCAGTTTCAAGTTACTGGGTGTCATGTTCTCTGTGCACCTATCCTTGTCCCAACATATTGATAGAGTTGAAAAGAAGGCAAGACAGCGACTAAATTCATGAGGAGTTTGAAGAGGTTTGTTATGTCAACAAGTAGACTCAGAAACTTCTATAGATATACCATAGAGAGCATTCTAACAGGCTGCATCTCTGTCTGGTATGCGGTGGGGCGACTGCTCAGGACCAAAAGAAGCTGCAGAGGATTGTAAATTTAGTCGGCTCCACCTTGCGTACTTGTCTACAAATTACACAGGCCATCTTCAAGGAGCGGTCTCTCAGAAAAACAACTTACATTATTAAGTTCCACCAGCACTGAAGGCATGCCTTTTTCCCACTGTTACCATCAGGTACGGGATACAGAAGGCTGAAGGCACACACTCAGCGATTCAAGAACAGCTTCTTCCCCTCTGCCATCTGATTGCTACATTGAACCCGTGGACACTACCTCACTGATTAAATGAATAGTATTTCTGTGTTTGGCACAATTTTTTAAATATCCAATATATATATGCTGTTGATTTACTCATTTGTGATGATGGTGATAATGATGATGGTGAAGATGATTATTATGATTATTATGATAGTTAATGATAATAATGAAAATAATAATAATAATAATTTCATTAATTTTGTTCTTCTGTATTATGAATTACATTGACCTCCTGCTCCCAAGTTAATAAATTTCACAACACATGCCGGCGATAATAAAACTAATTCTGATTCTGATTCTCATAATGTCCACACTTAAGGTAAGGGAGAATATTGGATCTTCACCTAATGCAATTGCAGATTTAAATAATATCGGAAGATTAACCAACATCTGGAATTTTTTGCTGCCCTGTTTCGAAGTAGAAACGATTAGCTTTATTCTGAAAACTCTTTTACTTATTAAGTTGAGCGAAAAATGTTTGTTCGTCCCCTCTCCCTCTCTTCCTCTCGATCGCGTCTCATGACCGTCACCAGCGTTGCCTTAAACTGCTGATTGCAACTTTGTGACTTTATTCACACATCTCTGCCAAAGGTAAGTAGCCACGACATCTGAATCATCATCAAAAGGGATATTGTGATAGTATGTATCTCTTGCTCGGATTAGAGGTAATCCGCAAGCGCTATGCTGCTGGCCTGGCATGAGTTTTGTCACCAGGTTCACATATGGCCCCAGAGCCTACTGAGAGACACCGAAGCAGGTTGATAGTTCACAGACTTCAATGCAAAGAGTGTTAAAGTGAAATGAAAATAAACTCTCAACCAAACGGGACCGTTATCTAAAACTCTTAAATGGAAAACGAAGCCTACTCTGCTGCTGAAAGGAACAATTAAATATTAAATGAATACCGCTAGTCTTTAGAGTCAGTACACTCGACTGTCTAAGTTCTCAGGCAAGGCCGAATGCAAACAGGAAACGAAGCGTTGCTGTGCTGTGTCCAAGTCTCGACAAATAATACGAAGGAATGAATGGAATTAAATACTATTACAATAAAATAATAATTAGCTGAAACGTGCATATTCACGAGGGCAATTGCCATATCCGCTGCGCTGCCGAATCGGTGGCTGTGACAAGTTTAGGCCAAAATATGAACACATTAATAACATGAATGAGAATCACATTATACATACAATAATATATTTATTTTATTTGTTTCAAACTTTCACGGAACAATGTAAAATGTAACTGCGACTGGCACCAACCACAGCAAAATAAAGAACGATAAAGCCATAAGACCATTCTTCTGAGCATCCTGGGATATATTTAAGAACCATACGAGATACCATGAAGGCTCAAGAAGTAAAATACTGATTTTCATTTTAATTTCACCAGATTTCTTTCGGGTCAGCTGAATAAACATCATTTCTTGCATGTTATAGGGCAAGAGAGAAAGCAAATGTCTCAAAATAACTCAACCTTTCTGCTATTGGTATTACAACGTGAGAAACCAAAAACGTGACGATCTACATGCTCATCTTTCTGGAGAGATGAAAGGATAGTTTATTCGCAATATTTCCACTCCCTTCAAGACTCACATTAGAAGAAGGGATCGTGGAGTTCAGAATAATTTACCTGAGAAAGGAAACAAAGTTGATAGATTAAGCTGGTTAAGTGAAGACTGTAAATTAAATACAAATAGTGTTGGACATATTATCTGTCTTTTTTTTTTATTTCAGTGACAAAATTGGAAGGCACAGGGCAATTTCACTGAAAGTATTCGGCTCCTCAACCTGAACAGACAGTAATGCGTCATGATTAGTTATCAACCCAGTATAGAGTATATTTCAGGACAAATCTATGAAACTTTATCCTGGATTTAATTATTTGCATTCAAAATTTAGGAAAAAAAAATACACAATACTTTTTGCAGTGAAGGAAAGTCCTCCATGAACTGAGCAACTCCGTGAACCCTAATTTCAACTGATTTCAATTAATATTAATTACAGCTGACGGGACACAAATAGTGAACAAATACAAATAAAATCCTTCTTACTAACTTCATGGTGAAGATGTAAAGTATGTGAACGAGCTGTCGACGACTCTTGGGACTGAAATGGCTGGAAGTTTCAATGCACCACGGGGTAATTTATAATTGCTGGGAACTACGTTCCCAGGACTTGTATTTTTAAGAATCAAAATATACACACAAATTTGAATGCGTCAAAAGCATAAGACGATCAGTGTTTTGTTACCCAGAACTTTGTTTCGTGCGTATATGATGGAGCTGAAATTACCTTCATTTTCTAGGTCATCATGGGCAACTCTGAGCATTAGAGTATCGGTCGCTACGTCGGGTATCGGGATCGTAGCATCAGGAGAATCAATGGTTCTGTACTCAACGCCATCATATATGTTGGGAACCAGATCTAGGAGAAGCATTAATGAAATCGATATTCCTGAAAATAGATGTTGTACACCGCGCCCTGCTGGATGAAAGATATTCGTTTTGTTCCACGTGAGATCGGCATTCTGATGAAGGACCGGTCTTTATCACTGTGTTGGCTTTGAACAAGTTATCGTGCACCAAAACTGCTCTCTAATTATCCCAAAACGAAATGAACAAAAAATAGCAGTTAATTCAATTACTCGGCTGTCTGCAGGCGAGATTTTTTGGCACACACATGAAATAATGAAAATCCCTCAAAGAAGTTTGACATTTCTTATCACTTAATGTCATAATGCCTGTAAAACTTGCTTGGTCGGGGTTATGATCGCCGTCATTAGAACGGATAAATAAAGAAAAATAAATAACATCATAAAGAAGCATACACCAACCTTCAACGCTCGAGTTTCCTTCAGTACATCCTGGTTTCATTTTGGTGCTGTTAAATGCATCACAAGTGTAATATTCGATTTGATTGATGGAATCAATGGAACCAGCGACTAGAAGTAAACGAAAGAGATAATGATGGAGCGATTTATTTCATCTACAGGACGGAATTCATAAATCCTTCATCATCTCAGTAAGAGTAGTGTGGGCACTTCCTGTGAGGCTACTCTGATCGCAGTCAGAAAAGTGAAAATCAAGGCTGGTGCAAATACTGCAGAGTAGATGCGCTGGGTGAACGAGAGCAGGAAAGGAATGTCTGTATTATGATGAGGAACGAGAGATAGCAATGACACAAACTGATAGAGTATGATAAATATATTTTTTAAAGATGGATGAGGGCACTACTGCTAGTAGCATCAGTACACCTCTGCAGCTCAATCGGCGACTGTTTTTCCTCCAACATTCCAGTTCACTGCGATTTCAAGATTCTCCAGCAGGGAACACAGAGTTTTTCAGCACATCACAGAAGCTTTGTCCCAACATTCCTTCCCGTATCGTCCTCCACTGTACTTTCATCTATGTTTCCTATGAGTCTCTTTAACGGATCTAGTGTATCTGCTGCTACAACTACCCCTAGCAGAACGTTTCACCAACCTACAGCCATCTGTGTATCAAAATACCTTTGACATTCGTCTGATCATTCCTCCAGACTCTAAAAATTATGCACACGAGAAAGTCTGCAGATGCTAGAAATCCTAAACAACACACACAAACTGCAGGAGAAATTCATCAGGTCTTAAATCATTTAAGTTTCAAACGAAGATCTTTCTTCAGCTCTCAGAAGAAAGGGGAAGATACCAGAGTTGTAACGTGAAGGGAGCTGGAGGAGGCTAGAGGCGGGGTGATTCCTGAAGCCAGGTGAGTTCGAAAGGTCAAGTGCTGGAGAAAAGCGGATTCTGATAGGAAAGGAGCGTGGAGCACGGGAGAAAGAAGGAGTAATAGTTATAAGGAGCCGGGGCAGATGAGGAAGGTAAAATGTCAGAGTTGGGTACAGAGGAAGTTTGTGGGGGGAGAACACCTGTTCATCAAAATGAAATATCGAAATTAATACCCAGACAGAAAATAAGGCGCTTCTCCTACCTCGGGTAGTCCCTTTCTCTTAATTATTATTTTCCAAAAATATGTTATCGTTGTCTTTTATTCTGTCAGACAATTACAAAGTCTGTACTCTGAGAATTTCACTTTTGAGGGTCCTCCCACTTAACAAGAAAGCCTTTCCCATAAAACAACCTATTCCAATTCACACTTTCCAGATTCTTTCTTACACCATTAAATTTAGTATTTCCCCAATTAAGAAATGCAACCCTATGATCACATCTACCTTTCTCAGCGATTGTCTTGAAACTAATGGAATTATGATCACCAGATGCAAAATTTTCTACGACACAAACTCCTGTCACCTGTCCTGTCTCATCCCTAATAGGAGATCTAGTATTTCGCTCTATCTAATTCGGAAGTCACCTGCCTATATTTGATAAACTATTCCATCAGGCTATGTTCCAGTATAAGGATTCCAATGAATATGTGTGAATTTTAAAGTACCAACTATCAGTGCCATATGCTCTTGCAGCAGTATGAGCTTTCTCTCTCCCTCTCTCTCTCTCCCGTCCCCCTGTCTCTCTCTCTCTCCTCTCTTTCTTAATTCTGCAGCTCTAAATCCGGCTGATTGTTGGGTGGTCTGTGTTAAAAATATATTACAATCGCTGTCCTTCACTTGTTCAATAGTTCCACTCATATAGCCTCAGCAGGCGAGCTCACCAGTCTTTCCTACTGAACTCTGCTGTGACATTTTCTCATATAAGTGATGTCACCACTCCCCATTTAATCACTGCTGTACTATCAAGTCTAAGGCAATGAAATCCTGGGGTTCTCAGTGACGACCCTATCAATACTGCAACCAAGTTTCACTAATGACAATAATGTCATTGCCCCATGTGCTGATCCGTACCGTAAGCTCATCAGCGTTTTCTTACATACTTCCTTCATTGAAAAATACACAACTCAGAACACGGTCAGTCTCTCGATTCTTGACGTTGTATGTTGCTCAACAACTTCGTTCCCCACAACCACGCCACTATCTGTTCTTATGCCCCAGCTCGCATCCACCTACAAGTGTAATTTAAACCACAACCCCACCAACACCTCACCACTTTTCAGCACTGTCAAACCGTTCCTTCAGTATAATTTTCATAGCAATCCTAAGATCACAACCCTGGAATTTTTGTCCTTTCACTCATCCCCTAATTCCGTAAGCACTCTTTGTAGGACCTGATCACCCATTCTTACAAACCGACGTTGATCATGACCTTTTGCTGCTCACTCTCCCACTCCCGACTTAATAATTATTTGGAGTTGATCAGAGATGTTCGTGACCCTGCCACCTGGGAAATAATAATATCGTTCACGTAGCCAGAAACATCTGCCTGATTACTTAACCAAATGAATCGTCCAGCAGTGCAGGACGCCTCTCCTCCTGCCTTTCCTTCTGAGCCACAGGGCCACACTCACTGCCAGAGAACTGACGAGTATGCCTTTCCCTTGAAAAGTCATTCCTGCCACATAGTGTCCAAAGCAGTACCACTGCTGTTGAGGAGAGCAGCCACGAAGGTACTCTGCATTGGCTAATTATCTCATTCTCCTTCTGAAGGTCAGCCAGTTACCTGTGTCCTGCCCCTTAGGTGTAACTACCTACATGTAAGTCCCGCCGGTCAGCCTCTCAACCTCCCTAATAATCGGGAATTCATCTAGTTCCAGCTCCAGTTCCTTTGCACAATCTGTAGGAAACTGCAGCTTGATGCATTTCTTCCAAGTGCAGTCGCCACGGACACTAAAGGTCACTTTGCCTTGCCCCATCCCGCAAGAGGAACATTGTACGAACTTACCTAGTCTCCACAGTGCTCTAGTTGTGAAAGAAGAAAGAAAGGAAGATTTTTTTTTAAAAAAAAACGGAGGGCCTTGGCTTCTGTCCACCATAAACTCCATAAGCCAAAGTCTGAATTTTCCTATGGCCAACAGACATCTTGCTGTCAGACATTTCATTTCTTTTTTTCTCTGATTCTTTTCGTTTCAACTTTGAAGTACGTTTTGTTATCTTTAAGCGGTATTTCTCGATTTCTTGTGCCGGTATGGGTGGAGACGGTGTTGACCTCCTGAAAAGTAAATGAAAGAAGCAAGACGTACCTGAATCTTGTGAATAATTCAAGTTCTTGATGCGAGGAGTATCATCAATTTCTTCATAAATTGCTTGGTAAAAGATATCAGATGAAGCTCTGCCTCTAAACTCTGCGTCTGTTGAAGTGACAGTTCGGAAAACCATGTTCATTTACAAGATACAAATTGAAGAGTTAACTCTCGGTATTAAAATTAATAATGGAGAAACAATCATATATGTCTGTTGATGAACGAGAACTTTGAAAATTCTGTCATCATCATTCATATAATCTGTACATTTGGAAGAATTACAGTAACAGTAGAAAGACTGAATGCAGGCTGTCTGTAGATATATAAAACATATCTGCCAATAGTTGTTCCACCGTTTGGTATACAACATTCCAAATGATGAGACGTTTATTATTACTACACAGGTGTGGGTACCATCCGTATTGTACCGGATAATAACACGACCGCCTGTAAAAAATCAGCATACATTACTCTTAACAAAATTTGAAATACTATTCCGAAAAATAAGAAAGTTTAAAGCTTGAATCTTACCTCTTCTCCGCTTTATCACCATCGTTGCGAATAACTCGCCCACGACAACGATTCCAAACGTCACGCAGACAGCAAACAAGATGGAGGAGAACTTGTTTTCCAATACTTAAACACAAATTCATTAGACAAATTAAAACAGATATTATAACTTTAAGGTTTAGACATTCACAAAGAGAAATGCTTATTTTTATTTATCGAAGTTAGTCTGCATAATGCAGAATTACTCGAAGAATAAGATTTATGGAAAGACGTCAGATATGTCGTGTAAAAAAATGGAACTGATAGTTACGGGTTATGATGTTGGAAAAAAAAGTAAGCTTGTAAAACGACACTATGGAACAAAACCCGATAAACGTTAGACAATACGTCATCCGTGGTGAAAATGGCAAAGGAAAATGAAGCAAATGCTACGACGAGAGAATTATGGAGATTAAAAAAAATAGAATGCATTGGTGAATGTCTCTCAAGTGGAAGTCAATAGCTCTGAAAATATATTGTGAGTCGAACAGGATAACCTGTTTAAATGACAGAATAATCTGTTCAAAACATGACGGCCATGAGAAGTTACATAATAGGTAATGGGTTATCGCCAAAGGTCACAGAGCTGTGGTTGATTTTTTTTTTTTTTTTTTTTTTTTTGTGAAAAGAAACAAAACGTACACACGGAGTCCGGAGGACATCTTGAATAAATAAAGAGTCAAGTTATTTCTGCAAGAATGGTATTTGTCCTGGCAAGCATGTCCACTGCTCGAAGGTTCTTCGTGGTTTCCATTATTCATACCGACTCCAAATCCTTTCAACCACAAACATCCATTTTCACAACTCGGGATTTTCGGATAGTATAGAGATCAAACTAATGGAATTATAGCATTGAAGCCGCAGTACAAAGCAGACGCTGCAGGGCATTTGTTTCCTCATCATATTGAAAAATACAATGACTCTGGATCAATACTCCAATGTCAAAATTATCTTTCAAACTTATCAACATTCTTTCCAGACGAAATTAAATCTCGGCCTGTCAGGCAAAACGCAAAACAGGGAATAGCATTCAAACTTAGCTTTGTAAGTATTTAATTCCTAGTTTTTTTTCTTTGTCCCCCTTGACCACTGCACTGCAGTTATGACATCCAAGGTGCCTTTGTGAAACGATGACATTGCTCTCCGTACTGCACTGTGATAAATGCAGAAGATACCAGCAAGCTGTAGATTTACCACCAATGACACTGTATAACAACAGCGCAAAGCAGTACAGTACTTCATACAAAATATGCATCCCAACCAGCCAGACTCACAGCGCACTTTCCATCAAGGTCCATACAGACCATTTCACAAGCAGTGGAAAGATATGCGCAGTCTGTTCAATTCTTCCGGCTCGAGAACAAACTGACTAAATGTGAACATTCTGGAATTCGAATTGGAACATATTTATTGTTGTCACGTGTATCGAAATTCAGTAAAAAGTGTGTTTTACATACTGGCCACGCAGCTAACATCATAATGCGGTGATGCAGAAGATAAAACAATAACAGAAGGCATAAAATGTGCAGCAGCTGAAGAGAAAATGCAGTACAGGTATACAATAAAGAGCAAGATCATAAAGTAAATTGGAGTCAATACTTTTGTACTAGACATCTATTTACAAGGTTTATACAAGGGTACTAACAACTATTTTTGATCCTGCTTTCAGGCTTTTGCAAATTCTGCGTCATGGAAAGAATTCATGAAAAAAATCATGGGGTGGTTGGGAGCTTTGATTATACCGCATGCTTTACGGTAGCAGCGAGAAGGTAAGTCAGAGTCTATAGAAGGAATGCAGTTTTCCCTGATCTGTTAAACATTTGTAGTTGCTCTATACCATGGTAGAGGACTCATAGCAATCCCTTATGCATCCAAACAGGATACTTCCTACGGCGCTTCCTTAATAATTGGTGGGGGCCGATTGGAATGTTCAAATGCCTTTAACTTTCTGATGAAATAGAGAGGTTGTTGAGCTTTCTGAGCCGTCCTCTCTGCATGGTTAGAGCACGATACACTAATGGAGAAGTTCACAACAAATGATATGAATTAATTGTCACTATTGACACAATGATCAACTATCATTTACCAAATCTACAGTGGAAATTCTTCAAAGTTTCAATAAGAACACTTGTTCAAGGCACTTTGTGGATCCTCAATAATGAGGCAATTATCCTGAAGTCCACATAAGGTAATTTCACCGAGATATTTGGCAGGTGTTGGATATATTATTTTTAAGAATTTTACAACATCCCGATACAAACACTTGATTGGACAACAAGGATTTCGGCAAATATGTTAAACGCTCAGTTAACCGCTCAATTCCTTTGGGATGGACAATTAGTAACAGAGGAAAATCAGTGCTGCTGTTAACTATTTTCGAGTTCGAATAAAGGAGAAATGCCATAATATCAAATACCTGAACCCGTCGAACCAGTGAGAGGAGCGGAATCTGTTGTGAAGAGAATTATTGGATAAATGTTAATAACTTCATTTTTTTTGGTTCTATTTTTCAGTTGTTTATGATTCCGACGTTTACAAATCAGTTGAAGAAAACATGGAATTTGTCCAAGGACGCCTACCTGAACAAACAATAAAGACAACTTCCTTATGATCACAGTCATGTTGACCGAGTGGAGAGGAAGAACAACTAGACAGAAAAGCTTCACTTCCTTTGCATTTCACTTCATCCATCCAAATATCACCGATGTCCTGGACATTTTTATCCGACACGAGAGTCCAAAGGGCAGAGCCACAGCCCAGCTGCCTGCACGCTACATTGGCATCGGCTATATCCCAGGAATCATCGCATATCGTGCCCCAAGTCTTATTGGATTCTATCTCCAACCTTCCGGAGCAATTGGTGTTGCCGCCAGAAAGACGCAACGGTAGTTCTAACGCTGAAAAAAAAACACTTATTTTTCCTTAATCATAACTCCGAAACTGAATTTAAACTGATTAGCTGATATTGTAACTTGTAGCATTAATTACCTGCTTGAGGTACATAGGGTGCTTCACAGACCTTTTCACTGGACCTCTCCGGTATTTTCGCTTCTGATGACAAGAGAAAAAAGTTCTCTGTTTATTCTTAACAACTACGTATATAATGCAAATCGCCAGATAATGAGTTCCATCTGTTACCTTTACATTTAACACCTGCATCTTCGCTATGTTGACAGTCGTGTTTCCCCCAAGGGTCTGCATGACACTGCCAAAGAGTCGACTCATACGAGAGACATCTTATTTCATCCAGCCAGATTGGATCAGATCCTTCTAGATACTTCTTGGAGTCATACTCAATAGATTCGATGGGCCCGCAGTTCATTTGCTTACAGATCACGTTAGCATCCGTATCATCCAGTTTCTCGGAACAAACTGTTCCCCACCTCCCATTGTACCGCACTTCCACTCTCCCTTCACAGCTGTGATTTCCATTCACCAGGCGCATTTCTTTGTGTTCTGAGAACAAAGCAGTTAATTCGAAGGTCCTAAGAATGCTTTCATACCACAGAAAACTTGTCTTATTTTCGGCCAACAAAAAAAAAGCACGTGATACAAATTTGTAGTACCTCAAAAATCTGAAAGCGCACGGAACACTCAGAAGGGAAAGTGTGGACGGATAAGGAAATCAGGGAACAACAAAGAGCTCTATTCTAATTAATTATGGAATGTGGAGGAACAGAAACGTGGGACTGTTAGTGAAATTTTATTGCACTTCACCGGTTTTGCGAAGGATCAAGCATTGAATCTGAGGATGGTTTGGGTGAAAATGAGGAACAGGTGTTAGTTTTTTTTTCCACTCTGAACACGATGTTGAAAATGAGCAGAGCTGCAAGAAATAAATAATAGGAAATAAACGGAAAAGGTCCCTGCAAATTTTCATAAGTAATGAGCCACGCTTCAGTCTTTCGAGAGAAATGCTCACTCAGTGTCCAATCTGCAGAAACCGCCAATTAGATTATCACAAGATCACAAGACAAAGGAGCAGAAGTAGGTCTTTCGGTCCATCGAGTCTGCTCCGCAGCTCCCCCATGAGATAAACTATTCACCCATCTAGTTCCACTTCCGGCTTTTTCCACATATCCCTTGATACCCTGACTAATTAGATACCTGTCAATCTCCTCCTTAAACACCTTCAATGATCGGCCCTCCACAGCCATATGTGGGAACGAATTCCACAAATCCACGACCTTCTGGCTAAAAAAAAACCTCCTCATCTCTGTTTTAACTGGGTACCCTCTAATTCTAAGACTATGGCCTCTTGTCTTGGACTCACCAACCGAGGGAAACAACCTTTCCACATCTACTCTGTCCAACCCTTTCAACATTTGAAACGTTTCTATGAGATCCCCTCTCATTCTTCTATACTCTAATGAATACAATCCAAGACGCTCTCTGCTGCAAGTGCTTCAGAAACGACTCTATTGTCTTCCCTCTATCTTAGCCTTCGCCATTGACGCAAAGTTTCCCTTGCACTCCATCGATTCTTACATCTTGCAGGTGTTATTGGCGTTGTTAACAATTTGTCTCCCTTTCACAGCTTAATCGCTCTGATCAACACCTGCGTTCAAGTGAGTAGTGCAGATGAGCTCTGGTCCCCTAATAATCAACAACGCTGTTCCGCACCTACTTATTTATTTTATATCTTGACGCCCCTTACTGTAACAATCAAATGTCACAGAAGCTTGAGAAACAATTTGGTTCCATGTAATCGTCCGGAATCAATATTGTATTATCTAGAGTTAGGTATTTCAATTTTTGCGTATTTCCAATTTGCCACAGAATCATTTTTTTTCTACTTGTTACTGTTTTCACTTTTTTTCCCCCCGGGATTAATACCGCCGCTGTCTGTAAAGAATTTATGCGTTCCCACGTGACGTACTGCTTTGCTCTGGGGGCTCGGGATTCCAGGAGCTAAGGGTTAGCAAGACAATTGTTTGCTTATCTCGTTGGGTCGGGGGATGTTCGATACAGTTCTCTACCTCATAGTAAAACAAATAGAGTTTTCTGCCCAAAAGTGCATAACAGAAAAAAATTGCGAAGAGCAACGCATCTGGCAAAAGAACAAGGCGTAATCTGAATCAGTTACCTTCAATGCTACATTAATTGATACGTTTGCTGCAATTAGTGGTGTTGACATTGTGTTACACATTCACCTCTCTATCTTATATGCTGCTCTGATTATATGGCTTTTCGCTTTCACATTCTTTTTGAAAGTAATTGGGTACAACATGTTAAGTGTTTTAGTTTGAATAAGCAGAGCGAAAACATTACACAGATTAGCCGGTATTGTTAGTGTAATGGTGTTGGGTGCGTGGCACGCGCTGCCAGTGACGGTGATGAAGATAGGTACATGGAGCTTCGAAAAATAGAAGGTTATGCAGCAGGGAAATTGTAGGCAGTTTCTAGACTAGATTATATGATAGGCACAGCATTGTGGGCCGAGGGGTCTGTCATGCACTGTAGATTTCTATGGTTATATTTCAATAACCCTATTGTGTGCCGTAAATCGTTCCACAAATCTCCAAAGTGAAGACTGAAATAACACGTTGCAGAAAATGAGCAAAATGTACATAGCTTACCGGAACATTCCACTGTCACATCTTCCTTATGGCTGCAGTCATGTTGGCCCCACGGGGCTGATGGACATTTCCAGAGATACGTTTCATTACCCGAGCATCTCATTTCATCCAACCAAATTTCTCCAGTGCTTCGTCCACAGGTGCCATGAATTTTTGCCGCCAAAGCATAACCACAACCTAGTTGCCTGCAAACCACGTTAGCGTCAACTAGATCCCAGGAGTCATCGCAGACTGTTCCCCAGGATCCATGGTAATAAATCTCCAGTCTTCCAGCACACCCATCTTCACTGCCGAATAGCCTTAACTGTAAGTGGTCTGTTGAAAAGAAACATACGAGTTTACCCATTCCATTAAAAATTGATTCCATCACCTCGTTCGTATTTCTGAAACTTCATCTGAAAACAAACATTGAAAATAATTGTGCAATGGTGTCACGAATATTTGTAGCTGAAAGTGCTGAAGTATAAACTCAAAAGCGAAAAGACTGTCAGAATTCAGTAAGATACCCAGGCGGGTTTGAGCTTCCACGGAGCTGAGCATTCAGTCACTGGTTTATATCTGAACCAGGTCGCTGTGCCCAACATTCGTACCCAACATAGAAAGTTGGGCATTGACTATTCCAGGTTGGGTTTTTCTTTGGACGAGGCACTGTATGAGGAACCATACATCAATCATTGTGGCAGGCATTGGCTACATTACTCTACGGAGTTGGCATTTCTTTTAATCGGACAGTTTCACTGTGTGGATCATGGCCAACACCAGAGTGGTGATCCCTAATTTGAAGATGTCGTCCTCTCCCAAGGCGGCGGAAAGAGCTTTGGGCCACATCGTTGGGAAGTGAGCATCTTACCACTATACCTCGTGCCCAGTATCTCCGGCTTTCTAATCACAATGGCGAATATGGGATGATCTAATCAGTCTCATTTTACCAGAAATTGATAAGGAACTGATGTTCATGCACTCGGGTCTAACGACATATGATGTCTACAGTGGAACTATGTCATTATTTTCATTGTCGTCTATATTTTCGGCGAAGATATATGACTGTTTCTTTCATCGTACAAATTAAGGTATTTATACTATTGAATAATGAATAATGTCTTTGCCAATGAAAATAATTCACATTGAAAAACAGAGCAAAGACCATCATGGATATTGAGCGTTGGAAAATATACGTAGGATAGTCATTAAACAAACCAGGTGTTATATTTCTGGAGAAAAGGACTGGGAGACAATTGATGCTCTTTCATGTATAAAGACATTGCTTACTATTTTTTTCTGCCTCTTACTCTGATAAAATTTCTTTTTTTTTGCTGCAGGAACTGCGGTTAAGCACAAGGTGCCTCCAAACGACGAGTGCACAAAATTGCGGTCACGTTCTGAGGAAGTGTCTATCTTTCCAGCTAATTACATCCATACCTCGCTAATATGAAGCTTAAAGTATTGTGCAGAATTAACCTTTATAACAAATGTGCTAGGATATGTTTAAAGTGTAAATGTTATCTTCTACTCCTTCGGTTGTCCGTTTTGCTGAGAGCCCAGGCTAGAAAATGTCACTTTTTCACTATATGTTTAATAATGTTGTTGTTGTTGTTGTTGTTGTTGTTGTTGTTGTTTTATACCCAATCAAGAGAAGATGGCGGCGCTACACAGTACGCAGCGGCCACTCCAGAATGAATATCTGTTATTTGTCCAGTAGGATTCCGTTCACAATCCTGATTCTACGGATGACGGACATGAGAAGCACGGAGGAACATCTTGTGAACGGACATGGACAAACACAAAACCCAGTTTGAAAAAAAAAACGGTGCTACAAATGTTTCGTCAGAAACTACAAAGACATCATTCCTGGGAGAGGAAGGAACTTTCTTAAGAACATGTATGAAGCCGTGTGGTGAAAACCGAAAGCCCAAAACACAACAGCAAAGGCAGCAAAATCAATCACAGAGGTCACTGGCGAGCTGCTGTTGGCGACTTGTGCTCCAGTGTGGGTGAAAGAGTTTCAGGAGAGTAAGAAGAGCATCTTCAAGTAAAATGTTTGCAATTCAGCTCTACAGTCTATATGTGTGTGTGAGTGTGTGTGTGTGTGTGTGTGTGTGTGTGTGTGTGTGTGTGTGTGTGTGTGTGTGTCTGTGTGTGTGTGTGTGTGTGTGTGTGTATATAGAAACATAGAAACATAGAAAATAGGTGCAGGAATAGGCCATTTGGCCCTACGAGCTTGCACCGCCATTTATTATGATCATGGCTGATCATCCAACTCAGAACACCGCCCCAGCCTTCCCTCCATACCCCCTGACCCCCGTAGCCACAAGGGCCATATCTAACTCCCTCTTAAATATAGCCAATGAACTGGCCTCAACTGTTTCCTGTGGCAGAGAATTCCACAGATCTACCACTCTCTGTGTGAAGAAGTTTTTCCTAATCTCGGTCCTAAAAGGCATCCCCTCTATCCTCAAACTGTGACCCCTCGTTCTGGACTTCCCCAACATCGGGAACAATCTTCCTGCATCTAGCCTGTCCAATCCCTTCAGGATCTTATACGTTTCAATCAGATCCCCCCTCAATCTTCTAAATTCCAACGAGTACAAGCCCAGTTCATCCAGTCTTTCTTCATATGAAAGTCCTGCCATCCCAGGAATCAATCTGGTGAACCTTCTTTGTACTCCCTCTATGGCAAGGATGTCTTTCCTCAGATTAGGGGACCAAAACTGCACACAATACTCCAGGTGTGGTCTCACCAAGGCCTTGTACAACTGCAGTAGTACCTCCCTGCTCTTGTACTCGAATCTTCTCACTATAAATGCCAGCATACCATTCGCCTTTTTCACCGCCTGCTGTACCTGCATGCCCACTTTCAATGACTGGTGTATAATGACACCCAGGTCTCGTTGCACCTCCCCTTTTCCTAATCGGCCACCATTCAGATAATAATCTGTTTTCCTATTTTTGCCACCAAAGTGGATAACTTCACATTTATCCACATTAAATTGCATCTGCCATGAATTTGCCCACTCACCCAACCTATCCAAGTCACCCTGCATCCTCTTAGCATCCTCCTCACAGCTTACACTGCCACTCAGCTTCGTGTCATCCGCAAACTTGGAGATGCTGCATTTAATTCTCTCATCCAAGTCATTAATATATATTGTAAACAACTGGGGTCCCAGCACTGAGCCTTGCGGTACCCCACTAGCCACCGCCTGCCATTCTGAAAAGGTCCCGTTTATTCCCACTCTTTGCTTCCTGTCTGCTAACCAACTCTCCACCCACACCAATACCTTACCCCCAATACCGTGTGCTTTAAGTTTGCACACTAATCTCCTGTGTGGGACCTTGTCAAAAGCCTTCTGAAAATCCAAATATACCATATCCACTGGTTCTCCCCTATCCTCTCTACTAGTTACATCCTGAAAAAATTCTATGAGATTCGTCAGACATGATTTTCCTTTCACAAATCCATGCTGACTTTGTCCGATCATTTCACCGCTTTCCAAATGTGCTGTTATCACATCCTTGATAACTGACTCCAGCAGTTTCCTCACCACCGACGTTAGGCTAACCGGTGTATTTTTCCCCGGTTTCTCTCTCCCTCCTTTTTTAAAAAGTGGAGTTACATTAGCCACCCTCCAATCCTCAGGAACTAGTCCAGAATCTAACTAGTTTTGAAAAATTATCACTAATGCATCCACTATTTCTTGGGCTACTTCCTTAAGCACCCTGGGATGCAGACCATCTTGCCCTGGGGAGTTATCTGCCTTCAATCCCTTCAATTTACCTAACACCACTTCCCTACTAACATGTATTTCGCTCAGTTCCTCCATCTCACTGGACCCTCTGTCCCCTAATATTTCTGGAAGATTATTTATGTCCTCCTTAGTGAAGACAGAGCCAAAGTAATTATTCAATTGGTCTGCCATTTCCTTGCTCCCCATAATCAATTCACCTGTTTCTGTCTGCAGGGGACCTACATTTGTCTTTACCAGTCTTTTCCTTTTTACATATCTATAAAGGCTTTTACAGTCCGTTTTTATGTTTCCTGCCAGTTTTCTCTCATAATCTTTTTTCCCCTTTCTAATTAAGCCCTTTGTCCTCCTCTG
The DNA here is from genome assembly GCF_030028105.1 of Mobula birostris. Classification (NCBI taxonomy): domain Eukaryota; kingdom Metazoa; phylum Chordata; class Chondrichthyes; order Myliobatiformes; family Myliobatidae; genus Mobula; species Mobula birostris. The sequence goes on from NC_092377.1 coordinate 145,680,937, forward strand.
CTGACCTCTGAATTTCTCCCAGTCCTCAGGTGAGCCACTTTCTCTGGCTAATTTGTATGCTTCTTCTTTGGAATTGATACTATCCCTAATTTCTCTTGTCAGCCACGGGTGCACTACCTTCCTTCATTTATTCTTTTGCCAAACTGGGATGAACTTTTGTTGCAGTTCATTCATGCAACCTTTAAATGCTTGCCATTGCATATCCACCGTCAATCCTTTAAGTGTCATTTGCCAGTCTATCTTAGCTAATTCACGTCTCATACCTTCAAAGTTACCCCTCTTTAAGTTCAGAACCTTTGTTTCTGAATTAACTATGTCACTCTCCATCTGAATGAAGAATTCCACCATATTATGGTCACTCTTACCCAAGGGACCTCTCACGACAAGATTGCTAATTAACCCTTCCTCATTGCTCAAAACCCAGTCCAGAATAGCCTGCTCTCTAGTTGGTTCCTCGACATGTTGGTTCAAAAAAACATCCCGCATACATTCCAAGAAATCCTCTTCCTCAGCACCTTTACCAATTTGGTTCACCCAATCTACATGTAGATTGAAGTCACCCATTATAACTGCTGTTCCTTTATTGCACACATTTCTAATTTCCTGTTTAATACCATCTCCGACCTCACTACTACTGTTAGGTGGCCTGTACACAACTCCCACCAGCGTCTTCTGCCCCTTAGTGTTACGCAGCTCTACCCATATCGATTCCACATCTTCCCGGCTTATGTCCTTCCTTTCTATTGCGTTAATCTCTTCTTTAACCAGCAACGACATCCCACCTCCCCTCCTTCATGTCTATCCCTCCTGAATATTGAATATCCCTGAACGTTGAGCTCCCATCCCTGGTCACCCTGGAGCCATGTCTCTGTGATCCCAACTATATCATAATCATTAATAACAATCTGCACTTTCAATTCATCCACCTTATTACGAATGCTCCTTGCATTGACACACAAAGCCTTCAGGCGCTCTTTTACAACTCTCTTAGCCCTTATACAATTATGCTGAAAAGTGGCCCTTTTTAATGCTTGCCCTGGATTTGTCGGCCTGCCACTTTTACTTTTCTCCATAGTACTTCTTGTTTCTACCCTCACTTTACACCCCTCTGACCCTCTGCACTGGTTCCCATCCCCCTGTAGTGAACTAACCTCCTCATGTGTGTGTGTGTGTGTGTGTGTGTGTGTGTGTGTGTGTGTGTGTGTGTGTGAGAGAGAGAGAGAGTGTGTGTGTGTGTGTGCGTGTGTGTGTTTGTCTGTGTGTGAGTGTGTGTGTGTGTATGTGTGTGTGAGTGTGTCTGTGTGTATGTGTGTGTGAGTGTGTGTGTGTGTGTGTATGTGTGTGTGAGAGAGAGAGAGAGTGTGTGTGCGTGTGTGTGAGTGTGTGTGTGTATGTGTGTGTATATGTGTGTGTGAGTGTGTGTGTGTGTATGTGTGTGTGCATGTCTGTGTGTGAGTGTGTGTGTATGTGTGTGTGAGTGTGTGTGTGTATGTGTGTGTGTGTGTGAGAGAGAGAGTGTGTGTGTGTGTATGTGTATGTGTATATGTGTGTGTGTGAGTGTGTGTGTGAGTGTGTGTGTGTGTGAGTGTGTGTGTATATGTGTGTGTGTATGTCTGTGTGTGAGTGTGTGTGTGTGTATGTGTGTGTGTGAGTGTGTGTGTGTGTATGTGTGTGTGTGTGAGTGTGTGTGTGTGTGTGAGTGTGTGTGTTTCTGTGTGTGTGTATTATATAGCAATACAATTCAATTGGCTTAATCGATGAAAACTGTAAACCACTGTCCTATCTCCTTCCAATCATCATCGCGTGACTGGAAAATCACATTACATGAAATATTTGATGCTCGAACTCACACAGTATCTGTGCAACATAAATTTGGAAAAAAAGTGAACTCCGTGCTGTCAATGTGCATATGCCTGGATGAGCAAATTGCAATTGAATTATTGCATGTTAAAGCAGCAGTGCATAAAAGTCAAACCAATAAAAAAATATGTTCTCTGAGAATTTCGCTCATGCATCTAATGGCAATTATCGGATAAACACTGAAAATTCTTGATCATCCACATGATTTAAAGTGAAATAAGGTCAGACATCAGCTCTCGTTGCTCTTTCGTTAGCCAAACCTGCACCTGCAGCATGAAACTGAACTATCAGAAAGTTTTACTGGATACGCCGTAAACTGCATTCTCCGCATACGTCAACGCGATCAAAATACCGTCCACCTCAATCTGAAGGAAATACTGTTACTTCCGGTAATTTCTCCAGTAGCCGCCCTCTATTCTTTCGTTCAACTTTTCCCGTTCACGTTCCCCTCTCATATCTTCTCATTACCCGGTCATCATCACTATCTGATGCCCCGTCTTCTTTCATTGTTTCCATCGCCAGCTGTCATAAATCAGATTCATAGCGGATTCATTCATCTCAGCCTAACACTTGAATCTCTTACATCATTTACCACCGACACCACCAACCCACACACACACACACACACACACACACACACACACACACACACACACACACACACACACACACACACACACACACACACACACACACACCACACACACACACCTCCTTTCCGGTACTGGCGAAGTTTCTTTGTGCACAACTGCAACGTTGATTCCCTGATTTTGTGTGTTCCTTCAGCATGTAATGCAGGAGGTGACATGAGTTAAACAAAACATGATACTATCAAAGGAATGAACTCACGAACGCAAGAGTGGTGGGAATTGGAGAGCGCGTGTTAGAAGATGCAGCTGGAGACACCAACCAAGGTTTGTCCGCCCTATAAGAGAAATGTTCCGGGATATAATGTTTTTCTTTGATGACTATACAAAATAGATGTATCTTCTTCTCATTCAATTTACTGTTGTAGTCGCTGTAGACAAGTACACATCTATGTACTAAGGTAATTAACACACATCTATTCACTGAACACAATTGAAGACAGATAGTTTCACAGCCAAACTAGTGCGGTCTCATTGAAAGATCTCAAACTAAGTGTTCAAGCTGAGAGTTTCAGGTATATGGAACTGAAACTTCAACCTCGTAATTGTACAGCATGCAAGATGGGCTTTCATCCTCCCAGGTCGGTGGTCATCAAAATGAATTAATGTATGTTATTTACAAGTGCATACACAGTAATTTAGCCGTTTGCAATCCACAGAAATCTGAATGCGATTCCTGATTAGATTGAAGCGAACAGATAAATGAGCAGCTCCCCCCCCCCCCTATTGACGCTCTGCAAGACACTCCGGTTTGGCATACAGTCCAATGGCGAATGATTCTGCGAAATCGTGTTCATAGCATTACAGCTGGTGCGTCACAGATCCATTGACGCAGATTAAATACCGATTCTCTGGGCGAATTTTGCGTATTCTGCTAGAAAACAGGATGCTTTAGATTTAGATAATGTATTTAGATTTTCCTCCATATCCCAAGGTTGTGCAACCTGTTACGCTGGTAAACTCAGGGACTACTGCAAATTCCCTCTGATATTCAAATATGTTGTAGTCTCTGTGGAACGGGGCTTCGGGAGGCGTTGTATGTGTGTGCGTGGTGGGGAGGGTGGTTGGGGGTCATTGTACTATAAAACGGAGATCCTTCAATAAGGACGTTTGCTCCGATGTGGCGATAAATCTATCTGTATGCCTTATTGTCTCTGAATTTCTCGATGCATTACTAATGACCACACTAGTTCACAAATTCCCATTGACAATATTCACCTGAACATAGGACACCAACGCCCAAGATGTCAGAAGAAGACCTGTTCAACACCGAGATGTTGCAGTTTCGGAGATGTGACTCGTTTCCTTCGCATTGAACTTCGGTCACCCACACGGGCCGTGCAGTTTCTCTGTACCTTGAGGAGTTGTAGGCGGATTTGGCGAAGCCGCAACGCAATTGTCCACAGACAACGTTTGCGTCATTGAGGTTCCAATCTTTATCCTGCAATCTATGCCAGGTGCCGTTAGCATAAACCTCCACTCGGCCGTCGCATCGGCTTCCCCCATCGCTCAGTCTCAAAGACCACATTTCAGCTACGATACCGAAGAAGATAGATAAAAGAGTTAATATCAAGGAAAGGTATCCACAATATTTTTTTTTTCCAGATGTTGCTGTATGGTTTGTTTTATACACTAATTTTCCCACATGTTACTTAGGTTGCCAGCAATATCAGTAAAGTTTATCAGCCCTTTTGAGCAATAAAAACTATTTCTGTACTTTATCTCAGAAACTAGAAATTATGAGGCATACAATTAAACTTTGACCATATTGATAAATACTGAATATTTACGTAGTCTGATCCCTAACCAAATCTACATTGTTGGCGCCGGCGGCTCCTCCGTAAATCTCTTTATTTTGTTCCCGAACATTAGGTACAGCCATCCCAGGAACGAGTTACAAATTCCCTTTACGAATGGCGAAAGAAAAACACACAAAAATAAAAAAAAAAGCGACTTTTTTTTTTCTTTGCAGCGAAGCAGAGCAACATAGGTATTGATTGAGATGTACAAGATGATAAGAGCCTTATGTAGTGTGGATAGACGGAGATTTTTCCCAACAGTCAAAATGGCGAATACATGCAGGTATCACTTTACGGTAAATCGAGGAAAGTATAGGTAAAAAATCAGCGCTGAGTTTCTTACCCAGAGAGTTCAGTTGTGCGCATGCAACGGCTTGCTACTGCGCCGAAAGAGGCAGATACAGTAGAGATATTTAAGGAACACATGGATGATATTAAAACAATGGAGGGTTGTTTAGTCGGGAAGGATTGGACTGCTATTGGAGGAGGTTAAAGAGGCGGTGATACATAATACGCAGAATGAATTGTGTCTTCTAAGTTACAAGTATTCTATGTTCATAGTAAAAATGCCGCGCTTTTTTCTTACTCACCTAATTTAAATGGGAACCTTCATTTCTTATTGTCCCTCGTCAACTCATTAATAAAGTCTATAACACAGTTGTTCTCTGCACAGATATTATATTTCCATATTTGTAGAATGTTACATTGTGCCAAAGACTGCTGTGCTGATAAACAAATTGCCATCATCCTGCAGCCTTCTGCACGGTTATTCTCCAACTTACGAATTATTCACTCTATACTTAAAACAGTCTATTATAATACAACGAAATTGCCGGGACTTGAGAAACTCAGTTACAGAGAAAGTTTGAATAGGTTAGGACTTTATTCCCTGGAGCGTAGAAGAATGAGGGGAGATTTGATAGAGGTTTATAAAATTATGATGGGTATAGATAGAGTGAATGCAAGCAGGCTTTTTCAACTGAGGCAAGGGGAGAAAAAAAAACAGAGGACATGGGTTAAGGGTGAGGGGGGAAAAGTTTAAAGAGAACATTAGCGGGGGCTTCTTCACACAGAGAGTGTTGGGAGTATGGAATGAGCTGCCAGACGAGGTGGTAAATGTGTTTTTTTAAAACATTTAAGAATAAATTGAACAGATATATGGATGGGAGGTGTATGGAGGGATATGGTCCGTGTGCAGGTCAGTGGAACTAGGCAGAAAATGGTTCGGCACAGCCAAGAAGGGCCAAAAGGCCTGTTTCTGTGCTGTAGTTTTTCTCTGGTCTCTATGGTCTTATGGCATGCATCTGCGAAATTAAGAAGCATCAAATATCTTCTTAATCTCAATCAGATATAGTCACCAGTAAACTATCCTTTAAATTACTTAACACGTCGCCGTTGTGTAAATTTCTACGACCAAAGAGTAGTTTGTTTCTGTCCGACATTCCTTGTGACTCACCAGAGCAGATAAGACCAGCGTCATTCCCATGTGAACAGCTAATCTGACCCCAGGCTGAGACTGGACAATCGGTTAGTCGGGACTCGTTCCCCAGGCAGCGGTAGTCATCCTTCCACAATGGCCCTTTACCTTCGCTAAATTTAGCACCTCTAGGAGTTGCACTTACTGCCCCGCACTGTAGATGTTCACAGACCACGGCAGCATCTTCCAGGCTAAAATGTTCATCGCAAAGTGTCCCCCACTGGCCTCCGTGCAGTACTTCCACACGCCCAGAGCATCTGCTCTTCCCATTAACCAAACGTGGTCCATGCTTCCCTGTTGTAGACATAATTGAAGGTAGTTAAGTACTCTCAATAAAAACAGAGTAAAATACTAAACTGGAGAAATTGTTTGATTTTCCACCTTCTCCACATGACTGCCTGGCAATTGTTCCACAACATGAAGATTCATCGAAATGGAACGCATTGAGCAGTACAATGCAGATGTGTTCTTCACCTCGCTATGAGATCCTATCATAAACATAAGAAAATCTGCAGATGTTGGAAATCCAAGCACTATATACAGGAAGCCCATGGAACTCAGCAGGCCAGGCAGCTGAATGGAAAGGAGTGCAGTCGATGTTTCGGGCCGAGTTCCTGCACTAGGAGAGGAAAAACAAAAGATGAGGATTCAGAGTAAGGAAGTGCGGGAAGGATGAACCACAAGTTGATAGGAGCAACCAGGAGGGGGAAGGGGTGAATTGCAGATCTAGAAAAATTACTGGATACAGAGCTAGATAATGGGGAAATCTGATTGTGAAGGACAGAAGGACTAGAAGAAAGAAAGGGGAGATGATCATTCAAGGGTGGGAATAGGCAGGTAAGGGGATAAAGTGAAAGAATATATTGGAAATGGGAAATGGTAAAGGGAAGGAGGAGGCATTAACGGAAGTTCTAAAAACTCGATGTTCATGCCAACAGATTGGGTTGGGGCTACCCACACGGAATATAAGGTGCTGCTCCTCCAACCTCAGTGTGACTTCATCGCGATAGCAGAAAGATGCTCATGTCAGAATGGGAACAGGAAGTGGAATTGAAATTAACGGCCACTGGGAGACCCTACTTTTTTGGAAGAACGGATTGTACATGCCCGGTGAAACGGTCTCCCGATCTATTCCAGGTCTTATTGATAAACAGCAGGCCACACCGGGAGCACCGAATACAGTAGATGACACCAAAATACTCACAGGTGAAGTGTCGCCTCATCTGGAAAGACTGTTTGGGGCCCTGAATGATAATGGGTGTGTAGATATAGGGGCAGGTATTGTACTTGCGCCACTTGAAAGGATAAATGTCAGGAGGGAGATTAGTGGGGATGGACAAATGGACGACGGAATCTTTCAGACCAAGCTCCCATGTGGAACCTGATCAAAGGCTGTACAGAAGTCCTGTGTAAAACATCCGCAGCCCTACCGTCATTTACAATTTTCGTTAAATGTTAAAAAGAAAAGCTTAAAATGTATTGGTAACCGCAATTTTCCATTCACAATACCATTCTGACTCCAAATGAGACTCTGTTGATGAATAGCTCGTAGATCCTGGCGATTAGAGTATTTTCCAGTAACTTCTCCACCTCTGGCTCTCAGGCTGACTGGCCTGTCTGGGAAAATTATTTCGAGATTGAAAGCCTTATCATATGGGGAGCTTTTGATGGTTCTGAGCCTGTGCTCACTGGAATTCTGAAGAATAAGTGTTGACCCAAGTGAAACCGATATTGAACGTTCTCGATAGAGTCGATGTAGAGAGGATGTTTCCTATGGTGCGATAGCCGAAGACCAGAGGACAATGCCTTGGAATAGAGGGCTGTCCTTTTAGAACGAAGATGAGAGAGAATTTCTTTAGCTAGTGAGTGGGCTTCGTTGCTTCAGGCAGCTGTGGAGTTCAACTCTTAGGGTATAATTAAGGTAGAGCTTGACAAATTCTTCATTAGTCAGAGCATGAAGGGTTATGGGGGAGAAAGCAGGGGGTTAGAGCTAAAAGATAAAATGGATCAGACATAAAATGGGAGAGCAGATTCGATGGAACGAATGACCTATTTCTGCTCCTATATCGACTGGTCTGGTCTTATGGTTTTGTTAAGACATCATCAATATTCCCCGGCCTGAACCTAATTTGCAGGGGATTCATAAGGTACTTTGTGTACGATTAACGACTATGTTATTGGCTTCTCATCCTTTGCCTCTATGCATGATCAATGCGGATATTTATTCTGTTCGGTTCTGCAGCAAGAAACTCGGATGGTAATGGCACAGAGTGTTTCGACCTAATTGCATTCCTCACTAATGCATTCGATAGATGCTTAGAAATGAAGGAACATAAACAATGTCTTCAGTTTTTGACACATTTCTGGATAACATATCTTGTGCGGTCCGTTTTCCAAGAAAGGAGTAATCTCTTCAAAATTTTCCAAGCATCTGGATATTAACTATTAACTAAAATAAATTATTTTTATTCCGTTGTTGCAGTAGTGATGAATGACAACGGTTTAGTTGTTAAATGTTTTTTTCTCAAAAGATTAACACAAATTGCTGGAGGAACGCTGCGGTCCAGCCAGCATCTATGGGAAAAGAGTAAACATGCGACGTTTCTGGCAAATGACCCTTCGTGTATTTTTGTGTGTATTCGTTTTAGTTCAGGAATCTGAAGATGTTATCTTCTTTGGACTTTAGCGTTTAATCTGTTTCAGGCCGTTGTCAGCATTTTATTAGAGCTTACATATTTAGTTTTATTTGAACTATTTTATTGTTTTCTTTTATTTTAGTTTGATTTGAATTCAGTAGCCGTGAGAGAATGTTAAAGCAATACAAGACAGTTAGAACAGACTTGGAGTATTGTGTTCAGCTCAGGTCACTTCATTGAACATACAACATAGAAAGCCTACAGCACACTACAGGCCCTTCGGCGCGCTAAGCTGTGCCGAGCATGTCTTTACTTTAGAAATTACCTACGGTACCCATAGCCTTCTATTTTTCTAAACTCCATGTACCTATCCAGGAGTCTCTTAAAAGTCGCTATCGAATCCTGCTCCACCACCGCCGTCGGCAGCCCATTCCATGCACACACCATGCGTGAAAAGCTTACCCTTGACATCTCCTCTGTACCTACCTCCAAGCACCTTAAAACTGTGCCCTCTCATGTTAGGCATTACAGCCCCGGGTAAAAGCCTCTGACTATCCACACGATCAATGCCTCTCATCATCTTATACACTCTATATTACTACAGGGAGAATGTGGCTATAGTAGAGAGAGTGCAGTGGAGAGTTACATAGATGCTGTCTGGATTGGAGAACATGCCTTATGAGAATAAGTTGAGTGAACTTACCGGTTTCTCTTTGAAGCGACCAAGGATAAGAGGTGACCTGGTAGAGGTGTATATTGATCGCCTGGATAGCCAGGCTTTTTTGCCCCAGGGCTGAAATGGGTAGCACTAGGGGGCATAGTTTCAAGGTGCTTGGAAGTGGTACTGGATGATGTCAGAGGTAAGATTTTCACACAGAGCGTGCCGGATGAAGTGGAAAGCACTGTCTGCGATGGTTGTAGGAGCAGATACAATACGGTCTTTTATGAGATTCTCAGATGGGCACATAGAGCTTAGAAAAATAGAGGGCTATACGGTAGGAACATTCTAGGCAGCTTCTAGAGTCAGTTACATGGTCGGCATAACATTCTATATCGAAGGGCATGCAATTGCTCCAGATGCTTAAGTTTATGTTCTATTACGATGTGGTTTCTGATTTTACCTGAATGATGTTTTCTGAAACTATCGCCATGTGCTTCCCGTTCAATTTCAGAGTGCTGCCTGAACAACATACTTCCCTACAAACCTATAAAATCACAACATACTTTTGAGTACTTATGTTCATGTACTTTATTTGCATTCCTTTCTAAACGGTATGCTGCCTGCAGTATGTTCCACCATCTCGTCCGTCCATAAGATCCGCTGGGCAATCTCCCTCTTCCGTGGTCCAATACTCCTTTTTTTTTGTGCAGCTATATCACTAGTCCTTAATGAAATTGGTGAATAATCCCTAAGTACTTTGCTAATATGCTAACTCCTTGCTCAATGCCATCGTAATTTATCAGCCTATTGGTCAAGTTTTGATAGGAGATTCTTTTTTTCATCCATTCTAAAGTTTCACAAGATCACAAGGCAAAGGAGTAGAAGTAGGCCATTCGGCCCATCGAATCTGCTCCGCAGCTCCCCCATGAGCTAAACTATTCACTCATCTAGTTCCAATTTCCGGCTTTTCCCCATATCCCTTGATACCCTGACTAATTAGATACCTGTCAATCTCCTCCTTGAACACCCTCAATGATCGGGCCTCCACAGCTGTATGTGGCAAAGAATTCCACAAATCCACGACCCTCTAGCTAAAAAAAAAAAATCTCCTCACCTCTGTTTTAACTGGGTACCCTCTAATTCTGTGACTATGGTTTCTTGTCCTGGTCTCACCCACCAAGGGAAACAACCTTTCCACATCTACTCGGTCATACCGTTTCAACATTCCAAATATTTCTATGAGATACTCTCTCATTCTTCTATACTCTAATGAATACAATCCAAGGAAACATCCTCGTAAATCTTCTCTGAACTCTCTTCAACATTAGTACATCCTTTCTATGATAGGGGGCCCAAAGCTGCACACAGTATTCCAAATAAGGACTCACTAATGCCCCATAGAGCCTCATCAACACATCCTTACTCTTATACACTATTGCTCTTGAAAAAATAACAACATAGCATTCGCTTTCCTTACCGCTGATCCAAATTGGTGGTTAACCTTTAGGGTATCCTGCAAGAGGACCCCCAAATCCCTTTGCACTTCCGATTTTTGAATTTTCTCCACATCTAAATAGTAATCTGCCCGATTATTTCTTCTTCCGAAATGTACAAAACCGTACATTTGTCAACGTTGTATCTCATCTGCCATTTCTTTGCCCACTCTCCTAAACTGACTAAGCCTCTCTGCAACCTTTCCGTTTCTTCAACATTTCCTGCTCCTCCACCTATCTGGGTATCATCCGCAAATTTAGCCACAAAACCATTTAATCCATAATCCAAATCATCGATAAACATCGTAAAAATAAACGGCCCCAACACCGAGCCCTGCGGAACACCACTAGTAACCGGCAACCAATCAGAATGAATCCCTTTATTCCCACCCATTGTTTTCTGCCTATCAATCAAATGCTCCACCCATTTCAATATCTTTACTGTAATTACATGGGCTCTCATCTTATTAAGCAGCCTTATATGCGGCACCTTATCGAAGGCTTTTTGAAAATCCAAATAGACAACATCCACAGCCTCTCCCTTGTCCATCTTATTCGAGATTACCTCAAAACATTCCATTAGGTTGGTGAGGCAGGATCATCCCTTCATGAAACCATGCTGGCTTCAGCCTACCTTGTCATGCACCTCGAGGTATTTCATAACCTCGTCCCTTGAGGATTGACTCCAATATCTTTCCAACTACCGATGCCAGACTACTAGGTCTGTAATTTTCTTTTTGCTGCCTCCTTCCTTTCTTAAATAACGGAACTACATTTGCGACCTTCCAGTCCTCCAGAACCATGCCAGAGTCTATTGATTCCTGGAAGATCATTTCCAATGCTTCCACAATCACCAAAGCCACCTCCTTTGGAACCCCTGGGTGCACCTCATCCGGACCGGGAGATTTATTTATTCTTAGTCCACTTAACTTCCCAAACACTTTCTCTCTAGTAATCCTGACCGTACCTAATTCTATTCCTTGATACCTCTGGCTATCAAGTATATTGCTCATGTCTTCCACTGTGTAGACTGATGAAAAATACTCGTTCAGTTCCTCCACCATCTCTTTGTTACCCATTATAATTTTTGCAGCATCATTTTCAATCGGTCCCGTATCTACCCTTGTCACTCTTTTACTCATCATATATTTAAAAAAAAATCTAAGTATCTTTTTTTTATGTTAATCGCCAACTTCCTTTCATAATTCATCTTTTCTTTCCTAATGACTTTCTTAGGTTCTTTCTGTAAGTTTTTAAAAGTCTTCCAGTCCTCATTTTCCCAATAATTTTTGCTTCCTTGTACGCCGTTTCTTTTGCTTTTATTTTTGCCTCAACCTCTGTCGTTGCCACATTTGTGCCATTTTTCCATTCATGATTTTCTTTTTTCTTGGAATATATTTTTCCTGCATTTTCCTTATTTCTTGTTGGAATTTCATCCAATTCTGCTCTGCCGTCCCTCCACTTAGCTTACTTTTCCAATCGACTAGGGCCAGTTCTTCTCTCATAGCACTGTAATTTCCAATCATAGGTATTCTAAATTTCCTCCTTCCGAACCTCACACTGAACTCAATCATTAATGTTGTCTTATTGTAAACACTTCAATTGCCCCCCCCCCCCACCTTTACTGTCGGTCAATTTCACATCAAAATAATATCGAATGATACTGCACTAATGCAACTTATGAGACATTATTTGGAAGAATTATTGTTAAGTAAATTCTGTCTTCAAAATACAATCAAAGCATAATATTGTTTTTTTTTTTCTGAAACCCGACACTCACCAGAACAGATCAGACCGACGTCATTCATGTGGTTGCAATGTTGAGTCGTTGAATAATCTGGACAGTCGCATAGGCTCGACTCATTACCTTGACATTTAAGGATTCTGTCCCATACATGCTCTTTTCCCTCTCCAAAATAAGCTCCCCCCAGCACAGAAACAGCGACTCCGCATTGAAGTTGATTGCACACCACGTTGGCATTATTCATATCCCAGTGCAAGTCACAAACTGTTCCCCATTCTTCACCAAACTGCACTTCCAGTCTTCCCGAACATTCGTCATTTCTGGACACTAATCTTGCAGTTCTATGACCTGAGAAAGATGTGAAGAGCAAACATGGCAAAGAAAATTACAACAATGTACAGTCAAATCATGTTGCATTCAGCATATATCATGGCCCGAAATCGTTGGGTTGCAATCTGTTCTCGGAGGGATAACCTGGTTTTCCACCACCAGAATGCACCATATTTATTGAGTTCTGGTGAATTAATTTTTACTGAACATTTTGCACGCCCATGTTGCAAGCTAATTGTGTGTGCGAACAAAACAGCCGGTAACAATAAATGGATCATGAATATTCTAAAATCATTAACAAATAATCTTTTGATCGCAAGTGCATACTCTATGTTCGTTTATTATCGAAATTCACGTCGGGATATCAGAGCACCATAAAAAAATATTTTTTTTCTATGATTAATCATTAATTAAAGCCAAATAATTGATCCTTCACTAAACACGGTCCTTTGCGTTCGACAATCCCCTCTGCTAATCCACTTATGTCTGTGTGTGTGTGTGTGTGTGTGTGTGTGTGTGTGTGTGTCAGGCAAAGCAACATTCTCAATAATAATGTCTATGGCACACCGCTGGTCCGGTTTGCTCACAAGAATATCATTCTTCTATCGGACTCCTGTCGTGCAGTACATAGCTAATTAGCCTGATCCGCTTGGAAACCATGCGCCTGAACTTTCTGTGAGATTCGAATGCGAAGACATGGACAACGTTACCAAAGTTTACTTGTGTGTCTTCATCAATATTCTCAGCAACTCTTCAAACACTCAAATGAATTAGTGAGACATGTTTATCCCACACAAAAGTATGATCAATAATCTAACCCGCATCTGCTTTTCCAGATTTCCTTCTTCTGGATGTGCACAAATATAATTGTTTCGAGTTCCAACACTTAGCGCAGTTTGTGAGAAGCCAACGATAAGTTCAGACGAAGGTTGCCCAGCAACCTCAATAATTTCAACAGTTCTATTAATAGGTGTTTTCATATTTAAGCAACGTTGAAAGAATGCATTACATTTTATTGAAAACAAACACAGACTTTAACAAGTCTGATGTCCCAGAAATATCCTAACACATGCTTGAGCTGTTGGGTGCAAATCACGAGAAGACCTTTCACTGTCAAACTCGAAGAATTCCCAGCTATACACACTGTCCTATTGAACACAGCAGGCAATTGAGGAATGGCAGCTCTTGACCTGTAAAACTGGCTTGATGCCCTATGAAATGCCTGGTTTGTAAAGCATGAGTGGTATAAATGTGGTGAATATAAGGGTCCTTTACTTTCAGATATAATTTATTAAAACCTGAAAGCACAGGTTTAGCGGAGATAGCAGATGGTTCACAAGGCCCTGAGGGGCAAACTCTCCATCTAAATGACGGTCTGTAGACGGTGTCCTGCAAGAGAAAGTGGCTGAGGCAGGTGAAGTGACAATATTTGCAAGCTATTTGACAGGTAAAGAATAGGAATTGTTTTGATGGATATAGGAACTCATGTGGCCAGACTGACGCAGATTGACATATTGCTTGTCATGGGCGATTTTTGCCTCCTTTCTTTGTGGGAGGGGGAGAACTGTTTACGTGCTGTATGACTTTACTAATCAACAGTTTGAAATGCTGGAACCGGGAGCATTTCGACGGCATAAGCATATTCTGTCAGGGAAGAGAACCTCTCGGCACTTAGGGAAAGAGGATTAAAAATTGGAAACCTATGTTTATCGTGAGGGACGAAATAGAACATATAAACATAGAAAACTTACAACACAATACACGCCCTCCGGCCCACGAAGTTGTGCCGAACATGTCTCTACCTTACAAATTGCTCGGATTACCTATAGCCCTCTATTTTACGAAGCTCCACGTACCTGTCTAAAAGTCTCCTAAAAGACACTATCGTACCCGCCTCCACCACCGTTGCCGGCAGCCCATTCCACGCACTCACCACTCCCTGAGTAAAACACTTATCCCTGACATGTCCTTTGTACCTACTTCCCAGCACCTTAAACCTATGTTCTCTTGTGGCAACCATTTCAAGCCTTGGGAAAAAGCCTCTCACGATCCAAACGATCAATGCCTCTCATCATCTTATGCACCTCCATCAGGTTACCTCTCATCCTCCGTAGCTCCGAGGAGAAAAGGCCGAGTTCACTCAATCTATTCTCATAAGGCATGCTCCCCAATCCAGGCAGCATCCATGTAAATCTCCTCTGCAACCTCTCTACGGCTTCCACAGCCTTCCTGTGGTGAGGCGACCAGAAATGAGCGCAGTACTCCAAGTGTGGTCTAACCAGGGTCCTACATAACTGCAACATTACCTATCGGCTGCTAAATTAAACTCAATGATTGATGAAGGCCACTACACCATACGCCTTCTTCACCACAGAGCCAACCTGCGCAGCGGCATTGAGTGTCCTATGTACTCGGACACCAGATCCCTCCGATCTTCCACACTGCCAAGAGATTTACCATTCATGCTACATTCCGCCATCATATTTGACCTACCAAAATGAACCACTTCATACTTCTCTGGGTTGAACTCCATCTGCCACTTCTCAGCCCATTTGTGCATCCTATCAATGTCGCGCTGTAACATCTGACAGCCCTCCACACTATCTACAACAGCCCCAACCTTCGTATCGTCAGCAAACATACTAACACATCCCTCCAGTCCCTCATCCAGATCATTTATAAAAATCACGAAGAGTAAAGGTCCCAGAACAGAACCCTGAAGCAGACCACTGGTGACCGACCTCCATGCAGAATATGACACTTCTACAACCACTCTTTGCCTTCTGTGGGCAAGCCAGCTCCTGATCCAAAAAACAATGTCCCCTTGGATCCCATGC
The DNA here is from genome assembly GCF_030028105.1 of Mobula birostris. NCBI lineage: Eukaryota > Metazoa > Chordata > Chondrichthyes > Myliobatiformes > Myliobatidae > Mobula > Mobula birostris. The sequence goes on from NC_092377.1 coordinate 145,696,421, forward strand.
CTCGTTACTTTCACAATAAGCCTTGCATGGGGTACCTTATCAAATGCCTTGCTGAAATCCATATACAGTACATCTACTGCTCTTCCTTTATCAATGTGTTTAGTCACATCTTGAAAAAATTCATCAGGCTCGTAAGGCATGACCTACCCTTGACAAAGCCATTCTGACTACTCCTAATCACATTAATAATAGGCAACCGTTAGTCTCGTGAGACCATGGATTTGCGCCTTGGAAGGTTTCCAGGGCGCAAGCCTGGGCAAGTTTGTATGGAAGACCAGCAGTTGCCCATGCAGCATGTCTCTCCTCTCCACGCCACCGATGTTGTCCAAGGGAAGGGCATTAGGACCCATACAGCTTGGCACCGGTGTCGTTGCAGAGCAATGTGTGGTTAAGTGTCTTGCTCAAGGACACAACACGCTGCCTCCGCCGAAGTACGAACTAGCGATCTTCATTTCACTAGACAAACGCCTTAACCACTTGGCCACGCGCTAACACCAGAATCATGTTATACCTCTCCAATTGTTCATAAATCCTGCCTCTCTGGATCTTCTCCATGAACTTACCAAATAAATCAGAAGGACCGAAGAGGAAACATTTACCGAGGTACTTGTATAGAAAATGTTTGTAGGGCGATAGGACAGGACCAGTTCCGTGCCATATTACGCTATTAATCAACGGTAGGAAATGCTGGATGCTGGAACAAATAAAAACAAACTACGGAGGAACCCATCATCTGGGGGGATAGGAAATGCTCGACGTTTCTGGCCCGTATCTGTACAGGCCTGACGACATCATTTCTGGCACGCCACAAATGTTACTCGACTGTTTCGAGTAGCTTAGAAGACGCTGGACTATATATACACTTGGTGCTATTTAATTAACATCACAGCAGGAGTATGATAACAGGAAATGCTTTTCCAACATGACGGGAATAATCCCGATATAAATTGGATTTAGTTCGACATCACAAGCGAAGTGTGGCCAGTCCTGATTATTTGCTATCGAGTCAATAGACAATAGACAATAGGTGCAGGAGTAGGCCATTCGGCCTTTGGAGCCAGCACCGCCATTCACTGTGATCATGGCTGATCATCCACAATCAGTATCCACTTCCTGCCTTATCCTATTAACTTTTGATTCCGCTATCTTTAAGAGCTCTATCCATCTCTTTTTTGAAAGCATCCAGAGACTTGGCCTCCACAGCCATCTGAGATAGAGCATTCCATATATTACACCATGCTCTGGGTGGAAAAGTTTTTCCTCAACTCAGTTCTAAATGGCCTACCCCTTATTCTAAACAGTGGCCTCTGGTTCTGGACTCACCCATCAGCGGGAACATCCTTTCTGCCTCCAGCGTGTCCAATTCCTTAATAATATTATATGTTTCAATAAGATCCCCTCTCAGCCTTCTAAATTCCAGAGTGTACAAGCCAAATAGCCCCAATCTTTCGACATATAACAGTCCCGCCATCCCGGGAATTAACCTTGTGAACCTATGCTGCACTCCTTCAATAGCAAGAATGTCCTTCCTCAAATTTGGAGACCAAAACTGCACACAGTACTCCAGGTGTGGTCTCACCAGGGCCCTGTACAGCTGCTGAAGGACCTCTTTCCTCTTGTACTCAATTCCCCTTGTTATGAAGGCCAGCATGCCATTAGCTTTCTCCACTCCCGGCTCTACTTGCATGCTTGCTTTCAGTGATTGATGTACAAGAACACCTAGATCTCGTTGTGCTTCCCCTTTTCCTAACTTGACTCCATTTAGATAATAATGTCTTCGCGTTCTTACCACCAAAGTGGATAACCTCACATTTATCCACATTAAACTGCATCTGCCATGCATCTTCCCAATCACCCAGCCTGTCCAAGTCACCCTGCATTCTCATAACATCCTCCTCACATTTCACACTGCCACCCAACTTTGTGTCATCGGCAAATTTGCTAATGTTACTTTTAATTTCCTCATTTAAATCATTAATATATATTGTAAACAGCTGCGGTCCCAACACTGAACCCTGCAGTACCCCATTGGTCACCAACTGCCATTCTCAAAGGGATCCGTTAATCGCTACTCTTTGTTTTCTGTCAGCCAGCCAATTTTCAATGCATGTCAGTACTCTTCCCCCAATACCATGAGCCTTAATTTTGCCCACTAATCTCCTATGTGGGATTTTATCAACGGCTTTCTGAAGGTCCAGGTACACTACATTCACTGGCTGTCCCTTGTCCATTTTCATAGTTACATCCTCAAAAAATTCCGGAAGATTAGTCAAGCACGATTTCCCCTTCGTAAATCCATGCTGACTTGGACCAATCCTGTTACTACTATCCAGATGTGTCGTAATTTCATCCTTTATAATTGACTCCAGCATCTTTCCCACCACCGACGTCAGGCTAACCATCTATAATTCCCTGTTTTCTCTCTTCCTCCATTCTTGAAGAGAGGGACAACATTAGCCACCTTCCAATCCACAGGAACTTATCCTGAATCTATAGAACATTGGAGAATGATTACCAATGCGTCCACGATTTCTAAAGCCACCTCCTTAAGTACCCTGGGATGCAGACCATCAGGTCCCGGGAACTTATCAGCCTTCAGACTTAACAGCCTATCCAACACCATTTTCTGCCTAATATAAATTTCCTTCAATTCATCCATTACCCTAGGTCTTTTTTCCGCTATTACATCTGGGAAATTATTTGTGTATTCCCTAGTGAAGACAGATCCAAAGTACCTGTTCAACTCGTCTGCCATTTCCTTGTTCCCATAATAAATTCACCCGCTTCTGTCTTCAAAGGCCCAATTTTGGTCCTAACATTTTTTTCCTTTTCACATACCTAAAGAAGCTTTTACTATCCCCCTTTATATTCTTGGCTAGTTTCCCTTCGTACCTAATTTTCTCTCCGTGTATTGCCTTTTTAGTTACCTTCTGTTGCTCTTTAAATGTTTCCCAACCCTCCGGCTTCCCACTCGTCTTTGCTATGTTATACTAATTATCTTTTATTTTTATACTGTCCATTACTTCCTTGTCAGCCACGACCTCCCCTTACTCCCCTTAGAATCTGTCTTCCTCTTTGGAATGAACTGATCCTGCACCTTCCGCATTATTCCCAGAAACACTTGTCATTGCTGTTCCACTGTCATCCGTGCTAGGGCATTGTTCCATTAAACTTTGGCCAGCTCCTCCCTCGTAGCTCTATAGTTCCCTTTGTTCAACTGTCATACTGACACTTCCCAGTTTCCTTTCTCCCTCTCAAATTGTAGATTAAAACTTATCACATTATAGTCACTTCCTCCTAATGGTTCCTTTACCTGATCAAATCTGGTTCATTGCACAACACTAAATCTAGAATTGCGTTCTCTCTGGTAGGTTCCAGTATAAGCTGTTCTAAGAATCCACCTCGGAGGGACTCCACAAACTCCCTTTCTTGGGGTCCAGTACCAATCTGATTACTCCAGTCTACCTGCATGTTGAAGTCCCCCATAACAACTGTGCATCACCTTTGTGACATGCCAATTTTAGCTCTTGATTCAACTTACACCCTACTTCCAGACTACTGTTTGGGGGCCTGCAGATAACTCCCATTAGGATCTTTCCACCCTTAGAATTTCTCAGTTCTCTCCATACTGACTCTACGTCTCCTGATTCTATGCCTCCCCTCGGAAGGGACTGAATATCATCCTTCACCAGCTGAGCCACCTCACCCCCTCTGCCCAACAGTCTGTCCTTTCGATAGGACGTATAACCTTGAATATTCATTTCCCAGGCCCTGTTCACTTGAAGCCATGTCTCTGTTATTCCCACAAGATCATACTTACCAATTTCCAACTGTGCCTCAAGCTCATCCAGGTTATTTCCATGCTCCGTGCATTCATATACAATACTTTTAATTCATTACTCCCCTCACCTCCAATATCAATTCCTATTTCACTTGGCCATACTCTACGACCCCTTCTTGAGCTCTCTGCTCTGTTGATTCTGCTGTCATTCTTAACTTTTCTTATTCTCACTTTTCCTTTATCTCTATCCTTATGTTTCCAGTTCGTCCCGTTCCCCTCCCCACCCCAACCCCACCCCCACTACTTCGTTTAAACACACCCGTTGCAGAGGCAAACCTGCCTGCCACAATGCTGGTGCCCCGCTTATTAAGGTGCAACCAGTTCCTTTCGTTCAATTCATCCTTACCCCGAAATATACCCCAGTGGTCCAAGAATGTAAATCCTTACTTCCTGCACCAGTTCCTCAGCCACACATCCCGGACGACATCAAAATGGCGGGACTACAGATACAAAAGCCAGATATTTACCTTTGCAAATAACGCCAACATCGTTTGAATGTGAGCCATAGTCAAACCACTCATCGACTGTACAGTCCCGCAGAGTGGCCTCCCTCCCGTTGCACTTAACATCGGAATTTAAAACGGGTCCAGATCCTTGCCCAAAGTGAGCATTGCGCAAGATTTTCTGCCTGGCGCCGCAGTCCAGCTCCCGACACGCCACATCCGTAGCCTGATCGTTCCAGTTATCGACAAAGTCAGTGTCAACCACAGTCCACCAGTTTCTCTTGTGGAGAATCTCTACTCTCCCGGCGCATCGACTGCCACCATTCACCAATCTTAACGTTGGGATTTCTGAAAAATATCAAAAAATAAAATATCATAAGACGACGATGATTTCAGCCTCCTGAAACATTAACATTCTTCATGAACAACGTGGTGATCAACGGAAAGTTGAGACTGTGGCAAACCCCTAATAAACTGCTTAACATAACGAGATTAGTCAATGAGCTGGACAACGTCTGGAGAACCGAGAGTCAACCGGTCGTTCTACGGGAAGGAATGGGTGTCTCCGAGGAAATCAAGATAATCTGCTTCAATCTTCCCTCTAATTTGTTTTACAGCTTTGCGGACCGACCATTGCTCTAATAAGTAAAGTTTTACACACCCTTATAACTGTACACCATTTTAAATGATTAAATGTGAAAAAAACGGCTCCGCGGCTACGAAATCTAAGAGCGCGGGTGCGTACTCACAGAGCTTATAGTGAACATTGAATTGTTTTTACTCTTCTTAGAGCTACTGATGGTCTGCTGTTTCCGTGCCTTCACTGTATTTAGTCCTCATCAATCGGGTAATCGAACTCAAACATTAATAGAGGTGTGGAAGTTTCCTGGAGAAAGAATCGAACTGAGCTTCCACATGAAGTCAGCTGAGCACTGAAAGGATGGAATGAAAAATGGGAGGCTCTTTTTTACTTTCAGGAATTAGTAAAGTCAGCGAAGGCTGTTTCTCTGCTGACTGCCCTGTATGAAGTTTGATGTTTGTCGTCGTTCCATGAGAAGAGCAGGCGCCTCTCAGCCAGATACACTTTAACAATTAGTTTCAACAACCCAGACCATTACTCAGTGAAAATTAAGCGAGTTTACCTGACTGCTCGGTCTGAGAATGCGCTGGACGGCCTGAAATGAGAAATGTACAATTAGATTTCATTTTGGAGTTACAGCGGTGGTACACTTATGGATTATGAGGTCATGGTATGAGGGATATGAAATTAATATGCGATCAAAGGTAAAAACACCCGCATCCGCCAGATTGCCCCACCCCCACATCCTCTTCCCTCCCACGATCAGTCCCGCCCTCCTTTATTTCGCTGCATTGCTTGATTTTGTGGTTCTGAAGACGCAGCTGCGATTTTCACAATAAATTTAAATTCAAAAGCAAAACAACAGGATATTTTCCCTTTGGCAGACTGATACATTAACTCTTTGTTTCGCTGCATTGCTTGATTTTGTGGTTCTGACGACGCCGCTGCGATTTTCACAATAAATTTAAATTCAAAAGCAAAACAACATGATATTTTCCCTTTGGCAGACTGATCCATTAACTCACACCGCTCGCTACCGCTCATGTATTTCCGGATATTGCAAATGACCGGTTGTTATTACTTCCACAAAACCAGCGAAAACTCTCATTGCTTAACATTGCCTCCTGCGTAAAAAGCAACTTGAATGCAGATTAATGAGGTTACTCTGCCCAAAAATAAACCTGCTCTCCACTCTCTCTATTTAGGCACGTCAAAGTTCATTTGTCTATTCATATTCGTTTGTGGATATTGATAGAATGATATTCTAATGTGTATAAATGTGCTCGTTAATACAGCGTGTTATGCACCTAAAATGGATTGCAACTGTCAAGTGACAGGATCTGTCTGACGCATTGCTATGTTCATGTAACCGATTTTTAACAAGTGGAAACTGCATGATTATATTCATAAATTCAAGGCCACTGTTATAATTTGTGAACGATTTTCACGCCATTTCCTCTGGTCCAGTTCAAACACACTCTTCCATTTATATCAGAATCAGAATCAGGTTTTATATCACCGATAAATGTGGTGGAATTTGTTAAATTAGCAGCAGCAGTTCAATGCAATATAGAAGAAAAATAAATAAAATAAAATAATAATAACAATAGGAGTAATAATAATAATAGTAGGAGTAATAGTAGTAGTAATAATAATAATAATAATAAATCAATTGCAGTATACGTATATTGAATAGATTAAAAATCATGCAAAAAACAGATATATATATATATATATATATTTAAAAGGTGAGGTGGTGTTCAAGGGGATCAATGTCCAGTCAGGAAAAGGATGGCAGAGGTCCCTGAATTTCTGAGTGTGTGCCTTCAGGATTTTGTCCCTCTTAGCTGATGGTAACGGTGAGAAAAGGGCATGCCCTGGGTGCTGAAGGTCCTTAATGGACGCTGCCTTTCTTGAAGATGTCCTGGGTATTTTGTAGGCTAGTACACATGATGAAGCCGACTGAATTTTCAACCCTCTGTAGCTTTTTCCGATCCTGTGAACTAGCCACTCCCCACCCTCTCCACGTCCCATACCAGACTGTGATGTAGCCTCTCAGAATGCTCTCCACGGTACATCTATAGAAGTGTTGTGTGTTTTTTTTTTTTTTTGTCATACCAAATCTCTTCAAACTCGGAATGATGTATAGTCGCTGTCCTGCCTTCTTTATAACTGCATCCATATGTTGGGGCCAGGTTATGTCCTTAGAGATCTTGACAACCAGGAACTTGAAACTGCTCACTCTCTCCACTTCTGATCCCTTTATGAGGATTGATATGTGTTCCTGCATCTTAACCTTCCTGAAGTCCACAATCAACTCTTTGGTCTTACTGACGTTGAATGCCACGTTGTTGCTGCGACGCCACTAATCTAGTTGGCATGTCTCGCTCCTGTATGCCCTCTCGTCACCATCTGTGATTCTACCAAAACTGATCGTAGCATCAACAAATTTTTAGATGATATTTTATCTATACCTAGCCACACATTTATGGGTACAGAGAGAGTAGAGCAGTGGGCTAAGCACACACCCCTGAAGTGCACCAGTGTTCATCATCAACGAGGAGAAGATGACCTCGCTAATCCGCACAGATTGTGGTCTTTGGGTTAGAATGTCGAGGATCCAACATCCTTATATTGTCAACAAGGCAATGTTGAGGCTCGTTACGTTAGGTTTATGTCTTATCAGTCGTAATGCCTATAAATTAAGTCAGCCACAGAACTGGAAATAAATGACCAGATTTTTTTTCAATTCAGCGGCAGTTTACCCTCTCGCGCATCGATGTAAAGCGCCAGCTTAGGAACACTTCCCTACTCAAAGGAGTTTTCACGTTCGCTCTGTGATTGTGTGGACTTCCTTTAGTTTCCTACCACATTCCAAAGACGTGTGCCTATGTTTGGTGAGTTGTTGGCATGCAATGTTGCCACCATGAGCGTAGCGATATTTTTGCACAGACCAGCGCAGGCCGCGCAGATTGGATTTGCCCCAAACAACATATGTCGCTGTTTGTTTTGATCTACATGTGACAATTCAGTAAAGATAATAATTTATTTATTTTTCGTAACCGTTGAAGCAATTTCCTGTTGTTTAAACCTCATCGCAGTGTATTGAAGAGAACTTTTTTATTTTTTTATTATTTCTTAGCGTACGATAAAAAAGAAACCTATCAAGCTCTCTAATCGACGTACATTTCCGAAGAAAAATCAGTTTCGTCTTGTACTCATTATTTCATTCATTCTGCACGAATTACATCTCAGGAAATCCGATGAACTGCCATGTGCATTATATTTAGGGTTCCACCAAGCAATTGTTTATGGTATCCAATTAAACTACCAACCAGCAAGCCATCGAATATGGGAAGGTATAAGAGTACCTGGAGAAACAGGCGAGCTCACGGGGAAACATACACTGCACATCTCGCAGATAGCACCGTCGGATAGACACAAGTATGTGTCTCTACAAGTACACAGTTGCAGCACGACGCATTATTAAGTAAAGGGTACGTTGCATTAATAGGGACACTGCGCTCAGGCACAGATGATCGGCGTTCAGTTCTAAACTCAAGTTCACCCTGTGTGGATTAGCATGTACTCCATTTGAAACTCGGGCTTTGCCCACTTCCCTGATAGAGTTTATTTTTAAGTTAACTGGGAACACGCAGAAGACATAGGAGCAGAACCAGGAAATTTGGCCCGACGAGTGTGTTCCTCCATTTCATCAAATTCCTCTTAGCTCCAGTCTCTTGCCATTTCTCTATATCCCTTCATGCCCTGACCAATGAAGAATATAACAAGGTCTGTCTTTAATATACATAACGACTTTGCTTCCACAGCTGCATGTGACACAGAATTCCATAAATTCCCCTTTCTCTGGAAAAATAGATTCCCCTTCATATGCGTTTTGAAAGAACGCCTCTATATTCTGAGGCTGTATTGTCTGGTCTTTGACTTTCCCACGACTGGAAACATCCTCTGGTCATCCACTCCATCAGGGCCCCTCTGTACTTGACAATTTTCAATTAGGTCAGAGCACTTACTTCTGTATTATAGTGAACACACTCTCAGAGCCATCAAACCCGTTCAATCCTGAAATGTTTTTCAACCACCTTAGAAGCCTTTGCTGCTTCAGCACATCCGTTCGAAGATAAGGGGCCCAAAATGCTCACAATACTCCAAGGAAGACATCCCATTTGCTGTATAAATTCTCACCATTAGATTGTTGCTTTTATATTCTAGTTCTCTTGAAATGAATGCTAATATAGCAGTTGCCTTCCTCACCACATATGCAGCCTGCAAGTTCACATTTTGCGCCTCGGTTCTTTTTCCATATTTTCTTTTCATTTAGAAAATAGTCAGCCTTTTCATTTCTTCCAGCAAATTTCACGAGTTATACATTTCCCGATACATAATTCCATTTGCCATATCTTTACCCATACTTCTCATCCCCCGAAGACCTTCTGCAGCCTATCTACTTCCTCAAAACTACCTGCCTCAACAACAATATTCATATCATCTGAAAACTGCAATAAAACTATCAATACCATCATCCATATCATTGGCATTAGACATAAAAATAAAGAGTCCCAACACAATCCCCTGTGGAATACCAAAGACACCGGCAGCTAACCATAAAATGTGACCTTTATATCTACACTTTGCATCTTGCTTTCTCCATGCTACATTATTTCCTGTAAATCCATGGGCTCCTAACTTGTTATGCAGCCTCATGTGTAGCACCTTGCCAAAGGCCTTTTAAAAATCCATAAACACAACATCAACGTTTCTCCTTTATCTATCCTGCATGCTAGTTCTACAAAGAGTTCTAATAATTTTGCGGGACAAGATTTTCTCCTGATGAACTATTCTGACTGCCGCCTATTTTATTACGCGTTTTCAATTACCCTGAAACCTCAACCTTAATAATGGACACAAACGTCTTCCCAACCACTGAGGCCAGCTAACAGTTCTATAGTTTCCTTTCTTCTGCTTCTCTCCTTTTTTGAAACATGGAGTGACTTTTGCAAAGTACCGGTCTTCCAGAATCTTGCCAGAGTCTGGTTATCGTTTAGTGATCATTACTAATGCCTCCATAATCCCTTCAACCATCTCTTTCTTCTTCTTTTCTTCCTCTGCAAGATATATTTCTTGTATGTCTTCCGAATTGCTTTCAGAAGTATCAGATCTTTATACTGTGCCGGCCGCCCTTCCAGTGTTATTTTCCAATTAAATCTGGCCATCTGATATCATGCTTCTGTAATTCCCTTTACTGCACTGGAATACTGATTCATCTGATCTTAACTCCCCCTTCTCAAATTTCAATTTAATTCGATCATATTATGATAATTTCTCCCAGAGATTCTTTTTCTTCAAGCTCTCTGTTAAACTCCAGTTCATCGCACAAAACACATTATTGAATATCTGATCACAAAGTGGGCTCAATTATGGCCAGCTCTAAATCTTCCTCACTGGACTCCAGCACAAACGTAATTTTTCCAATCTACCTGCATATTGAAATCACCCATGACCATGGTAACTTTATCCTTTTGTCATATATTTTCTACCTCGCCTTGAAATTTATAGGACACATCCTTATTACTTCTCTCAATGACTCATCAGGGTCATTTTAGCCTTGCAGATCTTTAGCTCTATCCACAATATGTTAACACCTTCCGATCCGATTCCAGCGCTTTCTAATGCTTGGTTTCCTATTTTATCATCAGAGCCACGTCGCCGTCTCTGCCCTCCTGCCTATCCATACAATATGTACCCTTGGACATTTAACTCCCAGCTATCATCTTCATTCATCTATAATTCTGCGATGCCTGCAATATCAGAATTGCCAATCTGAAATTATGCTGCAAGTCAATTTAACTGATTCTACATTCTGACCGCATTCAAATATGACACCTTCAGTGCTATATTTACCCTTCCCGATTTTGTCCGGCTTTTACGTTAGAGCTCATCTATTTTTCTACAATTTTGCCCTATCAACAGCCTCTTCTCACTACACATTGCCTCTATATGTAAACCATCATCAGCACTATCATCGGATTTTCGTCTCAATTTCCTGGCATTCAAATACACGTGGCTCAGGACACTATTTGCACCACGTTCAACTTTTTGATTGCTAATTTTGTCTGAGATCATGCCAACATCTCCGACCACAACAACTCCACTAACTGTTCTAATACTCAGGTTGTCACCCCAATGCAATTCTAATTTAAAGCCCACCATGCGTCATTAACTATCGCTCCCGCAGGATATTAACACCCTCTTGTTCAAGGTAAGCCGGCCCTTCTGTATAGGTCCGATTTTCTCTGGAAGAGATCACAGTGGTCAAAATATTACATGCCATCCTTCCAACACAAATTCATTAGCAACGTAATAAATTGTTTAATATTCCCAGTTCTGGCCTCACTTACACGTGGGACGGATAGCCTTCCTGAGATCACAAACCAAGAAGTCCTGCCCATTAACTGACCACCTAACTCACTGAAATCTCTATGTAGAATCTCGTAACCTGCCCTCCCTATGTCATTGGTACTAATATGAACCACCACTTGCGGTTGTTCGGCCTCCCACTTAAGAATGCTGAGGAGTCAATCGGAGATATCCCAGACTCGGCACCCGGGAGGCAATATACCACCCGGTATATTGGTGATTGGGAGTATCTATGGGTGGAGATTTAGAAAGAAGGAAAACTTAAAATAGGGTTCAATTGTAAGTTAGTGTTTCCTACTCGGCACAGACTAGAAGTCCGTAGGGAGCGTTTGTGTATGGGTGACTATATAGCCTTACTTTCCGAGAGAGAAATTAAGTCATCATTAATTCCATCGAGAAATAACACGAAATAATTTGCTTTCAATTAAAGGATCGAGGAGAGAGTATACTTAAATGCTAATGAATAATCAAAATTATGCAAAATCTATCAATATTCAGTTTACATAGTTATTAGCTTAATCAGAAATCTGAACAAAATTTGCAATACTTTCATTTTTTAAAAAATAAATAGCACACAAGTATTCGGCAAGTGAGATGAAATTCAAGAATACGTGGCAGATTAACATGCATCTGCGTCAAAAGAAACAGAAGCATTTTACTTCGATAATTTCCTTTGCCCTTCACTGCACCCTGAATTTCTCATGGTTTTCTTCCGTTATACGGCAGTAACGCATTAAATGTTTTACATAAAGTAAAATGAGAAAAAGAAAACAATTTTCCCATTAAAATTTGCACTATATGTTTAACTTGGATAGGAAAAGGAATGTCGAGTTCAAAATGTTATGAACAGCAAATTCTCTCATACTTGCAATGTAGCAAGAAAAATGCTTGGAGCTTTTCTCCGGCGGCACAAAAATACAAAATACAAATACCATTTAATTGAAGATACTAATCAAACTCATAGTATTACCGAATGATTTCAATAATGTAAAATATGAAAGTAATTTCCAAAAGCTGAGCCTAATGAACTAGATAATCTTGTTCACCTGATTGTGCAACATAGTGTTTTGAAAGAACTGATAATTGAGAGCGATAGGAATGAGTACCAGCGTTAAACAAGAGCAGCAGCTGTAACTTTGGTTGCTGCTCGCATTCACTGAACTATATGCTGTGAAATCTGACTGGTTTTTCCCAAGTGCGACCACTCTCCAACATCGATTAATAATTTACATAGAATATAAGAAGGCAGCAGCCGACTGTTTTCTAAAGCGAGAATTTTCGAGCCGAAGCAACTAATCTACCTTTTGCTGCAATTTTACAGTGAAGTATTTGACAGAAACTCAACAGGAACTCCATGTAATTAATAGAAGCACTTATACTGCATATGATAGAAATTAAAATTTGCTTCTAGAAAGGAAACAAAATCTGCAAATTCAATACCAAATTTCAACGTAGCATGTACGGCGTCATTTCTTGGAAACAAATCGGCCTATTCCTGATCTATTCAACCAGCGCGCTGCAAATTTTGAAGCACATGAAACATTGATTTCGTCGCGAAATTCGCAGGGAGACAGATATGTTCCTCTCCTTTTTGTCTACTATATCAACATTGATTTATCACAAAGTTGGAAGTGGAAGAGGAACTTTTATTTACTGTTTTACTTTCCATTTCACTCAATCTCCTGTAACAGTATTATGAAATTATGCGACATTGGACATTAATGATAATGAGCATATCAACAGACCATCTAATAATTTCAATTTTCTTAAAGAACTCACAATTCCAGATCTTCAACACCATCAGTGCCAAGATAGTCAACGGTAACCTCTCGGTAGTCATTTAGAGCTATCGGTCCTGTATGTTCAAAGATAGGCACACCAGTAACTGAATATTTGATCTGAAAGCAGGTTCTACGAGAATGTTTTTGAGTATGCAATATTTCTCTCTCAGCATCCAATAGTTTTTCTCTAAATTGACGCGTGAATTACAGTTTGTTGAAACGCACCAATGGGAAAGGACTTGTCCATTAATGGAACTGATGCGTTCATCTTCTGAGGAAACAATGAGCTGAGATAATCTGAAAAGGCAATGATACAATGACGCGGTATCTACATCCTAAAGAAAGCATTCAGTGGTAGAAGCTAACCGCCCAGGAGGAGGCTATTCAGATCATTGCAAAGACCATTTCTGATTCGGTGGGCTTTCTCGGAGACCACATTACATATCTCCCTCTTTCCCAATATCATGCAGTTGGAAACTTTGGCCATTTGGTCAGCGATCTTGTCCCGACTCCGAATTTCACAAAAAAATAACAAATCAATTTCGTTTTCTTGTCTGTTTTACCGATCAATATCGTTCGTTGTCACAACAAATCTATTAGGTTATTTCCATCAAAAAACACTAAAGACTTAAAACAAAATTATGTTTTATCTCTCGATGCTTCTCCAGTATTCATTTCCGGTTTTTTTTGCCAGAAATGTATGATAGTTTGATTATTGTGTGCTCTCAGTATCCCTCCTCTTCTTTTGATGATGCTCTAATTCTCAGGAATATTTATTTCAATGATATTCCCACTCGCTCATCCTGGCATTCATCCTAGTGAAAGCTCATCATCACCCCCACCACATCAACCCACGCCCCTCCCCCCCCCCACACACACACAAACACAACACACACCGTTCACAGAGTGAATCGTTCTTCCCATTTTCGTGTCGGATCAGAGAACCTGAAGCGTATAAAAACATTTTCCAAATTCTTGCGGTGGAGGGAGATAAACGAGCTTCCAATGTGATGTACAATGGCGAATAAGAGACAATATGCATCCGAGATGGGGAATCTGAACCGCTGGGAAGCTTGCTCGTAGTAAGCACTGGTTTAAAGTGAAAATATGGAAGACCCGCAGTATCGCGGCAGCCATTTTCATCGTGACGACTTGGAGGTGAATGTGCGGCTGCTGGGTTAAACAGTGCAGTCTGAATCTATCAAACTTCTGGAAAAGGACAAAAAACAACAGTGCAAACCGAAGTTAAGTTGCTTGTTTTCTTTGCTACAGTATTCCCTATGGGAAAGGATATTGGCGATTGTAGGGATAACTTACAGCGGACTGAAGCCCTTCAGCATGTATATATTAAGGAAGAGGATGTCCTGGAGCTTTTGGAAAGCATCATGTTCGATAAGTCCCTGGGACGAGACGGAATATATCCCAGGCAACTGCGGGAAGCGAGGGAGGAGACTACTGAGCCTCTGGCGATGATCTTTGCATCACCAATGTGGACGCGAGAAGTTCTGGAGGATTGCAGGGTTGCGGATGTTGTTCCCTCATTCAAGAAAGCGAGTAGATGTAGCCCAGGAAATTATAGACAGTGCGTCTTACTCGAGTGGTTGGTAAATTGATGGAGAAGATGCTGAGAGGCAGGATTTATGAAAATTTCGAGAGGTATAATAAGATTAGGTATAGTCGGCACGGGTTTATCAAATGCAGGTCTTGCGTTACGAGCCTGATTGAATGTTTTTGAGGATGTAACTAAGCACATTGATGCAAGTAGAGCCGTAGATGTCGTGCATATGGATTTCAGCAAAGCATTTGATAAGGTACCCCATTCTAGTCTCATTGAGAAAGTAAGGAGGCATGGGATCGATCCAAGGGGACGTTGCTTTGTGGATCCAGAAATGACTTGTCCACAGAAGGAAAAGCATGGTTAGAGACGGGTCATATTCTGCATGGAGGTCAGTGACCAGTAGTGTGTTTCAGGGAACCGTTCTGGAACGCTTCCTCTTTGATATTTTTATAAATGCCGTAGATGAGAAAGTGGAGAAATAGGTTAGTAAATTTGCTGATGAAATAAAGTTTGGGGCTGTTGTGGGTAGTGTGGAGGGCTGTCAGAAGATACAACGAGACATTGATAGAATGCAAAAATTGGCTGGGAAATGGCAGATGGATTTCAACCCACATAAGTGCGAAGCGGTTCATTTTGGTAGGCCAAATAAGATAGTAGAATATAGCAATAACCGTATGACTCTTGACAGTGTGTAGGATCAGAGGAATCATGGGGTCCGAGTCCACAGGACACTCAAAGCTGCTGCACAGGTTGACTCTGTGGTTAAGAAATCATACGGTGCATTGGTTTTCATCAATAGTGAGATTGAGTTTAAGAGCCAAGACGTAATGTTGCAACTATATCGGACCCTGGTCAGACCCCACTTCGAGCACCTGTACTGTGCTCAGTTCTTGTCGCCTCACTAAAGGAAGGATGTGGAAACCATATAAAGGGTGCAGAGGAGATTTACAAGGATGTTGCCTGAATTTGGGAGCATGCCTTATGAGAATAGGTTAAGTTAACTTGGCCTTTTCTCCTTGGAGCAACGGAGGATGCGATGTGACCTGATAGAATGTACAAGCTGATGAGAGGAATTGATCATATGGATAGTCAGAGGCTTTTCCTCAGGCCTGAGATGGCCAGCACGAGAGGCATAGTTTTAAGGTGCTTGGAAGTAGATACAGAGAACATGTCAGGGGTAAGGTTTTTTTTAATGCAGAGAGCGGTGAGTGCGTGGAATGGGCTGCCGGCGGCGATGGTGGAGGCAGAAACGGTAGACTCTATCAAGAGACGCCTGAATAGGTACATGAAATTAGAAAAGCAGAGGGCTATGAGCAACTCTGGGTAATTTCGAAGGTAAGGACATGTTCGGCACAGTTTTGTGGGCCGAATGGCCTGTATGTGTTAACGGTGTTCTTTGCTTCTATGTTAATTTCTTGCCTTCTTTTATTATTGGGTGAGCAGTGATACCATCCGATACAGTGCGGTTCCCCTGCCAGTAATGGAAAATCAGGGGACAGTCAATGGTCCCCACGACTCTGTCTGCAAGAGGTATCTACAGTTGCTGTTCCTGTGAGGAAGAATGACTGGCCTGGAGTAGCACTGAGTCCAGTAATCGTCATACAGGAGTTAGAGAATTTTGTAGGGAGACAGTCAGCCATATAGATGGGTAACCGAAAGGGAAGCATTGAATGAATCCCCAGGGCTACCCGGATATGAAAGTACCATTTAAGAGTTGAGTTGCGGTGTCTCCTCAGGAAAAAGAGTAGCAACAGCCTGAAGGAGCAATACAGTCTCTCACTGTTTAATCGTGGGGTGCTGAGGCGATAGGAAGTTCTTAAAGCAGAGGTACAGGAAGCTGTATCTGTGGTCCTAAAACAAAATCCAGATAGATATGTTTCCTCACTGATCCCAGGCTCAAGTACGTCCCTGAGCGGGCACAGGACATTCTGATGGAGTTGCTGTGTAGTAATTGGTCGTGCATCATTTGGCACAGAAGAATTTGTAGATCTTCAAACTGAATGTTGTGACTCAGGCAGAAGTTAAAAAATATGAACTCCGGGTTTGTCATTGAAAGCTTACTGCCTGTGGCATATACTGCTGAGGTATCTAATTGAAAGAGACTGCAGGTCATTGCATGTGTCAGCAGTTGGTGCAGTCGGGAGGCTTTAGAGATGTTGGTTTTTAGGTGATCTTCTGGGGCAGCTGCAACCCATGTAGAAAGATGCGATGCTGCACTAGAGAAAAGACACCGAAGCCCTTGTAGAAAGGTTCACGATTTGTCGCCGGGAGGGGTTAAACCGGATTAACAGACGGTGGGAACCTAAGTTGTACGTTAGATAGAGAAAGTGATAGAAGTATAAATGTTCTGAGAAGTATGTGTGAGAAGAAAACAAGCAGAGAGAGTTCAATTGACATGATGGGACTAAAATGGCGTTTATTCCAACTCAGTGAGAAATAGACAAAAGGCCGATGGACTTACAGTCTCGATTACTGCATTAAAATATGATCGTGTTTCAATGAGAAATAAGAGGTTGCGATTGGAACAGGACTGACTGCTCACCGGGATTCCACCAAGCCAAAAACGATATAAATTGAAGTAAAATGATAGGTGAGTTCTGTGTCTATCAAAGTATGTCACAGCTCTACTCAGAGCAGACAAACATTCACTGATGCAACAATGGGTAAGGATGAAAATTTGAATTCTTACTAGACCGATTATGTTATTGGCTCTTGGCAGAAAGTAAATCGA
This sequence comes from Mobula birostris, assembly GCF_030028105.1. Taxonomy (NCBI): domain Eukaryota; kingdom Metazoa; phylum Chordata; class Chondrichthyes; order Myliobatiformes; family Myliobatidae; genus Mobula; species Mobula birostris. The sequence goes on from NC_092377.1 coordinate 145,713,793, forward strand.
AGCATAGATAAAAATGGGAAATGAAATTGGACTGCCCCATTTAGGGATATAGGGGAAAACGTTAAAAAAGGAATAGAAATGCCAATAGCGTATAAACATGAACTTTACAATTTATGTTAAAAGAATCACAATCTATTTTACCATTGATTCAGAACAAGAGGCTGAACAGAGTGAAGGATTGACTGCTCAAGGATAAGAGAGGTAATTAGTACGTGAAACTAGACGATGTGGGAAAGTACTAAATAAGTAGTTAGGAGGATCAATGTTGTTTCCTTGATTAAGAGGGGGTAGGGGAAAATCCTGGAATTTATAAGCTTCGCTCTCATATTAACGCTTTGAACTATTGAAGTGGAGTTTAAATGTTAGGAATTGTCACAGTTTGGAAAAACACAGGATATAAGTAGCAACCACCATGTCTTTCTGTGGAAGAAGTCATCGCTTTAAAAACTGCTTGGATGATTGCAGATTGTGACCAAGTCGATTGATGGTGGTTCTGCTTGGATGTCGTCCACATGCAATCTATCAAGTATAAATGTACTTGCAAATATCCATTTTGCTGGGTTTATCCGGAAGACTAACGTACAGTTACATGATAGTTTAGAGTCTGAAACGGGTTGCACAACAATGGCATATTGTAGTGGTGGAAGGGATTATCTGGCTGGATATATGTATCCAGGTGTCTGCAAATTGTCTGTTGATTCAGATATATCTGTTTTTTTTTTATATTTTACTCGGAGAATCATAAAAATGTGGTGGAGGTGTGAAGATGGAACAATACCATCACTGATGCAACAGGATATGGATCATTAACACTTGCCGGCGGAAAATGGCAAATCAAGTTCCACTTGGGTGCGTGTGAGGTGAGGCAAGAGTATGGGAACGTAGTCCGACGATGATAAATGGTTAGGTGCACGATTGTAAACAGGGATCCTGGGGTTCAAGTCCATCCCATGCTGAAAGTGAAAAAATAAATTCAGTGGATGGAAAGGATAAAACATTGCACCCATAACAACATTACTAAGGCCACCGAGTATGAGTCAGGATTACATAGCGTAGCTGTGTAAAACATACGTTCGGCTGCACCTGGATACGACTTTCCATTGTCATCAACGATTTCTGAAACATATGGAAGTTTTGTTCATGGTGCAGAAGTCTATTAATCTGATGCTGCCGGGATTATACTGCCTTACTTGTAAGGACAGGCTAGACAACCTATGATTATTTCAAGGATAGACGTGATAAAAATTCATCAAATTATATGAGACATAGGTGAGGGACAGTGATTCGGGCGTGTTCATGACACAACGAAAATGGGTACTTACAAACATTGCCAGGTCTGCCGTGGAAGCAGATATGTTCGTTGCGTTTAGGAGACGTTCATCTATGTGCCTGAACAGGCAAGGGTTGGAGAAACTGGAAATGGGCAAGGAGAATGCATGAGCAGTACTTGATGTGGTGTTCCTCATAGACATGATGGGCGCAAGGGCTGTTCCTCTTCTGTACAGATTTATATTTGATGCAACTGCAATCTCTTCAAAGGTTAAAATATATTTACTTATATTTTTTTTTTCCACTTCAGCACGTAGAACCCTAAGATTTGTGGGAGGTTTCGGGGACACAAACACTAATCCAAAAAACGCAATACCAGCAATGAAATACTGCAACCAACAGGAAGGAAGAAAAACAATCAGCGTGCAAAAGACAACCAATTGTGCAAATGCAAAAGAAAATAATAATGATGATGACAAAAATAAGCAATACATTTTAATAACATCAAATGAAAAACCCTTGATCACACGTTGTTATAATGAGTTCATAGGCTGTGAGAGCAGTTCAGCGATTGGACGAGTGAGGTTGAGTGATGTTATCCTCTCTGATCCAACAGCCTGGTGGATAATGGAAAATAACTGTTCCTGATCCTGATGATATGTGTCCTGAGGCTCCTACAGCATATTTCCTAATGGCACCAACGTGAGGCGAGAATGGCCTGGACGGTGGATGTCCATGATGACGGAAGATGGTGCTCAGTGATGGTGAGAGCTTTAGCAGTATCGGTTCCAATACGGACTGGGCCGTACCGAGTATTTCATGCAGGATATTCCATACCAGGCCGTGATGCAATCAGACAATATACTCCTCGCTGAACATCTGTGGAAAATTTTCAAAGTTTTCGATATCATGCCGAATCTTCGGAAATATAGATGCTGTTGTGCTTCATCATAATAGATTTCCTCTGCTAGGCCCAGGACAGATCCTCTGAAATTATGACACTGAGGAATTTAAAGTTGCTAATCCTCTCAACCTCAGATCCCCCGATGTGGACTAACTCATAGACCTCCGGTTTCCTCCTCTTGAAATCAATAATTCTGCTGACATTGACAGGAGGTTGTTGTGGCACCACTCGGGCACATTTGTAATCTCCCTCCTATATGCACTGACATATCCCAATTATAGCGTTTTTCTATGCACTCGATGTCTTCTTTGTCGTCATCATTGTGTTTCTGTTTACGGACATGCTGACAGACAAGTGTCCCAAGATTGGTTTCTTTGCCTGTTTATGTACCTTCTCCTCGCCGTGCGTTCCTGAAGATCGTGGGAATTCCGTCTCTGGAAGGTGGTTGATAATCAACTTTTCAATGGAAGTTAGAACTGGGTAATACATACTCACATTCCTAGAAGCAATCGCAATAGAAACTGAAAAGAGAGATTATATAGAGCTTAAATGAAAGACACTGCAAGGTAAAAAGAAGAAAAAATCATGCATATAATTCTAGTAGCACTCAACAGACCACGCATAGACTATTGTGACTGTCACAAATGTCATGAATACGAAAGGTTACAAATAAGTGCTCTAATGAAAAGCGAGGTGTAAAGAGGAGAGTAAAGAGGCTTTCTGAATGTGGAGCACAACTCTCAAACTACAAAAGCAATACAATAATCTTCTAACTTTTTTAAAAGTTGAGCTGTGTTTACAACCTAAATTTCCTGAACTCAGTCCTGAATTAATTAAAAAACAGCCTGACATGCTCCGATTGAAGGGGTGGAAATGTGCAGATTCAACTGAAAGAGAGAAGAGCGATGCCAAACAGAACAGAAATTCGGGTTACTTGTTACGAAATTCAGTGTGCCACTTTCAATAAAACAATTTAAATTTCAAATTTATGCCTGATCACTTTTTGTATCAATTTTCACATCATCAATGTGAATCAGATCATTCTCGGTCAATTTAATATAACAATTTGAACTATCTTGCAGAAGTTATCCATTTGGAATGAGCTGTTTGCTTTTTTTTTCAGATTTTATACTCGAGTTTACTCTGCTCTGCTGTGAGCAGAGATTATTGCGTTTCTAAGTCTTTCCACACTAATTAATTTTGCCAGAAAGTTGACTCTCGGAACTACTTCAAAGAAAGACAAATGTACTTATTTTGTGTATTCATGGTCATTTGCCAAGGATTTTAGGAAATCCAATGACCCACAGTCTTCCTTTACAGTATTAAAAGGTTTTCACTATATGATAGCTGAGTATTGTCTTCCTTACCAACTATTTGCAAGGAATAATTGAGGCAGTAATAATTGAGCATTGTGTCTTTTTTTTTCCATTTCATTCGCTGTATACAGAGACTGCTGCAGCATTCTGCAGCAGCACAGCAACGTCTCTGCAAAACCGTTTATCTCTTGAGGTGGCAGGAAACACCTGCTATGGGGGATTTTATTTTTCTTCTCCTCTGAAGTATTGAAATGCCGAATCTAAATTTGGTAGCAGACTGAATTCTGACTCAAAAAAAGTTTACGGGTCCATTTTTTGGTCCTGTTACTTAACACAAGAAGCCATTGCTAATATGTATATTTTTTGTGAACAGAATGGTAGGATGCAAATACTGACATCCTTCAAATTAAAAGTTGATTAATAACCCGTTTCATTCCAAATCCGCGGTCCTTAACATATATGTCAACATCCTTTCGTATGATTTCACAGAAGAAGGGAATAGGTATACACACGACAATATTAACAGTGACATTTGATTCATATTATGAACCCATACTGAATGTTTCCAGTCTTTCCTATGTAGAATTACTGAGCAGTTAGTGCTCCCTCGTAATTAGTAGTCAGTCTAGAGCCTGAAATGTTGCTCTTCTTTGAAAGTAGGACATTTTAACCTATGTTGTGTCTGTGGTTAAATGTCTTGGATTGAGGCCATAGAACTGGAAAATTGTATTATATTTCTATCCCTTCAGCTGGGTCATTTTAATACTGGTTATTATGCAAAGGTAGACTGAAAATTAATACTCCGCAAAGAAAATCTTGCACCACAATGATGTTAGTGATACCCATATGAATCGCCGATGTCCAAAATCCATAATCTTTCCGTTTTTTGGGCGACTTTGACTCAGGATGCTTTCGTGAATCTGAAAGGTAGATTTCAAAGCAACAGCTAGTAAGCGTTGCGCAATTAAACTGATTAAGAACCCACGCTTGCTGTCTTAATCCAGCAACAAACATCAATACAAATTGTTTTTACTTTAGAATCTACGTAAAGCATTTGAGGCCGCATGCGGATGTCTAAAAGTTGCTACATAAATAAAGTTATTATTGTTCTATTATTATTTCTGCTGTATTTTTTTTCTCACTCACGCTGGTAAAAACTCGGATACTGGCTTTGCCAAGCACAGTCACGTTTCAAAGGTTATGAACCTTCCGACTGTATTTTTTTTGTGTGTGTGATTTGATATTGTTGCTTTCCAGAAATTCACATAGATATTGCAGCTTTGGTTTATTGTGTAATGATTTTGGGATCATATCAGTTGTAGGTATTACTCTTGGGACGATGTATAACCTGTTCATGTTCCATAATCTTTAAAATTCCTCTTGTAATTTAGCGCATTTATGGTGTATTTCACTTATTGATTTCTGTAAGTTTTGTGTGTTTGGAATGGCTCTATGTATTATATTAATTGTTCTGAAGTACTGGCCTAGCCAGGTGCACTAGTTTGTCAATTGTTAGGAACTTTCATGCTATTCTACATTTCTACTGTGTTTCGTATTGTGGCTTTCTGAAGATTTACATAGATATTACTGTGAAACTGTTGATGAGGTGTTCCTGCCATATCCATCTAACTTCTCAAGCTCTGATTTTTTCAATGATTTTAAATTCCCTGCCCCACACCGCTTTATTTTCACTATGGATGTCCAGTCCCTATATACCTCCATCCCCCACCTAGAAGGTCTAAAAGCTCTCCGCTTCTTCTTTAGATTCCAGGCCTAACCAGTTCCCCTCTACCACCACTCTACTCCGACTAGCGGAATTAGTCCTTACTCTTAATAAATTCTCCCTTGACTCCTCCCACTTCCTCCAAACTAAAGGTGTAGTCATGGGCACCCGTATGGGTCCCAGCTATGCCTGCCTTTTCCTTCGCTCTGTGGAACAATCCATGTTCCAAACCTCTACTTGCATCTGTCCCCCACTTTTCTTTCGCGACCTCGACGACTACATTGGCGCTGCTTCCTGCACGCATGCTGAGCTCGTTGACTTCATTAACTTTGCCTCCAACTTTCACCCTGCCCTCAAGTTTACCTGGTCCATTTCCTCCCCTTTTCTGATATTTCTGTCTCTACCTCTGGAGACAGCTTATCCACTGATGTCTACTATAAGCCTATCTACTCTCACTGCTACCAGGACTATTCCTCTTCCCACCCTGTCTCTTGCAAAGCATGCCATCCCCTTCTTGCAATTCCTCCGTCTCCGCCGCATATGCTCACGGAATGAGGCTTTCATTCCGGGACGAAGGAGATGCCCTTTTTGTTTTTAAAGAAAGGGTCTTCGCTTCCTCCACGATCAACTCTGCTCCCAAATGCATCTCTCCCGTTTCACACACACCTGCACTCATTCCATCGTCCTGCCAGGCCGATAGGAATAGGGTTCCCCTTGTCCTCACCTACCACCCCACCATTCTCCGGGTCCAACATACAAATCTCTGTAATTTACGCCGTCTGCAACAGGACCGACCACTAAGCACATCTTTTTGTACCCCCACACCCCTACCGCTTCTGCAATAAGCATAATCAGTCCATACTCCCGCAATACATGCTAGTTTAGTATAGGACCTCATCTCTGGAAAAAAAAAGCGAGAAATATCAGGCAGACAAACTGAATGATCTTTTTGTCATTTTTGTACCTACTGATAAGTAGAGGATGTATTGCATCTTCTGACACCTGTCCGGGCCACTCTTTAAGCTCGGATGTGGTCTTTCGGAATTACAGCATCAGAAGTAGGTGCCAATTTTTTCCTTCCCACTGGCCGAAGGAGGAAAAGACAGAATCAAGGGCTTTGGAGTTTTCTTTGTAGCGCAGCAGGGAAAGTGGGGACTTAATAGAAATGTACAATATCAATTTTATATAGAATGGGTGGCCAGAGACTTTCCAGAGTCACAATGCTAAGGAAGCGTAATTTAAAAGTGGTTGCAGAAATGTATAGCGTGAATGCCAGATTTATTTTTTTAGACAGGGAATGGGGGTGTGTGCGTGCGTGGAACAACCCCCACTAGGGGTGATGATAGAGGCAGAAGGACTGGGGACATTTCCGAAACTCTTAAATAGGCACATGGATAATACAATAAACGATGGTTGTGCAGGAGAGAAGGGTTATATTGATCTTAGAGTTAAGTTAAAAGCTCGGCAATACATCGTAGGCCGAAAGAACTGTGCGATGTTGTAATCTTCTCTGCTCCGTGTATAGGTACTGCACTATGTTCATACTCACCCAATTTAAATTTGGCTCTACACTTCATATTGTCTCTCATCACTCATTCAATCAAATGAACATATATGTGTTTATGTTCAATAAAAGTAATGGAAAGTAACACTGTGAATAGTACAATGCAGCCAGGTTCTTTATCTGGTTGTACCGATATCATGTGCTTCCACTGCATAAATTTTAATAATGTACTTCTACCCCATCTTCAACCTGGTTCTTTTGAAAGTATTAAAAAGATAAAGACCATTGCTTCAAATGTTAGGCTATGCACGTGACTAGAACAGTACCTTGCATGCTTTACATATAGTACACTTTACCGACTTATTGGTGCTATATTTCATAATCTTCAGTATATTTTTTCTTTCTATTTAAGCAGGATATTTCAGTGTTCAGCATCATATTCCACAGGCAACGTGTTTACCACTCTGTAGCCAGTATATAGTTTCCTGCCACAATGGTTTGCTGGGAACGGACCCAAATGCGAGACGCAGACACAGAAGAAAAAGGAACAGGACTTGACTAGAGTGGGACGTGACAGGATTCAGGCAAGGAGCAGGGACAAGAATGCAGACTTGGGTGAGGGAAAGCGGGACCGGGACTAGGAGCAATGGACTAGGAGACAAGGCTTGGACTCAAAGTCCCAGACTGGACAAGACCCAGAACCTGCGTCTTGCCTCGGGCTCGGACCCTGGAACCAAGCAAGGACATGACATGACTTCCAGACAGGATGTGGCTGTGGTCTAGAGCCCTGAGCTTGGAGACAGGCTGGGGTCTTAGCTCTTGAAGCTAGAGGCTGGGGTCTTGGGTCTTGAGCTTGGCTTGGGATCCTCGAGGCTTGGGGTCTTGGGTCTTGAGCATGGTTTGGGATCCTCGAGGCTTGGGGTATTGGATCTTGAGCTTGGCTTGGGATCCTCGAGGCTTGGGTTCTTGAGCCTTGAGCTTGTCTGCGGGATCCTCGAGGCTTGGGTTCTTGAGTCTTGAGCTTTGCTGCGGGATCCTCGAGGCTAGGGTTCTTGAAGCTCAGAGACAGACTGGGAACTGAACATCAACATAGAGCCAGGACGTATCCTTCAACAAGCCGGGACTCATCTTTAACACGACACTAACATAAGAGAGGACAGAACATAACAGAGCCGGGACTTATCCTAAGACAAGCCGGGACTCAACTTCGTCTCCACACTAAGTTGGGACAGGTCTCTCCGTCAGGTAACGGCAGAACGGCCAGACTTACCCAACAGTGGCAAGGACAAGACAAGGCAGGTCCCCCCGCAGGGCAACGGCAAAACAGCCTGCCTTACCCCACAGAGGTGAGGACAAGAAGAGACAAAAAACAAAGAACGACAGACAGATCCATCTCTGCTTCAGGGTTGCGCCGAGTTGCAGTTACAGCCAGCAACCTCCGCTGGCTACTGAAACAGCCGGATTCCCACCTAGCTCGGAGTGGCTGAGGGCCACTCAGCTGGCCCGGGAAAAAGCCGAATCCATACCGCAAATACTACTCCAACAAGTGGCAACAAGGCTCCATAAAGCGGTGGTCCTACAACCAGGTCTAGAGATCACAATGGTTTCACGAACCATCCATCAGCAAGTTGCTCCAAGGGGGGCTGACAAGACAAACCAGCAGCCCACACTCAAGCCCAGGGCTACCAATCCACCCTTGTACTTCTTCATCCAGGTAATTTATAAAAATCACAGACAGGAGGGTTCTCTGAACAGATCCCTGCGGAACGCCTCGGAACTGCTCCCCGACCTCCATGCACAATACGAACCATCTCACACCAACACTTTGCCTTCTGTGGGAAAGCCAATCCTGAATCCACAAAGCAAAGTCTACTTGGATCCCATGTCTCCTTACTTTCTGAAGGAGATTTGTATGTGGAACCTTATCAAATGCCTTACTGAAATCCTTATACACTACATCCACTGCTCTACCTTCATCAATGTGTTTTGTTACATCCTCAAAATAATTCATTCAGGCTCATAAGGCACAACGTGCCCTTTATAAGGCCATGCTGACTATGTCACAAGTGCGGAGCATGGGTGGACATAAATGCAGAACACAACGCGTTTTGAAGCGTTAACAAAATAGATTTTATTAACAGTTACAAGAAAAGCCGGGAAACAAGAATAGTTCAGAGAGATATCATTGAGTGAGCAAAGCAGAAACACGAGGAAATCTGCAGATTCTGGAATTTCAATCAACGCACGTAAAAGTTGCTGGTGAACGCAGCAGGCCTGTCAGCATCTATATGAAGAGGTACACTCGACGTTTCGGGCCGAGACCCTTTGTCAGGACAAACTGAACGAAGAGCTAGTAAGAGATTTGAATGTCAGAGGGGGAGGGAGAGAACCGAAATGATAGGAGAAGATAGGAGGGGGAGGGATGGAGCTTAGGGCTGAACAGTTAATTGACAAAAGGGATCTGAGAGGATCATGGGACGTGAAGCCTAAGGAGAAACAAATGGGGAGGGGTAAAGTCCGGGGGATGGGCAAGGAGTATAGTGAGAGGTAGAGAGGGAGAAAAAGAGAGAGAGAAAAAAAATAGTATATAATAAATAAATAAATAACGGATGGGATACGACCTCAAGAAATGACACGAATTGACACGAAATGGCTCCAATGGGGTACGGATGTCTAGTATAAGCCTACGACTCTCACAGCTATCTGGACTATCCCTCTTCTCCTCACCCTGTCTCTTGCAAAAATGACATCCCCTTCTGACAAATCCTTCGTCTCCGCCGAATCTGCTCTCAGTATGAGGCTTTTCATTCCAGGACGAAAGAGATGTCCTCCTTTTTTAAAGAAAGGGTCATCGCTTCCTCAACCATCAACTCTGCTCTCAAACGCATCTCTCCCATTTCAGGCACATCTGCTCTCACCACATCCTCCCGTCAGCAGAGCAGATGACATCGGCGGCATTCCCATGTGAACAGCTCATTTGCCTCTATCCGGAAACCGGACACGCAGCTAATAACGACTCGTTCCCCAGACAACGGTAATTCTCCTTCCACAAATACCCGTATACACATCTGGGAGTTGCATTTACTGCACCACACTTCAGTTGTTCACAAATCACACCAACATCTTCCAAAATGAAGTACTCATCAAAATGTGTCCCCTACTGGTCTCCTTGCTGAGCTTCCAACTGTCCAGAACATCTGTTCATTCCACCAAAAAGTCATTATTCATACTTCCCTCTTTCCGAAATAATTGAAGATAGTCAATTTCTCTCAATATCAAAATAGAGGAAGCTGTTAAATGGAAGAAATTGTGTCATATATGCGTTTATGTTCAATAAAAGTAATGAAAAGTAACATTGTGAATAGTACAATGCAGCCAGGTTCTTTATATGGTTGGACCGATATCATGTGCTTCCACTGCATAAATTTTAATAATGTACTTCTACCCCATCTTCAACCTGGTTCTTTTGAAAGTATTAAAAAGATGAAGACCATTGCTTCAAATGTTAGGCTATGCACGTGACTAGAACAGTACCTTGCATGCTTTTCATATAGTACACTTTACCGACTTATTGGTGCTATATTTCATAATCTTCAGTATATTTTTTCTTTCTATTTAAGCAGGAAATTTCAGTGTTCAGCATAATGTTACACAGGCAACGTGTTTACCACTCTGTAGCCAGTATGTAGTTTCCTGCCACAATGGTGTGCTGGGAACGGACCCAAATGCGAGACGCAGACACAGAAGAAAAAGGAACAGGACTTGACTAAAGAGGGACGTGACAGGATTCAGGCAAGGAGCAGGGACAAGAATGCAGACTTGGGCTAGGGAAAGCGGGACCGGGACTAGGAGACAAGGCTTGGACTCCGAGTCCCAGACTGGACAAGGACCCAGAACCTGGGTCTTGCCTCGGGCTCGGACCCCGGAACCAAGCAAGGACATGACATGGCTTCCAGACAGGATGTGGCTGTGGTCTAGAGCCCTGAGCTTGGAGACAGGCTGGGGTCTTAGCTCTTGAAGCTAGAGGCTGGGGTCTTGGGTCTTGAGCTTGGCTTGGGATCCTCGAGGCTTGGGTTCTTGAGTCTTGAGCTTGTCTGCGGGATCCTCGAGGCTTGGGTTCTTGAGTCTTGTGCTTTGCTGCGGGATCCTCGAGGCTAGGGTTCTTGAAGCTCAGAGACTGACTGGGAACTGAACATCAACATAGAGCCAGGACGTATCCTTCAACAAGCCGGGACTCATCTTTAACACGACACTAACATAAGACAGGACAGAACATAACATAGAGCCGGGACTTATCCTAAGACAAGCCGGGACTCAACTTCGTCTCCACACCAAGTTGGGACAGGTCTCTCCGTCAGGTAACGGCAGAACGGCCGGACTTACCCAACAGTGGCAAGGACAAGACAAGGCAGGTCCCCCCACAGGGCAACGGCAAAACAGCCTGACTTACCCCACAGAGGTGAGGACAAGAAGAGACAAAAAACAAAGAACGACAGACGGATCCATCTCTGCTTCAGGGTTGCGCCGAGTTGCAGTTACAGCCAGCAACCTCCGCTGGCCACTGAAACAGCCGGATCCCCACCTAGCTCGGAGTGGCTGAGGGCCACTCAGCTGGCCCGGGAAACAACCGAATCCATACCGCAAATATTACTCCAACAAGTGGCAACAAGGCTCCATGAAGCGGTGGTCCTACAACCAGGTCTAGAGATCACAATGGTTTCACGAACGATCCATCAGCAAGTTGCTCCAAGGGGGGCTGACAAGACAAACCAGGAGCCCACACTCAAGCCCAGGGCTACTTATATTGCAAGCCCAAAGATGGGAATCAGGTGCCTATGATTAACTCAAACAAGGGACAGCTGGAAGACCCGGAGTACCGAGTCCACGGACCGGACCGTGAACCGGAATGCGGTCTTCACGGACCAGACCATGACAGTTTCCATTAATCCCTTTGTATGTTAACACGTTTAACATACAAAGGGATTACCCACAAAAAATAATGGGTAAAGCGCAATCCATCATAAGTAAAGCCCTTCCCACCGTTGAGCACGACATAAGGCACTATCACATGACATTTATTGCATATTTTATTATTATTATTATTATTATTATTTTTAGTAGTAGTAGTAGTATTGTTGCTGTAGTTGCTGGTGTTGTTGCTGTTGTTTTTGTTGTACTTACTCTGAAGGTCCGCAAGAAAATTAATGTCAGGATTGTAATCATGATAATTTGTACTTCCACAATAATTTTCTTTGAAATTCCAGCTTTGAAATTTCATTTTCATGTTTTCACTTCGACTGGAAATGTTTCCTTAAGTCCTATCTGAAGCCATAATTGTGGACCGTGATGGTGAATAGTTGATTATCAGGGATGATGATTGTACTACCCGTCAATGTGAAAAATAAACCATAATATTGTGTGAACGTGATAACAGCCACAAACCCAAAGCCAGCTCCTTCATGTGTATGAATATATCCATTAAAGTTACGTTTGTTCAGCATGATAGCTTCTCGAGAACTATTTTGGAAGCAGTATATTTTTACTTCCACAATTACCATGAGTGCTGGTTCTGCAATATTGTGGAAAAGCGACGTGGTTAGCACAACGTCTTACAGTACCAGCAAAAAAAGTCCAATTCCTGCCACTGTCTGTAAGGAGCTTGCAATTTCTCCCCTTGACAACTCGGTTGATCCGTTTTCCTTCCACAGTCCAACAACGTAAAAGGTCTGCAGCCAACTGGTGTTTGAAAATTGACCCGTGGTTAGTAGAGGGTTAAGTCTGGGTATTGCTTTGCGGCGAGGCTCGAAGGGCTAGGTTGTATCTCAATAAATAAATACGTATATTTCGAAAGCATCGATTCAAATTTCTTATTACTGCACACTGTTGGCAGTTTCCCGGACATTCTAGCATGATACATCGATTTTACATGCTGTTTTTTTTAGCTCTGTTTGCTTTTTTTTCACAGTTTCAATTTCATCATTGTCCTTGCTTATTGCAGCAACTTACAATGTTCCAATTTCGCTCTTCCTCAATTGCAATTCTTGTGTATTTGTTTATACAGGCTCAAGTTTTCCCTAGTATATTACTTTATTATTTCTTACGAATTCTTTCATTGAATATATATTTTAGCAACTTCATGGTTATTGCTTTATATCCAGCATTTATTTTCCACTATCAGATCGTACCAACTTCACAGCTTATCTTATTCTCATAATAGAACATTGCTTCCATTTTAAAATATAGTGCCTTGGAAAACTACTTAGGCCTCAGGACTATTTTCACATTTTACGGTGTCATTTTCTCAATTTAAAATACATAGAACATATAATAGTACAGCACAGTACAGGCCCTGCCGCCCACAGTGTTCTGCCGACCCTCAAACCCTGCCTCCCATATAACCCCCCACTCTAAATTCCTCCATATACCTGTCTAGTTGTGTCTTAAATTTCACTAGTGTGTCTGCCTCCACCACTGACTTAGGTAGTGTGCTCCACGCACCAACCACTCTGAGTAAAGAAAACCTTCCTTTAATATCCCCGTTAGACTTCCCACACCTTACGAAAAAGCCATGTCCCCTTGTATTGAGCAGAGGTGCACTGCAGAAGAGGCACTGGCTATCGATTCTACCTATTCCTCTTAATATCTTGTATGCCTCTATCATATCTCCTCTCTTGCTCCTTCTCTCCAAAGAGTAAAACCCTTAAATTCTGATCATAGAAACATAGAAACATAGAGAATAGGTGCAGGAGTAGGCCATTCTGCCCTTCGAGCCTGCACCGCCATTCAGTATGATCATGGCTGATCATGCAACTCAGAACCGTGTACCAGCCTTCCCTCCATACCCCCTGATCCCTTTAGCCACAAGGGCCATATCTAACTCCCTCTTAAATATAGCCAATGAACTGGCCTCAACTGTTTCCTGTGGCAGAGAATTCCACAGATTCACCACTCTCAGTCTGAAGAAGTTTTTCCTAATATCATTCCTAAAAGGCTTCCCCTTTATCCTCAAACTGTGACCCCTCGTTCTGGACTTCGCCAACATCGGGAACAATCTTCCTGCATCTAGCCTGTCCAATCTCTTCAGGATTTTATACGTTTCAATCAGATCTCCCCTCAATCTTCTAAATTCCAACGAGTATAAGCCTAGTCGATCCAGTCTTTCATCATATGAAAGTCCTGCCATCCCAGAAATCAATCTGGTGAACTTTCTTTGTACTCCCTCTATGGCAAGGATGTCTTTCCTCAGATTAGGGGACCAAAACTGCACACAATACTCCAGGTGTGGTCTCACCAAGGCCTTGTACAACTGCAGTAGTACCTCCCTGCTCCTGTACTCGAATCCTCCTGCTATAAATGCCAGCATACCATTCACCTTTTTCACCGCCTGCTGTACCTGCATGCCCAATTTCAATGACTGGTGTATAATGACACCCAGGTCTCGTTGCACCTCCCCTTTTCCTAATCGGCCACCATTCATCCAACCACTCTGGTTGGAGGAACAACACCATATATTCCGTCTGGGTAGCCTCCAACCTGATGGCATGAACATCGACTTCTCTAACTTCCGCTAATGCCCCACCTCACCCTCGTACCCCATCTGGTACTTATTTTTATACACACTTTCTTTCTCTCACTCTCCTTTTTTTCCCTCTGTTCCTCTGAATATACCCCTTGCCCATCCTCTGGGTTCCCCCCCCCCTTGTCTTTCTTCCCGGTCCTCCTGTCCCATGATCCTCTCGTATCCCTTTTGCCAATCACCTGTTCAGCTCTTGGCTCCATCCCTCCCCATCCTGTCTTCTCCTATCATTTTGGATCTCCCCCTCCCCCTCCCACTTTGAAATCTCGTACACACTCTTCCTTCAGTTCGTTCTGACGAAGGGTCTCGGCCTGAAACGTCGACTGCACCTCTTCCTAGAGATGCTGCCTGGCCTTCTCCATTCAGCAGCCACTTTGATGTGTGTTACCATTCAGATAATAATCTGTTTTCCTGTTTTTGCCACCAAAGTGGATAACTTCACATTTATCCACATTAAATTGCATCTGCCATGAATTTGCCCATTCACCCAACCTATCCAAGTCACCCTGCATCCATACTCTCTAAATCAGGCAGCATCCTGTTAAATCTCCTCTGTACCCTTTCCAATGCTTTCACATCCTTCCCATAGCGAGGCGACCAGAACTGCAGACAGTGCTCCATGTGCGGCCTAACCAGAGTTTTACAGAGCTGCATCATTACCTCGCGACTCTTAAACACTATCCCTCGACTTATGAAAGCTGACAACCATAAGCTTTCTTAACTAACCGATCTATCTGTGAGTCAACATTCAGGGATCTGTGGACATGTTTCCCAGGTTCCACCTACTCCTCCACACTACCAAGTATCCTGCCACTTACTTTGTACTGTGCATTGGAATTTGTCCTTCCGAGCTGTACAACCTCACACTTCTCCGGGTTGAACACCATCTGCCACTTCTCAGCCCATTTCTGCAACATATCAATGTCTCTCTGCAATCTTCGACAATCCTCTACACTATATACAACAGCACCAACCTTTGTGTCGTCTGCAAACTTGCCAACCCACCCTTCTACCCCCACATCCAGGTCGTTAATAAAAATCACGAAAAGTAGAGGGCCCAGATCCGATCCTTCTGGAACACCAATAGTCACAACATTCCAATCCGAATACATTCCCTCCACCACCACCCTCTGCCTTCTGCATGCAAGCCAATTCTCAATCCACCTGGCCAAACTTCCCTGGATCCCATGCCTTCTGACTTTCTGAATAAGCCTACCTTGTGGAACCTTCGCAAATACCTTACTAAAATCCATATAGATCACATCCACTGCACTACCCTCATCTATATGCCTGGTCACCTACTCAAAGAATTCTATCAGGCTTGTTAGACACGATCTGCCTTTCACAAAGCCATGCTTTGACTGTCCCTGATCAGACCATGATTCTCTAAATGCCCATAGATTCTATCTCTAAGAATCCTTTCCAACAGGTTTCCCACCATAGACGTAAGGCTCACTGGTCTATAATTACCCGGACTATCCCTACTACCATTTTTGAACAAGGGGACAACATTTGCCTCCCTCCAATCCTGCGGTACCATTCCCGTAGATAACGAGAACATAAAGATCCTAGCCAGAGGCTCAGCAATCTCTTCCCTCGCCTCGTGGAGCAGCCTGGGGAATATTCCGTCAGGTCCCAGGGATTTATCTGTCCTAATGTATTTAATAACTCCAACACCTCCTCTGCCTCAAAATAAACATGCTCCAGAACATCAACCTCACCCGTATTGTCCTCACCGTCATCAAGTTCCCTCGCATTGGTGAATACCGAAGAGAAGTATTCATTGAGGACAGAGCTCACGTCCACAAACTCGAGGCACATCTTCATACCTTTATCTCTAATCGGTCCTACCTTCACTCCTGTCATCCTTTTGTTCTTCACATAACTGAAGAATGCCTTGGAGTTTTCCTTTACCCTGCTCGCCAAGGCCATCTCATGCCCCCTTCTTGTTCTTCTCAGCCCTTTCCTAAGCTCCTTTTCTGCTACCCTATATTCTTCAATAGAACCATCTGACTCTTGCCTCCTAAACCTCATTTATGCTGCGTTCTTCCACCTGACTAGATTTTCCATCTCAATTGTCACCCATGCTTTCTTCACCCTACCATTCTGTATTTTCCTCACCGGGACAAATTCCTCCCTAACATCCTGCAAAAGATCTCTAAACATCGACCACATGCCCATAGTACATTTCCCTGCAAAAACAGCATCCCAATTCACACCCGCAAATTCTATCTTATAGCCTCATTATTTGCCCTACCCCAATTAAAAATTTTCCTGTCCTCTCTGATTCTATCCTTTTCCATGATAATACTGAAGGCCAGGGAGTGGTGGTCACTGTCCCCCAGATGCTCAACCATTGAGAGATCTGTGACCTGACCCGGTTCCTTACATAATACAAGATCTAGCATGGCATTCCCCCTAGTCGCCCTGTCAACATACTGTGACAGGAATCCGTCGTGGACATACTTAACAAACTCTGCCACGTCCAAACCCTTGGAACTAATCAGTTGCCAATCAATGTTGGGGAAGTTAAAGTCACCCATGATAACAACCTTTTGTTTTTGCACCTTTCCAAAATCTGCCTCTCGATCTGCTCCTTGGCATCTCTGCTGCTACAAGGGGGCCTATAGAATACTCCCAATAGGGTAACTGCTCCCTTCCTCTTCCTGACTTCCACCCATACTGACTCAAAAGAGGATCCTGCTACATTACCCAACCCTTTCTGTCGCTGTAATGGTATTCCTAACCAGTAATGCCACCCCTCCTCCACCTTTCCCCCTCTCTATCCCTTTTAATGCACTGAAATCCAGGAATATTGAGAATCCATTCCTGCCCTGGTGCCAGCCAAGTCTCTGTAATGCCCACTACATCATAATTCCATGTATGCTTACAAGTTCTCAGTTCATCAGCTTTATTCCTGATGCTTCTTGCATTGAAGTACACGCACTTTAGCCCTTCTACCTTCTACCTTTACACCCTTTATCCTGCTTCTCTTTCCTCAAAGCCTCTCTATATGTTAGATCTGGCTTTACTCCATGCACTTCTTTCACTGCTCTATCGGTCCGGATCCCATCCCCCTTGCAAATTATTTTAAACCCTCCCGACCATGCTAACCAACCGACCTAGAAGGATATTGCTCCCCGTCGAATTTAGGTTCAACCCATCCAATCTGTGCAGGTCCCACCTTCCCCAGAAGAGATCCCAATGATCCAAATATCTAAAACGCTGCCGCCTGCACCAACTCCTTAGCCACGCATTCAACTGCCATCTCCTCCAATTCTTAGCATCACTATCACGCAGCCCTGGCAGAAATCCTGAGAACGCCACCCTTGAGGTCCTATTCTTCAGCATTCTGCCTAGTTTCCGAAACTATCACTTCAGGACCTCATCCCTCTTCCTGCCTATGTCGTTGGCGCCAATATGTATCACGACTTCTCGTTGCTTTCCCTCTCGCACCAGCATGTCGTGCACCCGGTCAGAGACATCCCGGACCCTGGTACCCGGGAGGCAGGAAACCATGCGGGAGTCCTTCTCACGTCACAAAATCTCCTGTCTCCTCCTCTGACAACAAAGTCTTCAATGTCGACAGCTCTCCTGTTTTCCATCTCAACCTTATGCACCACAGGTTCAGACTCAGTACCCGAGGCCCTGCCACCGTGGCTCACACCTGGTCGGTCGTCCCCACCAACAGTATCCAGGACGATAAACTTATTATTCAGGGAAATAGCTACAGGGGTGCTGTGCACTACCTGTCTACTCACCTTCGTTTAGCCCCTCTGTGGGTCACCCAACGACCTGCTTCTGGCAGCCTACCTGTGACTACCTCCCTGTAGCTCTCATCTATCACTACTTCATTCTCCATTACGAGTCGAAGGTCATCCAGATGCTGCTCGATATTCCTTCTGGCAGATGTGACTCTGCGGGAGAAGGACGTTCCCCCAAGATTGCCACATCTCACATGAGAGGCACATCACCGTTTCAGAAGGCATTGTAGAGACTAACTGCAAACAAGCTCGTCCTCCTCCTCTTCTCGTCGAAGCCTCTCGAGTCAAAGCCTCAACGTTCCACTCACTCACTGGCCGCTTTCCACAGGCCGCTCCGCTTGAGCTACCAATCAATTTATTTGCTTGAGCTGTTCAAACTGCTTGGTCACCTGACCTCGATTGCCCAATTAACTGCTTTCGGCTGAGTCTGAGCTATTCACATCTTGATTGTCCACTCAACTGCTTTCTGCTGAGCTATTCAAATCTTGATTGACTTGATTGCACAGTCCAACTGCCAAAACTGACAGAATCTCTCCAGTCAAAACCTCAAATCTCCACTCTTTCACTGGCCCACTCACTCACTGGCTGCTTTCCATTGAAGTAAAGCTTTGAGCTAATCAACAAAACATAGCGCATCATCTCAAATCAAATATAAAATCCAGAAGCTCTCAACAAGTTACTAAAGATTACATTTTTTAACCTCTCAACAAGTTACAAAAAATGTTAACATTAAGAATTAAAAATTTCTAGTAAACCCTAAAGCGACGCTGAAAAAAAAAGCATTCCCTTTGTAATTACTATTATACTTTCATCCGTAGCAATACTGTATACTACCTTTGCAACTCATTGACGTGGAAAATTGGAAAATAGTAGGTTTTCAATGAAATTATAAGTGTAAATTCTCCTTCTATCTCCAAGGTTGAAACGTACAGTAGATTTTCAATGCACAAAACCAAAACGTAGACAAAAGTGTATTAAACATAAGTCAGGATAACGAGAAGCACAACTATGTGAAGGGTACAGGATAATTTCAAGCTCATTGCACACACTTGGAGTTCAGTGCATTCCATCGTTAAGAAGTGGTGGGGGGTGGGGAACATGGATCCGAGGCGTAACTGCTTAGCTCAGGCCGTCCCTCGAACACAACACCACCAATTCAGAATTGCTGATCCCCTTCTGGGCTCAACCACGAATTGCTCTAAAATGCCCTCTCGTAGGTATTCTGGAAATTCCCCACTCCCCTTGGGATCCAGCACCAGACCGATTTTCCTGATCTGTGTGCATAATGAAATCGCCCATGTCTATTGTCATACCTGTATTGCCATTTTTGCATGCATTTTCTATCTCGGGTTGTTAGTTGTAGACAACATCCTTACTACTATTTGTTGGGCCGTGTAAAACTCTTTATAATAAATTTCTAAAAATTCTCTTGCAACCCTTGGCAATTTCGAACATTGATTAACACTGATTAATGACATAGTTCACATAGTTATGGATTTTAACATGAACAAAAGATGAGTTCTGTTGCTTATTGCGTGCATTCATCCTTTTACCATTAAGGAAAGTATAAAAGAAACAGTTTGAAAATAAAATTTGCATTTCAGTTCAAAATTCATTAATTAAGTTTCAACTTTTTTTAGAAAACATTTGAAAAATAATAACATGTCTAAGATTCATCGTTATTACATCTATTTAATATTCGAGTACTGATGTGTAAACCAAATCCACGAAGGTTTCAAAACATATCATCCAACAGTACATGTCAACGGAACTGTCCAGTTGGTGCCAAGCCATCCTCAGACGCTTCTTGCGAAAACATCTCAGTGTCTTCGGGTGCTATATAAGCTTATTACTGAATAATTTCACTATTAAAATGAACATTGTGTACCTTATTTTAGTATAGTTGGGGGTTTAAAAATATTGAGGTGCAGCACTGCATGTTGTGTGACATTAATTTTGTGTGACATTTGTGCACGCATATTATAGCTTCGCCACATGTAGTGGAAATCCTTTTTCTGGAAAGTGGCAGAGATTCAGCATTTCTCTTGAAATTAGGATTGGGCAATATATATACTCAATCTCCTACCATCAATCTCAAACTGAAAAATTGAAAGAGGAGACGCCTAGAGCCTAACAAAAGTCATTGCAAGGCAAATCAAGTGAGAACTGCTGGAAGCACTCAATAGGCCAGATAGGACTATTTGGCTTAGAAATACTGTTGCATTTGCTATGAGGCTTTCTGTCTGCAAGAAAAAGAGTGACCAAAGTAGAACGCTGCCAGGTAAATCCTGACATAAAGAATATAGAAAATGAAAAGGGAAGCATGACAGAAGTACAGGAATGTGGAAGGAAAGTCAGATCAGAACCGAGGAGATTTGATACCATCGCATTTGCTCTGAAAACTGAGCTGCATTTACAACTTGAAATTTCTGCTTTCATTGCTGAGTGGCGTATGAAACATACAATGTGCACAACAATAGATGAGGTACGGATCCACAAGTTTCCAGCAATCTGATCAATGAAAGGAGCTTAGATGGGTGATGGAAAGTGTGTGGAAACACTACGGTCTGGACTGCAGTATTAATGTTTTAGAAAAATAAGATGGAAAGAACTCGTAAAAAATGAGAAGGGGCGGTTCACTACGTCCCGAATGGAAGATGAATTTTCACAGATTTCTACAGCAGCCACAGCCACTTGACAATGATTTTGCCAAATGTACTTCGCATCTTTCTACATTCATTAATAGAACCACATTGATATAAATAATGCCTACTGATATAACAGTGCCTAAAACTTTGCCCAGTAAATATCTAACAAAGGCGGAAGCCATCCTACCCATTTCACAAATTGGAACTTCACAAGAGGCTTCTCCGCTTCGTGTACCAAATTTCAGCATAATTTCTCGATCAACGCGTTCTACATAAGCAGTACCACTGTTCACAATAAAAAATTACCATACTACACCATTTCTGGAACACCTCATGGTATTCTATTTATTATATAGGAATATCATGGATTTTCTATAATAAGCCATTTGCCAGTTCATTCTTTCATCAACAAACTTTTTCATACAATTCGCACACCAATAAAAATAGGCACAATTCAAATTAGGTCAGAAGTATTTTACTACATTCACGATACTTCAAGAACAAACGGGTCTTTTTTTTCGGTATAATACAAAATATCGGCAGTTTTGCGGCATTTATCCATGTTATGTGAGCTGATTGTTTATTTTGCGATCTTATACCGGCGTATATTATTCTCTGCTTGGTAGCAGATATCGAAGGGATAGTGCAATTTGGCATTGCAATAGATTTCACCCAAGCAATGACAATTGAAAGTGCTACAGAACAATATGTCACGCGTGTCTTTTTTGAGTATTCGAGACAATTCGCCGTGGGTTTTAGGAAAATGTTTATGCAATGCTGCTTTTCATCCTTAGTGAGATGCATCGGGAAAATGGCCTTGGAACATTAGTTTTTAATATTTTATTCCGTGTGTACACACAGTTTGTTCAACATTCTGAAGTGATACGTGAATGTCTCGGCAAATATGGCCTCTCCATTGAACTGGCAGGAAACACCTGCTATCACGCCGATTGTTGAACGTATGTTTCGTTTATCTTTCCTCTGATATGCCAAATCTATTCTTCGCAGCTGGCTGTGTTCTGCCTAAGCAGCTGAGAACTCTAATTTCTATTCCAGGCACTAAATCCAAGAAGCCAATGTTGCACTATTTACCTCGGTTTGAACGGGATGTTGGAACGCAAATTGTGACAGGCCTCAAATGCCAAACTCAATTAAAGAACTCACCACACTAACTCTGGACTTCTTAATATTGACCTTAAAAAGACATCAGATGACTTCATAGAAGAACAGTGCAGGCATTTAATGAAGTGAATTACGAGAATGAAGAGTATACAAACCAATACTGAACTAGGCATGACAACCCGCTTTAGAGTACTGAAATGTTACGTTTATCCAGTTATGTTATATGGCTCAGAATGTTGGACAATATCTAATAACATGAGGAAACGAATTGTAGCAGCACAAATGTGGTTTTTGAGGAGGATGCAAAGAATATCACGGAAGAAACTAATATCTAACGAGGATATCATGAGCAGAGCAAACACAAAAAGAGAAATAATGTATGAGATCATGAAAGAGCAACGTAACTTCATTGGACATGTGGTTAGGAAGGAGGAGTTAGAACGCACGTAATTATGGGAAAGATGAAGGGAAGAAAGCAACAGGAAGACAAAGACAAATAATGATGGAGACAGCAGCCAGAAAATTGGAAATGAATACCAATGAATTGATCCACTTGACCCGAAACAGGAGTGTGTGGGCCATGGCACTCAAAGCTCAAACTGGACGAGGCACCTGATAACGATGATGATAGGTACTCAGTTGTCCAGATTAATATTGGCACTTGATCATTTTAATAAAATCAGTATCAGGCTTATTATCACTGACAAATGACTTGTTAACTTAACAACAGCAGTTCAATGCAATACATAAGCTAGCAGGCAAACTAATAAACAAGTATTACAATTACAATATGCATACGTTGAGGAGATTTTTTAAAACGTGCAAAAACTGAAATACTGTATATTTGTTTTTTTAATAATAAATAAATAAATAATGAACATTAATGTCCAAAGATTAAATGACTGTTTAGGAATTGGACGGCAGAGCGAAATAATCTGTTAATGAATTTCATTCAGGCTTCTGTACCTCCATCCTAATGGTAACTGTGAGAAAAGGGCATGCCCTGGGTGGTGGAAGTCCTTAATAATGGACGCTCCCTTTCTAAGATACCACTCCCTGAAGATGTCCTGGGCACTTAATAGGCCATTACCCAGGATGGAGCCGACGAGATTTACAACTTTCTGCAGCTTCTTTCGGTCTTGTGCAGTAGCCTCTCCACACCAGACAACGAGGCAGCCTGTCAGAATGCTCTCCACGCTACAACTATAGACTTAACACACACACAACATTCTGGAGGAACTCAGGATGTCGGGCAGCATCTGTGGAAACGATCAGTCAACGCTTCGAGCCGAGACCCTTCGTCAGACTGAAGAGGGAGGGGCCAGAGGCCCTATAAAGAAGGAGGGGGGAGGGTGGAAATGAGAAGGCAGGTAGGTGCCAGTTGAAAAACCAGTAAGGGAGAAGATTAAGGGGTGGGGGAGAGGAAACAGGGAGATGAAAGGCAAAAAGGTGCAGGAGGAATAGGGAAAAGCACAATGGGTAGCAGAAGGAGGCCTTATATAACTCATATACCGTCTGAGTAGTCTCAGGCACCTTGGCATGAATGTAACATCTTATATACCGTCTGGGTAGTCTCAAGCACCTTGGCATGGACATTGAATTTTCCAACTCCCGGTAATTCCCACCGCCTACGTTCCCCCAACCCAGTCTCACTCTGCCCCCTCCTCCAGCTGCCTATCACGTCCCGCATTTTTACACCTCCGTATACTACCCATTGTGCTTTCCCCCATTCCTTCTTCAACTTTCCTGCCTATCACCTCCCTGTTTCCCTTCCTCCACTCCTTGATCTTTCCCCTTACTGTTTTTTTTTTCACCTGGCACCTACCTGCCTTCTCTTTCCCACCTTCCCCCAATTTCTTTATAGGGCCCCTTCCCCCTGTCTCTTCAGTCCTGACGAAGTGTCTCAGTCCGAAACGTTGACTGATCGCTGCCACGGACGCTGCCCGACCTGCTGAGTTCTTTCAGCGTGTTGTGTGTGTTGCGTTGACCCCAGTATCTGCAGAGTATTTTGTGTTTACAACTATAGAATTTTTTAAGTGCATTTGTTCACACGCCAAGTCGTTTCAAACTCCCAATAAAGTACAGCCATTGCTTTGCCTTCTTTATAACTACATCAAAATGTTGGCAATAGGTTAAATCCTCATTGATCTTGAGACCCAGGAACTTGAAACTGCTCAATCACTCCACTTCTGATCCCTCTATGAGGATTGGTACGTGTTCCTTCGTCTTACACTTCCTAAAGTGCACAATATGTCATAAGGAGGTGTCTAGGAACGGACCCAAGTGCAAGACAGGGACACTGAAGGACTAGGGACAGGACTAAGATACAGGGTGAGGGCAAGGACATGGACACGAAAACCGGGAACCCGGAACAAAACTGGACAAGAGAGCTCGGAACCCGGGCTTGGACTCCGAGTCGGAGACGGGAGGAGGACCGAATACCTGGGTCATTCCTTAGACTCGGACCCCAGAACTAGGCAAGACGAGGCTGGAGTCTTCAGGCTTGAGCCTAGAGACTAGAGGCGAGGTTTGGCAGGAGGCAGGAGGCTGGAGTCTTCAGACTTGAGGCTAGAGGCTAGAGACTTGAGGCAAGGCTTGGCAGGAGACAGGAGGCTGGAGTCTTCAGGCTTGCAGCTAGAGGCCAGAGACTTAAGGCGGGGCTTGGCAGGAGGCAGGAGGCTGGAGTCTTCAGGCTTGAGGCCAGAGGCTCGAGGCGAGGATTGGCAGGAGGCTGGAGTCTTCAGACTTCCGGCTAGAGACTCGAGGCGAGGCTTGGCAGGAGGCTGGAGACATGAGGCGAGGCTTGGGGCTGAAGGCACCTCGTGGGTAGGGCGCGGTTCCCATAGGCAGGGCGCGGTATTCCTCGGCAGTGCGCGGTGCTCCTTTGCAGGGCGTGGATCACCACCCAATGGAGACAAGGGACAGGGCGGGACAGAACCAACCGCAGATAACGGCAAGACGGCCTGGCTTTACCCAACGGAGGCAAGGGTTGGTAAGGGATAGAATCAAATGAAGATAACCGCAATACGGCATGGCTTACCCAACGGAGGCAAGGAACAGGAAGGGACAGAACCACCCGTGGGAAACGGCAATACGGCCTGACCTATCCGACGGATCTTAGGGACAGGAAGGGACAGAACCAACCGCAGGGTATGGGTAAGACGGCCCGACTTACCCGGCGGAGGCAACGGACAGGAAGGGAGCTAGGTACAGGGTGGCTCCAGGACAAGACAGCAAGGCAAGACAAGGCTTCAGGCAATGCAAGGCAAGACAGAACGTCAGGCGAGACGAGTTACCGGCAAGACCAGGAAAGGCTTCAGGCCAGGAAACAGAAGGCAGGGGAAGGGATACAAGGAGTAAGGACAAGAACAATCCAGCATCCACGCCCTGGTCTTTGGAGGTATTTATGCAGCCTGCCCTAACAAGCATCAGCTGTCTTAATTAGTGCTCAACAGGAACAGAGTCAGGGTAGATAGGAAAACCTGGAGCACAGGTCGATGTACCCGACCGTGAAGCGGAATACGGACTTCACAGACGGATCATGTCAGTGCCTCCCTCTACGGAAGCCTCCTGGCGACCAAGCAGGGAATCCAGACTATGGACGACCCGGGCGGGTGGGAGGGAATTTAAATAGAAGGGAGCCCCGGGTGGCAAGAGGAAAATAACAGTGTCTGTGTCGCTGGTTTCATGGGTGGCTGGATTGTTCTGTCACAAGGAGATGGCTAGGAACGGACCCAAGTGCAAGACACAGACACCGAAGGACGAGGGACAAGACTAGGATACAGGGTGAGGGCAATGTCATGGACACGAAAACCGGAAACCCGGAACAGGACTGGACAAGAGAGCTAGGAGCCCGGGCTTGGACTCCGAGCCAGAGACTGGACAAGGACTCAGTATCTGGGTCTCGCCTCTGGCTCGGACCCCAGAACAAGGCAAGGACGAGGCTTAGCTGGCAGGCAAGACGAGGCTGGAGATTTCGAGGCTTGAGGCTAGAGACTTGAGGCGAGGCTTGGCAGGTGGCAGGACACTGGAGTCTTCAGGCTTGAAGCTAGAGACTAGAGGCGACGCTTGGCAGGAGACAGGAGGCTGGTGTCTTCAGGCTTGAGGCTAGAGGCCAGAGGCTTGAGACGAGGCTTGGCAGAAGGCTGGTGTCTTCAGGTTTGAGGCGAGAGACTCGAGGCGAGGCATTGCAGGAGGCTGGAGACTTGAGGCGAGGCTTGGGCCTGAAGGCACCTTCTGGGCAGGGTGCGGATCCCCTAGGCAGCGCGCGATACTCCTGGGCAGGGTGCGGATCACCACCCGATGGAGACAAAGGACAGGAAGGGACAGAACCAACCGCAGTAACGGCAAGACGGCATGGCTTACCCGGCGGAGGCAGGATACAGGAAAGGAGCTAGGTACGGGCTGGCTCCAGTACAAGATAGCAAGACAAGGCAAGGTTTCAAGCAATGCAAGCCAAGACAGAACTTCGGTCAAGGCCAGAGTTAACGGCAAGACCAGGCAGGGCTTCAGGCCAGGAAACAGAAGGCAGGGGAAGGGATACAAAGAGTAAGGACAAGAACAATCCAGCAGTTACGCCCTGGTCCCTGGAGGTATTTATGCAGCCAGCCCAAACAAGCAGCAGCTGCCATCAAGTGCCTTAATTACTGCTCAACAGGAACAGGAACAGGGTGGTCAGGAAAACCTGCAGCAAGAGTCGATGGACCGGACCGTGAACCGGAATACGGACTTCACGGTCCAGACCATAAGACAATCAGCTCTTTCGTCTTACGAACACTTATTTTTTTTTTCCAAACATCCCTTGCTGATTTTGCTGAGCTTGCTTTGGCTTCATAAAAATGGAGAAAGTCCAGATGCTGAAGTGTTCCTATTCTTTGAAAGAAAGTCATTTCTAGCCTTAATCTTTAAGCCTTCAACTTGCTGAATTGCCATCCACAGGCCTCGAATATTGTTTTATACTATATCCCTGCAATTGAGCTACTTCAATTCAAGAAACATATAAACCTGGAATGAAATTTGGACTCGGCAATGACAATTTTGAATTTACGAAACTGTTGTTGAAGCCCATCTGATTCACTCTTGTCCAAAATGCACCATCCTCACCTGTTCGTCTCGAAAACTAACTCAGGTTTGCTTTTTTTTTCCACAGTGGATGTACCTTTCAGTGCAATAAGGTTATAAGGTTATGTTAATAAATGATACCTTTGTCACCATGTTGAAGGTACCTCTCACAAAGAAATATGTTTTGCAGTCTTCTGAGGACAAATATCTCATGGCCAGGATCTCATTGGAGAGAGACCGCAGGGCGGTGCCGGAAGCCGAAGACTTTTTCACGGCCTTCGCAATCTGAAGCGCCCAATATCAAGCCACTGCACTTCCACTCATGTTTTCCAGAATGGCGTATGTGTACTCAGCCTCTTCTGCTGCCAAGGTGAGTGCAAACTCAGACTGGAGGACAAACACCGCCATTGCCCAGGTAGTCTATAAATGGACGGCATGAAAATTTTATTTACTGTTTCAGGTAACCGTTTCTCAATTCCTTTCCACCTGAAGTACTCAGTTCATCGTACACGCCACAACCAATTATCACACAGATTATTTTCCTTTATCTGCCCATCACCTACACTCTCTTCCCATGGGGTCCCTTCTCCTCGTGTCCCATGTTCCCATTTGTACAGCCCAACTCCCTTACGCTGCACTCCTTCAGTTTCGGATTATACCCAAAATTCATTGCAAGTACGTTGAAATTCATAAGACCATAAGACAAAGGAGCAGAAGTAGGCCATTTGGCCCATCGAGTCTTTTCCGCCATTTTATCATGAGCTGATCCATTTTCTCCTATTTAGCCCCATTCCCCTGCCTTCTCACCATAACCTTTGATGCCCTGGCTACTCAAATACCTATCAATCTCTGCCTTAAATACACCCAATGACTTGGCCTCCACAGCTGCCCGTGGCAACAAATTCCACAGATTCACCACCTTCTGTCTAAAAAAATTTCTTCGCATTTCTGTTCTGAAAGGGCTCCCTTCAATCCTTAAGTCATGCCCTCTCGTACTGCACTCCCCCATCATGGGAAACAACTTTGCCACATCCACTCTGTCCATGCCTTTCAACATTCGAAATCTTTCTATAAGGTCTCCCCTCATTCTTCTAAACTCCAAGGAATACAGTCCAAGAGCGGACAAACGTTCCTCATATGTTAACCCTCTCATTCCCGAAATCATTCCAGTGAATCTTCTCTGTACCCTCTCCAACGTCAGCACATTCTTTCTTAAATAAGGAAACCAAAACTACCCACAGTACTACAAGTGAAGTCTCACCAGCGCCTTTTTGAGCCTCAACATCACATCCCTGCTCCTATACTCTATTCCTCTAGAAATGATTGCCAACATTGCATTCGCCTTCTTCACTACTGACTCAACCTGGAGGTTAACTTTAAGGGTATCCTTTACGAGGACTCCCAAGTCCCGTTGTGTCTCCGAACTTTGAATTATTTCCTCATTGAAATAATAGTCTGCCTGTTTATTTTTTCTGCCAAAGTGCATAACCATACACTTTCCAACATTGTACTTCATTTGCCACTTCTCTGCCCATTCTTCCAATCTATCCAAGTCTCTCTGCAGACTCTCGGTTTTCTCAGCACTACCGGCCCCTCCACCTATCTTCGTATCGTCAGCAAACTTAGCCACAAAGCCATCTATTCCATAATCTAAATCGTTGATGTACAATGTAAAAAGAAGCGGCCCCAACACTGATCCCTGCTGAACACCACTGGTAACCGGCAGTCAACCAGAATAGGATCCCTTTATTCCCACTCTCTGTTTCCTGCCAATCAGCCAACGCTCTATCGACGTATGTAACTTTCCCGTAATTCTATGGGCTCTTATCTTGTTAAGTAGCCTCATGCGTGGCACCTTGTCAAAGGCCTTCTGAAAATCCAAATATACAACATCCACTGCATCTCCCTTGTCTAGCCTACTGGTAATTTCCTCAAAAACATTGTAATAGGTTTGTCAGGCAGGATTTTCCTTTAAGAAATCCATGCTGAGTTCTGCCTATCTTGTCATATGCCTCCAGGTACTCTGTAACCTCATCCTTGACAATCGACTCCAACAACTTCCCAACCACCGATGTCAAGCTAACAGGTCTATAATTTCCTTTGTACTTCCTTGCCCCTTCTTAAATAGCGGAGTGACATTTGCAATCTTCCAATCTTCCGGAACCATTCCAGAATCTATCGACATTTGAAAGATCATCGCTAATGCCTCCGCAATCTCCACAGCTACTTCCTTCAGAACACGAGGATGCATTCCATCTGGTCCAGGAGATTTATCTACCTTTAGCCTATTCCTCTTCCTGAGTACTTTCTCCGTCGTAATTGTTACTGCGCACACTTCTGTTCCCTGCCACCCTTCAGTGTCCGGTATACTGCTGTCTTCCTCAGTGAAGACCGATGCAAAATACTTGTTTAGTTCCTCCGCCATCTCCTCATCTCCCATTACAATTTCTCCAGCATCATTTTCTATCGGTCCTATAACTACTCTCACCTGTCTTTTACTCTTTATATACTTGAAAAAGCTTTTAGTGTCCTCTTCGATATTATTTGCTATCTTCCTTTCATAGTTAATCTTTTCTCTCTTAATGACCAACTTGGCTTCCTTTTGTAAGGTTTTAAAAACTTCCCAATAATCTCTCTTCCCACTAATTTTTACTTCCTTGTATGCCCTCTCTTTTGCTTTAACTTTGGCTTTGACTTCTCTTGTCAACCACGGTTGCATCCTTTTTGCACTCGAAAATGTCTTCTTCTTTGGAATATACCTGTCTTGCACATTCCTCATTTTTCGCACAAACTGCAGCCACTGCTGCACTGCTATCTTTCCCGCCAGTGTCTCTTTGCAGTCAACTTTGACCAGTTCCTCTCACATGCCACTGTAATTTTCTTTACTCCAATGAAATACCGACACATCAGATTTCGGCTTCTCTTTTTCTAATTTCACAGTGAACTCAATCATGTTATGATCACTGCCTCCTAAAGGATCCTTCACCTCAATCTCTCCAATCACCTCCGGTTCATTACACAATACCCAATCCAGTACAGCCGATCCCCTAGTGAGCTCAACAACAAGCTGTTCTAAAAAGCCATCTCGCAGACATTCTACAAATTCTCTCTCTTGAGATCTAGTGCTGACCTGATTTTCCCAATCTACTCGCATGTTAAAATCCCCCACAATTATCATAACACTGCCCTTCTGACAAGCCTTTTCTATTTCCAGTTGTAATTTTAGTCCACCTCCCTGCAGCTGTTTGGAGGCCTATAAATAACTGTCATCAGGGTCCTTTTACTCCTGCTATTTTTAGCTCAACCCTTAAAGATTCTGCGCCTTCCGATCCTATATCACCTGTTTCCAATGATTTAATATCATTTCTTACCAATAAAGCCACGCCTCCCCCTCTGCCTACCTTCCTCTCCTTCCGATACATCCTTGGTCGTTCAGTTCCCAGATACATGCATCCTTTAGCCAGGTCTCAGTGATGGCCACAATATCATACCTGCCACATGTTACATTTAGCGTTGTGAAATATGCCAAAACAAACTGTAACATTCAAACGCAAACAACAGGAATTCTGCAGATGCTGGAAATTCAAGTAACACACATAAAAGTTGCTGGTGAACGCAGCAGGCCAGGCAGCATCTCCTGGAAGAGGTGCAGTCGACGTTTCAGGACGAGACCCTTCGTCAGGACATTCAAGTCTATTTTCAATTTCGTATTTTGAGCAGACACCTAGTGGTTAATTCTCCTGTTGTTACGCTGCAAATATTTGATTTTTTTTTAATGGAAAAAGGTTAAAAGAATAACTATTTCATTAAATGCTTTAACTCATACCTAAGTCTACGTATGCCTCTGCAAGAACATATTGCTTCATCTCAGGAACTGGAGCTTGAACCCAGGATGAAGGATCGTATCACAAGCAACACAATTATCTGCGTATGTATTTTATCATTAATATCATCCAGAAAAGTCCGAAATTGTCCACAAAACAAACAGTCAAATGGCATCCTTCTTTAGTTGATCTTTCCATGGAAAACAGTGTCTCTATCACACCTATTTTGTTGGAGACTCGTTTGTATATATGCCTTGCGTTCCAAGACAGTCTGGTGCGCCACTCCTCACACAGACAGTAGGTGGCCGTTGACTCACGAAGAGTTCATCTGCTCATTGAAAGTTTTTTTTTTCTTTTTAGTCCTGCTGGGTGCCTACACACGCTCCTCCCTGGCTAACCGAAGTGCACCAGGGGGTGTGCCGGTTAAGTCGCCGGCAACCCGACCCGAGATAGGTAGTACTGGGCTACATTGTACCAGTAGCAAGGCATTCAAAGGCCTGATTCGACGTAGTAGTAGTTGTATTTGGTCATGCTCAAAGTATCGAATATTACGTCACAGAAAAAGACCCTAATGCCCACGAAACATGTCTGGACCAGCGATATCGCCATACAAACTGAATGGCATTTCGTGCACAATATTCATATCCTTCGTTCCATTCAAAGACATAATTCTTTCTAATTGATTGACAAGTATATGCACTGTACCGTTCTTCGCCAACACATCGTGGCAGCATGTTGTAGCCACCTTGTAAGTTCTTTGCAAATCAGTAGTATACTAATATCTTTGCCTCTTTAATCTGCGTTAAACTTTCTTCCTCTCATCTTAATCCTATGCTTTTCAGTCTACATTTCCCTTTGAATATCTGCGCTGTCTGAGTCATCAACCAGAATAGGAGATGGTACTCCAATTATGGACTACTCAAAGTTTTATACAGCCACAACATTGCTTCCCAATATTTATACTCATTGCACGTGTGATATAGGAAAGCACACCGCTCACGTGTTGTTTGCAAATCCACTTCTATTGCACTTTATGTCCAAGAAATAAAGCGCAGAACACAACTATTACTATAATGAAATCTACTCTAGCATACCGGTAAGGGGGACATTATTACAATTCGGTTCGGAGTTTTATCCCGACGTATTATGCACGTAGTCTCGGTACGTCCTTCCCGTGAAATGCGTGAGTTTTCTCTGGATCCTCCGCTTTCCTCCCACAGTCCAAAGACAAACCAGGTTGTTTAATTTGACGTTGGAAATTGTTCCCTGAATAGGTTTAGGCTTAAATGGGGGTTGTTCGGGTTTACTAGAGGTGTGGCTCGAAGAGTCAGGAGTTGGTGGCTATTCCGAGCTGTATCTCTAAGCAACATAGAGGAACTACTAGTGTTAGAATGAAATGCGGGCTTGAATTGCTCTTAATGCCAGTGATTTGGTGGTATACTCCCTCACAGAAGAACGGAAGCGAATGTTCCGAAACATATTACTGCTTGCTGTCATAAAATACTGTGCATGTATTTTAAGGAAAGACAACACAACAACTTAATTTTTCCCCTTTTTTTCAGTTCAGTATTTAGACTTCAGTACCTGTCAACAATCAACAACAGAGCTACTTAAGGTGAAAAGAAGTCCAGAATAAACAGAATTCTCTGTGGATGCTTATGGAACAGAACCGCCCAAAAAACTATGTCTGTGACAGTTATAATGCCATATTAAATTAATTCCATATTGTTGCATGGTCTTTCCGCCTCTATTCCAGCTTTTTTTTTGTTTTTTTTTATTGTTTTTTGCATATTCCTGTGTACAACCTTCTTAACCCGTCCGATGGTACCTGCTTCCAGTGCCTCCTCTGCCAGTGCGTTGAAGGCAACTGCCACTTCCTGTATAAAACAAAACGTGTCTCACACAACTTCATTAAAATCCAGGCTTCCCCCCACCCACCCCCCCACAACCAACTCCACCACCACCACCTTGAGGTAATGCCCTTAAATTGATATTTCCACTCAAGGAAATTGATTCTGCCCATATATCTCATCTCTGCCCCCTGTGATTATTTCAGAATAATTTTATTGGTAGCATGCGGAACATCCAGTACGTACGAAATTTGATTGTAGTGTGGTGCTAAGCATAAGACACAGGCTAATACCATAATAGACAGCACAGTAGCAACCAAGATAGAAGTCAATCGTACAAGCATCCATAGGGAGCCAACAATTAGCTGTATTGTCACATGCTCAAACGCCCGTAGTCACACTTAAGAAATTTGAACATATGATCAGACTAAATAATCATCACCCGAACAAGGAGAGCAGCAGAGACAACTTAACGGATATTGTGCAAGTACAGTTAGGAATTTCCACCTGAATGGATTTGACTGGAAGCTGTGTAGCTATAGGAAGGAAGTTTTGGAGATGACGTATAGTCCTGGATGTGATTGACATGTAGCATCTCTCTGAACGCAATTTGGTGACTAGGTGGCTGCGAGGTTAGGTGGACTCAGTAGTAATTATTTTCAACACTTTTCCTTCGTTCTGGTGAGGGGCAGGTCTTTAATGACAGTGGCAGACAGCCACGGATGTTCTCCGACGAGCGCTCCACTCGCTGGAACCTGGACTTGGAAAGTGAAGAGGAGGCTGGAAAGCAAACGGTGATAGAGGTGGCCACAGCACTCTCACGGATGGTTGAGTCCCGGCACCATGACTTTTCAATCCATCTGGGGCGGTATTTAAATCGTTCAAACATCGGGATTTTCCTCGATTTCAGCCCACTACCCCGTCGCGTCGATACGCTCTGGACCTGCAACCGCTGCTAGGTTGCGACCCGAACCCGATCTTTCAAAATCAGGCCGGTGGTTAAATAGATCAAGCCTCGGTTTAGGTGGATGAGCCTCCAATCTGCCTCTTCTCCCTTCTGGTTTTGGTCTTCTACGCTCGCCCCATCTTGGCCACGTATCCACCTCAATCTTACCCCAACTTTGCCGCACTCTTCAGCCATCGAACCAGACACGCCTTCGCTCGCTTTTTCATTGATAGCGGTGATTGTTTTCTTATATACTTTTCACCGATAGAAGTGTTATGAAGAAAATGCTTCTAGTTGTATTCCTGTTTTTGTCATCCGCCAGCGGGTAGTCGTTGGATTTCAGCAATGCGATCTTAAACCTTGTTGTCTGAGATAACTAGCAGATCAACTGGAGTTTTAGAAGGTCTAAATATTCCACAGGGAATCTTCAATTAAAGATCTGTTAATAATCTTCTGACTGTCTACCCGAAGAACGCCGAGGTCCTCCTGACGCTAATTGTAATGCAGATTTGGAACTCTCAGTTGATTGAGAATATTGGAAGTATTCGGAAGTCAACCCACATTCGAAAATCAAGTGTGATGTGGTGGAACTCTGCGCACAGCGAAAATAAGGACGTCGCGATCAAGGGGCCAATAAGAATTTGGCCTGCTGTCGTAGGAGTGGATCCTCATGCTGTCTGAGTGACACCCTTTCACAGTTTCAATGGCTGCATCTGCCAGCGCGTGGACAGGAGGATATATCTTCCGAAACAATCAGGGTAGTAGTGAAGGATCTCTCTGAGGAGATCTCCTCAAATGGGACGTATACATTCGGAGGATCCGGCTCACGTGCTGTAAGTTGTAGTCGAAGGACATCTGCAAGATCTACGGACAGGAAAGCCAGCAGAAAAAGGACTGTCAAGAAAGCAAATACTGCAAAAGTGTCTGCCCAAAGCATGCTGGCAGATACGTACAGGCAATAGCAAGTGCAGCTAGCACTGATGTTGCTCGGACAAACGTGACGTGGCCCTCCCCGGTGCAGAGGCCACGTCCAACACCGAGTCAGAAAATGCTCCTGCAGAAAGGCCGACCACATCGAACTTCCACCAGCAGCCGAAAGGCCCCAGTTCCTTCCACAGGACGAAGACGACTCTACGGAGGAGGTAAGAGGAGAGAGATGGGAATAATGACAGCGAGTACTCAAGACGAAGAAGACTCAGAAGACACCGTCCAAGAGACAACTGGCTGCCGAAAATAAAAGGAACTGAAAAAAAAGGGCAGAGCATCAAACAAACACCAGCAAGAACGGAAAACCGGCGACAAGAGCAGAGGGAGTGCAATGAGGACTGGGAAGGGCAGGAAATGAAATACATACGAAGAAGGTGTTCTGTTGACCACCACCCCAACCGCAGCCTTAGGAGAGTGGGAGAAGCAGAGGTGCCATCAGCCCCCAGCTCCTGGAGACTGGGAGTAGCACAGCGCCCAATCAACATCAACTCCGCAAAAAAAAAGAGCAGAATAGAAGCAATCACCCCCTCCCCCCGCCCCCCTCCACACACACACACACACACACACACACCCCGACAGGAATCCGGAAGCAGAACAGTGACCGGTGCACCCAGGCTAGGATGAGCAGTGACAATCCTCCCATCAAGCCGACCGTTCGCATCGCCAAACCTTGGAGAGGATCATCTTCGGTACCTGAACCCACAAACGGGTAGCAGTTTACCAAGGCCATGGGCATGACGGCTCAAATAGATGAACTATTTTACAAGTCGAATCATGGAGATAAACATGGTTTGCTTGATCTTGCGCAGTGTGAAGAGAACAGTCCGATGTTTGCAGTTTCTTTGAATTCGACAACACCTTTGTTGTGACAGGGACACATTGGGATGAACAACACGTCACTTAATTCGTTCACAGAGAAGGAACTGTCTGCTGAGCATGCAGCGATGCGAAGGGAGAGCGGAAGTGCTATACAAAACTGTATAGAAGAGATGTGGAGCTGGTGTGTAATCAAATACATCACCCTCTCACAACCTGTCTCCCAATACACACACACACACTTTTCACGTCATGTCAAACCGACGCCTTCAGTTCCCAAGTACGTTCTGGGTGCATGGCTCAAATCAATCGAATGAACTTCACATTAACTTCTTTTCTAAGTTTCTAAGACTCTTAGGTAGCTACATGAAGCTTAGCAAAATAGAGGGCTTTGCGGTAAGGAAATTCTAGGCAGATTCCAGAGTAGGTCACGTAATCGGCTCAATATTGTGGGCCGAAGGGCCTGTACTGTGCAGTGAATTTCAATGTGTCTATGTTTCTATGACTGGACCCCTTAATACTGCCAGTCATATCCTAGGTGTTAACCACAAAGAGAATGCGGGTGTTGTTTATACAGGCGACAGAAAGAACAGATCATATAGTGGTTGGCATTTTAAATGTGGATGTACAACATGGGCAGCATATTTCTCTGAACAACAGAGCCAAAGTTCTGGAAAAACAGAATCTAGTTCTGATCATTTTATCGCATGATTTTTCGAGCCAATTTCAGGACCTGTTTGAAATCCATTTCCCATAACCCATTTCTTTTCCTGATAGACACAGAACGATATTGTTCCTGTTTACAAGAAGCAACAGTTGCTTTCGAAATTGGGAGATACTGTCCCGTTACAGGTGATGAGTTGTCTTGTCTCCCTTTCACTTCACCATTTACACCTCGGACTTCAAGTACTGCACAGAGTATTGTCATCTTCAGAAGTTTTTGGATAACTCTGCCATAGTTGGTTGATTTGGCAAGGGAGATGAGGCTGAGTACAGGGCTACGGTAGGAAACTTTGTCACATGGTTGAGCAGAATTATCTGCAGCTTAATGTGAAAACGACCAAGGAGCTGGTGGTAGACCTGAGGAGAGCTAAGGTACCGGTGACGCCTGTTTCCATCCAGGGTGTCAGTGTGGACCCGGTGGAGGATTACAAATACTTGGGGATACAAATTGACAATAAACTGGACTGGTCAAAGAACACTGAGTCTATCTACAAGAAGGGTCAGAGCCGTCTCTATTTCCCGAGGACACTGAGGTCCTTTAACATCTGCCGGACGATGCTGAGGATGTTCTACGATTCTGTGGTGGCCAGTGCTATCATGTTTGCTGTTGTGTGCTGGGGCAGCAGGCTGAGGGTAACATACACCAACAGAATCAACAAACTCATCCATAAGGCCAGTGATGTTGTGGGGATGGAATTGGACTCTCTCACGGTGGTGTCTGAAAAGAAGATGCTGTCTCAGTTCCATGCCATCTTGCTCAATGTTTCCCACCCACTACATAATGTACTGGGTGGGCACAGGAGTACATTCAGCCAGCGACTCATTCCACCGAGCTGCAGCACAGAGCGTCATAGGAAGTCATTCCTGCCTGTGGCCATCAAACTGTACAACTCCTCCCTTGGAGGGTCAGACATCCTGAGCCAATAGGCTGGTCCTGGATTTATTTCATAATTTACTGGCATAATTTACATATTACTTTTTAACTATTATGGTTATATTACTATATATTATTTATGGTGCAACTGTAACGAAAACCAATTTCCCCCGGGATCAATAAAGTATGACTATGACCATGACTATGACTATGACTCCTAGGATTAAGCCGGTGCCAATGTAATCCGCAGCCAGATAGGATCTCCTCCGGCGCGTTGGGCTTGCGGGATGGTTAAAATTATTCAGAGCGGTGTTGCTGTCCAGCAGGATGAAGTGAAATAGACACGACGCCAGTCCTTTCTGTCTGTACGTTTTCACAGACAGACTGGCCACTGTGATAGTGACTGTTTCACTTTTATACCCACAAGTAAGCTTTAAACTTTGTATCTCTTGCCCGCTGGTGCTTATGCAGTCGGGTCTCAAACGTATCCTCAAAGGAAGGAAGAAAACGAGGTTCACCAACATTTTTTGTGTGTGTTGCTTTTTTTCCAGAATCTACAGATTTCCTCGTGTTTGTGTAACCAAGAGAAACATTAATTATTCCGCGTTCTACACGAAGATTTGTATGACATGAAATATGAAATACGCGGGCAGTCATGCTACAGAATTAAATACTTTGTTGCCAGGGCAGAGCGAAAGCCCCTTTTGTCTGACGAAATACTTATTATATAAACAATAGCCTGCCTGGTCCTGTGCAGCTCGCTATGCAATATCAATGAGCTGTAATATCAATCCAATACTTATTTGAGTTCCAATAACAGTTTCTACTTTCTGATCTATTTCATCGCTCTTATGACGAAGCTGGAAATAAAGTCGTCAATTCTGAGGCCGGTGGCGCATGCGATCTTCTATTGCCTGCAGTTACCTCAACAATACTTGAGTTCAATAGCAGCTTTTCCCACAGAAAATAGACTTTTGTGTAGCAAAACATTTACTATTCCCTTACTTTATCCACCTATTTTCTTTAATATGACCTTTTAAAAATGTACGTTCTGGCCAAGTGGCCACGTGTCGCTCTGCTCACCGTTCTCAGCGGGCGAGTGTCGCCATTCCACACCTCAATGGGACCCCTTGTATATCTGGCGGTATGTGTTCCTCGACCGCTATTAAACTGCGTTTGGCCCTGCACAATAATGTCAGAAACCAAAAGCCATTTCCGGACACTGGTCAATGAAAATAGGATCCTTCACGAAATAGAGATCGATGAAATCCATAATGTTGATAATTTCAATGTCATTCGGTTGTCCATAGTCGCCATAAGAAATAATCACTCACAAACTGAGACTGCTCTCAAACCTAGTAATTGTTTTCCTTACTGCAGAGCCGAGCTCAGATTTTTTCACTGATCCTGTCTCCCTGGTTCCCTGCTCTTTATAGATGATATTCTTCAAATCCTATATTCATAAATTAGCCAATATAGCTACAGGTGCCGATGGTTTGTTTCCAACATACCAATCGGAATGTTAAGAACAAGTTTTTGTTGTTAGTATATCGATATGGTGTATAATTTTCTTCAGCATAAAGTGGAGTGTGTTGAAATGACGTGTACTTTCAGTGAGATTGCGCCAGGTATTTGTAATATACAAAATAAAATAGCAGAGGCTATATTCTCAACGTTATGTGTATTATATTCCAGTCTGCACCGCAGTGGACTCGGTGTGTGTGTTTTTTTTTTGTTCAGATAAGATTAAAATGCTGTAAAATGAAGGATACCTTCTTAAAACGTGAGTCATCAAATGACAAACCATATCCCGTGTTATAGCGAGTAGGATATGCATTTTAGTTTTCCTTCAAGATGATTAAGCAGGTATTTTCTCAAACAGCTGAAATCATTTTTAAAGCGCAGAGTTCGATATTTTCCTCTAATTTGTAAGTAAAAAACGTTTTGTTCTGCTTAATTGTCTCATGTAAAAATAAATATCAGATCACTCTTCAGATTGGAAGGTGGAGTATTTAACTGTTTAATGATTAATGATTTACCTGAGCTAGTCTTTGTAACATACTTTTATGTATCCCATTGTGGATGATTAGGAATGCGTAGGATATCATAAGTATCGTCTGCAGGTTCAGTGCTGTTTTGGAAGATCATACAAACATATTGTTGCAATTATGTTTTCATCAGTGCTAAACTAGAACAAACTCAATAAATATTTCAGAGGAAATTCGAAATTAATTATTAATAAATTGTCGATAAAGGCAAACCAATCCTAGAGACATTAACGCAGGACTTCACTGATTGCTGCAGAGTTTCGCAAACATAGCTTTTAAATTTGAATATTCATGAAGGAGCGGGGGATTAATTTTCCACGATCAACTTCGTAAATGTACTTTGGACTATTTGTCATCTGTCGAATGCATTTGCAAAAGGCAGTTCTAATCAGTAGATGGGGCTGAAAATCGGGGGGAAACTGTGAAACGCTTAATGTATAACACTATTATATAATGCAGAAATAAACTGAGTACAATTGGAAGTCAGTATACGAAGTCTCAAGTGATAATGGCAATACATCTATTTTCCAGTCGTGACAGTGGGAAGAAATAGATTAAACTGTTTCGCTAAGTCCTGAAACTGTAGAGGTCAGACATTTATCCTCTCTTTTAGTCTGAAAGTTGCAGTACGGTCTCCATTTCCCGTGCTTTTATTACTAGATACGCTGGAGTGAGAGATATTGTTGTCAATATGATATCAGCATCCCGTCCAGAAGGGCTTAGAATCTTAAAGGTTCCTCTTCTCCCAGCCAAAAGAAAATACTATAGTACTCTCATATTTTCGTCGTTATTTTCTGGCAAGAAGTTTAACAGACATCCGAATGTGCTGGTATTGTCGTCTTTTTGATTACCTGAGTCATTTGAGACACAAAATTATTTGAATTTTGCCTCATTTGTTCTCTAAATACACTTTCCTGTTTGCCTCCAAATCTTTTCGATTTTTCGTTTATCGATAATCTCAGTACTCCTTGCCTTTTCCCCACCTTTGTATTCTGACGTCTTCCCTTTCTTTGGCAAACTTGAAGAACGGGTTCGGCCCGAAACATCAACTGTTTATATATTCCCATAAATGCTACCATCATAACTCCTAAATTCTTCCAGCATTTGTGTGTGTTGATCTGGTTTCCAGCAACTGCAAAACCTCTTGTGTTTATGATTCTCTACACTTTTTGCCAGTGTAGGTGTCACCATCAGACACGAATTTTCTTCCATTGTAAGGGGGAGCGTTTCTTCTTCTCCTGCCTTTCTGCGTAACGAGAGCACCATTCTTGGGTTCAGTGTTGCAATTCCCTTATCGAAGATTTTCATAATTTTCCCGAACAGTAGTACTAGAAAAAAAGTTTACCGCTATTCTCGCCGTACCAGAGTTTTATGTTGAATTATTTGACTCTGCTAGGGGCATCCCGAAAGTGGCGCCGGCCTTCGCGCGTACACAACATGCTCACAACTTACGTATCCTTGCCCTAAACCATATGGCTTTGAAACATGGAAGGAAACCGGAGCACAAGCAGGAAACCCATGGGGCCACGGGTAGATCAATGTAAACTCCTGACAGACAGTGGACTGAATCGAACCTCGAACAGTGATCGTTCTTGTTGTAAAGCCGTGGCGCTAACTGGTGCGTTTTATCAGCTTTCACAACCTGTTCTACAATTTCCAAAGATTTGTGTATATCTACCCGAGGAAACTAAATATAAAGCTGTTTCTTTTTCATTGAATTATTGAATTTCAACTCAATCTATTTATACAGGTTAGCCTGTTCCTGGTGTCTAGTAATGCGATTGGCAGTGTCTGTGAAAGAATTTTGCATTCAACTACATATAATATATACTGTATACTGTATATACTGTAAGGGCTATTTTATTAAAATGAAAAGATGCCTCTGCTCCCACTTTGATACAATGGTTCTCTCGGGTGATGTTATGTCTTACTTTGGAAAAAACTAGAAGTCGAACTGTGGATCCTAGATTTGACTTCGGGAAAAGGTGGGGGTTTTTGCCCGTTATTATCATTTGATTTCAGTTAAAAAAGATGGTCCTTTTCTGATGCTTGGGTATATGGATTTGGTTTATTGATGTCATTTTTCATGGAAGCTTGTATGGTATATAGCTCCAGGTTTGTGCTCCAAATGGCTTCTTTTTCCTTTTTTTTTTTTTTTTTTGTTATTAGGGTGTGTTTTTTTTTGTTTTCAATAGTAGGGATTCTTTTTTCATTCTTTCTTTTTTGCATAAAAAATTAAGCTTTAACATTTTGTTTTTTTATTATTATTGATAAACTGTTCAGTTCGGTTGATAGTTTAACTCTTATTCTACATATGGATATGTTGTCTTGACTATTCTGATGTATTTTTCTCTGTTGTTGATTTTCAATAATAATTAATAAAAAAAAAGATTTAAAATGGGAAAAAATAGTATATACTGTATATACATATTTTAACGTGCCTGGATTTTTCCCTTCACAGTAAAACTAAGGGCTGAATGAATAAATTGGTACATTCATTTAGCCATGGATTTCTTTCTTTACTTATTTCCTTGTTTATATGCTACTTTGTGTTTGTTTGTTTAGCAATGTATTTATTTTGTCAATTATGTATGTTTGATATCTAAGTGCCACTGTAAAGTCAGCATTTGTTGTCTATAAGTTAAGTATTCAGAGAAGTTTGCTCCAAATAGCCTTCTTGAACCACCGCAGTCCTTCCGGCGAGCCTGCTTCAGCAGCGCTCCAGTGGAGGGAACTCCATGGTTTATAAAACAACGAAAAACAAGTGATATAGTTCCAAGCCAGGATGGTATGCAGCTTGGAGGCCAGTTACAAATGGGTGGTGGTCTTGTATGTCATTTTCCCTTGTGCTTCTTGGAAACAGAGCTCATAATTTTAGGGGTGCTCTCAAAGCATCTTGGTCAATAATTATTGGAACTTATCCCGTCAAGGTAGCAAGTGCTAAACCTGCCCCTACGCTTTACCACTCACCACCATTCGAGGTCCTTCCACGTAAAGCTGTTCACCTCTGATGAAGTTTTCGGCCTGAAACGTTAACTCAGTTTCTCAAACCTCAGATGCTGCCTGACCTACTGACTCGATACACCACTATTTGTCGTGCAGATTTCTGTCATCTGCATTGTGTAAAAGTTGCCAGATCCAAAACAGAATATTTCAGAAAGTTTCAGAAATTTACAGAAATTACAATATTCGGAGAATATTTGACCAAATTCGGATTAAGGCTATTTCGAAAGAAGGTTCATGGCGATGCCTGGAAATATCAGTTTCAAGAAATCAAGAGATGAATGTGCTGCTGAGACTCGGGCGGGCAGGTTGCCGTTCAGATGATCCTCAGAACATGGTTCCAAGGTTATTGTGATGAGAACAAATAGAATATGTCTGATCGAGCGCGCAACCTGGTCTCTATAAGAGGTCAACACAGATAAAAGTTGCAGGTGAACGCAGCAGGCCAGGCAGCATCTCTAGGAAGAGGTATCTATAAGAGGTCATCGTGGGCTTCGACAGCTGTTCGAACGATATATAAATAATCTCGTAGAAAATAGTTGGACCATATATTCCTGGTTGCGCACAACCGTCCTAATCGAAATTCTCAGCGATTCATGAGCAGCTTTCTCCATTGTCATCCGATTTCTAAATGGATATTGAACCATCAGCACTAAATCACTACTTTTTTTTTTTCAGTTAGACCTGACGAAGGGTCTCGGCCTGAAACGTCGACTGCACCTCTTCCTACAGATGCTGCCTGGCCTGCTGCGTTCACCAGCAACTTTGATGTGTGTTGCTTTTTTTTTATTTCTGTTTTGTTTTGCACTATTTATTTTAACTATTCAATAGACATATATTATTAATCTAATTCAGTTTTGCTTTTCTCTATATTTATTGGTCATGAATTTCATTATATTGCTGTCGCAATGTTAACAAATTTCTCGGCATATGTCAATGATATTAAACCTGATTCTTATACTGATTCTAACTCATTTATCCAGCCTTTCACACAAAAGCAAACCGGTATTCCCGAGTGTCATACACCAGATACTAAGTCCACCGTGAGGTTAATGGTGCAGCGCGAAATGCTCGGAGTCCATCGGATCAAGCTCGACATTCACTGTATGTATTTATTTCATTTCCTTCTACAGTGACAGCTCCAGTAGAGCAGCGGGCTAGAGTGAGATGACACTATACTTTCTACATATTTTTCTCTCCTCGATTCCCTCTGGAAGAAAAGCAACATATTGCGACTACTGGAAATTCTAACTGAAATCTGTAAATACTTGTATGAATTCTGCAGGGTTGCAGGCGCTGGAGCTATGCTTTCAGGTTCTTCAAATATAACCGTTCTGAAAAGGGAACACTCCAGAACATGAAACTGAAATTGATTTATTGTTGTCAAATGTACCGAGGTACAGTGAAAAGCTTGCCCTGTACACTGCTGATACAGAACAAATCATTTAAAATGAGGAACAAATATTTAATACGTTTTGAAGACCATTTAGAATAGGTGGAAAAGACCGCGGAGAAAGAACATATAATGGTGGTAAATCTGAAGCAAATTGGTAGTTAAATCTCATCAATGAATCAACAGGAGAAACACACAGTATTGCGGTATTATCGCCAGGGTTTTATCAGTGAACGTGATTGAACTTTGGGCTGAGCCCTCGTGTACGTTTGCTGAAGACAACTGCGAAAGGCAGTCACTCGAATGGGTACAGCCCGGGCTTAAAAAGAAGCACAGTGAAATTTCGATGACCATTTTTACTCAGGGCTGTTTAAATCCGATAGCAGAGAAAAGATGTTCTCTCCGAGGCTCTAATATCCTTGGATAAAACAACAAAAGGGAGACAAAACTGTGGACAATCCTGCCGGAGGTTGTCACAGATTTACCAATGTTCGTTCATCGAATTTTTGCCGAACTGATTCTGTAAAACATCCTGCAACATGAGAAAAACAACTGCTCGAACTGGCGTCCACATAATTAAAGCTAAAAAAAAAGAAGAAAGGAGGGGAGGAAAAGGTGTCATTGACAGGAGACTATTATCGAATCCCGCAGACATCAACGCCGGTTTCGAAAATAAGGCCCTGAGATCTTAAAACATACGAGCAGAGTTACGCCATTTGACCCACAGAGACTGCTCCGCCATTTTCACTCAATCACATTCTCCTGACTGATCCCCGTAACCTTCAACGCCCTTACCAATAAAGAAACTAGCAACCTCCGTTTTAAATATAACCAATAACTTGACCTCTAAAACAGAGTGTAGCGATGATTTCCTCAGATTCACTACCGTCTGACTAAAGAAATGACTGCACATCTCCGTCCGTAAGGGACGTCCTTCTATTCTGAGGTTCTGCCCTCTGGTCCAAGGCTCACACACTGTTGGAAATATCTTCTC
The DNA here is from genome assembly GCF_030028105.1 of Mobula birostris. Lineage (NCBI taxonomy): Eukaryota > Metazoa > Chordata > Chondrichthyes > Myliobatiformes > Myliobatidae > Mobula > Mobula birostris. Next base: position 145,758,138 of record NC_092377.1, read on the forward strand.
TACGTCCACTCTCTCTAGGACTTTCAATATTCTATAGGTCAAATAGAGACAAAGATTCAAAGACTGGAAGTGCATTTATTATGAAATGTATAATTTATAGAAACTTGAGATTTGTCATCTTACTGGCAGCCATGAAGCAAGAAATTCAAAAAAACTAATTAAGAATTATAAAAACCAGCGCCCAAGACACAAAGAAAAAAAACACAAATAAAGCAAACAATAGGAGCGAGGAACAGCATTCCAAAACAATTGAGCCGAGCCCAAAACCATGCCGCCCAGCGAGTCACTCTGGTGAAAGACATCGCCGCCCAGCCGGAAACTTTTTTTGACCTCTGCAAATCACCTCAGCGCTGAGAGTCATCCATCCTCATACCCTGGTTAGTTGAAATTCCTCTGTCTTGAATCCTCCTTTCCGAATCGCTCACTCTCACTCCATCTGTGTGGATTTTGCAGTGCACCAGAGCAGCTCATCCCTCCAATTCACTTCACTTTCTCGGGCCTCTTCGCCATTCGCTTTTGGTAGCACCACCTTAAACTGGAAGCAAGGGGCCCAATATTGCTCATACTACGTGCAGTACGACCAATACCTTAATAAGCCTCAATAATACATTGCTACTTTTATATTCTTGTCCACTTGAAATGAATGCAGACATTGCATTTGTGTTCCTTACCAACGAATCAAACTGCAAGTTACCTTTGGGACTCCCATGAGGACTCCACCCTTTATGTCCTCGTTGTCCACGGGAATGGTACCGGAGGATTGGAGGAAAGCGAATGTTGTCCTCCTGTTCAAAAAAGGTAGTAGGGATAGTCCGGGTAATGACAGACCAGCGAGCCTTACGTCTGTCGTGGGAAAGCTGTTGGGAAAGATTCTTAGATATAGGATCTATGGGCATTTAGAGATTCATGGTCTGATCAGGGACAGTGAGCATGGCTTTATGAAGGGCAGATTGTGTGTAAAAAGTTTGATAGATTTATTTGAGGAGGTGACCGGGCATATAGATTAGGACATTGCAGTGGATATGATCTTCATGGATTTTAGTAAGGCATTTCACAAGGTTCCACACGGTAGGCTTATTCAGAAAGTCAGAAGGCATGGGATCCAGGGAAGTTTGGCCAGGTGGATTCAGAATTGGCTTGCCTGCAGAAGGCAGAGAGTCGTGGTGGATGGAGTACATTCAGATTGGAGGGTTGTGACTAGTGGCGTCCCAGAAGGATCTGTTCTGGGACTTATAATTTTAGTGCTTTATTTTACAACCAGGATCTGGGGGTAAACGGGTGCGTTGGCAAGTTTGCAGACGACACAAGGGTTGGTGGTGTTGTAGATAGTTTAGAGGATTGTCGAAGATTGCAGAGAGACATTGGTAGGATGCAGAAGTGGGCTGAGAAGTGGCAGATGGAGTTCAACCCGGGGAAGTGTGAGGTTGTACAATTTGGAAGAACAAACTACAAGGCAGAGTAAATGGCAGGATACGCGGTAGTGTGGAGGAGAAGAGAGATCTGGGAGTACATGTCCACAGATCCCTGAAAGTTGCCTCACAGGTAGATAGGGTAGTTAAGAAAGCTTGTGTGGTGTTAGCTTTCATAAGCCGAGGGATAGAGTTTAAGAGTCACGATGTAAAAATGCAGCTCTATAAAACTCTGGTTAGGCCACACTAGGAGTACTGTGTCCAGTTCTGGTCGCCTCACTAGAGGAAAGATGTGGAGGCATTGGAAAGGGTACAGGGGAGATTTACCAGGATGCTGCCTGGTTTAGAGACTGTGGATTCTGAACAGAGATGAAGGGAGCTAGGGCTTTACTCTTTGGAGGGAACGATGATGAGAGGAGACATGATTCGTGGATGCTATCTGCAAATGTGCAAATGGTGCAAATCAGCGCAATCCATCGATGCAGACGTGACTGCATAGGGAAATAAAAATATGTTTCGTCTGAGGAGGCATTCCGGGGGAGCACCGATATTGTGGCTAATTGTAGCGAATGTGTTTATTTCCTGCATTACATTTTGTGGTACATTTGCCAGGAAGTCATATATCCAGTGGCACAGGTAGCAGTTAGATTGATCTGGAAGTTTAGAGATAATTAAAATCGATTCCTACTGTTGAAGGTGTGATGCTACCAATAAACAAGAGGCAAACATGCGTTCCTTTGCTGTCCAGGTGCTCCAGAGATAGGTGATAGGGCCAGTGAGATGGTACACGGCTTCAGAGATAGGGGAATTGCTGTAGGTGCATGTTCTCTTGGAGTTTGTGCTGCTGTTTATTGTAACTGGATTTTCAGAACACTCCAAAGTAGTGGATGCTGGATTGACAGGGCAATTGGCGTTATGGCATGTAATCTTATTTTTCTGAGGTACCTGATGATGCAATCTTCTTACAATTTGGGGGAGTCTCTGATTGAAGAACGGGAAAGGTAAAAGTCTGCTAATAATGTAGGATGTAAAGGCATGGCAGAGAGTACTCAGCAAGGCTTTGTCAAAGGCAGGTCGTACGTTGCGAGCCTGATTAATTTTTTTGAGGATGTGACTAAGCACATTGATGTAGAGCAGTAGCTGTAACGTATATGATTTTCAGCAAGGCTTTTGATAAGGTACCGCAAGCAAAGCGTATTGAAAAATTAAGGAGGCATGGCATCCAAGGGGACATTGCTTGTGGATCCAAAATTGGTTTGCCCACAGAAGGGAGACTGTGTTTGTAGACAGGTCATATTCTGCATGGATGTCGGTGACCAGTGGTGAGTCTCAGGGATCTGTTCTGGGACCCCTACTCTTCCTGATTATTATAAATGACCTACATGAGGAAGTGGAGAGATGGGTTAGTAAATTTGCTGATGGCACAAAAGTTAGGGTTTTGTGGATAGTGTTGAGGGCTGTCAGCTGTTACAGAAGGTTAAGTAGTCTTGCAGTGCATTGGTCTTCATCAATCGTGAGACTGAGCTTCGGAGCCGAAAGGTATATAGTACCCTGGTGAGAACCTACTTGGAGTACTGTGCTCAGTTCTGGTCGCCTCACTGCGGGAAGATGTGAAAACCATACAAAGGGTGCAGAGGAGATTTACCTGGATTGGGGAGCATGGCTTATGAGAATAGGTTAAGTGAACTCGGCCTTTTCTCCTTGGAACGACGGAGGATGAGAGTTGACCTGATAGAAGTGTATAAAAGGTGGAGAGGCATTGAATATGTGTGGATAGTCAGAGGCTTTTCCCAGAGCTAAAATGGTTTACAAGAGAGGGTGCAGTTTTAAGATGCTTGCAAGTAGGTGCAAAGGAGAGTTCTGGGGGAAGTTTTTTTTACGCAGAGGGGTGAGTGCGTTGAATGGGCTGCAGGCGACGGTGGTGGAGGCTATACGATCGGGTCTTTTAATAGACTCCCGGGTAGGTTCATGGAGCTTAGAAAAATAGTGGGCTATGTGTAGTCCTACGTAACTTCTAACAGTACGGATATGTTCGGCATAGCTTTGTGGGCCGAAGGGCCTGTATTGTGCTGTAGGCTTTCTATCTTCCTATACCATATGGGACTGTTGTTTTCCGCGGGATTACAAAAGAACATTGATCTGACGTCTATGACGCGGACCGCTGGGTCGATTACATTGAAGGAAGTCAAACCACGCGCTGACATTTCAATCCCCTTCACTTCACTTGTTAACCTCACTTGTTCGTTCAGTTTGTTCGCCAATGTAATTTCAAATATTCTCTATAAATTGTTTTTTTTTCTTTTATAATCGCATTATCCCTTCGTGGCCGTGTGCGTCAGTACATTCATACATACACACCTATAGGGATATCTTGTAGAATACAATCTGCTGTGGTGATTAGGCTCAAAGAAATGCACTGCAGCATTTCACCTGTGAATTCAGTTTTGATAAAAATTAACATAATGGCTTTAGCACATCGACAGAGACAGACGAACTATTTTTTTTTTCTGTATTGCTTTCAGCATAATGGTTTGTGCCTTATTCAAAGACATGTGGTTATATAGTGACCCGTTTATTCGTAGTTGATATTAAAAATCCCGTCGCTTATAAATAAAAATTAGTGGCACTTCAAATAATCAAGTTATTCGAGGGGATGGAATCACAAAAGATCAAACTGCTACTTAACACCATTTTGATCAATCACCATACCCCTCTTCGGTTTTGTTTCAGTGAACGCAATGACGATGGCGATTTTGTCACGGAAAGTGGGTGGTCTCTCTGAATGTGTTACCTGCTACCTGGTGGCTATTCCTACCAGGCACTTACGGGTTATTATTATTGATCTGATATTGGGGCAGATTCCAATTTTGGATCAGTTTCGATTTTTTGTTGAATTTCCCCCTAAGTAATATCCATGATGTTTTCCGTTATGCCGTTATTATAGGTTTAGTGACATTTATTTTCTGTCTGATTCACAGTAGTTTTAACGATGGACCGATTTGTGGCCATGACAGGCAGAAATTGAAACGAAAATATTGCACCGAACAGACAAAAATGAGGATTTTACGACCAATAGTTCTTTTTTTTTCCCTCGCCAGTTTGTATTTTGTTTGTAGGGAAAAATATTGGCTTACTAATGACCACTAATTTGTACAGGAAGAGGCGGTTTTCTGGATTCACCAGTCAGGGGAAGCTTTGAATTACTTCATTTTATCCTAACACCAGTGGTTCTAAATATTCTAATTCCACTGCTCAATGCATTGTTGGTAGACTTGTCCTAGCGGCCAGCAGAGCTCGCAGCAGATTGTGAAACCAAAATTCCGGGGACCGTTGAAAAACACCGCAATGGAAAACAGAAATACATCAATAATTTTTACTATTTGTAATCTCTAGTAATGTCACATAGAAACATAGAAAACCTACAGTACAAACAGGCCCTTCGGCCCACAAAGTTGTGCCGAACATGTCGCTACCTGACAAAATACTGGGGTTAGACATAGCCCTCTATTTTTCTAAGCTCCATGTTCCTATCCAAAAACCTTTTAAAAGGCCTTATCGTATCTGTCTCCACCACCGTTTCCGATAGCTCATCCCACACATTCACCACTCTCCGCGTAAAAAAACTTACACCTGGCATCTCCTCTGTACCTACTCCCAAGCACCTTCAACCTGTGCCCTCTAGCGGTAGTCATTTCAGCCCTGGGAAAAAGCCTCGGACTATCCAAACGATCAATGCCTGTCATCATCTTATACACCTCTATCAGGTCACCTTTCATCCTCCGTAGCTCCAAGCCGGCACCAGACGAAGAAATAAGAAGTGGATTAGTTTGCCTGTAGCTGCAGGAAATCACACATTTTCCACGTTATGAAGTAGAGGATGCACGTAACTATGCACCTTGGACTGCGTAATGAATTGATTAATGTGCTCAGATCTGCCCGACAAGCTGAACTGGGCTCACATGATAAATAAAAAACTAAAATGTTCAAATGACAACTACACGAAAAACTCAGTACAAGTTAGCAAAGAGGACACGCTGGCATTTCAGATAAGGTACATCCCATTAGAGTTTATAAAGGGTCATAAAGTAGATACAGTGCATTTAAATATAAAGTACATATTGCTCTTCGTGTCCAGTTCCATGTGTTGACTGTCTGTAGCGAAAGGGCAATGTTTATGATTGATTGTATAACGGTTGAAAGATGATTCGTGCGGTGAAGTTTCCATATGTAACATTCATCTCTATCAACCCACGTTCGTCAAGGGGTAACTGCCGTCTGCCCACGATACTGTGTCTACTTTTGCGTCGATACTGTGTAATGCACCCCGGTACAAACACACAACGTAAAATATCAGACAATACACAATGTACGAATAAATGATTACTCTTCATAACTATTTTAGGTGGCGTTATTAGTAGAAACAAATACCACAAAGGCGCCACTAGGTCAGTTTAACAGTCTTGCGCACGAAATATAACTCCTTGGGGCTCATCCCTTCCCGATCAACTCACAATCGACCTCCGAACCTCCGACAGCATCGAACCGTCGAATTCCGGTATCCACCGTCCGGGAACCGTCAGCCGCTCCCGCACTCGCCCTTTCTCTCCGCTTGCCTCGCCGAAAAGACCACGAAAGTCTGTCAGTCCCACTATACAAGATAGCATAATAAGTCGTCATTGGTTTGTTCCCTGTAATCTGTAACTTTAACCCAAACATCGCAGCTACAGAGAAACATTACCTCATCATTTAACATTACTTAATTTAATTCCATTTAATTTAACACTGCAGTGCAGCCATTGTGTTAGCCTTAACAGTTAACATTACAGCTAATATTACTGAGAACCCTGCACATACAAAGTGTGACTGGTATCTATAGTTATACCGAATTTCACGGGAAGTGGGAGTTATGTCACAGGACAGCAGCAGTAATGAAAAGTATGTGGACAGGTTATTAGTTTACTAATTTAGAGATTGTTACGTACCTCGTAACTGGGTTGCCAAACCAGCAGAAATGGATCACTCAGTTGGAGTCTGGATTACTAGAACTAAGAAAGTTTTATTAAAGAAACAAGCAACACAGTACTCTAATCAAAAGGATAATAAATGCCCCAACAGTTCAGCAGTGATATCACACATGCACACAGAATTAAGATAACAGGATTAATCAAGCTCTATCGTTGTCTAGGGGTAAATGAGCAGTTTCAAAGTGACGCAAAGTTCAGTTCAATTTAGTTCAGTTCAATTCGCAGTAATCGCTGCCGTGGCGATGGGCAGTGGGGGGAAGGAGAGAGAGAGCAAAACGAATGAATATTCAAGGCTTCCACACAGACCTTCGCAGTCAGCTTTCGGGCGAGTCCTTTGTGATGTCATCTGAGGTCACCGACCGTGACCTCTCTGTTTCCAGATACGATCGTTTCCCTGCGGTGAACCTGGCACCCAGGCAAGGGTGGACGCACACCAGGGTCCCGCCAATCGTGCCTTTCCACCCTGTGCGTCTATAGCCGGTACTTCCCACCGACTCGTGAGAGACGCACCGCTTCCAGGGTCTTGTTACCTCGGGTGTTGTGTGTGTCGCCTTAGCGAACCTGTCCCTTTTTATCCCCCTGCTGGGGTATCGCCTGTCCATCACTTCAAAAAGTTCAGGGTTCAAAGGGGGAGCCGATCATAACAGCTGTCCTTCCCCTTCTTTAACATCTCCAAATGCTGCTCCATTGTTTTCCTTATCTCTCTCTCTCTCCTGAAGACAGGTGGCAGACCAACTGCTGATTACACTGGTGCCAGCCCAGGCCAGCTACATCTTAATCTATGTGTATTCTTGTCACAAGATACAGTGCCAGTCAGCAATTCCGGCCCTTGGAGCCGTGACACCCCAGAAACAACCTATTCAACCACTCCTTTATCACAGCAAAATTTAGAATGGTCCATCAACAAACCAACCAGTACGTCTTTGAATTGCTGGAGGAAAGTGTATCACCCGGAGCAAATCGATGAGCTCCACGGGGAAGACGTACAGACTCCAGAAAGATTACGTCGGAAATCCAATCTGAGTTCCAATGATCGTGCTGTAATAGTGTTCCACTAACCACTACGGTACCGTGGCACCTCAATTCCTGATTGGATTCCTACGTTTTTCCTGTAGTTATTATTTTACATTTTCTTTGTCATGCTAGCTCAATCTTCACAGTATCGCTCTGTAGTCTAGCTTGTATGAGTAAGGTATAGAATGACATGGGACCCATGCACACAAATGGAATTAGGATAGAGAGCGATGCTGCCGGGGTAATTATTTTTGATCAGAAATGGCCTCGTTCAGTCTTGCACACGTCTAACCGCATGTAATTAAAAACGTTCTACACAGAAAAAAATGCGATATGATGCTGAATACTCATCAAGTTTTTCTTTATCATTTTAGAAACATAGAAACATAGAAAATAGGTGCAGGAGTAGGCCATTCGGCCCTTCGAGCCTGCACCGCCATTTATTATGATCATGGCTGATCATCCAACTCAGAAAACCGCCCCAGCCTTCCCTCCATACCCCCTGACCCCATTTTGTCAGAATACCGTGAAGACTCATTCAACTCAACTTCAAATAATGCCATGATGTTTATTCTTGATGTCCATATGAACGAGCAGAAGTGAAATTTGCCCAAAAGTCACAAACGTTTGCGGCATGACGCGTATTCAGTTTTATGGCACCTATGTCACTGCTTCGCTGGACGTTCCAAATGATCCATCATGGTGGTGTAACTTTTGTGAGCCATGCTGCTATTTTTAATATGATTATACTTCGTCAAACGCTTTCCACGCTGCTCCAAAGAAACCTCTCCAATACCGTTATTTTTCAGGAGCCCAGTTGAGATTTCGAGAAGGCGACAAAATGAAGATGGGCCGGCGTTTCTGGTGGATGTGTATTTCAGTAAGTTGTTTCACAGGTTTCAGTATAGGAGTTTCAACCAGAAAGACAAGAGAGGTTGGATTCAGGGACAATTGGCTGCGTGGATTTCAAATTGGCTTCTCCACGGAAAGCAGAGTATAGAGGGACTATGGATTAGTAGCTGGATCGTTTTTTGACTGGTGGCCCGAGTCTAATCGTATTCTGTGCACTACCGCTCCTCTGCACTTTATACCGGCTATCTCTTTTTCTATTCTCTTCTACGACCTGAAACGTGGACATTGGCATTTTGCAGATGCCTGCTGTCCCACTGCTTCTCCGGAATAGTTTCTGCTTACTCGGAAAAGATGCTGAGGCTCTGGAAAAGTTACCTATAATTGGCAAAAGGATTATGAGAGGATCATGAGACAGGAGGCCCAGGGAGAATGAAAAGGGGGAAGAGAGGGGAGAGCCCAGAAGATGGGCAAAGGGTATACTGAGAGTGACTGAGGGAGAAAAAGGAGAGAGAGAAAAAAAATGTATATATACAAATAAATAACCGTTAGGGTTCGAGGGGGAAGTGGGGCATTAGCGGAAGTTTGAGAAGTCAATGTTCATGCCATCACGTTGGAGGCTACACAGACGGAATATAAGTTGTTGTTCCTCCAACCTGAGTGTGGCTTCATCTTTACAATAGAGGAGGCCGTGGATAGACATATCAGAATGGGAATAGGACGTGGAATTAACATGTGTGGCCACTGGGAGATCCTGTTTTCCCTGGCGGACAGATCGGAGCTGTTCAGCGAAACGATCTCCCAGTCTGCGTCGGGTCTCACCAATGTAGAGAAGGCCACATCGGGAGCACCGGAGGCAGTATATCACCCCAGCACACTCATAGGCTAAGTATCGCCTCAACTGGAAGGACTGTCTGGGGCCCTGAATGGTGGTGAGGGAGTAAGTGTAAGGGCATGTGTAGCACTTGTTCTGCTTACAAGGATAAGTGCCAGGAGGGAGATCGGCGGGGAAGGCATCCTGTGGGCTTTTCCCTGACTCCCACTTTTCTTTCTCCCTAGGCCGCCTGTCACATGATCCTCTCATATCTCTTTTGCCAATCAACTGTCCAGCTCTTGGCTCCATCCCTCCCCCTTCTGTCTTCTCCTATCATTTTGGATCTCCCACTCCCGCTCCCACTTTTAATTCTCTTACTAGCACTTCTTTCAGTTAGTCCTGACGAAGGGTCTGGGCCCAAAACGTCGACTGTACCTCTTCGTAGAGATGCTGCCTGGCCTGCTGCGTTCACCAGCAACTTTTATGTGTGTCCGTTGAAATTCCAGCATCTGCAGATTTCCTCGTGTTTGAGTTCATAATCATGCTGCTTTCTTGCAACTATTAACAGGAAGAAGGTGCAGCTTCCTAAGAAAGCATACCACAAGTTTTGGGAGAGGTCATTATCGTTCAAATATCAGGCTACTTAACCGGAGGCGCTAACGTCAAACACCTTCACTTGCACACAATTGTTCTGACAAGTATAAAATTATATTCAAGCATTGTTGATTTCATGTTCTTTGTATATATTGATTAGATATCATTATCTATTTCTTTCTCAGCTCAAACTTGTAGAAACTGAAGTACCCGTACAGCCAAGCATACTTGTTTGTCAGTTGCTGCAAACGTTCGGACTATTCTCATGGTACAGTACTGTGTTTTCTGAAAATTTACAGAGATATTGCAAGACAACCCTAATTGTTCTATGTGACTGCGTTGTGTCTTTGCGAAGATACCAGTTGTAGATGCTACTATCGGCACATTGTACAACCAGTTAATGTTCCAAACTCTTAAATTTTCCAGTTTTATTTCAGCATACAGTATTTCTGGTGTTTTACTTATTGATTGCTGTAAGCTTTGTGTGTTCGGAATGGCTATATCTATCAAAAAACTTGTTTTTGCGTGTTTGTCGTGTATTAATACATCCAGAGTGTTGTTATGGATTGTCATATCTGTAATAGATGGTCTTCTGACCCAAAAGCTGGATCATTCTGGTGTTTATAGTAAGGTATAATTTATTTTATGAGTTTGTATTTTAAAGCAAGATTTTGATAAATGATATTTGCCAACTGATGTGCCTGTGTAGGTAATCACATGTGTTAAACTGATACAGAATGATGATGGTAATGATGATGCTGATGATAATGATGATGATGATGATGATGAGGATGATGATGATGATTTCATTTCTGCTTTTGTTATTATTTTGAGTTTTCACACTTTGTTGCCTTTTACGCATTGGTTGTCCGCCTTGTTTGGTGTGGTCACAAATTGATTCTATTATGGCTATTGGATTTACTGTATATACCCACAAGAAAATGAATGAGGTTTGCATTTGGTGAAGTGTATGTTGTTTGACAATAATTTTACATTTCACTTTTCAACTTTGAGAGGAAAGGCATGGGAATTCACGGTGAACTGCTTCTTTTTCACACTGCATGCTGCTTGATCCGCTCATTGTCACTCTTATTTTATGCTGCAATGAGCGAATAAAACGAACCAAGTGCAGGATACAGGCACGGAGATTGAGTTAGGATGCTTACGCGGGCGTGAACGTTGAACAGCAAACAGGAGGGATCTTGACACGGAGCTTTGACACAGAGAGACGGAGTTTCATAGGTAAACCTCGAAAATGGAGCAAAACTTAGAACACGTGTTCCTAAGCCGCCGGAAAACGTTAATTACACATCGGCAAAACCACCGATTTCGCGACTGCCGTTTGTAACGCCGGGGTTCTTATATTGCACGTCTTCATGAAAACCAGATGTGTCGTCATCAAAGAGAATTAGGAGCAGTTGGGAAATTAACGGTCGGAATCGTGGCACAAACAAATGAAATTAGGAGAAAATAGGTAATTAACGATCGGGACTGTGATATTTTATTATCTTAATGACTTCTTTCAGCGCTTTTTCGGACTCATGGTGCGTAATGACTCAGAAACGATGATTTACTTCCAATGTTAACGTTTTTTCCATCGTAAAAGTTGTCTCCTTCGTGTTTGTGTTCATCAGAGGCTGGTTGTAAATCCAGTGGTAAGATCATGCACGACCAAAGCAAATAAGGTCAGGTAGTGTTTGCAGTTCAGTTTGCAGATATTCGGCCCGCTGAACGCTGGCATGCTCGTGGTTTCAAGACCATTTCGTAGGAAGTGGCTTTCAAAACACAATATGCATTTCCTATTACAGCTGAAGAGATAGCTAACTAAGAAGCATTACTTATAAATATGTTTAACATTAACTTATTTGAAACAGGAATCCATGATACATAAATAATAAGCGAATAAATAATTAATAAATAAATAAACAAACAAATAAACAAATAGATAGACAGATTTTAAAATAAATATTTAAAGAGACAGATAGGTGGACAGAGATAGACGGCTAGACAGGTAGATTGATAGATATGTGGATAGCCGTACAGAGAGATATACAGGTTAAGGCAGACAGATGGAAAGATGTGCAGTTAGACAGATAGACGTGTTAGATACATAGGTAGATGAATAACTAAATAAATAAATTGATCAATCGAATAATATGGGAATTCACGTAAAGAGAAGTCAATGCTCTATCTAAATATGCAGATGAGGTGCACTAATCTGATGACATCCAAAAATACATCAGTTGGACTCAACTTGAATAATCTGTTCACCATCTCTCGTTGAAATCAAGTCATGAGCAGCAGAGTTGAAAACTTGTGCATATCTGTCAGTCTGATCACTTTCTTTAAATTAATTTTACACCACACCAGCTCCAGCAGTTTTTTTTTCTAGTTTTAGTGTTCGTTTCCAGTTTAAACGATGAGGTTTTTTATAGATTTGATTGACCACAATTTAAATTCCATTCTTCAAATTCTGATCATAATACCATTTTTCTCATAACTTTCTGCGTTAATAAATCCTTATTAATATTGCTTATCAATTTTTGTACGTTAATTATTTTTCCAGGTTCCATAAAAATATGAGTGCACCTCTTTCAAATCAGTAATGGTTCTGATCTACTTTCGCGTGTCGTCATTCAATTTATTGAATGCGATATTTAACTGGGATTTTCAGTTTTAAAATCAATATTGTTTTAAGTAATGCTTGAGCTCACGGACCCATATCAATATTCATTCATTAGCTTAGCCTAATCAAGTCAGGTCCGGTGATTTATGCACTTTGACGACTATCGAATGTTATTCAGTCTCTTAGCAGTACCATTAATGACCCAAATGCCCCATTTCCCTGATTATGCGAGTCACCTCCATGCGAAAGAAAGTTGAGAGTGGCCTACAAATTTGAACTCTGATCTGTCTGTAGAAACAACCTGAACCTGAAAGCAACGCTATTGTCCGAAAAGGCGGGGTGATTTTGTTGACATACTTGCAACTAACAGTTTGAACAGCCGCTCTCCACCGCTCATTCCTGGCGAAAGGTTAAGAGATGAGATTTGCATTTAGTCTGACGCTGAGGTTATTTCAAATCGTAAAATCATTAAAACTACCTGAAAGTTAATGAAAAGTGTGGTTATCATACAGAATTATCATATAGAAAAGTGTGGTTATCATATACTCTCTATGTCATATAGAGAGTACCATAAATAACACCCATACCATTATAAATTTCACGTAGATTACCAATAGTAATATAACAGATTTCATTCTCTTCACTAAGTCGGTGACTTTAGGGGTGTCCACAGAATTTTGGTTTCATAAACTGCTGCGGGCTCCGCAGGCCGCTAAAATATACCTTGCAATCAATGCATTGAGCAATCGAATCAGAATAAATGGAACTTTTCATGACTGTATAAAATAAAGTAAATCAATTACTCCCCAGACAGGTGAATCCTGATGACATCTTACTCCTCTCGAAAATAGGGGTAATTAATAAGCCAGTTTTTCATGCACACAATATATGAATGTAAATTATTTGTATTGTGACGAAATCCTAATGTTTATCATTCTGGACTGTGCCTTAAAAAAAGGCGGGGGGGAGTGTGCCGCTAATTCAAAGAGAGAGGGGCACCGAACAGCTCGTAAGTTGCCATGGTAATAGAAGGGCGAAGATATATAATGGCAGCTGGTGTTCAGCATGTTTGGATATATACAAGGCCAGCTGGCTTTTGTGGTAGACACACAGAAACTCAGAAGAAACGGACACTGGATGAGCTTTGAATGCCCACAGACTGGTAGGTTTTGTGGATCGATCGGGAGAATCAACCAGTGGCTCTCGCATTGTGGAAAAGGGGTGACCGGTGGAAAGCTATCAGTGTGTTGCCTGGGTTGATAGTTTTACCACGTGAAGATGGTACCTTGAGTGTGGTCATATCCAATGACCTTAAAGTATTTCGGAGGACAACGGGAAGGATCGACGTCGTAGGCTTACTTTGATAACAAATCACCTATCTCTATTTCCACTCCATTCTACTCAACTCAATATCACGAACTGAACTGACTTTATTTTTTACCTACCATCGTAAGACTCTATCAATTACCACCTGAATTTGAAGAAGTTTGGGTTTTATATTTACACACCTATATAGGCATGGGCTCTGCTAACCTGTTTGTTTTCGTTTCAATGACAATAGAATATATTAAAAAAAAAACAAGAAGATAATGCTGAATATTTATAAGAAACCAGTCAGGCTGCACTTGATTTTTGGTCCCCATATCTCAGGAAGGATGTGTTGTCATCGTGAGTCCAGAGAAGACTCAGGAGGATGACTCTGGGAATGAAGTGTTAACTTATGAAGAGCTTTTGGCAGCTTTGGGCCTTTACTCCCTGCAATTTGGAAGAATGCGGGAGATCTCACTGAAACCAAACGAATGTTGTTTAACACCCTTTAAGAAAAGCTGGATGTGGACTGGAATTTATCCGTGCTGGGGGTATCCAGGTTTAGTGGGCAAAGACTCAGATTTGAGGCCTAACCTTTTAAAACCGGATTTTTTCCTTTAGCCAGATAGTAATGATTCTGTGGAATGCTGCACCGCAGACAGCTGTGGAGGCCCAGACTGTGGGTATATTTAAAGCGAAAATTGATAGTTCCGTGAATGGCCACAGCATCAAAGGTTATAGCAATAAGGAGCATGGGCTTGAATGGGATTCGTAATCAGTCATGAAGGAACAACGGAGCAGACTCGCGGGGTTGAATAGCGCAATTCTGCTCATTGAATCTGTCAGAAGATCACATAATTGCCAGTAAATCTTCCATTCATTCAGCGGTCAGAAATCTAGTCAAAGATTTTCTGGACATCACACTTCTTCCGTATCGTAATTACCATTCTGTTATCTGCAAAAGAAAAGTAAAGCAGCGTAGGCATTCGGCAAACTGAGAGGTAAGAAGGAAAACAACACCCACAAAATGCTGGAAGAACTCAGCAGAGCAGGCAAGATCTATGAAAAAATGTACAGTCAACAATTCTGGCATGGACCCTTCGGCTGGTCCTGCCGAATGGTGTCGGCCGGAAACCTCGACTGCACATTTTATTTCCCAATAGATGCTAACTGGCCTGCTGAGTTCCGCCAGCCTTTGTGTGTGAGTTGCTTGAATTTCCAGTATCTGCATATTTTCTTTTGTTTGTGGTAAAAAGAAAATATTTATCTGATGGAATGCAAGATGACATTTGTCCCGTTGAGGTTGACATACACTCTGCTCGATGTTGTTTTACAACTTCATCGCTTTGTGAATTCCTTAGAACACTGTGACTCATAAATACCTGAAAGAGTGCAAGATTCATTCTCAGCAGCAATGCCAGAATGGCTCACGATAAACCGAGTCTTCAAGGGTAGCTTGCAGTCTTCCACTTCAATCTCCGTCACCCTGCTCTTCGGATGACATCACAGTGGAAGAACCAGAAATACGCTATGAATTTGAAAGACCATCTGCTCCTTGCAGAGTGAGGAATCGAGCATCCGAAGAATTCTCTCAAATTGATCCCTTTTTACGTATATAATTTTCGTAGACACGAGGAAATCTGCAGATGCTGGAAATTCAAGCAACACACGCAAAAATGCTGGTGAACGCAGCAGGCCAGGCAGCATCGAAAGACAGAGCTACAGACGACGTTTCGGGCCGGGACCCTTCGTCCTGACGTCTGCTGCGTTCACCAACACTTTGTGTGTGTGTTACGTGTATAACTGTTCTATTTTAACTTGAGAATAGGGATCTTTTTCTTTCAGTAGAATAGGGTCATGTTTAAATATAACTTATATTAAGGAAGCAAACATTGTTGTTTAGACGACGTTGACAGCTGCATTCCGAGGTCTGTATTCACGGCTCACAACTGCCCTGCAGTGGTTAGCTGTGGAACAGCAGCTAGATTACCGCTAGCACAGTGCAGCTACAGGTCTTGGAGAAATATTTCTGTCAGTTTCCAAAACGTGCAAATTTGCATAATGAATTTAAAAGAAAAAAACTGTAAAAGTATCAAAAGTGAGATGTTACTGTGAGTGAGCCTATTTACATCTATCTCTCATGATTCAGTTTGTCTTGCTGGATTTCCTTATGAGTCACAGAGACTTGTAAATTAATTCCTCCTCTTCTAGTTGAGGGTGAATCAGATTTTTTTTTCACAAACTAAAGAAGTGCTGAATTGCAGAGCTGAAACTGTTTGGACAGCTTGATAGGATAAAAACTCATAATGGATCTGCACAATTACCTGGAGCCACAATGTTAATATATTTCACATCTTGTTGTTGGTTGACATCTACTTATATGTATTCCGTCTCCTGGTTTTTGAGCCTGTTGTGGACAAATGGGGTGGGGTAGTTGCCACTATTCTTGCCAAAATTAAGAGTTTTTTTTTTTTTTTCCATTTGCTTCCCGTACACTTACCCGTATAAGCTGCCTTTTCCCTGGATCATGCTCGGACCATTTTCTTGAATCTCCTCTGCACGCTTTCCAAGGTCTCCCAATAAGAACGTAGCAGTAAAATACCAGATCTACAGGGCTATAAATGAATAATGACAAGAAATTCTACAGATATTAGAAATCCCGAGCAACTCACACACAATTCTGGAAGAACTCAACAGCTCACGCATCATTTTTCATTATAAATAAATCCTTCCTTAGCAATCAAGGACAATACGCCAGAATAAGAAGGTGTGGGTAAGGGAAGGAAGACCACCTAGAAGATGATGTTTGAATACAGGAGATGGGAAAGTTAAAGGGCTAGAGCAGAATCAATCTGAAAAGGGGAAGAAAGAATGACGCGAAAGGGAAGTGTACACGGCCTGGTATGGTGGTAGAGTCAAATGCATAAGAGGCATATAGGAGACATTTGGAGAACTGTGTGGATATAAGGACGATTGAGCATTTGAACATTGTGTAGGGAAGAGGAATTACGGTTTGGGTGTTTTTATTTGCCTTTTGGCTGTTTCGGCACAACAGTGACCTTTTCTTGTGCTGCACGATTCCATGTTTTATATTACACTGGAGTTAGAGCAGTTGCTTTTACTGATGACGAAAAAGTGATTTCCGAGAAATGTTTTTATTGTTGTCGAAGCACAGTCATGATTATCAGCTTAAACAATAAGGTGATAGGGAAAGCCAGTGACAGACATGAATCGATTTTTTTTATGTCTTATATTTAAATTCATAGGATCATTCATCGAAGTTTAAGATGTAATCCCTTCATCTCCATATCTTTATACTTTACAAGCAGTGATACCCAAATCATTAAGTTCATTGATCAAAGGAAAGGTCATATGATTAGAGTGATGATTCCGGGGCGCCTCAAGGCAACTTGTGTGGCAGCAGAACTCTCATTAGATACGATGGAATATCCTCCTTTCAGCCTGATACACCTAAAAAGCACAACTGCTTCCAAGCTCAGTACAGTCAACAAAGACGTGTTAATGCGTTTAAACGAAATATCGCTACTTAAACCTGATGCAAACAATGCTGATCTCGGACAGATTCCACATGGGAAACGTGGATGCTGGTCAGGGATGCAAGTGCGTTTATGGAAACAGGGTTTTAAACTGCCAATACCGACAATCTGGCTGACAAACATGTAGCATCGTGAATAAAATCGATAATCTCAGAGCTAGGGGAATAAATCAGAGGGACATTAGGAGCGCGTGTGTTCTTTATTTCAGGGAATCGCAGTTAAACTTCTGTGGCAGATGCAGAGTTTTTAATCGACGGTTGACGATACACCGTCAGGACAGACCTATAGAGTCTCTCTAAAGCAGTATGCCTCATGATCAACCCCCCTCGGTGCATAAATATATTGAGACTTTCCCAATTCTGTTCACCAGACCTGGAGTAGCAGTTAAGTGCCGTCCATTTTACCTAACAGGGGAGATTTCCGGGATCATTTTGGTAGGGGTGTACGTTCCACCTCTGGCCAATATCAATCAGACTTCAGATGACCTGAGCAATGAATTCAACATGCATGAAACAGGGCGCCTAAACGCCTTCACCATCGTTTTCGGGGTTTTTAATCAAGCCAGCCTGATAGAATCAACAGATCTCTTGCAATGCCAGAGGAAACAACACACTGGACCATTCCTACACCACCATGAAAAACGTCTACCATGCTATTCCTGTAACAATGGGGGTGTTGGGAACGGACCCAAATGCAAGACACAGATACTGGAGTACAAGGAGCAGGACTTGACTAGAGTAAGGACGTGACAGGATACAGACAAGTGCCAAGGACAAGAACGCGGGCTAGGGCTTAGTCCCCGAGTCAGAGGCTGAACAAGCACCCAGAACCTGGGTCTTGCCTCGGGCTCGGGCACCAGAACCAGGCACGGACAGAACATGACTGCAGGACTGGAGGCTGGGGTCTTGAAGCTTTAGGTTTGGAGACAGGCTTGGGGTCTTGAGGCTTGAGTTTTGGAGACAGGTTTGGGTTCTTGAGGCTTGAGGCTTGGAGACAGCTTTGAGGTCTTGAGGCTTGAGGCTTGGAGACAGGCTTGGGGTCTTGAGGCTTGAGGCTGTGGTCGTGGAATTGAGGCCTGCAGGCTGGGGTCTTGGTCTTGAAATGCGGAGGCTTGGGTATGGACTCCGAGGCAGAGACTGGGCAAGGACCCAGAACCTGGGACGTGACTAGGGTTCGGACTCTAGAACTAGGCGACGACAAGACGAGGCTACAGGACTGGACATGGCTTGAGTGAGGAACTCCTGGGTAGGGCGAGACACAATGACAGTTAAAGGTACATGGAGAGGACTAGGATAGGACAGGACAAGGCACGGACTGGACAAGGGCCTTCAGGAGCACGGAGTCTTGGACTAGAAGAGACAGGAGCACGGAACCAGAGCCAGGACCCCTCCTTGGGAACAGGACGTAGGGCCGGGACTCATACACAGAACGCTGAACATAAAGAGACAGATGCCAATACATTGTGGCGGCGAACAGCCGGAACCAACTAGAGGAGGCGAGGACACAGAGACAGTTCTCAACTCTAGGTAGCGGCAAACGGCCGGACCTACCTAGCGAAGGCGTGGACACAGACAGACAATTCCACACAACGAAAGACAGTTCCTTATCTTGACCTAACCAGGCTCCGGTTTTGCTCCGGCGGTAAAATTTCAGCGATATAGGCAGGGTATCCAGGGAAGGTGAGCAGGCAGAGAGTCAGGTGAGATATAGCGGCAGAGAGCCAGGCAAGTGGGGTGGAAACAAGGAGGGGAACAGAACAGTCCAGCAGGGAATCCCTGGTTTACAGAGGTATTGATGTCTCAGACCCAAAACGAGAAACATGTGCCCACAACAGAAACTGGGGAAAAACAGAAAGCCCGTAACAAGGAACCATGGACCGGACCGTGAACCGGAACACGGACTTCAAGGACCGGACCATGATAATTCCACGCCCTCACTTCGGGAAGTCTGACTACCTGGCTGTATTTCTACTTCCTGAGGATAGGCAGAGATTTGAGTCTACAGCACCACAAGTGAGCACCAAGAAGGTATGGACTAGGGAAACACAGGAGAGCCTACAGGACTGCATTGAATCGGTGGACTGGACTGTATTCAGGGATTTATCTTCGAATTTGAATCAGTATGTTGCTGCTGTTACCGACTACATTAAAACCTGCGTGGATGAGTTTGTGCCTGCAAAGACATACTGTACATTTCCAAACCAAAGCCTTGGATGAACAAGAGTGTACCCCGTCTGCTGGAGGTCAGATTTCTGGCATTCAAGTTTGGCGACCCAAGTCTGTACCACAAAACCAGGTATGATTTGCGGAAGTCTATTTCAAAGGCGCAGAGACAACGTCGAATGAGGTTGAAGCCCCCTTCGGACGTAAGACAACTCTCGCAGGGTTTGCAAGACATTACTTCCTACTTTTTTCTTGATCGAGGTACGACTGCGCAAGCGCGTGATCGTCAGCCAGTTTGAACAGCGATAAGAGTTAAAAAGAAAGACAGCTTTATGGAGCAGGCAACGGAATAGAGGTAAACAGAGTAGGAGGGCATTGGCTTAATAGGACCTGGGCCTCAACAGGGCGAATCAAGGTCAGTTACTTGTGAAGTATACAGACAGGAAGCATGTGTGTGAGGCCGGTGTTCTGTGCTGGGTGTCAGATGTGGGATGTCCTAGAGACTCCCAGCCTGCTGGGCTGGCACATCTGCGCCAGTTCCGTCGAGCTGCATCTCCTTAGACACCGTGTTAGGGAACTGGAGATGCAGCTCGATGATCTTCGTCTGGTCAGGTATAGTGAGGAGGTTATAGGTAGGAGCTAGTCGGCACACCAGGACCTCGGGAACTGATGGGATGTGGATAACAGTCAGGAGAGTAAAGGGCAGGAGTCATATACTAGAGATTACCCCCGTGGCTGCTCCTTTACCAATAAGTACTTCTACTTGAGTACTGTTGCGGTGGTGGCGGGGGGCGGGGTGTGGGCAGTCTACCTCAGGGAAGCAACAGTGGCCGTTCCTCTGGCACAAGGTCTGCATCTGTGGCTCCGAGGGATATGGAAGGGAAAGGAAAAGTATGGCAGCAGTGATAGGGGGCTCTATAGTTACTGGGGGGAGGGTCAGACAGCCGATTCTGTGCACGCGAGAAGGAAACACGGATGGTAGTTTGACTCCCAGGTGCCAGGGTTCTGGATGTTTCTCATCGCGTCCACGAAATTCTGAAGTGGGAAGGAGAACAGCCAGAAGTCGTGGGACATATTGGCACCAACGACATAGGTAGGAAGAGGGAGGAGGTCCTGAAAACAGACTACAGGGAGATAGGAAGGAAGTTGAGAAGCAGGACCTCAAAGGTCGCAATCTAGGGATTACAACCTGTGCCACATGACAGTGAGTATAGGAATAGGATGAGGTGGATGATAAATGCCTGGCTGAGGAATTGGAGCGATGGCAGTGATTCAGATTTCTGGGTCATTGGGACCTCGTTTGCGACAGGTGTGATCTGTACAAATAGGATAGGTTGCAACTGAATCTGAGGGGGACCGAATACTTGGCGAGGAGTTTTGCAAAGGCTACTGGGGAGAATTTAAACCAGAATTGCTGGGGGTGGGAGGGCAAACTGAAGTGACGCAGGTAGGGGCGGTTGGCTCACAAGTAGAGAAAGTTTGTAGACAGTGCGAGAGGGAGGATAGACAGATGAGAGAAAAGAGACACACTCAGAACAATGATTTGAGATGTGTCTCTTTTAATGCAAGGAGAATTATGAGCAAAGCGGATGAGCTTAGATAATGAATCAGTATTTAGAGCTATGATGTCATGGCCATTACAGAGACTCGGATGGCACAGGGGCAGAAATGTTTACTTGAGGTCCCAAGTTTTGGAGATCTTGGAAAGGACAGGGAGGGAGGCAGAACAGGTGGAGGCGTGGCACTGTTGATCAAAGATAGTGACACAGCTGCAGAAAAGGAGGAAGACATGAAGGGATTGTCTACGGAGTCTCTGTGGGTGGAAGTTCGGAAACAGAAAGGGGTCAATAAATCCACTGTGTGTTTTTCTGCAGAAGACTCAGTAGTGACAGGGACATTGGGGAGCATATAGGGAGACAGATTCTGGAAAGGTGTAATAATAACAGGGTTCTCGAGGTGGGAGTTTTTAATTTCCTAAATCTTGATTGGCATCTCCCGGGATCAAGGGTTTCAGATGCACGAAGTTTGTTAGGTCTATTCAGAAAGGTTTCTTGACACAATATGTGGATAAGCCTGCAAGAAGAAAGGATGTCCTCGACCTGGTATTGGGAAATGAACCTGGTCAATTTCCTGATCTCTCAGTGGGAGAACATTTTGGAGATAGGGATCACAACTCTATCTCCTTTACCACAGTATTGGAGAGGGATAGGAACAGACAAGTTAGGAAAGCGTTTAATTGGTGTAACGGGAAACATGAGGCTATCAGGCAGGAACTTGGAAGCATAAATTGGGAACAGATGTTCTCAGGGAAACGTACTAGTGGGTCCACTAGTCTTCGTGATTTTTATAAATGGCCTGGATGAGGAAGTGTAGGGATGTGTTAGTAAAATTTGCTGATGACACAAAGGTTGGGAATGTTGTGGATTGTGTGGAGGGCTGTCAATGGTTACAACGGGACATCAATAGGATTCCAGATGGAGTTCAACCCAGTTAAGTGTGAAATGGTTCATTTTGGAAGGTCAAATATTATGGTATTATAATCTTAATGCTAAGACCTTAGGCTGTGTGGAGGTGCAGAGGGATCTTGAAGTCTGCGTCCATTGGACACTGAAAGGTGCCACGCAGAATGTCTCTATGGTTAAGAAGACATGCGGCCTTCATTATTCGTGGGATTGAGTTTCGGAGCCGAGAGATATATAGGACTCTGGTCGGACCACATTTGCATTACTGTGCTCAGTTCTGATCGCCTCACTGTAGGAAGGATGTGGGAACCATAGAAAGGGTGCAGAGGAGATTTTCCTAGATTCGGGAGCATGTCTTTTGAGAATATGTCGAGTGAACTCGGCCTTTTCCCCTTGGAGCGACGGAGAATGACGGGTGAGCTGAAAGAAGTGTTTCAGATGATGAAAGGCATTGATGGTGTGAATAGTAAAAGGCTTTTTTTTCCCCAGGGCTGAAATGATTAAAACCAGAGGGCACAGTTTTCAAGTGCTTGGAAGTAGGAACGAAGGAGATGTCAGAGGTAAGTTTCTTATGCAGAGAGCGGTGAGTGCGTGGGATGGGCTGCCGGCAACTGTTGTGGAGGCGGATACGATAGCGCCTTTTAAGACACAAAATAATCTGCAGATGCTGGGATCAAAGCAACAATCACAACACGCTGGAGGAACTCAGCATGTCGGGTAGCAGCCGTGGAAAAGAACAGAGAACGTTTTGGTCAGGAATCCTTCGTCAGGACTGAAGAGGTCCGGGACAGAGGCCCTATAAAGAAGGTGGGGGGAGGGTGGGAAGGAGAAGGCTGGTAGGTGCCAGGTGAAAAAAACAGTAAGGGGGAAGATAAAGGGGTGGGGGAGGGGAAGCAGGGAGGGAATAGGCAGGAAAGGTGAAGAAGGAATAGGGGAAAGCACAGTAGGTAGCGGAAGGAAGCGGAACCATGAGGGAGGTAGTCGACAGCTGGGGGAGTGGGCAGAGTGAAGCAGGGATGCGGGAAGTGAGGCGAAGCGTATTACCGGATGTTGGAGAATTCAATGTTCATACCAAGGGGCTGGAGACTACCCAGACGGTATATGAGATGTTCTTCCAACAGCCTGCGTTTAGCCTTATCATGGTAGTAGAGGAGGCCATGTACGCACATAGCCGAAGGGGAATGTGAAGCAGAGTTGAAGTAGGTGACAACCGGGACCTTTTAAGGTCTTTTAACAGACTGCTGGATAAATACCTGGAGCTGAGAAAAATAGAGGGCTATGTATAATCCTGGGTAATTTCTGAAGTAAGGACATGTTGGGCACAACTTTGTCGGCTGACGGGCCAGTCTTGTTCTGGAGGCTTTTTTTTGCCTCTATGTTTATATGAACAGGAACAATCAAAATTGAAGCACGAAGTCCACTATTTTTGGGTCCTGGGTCAAAACGAAACACAATAGCATGACTGAGAGCGATGTTTCACTACCAGATGAACTCAACGCTGTCTCTGGCTGCTATGAGAGAGAGAATATAACTAAAGCTGTGAAGATACCTTCTGCATACGATGACCCTTTGATCTCCATATCGGAGTCCGATGTTAAGCTGTCTTTAAAGAGGATGAACCCTCGCAAGGCGTGTGGACCCGTTACAGTGCATATTAAGGCTCTGAAAACATTTACCAACCAACTGGCAGGAGTATTCAAGAACATTTTTAACCTCTCTCTGCTACAGGCGCAAGATCCCACTTGCTTCAAAAAGACGACAATTCTAACAGTGCCAAAGAAGAAAAATGTGAGCTACCCTAATGATTATCGCCCAGTAGCCCTCACATCTATAGTGATGAAAATGCTTTCAGATGTTGGTCATGACTGGACTGAACTCCTGCCTCAGCAGAGACCTGGATCCATTGCAATTTGACTGTTGACACAATAAGTCAATCACAGATGCAATCTCAATGGCTCTTCACACGGCCTTAGACCACCTGGGAAATACAAATATATATGTCTCGATGCTGTTAATCAACTACAGCTCTGCATTTAATATCAAATTTCCCACAAACCTGGGCCTTAAAAAGTCCTTCTGCAATTGGATCTCCGACCTCCGAACCAGAAGACCAACATCTGTGCGGATTGCTGATAGCATCTCCTCCTCGCTGACGATCAATATTTGTGCACCGCAGGAGTGTGTGCTTAGCCCACTGTTCCATTCTATCTATACCCAAGACTGCGTGAAAAGGCGTAGCTCTGATATCATCTATAAATCTGCTGATGACACAACCATAGCTGGTGGATACTCAGATGGAGATAGGCGAGTGTACAGGAGCCAGATATGCCAACTAGTGGAGTGATTTCGCGGCAACAACCTTGCAGTCAATGTCAATAAGGCGGAAGATATGATTGAGACCTTCAGAAAGGGTAAAATGAAGGAACATATACCAATCCTCATGGAGGGATAAGAAGTGGAGAAAGTTAGCAGTTTCAAGTTACTGGGTGTCATGTTCTCTGTGCACCTATCCTTGTCCCAACATATTGATAGAGTTGAAAAGAAGGCAAGACAGCGACTAAATTCATGACGAGTTTGAAGAGGTTTGTTATGTCAACAAGTAGACTCAAAAACTTCTATAGATATACCATAGAGAGCATTCTAACAGGCTGCATCTCTGTCTGGTATGCGGTGGGGCGACTGCTCAGGACCAAAAGAAGCTGCAGAGGATTGTAAATTTAGTCGGCTCCACCTTGCGTACTTGTCTACAAATTACACAGGCCATCTTCAAGGAGCGGTCTCTCAGAAAGACAACTTACATTATTAAGTTCCACCAGCGCTGAAGGCATGCCTTTTTCCCACTGTTACCATCAGGTACGGGATACAGAAGGCTGAAGGCACACACTCAGCGATTCAAGAACAGCTTCTTCCCCTCTGCCATCTGATTGCTACATTGAACCCATGGACACTACCTCACTGATTAAATGAATAGTATTTCTGTGTTTGGCACAATTTTTTAAATATCCAATATATATATGCTGTTGATTTACTCATTTGTGATGATGGTGATAATGATGATGGTGAAGATGATTATTATGATTATTATCATAGTTAATGATAATAATGAAAATAATAATAATATTTTCATTAATTTTGTTCTTCTGTATTATGAATTGCATTGACCTCCTGCTCCCAAGTTAATAAATTTCACAACACATGCCGGCGATAATAAAACTAATTCTGATTCTGATTCTTATAATGTCCACACTTAAAGTAAGGGAGAATATTGGATCTTCACCTAATGCAATTGCAGATTTAAATAATATCGGAAGATTAACCAAGATCTGGAATTTTTTGCTGCCCTGTTTCGAAGTAGAAACGATTAGCTTTATTCTGAAAACTCTTTTACTTATTAAGTTGAGCGAAAAATGTTTGTTCGTCCTCTCTCCCTCTCTTCCTCTCGATCGCGTCTCATGACCGTCACCAGCGTTGCCTCAAACTGCTGATTGCAACTTTGTGACTTTATTCACACATCTCTGCCAAAGGTAAGTAGCCACGACATCTGAATCATCATCAAAAGGGATATTGTAATAGTATGTATCTCTTGCTCGGATTAGAGGTAATCCGCAAGCGCTGTGCTGCTGGCCTGGCATGAGTTTTGTCACCAGGTTCACATATGGCCCCAGAGCCGACTGAGAGACACTGAAGCAGGTTGATAGTTCACAGACTTTAATGCAAAGAGAGTTAAAGTGAAATGAAAATAAACTCTCAACCAAACGGGACCGTTATCTAAAACTCTTAAATGGAAAACGAAGCCTACTCTGCTGCTGAAAGGAACAATTAAATATTAAATGAATACCGCTAGTCTTTAGAGTCAGTACACTCGACTGTCTAAGTTCTCAGGCAAGGCCGAATGCAAACAGGAAACGAAGCGTTGCTGTGCTGTGTCCAAGTCTCGACAAATAATACGAAGGAATGAATGGAATTAAATACTATTACAATAAAATAATAATTAGCTGAAACGTGCATATTCACGAGGGCAATTGCCATATCCGCTGCGCTGCCGAATCGGTGGCTGTGACAAGTTTAGGCCAAAATATGAACACATTAATAACATGAATGAGAATCACATTATACATACAATAATATATTTATTTTATTTGTTTCAAACTTTCACGGAACAATGTAAAATGTAACTGCGACTGGCACCAACCACAACAAAATAAAGAACGATAAAGCCATACGACCATTCTTCTGAGCATCCTGGGATATATTTAAGAACCATACGAGATACCATGAAGGCTCAAGAAGTAAAATACTGATTTTCATTTTAATTTCACCAGATTTCTTTCGGGTCAGCTGAATAAACATGATTTCTTGCATGTTATAGGGCAAGAGAGAAAGCAAATGTCTCAAAATAACTCAACCTTTCTGCTATTGGTATTACAACGTGAGAAACCAAAAACGTGACGATCTACATGCTCATCTTTCTGGAGAGATGAAAGGATAGTTTATTCGCAATATTTCCACTCCCTTCAAGACTCGCATTAGAAGAAGGGATTGTGGAGTTCAGAATAATTTACCTGAGAAAGGAAACAAGGTTGATAGATTAAGCTGGTTAAGTGAAGACTGTAAATTAAATACAAATAGTGTTGGACATATTATCTGTCTTTTTTTTTATTTCAGTGACAAAATTGGAAGGCACAGGGCAATTTCATTGAAAGTATTCGGCTCCTCAACCTGAACAGACAGTAATGCGTCATGATTAGATATCAACCCAGTATAGAGTATATTTCAGGACAAATCTATGAAACTTTATCCTGGATTTAATTATTTGCATTCAAAATTTAGGAAAAAAAAATACACAATACTTTTTGCAGTGAAGGAAAGTCCTCCATGAACTGAGCAACTCTGTGAACCCTAATTTCAACTGATTTCAATTAATATTAATTACAGCTGACGGGACACAAATAGTGAACAAATACAAATAAAATCCTTCTTACTAACTTCATGGTGAAGATGTAAAGTATGTGAACGAGCTGTCGACGACTCTTGGGACTGAAATGGCTGGAAGTTTCAATGCACCACGGGGTAATTTATAATTGCTGGGAACTACGTTCCCAGGACTTGTATTTTTAAGAATCAAAATATACACACAAATTTGAATGCGTCAAAAGCATAAGACGATCAGTGTTTTGTTACCCAGAACTTTGTTTCGTGCGTATATGATGGAGCTGAAATTACCTTCATTTTCTAGGTCATCATGGGCAACTCTGAGCATCAGAGTATCGGTCGCTACGTCGGGTATCGGGATCGTAGCATCAGGAGAATCAATGGTTCTGTACTCAACGCCATCATATATGTTGGGAACCAGATCTAGGAGAAGCATTAATGAAATCGATATTCCTGAAAATTGATGTTGTACACCGCGCCCTGCTGGATGAAAGATATTCGTTTTGTTCCACGTGAGATCGGCATTCTGATGAAGGACCGGTCTTTATCAGTGTGTTGGCTTTGAACAAGTTATCGTGCACCAAAACTGCTCTCTAATTATCCCAAAACGAAATGAACAAAAAATAGCAGTTAATTCAATTACTCGGCTGTCTGCAGGCGAGATTTTTTGGCACACACATGAAATAACGAAAATCCCTCAAAGAAGTTTGACATTTCTTATCACTTAATGTCATAATGCCTGTAAAACTTGCTTGGTCGGGGTTATGATCGCCGTCATTAGAACGGATAAATAAAGAAAAATAAATCACATCATAAAGAAGCATACACCAACCTTCAACGCTCGAGTTTCCTTCAGTACATCCTGGTTTCATTTTGGTGCTGTTAAATGCATCACAAGTGTAATATTCGATTTGATTGATGGAATCAATGGAACCAGCGACTAGAAGTAAACGAAAGAGAAAATGATGGAGCGATTTATTTCATCTACAGGACGGAATTCATAAATCCTTCATCATCTCAGTAAGAGTAGTGTGGGCACTTCGTGTGAGGCTACTCTGATCGCAGTCAGAAAAGTGAAAATCAAGGCTGGTGCAAATACTGCAGTGTAGATGCGCTGGGTGAACGAGAGCAGGAAAGGAATGTCTGTATTATGATGAGGAACGAGAGATAGCAATGACACAAACTGATAGAGTATGATAAATATATTTTTTAAAGATGGATGAGGGCACTACTGCTAGCAGCATCAGTACACCTCTGCAGCTCAATCGGCGACTGTTTTTCCTCCAACATTCCAGTTCACTGCGATTTCAAGATTCTCCAGCAGGGAACACAGAGTTTTTCAGCACATCACAGAAGCTTTGTCCCAACATTCCTTCCCGTATCGTCCTCCACTGCACTTTCATCTATGTTTCCTATGAGTCTCTTTAACGGATCTAGTGTATCTGCTGCTACAACTACCCCTAGCAGAACGTTTCACCAACCGACAGCCATCTGTGTATCAAAATACCTTTGACATTCGTCTCATCATTCCTCCAGACTCTAAAAATTATGCACACGAGAAAGTCTGCAGATGCTAGACATCCTAAACAACACACACAAACTGCAGGAGAAATTCATCAGGTCTTAAAACGAAGATCTTTCTTCAGCTCTCAGAAGAAAGGGGAAGATACCAGAGTTGTAACGTGAAGGGAGCTGGAGGAGGCTAGAGGCGGGGTGATTCCTGAAACCAGGTGAGTTCGAAAGGTCAAGTGCTGGAGAAAAGCGGATTCTGATAGGAAAGGAGCGTGGAGCACGGGAGAAAGAAGGAGTAAGAGTTATAAGGAGCCGGGACAGATGAGGAAGGTAAAATGTCAGAGTTGGGTACAGAGGAAGTTTGTGGGGGGAGAACACCTGTTCATCAAAATGAAATATTGAAATTAATACCCAGACAGAAAATAAGGCGCTTCTCCTACCTTGGGTAGTCCCTTTCACTTAATTATTATTTTCCAAAAATATGTTATCGTTGTCTTTTATTCTGTCAGACAATTACAAAGTCTGTACTCTGAGAATTTCACTTTTGAGGGTCCTCCCACTTAAGAAAGCCTTTCCCATAAAACAACCTATTCCAATTCACACTTTCCAGATTCTTTCTTACACCATTAAATTTAGTATTTCCCCAATTTAGAAATGCAACCCTATGATCACATCTACCTTTCTCAGCGATTGTCTTGAAACTAATGGAATTATGATCACCAGATGCAAAATTTTCTACGACACAAACTCCTGTCACCTGTCCTGTCTCATCCCTAATAGGAGATCTAGTATTTCGCTCTATCTAATTTGGAAATCACCTGCCTATATTTGACAAACTATTCCATCAGGCTATGTTCCAGTATAAGGATTCCAATGAATATGTGTGAATTTTAAAGTACCAACTATCAGTAACATATGCTCTTGCAGCAGTATGAGCTTTCTCTCTCCCTCTCTCTCTCTCCCCTCCCCCTGTCTCTCTCTCTATCCTCTCTTTCTTAATTCTGCAGCTCTAAATCCGGCTGAATGTTGGGTGGTCTGTGTTAAAAAATATATTACAGTCGCTGTCCTTCACTTGTTCAATAGTTCCACTCATATAGCCTCAGCAGACGAGCTCACCAGTCTTTCCTACTGAACTCTGCTGTGACATTTTCTCATATAAGTGATGTCACCACTCCCCATTTAAGAACTGCTGTACTATCAAGTCTAAGGCAATGAAATCCTGGGGTTCTCAGTGACGACCCTATCAATGCTGCAACCAAGTTTCACTAATGACAATAATGTCATTGCCCCATGTGCTGATCCGTACCGTAAGCTCATCAGCGTTTTCTTACATACTTCCTCCATTGAAAAATACACAACTCAGAACACGGTCAGTCTCTCGATTCTTGACGTTGTATGTTGCTCAACAACTTCGTTCCCCACAACCACGCCACTGTCTGTTCTTATGCCCCAGCTCGCATCCGCCTACAAGTGTAATTTAAACCACAACCCCACCAACACCTCACCACTTTTCAGCACTGTCAAACCGTTCCTTCAGTATAATT
Organism: Mobula birostris; assembly: GCF_030028105.1. NCBI lineage: Eukaryota > Metazoa > Chordata > Chondrichthyes > Myliobatiformes > Myliobatidae > Mobula > Mobula birostris. The sequence continues at coordinate 145,787,945 of NC_092377.1, forward strand.
TTCATAGCAATCCTAAGATCACAACCCTGGAATTTTTGTCCTTTCACTCATCCCCTAATTCCGTAAGCACTCTTTGTAGGACCTGATCACCCATTCTTACAAACCGACGTTGATCATGACCTTTTGCTGCTCACTCTCCCACTCCCGACTTAATAATTATTTGTTGATCAGAGATGTTTGTGACCCTGCCACCTGGGAAATAATAATATCGTTCACGTAGCCAGAAACATCTGTCTGATTACTTAACCAAATGAATCGTCCAGCAGTGCAGGACGCCTCTCCTCCTGCCTTTCTTTCTAAGCCACAGGGCCACACTCACTGCCAGAGAACTGACGAGTATGCCTTTCCCTTGAAAAGTTATTCCTGCCAAATAGTGTCCAAAGCAGTACCACTGCTGTTGAGGAGAGCAGCCACGGAGGTACTCTGCATTGGCTAATTATCTCATTCTCCTTCTGAAGGTCAGCCAGTTACCTGTGTCCTGCCCCTTAGGTGTAACTACCTGCATATAAGTCCCGCCGGTCAGCCTCTCAACCTCCCTAATAATCGGGAATTCATCTAGTTCCAGCTCCAGTTCCTTTGCACAATCTGTAGGAAACTGCAGCTTGATGCATTTCTTCCAAGTGCAGTCGCCACGGACACTAAAGGTCACTTTGCCTTGCCCCATCCCGCAAGAGGAACATTGTACGAACTTACCTAGTCTCCACAGTGCTCTAGTTGTGAAAGAAGAAAGAAAGGAAGATTTAAAAAAAAACGTAGGGCCTTGGCTTCTGTCCACCATAAACTCCATAAGCCAAAGTCTGAATTTTCCTATGGCCAACAGACATCTTGCTGTCAGACATTTCATTTCTTTTTTTCTCTGACTCTTTTCGTTTCAACTTTGAAGTACGTTTTGTTATCTTTAAGCGGTATTTCTCGATTTCTTGTGCCGGTATGGGTGGAGACGGTGTTGACCTCCTGAAAAGTAAATGAAAGAAGCAAGACGTACCTGAATCTTGTGAATAATTCAAGTTCTTGATGCGAGGAGTATCATCAATTTCTTCATAAATTGCTTGGTAAAGGATATCAGATGAAGCTCTGCCTCTAAACTCTGCGTCTGTTGAAGTGACAGTTCGGAAAACCATGTTCATTTACAAGATACAAATTGAAGAGTTAACTCTCGGTATTAAAATTAATAATGGAGAAACAATCATATATGTCTGTTGATGAACGAGAACTTTGAAAATTCTGTCATCATCATTCATATAATCTGTACATTTGGGAGAATTACAGTAACAGTAGAAAGACTGAATGCAGGCTGTCTGTAGATATATAAAACATATTTGCCAATAGTTGTTCCACCGTTTGGTATACAACATTCCAAATGATGAGACGTTTATTATTACTACACAGGTTTGGGTACGTATTGTACCGGATAATAACACGACCGCCTGTAAGAAATCAGCATACATTACTCTTAACAAAATTTGAAATACTATTCCGAAAAATAAGAAAGTTTAAAGCTTGAATCTTACCTCTTCTCCGCTTTATCACCATCGTTGCGAATAACTCGCCCACGACAACGATTCCAAACGTCACGCAGACAGCAAACAAGATGGAGGAGAACTTGTTTTCCAATACTTAAACACAAATTCAGTAGATAAATTAAAACAGATATTATAACTTTAAGGCTTAGACATTCACAAAAAGAAATGCTTATTTTTAATTATCGAAGTTAGTCTGCATAATGCAGAATTACTCGAAGAATAAGATTTATGGAAAGACGTCAGATACGTCGTGGAAAAGAACGGAACTGATAGTTACGGGTTATGATGTTGGAAAAAAAAAAGTAAGCTTGTAAAACGACACTATGGAACAAAACCCGATAAACATTAGACAATACGTCATCCGTGGTGAAAATGGCAAAGGAAAATGAAGCAAATGCTACGACGAGAGAATTATGGAGATTAAAATAAAATAGAATCAATTGGTGGATGTCTCTCAAGTGGAAGTCAATAGCTCTGAAAATATATTATGAGTCGAACAGGATAAGCTGTTTAAATGACAGAATAATCTGTTCAAAACATGACGGCCATGAGAAGTTACATAATAGGTAATGGGTTATTGCTAAAGGTCACAGAGCTGTGGCTGATTTTGTTTGTTGTGAAAAGAAACAAAACGTACACACGGAGTCCGGAGGACATCTTGAATAAATAAAGGGTCAAGTTATTTCAGCAAGAATGGTATTTGTCCTGGCAAGCATGTCCACTGCTCGAAGGTTGATCGTGGTTTCCATTATTCATACCGACTCCAAATCCTTTCAACCACAAACATCCATTTTCACAACTCGGGATTTTCGGATATTATAGAGATCAAACTAATGGAATTAAAGCATTGAAGCCGCAGTACAAAGCAGAAGCTGCAGGACATTTGTTTCTTCATCATATTGAACAATACAATGACTCTCGATCAATACTCCAATGTCAAAATTATCTTTCAAACTCATCAACATTCTTTCCAGACGAAATTAAATCTCCGCCTGTCAGGAAAAACGCTGTTTAATCAAAATGTTCGTCAAGGCTCCTTAGCATCCCTGTGCTTTCCTGAATTTTGAACACTTCCTTGTGCACACACACATTTGGAAATATCCTTGCGACCTGCAAGTCTTCCAAGCAGGTTGAATGACTTGCATGATCATAATCGACCTCCTTGATAATGTACCACTCAGTTATACGTACAAATATGTGGGGGTCTTTAGTTTTCAGGGGAATAGGGATACAGGGAATAGCATTCAAACTTTGCTTTGTAAGTATTTAATTCCTGTTTCTCTTTGTCCTCCTTGACCACTGCACTGCAGTTATAAGATCCAAGGTGCCTTTGTGAAACGATGACATTGCTCTCCGTACTGCACTGTGATAAATGCCGAAGATACCAGCAAGCTGTAGATTTACCAACAATGACACTGTATAACAGCGCAAAGCAGTACAGTACTTCATACAAAAAATGCATCCCAACCAGCCAGATTCACAGCGCACTTTCCATGAAGGTCCATACAGACCATTTCACAAGCAGTGGAAAGATATGCGCAGTCTGTTCAATTCTTCCGGCTCGACAACAAACTGACTAAATGTGAACATTCTGGAATTCGAATTGGAACTTATTTATTGTTGTCACGTGTATCGAAATACAGTAAAAAGTGTGTCTTACATACTGGTCATGCAGCTAACATCATAATGTGGTGATCCAGAAGATAAAACAATAACAGAAGGCATAAAATGTGAAGCAGCTGAAGAGAAAATGCAGTACAGGTATACAATAAAGAGCAAGATCATAAAGTAAATTGGAGTCAATACTTTTGTACTAGGCATCTATTTACTAGGTTTATACAAGGGTACTAACAACTATTTTTGATCCTGCTTTCAGGCTTTTGCAAATTCTGTGTCATAGAAAGAATTGATGAAAAAAATCATGGGGTGGTTGGGAGCTTTGATTATACCGCATGCTTTACGGCAGCAGCGAGAAGGTAAGTCAGAGTCTATAGAAGGGATGTAGTTTTCCCTGATCTGTTAAACATTTGTAGTTGCTCTATGCCATGGTAGAGGACTCATAGCAATCCCTTATGCATCCAAACAGGATACTTCCTACGGCGCTTCCTTAATAATTGGTGAGGGCCGATTGGAATGTTCAAATGCCTTTAACTTCCTGATGAAATAGAGAGGTTGTTGAGCTTTCTGAGCCGTCCTCTCTGCATGGTTAGAGCACGATACACTAATGGAGATGTTCACAACAAATGATATGAATTAGTTTTCACTGTTGACACAATGATCAACTACCATTTACCAAATCTACAGTGGAAATTCTTCAAAGTTTCAATAAGAACACTTGTTCAAGGCACTTTGTGGATCCTCAATAATGAGGCAATTATCCTGAAGTTCACATAAGTTAATCTCACCGAGATATTTGGCAGGTGTTGGATATATTATTTTTTAAGAATTTTACAACATCCCAATACAAACACGTGATTGGACAACAAGGATTTCGGCAAATATGTTAAACGCTCAGTTAACGGCTCAATTCCTTTGGAATGGACAATTAGTAACAGAGGAAAATCAGTATTTTCGAGATCGAATAAAGGAGAAATGCCATAATATCAAATACCTGAACCCGTCGAACCAGTGAGAGGAGCGGAATCTGTTGTGAAGAGAATTATTGGATAAATGTTAATAACTTCATTTTTTTTGGTTCTATTTTTCAGTTGTTTATGATTCCGACGTTTACAAATCAGTTGAAGAAAACATGGAATTTGTCCAAGGACGCCTACCTGAACAAACAATAAAGACAACTTCCTTATGGTCACAGTCATGTTGACCAAGTGGAGAGGAAGAACAACTGGACAGAAAAGCTTCACTTCCTTTGCATTTCACTTCATCCAGCCAAATATCACCGATGTCCTGGACATTTTTATGCGACCCGAGAGTCCAAAGGGCAGAGCCACAGCCCAGCTGCCTGCACGCTACATTGGCATCGGCTATATCCCAGGAATCATCGCATATCGTGCCCCAAGTCTTATTGGATTCTATCTCCAACCTTCCGGAGCAATTGGTGTTGCCGCCAGAAAGACGCAGCGGTAGTTCTAACGCTGAAAAAAAAACATTTACTTTTCCTTAATCATAACTCTGAAACTGAATTTAAACTGCTAAACTGATATTGTAACTTGTAGCATTAATTACCTGCTTGAGACACATAGGGTGCTTCACAGACCTTTTCACTGGACCTCTGCGGTATTTTCGCTTCTGATGACAAGAGAAAAATGCTCTGTATTTATTTTTAACAACTACGTATATAATGCAAATCGCCAGATAATGAGTTCCATATGTTACCTTCACATTTAACACCTGCATCTTCGTTATGTTGACAGTCGTGTTTCCCCCAAGGGTCTGCATGACACTGCCAAAGAGTCGACTCGTACGAGAGACATGCTATTTCATCCAGCCATATTGGATCAGATCCTTCTAGATACTTCTTAGAGTCATACTCAATAGATTCCATGGGCCCGCAGTTCATTTGCTTACAGATCACGTTCGCATCCGTATTATCCAGTTTCTCGGAACAAACTGTTCCCCACCTCCCATTGTACCGCACTTCCACTCTCCCTTCACAGCTGTGATTTCCATTCACCAGGCGCATTTCTTTGTGTTCTGAGAACAAATTAGTTAATTCAAAGGTCCTAACAATGCTTTCATACCACAGAAAACTTATCTTGTTTTCGGCCAACAAAAAAAAAAAGCATGTAATACACATTTGTAGTAGCTCAAAAATCTGAAAGCGCACGGAACACTCAGAAGGGAGAGTAATGTGTGGACGGATAAGGAAATCAGGGAACAACAAAGAGCTCTATTCTAATTAATTATGGGTTGTGGGGGAACAGAAACGTGGGACTGTTAGTGAAATGTTATTACACTTCACCGGTTTTGCGAAGGATCAAGCATTGAATCTGAGGATGGTTTGTGTGAAAATGAGGAACAGGTGTTAGTTTTTTTTTTCGCTCTGAACATGATGTCGAGAATGAGCAGAGCTGCAAGAAATAAATAACAGGAAATAAACGGAAAAGGTCCCTGCAAATTTTCATAAGTAATGAGCCACGCTTCAGTCTTTCGAAAGAAATGCTCACTCAGTGTCCAATCTGCAGGAACCGCCTATTAGATTATCACAAGATCACAAGACAAAGGAGCAGAAGTAGGCCATTCGGTCCATCGAGTCTGCTCCGCAGCTCCCCCATGAGCTAAACTATTCACCCATCTAGTTCCAATTTCCGGCTTTTTCCTCATATCCCTTGATACCCTGACTAATTAGATACCTGTCAATCTCCTCCTTAAACACCTTCAATGATCGGGCCTCCACAGCCATATGTGGCAACGAATTCCACAAACCCACGACCCTCTGGCTAAAAAAAAAAAAATTCTCCTCATCTCTGTTTTAACTGGGTACCCTCTAATTCTAAGACTATGGCCTCTTGCCCTGGACTCACCCACCAAGGGAAACAACCTTTCCACATCTACTCTGGCCAACCCTTTCAACATTCGAAACGTTTCTATGAGATCCCCTCTCATTCTTCTATACTCTAATGAATACAATCTAAGACGCTCTCTGATGCAAGTGCTTCAGAAACGACTCTATTGTCTTCCCTCTATCTTAGCCTTTGCAGTTGACCCAAAATTTCCCTTGCACTCCATCGATTCTTACATCTTGCAGGTACTATTGGCGTTGTTAACAATTTGTCTCCCTTTCACAGCTTAATCGCTCTGATCAACAGCTGCGTTCAAATGTGTTGTTCAGATAACCTCTGGTCCCCTAATAATCAACAACACTTTTTCGCACCTACTTATTTATTTTATATCTTGACGCCCCTTTCTGTAACAATCAAATGTAACAGAAGCTTCAGAAACAATTAGGTTCCATGTAATCTTCCAGATTGAATATTGTATTATCTAGAGTAGGGTATTTCAATTTTTGCGTATTTCCAATATGCCACAAAATCATTTTTTTTCTACTTGTTACTGTTTTCATCTTTTTTTTTTCCCCGGGATTAATGCTGCCGCTGTCTGCAAGGGTTTATGCGTTCCCACGTGACGTAGTGCTTTGCTCTGGGGGCTCGGGATTCCAAGAGGTAAGGGTTAGCAAGACAATTGTTTGTTTATCTCGTTGGGTCTGGGAAGTTCGATACAGTTCTCTACCTCATAGTAAAACAAATAGAGTTTTCTGGCCAACAGTGCATAGCAGAAAACATTGCGATGAGCAACACATCTGGCAAAAGAACAAGGCGTAATCTGAACCAGTTACCTTCAATGCTACGTTATTTAATACGTTTACTGCAATTAGTGGTGTTGACATTGCGCTACATATTCACCTCTCTATCTTATATGCTGCTCTGATTATATGGCTTTTCGCTTTCACACTCCTTTTGAAAGTAATTGGGTACAACATGTTAATTGTTTTAGTTTCAAAAAGCAGAGCGAAAACATTACACAGATTAGCCGGTATTGTTAGTGTAATGGTGTTGGGTGCATGGCATGCGCTGCCAGTGATGGTGATGAAGATAGGTACATGGAGCTTCGAAAAACAGAAGGTTATGCAGCAGGGAAATTGTAGGCAGTTTCTAGACTAATTTACATGATAGGCACAGCACTGTGTGCCGAAGGATCTGTAATGTGCTGTAGATTTCTATGGTTATATTTCAATAACCCTATTGTGTGCCGTCAATCTTTCCACAAATCTCCAAAGTGAAGACTGGAATAACACGTTGCAGAAAATGAGCAGAATGTACATAGCTTACCGGAACATTCCACTGTCACATCTTCCTTATGGCTGCAGTCATGTTGGCCCCACGGGGCTGATGGACATTTCCAGAGATACGTTTCATTACCCGAGCATCTCATTTCATCCAACCAAATTTCTCCAGTGCTTCGTCCACAGGTACCATGAATTTTTCCCGCCAAAGCATAACCACAACCTAGTTGCCTGCATACCACGTTAGCGTCAACTAGATCCCAGGAGTCATCGCAGACTGTTCCCCAGGATCCATGGTAATAAATCTCCAGTCTTCCAGCACACCCATCTTCACTGCCGAATAGCCTTAACTGCAAGTGGTCTGTTGAAAAGAAACATACGAGTTTACCCATTCCATTAACAAAAATGATTCCATCAACTCGTTGGACAAACCCAAACCCCAGCTTGTTAAAAAAAAAACGGTGCTACAAATGTGTCAACAAAAACTAAAAATACATCATTCCTGGGAGAGGAAGGAACTTTCTTAAGAGGGTGTATGAAGTCGTGTGGTGAAAACCGAAAGCCCAAAACACAACAGCAAAGGCAGCAAAATAATTCACAGAGGACACTGGCGAGCTGCTTTTGGCGACTTGTGCTCCAGTGTGGGTGAAGGAGCTTCAGGAGAGTAAGAAAGGCATCTTCAAGTAAAATGTTTGCAATTCAGCTCGACAGACTTCGCCGACAACACAAGCTGGATTTTATTTTTAAGATGGTGAATTAAAAATATTCAGTATTATCGCTTTGTTTAATACTCCTCCATGTAATAGTTCCAGTCTATTGCTTTGCAGTAACGAAGGTGTGCATTTCGGAAAGTGTGAAAACGGAGGTAACTTTTGCCATTCAAATTCGCCTGGATTTATTTTTCCTATGCAATGCTGATTCACACAGTGTCTGTGCAACATAAATATGAAAAAAATGTACTCCGTGCCGCACTGTCAATGTGCATATGTCTGGATGAGCAAATTGCAATATGAATTATTGCATATTAAAGCAGCAGTGCATAAAATTCAAACCAATAAAAAAAAGGTTCTCTGAGAATTTCGCTCATGCATCTAATGGCAATTATCGGATAAACTCTGAAAATTCTTGATCAACCATATGATTTAAAGTGAAATAAGGTTAGACATCAGCTCTCGTTGGTCTTTCGTTAGCCAATCCTGCACCTACAGCATGAAACTGAACTATCAGAAAGTTTTACTGGATTCGCCGTAAACTGCATTCTCCATATACGTCAACGCGATCAAAATACCGTCCACCTCAATCTGTAGGAAATACATCCCACTTCCGGTAATTTCTCCAGCAACCGCTCTCTGTTCTCTCGTTCACCTTTTCCCGTTCACGTTCCCCTCATATAACTTCTCATTACCCAGTCATCATCATTATCTGATGCCCTGTCTTCTTTCATTGTTTCCATAGTCAACTGTCATAAACCAGATTCATAGCGGATTCATACATCTCAACCCCTTATATCTTTCACCTAACACTTGAATCTCTTACATCATTTACCACAGGCACAACTTCAACGTTGATTTCCTGATTTTGTGTGTTCCTTCAGCATGTATTGCAGGAGGTGACATGAGTTAAACAAAACATGATACTATCAAAGGAATGAACTCATGAACGCAACAGTGGTGAGAATTGGAGAGCGCGTATTAGAAGATGCAGCTGGAGACACCAACCAAGGTTTGTCCGCCCTATGAGAGAAATGCTCCGGGATATAATGTTTTTCTTTGATGATTATACAAAATAGATGTATCTTTTTCTCATTCAATTCACTGTTGTAGCAGCTGTAGACAAGCACACATCTATTTACTAAGGTAATTAACACACATCTATTCACTGCACACAACTGAAGACAGATAGTTTCACAGCCAAACTAGTGCGGTTTTTCGACACTATGGTACCAATAATGTGCTGCCACCTACTGACATTTTTCCATAGAGTTTTGTTAAATGCTGCAATAAGAATCACTTGAACAAAACTATATTTTCACCGTACGGGAATATTTGGTTAATGCAGAAAACATTGCCCATCATTCTGATTGAAAGATCTCAAACTGAGAGTTCAAGCTGAGAGTTTCAGGTATATGGAACTGAAACTTCAACCTCGTAATTGTACAGCATGCAAAATGGGTTTTCATCCTCCCAGGTCTGTGGTCTCAGAAATGAATTAATTTCTTTTATGTACAAGTGCATACACAGTAATTTTAGCCGTTTGCAATTCACAGAAATTTGAATGCGATTCCTGATTAGATTGAAGCGAACGGATAAATGGGCAGCTCCCCCCCATATTGACGCTCTGCAAGACACTCCGGTTTGGCATACAGTCCAATGGCGAATGAGTCTGCGAAATGGTGTTCATAGCATTACAGCTGGTGCGTCACACATCCATTGAAGCTGATTAAATACCGACTCTCTGGATGAATTTTGCGTATTCTGCCCGGAATCAGGCTGCTTTCCTCTGTGTTTAGAATTTCCTTCATATCCCCAGGTTGTGCCATCTGGTACGATGGTAAGCTAAGGGACTTCTGCAAATTCCCTCTGATATTCAAATATGTTGTAGTCTCTGTGGAACGGGGCTTCGGGAGGCGTTGTGTGTGTGTGCGTGGTGGGGAGGGTGGTTGGGGGTCATTGTACTATAAAACGGAGATCCTTCAATAAGGACGTTTGCTCCGATGTGGCTATAAATCTATCTGTATGCCTTATTGTCTCTGAATTTCTCGATGCATTACTAATGACCATACCAGATCACAAATTCCCATTGGCAACTGTTTGACAATATTCACCTGAACATAGGACACCAACGCCCGAGATGTCAGAAGAAGACCTGTTCAACACCGAGATGTTGCAGTTTCGGAGATGTGACTCGTTTCCTTCGCATTGAACTTCGGTCACCCACACGGGCCGTGCAGTTTCTCTGTACCTTGAGGAGTTGTAGGCGGATTTAGCGAAGCCGCAATGCAATTGACTACAGACAACGTTTGCGTCATTGAGTTTCCAGTCTTTATCCTGCAATCTATGCCAGGTGCCGTTAGCATAAACCTCCACTCGGCCGTCGCATCGGCTTCCCCCATCGCTCAGTCTCAAAGACCACATTTCAGCTACGATACCGAAGAAGATAGATAAAAGAGTTAATATCAAGGAAAAGGATCCACAACATATTTTTTCTGATATTGCTGCAGAGTGTGTTTTATACACTAATTTTCCCACATGTTACTAAGGTTGCCAGCAATTTCAGTAAAGTTTGTCAGCCCTTTTGAGCTATAAAAACTATTTCCGTACTTTATCTCAGAAACTGGAAGTATGAGGCATACAATTAAACTTTGACCATATTGATAAATATTGAATATTTACGTATTCTGATCCCTAACCAAATCTACATTGTTGGCGCGGGGGGGGGGGGGCTCTTTCGTAAAACTCTTTTATTTTGTTCCCGAACATTAAGTACAGCCATCCCGGGAGCGAGTTGCACCTTCTCTTAACGAGTGCCGAAAGAAAAGCTCACAAAAAGAAAAAAAAACGCGACTTTTTTTTTTTCTTTGGAGCGAAGCAGCGCAACATAGGAATTGATCAAGGTGTGCAAGATAAGAGCCTTATGTAGTGTGGATAGACAGAGATTTTTCACAATAGTCAAAATGGCGAATACATGTCGGCATCACTTTACAGTAAATCGAGGAAAGTGTAGGTAAAAAAATCAGAGCTTTTTTTTTTTTTTTTTTTTTTTTTTTTTTTTTACACAGAGGGTCCAGTTGTGCGCATGCAGCGGCCTGTTACTGCTGCCGAAGTGGCAGATACAGTAGAGTCATTTAAGGAACACATGGATGATGTTAAAACAATGGAGTGTTGTGTAGTCGGGAAGGATTGGACTGATATTACAGGAGCTTAAAGAGGCGGTGATACATAATACGCAGAATGAATTGTGTTTTCTAACTTACAAGTATTGTTCATAGTGAAAGTGCCGGGCTTTGCTCTTACTCACCCAATTTAAATGGGACCCTTCATTTTTTATTGTCTCTCGTCAACTTATTAATAAAATCTGTAACACAGTTGTTCTCTGCACAGATATTATATTTCTATATTTGTAGACTTTTACATTGTGCCAAAGACTGCTATGCTGATAAATAAATTGTCATCATCCTGCAGCCTTTTGCACAATTATTCTCCAACTTACGAATTATTCACTCTATACTTGAAAACAGTCTATTTATAATACGACGAATGTGGTTTTATAGCATGCATCTGCGAAATTAAGAAGCATAAACTATCTTCTTAATCTCAGTCAGATATGGTCCCCAATAAACCATCCGTTAAATCACTTAACACGTCACGGTTGTGTAAATTTCTACGACCAAAGAGCAGGTTGTTTCTGTCCGATATTCTTTGTGACTCACCAGAGCAGATGAGACCAGCGTCATTCCCATGTGAACATTTAATCTGACCCCAGACCGAGACTGGACAATCGGTTAGTCGGGATTCGTTCCCCAGGCAGCGGTAGTCATCCTTCCACAATGGCCCTTTACCTTCGCTAAACTTAGCACCTCTAGGAGTTGCACTTACTGCCCCGCACTGTAGATGTTCACAGACCACGGCAGCATCTTCCAGGCTAAAATATTCATCGCAAAGTGTTCCCCACTGGCCTCCGTGCAGTACTTCCACACGGCCAGAGCATCTGCTCTTCCCATCAACCAAACGTGGTCCATGCTTCCCTGTTGTAGATATAATTGAATGTAGTTAAGTACTCTCAACAAAAACAGAGTAAAATACTAAAGTTGAGGAATTGTTTGATTTTCCACCTTCTCCACATGACTGCCTGACAATTGTTTCTCGACATGAAGATTCATTGAAACGGAATGCAGTGAGCAGTACAATGCAGATATGTTCTTCACCTCGTTGAACCGGCAAATGTTGTTTCCAATATATTATGAGATCCTATCATAAACATATGAAAATCTGCAGATGTTGGAAATCCAAGCAATACACACAGGATGCTCGAGGAACTCAGAAGGCCAGACAGCTGAATGAAAAAGAGTACAGACGACGTTTCGGGCCGAGTCCCTGCAATAGGACAGGGAAAACAAAAGATGAGGATTCCGAGTAAGAAAGCGCGGGAAGAATGAACCACAAGGTGATAGGAGCAACCAGAAGGGGGAAGGGGTGAAGTAAGTATCTAGAAAAATTACTGGATACAGAGCTAGAGAAGGGGGAAATATGATTGCGAAGGACAGAAGGACATAGAGGAAAGAAAGGGGGCATGATCACCCAAGGGAGGTAATAGGCAGCTAAGGGGATAAAGTGAGAGTGTATATTGGAAATAGGGAATGTTAAAGGGAAGAAGGAGGCATTAACGGAAGTTCGAAAAAAATCGATGTTAAAGCCAACAGGTTCGGTTGGAGCTACCCACACGGAATGTAGGGTGCTGCTCCTCCAACCTGAGTGTGGCTTCATCGCGGCAGCAGAAAGAGGCTCATGTCAGAATGGGAATAGGAAGTGGAATTGAAAATAACGGCCACTGGGAGACCCTACTTTCTTGGAAGAACGGATTGTACATGCTCGGTGAAGGGGTCTCCCGATCTATTCCAGGTTTCATTGATAAACAGCATGCCACACCGGAAACAACGAATACAGTAGATGACACCAGAATACTCACAGGTGAAATGTTGCCTCACCTGGAAAGACTGTTTGGGGCCCTGAATGATAACGAGTGTGTAGAAATAGAGGCAGATGTTGTACTTGTTCCAATTGAAAGGATAAATGCCAGGAGGGAGATTCGTGGGGATAGACAAATGGGCAAGGAAATCTTTCAGACGAAGCTCCCATGTGGAACCTTATCAAAGGCTGTGCTGAAGTCCCGTGTACAAAATCCGCAGCCCTACCCTCATTGACACTTTTAGTTAAATCTTAATATAAACCTTAAAAAGTTTCGTTAAACGCCATCTTCCATTCACAACACCATTCTGACTACATAGCAGATTCTGTTGATGAATAGTTGGTAGATCCTGGCCATTAGAGGATCTTCCAGTAACTTCTCCACCTCTGGCTCTCAGGCTGAATGGTTTGTCCTGGGAAAATTATTTCGAGATTGAAATCCTTATCATATGGGGAGCTTTTGATGGTTCTGGGCCTGTGCTCACTGGAATTCTGAAGAATACGGGTTGACCCAAGTGAAACCGATATTGAACGTTTTCGATAGAGTCGATATAGAGACGATGCTTCCTATGGTGTGATAGCCGAAGACAGAGGACAATGCCTTGGAATAGAGGGGTGTCCTTTTAGAACGATGATGAGAGAGAATTTTTTTAGCTAGCTAGTGGGCTTCGTTGCTTCAGGCAGGTGTGGAGTTCAACTCTTAGGGTATAATTAAGGTAGAGCTTGATAAATTCTTCATTAGTCAGAGCATGAAGGGTTATGGGGAGAAAGCAGGGGGTTAGGGCTAAAAGGTAAAATAGATCAGACCTGATGAAATAGTAAAGCAGATTTGATGGAACGAATGGCCTATTTCTGCTCCTATATCTACTGGCCTTGTCTTATGGTTTTGCAAAGACGCCATCAATATTCACCTGCCTGAACCTAATTTGCAGGGAGTTAATAAGGTATTTTGTTTTCGATTAACGACTATGTTATTGGTCTGTCATCCTTTGCCTCTATGCATGATCATCCGGACATTTATTCTGCTCGGTTCTGCAGCAGGAAACTCCGATGGTAATGGCACAGTGTGTTTCGACCTAATTGCATTCCTCACTGATGCAGTCGATAGATGCTTGGAAGTGAAGTAACATTAACAATGTCTTCAGTTTTTGACACATTTCTGGATAACCTATCCTGTGCGGTCCGTTTTCCAAGAAAGGAGTAATCTCTTCAAAATTCTCCAAGCATCTGGATATTAACTATTAACTAAAATAAATTATTTTTATTCCCTTGTCTCTGTAGTAATGAAAGAGAACGGTTTAGTTGTTAAATGGCTTTGTTTCAAAAGATTAACACAAATTGCTGGAGGAACGCTGTGGTCCAGCCAGCATCTATGGAAAAAGAGTAAACATGCGACGTTTCTGGCAATGACCCTTCGAGTATTTTTGTGTGTATTCGTTTTATTTCAGGAATCTGCAGATGTTATCTTCTTTGGACTTTAGCGTTTAATCTGTTTCAGGCCGTTGTCAGCATTTTATTAGAGTTTAGTATGTTTAGTTTTATTTGAACTATTTTATTGTTTTCTTTTATTCTAATTTGAATTCAGTAGCCGTGAGGTAATGTTAAAGCAATACAAGACAGTTAGACCACACCTAGAGTACTGTGTTCATTTCAGGTCACTTCATTGAACATAGAACATAGAAAGCCTACAGCACGATACGGTCCTTTCGGCCCATTAAGCTGTGCCGAGCATGTACTTACTTTAGAGATTACCAAGGGTACTCATAGCCGTCTATTTTTCTAAGCTCTTTGAACCTATCCAGCAGTCTCTTAAAAGACCCTATCGAATCCGCCTCCACCACCGTCGCCGGCAGCCCATTCCATGTACTCACCATGGGTGAAAATATTACCCTTGACATCTCCTCTGTACCTACCTACAAGCACCTTAAAACTGTGCCCTCTCGTGTTAGCCATTTCAGTCCCGGGAAAAAGCCTCTGACTATTCACATGATCAATGCTTCTCATCATCTTATACACACTATATTACTACAGGGAAGATGTGGCTGTAATAGAGAGAGTGTAGTGGAGCTTTACTTGGATGTTGCTTGGATTGCAGAACATGACTTGCGACAATAGGTTGAATGAATTTACCGGTTTCTCCTTGAAGCGACCGAGGATTAGAGGTGACCTGACAGAGGTGTATTAAACGATGAAAGGCATTGATCGTGTGGATAGCCAGGCTTTTTTGCCCCAGGGCTGTAATGGGTAGCACTAGGGGGCATAATTTTAAGGTGCTTGGAAGTGGTAATGGAGGATGTCAGAGGTAATAGTTTCACATAGAGCGTGCGGGATGTAGTGGAAAGCACTGTCTGCGATGGTAGTAGAAGAAGATACAATACGGTCTTTTAAGAGATTCTCACATGGGATATATAGAGCTTAGGAAAATAGAGGGTTATGTGGCAGGAGCATTCTAGGCAGCTTCTAGAGTCGATAACATGATCGGTTTTACATTCTAGATCGAAGGGCGTGCAATTGCTGTAGATTTTTAAGTTTATGTTCTATTACAATATGGTTTCTGATTTAAACCTGAACGATGTTCTCTGAAACTATCGCCATGTGCTTCCCGCTCAATTTCAGCGTGCTGCCTGAACAGCATACATCCCTACAAATCTATAAAATCACAACATAATTTTGAGTACCTATCTGTATTTTCTTTGCACTCCTTTCTAAACGTTATGCTCCCTGCAGTAAGTTTCACCATCTCGTCCGTCTATAAGATCCGCTGGACAATCTCCCTCTTCTGTGGTCCAGTACTCCTTTTTCTGTGCAGCTACATCACTAGTCATTAATTAAATCGGTGAATAATCTCTAAGTACTTTGTTAATATGATGACTCATTGCTCAATGTCACCGTAATTAATCAGCCTATTGGTCAAGTTTTGATAGGAGATTCTTTTTTTTTTTTCATCCATTCTAAAGTTTCCAATTATAGGTATTCTAAATTTCCTCCTTCAGAACCCCACACTGAACTCAAACATTAATGCTGTCTCATTGCAAATCCTTCAATTGTACTCACCACCACCCCTCACCCCCGCCCCCCCCACGCTATACTGTCGGTCAATTTCAGATCAAAATAATATCGAATGATACTGCACTAATGCAACTTATGAGGAGTTATTTGGAAGAACTATTGATAAGTAAATACTGCCTTCAAAGTACAATCAAAGCATAATATTGATTTTTTTTTTTTCTGAAACCCGACACTCACCGGAACAGATCAGACTGACATCATTCTTGTGGTTGCAACGGGGAGTCCATGAAGAATATGGACAGTCGGCTAGGCTCGACTCATTACCTTGACATTCCAGGATTTTTTCCGATACAGGCTCTTCTCCTTCTCCAAAATAAGCTCCCCTTAGCACAGAAACAGCGACTCCGCATTGAAGTTGATTGCACACCACGTTGGCATTATTCATATCCCAGTGCAGGTCACAAACTGTTCCCCATTTTTCACCAAACTGCACTTCCAGTCTTCCCGAACATTCGTCATTTCCGGACACCAATCTTGCAGTTCGGTGACCTGAGAAAGATGTGAAGAGCAAGCATGGCAAAGAAAATTATAACAATGTACAGTCAAATCATATTACTTTCATCATATATCATGGTCCGAAATCGTTGGGTTGCAATCTGTTCTCCGAGGGATAACCTGGTTTTCCACCACCAGAATGCACCATATTTATTCCGTTCTGGTGAATTAATTTTTACTGAACATCTTGCACACCCATGTTGCAAGCAAATTGTGTGTACAAACAAAACAGCTGGTAATAATAATGGATCATGATTATTCTAAAATCAGTAAGCGAACAATCTTTTGATCGCAAGTGCATACTCTATGTTCGTCTTTTAGTCTACATTATCGAAATTCACATCGGGATATCAGAGCACCATAAAAAAAGATATTTTTCTTTGATTCCTCAATAATTAAGGACAAACAATTGATCGTTCACTAAACAAGGTCCTGTGCGTTCGACAATCCCGTCTGCTGCTCCACTTATATGTGTGTGCACCTGTGTGTGTGTGTGTGTGTGTGTGTGTGTGTGTGTGTATCAGACAAAACAAAATTCTCAACAATAATGTCTGTGTGCACACCGCTGGTCAGGTTTGTTCACAAGAAAATCATTCTTCTATCGAACTCCCGTAGTGCAGTATATAGCTAATTAGCCTGCTCGGCCTGGAAACCATGCGGCTGAACTTTCTGAGAGATTAGCATGCGAAGACATGGAAAACGTTACCAAAGTTTACTTGTTTGGATTTATTAATATTCCCAGCTACTCTTCAAACACTGAAATAAATTAGTGAGACATGTTTATCCCACAAAAAAGTATGACCAATAATCTAATCGCATCTCCTTTTCCAGTTATCCTTCTTCTGGGTGTGTACAAATATAATTGTTTCGAGTTCAACCCTTTGTACAGTTTGTGAGAAGGCAACGATAAGGTCAGACGAAGGTGCCCAGCAGCCTCAATAATTCCAACAGTTCAATTAATAGGTGTTTTCATATTTAAGCAACGCTGAAATGAATGCATTACATTTTGTTGAAAACAAACACAGACGTTAATAAGTCTGATGTCCCAGAAATATCCTAGCACATGGTTATGCTGTCGGATGCAGATCACGAGAAGTCCTTTCATTGTCGAACGCGAAGAATGCCCAGCTATATACACTGTCCTATTGAACTCAGCATGCAATTGAGGTATGGCAGCTGTTGACCTGTAAAACTGGCTTGCTGCCATGTGTAATGCATGCTTTGTAAAGCATGCGTCGTAAAAATATGGGGAATACAAGCATCCTTTACTTTCAGAAATAATTTATTAAAACGTGAAAGCATAGGTTTAACGGAGATAGCAAATATTTCACAAGGACCTGAGGGGCAAGCGTTTCATCTAAGTGACGGTCTGCAGACGGTGTCCTGCAAAAGGAAGTGCCTGAGGCAGGTAAAGTCACAGTATTTGAACGCTATTTTGACAAGTAAAGAATAGGAATTGTTTTGATGGATATAGGAACTCGTGTGGTCGAACTGACGCATATTGCAATATTGCTTGTCATGGGCGATTGTTGTCTCCTTTCTTTGAGGGGGCGCGAGGGGGGGGTAAACTGTTTACGAGCTGTATCACTCTACTGATCAACAGTTCTAGATGCTGGAACAGGGAGCATTTTGGCGGCATGAGCATCATCTGTCAGGGAAGAGAAACTCTCGGCATTTAGGGAAAAAGCATTAAAAAGTGGAAACCTATGTTTAACGTGAGGGACGAAATAAAACATTGAACATAGAAACAGAAAACCTACAGCATAATGCAGGCCATTCGGCCCATAGAGTTGTGCCGAACATGTCCCTCCCTTAGAAATTACTAGGCTTACCTATAGCCCTCTATTTTACGAAGCTCCATGTACCTATCTAAAAGTTTCCTGAAAGACCCTATCGTATCCGCCTCCACCACCGTTGCCGGCAGCCCATTTCATGCACTCACCGTTATACTTGCGAGACCATGGATCTGCGCCTGGAAAGTCTTCACTCTCCAGGGCGCAGGCCTGGGCAAGATTGTATAGAAGAATAGCAGTTGCCCAAGCTGCAAGACTCCCCTCTCCACGAAGCCAATGCTGTCCAAGGGAAGGACATTAGGACCCATACAGCTTGGCACCAATGTCGTCGCAGAGCAATGTGTGATTAAGTGCCTTGCTCAAAGACACAACATGTTCCCTCGGCTGGGGCTCGAACTTACGACCTACAGTTCGCTAGTCCAAAGCCTTAACCACTTGGCCATGCACTCACCACTTAGTAAAAAACCTACCCCTGACATCTCCTCTGTAACTACTCCCCGCACCTTAAACCTGTGTCCTCTTGGGGCAACCATTTAAGCCCTGGGGAAAAAGCATCTGACTATCCAGACGATCAACATCTCTCATCATCTTATACAGCTCTATCTGTCACAAAGGCGGCGGCATTGGGAGCAAGGGTGGACCCAAATGCAAGACACATCTTGTGCGGTTACTTAAAATTAGCCTATTGTTCAAAAGCAGGAAAGCGAGACAGGAAATAGCGAATTGGACATGGACTGAGGACTATGACTAAGCTGGAACCAAGGGTCTGGGCTAGGACTCGGAATCGGCTCCCAGAGCTAGAGGAGACATGAAGAGGCTAGGGTATGGACTCCGAGCCCAAGACTGGGCAAGGACCCAGTACCTGGGTCTTGCCTCGGGATTGGACCCCAGAACCAGGCATGGACATGACATGGGCTAGGGCGAGGAGGAACATGGGAACGCAGAGCCTCGGTCTCGGGAGAGCAGTTACATGGAACCACGGACACATACACAGAACACAGAGACGGGAACACTCCTTGGGTACAGGACATAGGGCCGGGACTCATGACCCTCCGCGGGGCAACGGCAAGACGGCCTGACTTACACCTCGGAAGCGAGGACAAGACACGACAAGCCATGACTCCCCAGGGGGCAACGGCAAGACGGCCTGACTTACCCGACGGAGGCGAGGACAGGACAAGACAAGACCAACATGAATGAACACCAGAGAGTACCTATCTAGCTCCGGCGATGGAACTAGACCGAAGTGCAGGCAGGGGCTGCAGACGACAGCTAGAGGCGAAAGGGGCAGAGAAGGGATTCAGACAAGTGGGTAGGACAGGAATCACAGATCACCAGGCCCAATATTAGACTCAAAACTGGAGACCACCAGGGCAAGGATTGACATGGTGCTTGGACGCCGCCAGGGCCAGGGCGTGGTCGTGGTACTGGAACGCCGCCGGGGCCAGGACGTGGACGTGGTCGTGGTACTGGAACGCCGCCGGGGCCAGGACGTGGACGTGGTCGTGGTACTGGAACGCCGCCGGGGCCAGGACGTGGACGTGGTCGTGGTACTGGAACGCCGCCGGGGCCAGGACGTGGACGTGGTCGTGGTACTGGAACGCCGCCGGGGCCAGGACGTGGACGTGGTCGTGGTACTGGAACGCCGCCGGGGCCAGGACGTGGACGTGGTCGTGGTACTGGAACGCCGCCGGGGCCAGGACGTGGACGTGGTCGTGGTACTGGAACGCCGCCGGGGCCAGGACGTGGACGTGGTCGTGGTACTGGAACGCCGCCGGGGCCAGGACGTGGACGTGGTCGTGGTACTGGAACGCCGCCGGGGCCAGGACGTGGACGTGGTCGTGGTACTGGAACGCCGCCGGGGCCAGGACGTGGACGTGGTCGTGGTACTGGAACGCCGCCGGGGCCAGGACGTGGACGTGGTCGTGGTACTGGAACGCCGCCGGGGCCAGGACGTGGACGTGGTCGTGGTACTGGAACGCCGCCGGGGCCAGGACGTGGTGCGTGGAACCTCCGGGTTGTGCCAAGCTCTCGACTCGACAGGGGAACAGTAGACAGCGGCTCTTAATTCTCTCCGGCGGGTTACCTGACGGACCCACCTGGATAAGGAAACTTTGCAGACTTGCTTCTGCGAGCTAACTGGACAGGGTTGCTCCGGTGGGGAAAGGCGAATTACCGGCACTCGCTTCGGGCGGAGACAAGGCTTGCTACGGCCAGGTGACATTGGCACGCTGTGACTTTGCAGACGCTCCCGCTCCGAACGGCTGAAAGCCGGAGATTATAAACTACCGGTTCAGCAGAGTGTCAATTGCCTCTAATCACCAAAGTCGAGGAACACGGGAAAATAGTTAATCAACGGTCCTGATCGAAACGTAAACAAGGTAAACTTAAAGCGACCCCGAGCCGGACCATGCCACTATCAGGTCACCTCTCATCCTCCGTCGCTACAACGAGAAAAGGCCTAGTTCGCTCAAGTTATTCTCATAAGGCATGATCCCCAATCCAGGCATCCTCGTAAATCACCTCTCCACCCTCTCTATGACTTTCACATCCTCCCTGTAGTGAGGCGACCAGAACTGAGCACAGTACTCTAAGTGTGTTCTGACCAGGGTCCTATATAGCTGCAACATTAACTCTCGGCTCCTAAATCCAACCCAATCATTGTTAATGGCCAATACACCATACATCTTCTTCACCACAGAGTCAACCTGCGCAGCTGCTTTGAATGTCCTATGGACACGGACCCCAAGATCCCTCCGATCATCCATACTGCCAGGAGTCTTACTATTAATACTATATTCTGCCATCATATTTGACCTACCAAAATGAACCACTTCACACTTATCTGGGTTGAACTCCATCTGCCACTTCTCAGCCCAGTTTTGCATCCTATCAATGTCCCGCTGTAACCTCTGACAGCCCTCCATACTGCCCACAACACCTCCAACCGTTTTGTCATCAGCAAACATACTAACCCATCCCTCCACTTCCTCATCCAGGTCATTTATAAAAATCACGAAGAGTAAGGGTCCCAGAACAGATGCCTGAGACAGTCCAATGGTGAGCGACTTCCATGCAGAATATGACCCGTCTACTACCACTGTTTACGTTCTATGGGCAAGCCAGCTCTGGATTCACAAAGCAATGACCCCTTGGATCCCATGCCTCCTTACTTTCGCAATAAGCCTTGCATGGGGTACCTTATCAAATGACTTGCTGAAATCCATGTAAACGAAATCTACTGCTCTTCGTTTATCAATGTGTTTAGTCATATCCTCAAAAAAATCAACCAAGCTCGTAAGGCATGACCTGCATGACAAAGCCATTCTGACTACCCCTAATCATAATAATAATAGGCATTCGTTAGTCTTGTGAGACCATGGATTTGCGCTTTGGAAGGTTTCCAGGGCGCAGGTCTGGGCAAGATTGTATGGAAGACCGGATGTTGCCCATGCTGCAAGTCATCCGTCTCCACGCCACCGATGTTGTCTAAGGGAAAGGCATTAGGACCCATACAGCTTGACACAAGTGTCGTCGCAGAACAATGTGTGGTTAACTGCCTTGCTCAAGGACACAACAGGCTGCCTCCACCAAAGCTCGAACTAGCGACCTTCAGATCACTAGACGAACGCCTTAAAAACTTGGCCACGCGCCACCACCCTAATCATATTATACCTCTCCAAATGTTCATAAATCCTGCCTCTCAGGATCATCTCCATCAACTTACCAGATACTTTCAAAAGGACCGGAGTAGAAACATTTACCGAGGTACTTGTATTGAAAATGTTTGGAGGGTGTTAGGAGAGGACTGCTTCCGTGCCATATTATGCTATTAATCAACAATTGGAAAGGCTGGCTGCTGGATGAAATAAAAACAAACTATGGAGGAACTGAGCGCGACAATCATCATCTGTGGGGGAAGGAAATGCACGACTTTTCTGGTCCGGATTTGTGCAGGCCTGACGACATCATTTTCTCTCATGCCACAAATATGACTCGACTCTTTCGAGCAGTTCAGCTGACACTGGACTACATATGCACTTGGTGCTACTTAATTAACGTCACAGTAGGAGTACGATCACACGAAATGCTTTTCCAACATGACGGGAATAATCCCTACATAAATTGGATTTAGTTTGACATCACAAGAGAAGTGTGGCCCGTCCCGGTTATTTACTATCGGAGTCATCCCGCACGACATCAATATGGCGGGACCGCAGATATAAAAACCTGATACTTACCTTCGCAAATAACGCCGACATCGTATGAATGTCCGTAGCCATAGTCAAACCACACATCGACTGTACACTCCCGGAGAGTGGCCTCCCTCCCGCCGCACTTAACAGAGTTTGATAAAACGGGTCCGGATCCTTGCCCAAAGTGAGCTTTGCCCAGGGTTCTCAGCGCGGCGCCGCAGTCCAGCTGCCGACACATCACATTCGTGGCCTGCTCCTTCCACACACTGTGGTGCACGGTCCACCAGTTTCCCTTGTGGAGAATCTCTACTCTCCCGGCGCATCGACTGCCACCATTCACCAATCTTAACGCTGGGATTTCTGAAAAATATCAGAAAATAAAACATCATAAGTCAGCCACGAATTAAGCCTCCTCAAACATTAAAATTCTTCTTGAACAACGTGATGATCAACAGGGAGTTCAGACTGTGGCAAACCCCGAATACGCTGCTTAACATAACGAGATTAGTCAATGAGCTGGACAACGTCTGGAGAACCGAGAGTCAACCGGTCATTCTACGGGAAGAAATGGATGTCTCCGAGGAAATCAAGATGATCTGCTTCAATGTTCCCTCTAATTTGTTTTACACCTTTGCTGACCTACCATTGCTCTAATAAGAAAAGTATTTAACACCCTTACAACTGTACACCCTTTAAATGTTTAAATGTCAAAAAAAAAATCAGCTCCGCGGAAACAATGTCTAAATGCGCGGCCGCACACTCACAGAGCTTATAGGGAACATTGAATCGTTTTTACTCTTCGGAGAGCTACAGATGGACTGCTCTTTCCGTGCCTCCACTGTACTTAGTACGCATCAATCAGGTAATCGAACACAAACATTAATGGAGGTGTGGAAATTTCCTGGAGAAAGAGTCGAACTGAGCCTCCACGTGACGTCAACACAGCACTAAAAGGATGGAATGAAAAATGGGAGGCTTTTTTTTTTACTTTCAGGAATTAATAAAGGCAACAGAAGCTCTTTCTCTGCTGACTGTCTGGTAAGTTTGGTGCTTGTCGTCGTTCCACGAGAATAGCAGACGCCTTTCAACCAGGTACTCCTTAACAATTAGTTTCAACAACCCAGACCATCACTCAGTGAAAATCAAGCGAGGTTACCTGACTGCTCGGTCTGAGAATGCACTGGACGGCCTGAAATGAGAAATGTACAATTAGATTTCTCTTTGGATTTACGGGGGGTCGTATACTTATGGATTAGGAGGACATGGTAAATGGAATACGAAATTAATATGCGGTCAAAGGTAAAAACACCCGCATCCGCTATCTTGCCCCACCCCCACATCCTCCTCCCTCCCACGCTCAGTCACGCCCTCCGAGCTCTTCGTTCCGCTGCATTATTTGATTTTCTGGCTCTGTAGACGCCGCTATGATTCTCAAAATACATTTAAATTCAAAAGCAAAGCAACATGATATTTTCCCTTTGGCAGACTCATCCATTAAATCACACCGCTCGCTGCCGCACATGTATTTCCGGATATTGCAAATGACCGGTTGATCCCAGTCCAACTGCCCCGACAAACTCTGCTCTAGTGACAGGCACTGTCTGCCGCATTGCTATGTTCACGTTAACCGATTTGTAACAAGTGGAAACTGCATGATTATATTCATAAATTCAAGGCCACTGTTATAGTTTGTGAACGGTGTTCACGCCATTTCCTCCAGTTCAGTTCAAACACACTCTTCAACTTATATCAGAATTAGAATCAGGTTTATTATCACCGATATTAATGTCCTGAAATTTGTTAACTTAGCAGCAGCAGTTCGATGCAATTCTCAATATAGCAGAAAAATAAATAAAATAATAATAATAATAGTAACAATAATAATATTAAATCAATTACAGTATACCTATACTGAATAGATTAAAAATCATGCAAAAAAACAGAAATATATATCTATATTTCAAAAGTGAAGTGGTGTTCAAGGGGGTAAATGTCCGGTAAAGAAACAGATGGCAGAGTTTCCTGAATATCTGAGTATGTGCCTTCAGGGTGTTCTACCTCATAGCTGATTGTAACGGTGAGAAAATCGCATGCCCTGGGTGCTGGAGGTCCTTAACAATGGACGTTGCCTTTCTTGAAGATGTCCTGGGTATTTTGTAGGCTAGTAAACAAGATGATGCATACTAAATTATGAACCTTCTGTAGCTTCTTCCGAACCTGTGCACCAGCCACTCCCCACCCTCTCCGCGTCCCATACCAGACTGTGATGCAGCCTCACAGAGTGCTCTCCACTGTACGTCTATAGAAGTGTGTGAGTGTTTCTTTATTTGACATACCAAATCTCTTCAAACTCGGGATGATGTATAGTCGCTGTCCTGCCTTCTGGGTACACAGAGAGTAGAGCAGTGGGCTAAGCACACACTCCTGAAGTGCACCAGTGTTCATCATCAACGAGGAGAAAATGTCATCGTCAGTCCGCACAGATTGTGGTCTTCGGGTTAGGAAGACGAGGATCCAACATCCTTATATTGTCAATTAGGCAATGTTGACGCTCATTGTGTTAGGTTTATGTCTCATAAGTCGTAATACCTATAAATTAAGTCAGCCTTAGAACTGGAAATAAATTACGAGGTTTTTTTTTTCAATTCCGCGGCGCTTACCCTCTCGCGCATCGATGTAAAGCGCCAGCTTAGGAACACTTCCCGACTCAAAGGAGTTTTCACGTTCGCTCTGTGATTGTGTGGGCTTCCTTCAGTTTCCTACCACATTCCAAAGACGTGTGCATATGGTTGGTGAGTTGCTAGCATGCAGTGTTGCCCCATGAGCGTAGCGATATTTTTGCACAGACTAGCGCAAGCCTCGCCGATTGGATTTGCCCCAAAAAACATATGTCACTGTTTGTTTTGAACTAAATGTGACAATTGAGTAAAGATAATCATTTCTTTATTTTTCGTAACAGTTGAAGCAATTTCCTGTTGTTTAAACCTCATCGCTATGTATTGAAGAGAACTTTTTATTTTGTTTTCTTAGCGGATGATAAAAAAGAAACCTATCAAATTCTCTAATCGACGTACATGTCCGAAGAAAAATCAGTTTCGTTCTTCTACTCATTATTCTTCTTCATCCTGCACTTATTACATCTCACGAAATCCCATGAACTGCCATGTGCATAATCTTTAGGGTTCCACAAAGTAATAGTCTATGTTATCCAATTAAACTACCAACCAGCAAGCCATGTGCGTAGGTATTAGAGTACCTGGAGAAACAGGCGAGCTCACAGGGAAACATACACTGCACATCTCGCAGATAGCATCGTCCGGTAGACACAAGTGCGCGTCTCTACAAGTACGTAGATGCAGCACGACGCATTATTAAGTAAAGGGTAGTTCTAGTACGTTGCATTAATAGGGACACTGCGCTCAGGCACAGGTGATCGGCGTTCAGTTCTAATCTCAAGTTTACCCTGTGTGGATTAGCATGTACTCCATTTGAAACTCGGGCTTTGCCCACTTCCCTGATAGAGTTTAATTTTAAGTTAACTGGGATCTCCCATAAGACATAGGAGCAGAACTAGGAAATTTGGCCCATCGAGTGTGTTCCTCCATTTCATCAAATTCCTCTTAGCCCCAGTCTCTTGTCATTTTCCTATATCCCTTCATGCCCTGAACAATGAAGAATATAACAAGGTCTGTCTTTAATACACTTAACGACTTTGCTTCCACAGCTGCATGTTACAAAGAATTCCATAGATTCCCCATTATCTGACAAAATAGATTCCCCTTCATATGCGTTTTAAAAGGACGCCCCTATATTCTGAGGCTGTATCGTCTGGTCTTTGACTTTCCCACGACTGGAAACATCCAGTGCTCATCCACTCCATCAGGGCCTCTCTGTACTTGGCAATTTTCAGTTAAGTCAGAGCACTTTCTTCTGTATTACAATGAACACACGCTCAGAGCCATCAAACCCGTTCAATCCTGGAATGGTTTTAAAACTCCTTGGAACCCTTTGCAGCTTCAGCACATTCTTTCGAAGATAAGGGGCCCAAAAATACTCACAATACTCCAAGTAAGGCATCCCTTTTGCTCTATAAATTATCACCATTAGATCGTTGCTTTTATATTCTAGTTCTCTTGAAATGAATGCTAATATGGCAGTTGCCTTCCTCACCACATATGCAGCCTGCAAATTCACCTTTTGCACCTCGGTTATTTTTCCAAATTTTCTTTTCATTTAGAAAATAGTCAGCCTTTTCATTTCTTCCTGCAAATTTCACGAGTTATACACTTCCTGATACGTAATCCATTTGCCATACCTTTGCCCATACTTCTCATCCCCCGAAGACCATCTGTAGCCTCTCTACTTCCTCAAAACTACCTGCCTCACCAACTATATTCATATCATCTGCAAACTGCAATAAAACTATCAATACCATCATCCAAATCATTGGCAGTAAACGTAAAAATAAACAGTCCCAACACAATCCCCTGTGGTATACCAAAGTCACCGGCAGCCAGCCATAAAATGTTGCCTTTATGTCTACACTTTGCCTTCTGCCGATTCGCCATTGCTTTCTCCAAGCTAAGTTATTTCCTGTAAATCCATGGGCTCCTAACTTGTTATGCAGCCTCATGTGTGGCACCTTGTCAAAGGCCTTTTAAAAATCCAAATACACTATATCAGCGTTTCTCCGTTATCTATCCTGCGTGTTATTTCGACAAAGAGTTCCAATAGGTTTGTCGGGCCAGAATTTCTCTTGATGAACTATGTTGACTGCCGCCTATTTTATTAAGTGCTTTCAATTACCCTGAAACCTCAACCTTAATAATGGACACGAACATCTTCCCAACCACTGAGGTCAGCTAACGGTTCTATAGTTTCTTTTCTTCTGCTTCTCTGCCTTTTTGAAACATGGAGTGACTTTTGCAGAGTACCGGTCTTCCAGAATCTTGCC
Source organism: Mobula birostris (assembly GCF_030028105.1). Lineage (NCBI taxonomy): Eukaryota > Metazoa > Chordata > Chondrichthyes > Myliobatiformes > Myliobatidae > Mobula > Mobula birostris. Next base: position 145,815,399 of record NC_092377.1, read on the forward strand.
AGAGTCTGCTTATCGTTGAATGATCATTACTAATGCCTCCACAATCCCTTCAGCCATCTCTTTCTTCTCCCTTTCTTCCTCTGCGGGACATATTTCTTCTGTGTCTTCCGAATTGCTTCCAGAAGTATCAGATCTTTATACTCTGCCGGCCGTCCTGCCAGTGTTATTTTCCAATTAAATCTGGCCATCTACTCTCATGCTTCTGTAATTCCCTTCACTCCACTGTAATATGATTCATCTGATCTTAACTCCCCCTTCTCAAATTTCAGGTTAATTCGGCCATATTATGATCACTTATCCCCGAGGATTCTTTTTTCTTCAAGCTCTCTGATAAACTCCAGTTCATCGCACAAAACACATTCCTGAATAGCTAATCACTAAGCGGGTTCAATTATGATCTGCTCAAAAAAAAACCTCTCGTAGGCACTCGATAAATCTTCCCTACTGGATTCCAGCACAAACGTAATTTTCCCAATCTACCTGCATATTGAAATCACCCATGACCATGGTAACTTCATCCTTTTGTCATGTATTTTCTACCTCCACTTGAAATTTATAGTTCACATCCTTATCACTACCTCAATGCAACTGGCAGCAGTGTCATTTTACCCTTGCAGATCTTTAGCTCGATCCACAATAAGTTAACATCTTCCGATCCGATTTCAGCGCTTTCTAATGCTCGGTTTCCTATTTTATCATCAGAGCCACGTCGCCGTCTCTGCCCTCCTGCCTATCCTTACAATATGAACCCCTGGACATTTAAATCCCAGCTATAATCTGCATTCATCCATGATACTGCGATGTCTACAACATCAGACTTGCCAATCTGAAATTGTGCTGCAAGTCCATTTAACTGATTCTACCTGCTGACCGCATTCAAATATGACACCTTCGTGCTGTATTTACCCTTCCCGATTTTGTGCGGCTTTTAAGTTCCAATTCATCCTGTTTTCTGCAATTTTGCCCTGTCAACAGCCTCTTCTCACTACAGATTGCCTCTATTTGTAAACCATCATCAGCACTATCAATGGATTTTCGTATGAATTTCCTTGCATTGAAGTACACGTGGCTCAGGACACTAGTGGCACCACGTTCAACTTTTTAATTGCGGACTTTGTCTGAGGTCATACCAACATCTCCCACCACAACAACTCCACTAACTGTTTTAATACTCAGGTTGCCACCCCAATGCAATTCTAGTTTAAGGCCCAACATGCATCATGAACAATCGTTCCCACTAAGCTATTAACACCCTCCTGTAAAAGGTAAGCCGTCCATTCTGTATAGGTCCGATTTTCTCTGGAAGAGATCCCAATGATCCAAATATTGCATGCCCTCCTTCCAAAACAAATTCATTAGCAAAATAATAAATTGTTTAATATTCCCAGTTCTGGCCTCACTTACACGTGGGACGGATAGCCTTCCTGAGTTCACAAACCAAGAGGTCCTGGGCATTAACTCAGCACCCAACTCACTGAAATCCCCTATGTAGAATCTCGTAACTTGCCCTACCTATGTCATTGGTACTAATATGAACCACCACTTGTGGGTGTTCGGCCTCCCACTTAAGAATGCTGAGGACTCAATCGGAGATATCTCAGACTCTGGCACCCGGGAGGCAATATACCACCCGGTATGTTGGTGATTGGGAATAATTATGGGTGGAGGTTTAGAAAGAAGGAAAACTTAAAATACGGTTCATTTGTAAGTTAGTGTTTCCCACTCGGCACAGACTAGAAGTCCGTAGGGAGCTTTTGTGTGTGGGTGACTATATAGCCCTACTTTCCGAGAGGGAAATTAAGTCATCATTATTTCCATTGAGAAATAACACGAAATAATTTGCTTTCATTTAAAGTGTCGATGAGAGAGTAGACTTAAATGATAATGAATAATCAAAATTATGCAAAATCTATCAATATTCAGTTTGCATAGTCATTAGCTTAATCAGAAATTCTGAACAAAATTTGTATTACGTTCATTTTTTAAAAAATAAATAGCAAACAAGTATTCGGCAAATTAGATTAAATTCAGGAATACGCGGCAGATTCACATGCATCTGCGTCAAGAGAAACAGAAACATTTTACTTCGTTAATTTCCTTTGCCCTTCACTGCACCCTGAATTTCTCATGGTTTTCCTCCGTTATACGGCAGTAACGCATTAAATGTTTTACATAACGTAAAAAGAGATAAAGAAAACATTTTCCCATTGAGATTTGCACTATAAGTTTAACCTGGACAGGAAAAGGAATGTAGAGTTCAAAATGTTAAGAACAGCAAATTTTCTCATACTTGCAATGTAACATGAAAATGCTTGCAGCTTTTCTCCGGCCGCACAAAACTACAAAATAAAAAGATCATTTAATTGACGATACTAATCAAGCTCATGGTATTACAGAATGATTTCAATAATGTAAAATATGAAAATAATTTCCAAAAGCTGAGACTAAATGAACTAGATAATCTTGTTCACCTGATTGTGCAACATAGTGTTTTGAAAGAACTGATCATTACCAGCGATAGGAATGAGTACCAGCGTTAAGCAGGAGCAGCAGCTGTAACTTTGGTTGCTGCTCGCATTCACTGAACTATATACTGTGAAATCTGACTGGCTGTTTCCCAAGTGCGACCACTCTCCAACATCGATTAATAATTTACATAGAATATAAGATGACAGCAGCCGACTGTTTTCTAAAGCGAGAATTTTCGAGCCAAAACAACTCATCTGTCTTTCGCTGCAATTTGCAGTGAAGTATTCGACAGAAAGTCAACGAGAAGTCGATGTAATTAATAGAAGCACTTCAACTGCAAATGATAGAAATGAAAATTTGCTTCTAGAAGGGAAACAAAAACTGCAAATTCAATACCAAATTTCAACGTAGCATATCCGTCGTCATTTCTTGGAAACAAATCGGCCTATTCCTGATCTATTCAACCAGTACACTGCAAATTTTGAAGCACATGAAACATTGATTTCGTCGCGAAATTCGCAGGGTGACAGATTTGTTCCTCTCCTTTTTGTCTACTATTTCAATATTGATTTATCACAAAGTTGGAAGTGGAAGAGGAACTTTTATTTACTGTTTTACTTTCCATTTCACTCAATTTTCTGTAACAGTGTTATGAAATTACGCGACATTGGACATTAATGATAATAAGCATATCAACAGATCATCTAATATTTTCAATTTTCTTAAAGAACTCACAATTCCAGATCTTCAACACCATCAGTGCCAAGATAGTCAACGGTAACCTCTCGGTCGTCATTTAGAGCTATCGGCCCTGTATGTTCAAAGATAGGCACACCAGTAACTGAATATTTGATCTGAAAGCAGGTTCTACGAGAATGTTTTTGAGTATTCAATATTTCTTTCTAGGCATCCAATAGTTTTCCTCTCAGTTGACGCGCGAATTACAGTTTGTTGAAACGCACCAATGGGAAAGGACTTGTCCATTAATGGAACTGATGCGTTCATCTTCTGAGGAAGCAATGAGCTGAGATAATCTGAAAAGGCAATGATACAGCGACGCGGTATCTACATCCTAAAGAAAACATTCAGTCATAGAAGCCAACCGCCCAGGAATAGGCTATTCAGATCATTGCAAAGACTATTTCTGATTCGCTGGGCTTTCTCGGAGACCACATTACATATCTCCCTCTTTCCCAATATCATGCAGTTGGAAACTTTGACTATTTAGTCAGCGATCTTGTCCCGACTCCGACTTTCACCAAAACAAAAACAACTCAATTTCGTTTCCTTGTCTCTTTTATCGATCAATATCGTTCGCTGTCACAACAAACCTATTAGGTTATTTCCATCAAAAAACACTAAATACTTAAAACAAAATTATGTTTTATCTCTCGATGCTTCTGCAGTATTCATTTCTTTTTTTTTTGCCAGAAACGTATGATAGTTCGATTATTGTGTGCTCTTAGTATCCCTCCTCTTCTTTTGATGATCCTCTAATTCTCAGGACTATTTATGTCAATGATATTCCCACTCGCTCATCCTGGCACTCATCCTAGTGAAAGCTCATTATCACCCCAACCACACCACCCCACGCCCCCCCCCCCTCCACACACACAAACACATACCGTTCACAGCGTTAATCGTTCTTACCATTTTCGTGTCCGATTAGAGAACCTTATGCGTATAAAAACACTTTCCAAATTCTTGCGGTGGAGGGAGATAGACGAGCTTCCAATGCGATGTACAATGGCGAATAAGATACAATATGCAGCCGAGATGGGGAATCTGAACCGCTGGGAAGCTTGCTCGTAGTCAGCACTGGTTTAAAGTGAAAGTATGGAAGACCCGCAGTATCGCGGCACCCATTTTCATCGTGACGACTTGGAGGTGAATGTGCGGCTGCTGGGTTAAACAGTGCACTCTTAATCTATCAAACTTCAGGAAAAGGACAAAAAAAAAACAACAATGCAAACCGAAGTTACGTTGCCTGTTTTCGACTGCTTAATGAATACTTTGCTACGGTATTCACTGTGGAAAAGGATATTGGCGATTGTAGGGATAACTTACAGCGGAATGAAGCCCTTCAGCATGTATATATTAAGGAAAAAGGATGTCCTGGAGCTTTTGGAAAGCATCATGTTCGATAAGTCACTGAGACGAGACGGAATATATCCCAGGCAACTGTGGGAAGCGAGGGAGGAGATTACTGAGCCTCTGGCGATGATCTTTGCATCACCGATGTGGACGCGAGAGGTTCTGGAGGCTTGAAGGTTTGCGGATGTTGCTCCCTCATTCAAGAAAGGGAGTAGAGATAGCCCAGAAAATTATAGACAGTGAGTCTTACTCGAGTGGCTGATAAGTTGATGGAGAAAATGCTGAGAGGCAGGATTTATGAACAGTTCGAGAGGTATAATAAGATTGGGTGTAGTCGGCACGGCTTTATCAAATGCAGGTCTTGCGTTACGAGCCTGACTGAATTTTTTTGAGAATGTAACTAAGCACATTGATGCAAGTAGAGCCGTAGATGTCGTGCATATGGATTTTAGCAAAGCATTTGATAAGGTGCCCCATGCCAATCTCTTTGAGAAAATATGGACGCATGGGATCCAAGGGGACATTGCTTTGTGGCTCCAGAAATGACTTATCCACAGAAGGAAAAGCATGGTTAGAGACGGGTCATTCTGCACGGAGGTCAGTGACCAGTAGTGTGTTTCAGGGATCCGTTCCGGAACGCTTACTCTTCGAGATTTTTATAAATGCCCTAGATGAGGAAGTGCAGAAATAGGTTAGTAAATTTGCTGACGAAACAAAGTTTGGGGCTGTTGTGGGTAGTGCCTAGGGCTGTCAGAAGTTACAACGAGACATTGATAGAATGCAAAAATTGGCTGGGAAGTGGCAAATGGATTTCAATCCACATAAGTGCGAAGCGGTTCATTATGGTAGGCCAAATATGATAGCAGAATATAGCAATAACGGTATGACTCTTGACAGTGTGTAGGATGAGAGGAATCATGGGGTCCGAGTCCACAGGACACTCAAAGCTGCTGCACGGGTTGACTCTGTGGTTAAGAAGGCATACGGTGCATGGGCTTTCATCAATCGTGAGACTGAGTTTAAGAGCCAAGACGTAATGTTGCAGCTATATAGGACCCTGGTCATACCCCACTTGGAGCACTTGTACTGTGCTCAGTTCTTGTCGCCTCACTACAGGAAGGATGTGGAAACCATAGAAAGGGTTCAGAGGAGATTTACAAGGATGTTGCCTGAATTGGAGAGCATGGCTAATGAGAATAGGTTGAGATAACTTGGCCTTTTCTCCTTGGAGCGACGGAGGATGCGAGGTGACCTGATAGAATGTACAAACTGATGAGAGGAATTGATCATGTGGATAGTCAGAGGCTTTTCCTCAGGTCTGAGATGGCCAGCACGAGAGGGCATAGTTTTAAGATGCTTGGAAATAGATACAGAGAACATGTCAGGGGTAAGTTTTTTCTTAATGCAGAGAGCGGTGAGTGCGTGGAATGGTCTGCCGGCGGCGATGGTGGAGGCGGAAACGATAGACTCTATTAAGAGACGCCTGAATAGGTACATGAAATTAGAAAAGTAGAGGGCTATGGGTAACTCTGGGTAATTTCTAAGGTAAGGACATGTTCGGCACAGTTTTGTGGGCTGAATGGCCTGTATGTGTTAACGGTGTTCTTTGTTTCTATGTTAATTTCCTGCGTTATTATATTATTGGATGAGCAATGATACCATTCAATAGAGTGCGGTTCCCCTGCCAGTAATGGAAAATCAGGGGACAGTCAATGGTCCCCACGACTCTGTCTGCAAGAGGTATCTACAGTTGCTGTTCCTGTGAGGAAGAATGACTGGCCTGGAGTAGCACTGAGCCCACCAATCGCCATACAGGAGTTAGAGAATTTTGTAGGGAGACAGTCAGCCATATTGATGGGTAACCGAAAGGGAAGCATTCAATGAATCCCCAGGGCTACCCAGATATGAAAGTACCATTTAAGAGTTGAGCTGCGGTGTCCCCTCAGGAAAAATAGTAGCAACAGCCTGAAGGAGCAATACAGTCTCTCACTGTTTAATCGTGGGGTGCTGAGGCGATAGGAAGTTCTTAAAGCAGAGGTACAGGAAGTTGTCTCTGTGGTCCTAAAACAGAATCCAGAATGATATGTTTCCTCACTAGTCCCAGGCTTAAGTACGTCCCTGAGCGGGCACAGGACATTCTGATGGAGTTGCTCTGTAGCAATTGGTCGTGCATCATTTGGCACGGAAGAACTTGTAGATCTTCAAACTGAACTTTGTGACTCAGGCAGAAGTTAAAAAATATGAACTCCGGGTTTGTCATTGAAAGCTTACTGCCTGTGGCATATACTGCTGAGGTATATAATTGAAAGAGAGAGCAGGTCATTGCATGTGTCAGCAGTTGGTGTAATCTGGAGGCTTTAGAGATGTTGGTTATTAGGTGATCCTCTGGGGCAGCTGCAACCGATGTAGAAAGATGCGATGCTGCACTACAGAAAAGACAGCGAAGCCCTTGTAGGAAGGTTCACAATTTGTAGGCGGGAGGGGTTAAACCGGATTGACAGACGGTGGGAACCTAAGTTGTACGTTAGATAGAGAAAGTGATAGAAGTATAAATGTCCTGAGAAGTATGTCTGAAAAGAAAACGAGCAGGGAGAGTTCAAGTGACATGATGGGACTAAAATGGCGTTTATTCCAACTCGGTGAGAATTAGAGAAAAGGCAGATGGACTTTGAGTCTCGATTACTGCATTAAACTATGATGGTGTTTCAATGGGAGATAAGTGGTTGCGATTGGAACAGGACTGACTGCTCACCGGGATTTCACCAAGCCAAAAATGATATAAATTGAAGTATAATGATGGGTGAGTCCTATGTCTAATCAAGGTAATGTCAGAGCTCTACTCGGAGCAGACAAACATTCACTGATGCAAAAATGGTTAAGGATGAAAATTGAATTCATACTGGACGGATTATGTTATTGGCTCTTGGTAGAAAGTAAAACCAAGCATAGATAACATTGAGGGAAATGAAATTGGACAGCCTCATTTAGGGATATGTTAAAAACTTAAACAAAGGAATAGAAATGCCAATAGCGTATAAACATGAACTTTGCAAGTTAGGTTAAAAGAATCACAATCTCTTTTACCATTGATTCAGAACAAGAGGCTGAACGGAGTGAAGGATTGACTGCTCAAGAATAAGAGAGGTAATTAGTGCGTGGAACTTGACGACATTGGAAAGTACTAAATAAGTAATTGAGAGGGGTCAGTGTTATTTCCCTGATTAAGAGGCGTAGGGGAAAATCCTGGAATTTATAAGCTGTTGACTCTCACATTAACCCTTTGAAACTATTGAAGTGGAGTTTTAATGATAGGATTTGTCACAGTTTGGAAAATCACAGGATATATGCAGCAACCACCATGTCTTTCTGTGGAAGAAGTAATCTCTTTAGAAACTGCTTGGAGCATTGTACATTGTGAACAAGTCGATTGATGGTGGTTACGCTTGGATGTTGTCCAGATGGAGTCTATAAATGTACTTGAAAATATCCATTTTGCTGGGTTTATGAGGAAGACTAACGTGCATAGAAAGCACAGTTACATGATAGTTTAGAGTCTGAAACGGGTTGCACATAAATGGCATATTGTAGTGGTGGAAGGGATTATCTGGCTGGATATATGTATCCAGGTGTCTGCAAATTGTCTGTTGATTTAGATATATCTGTTTTTATATTTTACTTGGAGGATGATATAAATATGGTGGAGGTGTGAAGATGGAACAGTATCATCACTGATGCAACAGGATATGGATCATTAACACTTGCCGGCGGAAAATGGCCATTCAAGGTCCACTTGGGTGCGTGTGAGGTGAGGCAAGAGTAAGGGAACGTAGTCCGACGATGATAAATGGTTAGGTGCACTATTGTGAAGAGGGATCTTGGGGTTCAAGTCCATCTCTTGCTGAAAGTGAAAAAATAAATTCAGTGGATGGAAAGGATAAAACATTGCACCCATAACAACATTACTAAGGCCACCGAGTATAAGAGTCAGGATTACATAGTGTAGCTGTGTAAAACATACGTTCGGTTGCACCTGGGTACGACTTTCCATTGTCATCAACGATTTCTGAAACACGTGGAAGTTTTGTACATGGTGCAGAAGTCTCTTGATCTGATGCTGCCGGGATTATACTGTCTTACTTGTAACGACAGGCTAGATAACCTATGATTATTTCAAGGATAGACGTGATAAAAATTCATCAAGTTATATGAGACATAGGTGAGAGACAGTGTTTCGGGCGTGTTCATGACACAACGAAAATGGGTACTTACAAACATTGCCAGGCCTGCCGCGGAAGCAGATATGTTAGTTGCGTTTAGGAGACGTTCATCTATGTGCCTCAACAGGCAGGGGTTGGAGAAACTGGAAATGGGCAAGCAGAAGGCATGAGTAGTACTTGATGTGGTGTTCCGCACAGACATGATGGGCGCAAGGGCTGTTCTTCTTCAGTACAGATTTATATTCGATGCACCTGCAATTCTCTTCAAAGGTTAAAATATATTTACTTACAAAGTTTTTTCTACTTCAGCACGTAGAACCCTATGATTTGTGGGGGGTTTCGGGGACACAAACACTAATCCAAAAAATGCAATACCAGCAATGAAATACTGCAACCAACAGGAAGGAAGAAAAACAATCAGCGTGCAAAAGACAACCAATTGTGCAAATGCAAAAGATAATAATAATGATGATGACAAAAATAAGCAATACATTTTAATAACATCAAATGAAAAACCCTTGATCACACATTGTTATAATGAGTTTATAGGCTGTGATAGCAGTTCAGCGATTGGACGAGTGAGGTTGAGTGATGTTATGCTCTCTGATCCAAGAGCCTGATGGATAATGGAAAACAACTGTTCCTGAACATGATGATATGTGTCCTGAGGCTCCTGCACCATATTTCCTAATGGCACCAACGTGAGGTGAGAGTAGCCTGGACGGTGGATGTCCATGATGATGGAAGAAGGTGCTCAGTGATGGTGAGAGCTTTAGCAGTATAGGTTCCAATACAGACCGGGCCGTATCGAGTATTTGATGCCGGATATTCCATACCAGGCTGTGATGCAATCAGTCAATATACTCCTCTCTGAGCATCTGTGGAAGATTGTCAAAGTTTTCGATATCATGCCGAATCTTCGGAAATATAGATGCTGTTGTGCTTCATCATAATGGCTCTTATATTCTAGGCCCAGGACAGATCCTCTGAAATTATGACACTGAGGATTTTAAAGTTGCTAATCCTCAGATCCCTCGATGTGGATTAGCTCATGGCCCTCCGATTTCCTCCTCCTAAAATCAATAAGTCTGCTGACATTGACAAGAGGCTGTTGTGGCACCACTCGGGCAAGATTTGTAATCTCCTTCATATATGCACTGACATTTCCCAATTATAGCGTTTTTGTATGCACTGGATATCTTCTTTGCCGTCATCATTGTGTTCCTGCTTACGGACATGCTGACAGACAAGTGTCCCAAGATTGCTTTCTTAGCCTGGTTATGTACCTTCTTCTCGCCGTGCGTCCCTGAAGATCGTGGGAATTCCGTCTCTGGAAGGTGGCTGACAATCAACTTTTCACTGGAAATTAGAACTGGGTAATACATACTCACATTCCTGGAAGCAATCGCAATAGAAACTGAAAAGAGAGATTATATAGAGCTTAAATGAAAGACACTGCAAGGTAAAAGAAGAACAAATCATGCATAAAATTCTAGTAGCACTCAACAGACCACGCATAGACTATTGTGACTGTCACAAATGTCATGAATAGGAAAGATTACAAATAAGTGCTCTAATGAAAAGCGAGGTGTAAAGAGGAGAGTAAAGAGGCTTTCTGAATGTGGAGCACAACTCTCAAACTACAAAAGCAATACAATAATCTTCTAAATTTTTTAAAAGTTGAGCTGTGTTTCCAACCTAAATTTCCTGAACTCAATCCTGAATTAATTAAATAACAGCCTGACATGCTCCCATTGAAGGGGTGGAAATGTGCAGATTCAACTGAAAGAGAGAAGAGCGATGCCAAACAGAACAGAAATTCGGGTTACTTGTTACGAAATTCAGTGCGCCACTTTCAATAAAACAATTTAAATTTCAAATTTATGCCTGATCACTTTTTGTATCAATTTTCACATCATCAATGTGAATCAGATCATTCTCGGTCAATTTAATATAACAATTTGAACTATCTTGCAGAAGTTATCCGTTTGGAATGAGCTGTTTTTTTTTGTCAGATTTTATACTCGAGTTTACTCTGCTCTGCTGTGAGCAGAAATTATTGCATTTCTAAATCTTTCCACACTAATTGATTTTGCCAGAAAGTTGACTCTCGGAACTACTTCAAAGAAAGACAAATGTACTTATTTTGTGTATTCATGATCATTTGCCAAAGATTTTAGGAAATCCAATGACCCACAGTCTTCCTTTACAGTATTAAAAGGTTTTCACTATATGATAGCTGAGTATTGTCTTCCTTACCAACTATTTGCAAGGGATTATTCAGGCAGTAATAATTGAGCATTGTGTCTTTTTTTTTCCATTTCATTCGCTGTATACAGAGACTGCTGCAGCATTCTGCAGCAGCACAGCAACGTCTCTGCAAAACTGTTTATCTCTTGAGCTAGCAGGAAACACCTGCTATGGGGGATTTTATTTTTCTTCTCCTCTGAAATATTGAAATGCCGAATCTAAATTTGGTAGCAGACTGAATTCTGACTCAAAAAAAGTTTACGGGTCCATTTTTTGGTCCTGTTACTTAACACAAGAAGCCATTGCTAATATGTATATTTTTTGTGAACAGAATGGTAGGATGTAAATACTGACATACTTCAAATTAAAAGTTGATTAATAACCCGTTTCATTCCAAATCCGCGGTCCTTATCATTAATGTCAACATCCTTTCGTATGATTTCACAGAAGAAGGGAATAGGTATACACACGACAATATTAACAGTGATATTTGATTCATATTATGAACCCATACTGAATGTTTCCAGTCTTTCCTATGTAGAATTACTGAGCAGTTAGTGCTCCCTCGTAATTAGTAGTCAGTCTAGAGCCTGAAATGTTACTCTTCTTTGAAAGTAGGACATTTTAACCTATGTTGTGTCTGTGGTTAAATGTCTTGGATTGAGGCCATAGAACTGGAAAATTGTATTATATTTCTATCCCTTCAGCTGGGTCATTTTAATACTGGTTATTATGCAAATGTAGACTGAAAATTAATACTCCTCAATGAAAATCTTGCACCACAATGATGTCAGTGATACCCATATGAATCGCCGATGTCCAAAATCCATAATCTTTCCGTTTTTTGGGCGACTTTGACTCAGGATGCTTTCGTGAATCTGAAAGGTAGATTTCAAAGCAACAGCTAGTAAGCGTTGAGCAATTAAACTGATTAAGAACCCACGCTTGCTGTCTTAATCCAGCAACAAACATCAATACAAATTGTTTTTACTTTAGAATCTACGTAAAGCATTTGAGGCCGCATGCGGATGTCTAAAAGTTGCTGCATAAATAAAGTTATTATTGTTCTATTATTATTTCTGCTGTATTTTTTTTCTCACTCACGCTGGTAAAAACTCGGATACAGGTTTTGCCAAGCACAGTCACGTTTCAAAGGTTATGAACCTTCCGACTGTATTTTTTTTTGTGTGTGATTTGATATTGTTGCTTTCCAGAAATTCACATAGATATTGCAGCTTTGGTTTATTGTGTAATGATTTTGGGATCATATCAGTTGTAAGTATTACTCTTGGGACGATGTATATCCTGTTCATGTTCCATAATCTTTAAAATTCCTCTTGTAATTTAGCGCATTTCTGGTGTATTTCACTTATTGATTTCTGTAAGTTTTGTGTGTTTGGAATGGCTCTATGTATTATATTAATTGTTCTGAAGTACCGGTCTAGCCAGGCGCACTTGTTTGATAGGAACTTTCATGCTATTATACATTTCTACTGTGTTTAGTATTGTGGCTTTCTGAAGATTTACATAGATATTACTGTGAAACTGTTGATGAAGTGTTCCTGCCATGTCCATCTCACTTCGCAAGCTCTGATTTTTTCAATGATTTTAAATTCCCTGCCCCACACCGCTTTATTTTCACTATGGATGTCCAGTCCCTATATACCTCCATCCCCCACCAAGAAGGTCTAAAAGCTCTCCGCTTCTTTTTTGGATTCCAGGCCTAACCAGTTCCCCTCTACCACCACTCTACTCCGTCTGGCGGAATTAGTCCTTACTCTTAATAAATTCTCCCTTGACTCCTCCCACTTCCTCCAAACTAAAGGTGTAGCCATGGGCACCCGTATGGGTTCCAGCTATGCCTGCCTTTTCCTTCGCTCTGTGGAACAATCCATGTTCCAAACCTCTACTTGCATCTGTCCCCCACTTTTCTTTCGCGACCTCGACGACTACATTGGCGCTGCTTCCTGCACGCATGCTGAGCTCGTTGACTTCATTAACTTTGCCTCCAACATTCACCCTGCCCTGAAGTTTACCTGGTCCATTTCCTCCCCTTTTCTGATATTTCTGTCTCTATCTCTGGAGACAGCTTATCCACTGATGTCTACTATAAGCCTATCTACTCTCACTGCTACCAGGACTATTCCTCTTCCCACCCTGTCTCTTGCAAAGCATGCCATTCCCTTCTCGCAATTCCTCCGTCTCTGCCGCATATGCTCTCGAAATGAGGCTTTCATTCCGGGACGAAGGAGATGCCCTTTTTTTTTTTTTAAAGAAGGGGTCTTCCCTTCCTCCACCATCAACTCTGCTCCCAAACGCATCTCTCCCGTTTCACACACACCTGCACTCATTCCATCGTCCTGTCAGGCCGATAGGAATAGAGTTCCCTTTGTCCTCACCTACCACCCCACCATTCTCCGGGTCCAACATATAAATCTCTGTAATTTACGCCGTCTGCAACAGGACCGACCACTAAGCACATCTTTTTGTACCCCCACACCCCTACCGCTTCTGCAATAAGCATAATCAGTCCATACTCCCGCAATACATGCTAGTTCAGTATAGGACCTCATCTCTGGAAAAAAAAAAACGAGAAATATCAGGCAGACAAACTGAATGATCTTTTTGTCATTTTTGTACCTACTGATAAGTAGAGGATGTATTGCATCTTCTGACACCTGTCCGGGCCACTCTTTAAGCTCGGATGTGGTCTTTCGGAATTACAGTATCAGAAGTAGGTGGCAATTTTTTCCTTCTCTACTGGCTGAAGGGGGAAAAGAGAGAATCAAGGGCTGTGGATTTTCTCTTTGCAGCGCAGCGGGGAAAGTGGGGACTTAATAGAAATGTACAATATCAATTTTATATAGAATGGGTGGCCAGAGACTTTCCAGAGTCAGAATGGCTACTAAGGAAGCGTAATTTAAAAGTGGTTGCAGAAATGTATAGCGTGAATGCCAGATTTAATTTTTTTAGACGGAATGGAGCGTGCGTGGAACAACCACCACTCGGGGTAGTGATAGAGGCAGAAACACTGCGGACATTTCGGAAACTCTTAAATAGGCACATGGATAATACAATAAACGATGGTTGTGCAGGAGAGAAGGGTTATATTGATCTTAGAGTTAAGTTAAAAGGTCGGCAGTACATCGTAGGCCGAAAGAACTGTGCGATGTTGTAATCTTCTCTGCTCCGTGTATAGGTACTGTACTCTGTTCATACTCACCGAATTTAAATTTGGCTCTTCACTTCATATTGTCTCTCATCACTCATTCAATAAAATCAACAACATGTGTCGTCACTGTGCAAATACTATATCTCTATATTTTCCACATCGCGTCCAAAGCTATAATCCTCTTACATCAATTGTTATTATTCCACATTCTTGTGCACAATTACTCTCCGATCTTCAGAATTATTCACTCTATACTCAAGTTGAATCTACCTATAATATAACGAACATAGGCACATGGCCTACCACTGGGAAAAGAAGGAACGGCAATTGTTTTCCTTCTGAATCACAATCACACATGAATGCCACTAAACAACAGAATCGTTCAATTATTTATAACGTCACCATTGTGAATATCCCTACGACCGAAGAACAGTTAATTTCATAGAACGTAGAAATTTACAGCACATTACACGCCAATGTTCCCACAACTATGGAACTTACACCAGAGTCTGCCTAGGGTTTCCCTAGCGCATAGCCCTCTACTTTTCTTTGCTCCATGTCCCTATCGAAGAGGCTCCTGAAACACCCTATTGGTTCTGCTTCTACCACCGGCGGCGGCAGTGCATTCCATGCATCCCCCACTCTGTGTTCGCTACCCCTGACATCACTTCGGTACCTATTTCCAAGCACCATAAAACTATGTCCCCTCTTTTTAGCCATGTCAGCTCTGGGGGGAAAACCTCTGGCTATCCACATGATCAATGCGTCTCCTCATCTTATACACATTTATCAGGTCTCCCCTCACCTTCCGTTGCTCTAAGGAGGAAAGGCCAAACACACTTAACCTATTCTCATAAGATACGCCCTCCAATCCAGGCAACATTCTTGTTAATCTCCTCTGCACTCTCTATAGTGTCCATATCCTTCCTGCAGTGAGGTGGCCAGAGCTGAACACAATACACCGAGTGGGATCTGACCAAGGTCTTATATAGCTGTAACGTTATCTCTGGGCTCTTGAACTCAATCCCACGGTTGATAAATGCCGACATAACGTAACCCTTCTTAAAAACACTGCAACCTGCGCAGCAGCTTTGAGTGCCCGATCGTCAAGGACCCCAAGATCTCTCAGATCCTCCACATTGTCAAGAGTCTTACCATTTATATTATATTCTGTCTTCAAATTGGCCCTAACACAATGAACCACTTCACAATTATCTGGGTTGATGTCCATCTGTCACTTCCAAGCCCAGTTCTGCATTCTATCAATGTCCCGCTGTAACCTATGACAACCCTCCAGAGTATCCTCCTGAAAACACCTCCAACCTTTGTGTTATCAGCAAACTTACCAATCCACCCTTGTACTTCTTCATCCAGGTAATTTATAAAAATCACAGACAGGAGGGTTCTCTGAACAGATCCCTGCGGAACGCCTCGGAACTGCTCCCCGACCTCCATGCACAATACGAACCATCTCACACCAACACTTTGCCTTCTGTGGGAAAGCCAATCCTGAATCCACAAAGCAAAGTCTACTTGGATCCCATGTCTCCTTACTTTCTGAAGGAGATTTGTATGTGGAACCTTATCAAATGCCTTACTGAAATCCTTATACACTACATCCACCGCTCTACCTTCATCAATGTGTTTTGTTACATCCTCAAAATAATTCATTCAGGCTCATAAGGCACAACGTGCCCTTTATAAGGCCATGCTGACTATGTCACAAGTGCGGAGCATGGGTGGACATAAATGCAGAACACAACGCGTTTTGAAGCGTTAACAAAATAGATTTTATTAACAGTTACAAGAAAAGCCGGGAAACAAGAATAGTTCAGAGAGATATCATTGAGTGAGCAAAGCAGAAACACGAGGAAATCTGCAGATTCTGGAATTTCAATCAACGCACGTAAAAGTTGCTGGTGAACGCAGCAGGCCTGTCAGCATCTATATGAAGAGGTACACTCGACGTTTCGGGCCGAGACCCTTTGTCAGGACAAACTGAACGAAGAGCTAGTAAGAGATTTGAATGTCAGAGGGGGAGGGAGAGAACCGAAATGATAGGAGAAGATAGGAGGGGGAGGGATGGAGCTTAGGGCTGAACAGTTAATTGACAAAAGGGATCTGAGAGGATCATGGGACGTGAAGCCTAGGGAGAAACAAATGGGGAGGGGTAAAGTCCGGGGGATGGGCAAGGAGTATAGTGAGAGGTAGAGAGGGAGAAAAAGAGAGAGAGAAAAAAAATAGTATATAATAAATAAATAAATAACGGATGGGATACGACCTCAAGAAATGACACGAATTGACACGAAATGGCTCCAATGGGGTACGGATGTCTAGTATAAGCCTACGACTCTCACAGCTATCTGGACTATCCCTCTTCTCCTCACCCTGTCTCTTGCAAAAATGACATCCCCTTCTGACAAATCCTTCGTCTCCGCCGAATCTGCTCTCAGTATGAGGCTTTTAATTCCAGGACGAAAGAGATGTCCTCCTTTTTTAAAGAAAGGGTCATCGCTTCCTCAACCATCAACTCTGCTCTCAAACGCATCTCTCCCATTTCAGGCACATCTGCTCTCACCACATCCTCCCGTCAGCAGAGCAGATGACATCGGCGGCATTCCCATGTGAACAGCTCATTTGCCTCTATCCGGAAACCGGACACGCAGCTAATAACGACTCGTTCCCCAGACAACGGTAATTCTCCTTCCACAAATACCCGTATACACATCTGGGAGTTGCATTTACTGCACCACACTTCTGTTGTTCACAAATCACACCAACATCTTCCAAAATGAAGTACTCATCAAAATGTGTCCCCTACTGGTCTCCTTGCTGAGCTTCCAACTGTCCAGAACATCTGTTCATTCCACCAAAAAGTCATTATTCATACTTCCCTCTTTCCGAAATAATTGAAGATAGTCAATTTCTCTCAATATCAAAATAGAGGAAGCTGTTAAATGGAAGAAATTGTGTCATATATGCGTTTATGTTCAATAAAAGTAATGAAAAGTAACATTGTGAATAGTACAATGCAGCCAGGTTCTTTATATGGTTGGACCGATATCATGTGCTTCCACTGCATAAATTTTAATAATGTACTTCTACCCCATCTTCAACCTGGTTCTTTTGAAAGTATTAAAAAGATGAAGACCATTGCTTCAAATGTTAGGCTATGCACGTGACTAGAACAGTACCTTGCATGCTTTTCATATAGTACACTTTACCGACTTATTGGTGCTATATTTCATAATCTTCAGTATATTTTTTCTTTCTATTTAAGCAGGAAATTTCAGTGTTCAGCATAATGTTACACAGGCAACGTGTTTACCACTCTGTAGCCAGTATGTAGTTTCCTGCCACAATGGTGTGCTGGGAACGGACCCAAATGCGAGACGCAGACACAGAAGAAAAAGGAACAGGACTTGACTAAAGAGGGACGTGACAGGATTCAGGCAAGGAGCAGGGACAAGAATGCAGACTTGGGCTAGGGAAAGCGGGACCGGGACTAGGAGCAATGGACTAGGAGACAAGGCTTGGATTCCGAGTCCCAGACTGGACAAGGACCCAGAACCTGGGTCTTGCCTCGGGCTCGGACCCCGGAACCAAGCAAGGACATGACTTGGCTTCCAGACAGGATGTGGCTGTGGTCTAGAGCCCTGAGCTTGGAGACAGGCTGGGGTCTTAGCTCTTGAAGCTAGAGGCTGGGGTCTTGGGTCTTGAGCTTGGCTTGGGATCCTCGAGGCTTGGGGTATTGGATCTTGAGCTTGGCTTGGGATCCTCGAGGCTTGGGTTCTTGAGTCTTGAGCTTGTCTGCGGGATCCTCGAGGCTTGGGTTCTTGAGTCTTGTGCTTTGCTGCGGGATCCTCGAGGCTAGGGTTCTTGAAGCTCAGAGACTGACTGGGAACTGAACATCAACATAGAGCCAGGACGTATCCTTCAACAAGCTGGGACTCATCTTTAACATGACACTAACATAAGACAGGACAGAACATAACATAGAGCCGGGACTTATCCTAAGACAAGCCGGGACTCAACTTCGTCTCCACACCAAGTTGGGACAGGTCTCTCCGTCAGGTAACGGCAGAACGGCCGGACTTACCCAACAGTGGCAAGGACAAGACAAGGCAGGTCCCCCCACAGGGCAACGGCAAAACAGCCTGACTTACCCCACAGAGGTGAGGACAAGAAGAGACAAAAAACAAAGAACGACAGACGGATCCATCTCTGCTTCAGGGTTGCGCCGAGTTGCAGTTACAGCCAGCAACCTCCGCTGGCCACTGAAACAGCCGGATCCCCACCTAGCTCGGAGTGGCTGAGGGCCACTCAGCTGGCCCGGGAAACAGCCGAATCCATACCGCAAATATTACTCCAACAAGTGGCAACAAGGCTCCATGAAGCGGTGGTCCTACAACCAGGTCTAGAGATCACAATGGTTTCACGAACGATCCATCAGCAAGTTGCTCCAAGGGGGGCTGACAAGACAAACCAGGAGCCCACACTCAAGCCCAGGGCTACTTATATTGCAAGCCCAAAGATGGGAATCAGGTGCCTATGATTAACTCAAACAAGGGACAGCTGGAAGACCCGGAGTCCCGAGTCCACGGACCGGACCGTGAACCGGAATGCGGTCTTCACGGACCAGACCATGACAGTTTCCATTAATCCCTCTGTATGTTAACACGTTTACATTCCCACACCACAAAAAAAATAATGTATAAAGCGCAATCCATCATAAGTAAAGCCCTTCCCACCGTTGAGCACGACATAAGGCACTATCACATGACATTTATTGCATATTTTATTATTATTATTATTATTTTTAGTAGTAGTAGTAGTAGTATTGCTGCTGTTCTTGCTGTTGTTGTTGCTGTTGTTTTTGTTGTACTTACTCTGAAGGTCCGCAAGAAAATTAATCTCAGGATTGTAATCATGATAATATGTACTTCCACAATAATTTTCTTTGAAATTCCAGCTTTGAAATTTCATTTTCATGTTTTCACTTCGACTGGAAATGTTTCCTTAAGTCCTCTCTGAAGCCATAATTGTGGACCGTGATGGTGAATAGTTGATTATCAGGGATAATGATTGTACTACCCCTCAATGTGAAAAATAAACCATAATATTTTGTGAACGTGATAACAGCCACAAACCCAAAGCCAGCTCCTTCATGTGTATGAATATATCCATTAAAGTTACGTTTGTTCAGCATGATAGCTTCTCGAGAACTATTTTGGAAGCAGTATATTTTTACTTCCACAATTACCATGAGTGCTGGTTCTGCAATGTTGTAGAAAAGCGACGTGGTTAGCACAACGTCTTACAGTACCAGCAAAAGAAGTCCAATTCCTGCCACTGTCTGTAAGGAGCTTGCAATTTCTCCCCTTGACAACTCGGTTGATCCGTTTTCCTTCCACAGTTCAACAACGTAAAAGGTCTGCAGCCAACTGGTGATTGAAAATTGACCCGTGGTTAGTAGAGGGTTAAGTCTGGGTATTGCTTTGTGGCGAGGCTCGAAGGACTAGGTTGCATCTCAATAAATAAATACATATATTTCGAAAGCATTGATTCAAATTTCTTATTACTGCACACTGTTGGCAGTTTCCCGGACATTCTAGCATGATACATCTATTTAATTACTGATGTTTTTTTTTTTTCTAGCTCTGTTTGCTTTTTTTTCACAGTTTCAATTTCATCATTGTCCTTGTTTATTGCAGCAACTTAATGTTCCAATTTCGCTCTTCCTCAATTGCAGTTCTCGTGTATTTTTTTATACAGGCTCAAGTTTTCCCTAGTATATTACTTTATTTTTTCTTACGAATTATTCCATTGAATATATATTTTAGCAACTTCATGGTTATTGCTTTATATCCAGCATTTATTTTCCACTATCAGATCGTACCAACTTCACAGCTTATCTTATTCTCATAATAGAACATTGCTTCCATTTTGAAATATAGTGCCTTGGAAAACTATTTAGGCCTCAGGACTATTTTCACATTTTGCGGTGTCATTTTCTCAATGTAAAATACATAGAACATAGAACATATACTAGTACAGCACAGTACAGGCCCTGCCGCCCACAGTGTTCTGCCGACCCTCATACCCTGCCTCCCATATAACCCCCCACCCTAAATTGCTCCATATACCTGTCCAGTTGTGTCTTAAATTTCACTATTGTGTCTGTCTCCACCACTGACTCAGGTAGTGTGTTCCACGCACCAACCACTCTGAGTAAAGAAAACCTTCCTCTAATATCCCCGTTAGACTTCCCACACCTTACGTAAAAGCCATGTCCCCTTGTATTGAGCAGAGGTGCACTGCAGAAGAGGCACTGGCTATCAACCCTATCTATTCCTCTTAATATCTTGTATGCCTCTATCATATCTCCTCTCTTGCTCCTTCTCTCCAAAGAGTAAAACCCTTAAACTCTGATCATAGAAACATAGAAAATAGGTGCAGGAGTAGGCCATTCGGCCCTTCGAGCCTGCACCGCCATTCAGAATGATCATGCCTGATCATGCAACTCAGAACCCTGTACCAGCCTTCCCTCCATACCCCCTGATCCCTTTAGCCACAAGAGCCATATCTAACACCCTCTTAACTATAGCCAATGAACTGGCCTCAACTGTTTCCTGTGGCAGAAATTCCACAGATTCACCACTCTCTGTGTGAAGAAGTTTTTCCTAATCTCGGTCCTGAAATGCTTCCCCTTTATCCTCAAACTATGACCCCTTGTTCTGAACTTCCCCAACATCGGGAACAATCTTCCTGCATCTAGCCTGTCCAACCTCTTTAGGATTTTATACGTTTCAATCAGATCCCCCCGCAATCTTCTAAATTCCAACGAGTATAAGCCTAGTCGATGCACGCTTTCATCATATGAAAGTCCTGCCATCCCAGAAATCAATCTGGTGAACTTTCTTTGTACTCCCTCTATGGCAAGGATGTCTTTCCTCAGATTAGGGGACCAAAACTGCACACAATACTCCAGGTGTGGTCTCACCAAGGCCTTGTACAACTGCAGTAGTACCTCCCTGCTCCTGTACTCGAATCCTCCTGCTATAAATGCCAGCATACCATTCGCCTTTTTCACCGCCCTGCTGTACCTGCATGCCCAATTTCAATGACTGGTGTATAATGACACCCAGGTCTCGTTGCACCTCCCCTTTCCTAACCGGCCACCATTCATCCAACCACTGAGATTGGAGGAACAAAACCTTATATTCCGTTTGGGTAGCTTCCAACCTGATGGCATGAGCATTGACTTCTCTAACTTCCGCTAATGCCCCACCTCCCCCTCGTACCCCATCTGTTACTTATTTTTATACACACTTTCTTTCTCTCACTCTCCTTTTTTTCCCCTCTGTTCCTCTGAATATACCCCTTGCCCATCCTCTGGGTTCCCCCCCCATCGTCTTTCTTCCCGGTCCTCCTGTCCCATGATCCTCTCGTATCCCTTTTGCCAATCATCTGTCCAGCTCTTGGCTCCATCCCTCCCCCTCCTGACTTCTCCTATCATTTTGGATCTCCCCCTCCCACTCCCACTTTGAAATCTCTTACTCACTTTTCCTTCAGTTAGTCCTGACGAAGGGTCTCGGCCTGAAACGTCGACTGCACCTCTTCCTAGAGATGTTGCCTGGCCTGCTGCATTCACCAGCCACTTTGATGTGTGTTACTATTCAGATAATAATCTGTTTTCCTGTTTTTGCCACCAAAGTGGATAACTTCACATTTATCCACATTAAATTGCATCTGCCATGAAATTGCCCATTCACCCAACCTATCCAAGTCACCCTGCATCCATACTCTCTAAATCAGGCAGCATCCTGTTAAATCTCCTCTGTACCCTTTCCAATGCTTTCACATCCTTCCCATAGTGAGGCGACCAGAACTGCAGACAGTGCTCCATGTGTGCCCTAACCAGTGTTTTATACAGCTGCATCATTACCTTGCGACTCTTAAACGCTATCTCTCGACTTATGAAAGCTGAGAACCATAAGCTTTCTTAACTAACCGATCTATCTGTGAGTCAACATTCAGGGAGCTGTGGACATGTTCCCCAAGTTCCACCTACTCCTCCACACTACCAAGTATCCTGCCACTTACTTTGTACTGTGCATTGGAGTTTGTCCTTCCGAGCTGTACAACCTCACACTTCTCCGGGTTGAACACCATCTGCCACTTCTCAGCCCATTTCTGCAACATATCAATGTCTCTCTGCAATCTTCGACAATCCTCTACACTATATACAACAGCACCAACCTTTGTGTCGTCTGCAAACTTGCCAACCCACCCTTCTACCCCTACATCCAGGTCGTTAATAAAAATCACGAAAAGTAGAGGGTCCAGATCCAATCCTTCTGGTACAACAATAGTCACAACCCTCCAATCCGAATGCATTCCCTCCATCACCACGCTCTGCCTTCTGCATGCAAGCCAATTCTCAATCCACCTGGCCAAACTTCCCTGGATCCCATGCCTTCTGACTTTCTGAATAAGCCTACCTTGTGGAACCTTCGCAAATGCCTTATTAAAATCCATATAGATCACATGCACTGCTCTACCCTCATCTATATGCCTGGTCACCTACTCAAAGAACTCTATCAGGCTTGTTAGACACGATCTGCCTTTCACAAAGCCATGCTTTGACTGTCCCTGATCAGACCATGATTCTCTAAATGCCCATGGATTCTATCTCTAAGAATCCTTTCCAACAGCTTTCCCAGCATAGACGTAAGGCTCACTGGTCTATAATTACCCGGACTATCACTACTACCATTTTTGAACAAGGGGACAACATTGGCCTCCCTCCAATCCTGTGGTACCATTCCCGTAGATAACGAGAACATAAAGATCCTAGCCAGAGGCGCAGCAATCTCTTCCCTCGCCTCGTGGAGCAGCCTGGGGAATATTCCGTCAGGTCCCAGGGATTTATCTGTCCTAATGTATTTAATAACTCCAACACCTCCTCTGCCTCAAAATAAACATGCTCCAGAACATCAACCTCACTCGTATTGTCCTCACCGTCATCAAGATCCCTCGCATTGGTGAATACCGAAGAGAAGTATTCATTGAGGACATAGCTCACGTCCACAAACTCGAGGCACATCTTCATACCTTTACCTCTAATCGGTCCTACCTTCACTCCTGTCATCCTTTTGTTCTTCACATAATTGAAGAATGCCTTGGGGTTTTCCTTTACCCTACTCGCCAAGGCCATCTCATGCCCCCTTCTTGTTCTTCTCAGCCCTTTCCTAAGCTTCTTTTCTGCTACCCTATATTATTCAATAGAACCATCTGACTCTTGCTTCTTAAACCTCATTTATGCTGCGTTCTTCCACCTGAATAGATTTTCCATCTCACTTGTCACCCATGGTTTCTTCACCCTACCATTCTTTATCTTCCTCACCGGGACAAATTCCTCCCTAACATCCTGCAAAAGATCTCTAAACATCGACCGCATGTGCATTGTACATGTCCCTGCAAAAACAGCATCCCAATTCACACCTGCAAATTCTATCTTATAGCCTCATTATTTGCCCTACCTCAATTAAAATTTTTTCTGTCCTCTCTGATTCTATCCTTTTCCATGATAATACTGAAGGCCAGGGAGTGGTGGTCACTGTCCCCCAGATTCTCAATCATTGAGAGATCTGTGACCTGACCCGGTTCCTTACATAATACAAGATCTAGTATGGCATTCCCCCTGGTCGGCCTGTCAACATACTGTGACAGGAATCCGTCGTGGACATACTTAACAAACTCTGCCACGTCCAAACCCTTGGAACTAATCAGTTGCCAATCAATGTTGGGTAAGTTAAAGTCACCCATGATAACAACCTTTTGTTCTTGCCCCTTTCCAAAATCTGCCTCTCAATCTGCTCCTTGGTATTTCTGCTGCTACTAGGGGACCTATAGAATACTCCCAATAGGGTAACTGCTCCCTTCCTCTTCCTGACTTCCACCCATACTGACTCAAAAGAGGATCCTGCTACCTTACCCACCCTTTCTGTCGCTGTAATGGTATCCCTGACCAATAATGCCACCCCTCCTCCACATTTCCCCCCTCTCTATCCCTTTTAATGCACTGAAATCCAGGAATATTGAGAATCCATTCCTGCCCTGGTGCCAGCCAAGTCTCTGTAATGCCCACTACATCATAATTCCATGTATGTGTCCAAGCTCTCAGTTCATCACCTTTATTCCTGATGCTTCTTGCATTGAAGTACACGCACTTTAGCCCTTCTACTTTCTACCTTTACACCCTTTATTCTGCTTCTCTTTCCTCAAAGCCTCTCTATATGTTAGATCTGGCTTTACTCCATGCACTTCTTTCACTGCTCTATCGGTCCGGATCTCATCCCCCTTGCAAATTATTTTAAACCCTCCCGACCATGCTAACAAACCGACCTACAAGGATATTGCTCCCCTTCGAATTCAGGTTGAACCCATCCAATCTGTGCAGGTCCCACCTTCCCCAGAAGATATCCCAATGATCCAAATATCTAAAACGCTGCCGCTTGCACCAACTCCTCAGCCAAGCATTCAACTGCCATCTCCTCCAATTCTTAGCATCACTATCACGCAGCCCTGGCAGAAATCCTCAGAACGCCACCCTTGAGGTCCTATTCTTCAGCATTCTGCCGAGTTCCCGAAACTCTCACTTCAGGACCTCATCCCTCTTCCTGTCTATGTCGTTGGTGCCAACATGTATCACGACTTCTCGTTGCTTTCCCTCTCGCACCAGCATGTCGTGCACCCGGTCAGAGACATCCCGGACCCTGGTACCCGGGAGGCAAGAAACCATGCGGGAGTCCTTCTCACGTCACAAAATCTCCTGTCTGCTCCCCTGACAACAGAGTCTTCAATGTCGACAGCTCTCCTGTTCTCCGTCCCAACCTTATGTACCACAGGTTCAGACTCAGTACCAGAGGCCCTGCCACCGTGGCTTACACCTGGTCGGTCGTCCCTACCAACAGTGTCCTGGACAGTAAACATTATTCAGGGAAATAGCTACAGGGGTGCTCTGCACTACCTGTCTACTCACCTTCGTTTAGCCCCTCCGTGGGTCACCCAACGACCTGCTTCTGGCAGCCTACCTGTGACTGCCTCCCTGTAGCTCTCATCTATCACTGCCTTATTCTCCATTACGAGTCGAAGTTCATCCAGATGCTGCTCGATATTCCTTCTGGCAGATGTGACTCTGCTAGAGAAGGACGTTCCCCCAAGACTGCCACATCTCACATGAGAGGCACATCACCGTTTCAGTAGGCATTGTAAAGACTAACTGCGAACAAGCTCATCCTCCTCCTCTTCTCGTCAAAGCCTCAAAGTTCCACTCACTCACTGGCCGCTTTCCACAGACCGCTCCGCTTGAGCTACCAATCAATTTATTTGTTTGAGCTGTTCGAACTGCTTGGTCACCTGACGTCGATTGCCTAATTAACTGCTTTCGGCTGAGTCTGAGCTATTCACATCTTGATTGTCCACCCAACTGCTTTCTGCTGAGCTATTCAAATCTTGAATGACTTGATTGCACAGTCCAACTGCCAAAACTGACAGAATCTCTCCAGTCAAAACCTCAAATCTCCACTCCTTCACTGGCCCACTCACTCACTGGCTGCTTTCCATTGAAGTAAAGCTTTGAGCTAATCAACAAAACATAGCGCATCATCTCAAATCAAATATAAAATCCAGAAGCTCTCAAAAAGTTACTAAAGATTACAATTTTTTAACCTCTCAACAGGTAACTAAAAATTTTAACATTAAGAATTAAAAATTTCTAGTAAACCCTAAAGGGACGCTGAAAACAAAAATCATTCCTTTTGTAATTACGATTATACTTTCATCCGTAGCAATACTGTTTACTACCTTTGCAACTCATTGACGTGGAAAATTGGAGAATCGTAGGTTTTCAATAAAATTATAAGTGTAAATTCTCCTTCTATCTCCAAGGTTGAAACGTACAGTAGATTTTCAATGCACAAAACCAAAACGTAGACAAAAGTGTATCAAAGATAAGTCAGGATAACGAGAAGCACCACTATGTGAAGGGTACAGAATAATTTCAAGCTCATTGCACACACTTGGAGTTCAGTCATTCTATCGTTAAGAAGTGGTGGGGGGTGGTGAACATGGATCCGAGGCGTAACTGCTTAGCTCAGGCCGTCCCTCGAACACAACACCACCAATCCAGAATTGCTGATCCCTTTTTGGGCTCAACCACAAATTGCTCTAAAATGCCCTCTCGTAGGCATTCTAGAAAATCCCCACCCCCCTTGGGATCCAGCACCAGACCAATTTTCCCGATCTGTGTGCATAATGAAATCGCCCATGTCTATTGTCATACCTGTATTGCCATTTTTGCATGCATTTTCTATCTCGGGTTGTTAGTTGTAGACAACATCCTTACTACTATTTGTCGGGCCGTGTAAAACTCTTTATAGTAATTTCTAAAAATTCTCCTGTAACCCTTGGCAATTTCGAACATTGATTAACACTGATTAATGAAATAGTTCACATAGTTATGCATTTTAACATGAACAAAAGATGAGTTCTGTTGGTTATTGCGTGCATTCGTACTTTTACCATTAAGGAAAGTATAAAAGAGACAGTTTGAAAATAAAATTTGCATTTCAGTTCAAAATTCATTAATACAGTTTTAACTTTTTTCAGAAAACATTTGAAAAATAACAACATGTCTAAGATTCATCGTTATTACATCTATTTAATATTCGAGTACTGATGGGTAAACCAAATCCACGAAGGTTTCAAAACATATCATCCAATAGTAAATGTCAACGGCACTGTCCAGTTGGTGCCAAGCCATCCTCAGATGCTTCTTGCGAAAACATTTCAGTGTCTTCGGGTGCTATATAAGCTTATTACTGAATAATTTCACTATTAAAATGAATATTAGTATCTTATTTTAGTACAGTTGAGGGTTTAAAAATATTGAGGTGCAGCACTGCATGTTGTGTGACATTAATTTTGTGTGACATTTGTGCACGCATATTATAGCTTCGCCACATGTGGTGGAAATCCTTTTTCTGGAAAGTGGCAGAGATTCAGCATTTCTCTTGAAATTAGGATTGGGCAAAATATATACTCAATCTTCTACCATCAATCTCAAACTGAAAAATTGAAAGAGGAGACGCCGAGAGCCTAACAAAAGTCATTGCAAGGCAAATCAAGTGAGAACTGCTGGAAGCACTCAATAGGCCAGATAGGACTATTTGGCTTAGAAATAATGTTGCATTTGCTCTGAGGCTTTCTGTCTGCAAGAAAAAGAGTGACCAAAGTAGAACGCTGCCAGGTAAATCCTGACCTAAAGAAAATGGAAAATGAAAAGGGAAGTATGACAGAAGTACAGGAATGTGGAAGGAAAGTCAGATCAGAACCGAGGAGATTTGATACCATCGCATTTGATCTGAAAACTGAGCTGCATTTACAACTTGAAATTTCTGCTTTCATTGCTGAGTTACGTATGAAACATACAATGTGCACAACAATAGATGAGGTGCGGATCCGCAAGTTTCCAGCGATCAGCTCAATGAAAGGAGCTTAGATGGGTGATGGAAAGTGTATGGAAACACTATGGTCTGGACTGCAGTATTAATGTTTTAGAAAAATAAGATGGAAAGTACTTGTAAAAAATGAGAGGGGCGGTTCACCACGTCCAGAATGGAAGATGAATTTTCACACATTTCTACAGCAGCCACAGCCACTCGACAATGATTTTGCCAAATGTACTTCGCAACTTTCTACATTCATTAATAGAACCACGTTGATATAAATGATGCCTACTGATATAACAGTGCCTAAAACTTTGCCCAGTAAATATCTAACAAAGGCGGAAGCCATTCTACCCATTTCACAAATTAGACCTTCACAAGAGGCTTCTCCGCTTCGTGTACCAAATTTCAGCATAATTTCTCGATCAACGCGTTCTACATAACCAGTACCACTGTTCACAATAAAAATATTACCATACTACACCATTTCTAGAACACCTCATGATATTCTATTTATTATATAGGAATATCATGGATTTTCTATAATAAGCCGTTTGCCAGTTAGTTCTTGCATTAACAAACTTTTTCATACAATTCACTCACCAATAAAAATAGGCACAATTCAAATTAGGCCAGAAGTATTTTACTACATTCACGATACTTCAAGAACAAACGGGTCTTTTTTTTCGGTATAATACAAAATATCGGCAGTTTTGCGGCATTTATCCATTTGATGTGAGCTGATTGTTTATTTTGCGATCTTATACCGGCTTATATTATTCTCTGCTTAGTAGCAGATATCGAAGGGATAGTGCAATTTGGCATTGCAATAGATTTCACCCAAGCAATGAAAATTGAAAGTGCTACAGAACAATATGTCACGCGTGTGTTTTTGAGTATTCGAGACAATTCGCCGCGGGTTTAGGAAAACATTTACGCAATGCTGCTTTTCATCCTTAATGAGATGCATCGGGAAAATGGCCATGGAACATTACTTTTCAAATTTTATTCCGTGTGTATTCACAGTTTGTTCATCATTCTGGAGTGATACGTGAATGTCTCAGCAAATATGGCCTCTCCATTGAGCTGGCAGGAAACACCTGCTATCACGTCGATTGCTGAACGTATGTTTCGTTTACCTTTCCTCTGATATGCCAAATCTATTCTTCACAGCTGGCTGTGTTCTGCCTAAGCAGCTGAGAACTCTAATCTCTATTCCAGGCACTAAATCCAAGAAGCCAAATTTGCACTATTAACCTCGGTTTGAACGCGATGTTGGAACGGAAATTGTGACAGACCTCAAATGCTAAACTCAATTAAGGAACTCACCACACTAACTCTGGACTTCTTAATATTCACCTTAAAAAGACATCAGATGACTTCATAGAAGAACAGTA
The DNA here is from genome assembly GCF_030028105.1 of Mobula birostris. NCBI lineage: Eukaryota > Metazoa > Chordata > Chondrichthyes > Myliobatiformes > Myliobatidae > Mobula > Mobula birostris. Next base: position 145,844,512 of record NC_092377.1, read on the forward strand.
CAGGCACTTAATGAAGAGAATTGCGAGAATGAAGAGTATACAAACCAATACTGAACTAGGCATGACAACCCGCTTTAGAGTACTGAAATGTTACGTTTATCCAGTTATGTTATATGGCTCAGAATGTTGGACAATATCTAATAACATGAGGAAACGAATTGTAGCAGCAGAAATGTGGTTTTTGAGGAGGATGCAAAGAATATCATGGGAGAAACCAATATCTAACAAGGATATCATGAGCAGAGCAAACACAAAAAGAGAAGTAATGTATGAGATCATGAAAGGGCAACGTAACTTCATTGGGCATGTGATTAGGAAAGACGAGTTAGAATGCACTTAATTATGGGAAAGATGAAGGCAAGAAAGCAAGAGGAAGACAAAGACAAATAATGATGGAGACAGCAGCCAGAAAATTGGAAATGAATACCAATGAATTGATCCACTTGACCCGAAACAGGAGTGTGTGGGCCATGGCAGTCAAAGCTGAAACTGGACGAGGCACCTGATAACGATGATGATAGGTACTCAGTTGTCCAGATTAATATTGGCACTTGATCATTTTAATAAAACCAGTATCAGGCTTATTAACACCGACAAATGACTTGTTAACTTAACAACGGCAGTTCAATGCAATACATAAGCTAGCAGGCAAACTAATAAACAAGTATTACAATTACAATATGCATACGTTGAGTAGATTTTTTAAAACGTGCAAAAACCGAAATACTCCATATTTGTTTTTTTAATAATAAATAAATAATGAACATTAATGTCCAAAGATTCAATGACTGTTTAGGAATTGGACGGCAGAGCGAAATAATCTGTTAATGAATTTCATTCACGCTTCTGTATTTCCATCCTAATGGTAACTGTGAAAGAAGGGCATGCCCTGCGTGGTGGAATTCCTTAATAATGGACGCTCCCTTTCTAAGATAACGCTCCCTGAAGATGTCTTGGGCACTTAATAGGCCAGTACCCAGGATGGAGCTGACGGGATTTACAACTTTCTGCAGCTTCTTTCGGTCTTGTGCAGTAGCCTCTCCATACCAGACAACGAGGCAGCCTGTCAGAATGCTCTCCACGCTACAACTATAGACTTAACACACACACACACAACATTCTGGAGGAACTCAGGATGTCGGGCAGTATCTGTGGAAACGATCAGTCAACGCTTCGAGCCGAGCCCCTTCGTCAGACTGAAGAGGGAGGGGCCAGAGGCCCTATAAAGAAGGAGGGGGGAGGGTGGAAATGAGAAGGCAGGTAGGTGCCAGTTGAAAAACCAGTAAGGGGAAAGATCAAGGGGTGGGGGAGAGGAAACAGGGAAGTGAAAGGCAAAAAAGTGCAGGAGGAATAGGGAAAAGCACAATGGATAGTAGAAGGAGGCCTCATATAACTCATATACCGTCTGAGTAGTTTCAGGCACCTTGGCATGAATGTAACATCTTATATACCGTCTGGGTAGTCTCAAGCACCTTGGCATGAACATTGAATTTTCCAACTCCCGGTAATTCCCACCGCCTACGTTCCCTCAAACCAGTCTCACTCTATCTGCAGAGTATTTTGTGTTTACAACTATAGAATTTTTTGAGTGCATTTGTTCACACGCCAAGTCGCTTCAAACTCCCAATAAAGTACAGACATTGCCTTGCCTTTTTTATAACTACATCAAAACGTTGGCAATAGGTTAAATCCTCATTGATCTTGAGACCCAGGAACTTGAAACTGCTCAATCACTCCACTTCTGATCCCTCTATGAGGATTGGTATGTGTTCCTTCGTCTTACACTTCCTAAAGTGCACAATCTGTCATAAGGAGGTGGCTAGGAACGGGCCCAAGTGCAAGACATGGACACTGAAGGATTAGGGACAGGACTAGGATACAGGGTGAGGGCAAGGACATGGACACGAAAACCAGGAACCCGGAACAGGACTGGACAAGAGAGCTAGGAACCCGGGCTTGGACTCCGAGCCGGAGACGGGACGAGGACCCAATACCTGGGTCATTCCTCAGGCTGGGACCCCAGAACTAGGCAAGAACGAGGCTTGGTTGGCAGGCAAGACGAGGCTGGAGTCTTCAGGCTTGAGCCTAGAGACTAGAGGCGAGGTTTGGCAGGAGGCAGGAGGCTGGAGTCTTCAGGCTTGCAGCTAGAGGCCAGAGACTTAAGGCGAGGCTTGGAGGGAGGCAGGAGGCTGGAGTGTTCAGGCTTGAGGCCAGAGACTCGAGGCGAGGCTTGGCAGGAGGCTGGAGTCTTCAGACTTCCGGCTAGAGACTCGAGGCGAGGCTTGGCAGGAGGCTGGAGACCTGAGGCGAGGCTTGGGGCTGAAAGCACCTCGTGGGTAGGGCGCGGTTCCCCTGGGCAGGGCGCGGTATTCCTGGGCAGGGCGCGGTGCTCTTTTGCAGGGCGCGGATCACCACCCAATGGAGGCAAGGGACAGGGCGGAACAGAACCAACCGCAGGTAACGGCAAGACGGCCTGGCTTTACCCAACGGAGGCAAGGGTTGGGAAGGGAGAGAATCAAATGAAGATAACCGTAATATGGCATGGCTTACCCAACGGAGGCAAGGAACAGGAAGGGACAGAACCAACCGTAGGAAACGGCAATACGGCCTGACTTACCCGACGGATCTTAGGGACAGGAAGGGACAGAACCAACCGCAGGGTATGGGTAAGAAGGCCCGACTTACCCGGCGGAGGCAACGGATAGGAAGGGAGCTAGGTACAAGGTAGCTCCAGGACAAGACAGCAAGGCAAGGCAAGGCTTCAGGCAATGCAAGGCAAGACAGAATTTCAGGCGAGGCGAGAGTTACCGGCAAGACCAGGAAAGGCTTCAGGCCAGGAAACAGAAGGCAGGGGAAGGGATACAAGGAGTAAGGCCAAGAACAATCCAGCATCCACGCCCTGGTCTCTGGAGGAATTTATGCAGCCTGCCCTAACAAGCATCAGCTGCCTTAATTAGTGCTCAACAGGAACAGAGTCAGGGTAGATAGTAAAACGTGGAGCACAGGTCGATGTACCCGACCGTGAACCGGAATACGGACTTCACGGACGGATCATGTCAGTGCCTCCCTCTACGGAAGCCTCCTGGCGACCAAGAAGGGAGTCCAGAATATGGACGACCCGGGAGGGTGGGAGGGTATTTAAACAGAAGGGAGTCCCGGGTGGCAAGAGGAAAATAACAGTGTCTGTGTCGCTGGTTCCATGGGCAGCTGGATTGTTCTGTCACAAGGAGGTGGCTAGGAACGGACCCAAGTGCAAGACACAGACACTGAAGGACTAGGCACAGGACTAGGATACATGGTGAGGGCAATGTCATGGACACGAAAACCGGAAACCTGGAACAGGACTGGACAAGAGAGCTAGGAGCCCGGGCTTGGACTCCGAGCCGGAGACTGGACAAGGACTCAGTATCTGGGTCTCGCCTCTGGCTCAGACCCCAGAACTAGGCAAGGACGAGGACTAGCTGGCAGGCAGGACAAGGCTGGAGTCTTCAGGCTTGAGGCTAGAGACTTGAGGCGAGGCTTGGCAGGTGGCAGGACGCTGGAGTCTTCAGGCTTGAAGCTAGAGACTAGAGGCGACGCTTGGCAGGAGACAGGAGTCTGGTGACTTCAGGCTTGAGGCTAGAGGCCAGAGGCTTGAGGCGAGGCTTGGCTGAAGGCTGGTGTCTTCAGGCTTGAGGCGAGAGACTCGAGGCGCGGCATGGCAGGAAGCTGGAGACTTGAGGCGGGGCTTGGGCCTGGAGGCACCTACTGGGCAGGGTGCGGATCCCCTGGGCAGCGCACGATACTCCTGGGCAGGGTGCGGATCACCACCCGATGGAGGCAAGGGACATGAACGGACAGAACCAACCGCAGGTAACGGCAAGACGGCATGGCTTACCTGGCGGAGGCAGGGTACAGGAAGGGAGCTAGGTACGGGCTGGCTCCAGTACAAGATAGCAAGACAAGGCAAGGTTTCAAGCAATGCAAACCAAGACAGAACTTCAGGCAAGGCCAGAGTTACCGGCAAGACCAGGCAGGGCTTCAGGCCAGGAAACAGAAGGCAGGGGAAGGGATACAAAGAGTAAGGACAAGAACAATCCAGCAGTTACGCCCTGGTCCCTGGAGGTATTTGTGCAGCCAGCCCCAACAAGCAGCAGCTGCCATCAAGTGCCTTAATTACTGCTCAACAGGAACAGAAACAGGGTAGTCAGGAAAACCTGCAGCAAGGGCCGATGGACCGGACCGTGAACCGGAATACGGACTTCACGGTCCAGACCATGACACGATCAGCTCTTTCATCTTACTAACACTTATTTTTTTTTTTTTCCAAACATCCCTTGCTGATTTTGCTGAGCTGGCTTTGGCTTCATAAAAACGGAGAAAGTCCAGATGCTGAAGTGTTCCTATTCTTTGAAAGATAGTCATTTCCAGCCTTAATCTTTAAGCCTTCAACTTGCTGAATTGCCATCCACAGGCGTCGAATATTGTTTTACACTCTATGCCTGCAACTGTGCTATTTCAATTCAAGAAACATATAAACCTGGAACGAAATTTGGACTCGGCAATGACAATTTTGAATTTACGAAACTGTTGTCGAAACCCATCTGATTCACTCTTGTCCAAAATGCACCATCCTCACCTGTTCGTCTCGAAAACTAACTCAGGTTTGTTTTATTTTTTTTTCCACAGTGGATGTACCTTGCAGTGCAATAAGGTTATAAGGTTATGATAATAAATTATACCTTTGTCACCATGATGAAGATACCTCTCACAAAGAAATATGTTTTGCAGTCTTCTGAGGACAAATATCTCATGGCCAGGATCTCATTGGAGAGAGACCGCAGGGCGGTGCCGGAAGCCGAAGACTTTTTCACGGCCTTCGCAATCTGAAGCGCCCAATATCAAGCCACTGCACTTCCACTCATGTTTTCCAGAATGGCGCATGTGTACTCAGCCTCTTCTGCTGCCAAGGTGAGTGCAAACTCAGACTGGAAGACAAACACCGCCACTGCCCAGGTAGACTATAAATGGACGGCATGAAAATTTTATTTACTGTTTCAGGTAACCGTTTCTCACTTCCTTTCCACCTGAAGTACTCAGTTCATCGTACACGCCACAACCAATTATCACACAGATTATTTTCCTTTATCTGCCCATCACCTACACTCTCTTCCCATGGGGTCCCTTCTCCTCGTGTCCCATGTTCCCATTTGTACAGCCCAACTCCCTTACGCTGCACTCCTTCAGTTTCGGATTACACCCAAAATTCATTGCAAGTACGTTGAAATTCATAAGACCATAAGACCATAAGACAAAGGAGCAGAAGTAGGCCATTCGGCCCATCGAGTCTTTTCCGCCATTTCATCATGAGCTGATCCATTTTCTCCTATTTAGCCCCATTCCCCTGCCTTCTCACCATAACCTTTGATGCCTCTGGCTACTCAAATACCTATCAATCTCTGCCTTAAATACACCCAATGACTTGGCCTCCACTGCTGCCCGTGGCAACAAATTCCACAGATTCACCACCTTCTGTCTAAAAAAAATTCTTCGCATTTCTGTTCTGAAAGGGCTCCCTTCAATCCTTAAGTCATGCCCTCTCGTACTAGACTCCCCCAATATGGGAAACGGCTTTGCCACATCCACTCTGTCCATGCCTTTCAACATTCGAAATGTTTCTATTAGGTCTCCCCTCATTCTTCTAAACTCCAAGGAATACAGTCCAAGAGCGGACAAACGTTCCTCATATGTTAACCCTCCCATTCCCGAAATCATTCTAGTGAATCTTCTCTGTACCCTCTCCAACGTCAGCACATCCTTTCTAAAATAAGGAAACCAAAACTACCCACAGTACTACAAGTGAAGTCTCACCAGCGCCTTTTTGAGCCTCAACATCACATCCCTGCTCCTATACTCTATTCCTCTAGAAATGATTGCCAACATTGCATTCGCCTTCTTCACTACTGACTCAACCTGGAGGTTAACTTTAAGGGTATTCTGTACGAGGACTCCCAAGTCCCGTTGTGTCTCCGAACTTTGAATTATTTCCTCATTGAAATAATAGTTTGCCTGTTTATTTTTTCTGCCAAAGTGCATAACCATACACTTTCCAACATTGTACTTCATTTGCCACTTCTCTGCCCATTCTTCCAATCTATCCAAGTCTCTCTGCAGACTCTCGGTTTCCTCAGCACTACCGGCCCCTCCACCTATCTTCGTATCGTCAGCAAACTTAGCCACAAAGCCATCTTTTCCATAATCTAAATCGTTGATGTACAATGTAAAAAGAAGCGGCCCCCACACTGATCCCTGCTGAACACCACTGGTAACCGGCAGTCAACCAGAATAGGATCCCTTTATTCCCACTCTCTGTTTTCTGCCAATCAGCCAACGCTCTATCCACGTATGTAACTTTCCCGTAATTCTATGGGCTCTTATCTTGTTAAGTAGCCTCATGCGTGGCACCTTGTCAAAGGCCTTCTGAAAATCCAAATATACAACATCCACTGCATCTCCCTTGTCTAGCCTACTGGTAATTTCCTCAAAAAATTGTAATAGGTTTGTCAGGCAGGATTTTCCTTTAAGAAATCCATGCTGAGTTCTGCCTATCTTGTGATACGCCTCCAGGTACTCTGTAACCTCATCCTTGACAATCGACTCCAACAACTTCCCAACCACCGATGTCAAGCTAACAGGTCTATAATTTCCTTTGTGCTTCCTTGCCCCCTTCTTAAATAGCGGAGTGACATTTGCAATCTTCCAATCTTCCGGAACCATTCCAGAATCTATCGACATTTGAAAGATCATCGCTAATGCCTCCGCAATCTCCACAGCTACTTCCTTCAGAACACAAGGATGCATTCCATCTGGTCCAGGAGATTTATCTACCTTTAGCCTATTCAGCTTCCTGAGTACTTTCTCCGTCGTAATTGTTACTGCGCACACTTCTGTTCCCTGCCACCCTTCAGTGTCCGGTATACTGCTGTCTTCCTCAGTGAAGACCGATGCAAAATACTTGTTTAGTTCCTCCGCCATCTCCTCATCTCCCATTACAATTTCTCCAGCATCATTTTCTATCGGTCCTATAACTACTCTCACCTGTCTTTTACTCTTTATATACTTGAAAAAGCTTTTAGTGTCCTCTTCGATATTATTTGCTATCTTCCTTTCATAGTTAATCTTTTCTCTCTTAATGACCTACTTGGCTTCCTTTTGTAAGGTTTTAAAAACTTTCCAATAATCTCTCTTCCCACTAATTTTTGCTTCCTTGTATACCCTCTCTTTTGCTTTAACTTTGGCTTTGACTTCTCTTGTCAACCACGGTTGCATCCTTTTTCCACTCGAAAATGTCTTCTTCTTTGGAATATACCTGTCTTGCACATTCCTCATTTTTCGCACAAACTACAGCCACTGCTGCACTGCTATCTTTCCCGCCAGTGTCTCTTTGCAGTCAACTTTGACCAGTTCCTCTCACATGCCACTGTAATTTTCTTTACTCCAATGAAATACCGACACATCAGATTTCGGCTTCTCTTTTTCTAATTTCACAGTGAACTCAATCATGTTATGATCACTGCCTCCTAAAGGATCCTTCACCTCAATCTCTCCAATCACCTCCGGTTCATTACACAATACCCAATCCAGTACAGCCGATCCCCTAGTAGGCTCAACAACAAGCTGTTCTAAAAAGCCATCTCGCAGACATTCTACAAATTCTCTCCCTTGAGATCTAGTGCTGACCTGATTTTCCCAATCTACTCGCATGTTAAAATCCCCCACAATTATCATAACACTGCCCTTCTGACAAGCCTTTTCTATTTCCAGTTGTAATTTGTAGTCCACATCCCTGCAGCTGTTTGGAGGCGTATAAATAACTGCCATCAGGGTCCTTTTACTCCTGCTATTTTTAGCTCAACCCTTAAAGATTCTGCGCCTTCCGATCCTATATCACCTGTTTCTAATGATTTAATATCATTTCTTACCAATAAAGCCACGCCTCCACCTCTGCCTACCTTCCTCTCCTTCCGATACATCCTTGGTCGTTCAGTTCCCAGAGACATGCATCCTTTAGCCAGGTCTCAGTGATGGCCACAATATCATACCTGCCACATGTTACATTTAGCGTTGTGAAATATGCCAAAACAAACTGTAACATTCAAACGCAAACACCAGGAATTCTGCAGATGCTGGAAATTCAAGTAACACACATAAAAGTTGCTGGTGAACGCAGCAGGCCAGGCAGCATCTCCTGGAAGAGGTGCAGTCGACGTTTCAGGACGAGACCCTTCCTCAGGACATTCAAGTCTATTTTCAATTTCGTATTTTGAGCAGACACCTAGTGGTTAATTCTCCTGTTGTTACGCTGCAAATATTTGATTTTTTTAATTGAAAAAGATTAAAAGAATAACTATTTCATTAAATGCTTTAACTCATATCTAAGTCTACGTATGCCTCTGCAAGAACATATTGCTTCATCTCAGGAACTGGAGCTTGAACCCAGGATGAAGGATCGTATCACAAGCAACACAATTATCTGCGTATGAATTATATCATTAATATCATCCAGAGAAGTCCGAAATTGTCCACAAAACAAACAGTCAAATGGCATCCTTCTTTAGTTGATCTTTCCATGGAAAACAGTGTCTCTATCACACCTATTTTGTTGGAGACTCGTTTGTATATATGCCTTACGTTCCAAGACAGTCTGGTGCGCCACTCCTCACACAGACAGTAGGTGGCCGTTGACTCACGAAGAGTTCATCTGCTCATTGACAGTTTTTTTTTTTCTTTTTAGTCCTGCTGGGTGCCTACACACGCTCCTCCCTGGCTAACCGAAGTGCACCAGGGGGTGTGCCGGTTAAGTCGCCGGCAACCCGACCCGAGATAGGTAGTACTGGGCTACATTGTACCAGTAGCAAGGCATTCAAAGGCCTGATTCGACGTAGTAGTAGTTGTATTTGGTCATGCTCAAAGTATCGAATATTACGTCACAGAAAAAGACCCTAACGCCCACGAAACATGTCTGGACCAGCGATATCGCCATACAAACTGAATGGCATTTCGTGCACAATATTCATATCCTTCGTTCCATTCAAAGACATAATTCTTTCTAATTGATTGACAAGTATATGCACTGTACCGTTCTTCGCCAACACATCGTGGCAGCATGTTGTAGCCACCTTGTAAGTTCTTTGCAAATCAGTAGTATACTAATATCTTTGCCTCATTAATCTGCGTTAAACTTTCTTCCTCTCGTCTTAATCCTATGCTTTTCAGTCTACATTTCCCTTTGAATATCTGCGCTGTCTGAGTCATCAACCAGAATAGGAGATGGTACTCCAATTATGGACTGCTCAAAGTTTTATACAGCCACAACATTACTTCCCAATATTTATACTCATTGCACGTGTGATATAGGAAAGCACACCGCTCACGTGTTGTTTGCAAATCCACTTCTATTGCACTTTATGTCCAAGAAATAAAGCGCAGAACACAACTATTACTATAATGAAATCTACTCTAGCATACCGGTAAGGGGGACATTATTACCGTTCGGTTCGGAGTTTTATCCCGACGTATTATGCACGTAGTCTCGGTACGTCCTTCCCGTGAAATGCGTGAGTTTTCTCTGGATCCTCCGCTTTTCTCCCACAGTCCAAAGACAAACCAGGTTGTTTAATTTGACGTTGGAAATTGTTCCCTGAATAGATTTAGGCTTAAATCGGGGTTGTTCGGGTTTACTAGAGGTGTGGCTCGAAGAGTCAGGAGTTGGTGGCTATTCCGAGCTGTATCTCTAAGCAGCATAGAGGAACTACTAGTGTTAGAATGAAATGCGGGCTTGAATTGCTCTTAATGCCGGTGATTTGGTGGTATACTCCCTCACAGAAGAACGGAAGCGAATGTTCCGAAACATATTACCGCTTGCTGTCATAAAATACTGTGCATGTATTTTAAGGAAAGACAACACAACAACTTAATTTTTCCCCTTTTTTTCAGTTCAGTATTTATACTTCAGTACCTGTCAACAATCAACAACAGAGCTACTTAAGGTGAAAAGAAGTCCAGAAAAAACAAAGTTCTCTGTGGATGCTTATGGAACAGAACCGCCCAAAAAACGATGTCTGTGACAGTTATAATGCCATATTAAATTAATTTCATGTTGTTGCATGGTCTTTCCGCCTCTATTCCAGCTTTTTTTTGTTTTTTTTTATTGTTTTTTGCATATTCCTGTGTACAACCTTCTTAACCCGTCCGATGGTACCTGCTTCCAGTGCCTCCTCTGCCAGTGCGTTGAAGGCAACTGCCACTTCCTGTATAAAACAAAACGTGTCTCACACAACTTCATTAAAATCCAGGCTTCCCCCCACCCACCCCCCCACAACCAACTCCACCACCACCACCTTGAGGTAATGCCCTTAAATTGATATTTCCACTCAAGGAAATTGATTCTGCCCATATTTCTCATCTCTGCCACCTGTGATTATTTCAGAATAATTTTATTGGTAGCATGCGGAACATCCAGTACGTACGAAATTTGATTGTAGTGTGGTGCTAAGCATAAGACACAGGCTAATACCATAATAGACAGCACAATAGCAACCAAGATAGAAGTCAATCGTACAAGCATCCATAGGGAGCCAACAATTAGCTGTATCGTCACATGCTCAAACGCCCGTAGTCATACTTAAGAAATTTGAACATATGATCAGACTAAATAATCATCACCCGAACAAGGAGAGCAGCAGAGACAACTTAACGGATATTGTGCAAGTACAGTTAGGAATTTCCACCTCAATGGATTTGACTGGAAGCTGTGTAGCTATAGGAAGGAAGTTTTGGAGATGACGTATAGTCCTGGATGTGATTGACATGTAGCGTCTCTCTGAACGCAATTTGGTGACTAGGTGGCTGCGAGGTTAGGTGGACTCAGTAGTAATTATTTTCAACTCTTTTCCTTCGTTCTGGTGAGGGGCAGGTCTTTAATGACAATGGCAGACAGCCACAGATGTTCTCCGACGAGCGCTCCACTCGCTGGAACCTGGACTTGGAAAGTGAAGAGGAGGCTGGAAAGCAAACGGTGATAGAGGTGGCCACAGCACTCTCACGGATGGTTGAGTCCCGGCACCATGACTTTTCAATCCATCTGGGGCGGTATTTAAATCGTTCAAACATCGGGATTTTCCTCGATTTCAGCTCACTACCCCGTCGCGTCGATACGCTCTGGACCTGCAACCGCTGCTAGGTTGCGACCCGTACCCGATCTTTCAAAATCAGGCCGGTGCTTAAATAGATCAAGCCTCGGTTTAGGTAGATGAGCCTCCAATTTGCCTCTTCTCCCTTCTGGTTTTGGTCTTCTACGCTCGCCCCATCTTTGCCACGTATCCACCTCAATCTTCGCCCCGACTTTGCTGCACTCTTCAGCCATCGAACCAGACACGCCTTCGCTCGCTTTTTCATTGATAGCGGTGATTGTTTTCTTATATACTTTTCACCGATAGAAGTGTTATGAAGAAAATACTTCTAGTTGTATTCCTGTTTTTGTTATCCGCCAGCGGGTAGTCGTTGGATTTCAGCAATGCGATCTTAAACCTTGTTGTCCGAGATAACTAGCAGATCAACTGGAGTTTTAGAAGGTCTAAATATTCCACAGGGAATCTTCAATTAAAGATCTGTTAATAATCTTCTGACTGTCTACCCGAAGAACGCCGAGGTCCTCCTGACGCTAATTGTAGTGCAGATTTGGAACTCTCAGTTGATTGAGAATATTGGAAGTATTCGGAAGTCAACCCACATTCGAAAATCAAGTGTGATGTGGTGGAACTCTGCGCACAGCGAAAATAAGGACGTCGCGATCAAGGGGCCAATAAGAATTTGGCCTGCTGTCGTAGGGGTGGATCCTCATGCTGTCTGAGTGACACCCTTTCACAGCTTCATTGGCTGCATCTACCAGCGCGTGGACAGGAGGATATATCTTCCGAAACAATCAGGGTAGTAGTGAAGGATCTCTCTGAGGGAAATCTCCTCAAATGGGACGTATACATTCGGAGGATCCGGCTCACGTGCAGTAAGTTGTAGTCGAAGGACATCTGCAAGATCTACGGACAGGAAAGCCAGCAGAAAAAGGACTGTCAAGAAAGCAAATACTGCAAAAGTGTCTGCCCAAAACATGCTGGCAGATACGTACAGGCAATAGCAAGTGCAGCTAGCACTGATATTGCTCGGACAAACGTGACGTGGCCCTCCCCGGTGCAGAGGCCACGTCCAACACCGAGTCAGAAAATGCTCCTGCAGAAAGGCCGACCACATCGAACTTCCACCAGCAGCCGAAAGGCCCCAGTTCCTTCCACAGGACGAAGACGACTCTACGGAGGAGGTAAGAGGAGAGAGATGGGAATAATGACAGCGAGTACTCAAGACGAAGAAGACTCAGAAGACACCATCCAAGAGACAACTGGCTGCCGAAAATAAAAGGAACTGAAAAAAAAGGGCAGAGCATCAAACAAACACCAGCAAGAACGGAAAACCGGCGACAAGAGCAGAGGGAGTGCAATGAGGACTGGGAAGGGCAGGAAATGAAATACATACGAAGAAGGAGTTCTGTTGACCACCACCCCAACCGCAGCCTTAGGAGAGTGGGAGAAGCAGAGGTGCCATCAGCCCCCAGCTCCTGGAGACTGGGAGTAGCACAGCGCCCAATCAACATCAACTCCGCAAAAAAAAAGAGCAGAATAGAAGCAATCATCCCCTCCCCCCGCCCCCCTCCACACACACACACACACACACACACACACACACACACACACACACACACACACACACACACACACACACACACACCCCTGCAGGAATCCGGAAGCAGAACAGTGACCGGTGCACCCAGGCTAGGATGAGCAGTGACAATCCTCCCATCAAGCCGACCGTTCGCATCGCCAAACCTTGGAGAGGATCATCTTCGGTACCTGAACCCACAAACGGGTAGCAGTTTACCAAGGCCATGGGCATGACGGCTCAAATAGATGAACTATTTTACAAGTCGTAATCATGGAGATAAACATGGTTTGCTTGAACTTGCGCAGTGTGAAGAGAACAGTCCGATGTTTGCAGTTTCTTTGAATTCGACAACACCTTTGTTGTGACAGGGACACATTGGGATGAACAACACGTCACTTAATTCGTTCACAGAGAAGGAACTGTCTGCTGAGCATGCAGCGATGCGAAGGGAGAGCGGAAGTGCTATACAAAACTGGGTAGATAGGATGTGGAGCTGGTGTGTAATCAAACACATCACCCTCTCACAACCTGTCTCTCAATACACACACACACACTTTTCACGTCATGTCAAACCGACACCTTCAGTTCCCAAGTACGTTCTGGGTGCATGGCTCAAATCAATCGAATGAACTTCACATTAACTTCTTTTCTAAGTTTCTAAGACTCTTAGGTAGCTACATGAAGCTTAGCAAAATAGAGGGCTTTGCGGTAAGGAAATTCTAGGCAGATTCCAGAGTAGGTCACGTAATCGGCTCAATATTGTGGGCCGAAAGGCCTGTAATGTGCAGTGAATTTCAATGTGTCTATGTTTCTATGACTGGACCCCTTAATACTGCCAGTCATATCCTAGGTGTTAACCACAAAGAGAATGCGGGTGTTGTTTATACAGGCGACAGAAAGAACAGATCATATAGTGGTTGGCATTTTAAATGTGGATGTACAACATGGGCAGCATATTTCTCTGAACAACAGAGCCAAAGTTCTGGAAAAACAGAATCTAGTTCTGATCATTTTATCGCATGATTTTTCGAGCCAATTTCAGGACCTGTTTGAAATCCATTTCCCATAACCCATTTCTTTTCCTGATAGACACAGAACGATATTGTTCCTGTTTACAAGAAGCAACAGTTGCTTTCGAAATTGGGAGATACTGTCCCGTTACAGGTGATGAGTTGTCTTGTCTCCCTTTCACTTCACCATTTACACCTCGGACTTCAAGTACTGCACAGAGTATTGTCATCTTCAGAAGTTTTTGGATAACTCTGCCATAGTTGGTTGATTTGGCAAGGGAGATGAGGCTGAGTACAGGGCTACGGTAGGAAACTTTGTCACATGGTTGAGCAGAATTATCTGCAGCTTAATGTGAAAACGACCAAGGAGCTGGTGGTAGACCTGAGGAGAGCTAAGGTACCGGTGACGCCTGTTTCCATCCAGGGTGTCAGTGTGGACCCGGTGGAGGATTACAAATACTTGGGGATACAAATTGACAATAAACTGGACTGGTCAAAGAACACTGAGTCTATCTACAAGAAGGGTCAGAGCCGTCTCTATTTCCTGAGGAGACTGAGGTCCTTTAACATCTGCCGGACGATGCCGAGGATGTTCTACGATTCTGTGGTGGCCAGTGCTATCATGTTTGCTGTTGTGTGCTGGGGCAGCAGGCTGAGGGTAACATACACCAACAGAATCAACAAACTCATCCATAAGGCCAGTGATGTTGTGGGGATGGAATTGGACTCTCTCACGGCGTTGTCTGAAAAGAAGATGCTGTCTCAGTTGCATGCCATCTTGCTCAATGTTTCCCACCCACTACATAATGTACTGGGTGGGCACAGGAGTACATTCAGCCAGAGACTCATTCCACCGAGCTGCAGCACAGAGCGTCATAGGAAGTCATTCCTGCCTGTGGCCATCAAACTGTACAACTCCTCCTTTGGAGGGTCAGACATCCTGAGCCAATAGGCTGGTCCTGGATTTATTTCATAATTTACTGGCATAATTTACATATTACTTTTTAACTATTATGGTTATATTACTATATATTATTTATGGTGCAACTGTAACGAAAACCAATTTCCCCCGGGATCAATAAAGTATGACTATGACCATGACTATGACTATGACTCCTAGGATTAAGCCGGTGCCAATGTAATCCGCAGCCAGATAGGATCTCCTCCGGCGCGTTGGGCTTGCGGGATGGTTAAAATTATTCAGAACGGTGTTGCTGTCCAGCAGGATATAGTGAAATAGACACGACGCCAGTCCTTTCTGTCTGTACGTTTTCACAGACAGACTGGCCACTGTGATAGTGACTGTTTCACTTTTATACCCACAAGTAAGCTTTAAACTTTGTATCTCTTGCCCGCTGGTGCTTATGCAGTCGGGTCTCAAACGTATCCTCAAAGGAAGGAAGAAAACGAGGTTCACCAACATTGTTTGTGTGTGTTGCTTTTTTTCCAGAATCTACAGATTTCCTCGTGTTTGTGTAACCAAGAGAAACATTAATTATTCCGCGTTCTACACGAAGATTTGTATGACTTGAAATATGAAATACGCGGGCAGTCATGCTACAGAATTAAATACTTTGTTGCCAGGGCAGAGCGAAAGCCCCTTTTGTCTGACGAAATACTTATTATATAAACAATAGCCTGCCTGGTCCTGCGCAGCTCGCTATGCAATATTAATGAGCTGTAATATCAATCCAATACTTATTTGAGTTCCAATAACAGTTTCTACTTTCTGATCTATTTCATCTTATGACGAAGCTGGAAATAAAGTCGTCAATTCTGAGGCCGGTGGCGCAGGCGATCTTCTATTGCCTGCAGTTACCTCAACAATACTTGAGTTCAATGGCAGCTTTTCCCACAGAAAATAGACTTTTGTGTAGCAAAACATTTACTATTCCCTTACTTTATCCACCTATTTTCTTTAATATGACCTTTTAAAAATGTACGTTCTGGCCAAGTGGCCACGTGTCGCTCTGCGCTCCGTTCTCAGCGGGCGAGTGTCGCCATTCCACACCTCAATGGGACCCCTTGTATATCTGGCGGTATGTGTTCCTCGACCGCTATTAAACTGCGTTTGGCCCTGCACAATAATGTCAGAAACCAAAAGCCATTTCCGGACACTGGTCAATGAAAATAGGATCCTTCACGAAATAGAGATCGATGAAATCCATAATGTTGATAATTTCAATGTCATTCGGTTGTCCATAGTCGCCATAAGAAATAATCACTCACAAACTGAGACTGCTCTCAAACCTAGTAATTGTTTTCCTTACTGCAGAGCCGAGCTCAGATTTTTTCACTGATCCTGTCTCCCTGGTTCCCTGCTCTTTATAGATGATATTGTTCAAATCCTATATTCATAAATTAGCCAATATAGCTACAGGTGCCGATGGTTTGTTTCCAACATATCAATCGGAATGTTAAGAACAAGTTTTTGTTGTTAGTATATCGATATGGTGTATAATTTTCTTCAGCATAAAGTGGAGTGTGTTGAAATGACGTGTACTTTCAGTGAGATTGCGCCAGGTATTTGTAATATACAAAATAAAATAGCGGAGGCAATATTCTCAACGTTATGTGTATTATATTCCAGTCTGCATCGTAGTGGACTCGGTGTGTGTGTTTTTTTTTTTTGTTCAGATAAGATTAAAATGCTGTAAAATGAAGGATACCTTCTTAAAACGTGAGTCATCAAATGACAAACCATATCCCGTGTTATAGCGAGTAGGATATGCATTTTAGTTTTCCTTCAAGATGATTAAGCAGGTATTTTCTCAAACAGCTGAAATCATTTTTAAAGCGCAGAGTTCGATATTTTCCTCTAATTTGTAAGTAAAAAAACGTTTTGTTCTGCTTAATTGTCTCATGTAAAAATAAATATCAGATCACTCTTCAGATTGGAAGGTGGAGTATTTAACTGTTTAATGATTAATGATTTACCTGAGCTAGTCTTTGTAACATACTTTTATGTATCCCATTGTGGATGATTAGGAATTCGTAGGATATCATAAGTATCGTCTGCAGGTTCAGTGCTGTTTTGGAAGATCATACAAACATATTGTTGCAATTATGTTTTCATCAGTGCTAAACTAGAACAAACTCAATAAATATTTCAGAGGAAATTCGAAATTAATTATTAATAAATTGTCGATAAAGGCAAACCAATCCTAGAGACATTAACGCAGGACTTCACTGATTGCTGCAGAGTTTCGCAAACATAGCTTTTAAATTTGAATATTCATGAAGGAGCGGGGGATTAATTTTCCACGATCAACTTCGTAAATGTACTTTGGACTATTTGTCATCTGTCGAATGCATTTGCAAAAGGCAGTTCTAATCAGTAGATGGGGCTGAAAATCGGGGGGAAACTGTGAAACGCTTAATGTATAACACTATTATATAATGCAGAAATAAACTGAGTACAATTGGAAGTCAGTATACGAAGTCTCAAGTGATAATGGCAATACATCTATTTTCCAGTCGTGACAGTGGGAAGAAATAGATTAAACTGTTTCGCTAAGTCCTGAAACTGTAGAGGTCAGACGTTTATCCTCTCTTTTAGTCTGAAAGTTGCAGTATGGTCTCCATTTCCCGTGCTTTTATTACTAGATACGCTGGAGGGAGAGATGTTGTTGTCAATATGATATCAGCATCCCGTCCAGAAGGGCTTAGAATCTTAAAGGTTCCTCTTCTCCCACCCAAAAGAAAATCCTATAGTACTCTCATATTTTCTTCGTTATTTTCTGGCAAGAAGTTTAACAGACATCCGAATGCGCTGGTATTGTCGTCTTTTTGATTACCTGAGTCATTTGAGACACAAAATTATTTGAATTTTGCCTCATTTGTTCTCTAAGTACACTTTCCTGATTGCCTCCAAATCTTTTCGATTTTTCGTTTATCGATAATCTCAGTACTCCTTGCCTTTTCCCCACCTTTGTATTCTGACGTCTTCCCTTTCTTTGGCAATCTTGAAGAACGGGTTCGGCCCGAAACATCAACTGTTTATATATTCCCATAAATGCTACCATCATAACTCCTAAATTCTTCCAGCATTTGTGTGTGTTGATCTGGTTTCCAGCAACTGCAAAACCTCTTGTGTTTATGATTCTCTACACTTTTTGCCAGTGTAGGTGTCACCATCAGACACGAATTTTCTTCCATTGTAAGGGGGAGCGTTTCTTCTTCTCCTGCCTTTCTGCGTAACGAGAGCACCATTCTTGGGTTCAGTGTTGCAATTCCCTTATCGAAGACTTTCATAATTTTCCCGAACAGTAGTACTAGAAAAAAAGTTTACCGCTATTCTCGCCGTACCAGAGTTTTATGTTGAATTATTTGACTCTGCTAGGGGCATCCCGAAAGCGGCGCCGGCCTTCGCGCGTACACAACATGCTCACAACTTACGTATCCTTGCCCTAAACCGTATGGCTTTGAAACATGGAAGGAAACCGGAGCACAAGCAGGAAACCCATGGGGCCACGGGTAGATCAATGTAAACTCCTGACAGACAGTGGACTGAATCGAACCTCGAACAGTGATCGTTGTCGTTGTAAAGCCGAGGCGCTAACTGGTGCGTTTTATCAGCTTTCACAACCTGTTCTGCAATTTCCAAAGATTTGTGTATATCTACCCGAGGAAACTAAATATAAAGCTGTTTCTTTTTCATTGAATTATTGAATTTCAACTCAATCTATTTATACAGGTTAGCCTGTTCCTGGTGTCTAGTAATGCGACTGGCAGTGTCTGTGAAAGAATTTTGCATTCAACTACATATAATATATACTGTATACTGTATATACTGTAAGGGCTATTTTATTAAAATGAAAAGATGCCTCTGCTCCCACTTTGATACAATGGTTCTCTCGGGTGATGTTATGTCTTACTTTGGAAAAAAATAGAAGTCGAACTGTGGATCCTAGATTTGACTTCGGGAAAAGGTGGGGGTTTTTGCCCGTTATTATCATTTGATTTCAGTTAAAAAAGATGGTCCTTTTCTGATGCTTGGGTATATGGATTTGGTTTATTGATGTCATTTTCCATGGAAGCTTGTATGGCATACAGCTCCAGGTTTGTGCTCCAAATGGCTTCTTTTTCCTGTTTTTTTTTTTGTTATTAGGGTGTGTTTTTTTTTGTTTTCGATAGTAGGGATTCTTTTTTCATTCTTTCTTTTTTGCATAAAAAAGTAAGCTTTAACATTTTGTTTTTTTATTATTATTGATAAACTGTTCAGTTCGGTTGATAGTTTAACTCTTATTCTACATATGGATATGTTGTCTTGATTATTTTGATGTATTTTTCTCTGTTGTTGATTTTCAATAATAATTAATAAAAAAAAGATTTAAAATGGGAAAAAATAGTATATACTGTATATACATATTTTAACGTGCCTGGATTTTTCCCTTCACAGTAAAACTAAGGGATGAATGAATGAATTGGTACATTCATTTAGCCATGGATTTCTTTCTTTACTTATTTCCTTGTTTATATGCTACTTTGTGTTTGTTTGTTTAGCCATGTATTTATTTTGTCAATTATGTATGTTTGATATCTAAGTGCCACTGTAAAGCCAGCATTTGTTGCCTATAAGTTAAGTATTCAGAGAAGTTTGCTCCAAATAGCCTTCTTGAACCACCGCAGTCCTTCCGGCGAGCCTGCTTCAGCAGCGCTCCAGTGGAGGGAACTCCATGGTTTATAAAACAACGAAAAACAAGTGATATAGTTCTAAGCCAGGATGGTATGCAGCTTGGAGGCCAGTTACAAATGGGTGGTGGTCTTGTATGTCATTTTCCCTTGTGCTTCTTGGAAACAGAGCTCATAATTTTAGGGGTGCTCTCAAAGCATCTTGGTCAATAATTATTGGAACTTATCCCGTCAAGGTAGCAAGTGCTAAACCTGCCCCTACGCTTTACCACTCACAACCATTCGAGGTCCTTCCACGTAAAGTTGTTCACCTCTGATGAAGTCTTCGGCCTGAAACGTTAACTCAGTTTCTCAAACCTCAGATGCTGCCTGACCTACTGACTCGATACACCACTATTTGTCGTGCAGATTTCTGTCATCAGCATTGTGTAAAAGTTGCCAGATCCAAAACAGAATATTTCAGAAAGTTTCAGAAATTTACAGAAATTACAATATTAGGAGAATATTTGACCGAATTTGTATTAAGGCTATTTCGAAAGAAGGTTCATGGCGATGCCTGGAAATATCAGTTTCAAGAAATCAAAAGCTAAATGTGCTACTGAGACTCGGGCGGGCGGGTTGCCGTTCAGATGATCCTCAGAACATGGGTCCAAGGTTATTGTGATGAGAACAAATAGAATATGTCTGATCGAGCGCGCAACCTGGTCTCTATAAGAGGTCAACACAGATAAAAGTTGCAGGTGAACAGAGCAGGCCAGGCAGCATCTCTAGCAATAGGTATCTATAAGAGGTCATCGAGGGCTTCGACAGCTGTTCGAACGATGTATAAATAATCTCGTGGAAAATACTTGGACCGTAATTTCCTGGTTGCGCACAACCGTCCTAATCGAAATTCTCAGCGATTCATGAGCAGCTTTCTCCACTGTCATCCGATTTCTAAATGGATATTGAACCATCAGCACTAAATCACTACCTTTTTTTTTAGTTAGACCTGAGGAAGGGTCTCGGCCTGAAACGTCGACTGCACCTCTTCCTACAGATGCTGCCTGGCCTGCTGAGCTCACCAGCAACTTTGATGTTTGTTGCTTTTTTTTTATTTTTGTTTTGTTTTGCACTATTTATTTTAACTATTCAATAGACATATATATTATTAATCTAATTCAGTTTTTCTGCAGTTATACTGCTGCCGCAATGTTAACAAATTTCTCGGCATATGTCAATAATATTAAACCTGATTCTTATACTGATTCTAACTCATTTATCCAGCTTTTCACACAATAGCAAACCGGTATTCCCGAGTGTCATACACCAGATGCTAAGTCCACCGTGAGGTTAATGGTGCAGCGCGAAACGCTCGGAGTCCATCGGATCAAGCTCGGCATTCACTGTATGTATTTATTTCATTTCCTTCTACAGTGACAGCTCCAGTAGAGCAGCGGGCTAGAGTGAGATGACACTATACTTTCTACATATTTTTCTCTCCACGATTCCCTCTGGAAGAAAAGCAACATATTGCGACTACTGAAAATTCTAACTGAAATCTGTAAATACTTGCATGAATTCTGCAGGGTTGCAGGCGCTGGAAATAGGAGCTATGCTTTCAGGTTCTTCAAATATAATCGTTCTGAAAAGGGAACATTCCAGAACATGAAACTGAAATTGATTTATTGTTGTCAAATGTACCGAGGTACAGTGAAAAGCTTGCCCTGTACACTGCTGATACAGAACAAATCATTTAAAATGAGGAACAAATATTTAATACGTTTTGAAGACCATTTAGAATAGGTGGAAAAGACCGCAGAGAAAGAACATAGAATGGTGGTAAATCTGAAGCAAATTGGTAGTTAAATCTCATCAATGAATCAACGGGAGAAACACACGGTATTAGGGTACTATCGTCAGGGTTTTATCACTGAGCGTGACTGAACTTTGGGCTGAGCCCTCGTGTACGTTTGCTGAAGACAACTACGAAAGGCAGTCACTCGAATGGGTACAGCCCGTGCTTAAAAAGAAGCACAGTGAAATTTCGATGACCATTTTTACTCAGGGCTGTTTAAATCCGATAGCATGAAAAGATGTTCTCTCCGAGGCTCTAATATCTTTGCATAAAACAACAAAAGGGAGGCAAAGCTGTGGACAATCCTGCCGGAGGTTGTCACAGATTTACCAATGATCGTTCATCGAATTTTTGCCGAACTGATTCTGTAAAACATCCTGTAACATGAGAAAAACAACTGTTCGAACTGGCGTCCACATAATTAAAGCAAAAAAAAAAACGAAGAAAGGAGGGGAGGAAAAGGTGTCATTGACAGGAGACTATTATCGAATCCCGCAGACATCAACGCCGGTTTTGAAAATAAGGCCCTGAGATCTTAAAACATACGAGCAGAGTTACGCCATTTGGCCCACAGAGTCTGCTCCGCCATTTTCACTCAATCACATTCTCCTGACTGATCCCCGTAACCTTCTACGCCCTTACCAATAAATAAACTAGCAACCTCCGTTTTAAATATAACCAATAACTTGACCTCTAAAACAGAGTGTAGCGATGATTTCCTCAGATTCACTACCCTCTGACTAAAGAAATGACTGCACATCTCTGTCCGTAAGGGACGTCCTTCTATTCTGAGGTTCTGCCCTCTGGTCCAAGGCTCACACACTGTTGGAAATATCTTCTCCACGTCCACTCTCTCTAAGCCTTTCAATATTCTATAGGTCAAATAGAGACAAAGATTCAAAGACTGGAAGTGCATTTATTATGAAATGTATAAATTATAGAAACTTGAGATTTGTCGTCTTACTGGCAGTCATGAAGCAAGAAATTCAAAAGAACCTAATTAAGAATTATGAAAACCAGCGCCCAAGACACAAAGAAAAAAAAAACACACAAATAAAGCAAACAATAGGAGCGAGTAACAGCATTCGAAAACAATTGAGCCGAGCCCAAAATCATGCCGCCCAGCGAGTCACTCTGGTGCAAGACATCGCCGCCCAGCCGGAAACTTTTCTTGACCTCTGCAAATCACTTCAGCCCTGAGAGTCATCCATCCTCATGCCCTGGTTGGTTGAAATTCCTCTGTCTTGAATCCTCCTTTCCGAATCGCTCACTCTCACTCCATTTGTGTCGATTTTGCAATGCACCAGAGCAGCTCATCCCTCCAATTCACTTCACCTTCTCGGGCCTCTTCGCCTTTCTTCGTCATTCGCTTTTGGTAGCACCATCTTAAACTGGATGGAAGGGGCCCAATATTGCTCATACTACGTGCAGTACGAGCAATACCTTAATAAGCCTCAATAATACATTGCTACTTTTATATTCTTGTCCACTTGAAATGAATGCAGACATTGCATTTGTGTTCCTTACCAACGAATCAAACTGCAAATTACCTTTGGGACTCCCATGAGGACTCCACCCTTTATGTCCTCGTTGTCCACGGGGATGGTACCGGAGGATTGGAGGAAAGCGAATATTGTCCCCTTCTTCAAAAAAGGTAGTAGGGATAGTCCGGGTAATGTCAGACCAGCGAGCCTTACGTCTGTCGTGGGAAATCTGTTGGGAAAGATTCTTAGATATAGGATCTGTGGGCATTTAGAGATTCATGGTCTGATCAGGGACAGTGAGCATGGCTTTGTGAAGGGCAGATCGTGTGTAAAAAGTTTGACAGATTTATTTGAGGAGTTGACCGGGCATATAGATTAGGACATTGCAGTGGATATGATCTTCATGGATTTTAGTAAAGCATTTGACAAGGTTCCACACGGTAGGCTTATTCAGAAAGTCAGAAGGCATGGGATCCAGGGAAGTTTGGCCAGGTGGATTCAGAATTGGCTTGCCTGCAGAAGGCAGAGAGTCGTGGTGGATGGAGTACATTCAGATTGGAGGGTTGTGACTAGTGGTGTCCCAGATGGATCTGTTCTGGGACCTCTGCTTTTTGTGCTTTATTTTACAACCAGGATCTGGGGGTAAACGGGTGCGTTGGCAAGTTTGCAGACGACACAAGGGTTGGTGGTGTTGTAGATAGATTAGAGGATTGTCGAAGATTGCAGAGAGTCATTGATAGGATGCAGAAGTGGGCTGAGAAGTGGCAGATGGAGTTCAACCCGGAGAAGTGTGAGGTTGTACAATTTGGAAGAACAAACTACACGGCAGAGTAAATGGCAGGATACGCGGTAGTGTGGAGGAGCAGAGGGATCTGGGAGTACATGTCCACAGATCCCTGAAAGTTGCCTCACAGGCAGATAGGGTAGTTAAGAAAGCTTATGTGGTGTTAGCTTCTATAAGCCGAGGGATAGAGTTTAAGAGTCACGATGTAATCATGCAGCTCTATAAAACTCTGGTTAGGCCACACTAGGAGTACTGTGTCCAGTTCTGGTCGCCTCACTATAGGAAAGATGTGGAGGCATTGGAAAGGGTACAAGGGAGATTTACCAGGATGCTGCCTGGTTTAGAGACTGTGGATTCTGAACAGAGATGAAGGGAGCTAGGGCTTTACTCTTTAGAGAGAAGGATGATGAGAGGAGACATGATTCGTGGATGCTATCTGCAAATGTGCAAATGGTGCAAATCAGCGCAATCCATCGATGCAGACGTGACTGCATAGGGAAATAAAAATATGTTTCGTCTGAGGAGGCATTCCGGGGGAGCACCGATATTGTGGCTAATTGTAGCGAATGTGTTTATTTCCTGCATTACATTTTGTGGTACATTTGTCAGGAAGTCATATATCCAGTGGCACAGGTAGCAGTTAGATTGATCTGGAAGTTTAGAGATAATTAAAATCGATTCCTACTGTTGAAGGTGTGATGCTACCAATAAACAAGAGGCAAACATGCGTTCCTTTGCTGTCCGGGTGCTCCAGAGATAGGTGATAGGGCCAGTGAGATGGCACACGGCTTCAGAGATAGGGGAATTGCTGTAAGTCCATGTTCTCTTGGAGTTTGTGCTGCTATTTATTGTAACTGGATTTTCAGAACACTCCAAAGTAGTGGATGCTGGAGTGACAGGGCAATTGGCATTATGGCATGTAATCTTATTTTTCTGAGGTACCTGATGATGCAATCTTCTTACAATTTGGGGGAGTCTCTGATTGAAGAACGGAAAAGGTAAAAATCTGCTAATAATGTAGGATGTAAAGGCATGGCAGAGAGTAGTCATCAGGGTTTTGTCAAAGGCAGGTCGTACGTTACGAGCCTGATTAATTTTTTTGAGGATGTGACTAAGCACATTGATGTAGAGCAGTAGCTGTAATGTATATGGTTTTCAGCAAGGCTTTTGATAAGGTACCGCAAGCAAAGCGTATTGAAAAATTAAGGAGGCATGGCATCCAAGGGGACATTGCTTGTGGATCCAAAATTGGTTTGCCCACAGAAGGGAGACTGTGTTTGTAGACGGGTCATATTCTGCATGGATGTCGGTGACCAGTGGTGAGTCTCAGGGATCTGTTCTGGGACCCCTACTCTTCCTGATTATTATAAATGACCTACATGAGGAAGTGGAGAGATGGGTTAGTAAATTTGCTGATGGCACAAAAGTTAGGGTTTTGTGGATAGTGTTGAGGGCTGTCAGCTGTTACAGAAGGTTAAATAGACTTGCAGTGAATTGGTTTTCATCAATCGTGAGACTGAGCGTCGGAGCCGAGAGGTATATAGGACCCTGGTGAGAACCCACTTGGAGTACTGTGCTCAGTTCTGGTCGCCTCACTGCGAGAAGGATGTGAAAACCATACAAAGGGTGCAGAGGAGATTTACCTGGATTGGGGAGCATGTCTTATGAGAATAGGTTAAGTGAACTCAGCCTGTTCTCCTTGGAACGACGGAGGATGAGAGTTGACCTGATAGAAGTGTATAAGAGGTTGAGAGGCATTGAATATGTGTGGATAGTCAGAGGCTTTTCCCAGAGCCAAAATGGTTTACACGAGAGGGTGCAGTTTTAAGATGCTTGCAAGTAGGTACAAAGGAGAGTTCTGGGGGAAGTTTTTTTACGCAGAGGGGTGAGTGCGTTGAATGGGCTGCAGGCGACGGTGGTGGAGGCGATACGATCGGGTCTTTTAACAGACTCCCGGGTAGGTTCATGGAGCTTAGAAAAATAGTGGGCTATGTGTAGTCCTACGTAACTTCTAACAGTACGGATATGTTCGGCATAGCTTTGTGGGCCGAAGGGCCTGTATTGTGCTGTAGGCTTTCTATCTTCCTATACCATATGGGACTGTTGTTTTCCGCGGGATTACAAAAGAACATTGATCTGACGTCTATGACGCGGACCGCTGGGTCGATTACATTGAAGGAAGTCAAACCACGTTGTGACATTTCAATCCCCTTCACTTCACTTGTTAACCTCACTTGTTTGTTCAGTTTGTTCGCCAATGTAATTTCAAATATTCTCTATAAATTGTTTTTTTTTTTCTTTTATAATCGCATTATCCCTTCGTGGCCGTGTGCGTCAGTACATTCATACATACACACCTATAGGGATATCTTGTAGAATACAATCTGCTGTGGTGATTAGGCTCAAAGAAATACACTGTAGCATTTCACCTGTGAATTCAGTTTTGATAAAAATTAGCATAATGGCTTTAGCACATCGACAGAGACAGACGAACTATTTTTTTTTTCTGTATTGCTTTCAGCATGATGGTTTGTGCCTATTTCAAAGACATGTGGTTATATAGTGACCCGTTTATTCGTAGTTGATATTAAAACAACCGTCGCTTATAAATAAAAATTAGTGGCACTTCAAATAATCAAGTTATTCGAGGGGATGGAATCACAAAAGTTCAAACTGCTACTTAACACCATTTTGATCAATCACCATACCCCTTTTCGGTTTTGTTTCAGTGAACGCAATGACGATGGCGATTTTGTCACGGAAAGTGGGTGGTCTCTCTGAATGTGTTACCTGCTACCTGGTGGCTATTCCTACCAGGCACTTACGGGTTATTATTATTGATCTGATATTGGGGCAGATTCCAATTTTGGATCAGTTTCGATTTTTGTTGAATTTCCCCCTAAGTAATATTCATGATGTTTTCCGTTATGCCGTTATTATAGGTTTAGTGACATTTATTTTCTGTCTGATTCACAGTAGTTTTAACGATAGACCGATTTGTGGCCATGACAGGCAGAAATGGAAACGAAAATATTGCACCGAACAGACAAAAATGAGGATTTTACGACCAATAGTTTTTTTTTTTTCCCCTCGCCAGTTTGTATTTTGTTTGTAGGGAAAAATATTGGCTTACTAATGACCACTAATTTGTACAGGAAGAGGCGGTTGTCTGGATTCACCAGTCAGGGGAAGCTTTGAATTACTTCATTTTATCCTAACACCAGTGGTTCAAAATATTCTAATTCCACTGCTCAATGCATTGTTGGTAGACTTGTCCTAGCGGCCAGCAGTGCTCGCAGCAGATTGTGAAACCAAAATTTCGGGGACCGTTGAAAAACACCGCAATGGAAA
Source organism: Mobula birostris (assembly GCF_030028105.1). Taxonomy (NCBI): domain Eukaryota; kingdom Metazoa; phylum Chordata; class Chondrichthyes; order Myliobatiformes; family Myliobatidae; genus Mobula; species Mobula birostris. The sequence goes on from NC_092377.1 coordinate 145,871,362, forward strand.
ACAGAAACACACCAATAATTTTTACTATTTGTAATCTCTAGTAATGTCACATAGAAACATAGAAAACCTACAGTACAAACAGGCCCTTCGGCCCACAAAGTTGTGCCGAACATGTCGTTACCTTACAAAATACTGGGGTTAGACATAGCCCTCTATTTTTCTAAGCTCCATGTTCCTATCCAAAAACCCTTAAAAGGCCTTATCGTATCTGTCTCCACCACCGTTTCCCATAGCTCATCCCACACATTCACCACTCTCCGCGTAAAAAAACTTACACCTGGCATCTCCTCTGTACCTACTCCCAAGCACCTTCAACCTGTGCCCTCTCGCGGTAGTCATTTCAGCCCTGGGAAAAAGCCTCGGACTATCCAAACGATCAATGCCTGTCATCATCTTATACACCTCTATCAGGTCACCTTTCATCCTCCGTAGCTCCAAGCCGGCACCAGACGAAGAAATAAGAAGTGGATTAGTTTGCCTGTAGCTGCAGGAAATCACACATTTTCCACGTTATGAAGTAGAGGATGCACGTAACTGTGCACCTTGGACTGCGTAATGAATTGATTAATGTGCTCAGATCTGCCCGACAAGCAGGACTGGGCTCACATGATAAATAAAAAACTAAAATGTTCAAATGACAACTAGACGAAAAACTCAGTAGAAGTTAGCAAAGAGGACACGCTGGCATTTCAGATAAGGTACATTCCATTAGAGTTTATAAAGGGTCATAAAGTAGATACAGTGCATTTAAATATAAAGTACATATTGCTCTTCATGTCCAGTTCCATGTGTTGAATGTCTGTAGCGAAAGGGCAATGTTTATGATTGATTGTATAACGGTTGAAAGATGATTCGTGCGGTGAAGTTTCCATATGTAACATTCATCTCTATCAACCCACGTTCGTCAAGGGGTAACTGCCGTCTGCCCACGATACTGTGTCTACTTTTGCGTCGATACTGTGTAATGCACCCCGGTACAAACACACAACGTAAAATATCAGACAGTACACAATGTACGAATAAATGATTACTCTTCATAACTATTTTAGGTGGCGTTATTAGTAGAAACAAATACCACAAAGGCGCCACTAGGTCAGTTTAACAGTCTTGCGCACGAAAAATAACTCCTTGGGGCTCATCCCTTCCCGATCAACCCACAATCGACCTCCGAACCTCCGACAGCATCGAACCGTCGAATTCCGGTATCCACCGTCCGGGAACCGTCAGCCGCTCCCGCACTCGCCCTTTCTCTCCGCTTGCCTCGCCGAAAAGACCACGAAATTCTGTCAGTCCCACCATACAAGATAGCATAATAAGTCGTCATTGGTTTGTTCCCTGTTATCTGTAACTTTAACCCAAACATCGCAGCTACAGAGAAATATTACCTCATCATTTAACATTACAGAGATTCCATTTAATTCAACACTGCAGTGCAGCCATTGTGTTAGCCTTAACAGTTAACATTACAGCTAATATTACTGAGAACCCTGCACATACAAAGTGTGACTGGTATCTATAGTTATAATGAATTTCACGGGAAGTGGGAGTTATGTAACAGGACAGCAGCAGTAATGAAAAGTATGTGGACAGTTTATTAGTTTATTAATTTAGAGATTGTTACGTACCTCGTAACTGGGTTGCCAAACCAGCAGAAATGGATCACTCAGTTGGAGTCTGGATTACCAGAACTAAGAAAGTTTTATTAAAGAAACAAGCAACACAGTACTCTAATCAAAAGGATAATAAATGCAACAGTTCAGCAATGATAAACACACATGTACACAGAATTAAGATAACAGGATTAATCAAGCTCTATCGTTGTCTAGGGGTAAATGACCAGTTTCAAAGTGACGCAAATTTCAGTTCAATTTAGTTCAGTTCAATTCGCAGTAATCGCTGCCGTGGCGATGGGCAGTGGGGGGAAGGAGAGAGAGAGCAAAACGAATGAATATTCAAGGATTCCACACAGACCTTCGCAGTCAGCTTTCGGGCGAGTCCTTTGTGATGTCATCTGAGGTCACCGACCGTGACCTCTCCGTTTCCAGATACGATCGTTTCCCTGCGGTGAACCTGGCACCCAGGCAAGGGTGGACACACCCCAGGTTCCCGCCAAACGTGCCTTTCCACCCTGTGCGTCTATGGCCGGTGCTTCCCACCGACTTGTGAGAGATGCACCGCTTCCAGGGTCTTGTTACCTCGGGAGTCGTGTGTGTCGCCTTAGCGAACCTGTCCCTTTTTATCCCCCTGCTGGGGTATCGCCTGTCCATCACTTCAAACAGTTCAGGGTTCAAAGGGGGAGCCGATCTTAAAAGCTGTCCTTCCCCTACATTAACATCTCCAAATGCTGCTCCATTGTTTTCCTTATCTCTCTCTCTCTCCTGAAGACAGGTGGCAGACCAACTGCTGATTCCACTGGTGCCAGCCGAGGCCAGCTACATCTTAATCTATGTGTATTCTTGTCACAAGATACAGTGCCAGTCAGCAATTCCGGCCCTTGGAGCCGTGACACACCAGAAACAACCGATTCAACCACTCCTTTATCACAGCAAAATTTAGAATGGTCCATCAACAAACCAACCAGTACGTCTTTGGATTGCTGAAGGAAAGTGTATCACCCGGAGCAAATCGATGCGCTCCACGGGGAGGACGTACAGACTCCAGAAAGATTACGTCGGAAATCCAATCTGAGTTCCAATGACCGTGCTGTAATAGTGTTCCACTAACCACTACGGTACCGTGGCACCTCAATTCCTGATTGGATTCCTACATTTTTCCTGTAGTTATTATTTTACATTTTCTTTGTCATGCTAGCTCAATCTTCACAGTATCGCTCTGTAGTCTAGCTTGTATGAGTAAGGTATAGAATGACATGGGACCCATGCACACAAATGGAATTAGGATAGATAGCGATGCTGCCGGGGTAATTATTTTTGAACAGAAATGGCCTCGTTCAGTCTTGCACACGTCTAACCGCATGTAATAAAAAACGTTCTACACAGAAAAAAATGCGATATGATGCTGAATACTCATCAAGTTTTTCTTTATCATTTTAGAAACATAGAAACATAGAAAATAGGTGCAGGAGTAGGCCATTCGGCCCTTCGAGCCTGCACCGCCATTTATTATGATCATGGCTGATCATCCAACTCAGAACACCGCCCCAGCCTTCCCTCCATACCCCCGACCCCATTTTGTCAGAATACCGTGAAGACTCATTCAACTCAACTTCAGATAATGCGATGATGTTTATTCTTGATGTCCATATGAACGAGCAGAAGTGCAATTTGCCCAAAAATCACAAACGTTTGCGGCATGACGCGTATTCAGTTTTATGGCACCTATGTCACTGCTTCGCTGGACGTTCCAAATGATCCATCATGGTGGTGTAACTTTTGTGAGCCATGCTGCTATTTTTAATATGATTATACTTCGCCAAACGCTTTCCACGCTGCTCCAAAGAAACCTCTCCAATACCGTTATTTTTCAGGAGCCCAGTTGAGATTTCGAGAAGGCGACAAAATGAAGATCGGCCGGCGTTTCTGGCGGATGTGTATTTCAGTAAGTTGTTTCACAGGTTTCAGTATAGGAGTTTCAACCAGAAAGACAAGAGAGGTTGGATTCAGGGATAATTGGCTGCGTGGATTTCAAATTGGCTTCTCCACGGAAAGCAGAGTATAGAGGGACTATGGATTAGCAGCTGGATCGCTTTTTGACTGGTGGCCCGAGTCTAATCGTATTCTGTGCACTACCGCTCCTCTGCACTTTATACCGGCTATCTCTTTTTCTATTCTCTTCTACGACCTGAAACGTGGACATTGGCATTTTGCAGATGCCTGCTGTCCCACTGCTTCTCCGGAATAGTTTCTGTTTACTCGGAAAAGATGTTGAAGCTCTGGAAAAGTTACCTATAATTGGCAAACTGGATATGAGAGGATCATGAGACAGGAGGCCTAGGGAGAACGAAAAGGGGGAAGAGAGGGGAGAGCCCAGAAGATGGGCAAAGGGTATACTGAGAGTGACTGAGGGAGAAAAAGGAGAGAGAGAAAAAAATGTATATATACAAATAAATAACCGTTAGGGTTCGAGGGGGAAGTGGGGCATTAGCGGAAGTTTGAGAAGTCAATGTTCATGCCATCACGTTGGAGGCTACACAGACGGAATATAAGTTGTTGTTCCTCCAACCTGAGTGTGGCTTCATCTTTACAATAGAGGAGGCCGTGGATAGACATATCAGAATGGGAATAGGACGTGGAATTAACATGTGTGGCCACTGGGAGATCCTGCTTTCCCTGGTGGACAGAGCGGAGCTGTTCAGCGAAACGATCTCCCAGTTTTCGTCGGGTCTCACCAATGTAGAGAAGGCCACATCGGGAGCACCGGACGCAGTATATCACCCCAGCACACTCATAGGCTAAGTATCGCCTCAACTGGAAGGACTGTCTGGGGCCCTGAATGGTGGTGAGGGAGTAAGTGTAAGGGCATGTGTAGCACTTGTTCTGCTTACAAGGATAAGTGCCAGGAGGGAGATCGGTGGGGAAGGCATCCTCTGGGCTTTTCCCCGACTCCCACTTTTCTTTCTCCCTAGGCCGCCTGTCACATGATCCTCTCATATCCCTTTTGCCAATCAACTGTCCAGCTCTTGGCTCCATCCCTCCCCCTTCTGTCTTCTCCTATCATTTTGGATCTCCCACTCCCGCTCCCACTTTCAATTCTCTTACTAGCACTTCTTTCAGTTAGTCCTGACGAAGGGTCTGGGCCCAAAACGTCGACTGTACCTCTTCGTAGAGATGCTGCCTGGCCTGCTGCGTTCACCAGCAACTTTTATGTGTGTCCGTTGAAATTCCAGCATCTGCAGATTTCCTCGTGTTTGAGTTCATAATCATGCTGCTTTCTTGCAACTATTAACAGGAAGAAGGTGCAGCTTCCTAAGAAAGCATACCACAAGTTTTAGGAGAGGTCATTATCGTTCAAATATCAGGCTACTTAACCGGAGGCGCTAACGTCAAACACCTTCACTTGCACACAATTGTTCTGACAAGTATAGAATTATATTCAAGCATTGTTGATTTCATGTTCTTTGTATATATTGATTAGATATCATTATCTATTTCTTTCTCAGCTCAAACTTGTAGAAACTGAAGTACCCGTACAGCCAAGCATACTTGTTTGTCAGTTGCTGCAAACGTTCGGACTATTCTCGTGGTACAGTACTGTGTTTTCTGAAAATTTACATAGATATTGCAAGATAACCCTAATTGTTCAATGCTATCGCGTTGTGTCTTTGCGAAGATACTACTATCGGCACATTGTACAACCAGTTAATGTTCCAAACTCTTAAATTTTCCACTTTTATTTCAGCATACAGTATTTCTGGTGTTTTACTTATTGATTGCTGTAAGCCTTGTGTGTTCGGAATGGCTATATCTATCAAAAAACTTGTTTTTGCGTGTTTGTCGTGTATTAATACATCCAGAGTGTTGTTATGGATTGTGATATCTGTAATAGATGGTCTTCTGACCCAAAAGCTGGATCATTCTGGTGTTTATAGTTAGGTATAATTTATTTTATGAGTTTGTATTTTAAAGCAAGGTTTTGATAAATGATATTTGCCAACTGATGTGCCTGTGTAGGTAATCACATGTGTTAAACTGATACAGAATGATGATGGTAATGATGATGCTGATGATGATGATGATGATGATGATGAGGATGATGATGATGATTTCATTTCTGCTTTTGTTATTATTTTGAGTTTTCACACTTTGTTGCCTTTTACGCATTGGTTGTCCGCCTTGTTTGGTGTGGTCACAAATTGATTCTATTATGGCTATTGGATTTACTGTATATACCCACAAGAAAATGAATGAGGTTTGCATTTGCTGAAGTGTATGCAGTTTGACAAAAATTTTACATTTCACTTTTCAACTTTGAGAGGAAAGGCATGGGAATTCACGGTGAACTGTTTCTTTTTCACACTGCATGCTGCTTGATCCGCTCATTGTCACTCTTATTTTATGCTGCAATGAGCGAATAAAACGAACCAAGTGCAGGATACAGGCACCGAGATTGAGTTAGGATGCTTACGCGGGCGTGAACGTTGAACAGCAAACAGGAGAGATCTTGGCACGGAGCTTTGACAAGGAGAGACGGAGTTTCATAGGTAAACCTCGAAAATGGAGCAAAACTTAGAACACATGTTCCTAAGCCGCCGGAAAACGTTAATTACACATCGGCAAAACCACCGATCTCGCGACTGCCGTTTGTAACGCCGGGGTTCTTATATTGCACGTCTTGATGAAAACCAGGTGTGTCGTCATCAAAGAGAATTAGGAGCAGTTGGGAAATTAACGGTCGGAATCGTGGCACAAACAAATGAAATTAGGAGAAAATAGGTAATTAACGATCGGGACTGTGATATTTTATTATCTTAATGACTTCTTTCAGCGCTTTTTCGGACTCATGGTGCGTAATGACTCAGAAACGATGATTTACTTCCAATGTTAACGTTTTTTCCATCGTAAAAGTTGTCTCCTTCGTGTTTGTGTTCATCAGAGGCTGGTTGTAAATCCAGTGGTAAGATCATGCACGACCAAAGCAAATAAGGTCAGGTAGTGTTTGCAGTTCAGTTTGCAGATATTCGGCCCGCTGAACGCTGGCATGCTCGTGGTTTCAAGACCATTTCGTAGGAAGTGGCTTTCAAAACACAATATGCATTTCCTATTACAGCTGAAGAGATAGCTAACTAAGAAGCATTACTTATAAATATGTTTAACATTAACTTATTTGAAACAGGAATCCATGATACATAAATAATAAGCGAATAAATAATTAATAAATAAATAAACAAACAAATAAACAAATAGATAGACAGATTTTAAAATAAATATATAAAGAGACAGATAGGTGGACAGAGATAGACGGCTAGACAGGTAGATTGATAGATATGTGGATAGCCGTACAGAGAGGTATACAGGTTAAGGCAGACAGATGGAAAGATGTGCAGTTAGACAGATAGACGTGTTAGATACATAGGTAGATGAATAACTAAATAAATAAATTGATCAATCGAATAATATGGGAATTCACGTAAAGAGAAGTCAATGCTCTATCTAAATATGCAGATGAGGTACACTAATCTGATGACATCCAAAAATACATCAGTTGGACTCAACTTGAATAATCTGTTCACCATCTCTCGTTGAAATCAATAGTCATGAGCAGCAGAGTTGAAAACTTGTGCATATCTGTCAGTCTGATCACTTTCTTTAAATTAATTTTACACCACACCAACTCCAGCAGTTTTTTTTTCTAGTTTTAGTGTTCGTTTCCAGTTTAAACGATGAGGTTTTTTATAGATTTGATTGACCAAAATTTTAATTCCATTCTTCAAATTCTGATCATAATACCATTTTTCTCATAACTTTCTGCGTTAATAAATCCTTATTAATATTGCTTATCAATTTTTGTACGTTAATTATTTTTCCAGGTTCCATAAAAATATGAGTGCACCTCTTTCAAATCAGTAATGGTTCTGATCTACTTTCGCGCGTCGTCATTCAATTTATTGAATGCGATATTTAACTGGGATTTTCAGTTTTAAAATCAATATTGTTTTAAGTAATGCTTGAGCTCACGGACCCATATCAATATTCATTCATTAGCTTAGCCTAATCAAGTCAGGTCCGGTGATTTATGGTCTTTGACGACTATCGAATGTTATTCAGTCTCTTAGCAGTACCATTAATGACCCAAATGCCCCATTTCCCTGATTATGCGAGTCACCTCCATGCGAAAGAAAGTTGAGAGTGGCCTACAAATTTGAACTCTGATCTGTCTGTAGAAACAACCTGAACCTGAAAGCAACGCTATTGTCCGAAAAGGCGGGGTGATTTTGTTGACATACTTGCAACTAACAGTTTGAACAGCCGCTCTCCACCGCTCATTGCTGGCGAAAGATTAAGAGATGAGATTTGCATTTAGTCTGACGCTGAGGTTATTTCAAATCGTAAAATCATTAAAACTACCTGAAAGTTAATGAAAAGTGTGGTTATCATACAGAATTATCATATAGAAAAGTGTGGTTATCATATACTCTCTATGTCATATAGAGAGTACCATAAATAACACCCATACAATTATAAATTTCACGCAGATTACCAAGAGTAATATAACAGATTTCATTCTCTTCACTAAGTCGGTGTCTTTAGGGGTGTCCACAGAATTTTGGTTTCATAAACTGCTGCGGGCTCCGCAGGCCGCTAAAATATACCTTCCAATCAATGCATTGAGCAATCGAATCAGAATAAATGGAACTTTTCATGACTGTATAAAATAAAGTAAATCAATTAGTCCCCAGACAGGTGAATCCTGATGACATCTTACTCCTCTCGAAAATAGGGATAATTAATAAGCCAGTTTTTCATGCACACAATATATGAATGTAAATTATTTGTATTGTGACGAAATCCTAATGTTTATCATTCTGGACTGTGCCTTAAAAAAAGGGGGGGGGGGGAGAGTGTGCCGCTAATTCAAAGAGAGAGGGGCACCGAACAGCTCGTAAGTTGCCATGGTAATAGAAGGGCGAAGATATATAATGGCAGCTGGTGTTCAGCATGTTTGGATATATACAAGGCCAGCTGGCTTTTGTGGTAGACACACAGAAACTCAGAAGAAACGGGCACTGGATGAGCTTTGAATGCCCACAGACTGGTAGGTTTTGTGGATCGATCGGGAGAATCAACCAGTGGCTCTCGCATTGTGGAAAAGGGGTGACCGGTGGAAAGCTATCAGTGTGTTGCCTGGGTTGATAGTTTTACCACGTGAAGATGGTACCTTGAGTGTGGTCATATCCAATGACCTTAAAGTATTTCGGAGGACAACGGGAAGGATCGACGTCGTAGGCTTACTTTGATAACAAATCACCTATCTCTAATTCCACTCCATTCTACTCAACTCAATATCACGAACTGAACTGACTTTATTTTTTACCTACCATCGTAAGACTCTATCAATTACCACCTGAATTTGAAGAAGTTTGGGTTTTATATTTACACACCTATATAGGCATGGACTCTGCTAACCTGTTTGTTTTCGTTTCAATGACAATAGAATATATTAAAAAAAACAAGAAGATAATGCTGAATATTTATAAGAAACCAGTCAGTCTGCACTTGACGTTTGGTCCCCATATCTCAGGAAGGATGTGTTGTCATCGTGAGTCCAGAGAAGACTCAGGAGGATGACTCTGGGAATGAAGTGTTAACTTATGAAGAGCTTTTGGCAGCTTTGGGCCTGTACTCCCTGCAATTTGGAAGAATGCGGGAGATCTCACTGAAACCAAACGAATGTTGTTAAACACCCTTTAAGAAAAGCTGGATGTGGACTGGAATTTATCCGTGCTGGGGGTGTCCAGGTTTAGTGGGCAAAGACTCAGATTTGAGGCCTGACCTTTTAAAACCGGATTTTTTCCTTTAGCCAGATAGTAATGATTCTGTGGAATGCTGCACCGCAGACAGCTGTGGAGGCCCAGACTGTGGGTATATTTAAAGCGAAAATTGATAGTTCCGTGAATGGCCACAGCATCAAAGGTTATAGAAATAAGGAGCATGGGCTTGAATGGGATTCGTAATCAGTCATGAAGGAACAACGGAGCAGACTCGCGGGGTTGAATAGCCCAATTCTGCTCATTGAATCTGTCAGAAGATCACATAATTGCCAGGAAATCTTCCATTCATTCAGCCGTCAGAAAACTAGTCAAAGATTTTCTGGACATCACACTTCTTCCGTATCGTAATGACCATTCTGTTATCTGCAAAAGAAAAGTAAAGCAGCGTAGGCATTCGGCAAACTGAGAGGTAAGAAGGAAAACAACACCCACAAAATGCTGGAAGAACTCAGCAGAGCAGGCAAGATCTATGAAAAAATGTACAGTCAACAATTCTGGCATGGACCCTTCGGCTGGTCCTGCCGAATGGTGTCGGCCGGAAACCTCGACTGCACATTTTATTTCCCAATAGATGCTAACTGGCCTGCTGAGTTCCGCCAGCCTTTGTGTGTGAGTTGCTTGAATTTCCAGTATCTGCATATTTTCTTTTGTTTGTGGTAAAAAGAAAATATTTATCTGATGGAATGCAAGATGACATTTGTCCCATTGAGGTTGACATACACTCTGCTCGATGTTGTTTTACAACTTCATCGCTTTGTGAATTCCTTAGAACACTGTGACTCATAAATACCTGAAAGAGTGCAGGATTCATTCTCAACAGCAATGCCAGAATGGTTCACGTACACCGAGTCTTCAAGGGTAAGCTTGCAGTCTTCCACTTCAATCTCCGTCACCCTGCTCTTCGGATGACATCACAGTGGAAGAACCAGAAATACGCTATGAATTTGAAAGACCATCTGCTCCTTGTAGAGTGAGGAATCGAGCATCAGAAGAATTTTCTCAAATTGATCCCTTTTTACGTATATAATTTTCGTAGACACGAGGAAATCTGCAGATGCTGGAAATTCAAGCAACACACGCAAAAATGCTGGTGAACGCAGCAGGCCAGGCAGCATCGAAAGACAGAGCTACAGACGACGTTTCGGGCCGGGACCCTTCGTCCTGACGCCTGCTGCGTTCACCAACACTTTCTGTGTGTGTTACGTGTATAACTGTTCTATTTTAACTTGAGAATAGGGATCTTTTTCTTTCAGTAGAATAGGGTCATGTTTAAATATAACTTATATTAAGGAAGCAAACATTGTTGTTTAGATGACGTTGACAGCTGCATTCCGAGGTTTGTATTCACGGCTCACAACTGCCCTGCAGTGGTTAGCTGTGGAACAGCAGCTAGATTACCGCTGGCACAGTGCAGCTACAGGTCTTGGCGAAATATTTCTGTCAGTTTCCAAAACGTGCAAATTTGCATAATGAATTTAAAAGAAAAAAACTGTAAAAGTATTAAAAGTGAGATGTTACTGTGAATGAGCCTATTTACATCTATCTCTCATGATTCAGTTTGTCTTGCTGGATTTCCTTATGAGTCACAGAGACTTGTAAATTAATTCCTCCTCTTCTAGTTGAGGGTGAATCAGAATTTTTTTTCACAAACTAAAGAAGTGCTGAATTGCAGAGCTGAAACTGTTTGGACAGCTTGATAGGATAAAAACTCATAATGGATCTGCACAATTACCTGGAGCCACAATGTTAATATATTTCACATCTTGTTGTTGGTTGACATCTACTTATATGTATTCCGTCTCCTGGTTTTTGAGCCTGTTGTGGACGAATGGGGTGGGGTAGTTGCCACTATTTTTGCCAAAATTAAGAGTTATTTTTTTTTTCCATTTGCTTCCCGTACACTTACCCGTATAAGCTGCCTTTTCCCTGGATCATGCTCGGACCATTTTCTTGAATCTCCTCTGCACGCTTTCCAAGGTCTCCCAATAAGAACGTAGCAGTAAAATACCAGATCTACATGGCTATAAATGAATAATGACAAGAAATTCTACAGATATTAGAAATCCCGAGCAACTCACACACAATTCTGGAAGAACTCAACAGCTCACGCATCATTTTTCATTATAAATAAATCCTTCCTTAGCAATCAAGGACAATACGCCAGAATAAGTGGGTGTGGGTAAGGGAAGGAAGACCACCTAGAAGATGATGTGTGAATACAGGAGATGGGAAAGTTAAAGGGATAGAGCAGAATCAATCTGAAAAGGGGAAGAAAGAACGACGCGAAAGGGAAGTGTACACGGCCTGGTATGGTGGTAGAGTCAAATGCATAAGAGGCATTTAGGAGACGTTTGGAGAACTGTGTGGATATAAGGACGATTGAGCATTTGAACATTGTGTAGGGAAGAGGAATTACGGTTTGGGTGTTTTTATTTGCCTTTTGGCTGTTTCGGCACAACAGTGACCTTTTCTTGTGCTGCACGATTCCATGTTTTATATTACACTGGAGTTAGAGCAGTTGCTTTTACTGATGACGAAAAAGTGATTTCCGAGAAATGTTTTTATTGTTGTCGAAGCACAGTCATGATTATCAGCTTAAACAATAAGGTAATAGGGAAAGCCAGTGACAGACATGAATCGAATTTTTTTTATGTCTTATATTTAAATTCATAGGATCATTCATCGAAGTTTAAGATGTAATCCCTTCATCTCCATATCTTTATACTTTACAAGCAGTGATACCCAAATCATTAAGTTCATTGATCAAAGGAAAGGTCATATGATTAGAGTGATGATTCCGGGGCGCCTCAAGGCAACTTGTGTGGCAGCAGAACTCTCATTAGATACGATGGAATATCCTCCTTTCAGCCTGATACACCTAAAAAGCACAACTGCTTCCAAGCTCAGTACAGTCAACAAAGACGTGTTAATGCGTTTAAACGAAATATCGCTACTTAAACCTAATGCAAACAATGCTGATCTCGGACAGATTCCACATGGGAAACGTGGTTGCTGGTCAGGGATGCAAGTGCGTTTATGGAAACAGGGTTTTAAACTGCCAATACCGACAATCTGGCTGACAAACATGTAGTATCGTGAATAAAATCGATAATCTCAGAGCTAGGGGAATAAATCAGAGGGACATTAGGAGCGCGTGTGTTCTTTATTTCTGGGAATCGCAGTTAAACTTCTGTGGCAGATACTGAGTTTTTAATCGACGGTTGACGATACACCGTCAGGACAGACCTATAGAGTCTCTCTAAAGCAGTATGCCTCATGATCAACCCCCCTCGGTGCATAAATATATTGAGGCTCTCCCAATTCTGTTCACCAGACCTGGAGTAGCAGTTAAGTGCCGTCCATTTTACCTAACAGGGGAGATTTCCGGGATCATTTTGGTAGAGGTATACGTTCCAACTCTGGCCAATATCAATCAGACTTTAGATGACCTGAGCAATAAATTCAACATGCATGAAACAGGGCGCCTAAACGCCTTCACCATCGTTTTCGGGGTTTTTAATCAAGCCAGCCTGATAGAATCATTAAGCAATTACCATCAACAGATCTCTTGCAATGCCAGAGGAAACAACACACTGGACCATTCCTACACCACCATGAAAAACGTCTACCATGCTATTCCTGTAACAATGGGGGTGTTGGGAACGGACCCAAATGCAAGACACAGATACTGGAGTACAAGGAACAGGACTTGACTAGAGTAAGGACGTGACAGGATACAGACAAGTGCCAGGGACAAGAACGCGGACTAGGGCTTAGTTCCCGAGTCAGAGGCTGAACAAGCACCCAGAACCTGGGTCTTGCCTCGGGCTCGGGCCCCAGAACCAGGCACGGACATCACATGACTGCAGGACTGGAGGCTGGGGTCTTGAAGCTTTAGGTTTGGAGACAGGCTTGGGGTCTTGAGGCTTGAGGCTGTGGTCGTGAAATTGAGGCCTGCAGGCTGGGGTCTTGGTCTTGAAATGCGGAGGCTTGGGTATGGACTCCGAGGCAGAGACTGGGCAAGGACCCAGAACCTGGGACGTGACTGGGGTTCGGACTCTAGAACTAGGCGACGACAAGACGAGGCTACAGGACTGGACATGGCTTGAGTGAGGAACTCCTGGGTAGGGCGAGACACAATGACAGTTAAAGGTACTTGGAGAGGACTAGGATAGGACAGGACAAGGCACGGACTGGACAAGGGCCTTCAGGAGCACGGAGTCTTGGACTAGAAGAGACAGGAGCACGGAACCAGAGCCAGGACCCCTCCTTGGGAACAGGACGTAGGGCCGGGACTCATACACAGAACGCTGAACATAAAGAGACAGATGCCAATACATTGTGGCGGCGAACAGCCGGAACCAACTAGAGGAGGCGAGGACACAGAGACTGTTCTCAACTCTAGGTAGCGGCAAACGGCCGGACCTACCTAGCGAAGGCGTGGACACAGACAGACAATTCCACACAACGTAAGACAGTTCTTTATCTTGACCTAACCAGGCTCCGGTTTTGCTCCGGTGGTAAAATTTCAGCGATATAGGCAGGGTATCCAGGGTAGGTGAGCAGGCAGAGAGTCAGGTGAGATATAGCGGCAGAGAGCCAGGCAAGTGGGGCGGAAACAAGGAGGGGAACAGAACAGTCCAGCAGGGAATCCCTGGTTTACAGAGGTATTGATGTCTCAGACCCAAAACGAGAAACATGTGCCCACAACAGAAACTGGGGAAAAACAGAAAGCCCGTAACAAGGAACCATGGACCGGACCGTGAACCAGAACACGGACTTCAAGGACCGGACCATGATAATTCCACGCCCTCACTTCGGGAAGTCTGACTACCTGGCTGTATTTCTACTTCCTGAGGATAGGCAGAGATTTAAGTCTACAGCACCACAAGTGAGCACCAAGAAGGTATGGACTAGGGAAACACAGGAGAGCCTACAGGACTGCATTGAATCGGTGGACTGGACTGTATTCAGGGATTTATCTTCGAATTTGAATCAGTATGTTGCTGTTGTTACCGACTACATTAAAACCTGTGTGGATGAGTTTGTGCCTGCAAAGACATACTGTACATTTCCAAACCAAAGCCTTGGATGAACAAGAGTGTACCCCGTCTGCTGGAGGTCAGATTTCTGGCATTCAAGTTTGGCGACCCAAGTCTCTACCACAAAACCAGGTATGTTTTGCGGAAGTCTATTTCAAAGGCGCAGAGACAACGTCGAATGAGGTTGAAGCCCCCTTCGGACGTATGACAACTCTCGCAGGGTTTGCAAGACATTACTTCCTACTTTTTTCTTGATCGAGGTACGACTGCGCAAGCGCGTGATCGTCAGCCAGTTTGAACAGCGATAAGAGTTAAAAAAAAAAGACAGCTTTATGGAGCAGGCAACGGAATAGAGGTAAACAGAGTAGGAGGGCATTGGCTTAATAGGACCTGGGCCTCAACAGGGCGAATCAAGGTCAGTTACTTGTGAAGTATACAGACAGGAAGCATGTGTGTGAGGCCGGTGTTCTGTGCTGGGTGTCAGATGTGGGATGTCCTAGAGACTCCCAGCCTGCTGGGCTGGCACATCTGCGCCAGTTCCGTCGAGCTGCATCTCCTTAGACACCGTGTTAGGGAACTGGAGATGCAGCTCGATGATCTTCGTCTGGTCAGCTATAGTGAGGAGGTTATAGGTAGGAGCTAGTCGGCACACCAGGACCTCGGGAACTGATGGGATGTGGATAACAGTCAGGAGAGTAAAGGGCAGGAGTCATATACTAGAGATTACCCCCGTGGCTGCTCCTTTACCAATAAGTACTTCTACTTGAGTACTGTTGCGGTGGTGGCGGGGGGCGGGGTGTGGGCAGTCTACCTCAGGGAAGCAACAGTGGCCGTTCCTCTGGCACAAGGTCTGTATCTGTGGCTCCGAGGGATATGGAAGGGAAAGGAAAAGTATGGCAGCAGTGATAGGGGGCTCTATAGTTACTGGGGGGAGGGTCAGACAGCCGATTCTGTGGACGCGAGAAGGAAACACGGATGGTAGTTTGACTCCCAGGTGCCAGGGTTCTGGATGTTTCTCATCGCGTCCACGAAATTCTGAAGTGGGAAGGAGAACAACCAGAAGTCGTGGGACATATTGGCACCAACGACATAGGTAGGAAGAGGGAGGAGGTCCTGAAAACAGACTACAGGGAGATAAGAAGGAAGTTGAGAAGCAGGACCTCAAAGGTCGCAATCTAGGGATTACAACCTGTGCCACATGACAGTGAGTATAGGAATAGGATGAGGTGGATGATAAATGCGTGGCTGAGGAATTGGAGCGATGGCAGTGATTCAGATTTCTGGGTCATTGGGACCTCGTTTGCGACAGGTGTGATCTGTACAAATAGGATAGGTTGCAACTGAATCTGAGGGGGACCAAATACTTGGCGAGGAGTTTTGCAAAGGCTACTGGGGAGAATTTAAACCAGAATTGCTGGGGGTGGGAGGGCAAACTGAAGTGACGCAGGTAGGGGCGGTTGGCTCACAAGTAGAGAAAGTTTGTAGACAGTGCGAGAGGGAGGATAGACAGATGAGAGAAAAGAGACACACTCAGAACAATGATTTGAGATGTGTCTCTTTTAATGCAAGGAGAATTATGAGCAAAGCGGATGAGCTTAGATAATGAATCAGTACTTAGAGCTATGATGTCATGGCCATTACAGAGACTCGGATGGCACAGGGGCAGAAATGTTTACTTGGGGTCCCAGGTTTTGGAGATTTTGGAAAGGACAGGGAGGGAGGCAGAACAGGTGGAGGCGTGGCACTGTTGATCAAAGATAGGGATACAGCTTCAGAAAAGGAGGAAGACATGAAGGGATTGTCTACGGAGTCTCTGTGGGTGGAAGTTCGGAAACAGGAAGGGGTCAATAAATCCACTGTGTGTTTTTCTGCAGAAGACTCAGTAGTGACAGGGACATTGGGGAGCATATAGGGAGACAGATTCTGGAAAGGTGTAATAATAACAGGGCTCTCGAGGTGAGAGTTTTTAATTTCCTAAATCTTGATTGGCATCTCCCGGGATCAAGGGTTTCAGATGCATGAAGTTTGTTAGGTCTATTCAGAAAGGTTTCTTGACACAATATGTGGATAAGCCTGCAAGAAGAAAGGATGTCCTCGACCTGGTATTGGAAAATGAACCTGGTCAATTTCCTGATCTCTCAGTGGGAGAACATTTTGGAGATAGGGATCACAACTCTATCTCCTTTACCACAGTATTGGAGAGGGATAGGAACAAACAAGTTCGGAAAGCGTTTAATTGGTGTAACGGGAAACATGAGGCTATCAGGCAGGAACTTGGAAGCATAAATTGGGAACAGATGTTCTCAGGGAAACGTACTAGTGGGTCCACTAGTCTTCGTGATTTTTATAAATGGCCTGGATGAGGAAGTGTAGGGATGTGTTAGTAAAATTTGCTGATGACACAAAGGTTGGGAATGTTGTGGATTGTGTGGAGGACTGTCAGTGGTTACAACGGGACATCAATAGGATTCCAGATGGAGTTCAACCCAGTTAAGTGTGAAATGGTTCATTTTGGAAGGTCAAATATTATGGTATTATAATCTTAATGCTAAGACCTTAGGCTGTGTGGAGGTGCAGAGGGATCTTGAAGTCTGCGTCCATTGGACACTGAAAGGTGCCACGCAGAATGTCTCTATGGTTAAGAAGACATGCGGCCTTCATTATTCGTGGGATTGAGTTTCGGAGCCGAGAGATATATAGGACTCTGGTCAGACCACATTTGCATTACTGTGCTCAGTTCTGATCGCCTCACTGTAGGAAGGATGTGGGAACCATAGAAAGGGTGCAGAGGAGATTTTCCTAGATTCGGGAGCATGTCTTTTGAGAATATGTCGAGTGAACTCGGCCTTTTCCCCTTGGAGCGACGGAGAATGAGGGGTGAGCTGAAAGAAGTGTTTCAGATGATGAAAGGCATTGATGGCGTGAATAGTAAAAGGCTTTTTTTTCCCCAGGGCTGAAATGATTAAAACCAGAGGGCACAGTTTTCAAGTGCTTGGAAGTAGGAACGAAGGAGATGTCAGAGGTAAGTTTCTTATGCAGAGAGCGGTGAGTGCGTGGGATGGGCTGCCGGCAACTGTTGTGGAGGCGGATACGATAGCGTCTTTTAAGACACAAAATAATCTGCAGATGCTGGGATCAAAGCAACAATCACAACACGCTGGGGGAACTCAGTATGTCGGGTAGCAGCCGTGGAAAAGAACAGAGAACGTTTCGGTTAGGAATCCTTTGTCAGGACTGAAGAGGTCCGGGACAGAGGCCCTATAAAGAAGGTGGGGGGAGGGTGGGAAGGAGAAGGCTGGTAGGTGCCAGGTGAAAAAAACAGTAAGGGGGAAGATAAAGGGGTGGGGGAGGGGAAGCAGGGAGGGAATAGGCAGGAAAGGTGAAGAAGGAATAGGGGAAAGCACAGTAGGTAGCGGAAGGAAGCGGAACCATGAGGGAGGTAGTCGACAGCTGGGGGAGTGGGCAGAGTGAAGCAGGGATGCGGGAAGTGAGGCGAAGCGTATTACCGGATGTTGGAGAATTCAATGTTCATTCCAAGGGGCTGGAGACTACCCAGACGGTGTATGAGATGTTCTTCCAACAGCCTGCGTTTAGCCTTATCATGGTAGTAGAGGAGGCCATGTACGGACATAGCCGAAGGGGAATGTGAAGCAGAGTTGAAGTAGGTGACAACCGGGACCTGTTAAGGTCTTTTAAGAGACTGCTGGATAAATACCTGGAGCTGAGAAAAATAGAGGGCTATGTATAATCCTGGGTAATTTCTGAAGTAAGGACATGTTGGGCACAACTTTGTCGGCTGACGGGCCAGTCTTGTTCTGGAGGCTTTTTTTGCCTCTATGTTTATATGAACAGGAAGAATCAAAATTGAAGCACGAAGTCCACTATTTTTGGGTCCTGGGTCAAAACGAAACACAATAGCATGACTGAGAGCGATGTTTCACTACCAGATGAACTCAACGCTGTCTCTGGCTGCTATGAGAGAGAGAATATAACTAAAGCAGTGAAGATACCTGCTGCATACGATGACCCTTTGATCTCCATATCGGAGTCCGATGTTAAGCTGTCTTTAAAGAGGATGAACCCTCGCAAGGCGGGTGGACCCGTTACAGTGCATATTAAGGCTCTGAAAACATTTACCATCCAACTGGCAGGAGTATTCAAGAACATTTTTAACCTCTCTCTGCTACAGGCGCAAGATCCCACTTGCTTCAAAAAGACGACAATTCTAACAGTGTCAAAGAAGAATAATGTGAGCTACCCTAATGATTATCGCCCAGTAGCCCTCACATCTATAGTGATGAAAATGCTTTCAGATGTTGGTCATGACTGGACTGAACTCCTGCCTCAGCAGAGACCTGGATCCATTGCAATTTGACTGTTGACACAATAAGTCAATCACAGATGCAATCTCAATGGCTCTTCACACGGCCTTAGACCACCTGGGAAATACAAATATATATGTCTCGATGCTGTTAATCAACTACAGCTCTGCATTTAATATCAAATTTCCCACAATCCTGATTGAAAAGTTACAAAACCTGGGCCTTTATAAGTCCTTCTGCAATTGGATCTCCGACCTCCGAACCATAAGACCAACATTTGTGCGGATTGCTGATAGCATCTCCTCCTCGCTGACGATCAATATTTGTGCACCGCAGGAGTGTGTGCTTAGCCCACTGTTCCATTCTATCTATACCCAAGACTGCGTGAAAAGGCGTAGCTCTAATATCATCTATAAATCTGCTGATGACACAACCATAGCTGGTGGATACTCAGATGGAGATGAGCGGGTGTACGGGAGCCAGATATGCCAACTAGTGGAGTGATTTCGCGGCAACAACCTTGCAGTCAATGTCAATAAGGCGGAAGATATGATTGAGACCTTCAGAAAGAGTAAAATGAAGGAATATATACCAATCCTCATAGAGGGATAAGAAGTGGAGAAAGTTAGCAGTTTCAAGTTACTGGGTGTCATGTTCTCTGTGCACCTATCCTTGTCCCAACATATTGATAGAGTTGAAAAGAAGGCAAGACAGCGACTAAATTCATGACGAGTTTGAAGAGGTTTGTTATGTCAACAAGTAGACTCAAAAACGTCTATAGATATACCATAGAGAGCATTCTAACAGGCTGCATCTCTGTCTGGTATGCGGTGGGGCGACTGCTCGGGACCAAAAGAAGCTGCAGAGGATTGTAAATTTAGTCGTCTCCACCTTGCGTACTTGTCTACAAATTACACAGGTCATCTTCAAGGAGCGGTCTCTCAGAAAGACAACTTACATTATTAAGTTCCACCAGCGCTGAAGGCATGCCTTTTTCCCACTGTTACCATCAGGTACGGGATACAGAAGGCTGAAGGCACACACTCAGCGATTCAAGAACAGCTTCTTCCCCTCTGCCATCTGATTGCTACATTGAACCCGTGGACACTACCTCACTGATTAAATGAATAGTATTTCTGTGTTTGGCACAATTTTTTAAATATCCAATATATATATGCTGTTGATTTACTCATTTATGATGATGATGATAATGATGATGGTGAAGATGATTATTATGATTATTATCATAGTTAATGATAATAATGAAAATAATAATAATAATAATATTTTCACTAATTTTGTTCTTCTGTATTATGAATTGCATTGACCTCCTGCTCCCAAGTTAATAAATTTCACAACACATGCCGGCGATAATAAAACTAATTCTGATTCTGATTCTCATAATGTCCACACTTAAAGTAAGGGAGAATATTGGATCTTCACCTAATGCAATTGCAGATTTAAATAATATCGGAAGATTAACCAACATCTGGAATTTTTTGCTGCCCTGTTTCGAAGTAGAAACGATTAGCTTTATTCTGAAAACTCTTTTACTTATTAATTTGAGCGAAAAATGTTTGTTCGTCCTCTCTCCCTCTCTTCCTCTCGATCACGTCTCATGACCATCGCCAGCGTTGCCTCAAACTGCTGATTGCAACTTTGTGACTTTATTCACACATCTCTGCCAAAGGTAAGTAGCCACGACATCTGAATCATCATCAAAAGGGATATTGTAATAGTATGTATCTCTTGCTCGGATTAGAGGTAATCCGCAAGCGCTATGCTGCTGGCCTGGCATGAGTTTTGTCACCAGGTTCACATATGGCCCCAGAGCCGACTGAGAGACACTGAAGCAGGTTGATAGCTCACAGACTTTATTGCAAAGAGTGTTAAAGTGAAATGAAAATAAACTCTCAACCAAACGGGACCGTTATCTAAAACTTTAAATGGAAAACGAAGCCTACTCAGCTGCTGAAAGGAACAATTAAATATTAAATGAATACCGCTAGTCTTTAGAGTCAGTACACTCGACTGTCTAAGTTCTCAGGCAAGGCCGAATGCAAACAGGAAACGAAGCGTTGCTGTGCTGTGTCCAAGTCTCGACAAATAATACGAAGGAATGAATGGAATTAAATACTATTACAATAAAATAATAATTAAAATAATAATTAGCTGAAACGTGCATATTCACGAGGGCAATTGCCATATCCGCTGCGCTGCCGAATCGGTGGCTGTGACAAGTTTAGGCCAAAATATGAACACATTAATAACATGAATGAGAATCACATTATACATACAATAATATATTTATTTTATTTGTTTCAAACTTTCACGGAACAATGTAAAATGTAACTGCGACTGGCACCAACCACAGCAAAATAAAGAACGATAAAGCCATAAGACCATTCTTCTGAGCATCCTGGGATATATTTAAGAACCATACGAGATACCATGAAGGCTCAAGAAGTAAAATACTGATTTTCATTTTAATTTCACCAGATTTCTTTCGGGTCAGCTGAATAAACATGATTTCTTGCATGTTATAGGGCAAGAGAGAAAGCAAATGTCTCAAAATAACTCAACCTTTCTGCTATTGGTATTACAACGTGAGAAACCAAAAACGTGACGATCTACATGCTCATCTTTCTGCAGAGATGAAAGGATAGTTTATTCGCAATATTTCCACTCCCTTCAGGACTCGCATTAGAAGAAGGGATCGTGGAGTTCAGAATAATTTACCTGAGAAAGGAAACAAAGTTGATAGATTAAGCTGGTTAAGTGAAGACTGTAAATTAAATACAAATAGTGTTGGACATATTATCTGTCTTTTTTTTATTTCAGTGACCAAATTGGAAGGCACAGGGCAATTTCACTGAAAGTATTCGGCTCCTCAACCTGAACAGACAGTAATGCGTCATGATTAGATATCAACCCAGTATAGAGTATATTTCAGGACAAATCTATGAAACTTTATCCTGGATTTAATTATTTGCATTCAAAATTTAGGGAAAAAAAATACACAATACTTTTTGCAGTGAAGGAAAGTCCTCCATGAACTGAGCAACTCCGTGAACCCTAATTTCAACTGATTTCAATTAATATTAATTACAGCTGACGGGACACAAATAGTGAACAAATACAAATAAAATCCTTCTTACTAACTTCATGGTGAAGATGTAAAGTATGTGAACGAGCTGTCGACGACTCTTGGGACTGAAATGGCTGGAAGTTTCAATGCACCACGGGGTAATTTATAATTGCTGGGAACTACGTTCCCAGGACTTGTATTTTTAAGAATCAAAATATACACACAAATTTGAATGCGTCAAAAGCATAAGACGATCAGTGTTTTGTTACCCAGAACTTTGTTTCGTGCGTATATGATGGAGCTGAAATTACCTTCATTTTCTAGGTCATCATGGGCAACTCTGAGCATCAGAGTATCGGTCGCTACGTCGGGTATCGGGATCGTAGCATCAGGAGAATCAATGGTTCTGTACTCAACGCCATCATATATGTTGGGAACCAGATCTAGGAGAAGCATTAATGAAATCGATATTCCTGAAAATAGATGTTGTACACCGCGCCCTGCTGAATGAAAGATATTCGGTTTGTTCACGTGAGATCGGCATTCTGATGAAGGATCGGTCTTTATCAGTGTGTTGGCTTTGAACAAGTTATCGTGCACCAAAACTGCTCTCTAATTATCCCAAAACGAAATGAACAAAAAATAGCAGTTAATTCAATTACTCGGCTGTCTGCAGGCGAGATTTTTTGGCAACCACATGAAATAACGAAAATCCCTCAAAGAAGTTTGACATCTCTTATCACTTAATGTCATAATGCCTGTAAAACTTGCTTGGTCGGGGTTATGATCGCCGTCATTAGAACGGATAAATAAAGAAAAATAAATAACATCATAAAGAAGCATACACCAACCTTCAACGCTCGAGTTTCCTTCAGTACATCCTGGTTTCATTTTGGTGCTGTTAAATGCATCACAAGTGTAATATTCGATTTGATTGGTGGAATCAATGGAACCAGCGACTAGAAGTAAACGAAAGAGATAATGATGGAGCGATTTATTTCATCTACAGGACGGAATTCATAAATCCTTCATCATCTCAGTAAGAGTAGTGTGGGCACTTCGTGTGAGGCTACTCTGATCGCAGTCAGAAAAGTGAAAATCAAGGCTGCTGCAAATACTGCAGAGTAGATGCGCTGGGTGAACGAGAGCAGGAAAGGAATGTCTGTATTATGATGAGGAACGAGAGATAGCAATGGCACAAACTGATAGAGTATGATAAATATATTTTTTAAAGATGGATGAGGGCACTACTGCTAGTAGCATCAGTACACCTCTGCAGCTCAATCGGCGACTGTTTTTCCTCCAACATTCCAGTTCACTGCGATTTCAAGATTCTCCAGCAGGGAACACAGAGTTTTTCAGCACATCACAGAAGCTTTGTCCCAACATTCCTTCCCGTATCGTCCTCCACTGTACTTTCATCTATGTTTCCTATGAGTCTCTTTAACGGATCTAGTGTATCTGCTGCTACAACTACCCCTAGCAGAACGTTTCACCAACCGACAGCCATCTGTGTATCAAAATACCTTGGACATTCGTCTCATCATTCCTCCAGACTCTAAAAATTATGCACACGAGAAAGTCTGCAGATGCTAGAAATCCTAAACAACACACACAAACTGCAGGAGAAATTCATCAGGTCTTAAAACGAAGATCTTTCTTCAGCTCTCAGAAGAAAGGGGAAGTTACCAGAGTTGTAACGTGAAGGGAGCTGGAGGAGGCTAGAGGCGGGGTGATTCCTGAAGCCAGGTGAGTTCGAAAGGTCAAGTGCTGGAGAAAAGCGGATTCTGATAGGAAAGGAGCGTGGAGCACGGGAGAAAGAAGGAGTAAGAGTTATAAGGAGCCGGGGCAGATGAGGAAGGTAAAATGTCAGAGTTGGGTACAGAGGAAGTTTGTGGGGGGAGAACACCTGTTCATCAAAATGAAATATCGAAATTAATACCCAGACAGAAAATAAGACGCTTTCCTACCTCGGGTAGTCCCTTTCTCTTAATTATTATTTTCCAAAAATATGTTATCGTTGTCTTTTATTCTGTCAGACAATTACAAAGTCTGTACTCTGAGAATTTCACTTTTGAGGGTCCTCCCACTTAACAAGAAAGCCTTTCCCATAAAACAACCTATTCCAATTCACACTTTCCAGATTCTTTCTTACACCATTAAATTTAGTGTTTCCCCAATTTAGAAATGCAACCCTATGATCACATCTACCTTTGTCAGCGATTGTCTTGAAACTAATGGAATTATGATCACCAGATGCAAAATTTTCTACGACACAAACTCCTGTCACCTGTCCTGTCTCATCCCTAATAGGAGATCTAGTATTTCGCTCTATCTAATTCGGAAATCACCTGCCTATATTTGACAAACTATTCCATCAGGCTATGTTCCAGTATAAGGATTCCAATGAATATGTGTGAATTTTAAAGTACCAACTATCAGTGCCATATGCTCTTGCAGCAGTATGAGCTTTCTCTCTCCCTCTCTCTCTCCCCTCCCCCTGTCTCTCTCTCTCTCCTCTCTTTTTTAATTCTGCAGCTCTAAATCCGGCTGAATGTTGGGTGGTCTGTGTTAAAAAATATATTACAGTCGCTGTCCTTCACTTGTTCCATTGTTCCACTCATATAGCCTCAGCAGACGAGCTCACCAGTCTTTCCTACTGAACTCTGCTGTGACATTTTCTCATATAAGTGATGTCACCACTCCCCATTTAAGAACTGCTGTACTATCAAGTCTAAGGCAATGAAATCCTGGGGTTCTCAGTGACGACCCTATCAATGCTGCAACCAAGTTTCACTAATGACAATAATGTCATTGCCCCATGTGCTGATCCGTACCGTAAGCTCATCAGCGTTTTCTTACATACTTCCTCCATTGAAAAATACACAACTCAGAACACGGTCAGTCTCTCGATTCTTGACGTTGTATGTTGCTCAACAACTTCGTTCCCCACAACCACGCCACTATCTGTTCTTATGCCCCAGCTCGCATCCGCCTGCAAGTGTAATTTAAACCACAACCCCACCAACACCTCACCACTTTTCAGCACTGTCAAACCGTTCCTTCAGTATAATTTTCATAGCAATCCTAAGATCACAACCCTGGAATTTTTGTCCTTTCACTCATCCCCTAATTCCGTAAGCACTCTTTGTAGGACCTGATCACCCATTCTTACAAACTGACGTTGATCATGACCTTTTGCTGCTCACTCTCCCACTCCCGACTTAATAATTATTTGGAGTTGATCAGAGATGTTCGTGACCCTGCCACCTGGGAAATAATAATATCGTTCACGTAGCCAGAAACATCTGTCTGATTACTTAACCAAATGAATCGTCCAGCAGTGCAGGACGCCTCTCCTCCTGCCTTTCTTTCTGAGCCACAGGGCCACACTCACTGCCAGAGAACTGACGAGTATGCCTTTCCCTTGAAAAGTCATTCCTGCCAAATAGTGTCCAAAGCAGTACCACTGCTGTTGAGGAGAGCAGCCACGGAGGTACTCTGCATTGGCTAATTATCTCATTCTCCTTCTGAAGGTCAGCCAGTTACCTGTGTCCTGCCCCTTAGGTGTAACTACCTACATGTAAGTCCCGCCGGTCAGCCTCTCAACCTCCCTAATAATCGGAAATTCATCTAGTTCCAGCTCCAGTTCCTTTGCAAAATCTGTAGGAAACTGCAGCTTGATGCATTTCTTCCAAGTGCAGTCGCCACGGACACTAAAGGTCACTTTGCCTTGCCCCATCCCGCAAGAGGAACATTGTACGAAATTACCTAGTCTCCACAGTGCTCTAGTTGTGAAAGAAGAAAGAAAGGAAGATTTTTTTTAAAAAAAAACGTAGGGCCTTGGCTTCTGTCCACCATAAACTCCATAAGCCAAAGTCTGAATTTTCCTATGGCCAACAGACATCTTGCTGTCAGACATTTCATTTCTTTTTTTCTCTGATTCTTTTCGTTTCAACTTTGAAGTACGTTTTGTTATCTTTAAGCGGTATTTCTCGATTTCTTGTGCCGGTGTGGGTGGAGACGGTGTTGACCTCCTGAAAAGTAAATGAAAGAAGCAAGACGTACCTGAATCTTGTGAATAATTCAAGTTCTTGATGCGAGGAGTATCATCAATTTCTTCATAAATTGCTTGGTAAAGGATATCAGATGAAGCTCTGCCTCTAAACTCTGCGTCTGTTGAAGTGACAGTTCGGAAAACGATGTTCATTTACAAGATACAAATTGAAGAGTTAACTCTCGGTATTAAAATTAATAATGGAGAAACAATCATATATGTCTGTTGATGAACGAGAACTTTGAAAATTCTGTCATCATCATTCATATAATCTGTACATTTGGGAGAATTACAGTAACAGTAGAAAGACTGAATGCAGGCTGTCTCTAGATATATAAAACATATCTGCCAATAGTTGTTCCACCGTTTGGTATACAACATTCCAAATGATGAGACGTTTATTATTACTACACAGGTGTGGGTACCATCCGTATTGTACCGGATAATAACACGACCGCCTGTAAAAAATCAGCATACATTACTCTTAACAAAATTTGAAATACTATTCCGAAGAATAAGAAAGTTTAAAGCTTGAATCTTACCTCTTCTCCGCTTTATCACCATCGTTGCGAATAACTCGCCCACGACAACGATTCCAAACGTCACGCAGACAGCAAACAAGATGGAGGAGAACTTGTTTTCCAATACTTAAACACAAATTCATTAGACAAATTAAAACAGATATTATAACTTTAAGGTTTAGACATTCACAAAGAGAAATGCTTATTTTTAATTATCGAAGTTAGTCTGCATAATGCAGAATTACTCGAAGAATAAGATTTATGGAAAGACGTCAGATATGTCGTGTAAAAAAATGGAACTGATAGTTACGGGTTATGATGTTGGAAAAAAAAAGTAAGCTTGTAAAACGACACTATGGAACAAAACCCGATAAACGTTAGACAATACGTCATCCGTGGTGAAAATGGCAAAGGAAAATTAAGCAAATGCTACGACGAGAGAATTATGGAGATTAAAAAAAAAGAGAATGCATTGGTGAATGTCTCTCAAGTGGAAGTCAATAGCTCTGAAAATATATTGTGAGTCGAACAGGATAACCTGTTTAAATGACAGAATAATCTGTTCAAAACATGACGGCCATGAGAAGTTACATAATAGGTAATGGGTTATCGCCAAAGGTCACAGAGCTGTGGTTGATTTTTTTTTTTTTTTTTTTTTGTGAAAAGAAACAAAACGTACACACGGAATCCGGAGGACATCTTGAATAAATAAAGAGTCAAGTTATTTCAGCAAGACTGGTATTTGTCCTGGCAAGCATGTCCACTGCTCGAAGGTTCTTCGTGGTTTCCATTATTCATACCGACTCCAAATCCTTTCAAGCACAAACATCCATTTTCACAACTCGGGATTTTCGGATAGTATAGAGATCAAACTAATGGAATTATAGCATTGAAGCCGCAGTACAAAGCAGACGCTGCAGGGCATTTGTTTCCTCATCATATTGAAAAATACAATGACTCTGGATCAATACTCCAATGTCAAAATTATCTTTCAAACTTATCAACATTCTTTCCAGACGAAATTAAATCTCGGCCTGTCAGGCAAAACGCAAAACAGGGAATAGCATTCAAACTTAGTTTTGTAAGTATTTAATTCCTAGTTTTTTTTTTCTTTGTCCCCCTTGACCACTGCACTGCAGTTATGACATCCAAGGTGCCTTTGTGAAACGATGACATTGCTCTCCGTACTGCACTGTGATAAATGCAGAAGATACCAGCAAGCTGTAGATTTACCACCAATGACACTGTATAACAACAGCGCAAAGCAGTACAGTACTTCATCCAAAATATGCGTCCCAACCAGCCAGACTCACAGCGCACTTTCCATCAAGGTCCATACAGACCATTTCACAAGCAGTGGAAAGATATGCGCAGTCTGTTCAATTCTTCCGGCTCGAGAACAAACTGACTAAATGTGAACATTCTGGAATTCGAATTGGAACTTATTTATTGTTGTCACGTGTATCGAAATACAGTAAAAAGTGTGTCTTATATACTGGCCACGCAGCTAACATCATAATGCGGTGATGCAGAAGATAAAACAATAACAGAAGGCATAAAATGTGCAGCAGCTGAAGAGAAAATGCAGTACAGGTATACAATAAAGAGCAAGATCATAAAGTAAATTGGAGTCAATACTTTTGTACTAGACATCTATTTACTAGGTTTATACAAGGGTACTAACAACTATTTTTGATCCTGCTTTCAGGCTTTTGCAAATTCTGCGTCATGGAAAGAATTCATGAAAAAAATCATGGGGTGGTTGGGAGCTTTGATTATACCGCATGCTTTACGGTAGCAGCGAGAAGGTAAGTCAGAGTCTATAGAAGGAATGGAGTTTTCCCTGATCTGTTAAACATTTGTAGTTGCTCTATGCCATGGTAGAGGACTCATAGCAATCCCTTATGCATCCAAACAGGATACTTCCTACGGCACTTCCTTAATAATTGGTGGGGGCCGATTGGAATGTTCAAATGCCTTTAACTTCCTGATGAAATAGAGAGGTTGTTGAGCTTTCTGAGCCGTTCTCTCTGCATGGTTAGAGCACGATACACTAATGGAGAAGTTCACAACAAATGATATGAATTAATTGTCACTATTGACACAATGATCAACTATCATTTAACAAATCTACAGTGGAAATTCTTCAAAGTTTCAATAAGAACACTTGTTCAAGGCACTTTGTGGATCCTCAATAATGAGGCAATTATCCTAAAGTCTACATAAGGTAATTTCACCGAGATATTTGGCAGGTGTTGGATATATTATTTTTAAGAATTTTACAACATCCCGATACAAACACTTGATTGGACAACAAGGACTTCGGCAAATATGTTAAACGCTCAGTTAACCGCTCAATTCCTTTGGGATGGACAACTAGTAACAGAGGAAAATCAGTGCTGCTGTTAACTATTTTCGAGTTCGAATAAAGGAGAAATGCCATAATATCAAATACCTGAACCCGTCGAACCAGTGAGAGGAGCGGAATCTGTTGTGAAGAGAATTATTGGATAAATGTTAATAACTTCATTTTTTTTGGTTCTATTTTTCAGTTGTTTATGATTCCGACGTTTACAAATCAGTTGAAGAAAACATGGAATTTGTCCAAGGACGCCTACCTGAACAAACAATAAAGACAACTTCCTTATGATCACAGTCATGTTGACCGAGTGGAGAGGAAGAACAACTAGACAGAAAAGCTTCACTTCCTTTGCATTTCACTTCATCCAGCCAAATATCACCGATGTCCTGGACATTTTTATGCGACTCGAGAGTCCAAAGGGCAGAGCCACAGCCCAGCTGCCTGCACGCTACATTGGCATCGGCTATATCCCAGGAATCATCGCATATCGTGCCCCAAGTCTTATTGGATTCTATCTCCAACCTTCCGGAGCAATTGGTGTTGCCGCCAGAAAGACGCAACGGTAGTTCTAACGCTGAAAAAAAAACACTTATTTTTCCTTAATCATAACTCCTAAACTGAATTTAAACTGATTAGCTGATATTGTAACTTGTAGCATTAATTACCTGCTTGAGGTACATAGGGTGCTTCACAGACCTTTTCACTGGACCTCTCCGGTATTTTCGCTTCTGATGACAAGAGAAAAATGTTCTCTATTTATTTTTAACAACTACGCATATAATGCAAATCGCCAGATAATGAGTTCCATCTGTTACCTTTACATTTAACACCTGCATCTTCGTTATGTTGACAGTCGTGTTTCCCCCAAGGGTCTGCATGACACTGCCAAAGAGTCGACTCATACGAGAGACATCTTATTTCATCCAGCCAGATTGGATCAGATCCTTCTAGATACTTCTTGGAGTCATACTCAATAGATTCGATGGGCCCGCATTTCATTTGCTTACAGATCACGTTAGCATCCGTATCATCCAGTTTCTCGGAACAAACTGTTCCCCACCTCCCATTGTACCGCACTTCCACTCTCCCTTCACAGCTGTGATTTCCATTCACCAGGCGCATTTCTTTGTGTTCTGAGAACAAAGCAGTTAATTCGAAGGTCCTAAGAATGCTTTCATACCACAGAAAACTTGTCTTGTTTTCGGCCAACAAAAAAAAAGCACGTGATACATATTTGTAGTAGCTCAAAAATCTGAAAGCGCACGGAACACTCAGAAGGGAAAGTGTGGACGGATAAGGAAATCAGGGAACAACAAAGAGCTCTATTATAATTAATTATGGGTTGTGGGGGAACAGAAACGTGGGACTGTTAGTGAAATTTTATTGCACTTCACCGGTTTTGCGAAGGATCCAGCATTGAATCTGAGGATGGTTTGGGTGAAAATGAGGAACGGGTGTTAGTTTTTTTTCCACTCTGAACACGATGTTGAAAATGAGCAGAGCTGCAAGAAATAAATAATAGGAAATAAACGGAAAAGGTCCCTGCAAATTTTCATAAGTAATGAGCCACGCTTCAGTCTTTCGAGAGAAATGCTCATTCAGTGTCCAATCTGCAGAAACCGCCTATTAGATTATCACAAGATCACAAGACAAAGGAGCAGAAGTAGGTCTTTCGGTCCATCGAGTCTGCTCCGCAGCTCCCCCATGAGATAAACTATTCACCCATCTAGTTCCACTTCCGGCTTTTTCCACATATCCCGTGATACCCTGACTAATTAGATACCTGTCATCTCCTCCTTAAACACCTTCAATGATCGGCCCTCCACAGCCATATGTGGGAACGAATTCCACAAATCCACGACCCTCTGGCTAAAAAAAAACTCCTCATCTCTGTTTTAACTGGGTACCCTCTAATTCTAAGACTATGGCCTCTTGTCTTGGACTCACCCACCGAGGGAAACAACCTTTCCACATCTACTCTGTCCAACCCTTTCAACATTTGAAACGTTTCTATGAGATCCCCTCTCATTCTTCTATACTCTAATGAATACAATCCAAGACACTCTCTGATGCAAGTGCTTCAGAAACGACTCTATTGTCTTCCCTCTATTTTAGCCTTCGCCATTGACGCAAAGTTTCCCTTGCACTCCATCGATTCTTACATCTTGCAGGTGTTATTGGCGTTGTTAACAATTTGTCTCCCTTTCACAGCTTAATCGCTCTGATCAACACCTGCGTTCAAGTGAGTAGTGCAGATGAGCTCTGGTCTCCTAATAATCAACAACGCTGTTCCGCACCTACTTATTTATTTTATATCTTGACGCCCCTTACTGTAACAATCAAATGTCACAGAAGCTTGAGAAACAATTAGGTTCCATGTAATCGTCCGGAATCAATATTGTATTATCTAGAGTTAGGTATTTCAATTTTTGCATATTTCCAATTTGCCACAGAATCATTTTTTTTTCTACTTGTTACTGTTTTCACTTTTTTTCCCCCCGGGATTAATACCGCCGCTGTCTGTAAAGAGTTTATGCGTTCCCACGTGACGTACTGCTTTGCTCTGGGGGCTCGGGATTCCAGGAGCTAAGGGTTAGCAAGACAATTGTTTGCTTATCTCGTTGGGTCGGGGGATGTTCGATACAGTTCTCTACCTCATAGTAAAACAAATAGAGTCTTCTGCCCAACAGTGCATAACAGAAAAAAATTGCGAAGAGCAACGCATCTGGCAAAAGAACAAGGCGTAATCTGAATAAGTTACCTTCAATGCTACATTAATTGATACGTTTGCTGCAATTAGTGGTGTTGACATTGTGTTACACATTCACCTCTCTATCTTATATGCTGCTCTGATTATATGGCTTTTCGCTTTCACACTCCTTTTGAAAGTAATTGGGTACAACATGTTAAGTGTTTTAGTTTGAATAAGCAGAGCGAAAACATTACACAGATTAGCCGGTATTGTTAGTGTAATGGTGTTGGGTGCGTGGCACGCGCTGCCAGTGACGGTGATGAAGATAGGTACATGGAGCTTCGAAAAATAGAAGGTTATGCAGCAGGGAAATTGTAGGCAGTTTCTAGACTAGATTATATGATAGGCACAGCATTGTGGGCCGAGGGGTCTGTCATGCGCTGTAGATTTCTACGGTTATATTTCAATAACCCTATTGTGTGCCGTAAATCGTTCCACAAATCTCCAAAGTGAAGACTGAAATAACACGTTGCAGAAAATGAGCAGAATGTACATAGCTTACCGGAACATTCCACTGTCACATCTTCCTTATGGCTGCAGTCATGTTGGCCCCACGGGGCTGATGGACATTTCCAGAGATACGTTTCATTACCCGAGCATCTCATTTCATCCAACCAAATTTCTCCAGTGCTTCGTCCACAGGTGCCATGAATTTTTGCCGCCAAAGCATAACCACAACCTAGTTGCCTGCAAACCACGTTAGCGTCAACTAGATCCCAGGAGTCATCGCAGACTGTTCCCCAGGATCCATGGTAATAAATCTCCAGTCTTCCAGCACACCCATCTTCACTGCCGAATAGCCTTAACTGTAAGTGGTCTGTTGAAAAGAAACATACGAGTTTACCCATTCCATTAAAAATTGATTCCATCACCTCGTTCGTATTTCTGAAACTTCATCTGAAAACAAACATTGAAAATAATTGTGCAATGGTGTCACGTATCTGTGTAGCTGAAAGTGCTGAAGTATAAACTCAAAAGCGAAAAGACTGTCAGAATTCAGTAAGATACCCAGGCGGGTTTGAGCTTTCCACGGAGCTGAGCATTCAGTCACTGGTTTATATCTGAACCAGGTCGCTGTGCCCAACATTCGTACCCAACATAGAAAGTTGGGCATTGAATATTCCAGGTTGGGTTTTTCTTTGGACGAGGCACTGTATGAGGAACCATACATCAATCATTGTGGCAGGCATTGGCTACATTACTCTACGGAGTTGGCATTTCTTTTAATCGGACAGTTTCACTGTGTGGATCATGGCCAACACCAGAGTGGTGATCCCTAATTTGAAGATGTCGTCCTCTCCCAAGGCGGCGGAAAGAGCTTTGGGCCACATCGTTGGGAAGTGAGCATCTTACCACTATACCTCGTGCCCAGTATCTCCGGCTTTCTAATCACAATGGCGAATATGGGATGATCTAATCAGTCTCATTTTACCAGAAATTGATAAGGAACTGATGTTCATGCACTCGGGTCTAACGACATATGATGTCTTCAGTGGAACTATGTCATTATTTTCATTGTCGTCTATATTTTCGGCGAAGATATATGACTGTTTCTTTCATCGTACAAATTAAGGTATTTATACTATTGAATAATGAATAATGTCTTTGCCAATGAAAATAATTCACATTGAAAAACAGAGCAAAGACCATCATGGATATTGAGCGTTGGAAAATATACGTAGGATAGTCATTAAACAAACCAGGTGTTATATTTCTGGAGAAAAGAACTGGGAGACAATTGATGCTCTTTCATGTATAAAGACATTGCTTACTATTTTTTTCTGCCTCTTACTCTGATAAAATTTCTTTTTTTTGCTGCAGGAACTGCGGTTAAGCACAAGGTGCCTCCAAACGACGAGTGCACACAATTGCGGTCACGTTCTGAGGAAGAGTCTATCTTTCCAGCTAATTACATCCATACCTCGCTAATATGAAGCTTAAAGTATTGTGCAGAATTAACCTTTATAACAAATGTGCTAGGATATGTTTAAAGTGTAAATGTTATCTTCTACTCCTTCGGTTGTCCGTTTTGCTGAGAGCCCAGGCTAGAAAATGTCACTTTTTCACTATATGTTTAATAATGTTGTTGTTGTTGTTGTTGTTGTTGTTGTTGTTGTTTTATACCCAATCAAGAGAAGATGGCGGCGCTACACAGTACGCAGCGGCCACTCCAGAATGAATATCTGTTATTTGTCCAGTAGGATTCCGTTCACAATCCTGATTCTACGGATGACGGACATGAGAAGCACGGAGGAACATCTTGTGAACGGACATGGACAAACAGAAAACCCAGTTTGAAAAAAAAACGGTGCTACAAATGTTTCGTCAGAAACTACAAAGACATCATTCCTGGGAGAGGAAGGAACTTTCTTAAGAACATGTATGAAGCCGTGTGGTGAAAACCGAAAGCCCAAAACACAACAGCAAAGGCAGCAAAATCAATCACAGAGGTCACTGGTGAGCTGCTGTTGGCGACTTGTGCTCCAGTGTGGGTGAAAGAGCATCAGGAGAGTAAGAAGAGCATCTTCAAGTAAAATGTTTGCAATTCAGCTCTACAGTCTATATGTGTGTGTGAGTGTGTGTGTGTGTGTGTGTGTGTGTGTGTGTGTGTGTGTGTGTGTGTGTGTGTGTGTGTGTGTGTGAGTGTGTGTGTGTGTATATAGAAACATAGAAACATAGAAAATAGGTGCAGGAATAGGCCATTTGGCCCTTCGAGCTTGCACCGCCATTTATTATGATCATGGCTGATCATCCAACTCAGAACACCGCCCCAGCCTTCCCTCCATACCCCCTGACCCCCGTAGCCACAAGGGCCATATCTAACTCCCTCTTAAATATAGCCAATGAACTGGCCTCAACTGTTTCCTGTGGCAGAGAATTCCACAGATTTACCACTCTCTGTGTGAAGAAGTTTTTCCTAATCTCGGTTTCTAAAAGGCTTCCCCTCTATTCTCAAACTGTGACCCCTCGTTCTGGACTTCCCCAACATCGGGAACAATCTTCCTGCATCTAGCCTGTCCAATCCCTTCAGGATCTTATACGTTTCAATCAGATCCCCCCTCAATCTTCTAAATTCCAACGAGTACAAGCCCAGTTCATCCAGTCTTTCTTCATATGAAAGTCCTGCCATCCCAGGAATCAATCTGGTGAACCTTCTTTGTACTCCCTCTATGGCAAGGATGTCTTTCCTCAGATTAGGGGACCAAAACTGCACACAATACTCCAGGTGTGGTCTCACCAAGGCCTTGTACAACTGCAGTAGTACCTCCCTGCTCCTGTACTCGAATCTTCTTACTATAAATGCCAGCATACCATTCGCCTTTTTCACCGCCTGCTGTACCTGCATGCCCACTTTCAATGACTGGTGTATAATGACACCCAGGTCTCGTTGCACCTCCCCTTTTCCTAATCGGCCACCATTCAGATAATAATCTGTTTTCCTATTTTTGCCACCAAAGTGGATAACTTCACATTTATCCACATTAAATTGCATCTGCCATGAATTTGCCCACTCACCCAACCTATCCAAGTCACCCTGCATCCTCTTAGCATCCTCCTCACAGCTTACACTGCCACCCAGCTTCGTGTCATCCGCAAACTTGGAGATGCTGCATTTAATTCTCTCATCCAAGTCATTAATATATATTGTAAACAACTGGGGTCCCAGCACTGAGCCTTGCGGTACCCCACTAGTCACCGCCTGCCATTCTGAAAAGGTCCCGTTTATTCCCACTCTTTGCTTCCTGTCTGCTAACCAACTCTCCACCCACACCAATACCTTACCCCCAATACCGTGTGCTTTAAGTTTGCACACTAATCTCCTGTGTGGGACCTTGTCAAAAGCCTTCTGAAAATCCAAATATACCATATCCACTGGTTCTCCCCTATCCTCTCTACTAGTTACATCCTCAAAAAATTCTATGAGATTCGTCAGACATGATTTTCCTTTCACAAATCCATGCTGACTTTGTCCGATCATTTCACCGCTTTCCAAATGTGCTGTTATCACATCCTTGATAACTGACTCCAGCAGTTTCCTCACCACCGACGTTAGGCTAACCGGTCTATAATTCCCCGGTTTCTCTCTCCCTCCTTTTTTAAAAAGTGGAGTTACATTAGCCACCCTCCAATCCTCAGGAACTAGTCCAGAATCTAACTAGTTTTGAAAAATTATCACTAATGCATCCACTATTTCTTGGGCTACTTCCTTAAGCACCCTGGGATGCAGACCATCTTGCCCTGGGGATTTATCTGCCTTCAATCCCTTCAATTTACCTAACACCACTTCCCTACTAACATGTATTTCGCTCAGTTCCTCCATCTCACTGGACCCTCTGTCCCCTACTATTTCTGGAAGATTATTTATGTCCTCCTTAGTGAAGACAGAGCCAAAGTAATTATTCAATTGGTCTGCCATTTCCTTGCTCCCCATAATCAATTCACCTGTTTCTGTCTGCAGGGGACCTACATTTGTCTTTACCAGTCTTTTCCTTTTTACATATCTATAAAGGCTTTTACAGTCCGTTTTTATGT